>NC_143408.1:3750000-5000000 GCF_052110815.1 Crocodylus siamensis | reverse complement strand
AGGAAGAGCTCCCAGGGCTCTGCACCACCGGTGCTCTTGGGCTGACCAGCCAAGTGCCATCAAGTACATTGTGCCCCGAGCACCGCTCTGTAGCAGGACCTTGGTGCTGTGAAAGCTGAGGCACTTACCAGGCTCCTGAAACATGCAGCAGGCAGATTCAACTATGGCCCAGGTCCAAGGAGCCAGCACTGGAGTGCGATGGAGACAGGGACTGGTCCTGCTGCTTGACAGAGAAAGCCCCAAGGCAGGTTATGGGCCAGGGGCAGGAGACCAGGCTTGTTTTCAGGGGAGAAGGAGCTGCTGCTTCTTTCACAAACACACAGAACAGAAACACCTTCTTTCTTCCCATCTGCCCCAGTAAGAGAAGAAGGGCAGGTTTGGCACCAGCAAGCAGCTGCTCGTCTGGACAGGGAGGCCAAGGAGGACACCTGCAATGGGAGCATGGAGCAGGGTCTCAGAGGCACAAACCTTTTCACCTGCAGTCCCTCCAGGGCAGGGGGGTGGATGCTTTGTGCTTCATCCCACACCGAGTCAGGTCCCAGACCCTGCACTGACAGGTGCCATTTCCCCAGGGAGCTCCCCAAACCATCATCCACTTCAAGGACAAGGTACCACAGGGCTGGAGCACCATTACACTTTGCTGGAGCTGGCTCTGCTGTAACTAGAGCTGGGGACTCCACTGCAGGAGCCAACAGCTTTAAACATCCACCTGCCAGTGCTCCCAAATCCCCTGCTCTTTGCAGGGTGAGTGCATTGCAAAAATCCAGTAGTTCACCTCTCCCATGAAGAGCATGATAAACCCTGGCCTAGCCACCTGGAGAATTCCAGGGTGGTATCAAATAGGGACTGTAGGACAACTCAGAATATCCCAGGTGAGACACTGGCACCTCCTGTGAATGCAAAGAGATTTTATTCTGGAAGAGAAAGTCATGGTTCTACAAAAAAGGTAGAAAGTGTTAATGGCACTTAGAGGAAGATCAGTTCAGAGGACTGCTCACTGCCCAAAAATCAAGCCCTTTGGGAAAGGAGAACTGGGCACCAGCTGTGCCCCTTTGGCAGCACTTGGAGTCATCACCGCCGTGTTGGAGACAGGCTGGTTTCACAGGCAGTTGGCTTTAATGGCTTCAAGATGGATCAGAGGAGCAGAAGGCTTCAGCAGCCACCTGAGGAGCTCATGGACTAGCTCAGTGGCCCTGAAGATGTTGAGGGGGGCAGGGAGATGATGTCCATCCTAGGGCAAGCTTTGCAGAGAGCAGGAGCAGCAGTGTGGATGAGACACCAGATGACTGAAGGCTCAGCCCTCCAGAAAGGCAAAGGCTGCCAGAGCTCACTGTAAATATGCCCGTTTCCTGGACCTCCCACCCCAACATGCCCTAGGCCCCGGCTAAGAGCAGGTCAGAGCCGCACCCCCAGTCCAGACACTGTGGTGCTGCACTGGGGCTCAGGCCCCCAGAGCTCAGACAAGATTGAGGCAGCAGCATCTGTGCCAAGCTGTTTGGTTGGAGCATCTCAGTGAGGCTACTCCAGCCACACGCAGCTCTGATGCACCAGTCCTGGCTAGTTTTGCTACTCAACTGAGGGACTATCAGGTTCCCTATTGTTCCTACCCACCTTTCCCAGCCAGTAAGAAGAAAAGAAAAAAAAAAAAAAAAAAAAAAAAAAAAGAGACGACAAACCCCCTCCCCCAGACATGAGGTTAGACACATGAATGCCACACAGAAGCTCTGTCCTTTGCAAGAAGCCAACTCCGTCACTTCAAGGAGCCTGCTGGGCCTCAGAGGCTGGCTGGGATGGCTTCTCTTCCCCACTCTGGGCTGGGCCAGTAGCTTGCTCTTCCTTCTTCTCCATCTCAGTGGCCAGATTTTCTGGGTGCTCCACCAGCACAGGTGCAAAGGGTCCCACAAGCCACGGCAGGGGGGCATTCTGCGCCACGTAGTCCAGCAGCTCATCAAGGGACGCGCGGGCTTTGGCCACCCTCTCCCGGCTCTGGGTCAGGACGGTGCTGGACAGGTCTTGGAAGGAGCGGGCAGCTGAAAAAGACGTGTGGAGCTCTTCCATGTGGTGGCGCATCTGCCGCACCTTGTCCTGGATGCTCACAGGGAGGCCCTGGACATTGGCCATGAGGCCCAGACAGGAGGCCTGCAGCTGCTGGGTGATGCCACGGAACATGACCAGGGTGCGGGACTCCACCTGCGGAGGGACCGGGCGCCAGGTGAGGAGGGGCCACGTGCCAGGGAGGGGCGAGCAGGGGCCAGGATGGGAAGGGAGTGGATACCTCAGGGTGGGCAGCGTCGTATTGCTCACTCCCACCCGGCTGCCTCCTACTCCACTCCAGCCACATCTGGTGCAGCTTCTCCTGGCCGTTGTGGAGCTTCTGGTCTACCCCTTGCTTGACGTGCTCGATCTGGCAAGGACAGAACACCTGCAATCAAACCACAGCAGGGGACAAGGCTCTAGTAGCCCCCTGTGCACAAGCTGTGGGACAAGCCAGGACAACAGAGCAGAGAAGGCACAGCCCCAGCCTGAGCAAGGACAAGTGAAAGACATCCCTTACCAGCTCGATGGTGTGGTGGAGCTGGGCCAGCCCCTCCTGGGTGCTCTGCCGGGCACAGCGCAGCTTGCCCAGGGAGTGCTGGTAGGCCCGGTGCCGCAGCTTGCTGGACAGGGAGCCCAGGCGCACAAAGTAGCTCTGCTGCCGCTTTTGCTGCTCCACTGAGGCCATTTCAAAGCCTTCCACTGATGTAGCTAGCTTAGCTAGGGGAAGAGCGCACGTTCGGGGGGACAACCAAAACAAAACAACAACACAACCAAAAATCAGCCAGGCTGGGCAAGCTTTCAGCAGCAGCAACAGGGAATGTGGGATGAGAGCTTGGGCAGCTGGAGCTCACACCCAAGGGCAGTCCCTCCACATGTCCTATGCTGCTGCCCAGGCCGGAGCCAAGCCCACGGCACAAACACTAAAAATACGCCTCCGAGCAGACTACTGCAGGTGCATCAGCAGGGCTGGGTTTGCTTTCCACCCCACAGTCTCATCCTCACTCATGCATCAGTGCTGCTGTGTGCTAGGCACAGAGCCAGTGCTGCCAGGCACGAACCAGGTGACCCTGGGCAGTAAAGGGGCAAGAGTGTTTCCCTCATGAGCAATGAGCTCCGATCTGAGGTCAGAGCTGCAGCCACTTCTCAAGCCAAACCCATGAGTCCAGGCAAGGTATGAGCAACTCTAGACCCAGCACCTTGACTCTGACCCTCCCATGCACCCCCCTTGGTGGGTTACCTGCTCTCCTGCACCTACAGCCCTCACCACTACTTAGGAGAGGACAGGGCCACGGGTGCTCAGCACCTCTGGAAGAGCCTAGGGGATCCAGGCTTCCCAAGCCTGGGAACAACTGCACCCCAGGGAACACAGCACTGGGCATCCCATCGTATCTGCAGGTCAAGGCTGCTCCTGCCCCAAGGAAGATGCCAAGCTGCTGGGTGTTGGCTGAGGTTGGCCACCAGCCCCGATATGCTGAGCCGTGGCACATACTGACCCAGCTCCTGGTCTGTCATGGGCAGGTAGTGATCGACCAGCTCCTCTGACTTCCCCAGCACAGCACCCACGCCTGTGACCACCATCTGGGCCACTCGGGACCCCAGGACTGTGTTCACACTGCTGTTCACCACCGACTTGGTCATCTCCACACTGCCCTGCACAGCGCCCTTGGCCAGGTCCACCACGCCAGTCACACGGCTGCTCACCGCATCCTTAGCCCCATTGACGGTGCTGGAGACAGTGTCTCTGGCCCCCGTGACTGTGGAGGACACCAGCTCCCTGGTGTCTGCCACTACCTGGGATTCAGGGAGCAGGGGAAGAGGTTAGTTTTAAGCGACCCAGGATGGTACCGACTGGTCCCACCAGCTGTATGCAAGGAGAGATGGGTTCCTAGCCTGCAGTCTCCACTTCATTCGTTCAGGGAGGAGTCTGCTTCCTGCCCTCCCAGGACAGTCCTACGCCCAAAAGCAGAGCTACTGCCCTGCCACAGCCCCATCAAGAGTTACCCCCACCACACCATCCCTTGGGGGCCCCAGAGCTCCCATTCCACTCCCTGCTCCCCAGAGATCCTTGCCTTTTCCGTGGGCTGCTGCAGAATTGGCAGTTTTTCCTCCAGCTTATCCAGCCCCTTGCAGGCATACTGGTTCGCTGTTGCAACTACACAGGAGGGGGAGAAATTAGCCAGCAAGCTCCAGCAGGCAGGGAGCAGGTCAGATGCCAGAGCTGGCCTCTTTCACAGGCACCTGCCAGCAAGCGGCAGGGGCCAAGGGACAAGCTGGAAGACACTGCATATCCAGGGAAGCCAGGAACAGACCCCAGGGCCCGTCCACACTTGGGCACCCTCCCACTGGGAAAGCAGAGACCCATTCTCCCCCCCACCCCCAGAGGGACTCCCATCAGGAAGACTCAATGCAAGACCTCTCTACAGATCTGGGCTGAAGGTCACTTGGGCAGGTGCTGGGTGCCTGCCAGGCTCCTCAAGGGAATGCAGCTAGTTCCCAGCCCTGCTCCCAGCGTGGGGCAAGTAGGGCCCCATGCCCCAACTCCTAAGCTTTTGCAACTCTAGCTGGTGGCTCTGCACTGCCCGTTGCAGCTCATGACACCAGCAGGCTGGTTCTAGGTCACTTCCACCTTGCATCTCCAGAATTAGCAACAGGGGATAAAAACAGCCTTGCTCCATGCCCAGGGCTGCTGCCGAATCAGATATCCTGGCATCCACCATGTGCCCTTTGTCAAGGGTAATCTGAGCCTGGCAGGCCACTCCAGTTGGCGATGGCTAGTGAGGCTGCGCTACAGTCAAGGCAGCGTGTGACACTGCTGCGAGATGGGCCTACTGGGGAAAGGGGCCCTTTGCTGTGGAGATCGAGGTCTGGGCTAGCTCCTGGCACCTGCCTCATGCCTGCTCCAAGAGTGCAAATATCACTGCCAGGGTGATCCCCAACATCCCTTCCTCAGCCCCCTAGCCCCCCAGAACTTAGCCAGCCTAAGTCTGCCCCTTGAGCACAAGCCACCAACCATGACCCCTGCCTGGGATGCTCACAGCCCAACTCCCCCGCCCGCACTACTCACTCTGGGGCTCCAGCTTGGTGAGGAGGGGCTGGGCCCCACTGACAGCCACAGAGGTGAGGGTCTTCACACCCCTCTCGGCCACGTCGCACACCGACTTGATGTAGGGGTGACTGTCCTTGGTGGAGGTGTAGGCAGTGGAGACCATGTCATAGGTGGAGCTGACCAGGGGCAGGCTGGCCACCCTGCTCACCACGTTCTAGGAGACACAAGAGCGACTACGAGATGCCCCCGGTGCCGCATCCGTGCGTCCATGCTGCGGTTGGGCACACCCTGCCACCCCCTCCCACTCACAGGGGCTGCTCCAGGGGCTTTCCTGTGCAGTTGCTCCCGCCAGCTGGAGGCAGAAGTCTCCGCAATGCCACAGGGTGGGACATCTCTAGAGCAGCTTCACAGCCATGTATCTGGGCCTGGAGCACGTATGCAGCAACAGGCAAGAGTGCCACAGATGGGGCCCAAACACCTCAAGGCTTGTGTACACATAGCCCTAGCAGCTAGAGCTTCCCTGTGTGTACATCTATGCCAGGCCTGCATAGATGCCAAGAGCAGAGCTCTTGTATAAGGGCCTGGTGCACAGCAGTCACCAGCCAGCTTTGCCGGACACCAACAATAAGAGCTGGAGAGAGCCACATGGTCGGCTGATGAGATGAGCCAATTCACACACCACCCCAGCAAGCCTCACTCTGCGCGTTCGGGCTCTCTGCCCACTCATGGGCACAGGCAAAGCGGCCTCGCACCACCTCTGGACTCGGTGCCTCTGGGATGAGCGTGGTCAGCCTAACGTCCTGGCCCGCAGAGCAAGACACTGCTGTGGGCAGGCTATTGCTGGCCAGAGTCGCGCTGGCGCGGCAGTCCCCTCCATCGCCCCTACCTGCGGGTGCTCCAGCTCCTCGCTCTGCGCGGGTACAAGGTCTGCAGTGCTCTCATCAGACATGGTGACACTGGAGTGGGGGACCTGGAAGAGCAAGCATCAGTGGCATTTCCAGACCCGAGAAGCACCCTCTGCTTCCCGCCGCACTGATCACAGGCCCAGCTGTATAAGAGGCCTGTGGCCCCCACGGTCACAACGTCCACCGCAGCTTTCCCCGACCAGCTGGTTCAGGCCCACCCATCCTGACCGGCTGCACAGCTCAGAGCGCTTCTGCTCCCCAAGAACACCCTGCCCCACGGTACCGCTGCTCCCCCAGCTTGCCCCAGGACTACCGAGGCCTCATCCAGCTGCAGGCAGACCACTGCGGTCTGGTTTTCACCGCCCCCTTGCCCCATGCTCTTGGCATCAAGTCAGCCATGTGCGCAGGCAGGGCAGCGAGTGACCCCTGCTGCGAGCCTGGGAGGAACAAGGCAGGACCGGCCACTAGCACAGGAGCAAGCCGCAGACACTCTGCTCGCGAGGCAGACGTCAGCAGGGTCCCGAGCCCCCAGCCTCATCCCTAGGGCTCTGGAGGGGCCACCACTGCCTGGGAGGGGATTTTGCTTTGGACATGAAGAGGCTCCATCTAGCGCAGCTTCTCGGAGCCCCCACGGACGTCCGTCAGACGCGTGCCCACGCAGGTGCCAGGGGGATGGCAGCCGCGCAAGCCCAGCTCTGCACCCATTCGCAGCAGAGCCCAGCCCAGCTCCGGCCACCGGCTCCGGCTGAAGAGCGGTCTCTCCCGGGCTGGCCCCAGACCTCACCCCCACGCCAAGCAAACCCCTTAGCCGGCCCAACACGCGTGGCAGCGCCCGAGCCTCTCTGGCTACGCGGCTCAGCTCTCCAGACACCGGGATCCACGTCCCGAAACTGCAAGCTCCGCGCCCATTTGCGGAACTGCCTTCCTGCCCCTTCCAAGCGCTTCCGACCCCCCTCGCCCGCCCCGGGGGGGAAGGTCACGGCTCGCTCAGGCCTGCGCCGCCGAGAGCGGGGCTGGGTGCCAGCTCCAGCCCACGGGGCACGGTGCCCTCCGCACCCCCGCTGCCCAGCTGCGCGTGCACGGCTCCCCCCCGGGCACGGGGGGGCGCTGCCAGGCCGGGCCGGGCATGCAAGGGGCAGGGGGCACGCTGGGCTCTGCAACTCGGGTGCTCCCCGGGACACCGCCGGGGGTCCCCATCCCCCCACCGCGCGGGGTCGGCTCTTCCGCGGCCCGCGGGCGAACCCCGGAGCGGAGCCCGCCGGGGGGGGAGGGGGGGCGCTCCCACGTAGTTGGGAAGCGGCTCCGGGCGGGGCGGGCTCTAGAAAATGGCTGAGCCGGAGCCTCGGCGGGCCCTCCCCCGCCCCGAGCAAACTTCCCAGCAAGTCCCCGAGCTCTCCGTGCCCGCCCCCCGGAGCGACTTCGCCACCGCACGCGGCGCCCGCCCCGGGGCACGTTACTCACTCGAGGAGAAAACCGAAAAATCTCCAACTCGCCTCAGCCACCGCCCCGCCGCTCAGCGGATATAGGCGCCGGGGGCGGGCAGGCAAGCAGCGGCAGCCAATCAGGAGCGACGGAACGCGGAGGGGCGGGCGGAAGCGGGGGGGGAGGTGCGCACGTGTGTAAGGGCACGGCCGGGCCGGGCCGGGCCGGGGCGCCGCGCAGCCCCGCGGGGGTGGGGGAGCGCTTCCCGCCCTGCCCGCGGGCGCCAGGGGCTCTGCCCTGCTCCTGGCCCGTGGAGAGGCGGCGGAGGGCAGCCCTGAGCGCTGGGGCGTGAAGGATGAGCTGCCCCGTGCTGGGGTCCCGGCCCCACCGAGCCCCGCGACTAAGGAGCCGAGTGTCGGGCTGGGCGGCGACGCGGTGCGAGCCGCGCCCAGCACGTGGAGGATCCTGCCCCCGCAGGAAGCCGAGGCCGGGCCCGTGGCCCCAGTGCGAGCCTGGGCAGGGCAATGGATCCTGCCCCCTCTGCTCCCAGGCCGGCCCTGCGGGCTCTGCAGGCGTCCCTCCGCCACGCTGGCCCCGGGCCGCCCGGGGCACTTCAGGGCCGCGTGACTCAGTCCCCAGCCGGCCCAGCCCCTTCTCCAGAAACCGCAGGCTGTGGGGAAAGCCCCCTCGTAGCTGAGGACGGTGACGTCATGGCCCGGCACCCCGTGACTGTCCGGATGTTCCTCTGTTAGTCAGGGCGAAGTTGCCATGGCAACTCCCTGCGCCTGTTGCATTCCAGCCGCTGCCTGTAGACCCCCAGCGTCTCCTGGAAGGAGACTGAGCAGGGGCTGAGTCCCCTTCGCTCCTGGCGGGATCGGTGCAGTATCTGCCCCGCCGCCTGGATCAGGCTGACCTGATGAGCCAAGCGCAGCCTTGGTGTAAAGCAGGCACAAGTGCACGGGCTGCGGGGCTGAGGCCTCTGCTTCCACCACAGTGGGGCAGGGGCATAAATTGCCCCCTGTGCCGGGTACAACAGCCGCCTCCCCTCTGGGAGCCCAGCATGCCAGGGCATGGAGTGCAGCCCTGAGCTCCTTGAGGGAGGTTTGGATGCCATGGGGAGATGGGGGGATGCAAATGGGCACAGGGCCAACGTGACCTGCAAGCTAGCCACATGCCACCCGGTAGCTCCAGGCCACACGGGGCTTCCTGCTCCGGCCCAGCAAGGAACATGGGGCCACAGCCCCCTCCCAGGCATTTCTGGCTGAGATGGGTGGGCTCTGTCTGCAGGGAGGAGCCCCGAGCAGCCAGCGCCCCACAGGGCAGGAACAGCAGGGAACCAGTGTGCCACTGGGCAGAGACCTCTTCACCTGGGAGGTCCCATGGGCGAGGACGGGCTGTTTCTAGCAGCTGGGACTGCACCCGGTGCAATAGGGCTCGAGCGCGCAGAAATTCAAATGCACTGGGTGCTTCTCGGCACAGCTGGACGTCCCCTCTGTGAGGTGGCCTCAGCCTGGAGCCCTGTGGCGGGTCCCGGCTGGACAGCCGTGCCCAGGACATCTGGCCAGGGAAGGACGGCACTGTCTGCAGCGTGGCGCAGTCCTGGAGGCTGCAGTGCCCATACCATGGGGCCTGTGGAGCGTGCAAACCCTGTGCCCGTGATCCCATGACTGACTCAGCCAAGCAGCTCGGTGGGGGCAGGGTGGAGCACAGGGGTGCCCCAAGGGGAGGCGCACGACATCACTGAGTCACCACGGATGGCACCTGTCACCTGTGTGCCCCTTTCTCCTGCCCTCCTCTTCCTGGTGTCCTGCCTTGAAACCACGGCATGTTTCCCCCGTTGCCAGGGCTCTATTGTGACATCAGGGCCCCTCGGGTATGTCCCAGCCTGGCCAGTTGGCCCATTGCGCCAGACGGCTTGGTCAGGCTAAGACCGTGAGCTGGGGTGTTTCTTGTGCTGCATCTTGCCCACAGGGCGCGATGGCAGCCCCCACCAAAAACCTCATGCCAGCCCCCACCATCATGGGGGCTGACTTCCAAAAGGCTTCCCATTTTAGGACATCCTTTGACCGCTGGCCACCGGGACGGGTGGATCAGTCTGTGTACAAGGTTGATTACCCCCCGTACTGGGGGAATTTCCAGCGAGAGTCTATTCCGCTCCCCCCCTCCAAAGGGGTTATACACAAGGACTTCTTCACACCGAAGGAAACGGGGACGGAGACGCAGGTGGCTTTCTCCGAGAGACCCCACCAGCCCAAGATCAAAATGATCCGGCCACAGATGCACGCGCTCATGCACACCGACCCCAGGATCAGCGTCGTCACCCCCACGACCCGGGATAGCTATCCCGGGCTGGAGGCAGCGGGGCCGAGGCCGCTCACCCACAAACCGCAGAATGAGAAGTGGAACCGCAACCTGTTCTGCGAGAATGAGAGACAATTCCCTCAGCAGCCTTCGCTGTCCTGCTCCTCCTATGTAGACCATGGGATGCAGCCAGTTGCAAGAGCCCCATGCATGCACCTGGGTGAGTTGTCTGCCAGGCTGCAAGCTCAGGGTTTGGGAGGCACTTGGGGGTCCTGCGTGGTTTCTTTGCCTAGGCCAAGGGGATGCTGCTGTGATAGTTCAGGCTGGGGTTTGCTGCAACAACTAGTGCCATGTTATCAGAGACACGGCGTTCAGGACCTAGAGATACTTGGCTATCGGCAGGCCTCCGGTTGCTCCGTTCCAGCGGGTCTGCAGGATGTGGACCCAGGCCATCCACAGCTGGCCCCCAGCCTACAGCACTGCTGCTGCCCCGCGCTCAGCCTTGCTGCGTCTGCTGCTTGCCTTATTCTGGGTCTTCCCTGCTGCTGGGTGTGGTGGTGGTTGGTGTCATGGACGCCCAGGCCCAGGGGGCATGTGTGCACTCGTGTCACCAGTCACCTGGGGCACAACGTGGCCCCTGATCTCCAGAGCTTTAAGGCCAGGGAGGGCGCTCGTTGCCACGTCCAGAAGAGCTGTTAGAGCCGTATGTCCCCTTGCTCCCAAAGCACAAGCTGGGCTGCTTGGCTGGACTTGGACCTCTGCTGCATGCCCACGCCCAGAGTCTCTCTCAGGGCAGCCTGCTCTGGAGGACGTCCTCCGTTGTTTGGAGCTTTTGACCTTTTCCCACCAGCCACCCGGCAGGAGAGCAATGAGCTGGCAAAGGAGGCGCACGGGTGTCCGAAGCACCTCCCTTTGGGGCGCAGGGGCCTCACAGCTGAAGGGGACAAGTCTGAGAAGGTCCTGGCCTGACCCCCGGCTCCTTCCCCTACAGGAGGACCTTCCCCGTTCACAGGGGACGGGCGCTCCCACTACCAAACCACACACCATGCAGACTTCCAGGGGGAATGGGCCCCCCCTGCGCAGCCCTGCGAGAAGGTAACGGTACAATTCGGCGAGCTCAGCCCCATGGGACCTCACGTACACTCTGCTGGGAACCGAGGCAGCTCCTAGGCTGAGGCCTGATCCGGTCACCATAGGGAGTGAGTCTCCAGATTCACTCGGGAGTTGGCCCATCTGTGGGTGCAGAGATCCATGCCCACACCTCCGGGGACACAGCTCTGTCTGTGCCCTGGCCTAGCCTGCAGCAGCATCTGCTTTCTAGGGAGAGGGAATAATGTGTGGAACTGGGGCCCTGGGAGCAGAGCTGGGGGCAATGGGAGCTTGGCTGTAACGGGGGCAAGGCCTGGCCCGCACCAGCCAGCATCAGACTGCATTGGGTTCCCTCCAGATGAAATCAGCCGTCGTGCTTGGCAGCCCCAGGGTCACTGGGAATAACACGGAGCAGCACGACGCCTACACCCCCCCAGCCGCAGGGAGCTACAGGTACCCCGTGCACTTTCCTACCATGGGGCACGATCTTCCCAGCCAGCTGCCATCTCTCAGGCACCACATTTTTGTCTTGCAGCATCTATGACAAGGACCGGGCAGCAGAAACGCTCCACAAGACCACCATGCGGGCAGGGGATGACCGCAGACGATTTGTGACCACCACCGCTGCGTCGTTCCCCCTGCGAGAGCTAGGTACCGACCCGCCCTGCTCCCTGCCCCGGCCTGGCAGAACTAGGAGGGCTTTGGCAAAGCCCAGACCCATTCAGCTCTGGCCGTCCTGGGCCCCGTTCTCCCCAGACCCCCCAGTGCTCTGTGATTAAATGGTGGGGACTGTGCTGGGTCGGACCCAGGCCTGGGGCTCTCAGCTGGTCTTGCACAGGGCAAGGAAGGGCTCAGCTCGCAAAGGGGCCAAGCCTTTGGCCAGGGGGCTGCATGCCAGCCTGGCAGTAGCATTGGCTCAGGTGGCACAGGGACCCCAGTGACTGCAGCTGTGTGCTAGGGGCTGTACACACAGCAAGAGCCCTGAGGAGCTCCCAGTCCAAGCAGAGAAGCAGAGACAGGGCGGGAGAAAGGTGGGATTGTTTTATACCCCGCCAGCCCAGGTTCATGGTGGATCTGCCACGCACAGAGGCCTTCTAATGACCAGGACTGGGCGGCCCAGGTGGGAGCGTGTGGCCAAGCGGGGCCCGCCACAGCCCCAGAGAACAAGGGGCCCCTGACGGGACTCACTTCTCACCTTGCCAGTGCCCATATCCCGGGAGTACGAAAGCCAGCTGGTGTCGTCATTCCCCAGCGGTGACCGGGACCCCGAGAGGAGCCAGGAGCGGGCCAGCACCACCACGTACCGGACCTGCTACACAGAGGTCTGCTCTCTGCCTTGTGGCTGCAAGGGGCCTTGCCACTGAGGGCCAGGGGGCAGGGGCAGAGCTGCGGGGGGGGCACGGCCCACTATCCATCTGGGCTGCAGCCCCCCAGGGCGTCCCAGCACTGCTCTGCCTGCCCTGGGACCTGGGCTGCTTCGCTGGGGCCAGTGCAAAGGCACAGGGAGCCAGGGAGGTGCAGCTCACCCCGCCTGGATGGGATGCGGGGGCAGACAGACCTGCCCCTGCATGAGCTGCTGCTCTCCTCCGCTCCAGTTTGACCAGGACAAGCGTCCCCCACGCCCCGCTCCGCCCCAGTGGAGAGGCTGGAGCTTTGTGCCCTTTGGGGATGACAAGCTGAGCTCGGCGTTTTACAGCACCTTGCACCAGGAGGAGTTTCCTCCACGGCCGCCTGCCCGGACGGTGCCATGCAACAGCAAGGACCAGTTGAAGAGCCACCTGCCATTGAACCAACCTGGTAGGTCGCGGCAGCCCCCTATCCCTCGCCTCCGCTGCTCGCTGGGTTTCCTCTTGCTCTGCAGGAGCCAAGCTCCCTCCCCCGGGACGGGCTGGGCATTGCGCTGCCCCCAGGGCCAACTCCGGGGAGCAGTCGGGTGGTGCGAGCGCAGCACGGTGCCCAGATGCCCAGCTGCACTGCTACACTCCTCTGGGCACTAGTAGCTCTCGCTGCTCTTGCCCTGTGCCCCTTTGGGAGGCAGCGCAGCCCTGCCGGGAGCTGCAGGAGCCCACATCCCCACCTTGCAGCCCCTCCAGGGCTGAGACCCACTGCCCCCGCGGCCCATCCACATTGCTGCCCTGCCATGCATGGTCCCCATGCACAGGGGCTGCGTTGGGCAGGGGTCACAGCCCGTTGCCCGTGTCTCTGCTCCAGCTGCAAAGTGGCCCAAGGGTTCGTGGCTCTAACGTGCTCTTCTCTCCCCTTCCCCATGCGTCTACGAGCAGGAAACCTTCCCATCTCCAGTACCCAGGCCGCCTTTGTCCCCCACAGCCAACCGACGGTGCGGCCCACAGAGGAGTCGCTGCAGCGGGTACGGTGGAGCGGGGCTGCGGGCAGCAAGAGCCACACTGTATGAGCTCTCCTGCCCCTGTGCTGGGGCAGGAAGGGGGCTTGTGGGTCCCAACCCAGCCCTTGATGGGGGAGGGGAGATGTGTGCTCTACCCGCTTGTCTCCAGCGAGCAGCTTGGTGCCGCAGGGGTCTGGAGGGTGTGGGGTCCCCAAGCAGGGTCAGGGCCCTCACCCTGTCCTTCCCACCGTGGGGATTCAGCCCCAAGGAGCTGAGGGTGGTGTGGGCTGGGCTGGGTAGAGGCAGGGGAAGGCGCTGGCTCCCGGGGGCTGTCCTCTGCAAGCCAGTGCTCCTCCTGAGAGGAGCCGAGCGATAGGAAAGGTCCCCTTGCCTGCCCCTGCCATCCTCCTGCCCTGCGCCTGGCTCTGAAGGCCGTCTTCCCCCCGCCAGGTGAGAGACTCCCACCTGGTCCCGCCGTTGGGGGCGCAGCAGCAGTTCCAGCCCGAGCAGCCGGAGCAATACTACAACAAATACAGCGGCCCCGCCGTCCTCTACGGGCGCGACTGGCTGGTCAGCAGCGTCCCGCTGGGCACCATACCAAGGTACAGCCCATGGGCAGAGCCGGGGGACAGCCCAACTCTCCCTGCCCCCCTGCTGGGGAGCGCCCCCGGGCTCTGCCCTTGCTTGAGGTCCAGGATCCTATGGCCAAAGCCAACCTTGGCCTTGCAGGGCCACATAGCAGGGATGCCCACAGCCATCTGCAGGAGATACCCGGGGCACCTGGAGGCAGGCGGGCAGCAGTACCCCCCTCCTCTGCAGCCATCGGGTAGGAGGTGGCCTGGGCAGGGAGGGAGGGAAGGGGGGCAGCACCATCAGGGCTGCCCCCGAGCTCCCCTCCAGGCAGCACAGGCCAATGCCGGCTGGGCAGAGGGAAAGAGGCTGTGTGCCCGGGCGGTTCGTCCCACCAGGGCTGTACCCCGCCAGCTGCAGGGCGGGGCATGGAGTGCAGCAGGGGCTCCCAAAAGGGTGCAGCGCCAGCCCGGGCTCCCCCAGGTCCTGGGCAGGCGAGCTGCGTGCACCCGTGCCCACTCCCTGGGCGCCCTCGGGCCCCGGCATTGCCCCCAGAAGGACAGGCTGCCGCAGGGCTGCGCAGAGCGATGCGTCTGCAGTGGGGCCAGGCCCTCCCATTCTCCATCCCATGCAGGACCCGGACCAGCGACTGGGGGCCCAAGAAACAACAGCGCAGGAGCTGCTGACCTGAGGATCTCTGGGTTGGGGGCAGCCTCCCCCGTCTCCACTATCCTGTAAATAGACCGTGTGTTGCTGACGTGCTGCCTGTGAGCTGTGCCTCTGGCCCAGGGCACCGGGCTGGACCCAGGGGAGCACCTGGCTCCTACCCCAGCTTTGCCACTGGCTCCTCAGTGACCTGTCCTCCCCCATGCCTCAGTTTCCCCGTCAGGGAAGGGAGCAATGGCTCTTGCCTCGCATGCAGTGCCCGGAGCCCCGCGGAGGTGAAGTGCCAGGTAGGAGCAGAGTCCACGCTCCTGCTCATGGGTCTGCCCGGGAGCTCAGATCCAGGGGAACCGACGGCGGGCAGGATCATCCATGACTAAACGTCCCCAACCACAGGTCTGTTCGTCCTGCTCCTCAAAAATGTCCCGGTGCGGAGATACCACAGCCCCCCTGGGCGGCCTGTCCCGATGCTGAACCACCCCCAGAGATTTCCCCCTCCTCTCGAACCTCCTTTCCCTGCTGCGGCCTGGGGCGGTGCACCTTGTCCTGTCCCCTGCAGCCACGGAGAAAAAGCCCATCTCCGTCCTCTGTCGTCACCTGGCAGGGAAGCGAAGACCTGTCGAAGCCCCCTCAGTCTTCTCATCTCCAGACTAAGTCACCCTAGCTCTGTCAGCCTTTCCTCTCCAGCCGTGCTCCCCAGGCCTCTCCTTTTCACTGCCCTCCAGCGGACTTTTTCCGGCCTGTCCCCATCCTTTGTGAAGCGTGGGGCCCAAAACTGGACGCACGACTGGAGGCGAGGCCTCACCAGCAGCGACAGAGCAGAAGAATCACGTCCCTTGATTTGCAGGAGACGGCCCGGTTAGCGCAGCCCAAATGCGACTGGCCTCTTTTGCAGCACGAGTGCACTGTTGGCTCACGTTCAGTCCGCGGTAACCCGCAACTGCTTTGCAGCACTGGAGCCCGGCCAGTCACTCCCCAGGCGGCGTCCTGACCCCTAACCCCTCTGTCCCAAGTGCAGGGCGCCGGACGTGTCCCTACTGAATTTCAACTGCCTGATTTCAGACCGTTTCTCCGGTGTATCCGGGTCACTTGATACCTCCTTCCAGCTAGACAGGGAGGGCTACAGATGGGAAAACTGAGGCACAGCGAGGGGAAGTGACTTGCCCAGGTCACCCGGCAGAGGCCAGACCAGAACCCCTGCTAGGAGGCCGTGCTGTGTCCATGGGGAAGGCTGGCTTCATATGGGCAGGCACTGGATTCTCCATCTGTGACTCCCCTGTCAAGATGCATCCCTTCAGGCTCCATCTTGGACTATCCAGGGGCTTGCTATAAGTCCAGAGGGTTTCCATGGGCATTTGTGGGACTTCTCCAGCCCCAGCTCCCGCCCCTGCCCCCACACACTCCCCAGTTTCCTATTAAAGCAGCCGCCCCATCGCTAACATCGCACAGCCTGTAGCCTCCATCCTCTCTGGGTCCAGAGCAGCATTTGCTGCCGGGCTTTATGGGTGCGATAACTCAGGATAAATTGGGCCGCGGCTTTAAGCAATTCCATTTAATTGAAGCCTTCCTGGGGACCTGGTTCTACTATAAATTTACAGGTACGGCATTAAGTGAAATGCTCTGGGTTTCTGTTGCAATTAAAGACAAAGGAAGCCACGGGTGGGGCTACAGTGGCCGACGTGCTCAGCTTTCATTGCTCCATGCAAAACCCTGCTAGCAGGGACTTCCCCCTCCTAGCACAGACTTCCCCTGACACTGGGGCCAAGGTGGGGCCCTAGGGGAAACTATAGGCCCGGGACGGGGCCTCCACACTCTTAGCCCCAGTATGAGAAACATCAGAAACGCTGCAAACCCTTGTCCTTGTGTCTACCAGGCAAAACTCTGCGGTTAACAGACTAGCAGATGAAACACGTAACGCTTACCCCGGTTTAAACCAGGGGCAGACAGACATACGAGCCCCTCGCACTGACTTCAAGCTGCCTGGAACGGGACAAAAGCATCCCTGGAAAAGTCAAGTACGCTTCTGAGCCAGTTCAGTGTCATGTGTGGACACACGTGTTGTGCCACACGCCTGGTTGGTGCTCCAGGCATCCCACACTGCACCACGCCCTGCGCCACCCTCCCCGCCCAGGCATCGCCCCCCAGGGTCAAGCACACTGCAGACTTCAGTCAGGTGTGTGCACTGAGGTTTACTGAGCTCACGTTTCGGAGAGAAGGGAAAGCAGAGCAGTGGAAATGCCCCCCGTCACTGGGCACCCACCCCCCAGGACTCCCAAAGCAGGTGAAAGTGCTTGCCCACTATAAGGCTGGCTGGGCCAGGCACTCACTCCCACCCCTCCAGGGTCAGAAAGGCAGCTCTTCGCCATCTATTAGGTGCCCATCCATCCTGGTGCGCCAGGCGCTGTACATGCCAATGCTTCCAATCCTGGACAAGTGGGAACTTGCTCGACCAGTGCCAGCTCGATGGTACGTCTGCATTATGCATACACCCCAGGCCACCCAGTCCCTTCAGCCCCCACTCCTCGGAGGCTGTTTTGGAAGAGGAAAGCTGGGGGGAGGGCAGGCATGCTTGCAACAGGCTGGGAGGAAGCCACACTTGTGTTGCAATGTTTGCACGCAGCCTTTTGGGAGGCCTGGCTCAAGGACGGGCCCTGGACCCAGCCAGCCGCTGGCAGGGCGCGATTCCCACCAGTGCAAACTGAGCTAAAGTGGCTTCTCAGACCCAAAGAGCAGCCCCTCGGTGCCACCAATGGAGGCTGGTCCGAGGGGCTGGGGGTGCGATGCAGGCGGGCTCGGAGGTGGGGGGCCGAGGTCTGCTGGGAGGCTGGGGGCAAGCATGGTGGGGTTTTGGCTGAGGCCTGGGCACCTGGGGCATCAGGGCAAGGACCCATCACCCTTTCAGAGGGGGGGAAACAGCCCGAGACAGACCCAGAGTCGCTCAGGTGGGCTCTTGCCCAGACGCCAGCGCGGGGAGGAGGAGGAGGAAGGAGACAAGGAAGGCTGCCGTGGGGATGCCAGGGTGGGGGTGGAAGCTGGCTCAGCCCATAGCTAGGCCTTGCCCACTTGGCTTGGGGGCAGCTCCTGGCTCTCCAGTTTCCCAGGCCCAGGGGCCAGCGGGCAGGAGACCCCGAGCTCGCTCTCAGCCAGCGTGGCCAGGCTCTGGTTGCGGTGCTCCGGAGGGGCCTGGCAGAGGGTCTGGTTGCGGGCGTAGAGGTGCACGGGCCGGCTCCGCAGCCAGCGCAGGAAGCGGGCCGCGTGGCAGTCGCACACCCAGGGGTTCCCGGAGAGGTCCAGGCCGAGGGGGTTGGCCGAGTTGGGGGGCTCGGGCAGGCGGAAGTCCAGGGCGTGCAGGGCGTTGTGGGACAGGTCCAGCGTGTCCAGCTGATCCAGCGGGACCAGGGCGGCATGCGGCAGCGCGCTCAGGCTGTTGTTCTGCAGGAAGAGGTAGCGGAGGCCGCGGGTGGGCTGGAACGTCTCCTCGGCCAGGACCTGCAGCCCGTTGCCCTCCAGGTTCAGCCGCTCCAGCTGGGCCAGGTCTTGCAGCGCCGTGGGGGGCAGGCTGCTCAGGAAGTTGTGGGACAGGTCCAGACTCTGCAGGGCACGCAGCGGGAGGAAGCAATGCGAGGGCAGGTTTCGGAGTTGGTTGCCAGACACGTCCAGCCACTGCAGTGCCCCCAGGGACTGGAACCAGGAGGGCTGCAGTCTCCCCAGCCGGTTCCCCCCCAGCACCAGGTGCCGCAGGAGCCTGCTGGCACAGAAGGTCTCGGGGGGCAGGTCCTCCAGCAGGTTGCCAGTGAGGTCCAGGACGCGGAGCTCGGGCACGGGCCAGAGGAGGCCTGCAGGGAGGCACTGGAGCCGGTTGCTGGACAGATGGAGCTCCTGGAGCAGGGGCAGCCCCTGCAGCGCATGCTTGCCCATGGTGCTGAGGTTGGTGAACTCCACCGAGATGCTTAGGATGCCACCGGGGAGGCCGGAAGGGAAGACGTAGAGGTCCGGCGCGGTGCACACGAACACTGTGGCATTTCTGGGCACAGGCGGGCACGGCTTCCCCCAGCTGCGGGGCAGGGGCAGGGCCAGGAGGAGCGGGGCCAGCAGGGCGAGGCGCAGGCAAGTCATCCTGCAGCGTGGTGGGGAACGGAGGCTGCAGGGAGGAAGAGACGGGGCTACTTTGGGACAGGCTGGGCTCCGCGCAGCTCTGCTGATGCCCCCACCCATCGCTCCCTGCCAGCCCTACCCCGGGCAGAGACCGCCCCCCCCAGCTGGCCCCATAGCACAGCTCTGGCATGCAGCCGGCGGCACGTCTCCCCCACGAGCCGTCCCCGAGCTGGGCTCCCAGCACCCTTGCAGGCTGGTGCCCAGGGCTGCCCCGCTGCCCGCACCCCCTCACCCTGCAAACAGTGCCAGTGGCGTGGCTGGTCGTGACCTGTCCTGTCCCGCCGCTCCTGCTCAGTGCCCCGGGCAGGGGGTGCGGGTGCGCCGCGGGGCTGGGCGGGGGCTGGCAGCTTCCTGGTTCTTTTGTGACCGACCAGCCAGGTTGGGAAATTGCAGCAGGGAGGAGGGGGGGGCTGTGCTCGCTGCTTCTCTGCCAGCTGCCCGATCAGCTAGGAAATCAGGCCTGAGGGCACCCCTGCTGACCTGTGGGCACCTGCACCCGGGCACACTTCAGGGTGCCCGTCATCCCTGCACTGGCACCTTCCTGCCTGGCTCTGAACAGCACGCAGGGCCCGTGTCACGAGGGGCTCTTCACCCCACGGTCCCCCCAGCACCAGGGGCTTCAGTCTGGCCCTGATGGGATTAAAAGGCACCTTGCCTGCACAGCCCCCGCACCTGGACCTGTGCCATGGCTGGGACCAGGACAGCACTACAGAGCCTGCCCCATGTCACAAGCCCTGGGCACAGACTGGGCTGATGAGCCCCCTGCCTCGCCAGGCGGAGCTGGTCGGGGCTCTCCGGCCCACCCGAGCGGGGAACGCGAGCTGGGTCGGGGCCGGGGATGCCAGAGGGGAGCATGGGTGGGAGGCTGTGCGGGGCAGCAGGCTCGAGGGTGGAAGTGGCAGGGCTCAAGCCACGTTGGGACCGAGGCCAGCCCTAGCCCCAGTGGCACTGACCCAGGAGAGCTTCAGCCCCCTCCCCATTTGCCTCCCAGACCCCCCAGCGGGTGGCTCTGCCCATGTGGCTCCTCCAACAGCAGCTCCTGAACTCAGGACCCAGACTAATGGGCGGCACTCGGCCAAGCCAGGACCAGTTAGGCAGCCCCGTGCGACGTCCACACCCAATCACACGCACCCCTGGAGTCGAATTCAAGTCGGGGGCTCCAAGCGCTTGGTGCCCAGCGCACCCCCCCCCGGCCTCTCGGTCGGCGGGTCCCGCTCCCCCCCACACCTCGCAGAGCCGGTCCCTCTCGCCAACAGGGCTGCGTTCCCAGTCCCGTGCCCCAAACTGGGCCAGGTCACCACCCCTGGCAGAGGCTGGCACCCGTCCTACCAGCTGGGACCGGCAGATGGCAGCCGTGCCCTCTGATCCAGCCCGCTCTCTCCTGGCACGACCCAGGCGTCCTGCTGGAGGCATTGCTCCTGATCCCCTTGGCCCCACCTGCCTCTTGGCCCCTAGCAGGAGGATGGCAGGAGCCCAGCTAGTGCCAAATAGAAGGAGATTTGGCCATCTGCGGGGGTGCTCAGCTGAGACCCGCCACACTCGTGTCAGTCACGGCACTGGCCAGAGTCCCCAGGTCACTGCTGATCTCCCTGGGCTGGGGCCGGCAGCGGCCGAGCTGCAGGAGGGGGGCAAAGAGCCCTTCCCCGCACTGGCCTGGTTGCGGCTGCAAAGCCCCCGCTGCGGGTCTTGCTTTCATTCTGCTACCTTGCTGCGGGCAGGAGCCGGGGTTTCCCTCTGCAGCGCTCAGCCAGGGAGATGCAGGGCAGCTGCTAGCACTGGTTGCCCCCAGCTCCCATGGCTGCAGCCTGCGTGGGCCCCTGCAAGCCAGACCTGCCCTGCCCCTGCAGCACGCCTGCCGGCCCGCGGCCCTGGGAGCAGAGCCCAGGTCCCCACTGCCAGGCACCTCCAAACCCGGCCCTGCTGCCCCCCATCTGCCATGGCACCGTGCCCTTGGCTGGCCGGCGCTCCACAGTGCCAGGGGGACTGGGCAGGTCCCTGTCCTGTTCAGCAGTGCCCGGCAGCATGTGGGCTGGCAGCCCACCCTGTCCCCCCAACCACATACCCCTGCCCTCCCCACTGGGCAGCTCCAAGGCTGGCGATACGAAGCAGGTGGGGCTCTCCCGGGCTTCTTCTCTTCTTCCATCCCAGCCCTGCTTCCAGCCAGCCCCCCGCACCAACATGACAGCAAATGCTGCTGGGCTTCTGCACACACTAGTGAAGCCACAGGATCGTGCACACCTGCACTTGCACAGCTGGATCTGCAAGCACGGCTCCCCTTCCACCCTGTGCGGGGTGGGAGAGGGTGGCTGGGCAGTGCAGGGGTTCAATAGGCAGCTCTTGGCTCAGGTGCTCCTGTGTCCTGGGGCTGATACCAGCCACAGCTCGTGCCCAGGGTTAACTGGGAATCCCAGGGCCAGCAGCTGCATCTGGGAAGGGGTCAGGGGCTGTGGGATGGACTGGGGGGAACCTTACCTGCCATGGCCGTACTGCTACATCAGCCCACCAGAGCCAGGCCCACCCTGCGGTGCTTTGAGAAGCCAGACGGAGGATGAGGGGGATCCCAGGCCTGTGGCGCCAGGTGCTATAAATGCCTCCAAGGCGAGGCAGCATGGCTGGAACGAGATCACGGACACCTGCGAGTTGGGGGAAGGAAGGGAAGGAAGCATGATTTCCTGGGGAGGGGCTGGAGAGGCCCCCAGGGACCCAGGGGCTTGCCCAGGGGAAGGCAGAGCAGAGGAAGCTGGCTGGCCTGCCACATCCCCCGACCCCCCTCCAGCTCCATCAGGGCCCCAGGCAATGCTGGGGAGTGGGGACCACCTTGCTGCCATATATGCACCCCGAAGGCCATGCCCTTCTTCCCCCTGCCAGCTCCCAGTGACGTGGGGCGATGCCAGGTCAGCTCTGGACCCAGGCAGCAGCTGTGCTCTCCGGCGTGCGGTGGCAGCCACGGCTGCACATTGGCCACCGAAGGCATCCACGCCGCATACATTAACTGACATTATCCCTCACCATCTGCTAGCGCCGGCTCCCAGATGCCCTGCTGGGTCGTTTATGGCCTTGTTCCTCCCCCCAACAGCCCTGAGAGCGGGGTGGGGGGGGCACGTGCCGGCAAGGGGGGGTGGCTGGATCTGGATGCCGCAGCCTGGCTCATGGGCCAGGACTGAAGGGGCGGGGGTGGCTCAGACAGGGGGTGTGAAGGCAGGAGGATGCCCCCACGTGCCCCTCTGCTTGCTGGGGTGGTGCTGCATTGTCAGGCAGGCCCCCCACATCCAGCCATCTATCCGTCTCTCTTTCTGATGCATCCGTTCGCACACCCATGTATCTACCTGGGTATCCACACCCTGGCACACCTGCCTGCCCGGGTCTGTCTGTCTGTCCCTGCCCTGGCATTAGTCTGTCTGCAGTGCTCAGAGCCTGTCACATGCTGGCTGCCTGCAGGACCTGTCTTTGCCCCCCCAGCGTGGCAGCATCCCCTAGCAGCCAGGCCTCGCTGGTCGGGTGGGGGGCTGTGGTGACCCCAGCTCCCCTCGCTCGCCTTGCTCCCCCACGCTGTTTGCCCGCTGCTAGGATGTGGTGACACCCCCCAACCTCTTCCCCGCAACACAGGACACGTTGCTGGTGTGGCTGAGCCCCAGCCCCAGCACCGTGAAGGCAGCTGCTCCGGGCAGGCAAATCACTTCCCCTGGGCCCTCTCTCTTGCATGCCTGTGCGGAGGCCGGTGCGGTGGGTTGCGGGGATGTGGCCGGAGGCAGCTTCCAGGGCAGGAATCTCATTTGTTTGTGGGCTCTGCCAGGTGCAGGCTTATCTGGATGGACAGGTGAACATGGAGAGCCCCGCGATGCACTGAGCGGTTGTGGAGGGTGGTGGAGGGAGTCCAGGGGGGTGGGGGGCATGCTGTTACATCCAGAGGCTGCAGAGCCATTTGCTGCTGCCGGCTGCAGACACTGCCTGGGTTGCAGGGGGGCGGGGAAGCATCTGAGACAAGGTCACGCACACACACGTGAACACATGCACGTGTGCACCCCGAAACATGCCTGCACATATCACGGCAGAGGCATATGTGCACTAATCCTCCAGCACACACTTCCACACACCTCCTTGCAGACAGCTACATGCACACATACAAAGGCATAAACACAGAAACACTTGTGCACACATCTCAGCAGAGGTGTACATACATTCACCCCCCAGCACATAGACCTTCTTGCTGATAGGTATACACATACACCCCCTCCAGCATGTGACCACATGCATGTACATACACAGAAACACGTGCACTTACCAGGGCAGAAACATGCACTCATCCACCCCCATACATATGTACACATGCCTCCTTGCAGACAGGTACACACATATGCACATGCAAACATGTCAACACAGAAATACCTATGCATACATCTCAGCAGAGGCATACATGCACTCACTCCCCCCCAGCACATATAGGCATGTGCACATGCCTCTTAGCACACAGGTACCTACACGCAGACACACACACACTCTGCTTAGCTTTCTTCCAGATACATGTATACATGCAGACAACATATGCACACAGACACATATTGCTTAACTTCCTTACACACACACACACACACACACACACACACACACACACACACACACACACACACACACACACACACACTCTGCTTAGCTTTATTCCAGATGCCTGGGTGCATGCATACAACATGTGCACACACACAAGCTGCTTAACTTCCTTCCAGACACATACATACACACACACACTCTAGATTTCTTCCAGATACACATGTACATATGCACGACACGCAGGCACACACACATGCACACATCGCTCAGCTTTCTTTTGGGCTTTCTGGCATTTTGGTACCAGATTCACGAGCCCTCAAGCTCTGCTCTCAGCTCTCCCACACATAGTAAGCAAGGTCAACATGTGCACGGGAGCCCTGCGAGCAGGCTGCGGGCAGGAGAGCTAGCGAGCATCGGTGATGCTCTCCCCTTGGAGGGGTGTTGATGGCCAGTGCCGCAAGGCCCATTAGCTTGTGTCCGAGCCATTACCCCAAGGCCCTGAGCACATGGGGGCATTACTGGGCGCCGCCTGACATCCCCGCTGTGTGCCAGTGCGGACGAGTCCATCCTGCCAGCGTCCCATCAGCTCGCCCCCCCCGGTGCCTTCCTGCCCCACTGCAGAGGGGACTGCAATGCGGGCAGGCACTGTCAGCACAGCAGTGATGGATGTGAACATGGTGTCATGGCAAGAGCCAGCAACATTAGGCTTGGGCACTGTCTCCCCCGCTGGGCCACATACCACCATGCTCCTCCCAGCCCCCTATTATAACAGCGTCCAGTGCTGCCATCCTCCGTGGAGATACCTGGGCACTGAACACATGCACCTCGTGCTCTGCTCGCCTCACGTGAAACTACGCTTGGGCAGGGAGTATGTGCATGTGTCCACATCTCTGGGTAAGCACGCACCTCAGCACAGGCATACTTGTGTGTGCACCTTTGTGTGTGTAGGCACTGGCCTGCAGGGCTGTGTGCATGCATAGGCATGTGTGGACACCTCTGTGTATACATGGACGCATGTAGGTGTGTGCATGTGTGCGCGTGCCCATGCGCACCTCTTTGGGTATACGTGCATGCATGCAGGTGTGTGCATATGTGCATGCATGTGCATGTGTGCGCACGCGCCTCTTTGGGTATACATGTATGCATCCAGGTGTGTGTGCATGCGTGCTCATCTTTGCATATACCGGCACACATGCAGGGATATGCATAGGCACACAGGGGTGTGTGCACACATCTTTGCGCGTACATGTATTCAAGTATACACGTGTGGCTATGGGTTGCCACACTAACCAAGACAGAGGGCGATGTGCAGGCTGGAGTGGCAAAGTGACCCCTGCCTCAGCCCTGGAGACCCCCCGCCATCCTCCCAGGCAGAGCGAGGGGCACCCTCCCACCCGCAGGGCAGAGCAGGGCTGGTTGATCCGCTCAGCACTGCTCCATCCACAGAGGACACGCTCGTGGGCGCTCGGAGCACCCAGCTCCTCCCTCAGCTCAGCGCCGCGTCCCCAGGGCAGCACGTACCCAGCCCCACTCACCATGGGGGGACACAACAGCACGGCACCGTGGGGGTAGGGACACGGCAGCAGCACTCAGGGCCAGGACCAGCACCTCCCACCCGACTGCCCCCTGCACTGCCCAGCGCCGCTCTGCAGGCACGTGGGGGTGGGACTGGCATGTGCTGAGCTCACCCCGCCTCAGGGTCACTGGGCAGCGGTCTCCGGCCCCCACGGACATTGCACTGCTGCTCCCAGATCCTTTTCCCACAGCCGGATTTGGCCCTGCTGGCTGTAGCCAGGCAAAGCCACGGTCCTGCCCGCCGAGGACTGGCTCCGTGGCCCAGGAACCCCTACACGGGGCACAGATCAGCCCTGCCCCAGCGGGGCGGTGGGGGGGGACGGACCCAGTCTTGTAAACAGAACTTTATTGGCAGGGGAAGTCCAGAGTGATACAGAGAAGAGGTTACCACTGTAGCATGCACAGCCTGCACAGGTCAAAGGGGAAAGGTCACGGGGGCACAGGTCACATCGGATTGGACCGCTTGCTCGGTAATGCTCAGCTTCCCGGAGGGCTGCATGCCTGCGACCGTATTTACAGAGGGGCAGCGGAGGCCTCAGCCTGCCCCCGGCTCCCGCCCCCCCCCCCGCCAGGCCTGGCGCCCCCGCCCCCTCCAGCTGGCAGCCCGTGGGGCCAGCGGGCATTGGGGGCGCTTTGGCCGGCATGGCTGCCATCTCTACAGGGCCGAGCCAGGCCACGGTCCCTTTCTACAGATTGTCACAAGAGCTCCACTCTGCTCCAAGGAGCCCCACACGCCCCCCACCCCCGGGACCCCAGCCCCAGTAGGGGCCCCTCAGCAGCTGCGGGGGGAGCAGGTTGGGGTCACCCTGCAGAGGGTCCTGAGGGATGTGCTCTGGGGACAGCCCTGCAGCAGTGAGAGGGTTAAGTCCCTCTAATCCCTCCTCTCCTCTCTGCCCCAGACTCAGTGCCTGCACCCCAGCCTAGGTACCCCCTGCCCCCAGGGAACAGCCCCAGAGCTGAACAGAGCCCAAGGGCTGGGACAGGGACACGGTCCCCAGCCTCGCTCCCGCGGCACCCGTCCCCAGGTGATGTGGCTCGTGGCTGGGCCCCTGCCAGGACATGCAGGCAGCTGGCTTTGACCTTGCTCATGCCCCAGCAGGGCGTCCAGGGCATCCCCGAGCTGTGCGGGATGCAGCCGCCGCAGGAGCGGGCAGAGGAGCAGAGCCTGGAGCAGGCTAGGGGGGCATCCAGCGGGGGGCAGAGCTGAGTAGTGTGCGTGCACCTGCCCCCTGCCCCGCCAGCCAGAGGGGGTGGCCCGGCGTGGGGTCTGACCCCACAGAAAGGATTGTGCTTCCCAGTGTTACAGTAATAGAAATGTCCCCACCCCAACCCACGGCCCCCGTAGAGCCGAGGACTCCTGCTCAGATCAGACCAGCATGGGGGAGCTGGGCACAAGGGACCGGGGCCCCTGGGACTTTGTGCCACAGCCTGATGGCTGGGGCCCCTGCAATCCAGCCTCACCAGCAGCCCCCAGCGGGGAAGGGGATGCGCCAGAGGAGCAGGGCCAGGCATGGCAGGCAACGGGCCCCAGCATGGTGGGGAGGGGGAGGGGCAGTGCCCTCTGCTGTGCCAGGGGAGGGTGGGGAGAATGCAGACCCCATGTGGGGCGGGGGGGATGGTGGGGGAGGGGGCAGCGGTCTGGGCCCATGGTGGGGTGTGGGGGAGGAGCTGGGCGGGGACCTGAGAGGTGCAGCAGGGAACGGGGAAGGGGCTGGGACTGGCAGGGTCAGGTGGGAGCAGGGGTGGGGGCTGCCAGGGTCATGGGGGGACACACTGCAGAGAACTGTGGCATCGAGCCCTCCCGAAGGAGGCAGCCCCGGGGTCTGCCCCGGGGGGGGCCAACGGGGCAAGGGACCCGTCACCCATCACTAGCAAACCTTCCAGGTGCCAGCCCGGCCCCCCACATCCAGTACAAAAAGGAGGAGCAGGCGAGTGGGGGGGTGCCCAGGCCCCCCAGCCGGGTCCCAGCCCCCGGCGCCTTGCGCTGGGTAGGAAATCCTCACCCCGGGCCTGCCACTGTCAGGCCCCACGGGGGAGAGTGGGGGCACCCGGGGTGGGCAGAGGGCACAGTCCGAGACCCACGTCGCCCACCGTCCCCGGCCCCACTCCTCTCCAGTGCCCCCTACAGTCCCTCCTGGAGACACGCTGGTCTTGGGGGGAGGAGCCTCCCTGGGTCACGCCCCTCTCTGGAGCCCCGCCCCCTGAGAGGCAGGCACCAAACCAAGCCACACCCCCTGGGCAGCCGGCTCCTATTTAACGGAGGGAGTCCGCTCGATGCCGTACTTGAGGAGGTGGCTGAGGTCCGTGAGGGCGTGCGGGTGCGCCCGCGGGGCCCCGCCGGGCCGGCCGTAGCCCCCCTGTGCCTCGCCGCTGTTGAACGTGTGGTTCCTCTTGAGGTGGGCAGCCGCCTTGCTGGCTGCGTTGTTGCTGTTGAAGTTCAGCTTGTCGGGGTTCCAGGGGCTGCCCTCGCAGAAGTCCCCGGCCTCCCCGCCGGGCGCCGACACCACCCGGCGCCGGTCCGGGCTGGCATGCGGCGTGATGGGGAACTCGCCGTAGGAGCCCCTGCCCACGCCGGGCCGGTGGGAGGCGGGGGGCTGCGCCGGCTGGGGCCGGGGCCCCTCGCCATGCTCGAGGCCCCCACTCACCGGCAGGTAGTGCATGTCCATGGAGGAGTCGCTCCCCTCGTCCTCCAGCTCCTGGTCCATGAGCACAGCGCGGCAGGCCACGGGCATGCCATGCCCAGCCCGGATGTGGGGGGGCCCCTGGGGGTGGCCGGCGTGAAGCAGGATGACGGAGGAGCCGGGGCAGCCGGGGTCCCGCAGGGAGGCGTTGATGAGGTTGTGGCTCTGCTCCCACTTGCAGTTCTTGAGGCTGCCAGGGCAGCGCTTCTGCTGCAGCGGAGTCTGCTCGGGCGTGGGCAGCACCCCCGAGTCCAGGTCGGGCTGCCCCACCTTGAGCAGCCCCTTGGGCCAGCCGTTCTGCATCAGCGGTGCCAGCAGGTTCTCGGGGGGGCCGGGCCGGGGCCGCCGCTCGCCCAGACGGCTGACGCTCACCACCGACTCGCTGTGCGCCAGGATGTTCTCCTTGTCGCGGCGCCGCGCCAGCTCCTTGCGGTCCCGGTGCCCGATGAACCAGCACACGCTGAAGCCCGAGATCACCGCGCCGATGACGAAGGCAGCCACCGAGGAGATCACCAGCAGGTTCACCGAGACCAGCCCGTCCGGCTCATCCATGAAGCTCTCGGTCACCAGCCCTGGCGGGATGGAAGAGAGGGGCATGAGTCGAGAGGGGCACGAGGAGAGGAGGGCACCGTGAGGATGGGCGTAGGGTTGCCTGCTCAGAGAGGACAGCTGGGTCATGCCACCGCTGGGCGTCCCCATACAGCTGGATGCGCACCAATGGCTTGAAGTTACAGCACAGGAGATTTAGGCTGGATATTGGGAAACTGTTAGGACAGGGAGGCAGCGAGAGATGCCAGGGAAGGGGGCGACCCCCTATCGCTGGGGAGGTCAGGACAGCCACCGGCTGGGGGTGATCTAGGCGCCGCGATGCCTGTGTTCGGCTATAGGGGTTTCCAAGGCTTCAGGGTTTGCTTTCTGCTCCATGTGTCGGGGGGGGGCTTAAGCCCTCCTTCAGCTGCATCAGGTGTTGGCTGCAGCCGAGGCTGGGGGGGGGACTGGGCTGTGCCAATGCTCCTGCTGGGACCAAAGCCGGAGGGTCCCAGCTAGAGGGTCTCGTCCCACTGCTCAGGGTCAGGGCGATGCCATGGGTTGGTCAGGAAGGAATTTTACCCCCTGGCACTGGGGGGTGCCTTCCTCTGTAGTGGGGGGGATCTCTTGAGCGTCTATGGACAACGTGTCATAGAAGCAGGCCGCTAGCTGGCACGGCGCCCCCGGGCAGCGAGGTCTTGTGCTGAGGCAGGGCTGACGGTTTGCTTTGCGAAGGGTTTAGATGATGGTTGTTTGGACAGGGCTGGTCCTGCCTTCGGCGGGGGTTGCTCTAGCTGTGACCTCTGGAGCTCTCCTTCAGCCCCACATCTCTATGATTTCCATGCCCACCAGGACCTGGCAGCGGGAGCTTCCCCCCAGCCATGCCCTGGCCATGCCAACCAGCCCCACGTGCCCCCTCCCAGCCTTGTTGGCTGGATTGTGCTTACCCTCGCAGTCCCCGAGGTGGGAGGTGCTGCCGCCTGTGATGTCCTGCTCAAATGCGGCTCTGTGGGAGGGAACGGGTCTTGTTATGGGGCAGAGACTGAGCTGGGGGCAAAGGCTCTTTTGGGGGGGGGGGGGCGTGTGACAGCCGACCCCGGTCTGGCCCCTGCTGGCAGTTACAGACCCCAAGCACGGGAGGTTGATGGGCAGGGTGACCCCTGCTAGGAGATATGGGAGCAAAGGGCTCAACATAGGACCCCAGAGAGATGCTCAAAGTGGGGTCCCCCCGTCCACATCCCCCACCCCTGGGGCACCCCCACTGGCTCAGTGTGGGGCTAAGGGGGGGCAGGGGCACCCCCTCAGCAGCCCCAACTGCTCTGCAGGTCAGCACTGGCCACCGGGCCCCTTAACCCCTGTGCAGCCAGATCCCACGTGCTCAGCTCCCGGCCCCCAGCCTGGCGGCATCGCCCGGCTCGGTCTCACCTGGTGTTGGCTTCCAGGAAGAGGCAGGAGCCCTCGGGGGTCCAGCCACAGTAGGGGTCCCGGCTCCCAAGGCAGTTCCTGAAACCCAGCAGGGAGGGTGTTAGACAGGCCCGCAGGGCAGCATGGGGATGCCAGGCACCCTATCCCCCCGGGGGTGCTCCTGAGGTGCCGTGGCCTGCAGGAGCAGCCCCCAGCACCCAGGGGCTCGGCTAGGGCAGGAGCAGAGGTGGCAGGGGGCTCTGGGGTAGGGAGGGCGTGCCAGGCGCTTCCTGGGCCATCCAGCTGGGTCCCTGTGCTACAGAGGATGCAACGCCCTTGGTCTGAGCCCCTCCTGCCCCGGGAGGTCCGTATGCTGGGCAGGGTACTTTATTCAGACCATGCCCCCCACACAAGGCCCTGCCCACCCCACCAGCCGCACCCCCACAACCCAAGCCATGCCCACGCCCCCAGCAGGCAGTGACCAGTGCCCACGAGGACATCCTTGCAGGGGGGAAGCCACGGCTGTGCACTCACTTCATGCAGCCAGCATGCTGCTGGCAGCGGGCAACGGGTGCCCGCACCACGCAGGGCGGGAAGGCCAGCAGCAGGGACCCCGTGGCTTTGTCCAGCTCCATGCCCAGCAGCCGCCTCTCGTCTGCATTGTCTCTGCCGCACCTGTGGGCACACCCAAGCCAAGCCTCAGTCTAGCCCGTGTCCTCGGGGATGGCCGGGCCTGGGGTGGAGAGGGCAGTGTGTCGGCTCCACGTGGGCATGGGCAGCAGGGGGGCACCCGGCATCTGCCTTAGCAAAGAAGAGGCTTGAAGCTCTACGTGGCTCCCTCAGCAAGGTGCCAGGGCTGCCTGCTAGTGAAGTGACTCCCCCTAGGGCCAAGGCAGACTGGGCCCCTGTTTGCGGGGGGGTGGGGGCTGCTGGGTCCCGGGGGAAGGGGGTCAGGGGATGGGCTCACCGTGTGCTGCAGAGGGGCAGGCCTGTGGGCATGCAAGGTGGGGGCTGAAGTCAGAGTGTGCTGAGGCTGAGGGGGTTGGGGAGGTGTGTTTGTGGGGGCAGTGGCACCAAGCAGGCCTGGGCACGTGGCTCACGGGGGTGCGGAGGGGCAGGGCTGGGACCATCGAGGCTCCTGGGTACTAATGAAGTCCAGTTTCTACGCCCTGTCCATGCACGCATGCATCCCTCCCTCCCAGCCCATCGCTGTGACGTCCCCCACTCTCAGCCTGGCATCCACGTGTCTCTGTGTTTTCACCCCCCACATGTCCCCTAGCCCCTTCCAAGGAGATGTGGCCCCGTCAGGCTCTGGCCGGGGAGGCTGCTCAGTGCTGGCCCTACCTCCCGGGGGAGTAGGTCTCAAACTCTTCCAGCAGCAGGCTCTGGCTCCCGATGCCGGCGGCCGAGGGGCTGGCGCTGATGTTGGGCTTGATCAGGAACTTGAGGACGGTGCCAGTGTTGGAGCCCAGGAAGACCACGGTGTGATTGCCCCATGGCCCTGCCGTGCTGTCCACCACGATCCTGCGCAACTGGGACCTGCCACAGGGGAGATGGGGTGGGAGTGAGGGCTGAGCGCCACAGACCCCAGTCCAGCCTGCCTCCCAAACCGCCTGGCCCAGACGACCCCCCAAAGGGGTGCATGGTTTCAGGAATGCTTGGGGGGTCCCAGGGGGGGCAGGCTGGGGGCTCTGGGAGGGGCCGGGGGCTGTTAACGCACAAAGCCCTATGCAAGGGAGTAGCCCCAGATAGCATAGTCCCCCAGTGCCACTCATCCTGAGGCTCTTGGCCCCACGTCAGCTATAGAGACTGGACACATACGTGTGCGCATGGACAGCCACACACATGCACATACACACACATGCAGGCCCACTGTGCCACAAGCATCTGCGAGTCGTATAATCAGCATGAACGCGCCCCCTGCACGCAGAGTGCAAATATGCCTCCAATGTGCCTCCCGATGCAGGCCCCAGCAGGCGTGTACCCTGCTGTACCCCCACCCTGGGGCGCCCGGGCACCCTGTGTGGGCGCACACACGCAACCAGATCCCTGGCTCTGCAGTCCACACGCTGACATGCAGCCAGGCAGCCCCAGCCCGCAGGTGGGGGCTTCTGGACATCTCCTCTGTGAAGCCAGGTAGGGTCCCTAGATCTCTGAGCCCAGGCTCCATGTCCCTGCCCTCCTGGAAGGGTCAATTAGAGGAAAAGTTTTCTGCTGCCTGGTTGTGGCTGCAATTATCTGCACCAATTAACTCCAGCTGTTTTGCATATTAGTAGAGCTGGTGCCACCAGGCAAGGATTTGGCAATGCAGGGGCTAAACAGCAGTGCCTGAATGCCCTCCTCCACCCACTGGCTGTCACTGGGGTAGCACTGGTGCTCTTCTGCCCTGGGGGCCCCCACACATGCCCACCCCGGCTGGGTGCCACTGCTGGGTTCCCCCTAGCTCTCTGCCCCACGTTGAAAGCATCTCGAATCCTGGGGAGTGACACATCTGCCCTGGCCGTGCCGGCCCCCAGAGCCTCCCGGCAGGAGCTCCTGGCCTGAGAGCGAGTGAGCAATGCTTGATTAATTCCACATAAAACAGCAATTAAGGCAGATTTAATTAGGAGGAGACAATCTCGGCTGCAGAGTTTATGAGATTTATCAGCCTTCTCGGTGTCCTCACGCCTTGAGCAGGAGCATGTGTGCGCCCACACATGCACTAACAAGTGTACACATACACGTATACATCATACACGCACATATATTACATGCACATATATACACACGCACACACATGCTCACAAGTGCACACCTATCTGTGCTCATACCCATGTGAGCACACACAAGTACACAGCACACATGTACACTTGTACTCATGTGAGCACGAACAAGTACATAGTACACACAGTCGCAGGCACACGTTTCTACACTCCTACACATGCCAGGGTACATGCACATACATGCACATGTGCACTCCAACTCTGTGCACAAGCACCCATCCTTGTACATATGTGAACATGCCTATGTGTGTCAAAATCTGTGTCCACACAAATGCACATTTGCCTCCACTCCACACTGCTCAGGCAGGAAGCAAGGGGGAGCCGGCTCTTCCTAGTCACAGTTTTCCTGCCCCAGCCTGAAGCACCACTACCCAAGGGGTGCCTGGCATCGGGCAGGATCAGGTCCTCTGGCTGGGTGCTGCCTTGGGGAGGTCCGCAGTCCAGAGCATGCTCCGTTCCTGCCTTCTGCCTGTGACCCCAACCCCACCACCCCTGGCCCCAATGTGGACACAGCCCTGTCCTGGGACTGGCTGGGCCTGAGCCCTACAGGGTACGGGGAGGGGCAGGTGGGGACTCTCACCGCGTCATGGTGCGGATGATCCAGGGGACGTTGCCGAGCGCCGGCACCGACTCATCCATCAGCGGATGCGTCTTCATGAAGTTGAGGATCTCGTCGGGGAAGGCGCTGGAGGAGTTGTAGCGCATGCCAGGGGCGGCACAGCACCCGGGCCTGGCAGGGGTAGGACAGGAGGGGGCCAGACTGAGCCGCATGCACCTGGAGCCCCCCAGCCCTCGCCACCCTGCCCCAGGCACAACCACGAGCCAAGTCACGGGGGCCTGGAAATACCGGCGCCCACGTCCCATGAGCTCTCCCTATAAGGACCCCCCTTCCCAACCCCCGTCCAAGGCGGGGGTCCCACTGCTTCGGGCCTGGTTGCATCAGACCTAATGGGAGCCCAGCTGTGGGCCGGAGCCCAGGACACCAAGGACACAGGTGGGTGGGAGATGGGGACTGCTCCCTCCCCAATAATTCCTGCTGTCTCCTGCTACCCTGATCCTAGCTCCCCACCTGCCCTCAGGGCTGCCCAGGGGATCCCAGCTCACTCACCGCGGCTTTGGCACCAGCTCCTCAGGCACCGGTGTCCAGATGGACTCAGGGGACTTCTGCTCCCGGAAGCGCCCCTCGAAGACAGCCGCCACCTGGGCCATGTCGAAGGCGCAGACGGCCGAGCCAGGGATGCTGGGGATGCAGACGGGGGTGTCAGGACCATGGCACCCAGCTGGGCTCAGCCACCTGCAGCCTCTGCCTCTGCAGACCCCCCTGCCCAGGGCCCTGCTGCAAGTGCCCCCGCCACAGGCAAAGGTCCCCGAGCAAGAGATGGCTCCTCCAAGCAGCCACCCCAAGCTGGTGAATGGCCACGATGGGCCCTGGCTGAGCACTGCTGGTGCTGGGCTCTGTCTGCAGGCCTCCCAGCCCACCCTGCAGCACGGTCACAGCAAGGGGCACCCGTGGCCTTTCCCCGGGGCGGCTGGCAGGGCCGGCTGGGACTACGGGCTGATGAAGCCAGTGCAGACGGCTGCACTGCTGGAGCCAAACTGGGTCTGGCAGGCGGAGCTTCATCCAGGCACTCGGCTGGGTCAGCGGTGGGTGCTGAGACCTAGGAGGGGAGGGGGTGACCAGGCCCTCCAAGGAGCCCAAGGCTATTCAGAAAAGCCCATTCAGAGCCACACACCCATGGCAGATCAGTCACAGAGCCACTTCCAGCTCCAGAGCGCTGGGCCAACAATGCGGCCAGCCGTGCCCAGCCTGGAGAGGTACCACATACCCGTGGCCCTGGCAGCCAGGGACCAAGACAAGCTGGGAGGGAAGGGGCTCAGTGCCCCAGCAAGATCGGGGTAGCTGGGGGGTACATAGGTATTCTCCTCCCCCTTTCAGATGCACTGGGAAGGTCCTGGGACCCTTGTTCAGGGCAGCCACTGATCCAGCTGATGCCCTGCGAGACATCCCCGGCTGAGGATAATGAATGACGCCCCTCTTGGCACAGGCAGTGAAAGGGTCCCTAGGGGTCTTTGGCCATGCCGAAGCTGGCACGGGTCCCCACATGCACGCTGGGACTGGTGTATGCCCTGGCTCCCACACCTGTTGGCAGGTGTGGAGAAGACGGCCAGCACCACGGGCCGCCCATCCAGCTCCAGGATGTCGGTGACGGCCTGGATGACGTTGAAGTAGAAGTGCGAGTCGCCTGGCACAGAGCAGTTGAGCCGGGCCTTAAGGAAGGATGTCCACTGCTTCTCCAGCACGCGCTGCGAGCCGCCCATGTCGTTCTTGCACACCCGCGCCACCCGTGACACCACCACCTGCAGTGGGATGGGATAGGATGGGCAGGCACGGGGACAGGGCACAGCTGAGGCTGCCCTGCCAGCCCAGCCCAGGCCCCAACAGCCAGCCTGACCCTCCTCCAAGCTGCAGGACCCACCTGGCCGCTGTGGGGGTCAGCGGTGGTGGGATGGGGGTCCGGGGGCTGAATCCAGCCATCTCTTCCCCCACTCTGGGGTCCTGCACAGGGTGGTCACCCCTCTCCCCAACCATGTGCTGCTGCCCCTACGCCCAGCTCCCCAAGCCCCACCCTGTGGCCCCCCAAAGGCAGCCTAATGGGAGTTACTGCTCCCTCCCATACATGGGCCAGGCATCTTTCTGTGCCCTCCAGCCTCTGCCCTGCTGTCCCCAGGCTGGGGTGCAGCCACGAGGCTCACCTTCTCCAGGTAGTTGAACTCCATGGCGATCTCCCTGAAGAAGAAGTAGACGTGGCTCTTCCACTCCACAGCATGGACGAAGTAGGGCTCTGAGCGGGGAGAGCGGAGATGATGGAGTCAGGGACTGGCCGCAGGGGCAGAGGGCAGGGGCAGGTGGGCAGTTCACAAGTGCCCTCACCTAAGGCTGCTGCTGGGGGTTTGGCGTGAGCTGCCCCAGCAACACCCCTGTCCACAGGCCCACCACCAGCCTCCAAGGGGGCAGGGACATCCGTCACACCCCACCCCACCCCAGTATCCAGCTCACTGCCCGGCAGGGAACCTTGTCCTCCCCCCGCCATCCCCTTGGGGAACCAGGAGCCACCTTTGAACCACTTGGAGTCATGCTTGACAGTGCGCAGGGTGGGACTGTCCCCCAGGCTCCGGTAGATCACGGCGTCGATGGCCAGGAAATCCGTCACCGTGGCTGTGAACAGCATCCCGCCTGGGGACAAGAGAGAAAGGGGGATGTGTGAGGCAGAGGGAAAGATGGAAGGAGAGATGGAGACGTGGGTGGATGGATGGTGGTTTATAGGGACAGGTAGACAGACAGGTAGGCAGGCAGATTGGACTCAGGAAGGGGATCTATATGGAGGGAGCGAATGGTAGTATATGGGGACAGACAGATAGAGATAGAGAGATAGATAGATAGATAAAGACAGGCAGGTGGATAGACAGACGGACGGGCAGGTAGGGTGCCTGGGAGAGGGGCAGGAAGAACAAGGGAGCGGAAGGCAGGGGAGGAGGGCAGTGCCTGCAGGCCGGGCAGCACTGACCTGTGAAGAGGGCGACATTGGCGTGCTTGGGGTCGTAGGGGCACCGGGCCATGCCGCTGACATTGTCTCCAATGGGCTCCAGCGTGTCCATCTGCAGCAGGCAAGAGCATGGGGTCAGAGGCTCCGGCCCAGCCCGTCCCTGCTTGCAGCACCAAGCCCTAACCAACGGGCCGGGCTGCCTTGGCACCCTGGGCCCCCAGCCCCCTCCCTGTGCTCCTACACGTCCCCCGCGTCCCATGATCCCCCCACCTCGCTGTGGTCTTGTACTGCCCCCCCGCGCCCGTTCCAGGGAGTCAGAGCAAAGCAATCTGTTCCCGTGAATATTTCATGCGCTCCAGCTCTTCCTTGCTCCCTTGGCTCTTTGTAGTCTGCCCTTGCTTTCTCCCTGCTGAGTCCTCCGCAGACACGGCTGTGATCAGCCCATGCCCCGGGCGCCCGCGGGGACCTGTGCGGCAGCGGGTGCCTTTCATCCCCCACAGCTGACATGCACACAGGCCCAGCCCAGCCAGGGGACTCTGCCATCACCCCGGGCCCCTCGCTGCCTTGCTGCCCTGTCCAGCCCCATCACAGACAGCATGGAAAAACACACGCATGCTGCATCCTGGGGCAAGTGCTACATGCATGTGGCACATGTGTACACACCTTGTATAGGCTGTACACATGACATACTGCTGAGGCGTGTGCACTACAGACATGATGCACACTACATGTGAATGCCAGCATCACGTACATGTGTATGCTGGACCAGCAGGCCACACGCTAAGGACCTGGGAAACGCCTGCCACAGGAACCTGCCACAGGCGTGTTGTATGTGCATGCACACAGGCAGGCAATACAGACAGGGCATCCATGTTCTCCAGTGGGTCACACCACACGTAAACACAAGTTCCCCCTAGGGGCACGTGCCATGTAGAAGCACATGCTGCACACATCAGATACGGTGCCAGTACATGCATCCGCGGGTGCAGCCCCCCCGTGCCGGGTGACTCACGCTGTAGTTGGCGCAGACGGGGTTGAAGGCGTTGGTGCCGCACACGAAGAGGGTGCCCGGGTCCTGCACCAGCAGCACCTTGAGGAAGTTCCGGCACTCTGCCTGGGGGAGAGGCAGGGGTTATGCCCAGCCCCGCCAGGCCCAGTGCCCACCCCGCATGGCCACCGCAGACTGGCCTAGGGGCAGGTAGGGGGGGCAGATTTGCATCCCGGGGGTGGTACCTGGGCAGCAGGAGGCAGAACTGAGCTCATGGCAACCTCTGGGGCCCTGGCGTGGCAGGAAGCCAGAGGCCTCTCCTCCAGGGGACAGCACCCCGCAGCCCACAGGGGACAGGAGCAGTCTTAAGGGCTGTGGCCAGGCAGCTGGACCCGGCTCTGAGCCCATTCATCCAGTGTAGGCTCCCTTCTCCATCTGCCCATCCATTCATCAGCCAGCCCATACATCTCTGCATATGCCTGCCTCTCTTCCTTGCTCCATACACAGCCGTCCACATATATCCCCAGACAAACCCACATGCCACCTCCCCATCCACCTAGATGCCTCCAGCCACCCCCCGCCACCCCCTGGTCTACCAACGTAGCTATCTCCCTCTCTTCCCCTTTTGTGGGGAGGGCAGAGGGGTTTCAATCTCTGGCTACAACAGGAGGTTTGTGCTCTCATGCCCAGCTCCTGGGCGAGCTCTGTCTGCGCTGCTGCACTTTCACCCCTTAACATTTCCATCTGGAAGGTGTAACAAGTCTGTCTGCCAGTCCACCCCTCGCTCCCACCCAAGAGAGCCACGCATCTATCCCGGGCACACTCATCCATCTCACCCCCACGTCCATCCACCCATCCCCACTGCCGGCCCTTCTACTCCTCCCTGCTGTGGTCTGAAATCTAGATGCTCCACCCTGCAGCCACCTCTTTCCCTGTTTCCAGGGCCCCTTGCGGGTCTGCCATGGGAATGCAGGTACAGCAGGGCAAGGGCACAGACCCCCACGCTCAGCCTTGCTGGGGGCGCACTGGGGCTCGTGGGCCGGCTACAGGGAGATGCCAACCAGAGGATGGATCTGCCAGGGCGGGCAAGGCTGGGAAGGGGCTGAGACGATGCTGCTGGTGCTAGCAGCCCAGGGAAGGGGAGACCTATGTCTCCACTGGCCCCTGGCCAGGCTGCTCTAGGTAGTGGCATGAGGCAGGCACTGCTGCCAGCTTGGGGGTGTTTTTGTTGCCTGCCTGTGGTCTGGGCAGAGCAGAGCCCAACCTGCCTCCCAAACCCCGCAGCCGCCGCAGCACAGAGAACATCCAGCCAAGCACCTTCAGCTCAGTCCTTCCAAGCCCACTCGGAAACCATGGAAACAAACATTAAGGTGCTTTGATTGGGAAACAAAGGGAGGGTGAAAAGCTAGGAAGCTGCCTGAAAGGCCTGGGCAGAGATGAAGGGAGGCCAGGGAGGCTGGGAGCAGCTGCAAACGCTTCTGGAGAGCCCTGAGCTGGGGAGGCGGTGGAGGGGTTTGTGTGTGGATACAGGCGTGTAGATGAATGTGTGCACACACATATATGCGTGCATGCAGGTGAATGTATGTGCACACATGTATGCATGCATGTAGATGAGTGTGTGTGCATGTGGGCATGCATGCGGGCGAAAGTGTGTGTGTGCATGCAGATGAGCATGTGTGCACACATTCATGTAGTTGAGTGCTGCGTGTGCACATGCGTGTGATGCTCACGGCCCCACGGCACTCACAAGGGTTCCCACCTCTTCACGTAACACAAACCCAGGCCAGGCTTCAGGCTGGTGAGGAGAGGGGGAGCACAAGCATCCCGGGCTTTCGGGAAATCAGGCCTTTTAGGAGGCCCAGGAGCTTCTGGCCGTGCTGGTCTGAAGTTGCTTTCATGCGCGTGCTCCCTCCTGCCCCCTGTCCCTGCGGGCACCACTGATCAGTGCCACTGCCCTCCCAGGGAGAACCCCTCACCCCTGCCCCAATGAAGCAAACAGAGAGACCCCCTATGAGATATGAAAGGCAACAAGATTCAGGCCTCTTGGGGTCTGTGATCCCAGGGGAGGTTCACATAAGTGAGACCCTGATGGGGATGATCAGGGATGGTGGAGTGAGGGCCTTCCCTGCTGGGAGACAAGGGGAGTTGGGTGCATCTCTCTCACAGCCAAAGAAGCCAGATGCAGGGTTTTCAAATGGGCTGAGGGGGTTGGGGCACCCCAACCCCTACAAATCCCAATGGAAACCACAGGGAAAATCCCAGCCCCAAGTTCTCTCAGCACAGGGAGCCTATGTCCATATGGCAGCACTGGCTGGAGGGGCTGGGCTGGCATCTCAGAGTCGCACACCTGTCCCCAGAGCCCTCGGGTGGGCAGGTCAATAAAGGCACCTCGTTCCACAGGTGGCCTGACATTCAGCTGGGGAGGGGGCAGGAAGGATGGGGGCTGATGGGGAAGGGACCTGGCACGCTCACTTGCAGGCGCCTCCATGTAGAGAGAGGCTGATGCTCCCACAGGAGAAAGTCACGGGCTGCCCGGACACCCCCAGCCCGCAGTTCCCTACGTGAAAATCATCAGCCTTTGAACTTTTTAAGCCTCTCCAGGTCCCACCTCACAGGCCCGTCCTGATGCCGGCCCGACGAACTCGCGTGTGAACAGGCCTGCTCCCAACCGAGCAAGCGAGCTCAGTGCCCAGCCCCAGGCCTTGTCGCACAGTGCCGCTCCCTGCCCCTGCCCGCGATGGGCCAGGGCCCGTGTCCGGGGCTGTGATCCGGCAGGGCACCGGGGGGGAGCCTGGCGCGCAGCCAGCCCCAGCCCGGAGTGGCAGTAATAGAATGGGGAAATTGGATTTCTCGCCAATGATGAGATGTGTCTGTTCTGATCAACAGACCAGAAATAATTAATTACAAAACCAATTATGCCAGCGTCTAATAAATCACATTTGACACAAATGTTTGCAGGGAGCTCAAAGGCGGCGAGGGGGAAGCGTGTGGCTCCGGAGACCGGCCCCCCCAGGTGGCAAGCGGGGCTGCTCGGGGGGGGGCAGAGGTGCCAGCGGGCTGAGCGGGACCGCCTGCACCCCTGCCACTCGCAGGCGAGAGAGAAGTGGGTGGGGAGTGGGGGGTAGGGCCCACCCTTACCTCGTGCTTCCCCTTCATGCGGCAGATGTTGATGTCATGTTGGTTCGACTTCCACGTCAGCTTCTGGGAGGGAAGCAAGCGGCAGCGGTGAGTCAGATGCACGGCAGAGACGGCCGCGCTGCCCAGAGCCGTCGTGAGATGGCCCAGTCTCAGCTCTCTGATCACGGAGCAGCCCTGGGAGCCGCCCGAGAGCCGCGCAGCACAGCGGGGCTGGGGCCAGCTCGGTCCTTCCATCAGCCCCCGCCCAGAGCTGGAGATAGGACGCTGGGGCACACAGCCTCCTCGGAGACCTGCTCTGCCCACAAATAAGGGGTGCTCCTTCCTGGCTGATGGAAGTCGGTAGCTGGAAGAGCCCCACCGCACCCCCACCTACCTGCTGGTAGCGCATCTCGCTGGCGGTGGCAGGCTCCAGGCTCACACGGTACAAGTTGTCCCTGGGGGGAGACGGACAGAGTCGGAAACAGGCAGGAGCACGGGAATGCCCCAGTGCCACTCCAGTCCGATACCGGACCCCACCCAATCCTTCCTAGTGTACACACGCATGTGCAGACACTCACACACGTGTCTGATGTACCCCCAGCAACCAACCCTGCTCTGCCCTGCCTTGCCCTGCCCAGAGCGGGCACAGGTCCTCTGATCGGGAGAGGGTTGCCAGCCACATGCCCACCCGGGGCAGAACCTGGGTGACCACAGCAGGGCAGTGCAGAGCAACTGCAGCAAGGAGCTGGGTGCAGAGCTCGACCCATGCTGGGCACCCCGTCCAGCTCTGCCCTGGCTGCCGGGTGTGGAGGGGAGCAGGGGCTAGGCATGTGTGACCCTGGGGCAGAGGGTGGGGTGGGGGGTACTAGCGCAGACTTGGGGGCAGGATCCTTTCTGGGGGGAGGGGTTCCTCTTCCCTCGAGTCCCATGGGCTGCACCCCAAGAGGGGAGCAGGGAAAACTCCTCAGCTGCCCTCACCCTTCCATGCAATCTGGCTCCTGCCACCTGGTCTCTGTCAGCCGGATGCTACCCATGTCCCAGGCCCTAATACCAACGCTGATCCTTGCCCCCACCCCACGCAGCCCCCGTGCTCTCCCCAGACCCCAGCTCGGCCCTACATGTCTTTCACTCCTCCCCTTCCTCCCACTCGGTCGTTCCCTCCGCCCCACGCGTGGCTGCTGCCTCACTCCAAGTGCCAGAGCATTAATGAACCGCAGGGAGAGTTCACTCTAATTGCTGCCTCGTGGGGCTCCTACAGCTGAGCGGAGTCGAATCCTCATTAGAGCAGAGGCTTGCGAGATGCCGGCCCAGCAGAGCTCCCCGCCGTGCATCCTCTGCTGGTGCTGAGTCCCCCACTGCCCTTGCCCCCAAAGTCAGCCCAGGGCACACCCCAGAGGGGACAGATCGGGGCACAGGCTGCAGGTGGGGTCTGGGGGGCTGGTGAGGGGGGCCAGGGGACATGCTAAAGCCACAACAGCAGCTTGTGCTGGTGGGAGCACACGTGCCCTTCCCTGGCTACCGGCTCTGGCCTGCCTGCCATCTCTGCCCACTGGGCCCACACTCCCCCTGCCCCAGCACCTTCCCTCCTCTGCCCTGAGCTTCCCGCTCACAGCGCAGAGCAGACACAGGGCAGTGCCCAGACACGGGGGACTCTGGGTCCCGGCTACCTCTTCTATTAGCCAGAGGCAGACACACAGGCAGAAGTGCGTGTACAGGGGTGGGACACAAGCAGGTAGGCATGTACGGGGCTGGCGAGAGAGAAAGATATGCAGCTAGATGGGCATGTATGGGAGTGCACAGTTGAACAGATGGATGGACAGACAAATTGACAGATAGATGGATAGACAGATGGGGATGTATGGAAGTGGACAGATGTATAGATAGTTGGATGGATAGATAGGTGGGTGTGGATGGGAAGGAAGGATTCATTCTGGACCTTTTGCCCACGGTGCCCCAAGCCAATGACCTCCCTCGGCTCCTACCCTATGAGATCTGGCCCTGGGGGTGGGCACAGGCACACTGCTTTCTCCCTGGTATTTTGTTTCTCAATCGGCTTCTCAGACTAATTTACAGGCCAGCTTCCACCCTGATCGATGCACTTAGAGGCAGCCTCAGCTGTTTAAAGCCCCTTTCTGGAGTGCTGCCACTGCCGGCGAACGCAAGGCTGGGACCAAGCACTAACTCACGCCTGCAGGGACCGGGTGATTTATGCCCTAGGTTGTCGCTCCAGAGCTGTATTCTTTGCTATTAAACGAAGGGCTAACGAAGGAACGCGGGACACAGGAGGCAGGTGCAAGGTTTCTAGCCGCCGGGTGTGGCTGGACCAGCCTGACTCGCCTCAAGCCCCACAGAGAGGAGTGTCAGGGGTGTATTTTTCCCCAGCCAGCAGGGGGTGCTCACGCTCTGTCCAACCCAATCCAGCACTCAGCCTATGTGGGCCGGGGGCTGCCTCAGCCATGGCACAGGGTGCACCACCCCTGCCCCTAACAGAGGGGCAGCCTGCAGACACTACCACTCCCAGCATGCAGTGCTAATGGGCAAGGAAGTCACCCTGGGCTGGGAGCAGTGCATGCTGGGATAGGGAGTGTCTGCAGCCCATACCTCCGGGTCAGGCCTGGGCTGAGAACTGCATGCTGGGACAGGGATATGCAACCCCTACCACCTGCCCAAAGCCATAGAGTGCATTGCATGCTGGGATAGGGAGTGTCTCCAGCCCACCCACTGCCCAAAGCCGGGCAGTGCATTGCATGCTGGGATAGGGTGTGTGTCCAGCACATACCACCTGCCCAAAGCCGGGCAGTGCATTGCATGCTGGGATAGGGCGTGTGTCCAGCACATACCACCTGCCCAAAGCCATAGAGTGCATTGCATGCTGGGATAGGGAGTATCTCCAGCCCACCCACTGCCCAAAGCCGGGCAGTGCATTGCATGCTGGGACTTGTAGGGTGCAGGGGCCCCTTTCTCTAGCTCCAGGCTGTACTGGCTGCGGCAAGGGAAGAGCTCCCAGCTCCCACCTCGTTCGGGCTACCCCCCAGCCAGGCAGCCTGCAGTGATGGCAGGGGTGGGAAGCCATCCTCCCCCAGGGCCTTGGCCCCTTGCTAGGGGGCTGCTGAGCAAAGGTCTATAGGTCCCTGCAGGGATGGGCATCCCTCCTCCTCCCTGCAGGGATGCAGCCCTCCCTCCTCTCCCTCACCACACATCACCCTCCCTTCCCCGCCCCAGTCTACTGCAGCTGCTTCACGACCCTGCATCCCCCCCGGCCCCAACCTCTCCGTGCCCCCACCCCTTGGCTTTGCCTGGACCCGCCGGACCTGCTCCCCAGGGGCTGGCCTAGCGGCTGCGAGTGGCACATACCTGTCTCCGATGTACAGCGTCTGGTTGACCTTCAGCATACGCTGGATGTTGAGGCGCTCGGCCCCGGCGCCATCCGCGCCTGAGAAGCGGCTCAAGCCGTGGCCCACGAACACCGAGTACTGCTTCACATCTGGGGGGCAGAGACACAGGGTAGCCACGGGCACCTTCGCTGGTGGGGCACACACGTCCCCTTGCCCTCTGGGACCCCTGCTCCAGGGCTGCCTCCGTTACAAGTGAGCTCAGCACCCCCATCCGCACCCCCTCAGCTCTGCCTGGATGGCCCCTATTGCCCCCCACCCGGCTTTGTTAATCCAGCTACCCCACTGCGCGCCTGATGACCCCTCACCCATGGGCGAGGAGTGCCCTGTGGGACCCAGGCCCTGCCCTGGCAGTGTCCACATCGCAGCTTCGCTGGCATGAACCCTCCCCACCCCCAAACCCAGGGAGTTTCCCAGCGCTGGCTCTGAGCCCACCGTGCCAGCTGGGTACAGCCTCCCCTTCCCCCAGGTCCCCTTTCACTTACAGTCCTCGGGGGCCACGCTCAGGGGCCCGGGCTCTTCGGGGAAGGCAGCGTTGGCCGCCCCCGCCAGCAGCGTGGCCAGCAGCAGGGGCAGCGCGCGGGGCAGGGTCATGGTCTCCGGGGTGCACGGGTGCCCGTCTCACCTGCAAGCAGAGCGGGGTGAATGCCGCGGGCGTGGTGGCAGGGGCCGGCCGGCAGGGGGCAGGCAGGGACCCCCGAAAGCAGGCGCAGGAGGCGCTGGACAGTTCCAGGGTCCCAGGAGCCGATGGAGGCCCCGGGGCCAGGGTCGGGGTCGGGGTCGGGGGGGACTGGCGGGGATCCCTGCTCCCAGGGAGCAGGTGAGGAAGGGGCAGAGGGACCAGGGACATCCCTTGCACCCGGGCTCCTGCCTGTGCTGGCAGAGTGGGAGCGGGCAGGGAGCCGGCACTCCTGGGTCCTCGCCTGCCGCTCTGCCCTGGCGCGTAGCGCGGCCCCAGGCACGTCACCCTGGGAGCCGTGCAGCTGAGAGAGGGGAGCCCCCACCTCCAGAGATCTGCCCCCGCCACCGCCCAAGCCACTCGAGACCCCCTCTGAGCCACCCACGGCCTGCGATGCAGCTGTGGGCTTGCTGCCAACCCAGGTCAGGGAGGGAGGGACTGGTGTGGCCCGTCCAGGGACCCAGCACTTTCCCCACGGGCCCCTCGCCCCTGGCCACTCAAGGCCCAGCTCACACGGGAGAGGGGGCAGGCTCCGCGGGGCTGTGGGGGGGGGCGGCAGGGCCAGGCCCCTCTCCGTGGGGCTGGCTGGGTGAGGGGCTTCATGTTGAGGCCGCTGGGCTCAGGCCAGGAGCGGCTTGACTGGAGCAGGGGCCGCTGGAGGGGTGTTGTTTTATGGGGAAGGGTGAAGCCGAGTGAGTCATTCCCAGGCGAAGGAATTCCAAATATGCTGGGAACCGGCTCCCTCTGCCCCGGCCTCCCCTTCCCCCCATCCCTGAGGCTCCTGACCGGCCTTCAGAGCCTCTCAGGGCTGAACCAGGGGCTGGGCCTGGCTCCTCGGTGCCTGGTCCGGAGCGTGCTGGACCGCAACAGCACCCTGGGACTCAGCCCTACGTCTCGCTGGCGCCTGCTCTCCGTCTCAGCATCACGTTCGTGGCACCCAGAGCCACTGGCTCTAGCCCGGTCAGGCTGCTCCAGGGCAGCCCGGCTCGTGGGGGACAGCCATTGCACGGATCCAGCCCAGTCCCCAGAACAACCCGCAGACGCAGACGCAGCCCCCGAGGGATGCAGGTAGGTGCTAGCTGCTGGAGAGATGACCTGGGCCCTCCTCCCATGAGGTGAGGACATGACACTGAACCGAAAGGCGAACGTGCCCATCAGCCTGGCATCTGGCCTGCAGAACAGGCTGGGCCTGGCATGGAGGCGGGCAAGGTGACGGGGGAGTCAGACACCCCCCCAGCAACTACCACGTGGGCACCAGGGTGTGCACTGTTCGCTCCCCAATGCACACGCAGACTGCGCTTGCTGTGCCCAAGGACACGGCGCTCCACGTGGGCACGCACACGCCAGCACCACTGGCTGGGGCTGCTCCCGCACACAGGCCCACCGTGGGCTGCACGCACGTGCATGTGCATCTCGTACACACACCGCTCCTCCACCCTGCACTGCCTCTGACGTACACCACTCGCTGACCACGCACAGGCACGTGCTGGGAACACGCTTGCCCTGCGGGATGCTCCCATCCCAGCTCTCCCCACCACCTCCCGCTGGAAAAGCACCTGTCTCTGCAGCAGTCCCTGTGCTGTGAGCTTGAGGGACCCGTGCAAAACTCTCCAAGCCCTCCTCTGCCCATAGCAGATGCTACCCTGCCCCCTGATGATGGATGGCACTGCCTTCATCTCCCCCCCAGCACCCCACCCCACTGCTTGGGACAGCATCACGGGTTGTGGAGACCGCTCGGGTCTCAGCGCTGCCCCTAGACAGCTACTAATCCCGTGGATATGGCAAGAGGCCCGTCTCCCGTGTCCCCAGGCCGGCAGGCACCTCGAGGAAGAGCCGGCCTGTGGCTCTTCAGATGGGTAGGAGGAAGCAAGCTGCCAAGCGAGATGTTCTCATCATCAGCCCGACAGAGCTCGGCACGGGGCAGCTCGGCACTTGTCTCTGGTCCAAAATGCAGCCAGACCGAGCTGTTCGGAGGCCCAGAAAAATCAATCAGAACATATCCGAGCCTGAAACAAACGGCTGGCAACACAGCCCTGCCCAGCCCCTGCACTCCCTGCTGTGGCAGCCCAGCCTCTGGGGCGGAAATCGCCCTTGTCCCCGCCGCGGGGGCTCAGCAGAGCCGGCTGCAGCTCCCAGCTGGTTTGCCAGGCAGATCTGGGGCGTCCAGCGCTCGGGGCCTGGGCGGGAAGGAGAAGAAATGGAAACCGGGGCCCTTGGCGGCTGTCCAGCGGCAGTAATTAACAAGCAAGCAACATTTTAATTGATCAGTCGAATTCATGCAACCAGTGAGCTGGGACTGGGGTTAAATCAAACCGCCTTCTCCCCTGGCGCCCCAGGCGGACGCCGTCAAGGGTGAAATTACAGCGGGGCACTTGGCACGCGGCGCCGGGGCCCCACACTGCCGGCGTGACACAGCCGAGGGGGGATCCTTCGAGCTTAGACTACCATGCAGAGGGGGTCCTGGGGCTGCCTGAGGCTCTGGGGTCTTCCACCGAAGCAGCGGGCTGTTGCTAGGTGGGTGGAGGCGAGACAGCCCCAAGAGCTGGGACTGACCAGGGAGCCGGCACAGGAGCAGCCGGTCCCAGCAGAGCCGAGCTCTCCAGTCCAGGGAGGAGACCGGGCCCGGCTCGCTTACAGGCACAGCGGGGTTATTTCCTAGCCGTGGATTTGCACCGACAGCTGCAGAGCCGGCGCGAGCACAGCCGCCAGCTCCCGGAGCCAACAGCACATCCCAGCCCCCGGGACACGGGCACTGACACGCGGCCCCTCTGCTTCACCCTGCCCGAGAGTCCCCGGCTCCAGGACGTGACAGCATCCCCTCTGCTCCCTGCCAGTCCCCAGCCGCGGGGCACAGCCCATCCCCTGGGCCCTCATTGCTGACCCCTGGTGCCCTCCGTGCCACCGCAGCCTCCCTCGCTGCCAGCCCTGCTCTGCCCCTCCTCACCCTTGTGGCAGCCGCTGCCTCCGCCTTCACCTTCGATTCGGTCCCCGATTCCCAGCCGCCTTCGTGGAGGCCTCCCCTGCCCCCGCCACGAGGGGACATGAATAATATATGTGCCTCCGACAGGCACCGGGAAGGCACGGTCGTAATTAGAAATTAAAAGCTGCCTCTTTACACAAAGGGGGCTCTAATTCAGGGCTCCGGGCAGGCAGCCGCCAAGCGCAGCCTCAATATTTCATCCCCGTCGTGAGACGGATTCAGAAGCGCCAACGCCAAGCCGGCCCTAGCCGCACGGATGCGGTGAGAGGGGCTGCCCGGCCCAGCGCTGCCTCAGGCCGCCCAGGACCCAGCCACGGCTTGGGGGAGGACAGGGCTGGAGGGGCCAATGGTCATTCATTGTAAGCATCGGCAAAGCCCGGGAATTAATCATGCAATTACGTCTCCTGACAAGCTGCCTATCTATTAGCACTGATTTCAGCCTGGGACAGCACCCATCCAAACAGTATCACGGGGTTATCACTTCTTACATGCACGCATAGATGTGTGCACACACACAAATAAAGTCGGAACACACAAAAGTTGTGCACACACCCACCCAGAGATAAATAAATGCACATAAAAGCTGCACACGCACAGACGCATGAATGCACATAAAGACTGCATGCACACAGATGCACGAAGGCACAAAAAATTTGCACGTGTATGTGCACATACCCACAGAAGCATGTGTGCACAACCATGGGCACAGACATGCGTGTGCCTAAATACACCTGCATGTGTGCCCAGACATGCACGCGCACATAGATGCATGTGTGCACCAGCACAGGCACACAAACGTGCACGCACGTGCATACAGGGGGAAGCACCGCAGCTGTTTTTAACACTGCCTGCTGCTCCATTCAGACGTCGTGAAGGGGCCTCACGTCCAGCGAGGGGGTGGCTTGAACCCAAAACGATTGAGAACCACTGGTCTAACTCCAGCCCAACTGCACAATTGGTCCAATAAAAGACCCCATCCTAAGTCCTCACCTCTTGCATAATTTCTGGACCGTCACGGCTCTATCCCATCCGTCAGCCTCTATCCCAACCACACAATGGGTCCAATGAAAGCTACTGCCCTAAGAAATCCTCACCTCTTGTGCACCCGAAGAAGCGGACGTGACCCGGCGGGGCTGCCTGCTAGAGGGAATGGAAAGGAAGGGCAGCGCATTGTAGGCTGCCATTTACAAAGGGTTAATTGAATTTTAGGTTAACAAAGGGGAAACGAGGGGCTCTATTTTCCTCTCCATGACAAGCGATGGCATCTGGACGAACACAAAAGCTGCCCCTACCCAGAAATAGCTCCTCGCCAGGCAGCTCCAGCCGGCAACTGCTTCCGCGTGACGCTGGAACGGCAAACATCTGGCTTTGGGAATACCCCCGCCTTTCCCGGGGGGCAGCGCAGGGGCTGGGCCCTCGAGGCTTCGCTCGGCGGGTACCGATGGGAGCCCAGCGCGGGACCAGGGATGCGGAGGAACGGAGCTGGTATCCTCCGGTTACCTGGCAACCAGCATCCTCTCTTCTGTGGCTGGACGGGCCCCAGCAGGCGCTGCCATCGGGAGGCCTGCCTGGGGCGGACTGCGCAGCCAGAGGAGCGGCCCCAGGCTTCCCAGCCCGGGCCTGTCCGTCTGCCCCGCACCGGGGGAGCACAGCGCCGCCCAGAGCGGGGAAGGGGGCTGAACACAGCACCAGCCGATGCACCAGCAGCTCCGGGCCCTGCAGCCTGGGGATGGAGCCAGCTGCACCTGCAGCACAGGCCTCCGTGGCGGTGAATCAGGAACTCAGCTATTTAGGGCACCGGCTGGCAACTGCCCCGAGGGAGAGGAGTTGCAGGTATACACGTATGTACACACCTCTCCCTGCACATGCAGCACACGCATGCCCCTCACAGAGGGGGGTGCTCTTGCCAGCGCAGGCATGCGCCAGAGCGCACGTACACGCGTGCACATGGTCCTCTCCATGCAGCCACATGGGAAATCCCATCTATACAGTAAAGCCCAGGTCCTTTGGGCAGATGCACAACTCCCAGCCCCAAGCCCGACATGCACGATGCTCCACGAGTCCAAGACACAACCCCTGCCCTGTGCCTGGTGCACACAATACCCGCAGCTCCTGCCCCAGTGCAATGTGCACAAGACCCCCAACACACAACTGCCTTGGGCTGCCATATCCACCTCCAGTCAACCCACATACACTCCCCCTGCCTATCTCCACACCCCCTTTGCCACCTGCAGTGTGACAACAGCTCTGCCTAGTCCAACATGGGCAGCAACAACATCCATGACCAAACGGGCCAATGCACACAGTGCCACCACCACACAACCCCTGGCTGACATGCAGGCATCACGTATACACTGCTCTCCCTGGTCCCAGCCCGGTGCCTCTTGCTTGTCCCTGGTGAGGGCTGGTAGTATGCAGGAAGAGGGTCCCAACAGAGGGTCTGTGCATGCTGCAATACCCAGCCGCAGGTGGGGGGAATCAAGGCCCCTGCACAGTCTCTGGGAGCACAGAGCCAGGGCAGGTGCATTCCAGGGCAGCTATGAACAAACAGGACCAGGGGGGCCAGGGCAGGCAGGCAAGGAGGAATATCAAGCGACTGCCGCTGGGACAGGCCGCTGGGAGTGCCCTGCTCAGCTGCCTTTGAAGTGGGGCTCAGCAGACTGGCTCTGCACTGCAGTGGAGGCCATGAGATCCCAGAGGCAGGTGCGGGGGCACGTCTGCGCGCATGCATGTGCATGATTGGGGTGGGGGGGCCTGCTGATGGCAAATCAGACTGGGATTAACAAACTGGTTGGAAGGACCCAGGCTGGGATCCTTGATCTGCTGGGGAGCCCCTCACTAGCCAGGCAGCCAACCCCTCCCGCAGCTGATCGGGTCGCCTGCGGGTGGGAAGGACTCTCTAAACCAAGGCTGGTGCAGATCCAGAGGGCTCCAGCAGCCCTCAGTTGATGGCTCTGGATTTACACCCCTAGCCCCAAGCTCCACGTGGCCCGACACCTCTGTAGTGTCCGTGTGCCTGCACTTGGGAGCATTCCCATGCACGCGGCTGCCCTTGGGGCAGGTGCTCCGCAGGGCTGCTAGCTCCTGCAGGCTCTCCCATGTGCAAGCTCTCATGTGCTGCAGCTATGCTGTGTGCATGTCCTCTGGTGCATGCGCATGCATCATGTAGAGCGGGCTGCAAAAGCATCACATACACACAGCGTGTACCCAGGAGCTCTGTCGCGGTGGGTGGTGGGCGTGGTGCACACTCACAATCCAACAAACATGCTGTTCCCAGACATGTTTTGCACAGGCCATGACAACTGGTGAGCGTAGGCTCTGTTGGGGTGTGTATATTTTGCACACTGTTTTTGGCTGTGCTGCGGGAGTTGCCCTCCAAACATGTGCATTTGGTGGGGGGGGGGGGGATAAGGGGAGTGGAGTGCAAGTCCTGCACTTCACATAAGCATTCTGTGCACACACGTGTTCCTGGGTGCTGTACAGCACGTGTGCATTTTGGGAGGATGTGACAAGCACCCAGAGCACAGACATGATTTTCAATGGGATACAGCGACCATTCCACATGCGTATTTTGGGAGAAGGGGATGTACACATGAGAGGGTGCATGTGTGTGGTGGGGGGGGTGAGTACGCTGCATGCATGTGTGAATACATGTGCTGAGGCACACCTGGGACACTGCGCACCTGGGCTTGTATGACCATGGTGTGGGCTGGGAGCACCACATGCTCACCTGCACTAGGGTAGGGATGGTGGGTGTGCTCCATGCACACATGTGTATCTTTGGGGGTATCAGGCACATGCTGGCCTGTCCCTGGGTAGACTGCGTGTGTCCCCTGCCATCTCCAAGGGCGCTGGATTCCCTGTTGTCAGCACTGTACTGGGCGAGGACACGTCAAAGACAGATGGAGGGCACAGGGAGCCTGCTGGGAGACCATCGGGTGGGGACGAGAGCAGGACAGAAATGCCCCCCAACCTCCCCCCAGCCAGACCAGGGGGAAGGTCGGGTTGTCTGGCACATGGGTGACAGGAACTAGAGCGGCACGTGCCTCTTTGGGGGGCAGGGGGACGCAGGGAGCAGACATGCCAAGGGGTGCCGGGACCCCAAGAGACTAGATACTACACAGCAGCACAGTGAGCGACAGAGCCTCCACAGCTCTCGCACACCAGGGCCCTTACACACAGGCACACACCGATGCAGCAAACACATGTGCATGTTCATCTCACACACGTGTGCTCAGAACAGTCCTCGCTCCACCCAAGCCCTGGACACGCTCATGTTTCTGTTCACACATGCAACACCTCCCCCCTGCCCGACATCACGCAGATACTCTCCTACATGCACACGCATGGCAAACGCACGTGTGCACTCCCTGCAGGCCACAGATGTGCACATGCACGTGCTTCCATATCCATGTGCATTCACATATTCAATGCAGCTACACACCATGCACACTTGCGCTCTCCTTTTCTCATGCACGCGTGCACATGCACACACACTCACTGCCCGTCCTGCAATCCCCAAGTGCCTGGGATATGCAGCTCTTTCCATCCACCCAGCTCCCACCCTTGCTGGGGGCACAGGCCGTGTCCCAGGCAGCTCAGCCCCCTTCCATGCAAGCCAGGGCCAGCTCCTGGCTCAGAAGTCAGCTGCTGCTCAGAGAGCCCCGCTGGGCCTCGACCTCGAGGAGAGCAGAGGGATGCCCTGTCCAACCGGGCCCAGCACCCTTACCGTATCCCTCGAGGCTGCCCCAGAGCATGGAGCCGGGAGGAAAGCAGGGCCATGGCCCCACAGTGGCCAAGTGCCTCCCACTTGCACCAGGGCTATGTCCCCAAGTCCCAAACCCACCAGCGGCTCCACCGCTCCCCGGGCAGCAGTACTGGTTCCCCCTGGCCTGGGAAGGAGCCATTTTGCCTGGGTTCTTTTATAAGAAACCATTAACAATTTAACTGCGCTAATGAAAGTCCCGCTGTCTGGTCCCGCCGTGGCCTTTCCCGGCTTTTAGCACCTGTGCTGGATGACGGCCTCCTTCCTACAGCCCCCCCAGGAGAGGTTGCTGCAGCCTTTCAATTTACCTGCACGATGTTGGCAAAAGGCAGAACGTGCCCCAGGCATGCACGGCAAATGTTCCCTGTGCACACGTGCCCTGGAGGCTGGCGGGGAAGGCGTGGGCACCGAACGCAGCCTCTGCATGCTAGCAAAATGTATGAGAGAGATGTGGGGGTGCATGGTAGAGCCCCAGTGCCCAGCCAAGCCCACGGGGAGGGGGGCACAGGGAGAGGAACAGCACGTGGGTCTGCACCGGAGCACGCCTGCTAACGGAGGCATGTGTGCTGCACGCGCTGTCCAAGCAAGGCCGATTAGGCAGCGTGGGGGAAACGCTGCAGCCCTGGGGCTGTTGGGATACACGGAGGCTGCAAGACATGCAAGGGGGGGAGGCCACAGCTGAGAACCAGCACCCCTTCCATCCCGACCTGGCCCCTGCTGCACACTGCCACACTTTTGGGGCTCCAGGGGAGGACTGGGGGGGGGGTCCAACCCCTCCCCATCGCTGATGGGGGTCGTGGGCCCTTTTCCCCGGCTCTGTTCCTCTCCACTTCCACTACAGTCTTTGCCGTGACAGCCACGTCCCCACTCCTCACACCTGGCTTGCTCCTCTCCCCGCCGGCCTCGCGCTGCTCCAGCTCCAGCTCCAGGCCAGTCATATCCTTTATCTAACAAGGCAACCGTTGTGCACCCCATACACTGAGCACGGGCCCTGCCAGCAGGCTGCAGTCCTCTCCCCTGACTTAAACTTCCTCCAGCTCTCTGGCGCGGCCAGAGCAGATCAGTCGCAGCTCCCTCTCCAGCTCCGTGCCCCCAGCATTGCCACCCGCCATAGGCAACTGCAGCCCGCTGGCCCCAGGCCTGCACAGGGCTTGGTGCCCGGGGGAGGAGGGGGGCATGTGGGGCTCCAAGCTGGTGAGGGCACCAGGCCTGGATTCAGGGGCCAGGAGGGGGCTTTTAAAGCCCAGGCGTCGCGTTCCCCCTCTGCCACCCGTCTGCATCTTAAGCCGCCTCTGCGCTGCTCCCCAACAGCCATGACCTTGCACGTGCAACCGCGGGCAGGCATCCTCCTGGGCGGTTAGTCAAGCCCCCCTCCAGTGACGCGGTTCTCGTGCAGCCCCCACCGGCCCCGGCACGTCAGACTGGGTCACTCCCCGCAGAGCCGCCCCGAGCAAGACTCAAGCCCCCGGCCCAGCGTCACTCACGGCTCTGGGCCGCAGGGAGGCCCTCCCATGACACACGGGGATGAGGCCAGGGCTGAGGGGAGACCCTACAACAACACATGCCGGGGGGCTCTGCCGTGCTAAGCAGCCCTCCGTGCTGCTGGATGGGCTCGGTGTCCGAGGGCTCCTTGCAGGTGCCCAGACCCAGCGCCTGCAGCTGAGAGGGGAGCTGGGCTGGGGCTGCTGCGGCTGTGGGGCCACCTGCCCCGGTCTGAGCTGCAGAGACGCACGGCACCCTCCATGCACGGCTGCCCCCACCCGCCCTGGCCTGGCAGGGCGCCCACGCATGCAGGGGCAGCCTGAGCCCTGCTGCCCGCCCCAGGGCACCGTGCAGCCCAGTGCCCCCTCACAGTGCTGCGTGGGGGGGACAGGGGAAGGGTAAAAGCAGTGGCCTCATTTGTGCCCCTGGGAGCGATGGCAGATTCAAATCGGACCCGCACGGGGAGGGGGAGGCTGTAACTCCATCTAGTGCTAGGAGAGCCCCCGCGGTCCCCAGGGGGGTGTTGTGTGAAGCCCGTGGAGCGGCGGGGATGGAATAAGGGCCCCCACTTGGGCAGGGGAGAATGGGACGGCTGGGTAATGCGAGAGCCTGGGGCGGCCTTAATGCCTCTGATTGTCTGGGCAAAGAAAGGAGAGAGGATTCAAAGGGGCCCGGAGATGGCTGGGGTGGGGGAGAGGGGAGAGAAAGAAAGAGGAGGAGAAAAGCAGAGCGCTGGGAAAAGCCAGCCGGTGGGGCAGCGCGGCCGCCTCGATTGCTTGTGTTCATGCCAACTGGGGCAGATGGGCCCTGGGGGTTAGCGGTGGGGGCTGCTCGGGCAGACACAAGGGCGAGAGAGCAGTTCTGGGGCATGGGAAGCCATGGGAGTGCCCGCGCGCCCAGGAACCCCAAGGTGCTGCCCACGTGGAGAGTGCTGGGGCGAGGGACACCCAGCACCCACCAGGATCAGCCCAGAAAGGTCATGGACCCCCCAAGCAAGGGGCCCTAGTGCACTGGGGAGGTAAACTGAGGCACAGACAGGGAGCACGAGTGGCAGCAGACACGGGGAGCAGACCCCAGCAGCCTGGGTGTGCTCTGTCCACTGCACCCGCCTCTCATCCACAGCTTTACCCAGGGTGGCACCCTCGGGAGCCACCGCACGGGTGGAGGGGAGCTCTGCCTTGCACAGAGCAGCGGGGCAAAATTCAGCCCTGGGTGGGGAAGGAGCCAGCCCTGCTGCAGCGTACGTGCCCAGGCTCTCACAGCACCTGGCCCTTGCCACTGGGGGACAGCTCCAAGGCTGCTGCAGGGCAGTGCCCTCTGGCAGGAGACCCAGGTTCCACAACCCCCCTGCCACCGACCTGAACATGGCCTTGGTCACGTCACTTCACCTCCTGCGCAGCACCCTATCTCAGCCACCCCCCACGGGTGCACCGGGACCCAGAACAGCGACTCTGGCGAGCAGGCCTGGACCCCCGGCAAACTCTGGACACTGCCTGACTGCAGAAGGGAGACACGGAGGGTCGCACGTGAGGGGGATTCTCAGCCCTGCCCCGGCTGCCCCGCGGGAGCAGGCCTCCACGGGCTGGGCGCCATGCGCTAAGACGGGGCGGTGTCGCTTTACAGACCTCTTGCCAGCCTCACCCCGCCTGGTTTCCCCATTAAAGCATGGAAACCTGAGAGCCGGCCGCCGCTTCTAATTCCAGCTACCCAGAGCCCCAGCGCCAGCCCGCGAGCTCCTGCCGGCTCAGGGTCACGCCAGAACGGAGCGCCTGTGACCGGCAGAGCCGGCTGGAGGCAGTGCCAGGGAGAAGGGCTGCTAGAGATCCCAGGGCCTGGGGCTACCCGCTCTGGGAAACCACCCAGCTGGCCGAACCCCTCTGCAAGATCCCCCCCGGGCAGAGAAGCAACCCCCTCCGCTCCACCCTGGGCACCCCAGCATGGCAGCACCCGCGCAGGGCACTGGAAATGGGGAGAGGCGGAGAGTCCAGCGTCCTTCCTCTCAGCACCAAGGGCACCGTGACCCCTGCGCCGCAAGCCGGAGGGAGCGCCAGACGTGCGAGGGGCCGCGAGAGGCAGGGCCGGCTCTGCTGAGGCGAGCTCTGCCGGAGCCAAGTATCAATTATCTGACAGGGTGTTTACCAGTGACACTAATTAACTGCCGGGTGTTTAACGGGGCCGCTTGGCCCATGCACGCTGTATCGAGTGCTCATTGGATTCCCATTGGGACCTGCCCCTCTCCTCTCCGTGAGAGCTCGCCGCCTCGCCAGGCCGGCCGCTCTGCCCCCGGCGCGTGCCCGGCTCCCCAGGGCTTGGCAGGGAGATGCGGGGCCTGCTCCACACAACCGGACTGGGGGGCACAGAGATGGGGTGGGGGAGCCTTGAGCAGGAGCCGGGCCAGGGGTGCGTCTGAGCGCAGGAGGAAGGAAGGGAGAAATGGAGGCATCAGAGAGCTCAAGCAGGAGAAGCTCGCGGCCAGCTTCTCATGGTCAGTGCACGCAGGATTGGGACCAGCGGAGGATGATGAGGGAAGAAGCAGGGAGGAATAGGGGCAGGCAAAACAGGGGTGACTGGGGGAGTGCCAGAGCGCCGGGAGAGGAGCCGCCCCATGGCAGAGGTGGGTGCTGCCAGGGGCTGACGGGAGCTGAGCTGCCACGACCCACATCGGCCTCCTGGCACGCACGAGCTACCTGAGCCCATCGGGGGGGGTCTGACCCCAGAGAGACAGCCCGGTTCAAACCAAGGTGCCACTGGCCCTGGAGTTACTTCTGTGGCAAAGCCCCCAGGTCCTTCCCCTTCACCCACGGGGAAATGGGCTCATCATTGTTTCCTTCTCAAAAGCACCTTTCACGCAAGTGGGCTACGAAACATCTCTCCCACAAGCCACGCCAAGGGAACGCTTCAGAGCCACCAGCAAAATGCAGCCAGCTCTGGGGCAGAGCCCTGCACCGCAAGGGTGGGGTGGAACAAGTCCCCCCTTTACCCACGTGGAAAGGCAGCCACCTCTGGGGTGGGGCACTGCAGCGGGTTCACTGCTCGCAGCCTGCCGGTGGAGAACAGGAAGGGGAAACCACATCTTTTTAATAGTGATTCTTGCTGAAAGCGCCCTCCTGCAACGCCGCGAGTTTACAGACAGACAACACGGCTCTGTCTCTGCCCTGCCGAGATTTCAGTCTCTCTGAAGCGGTAGGGAGCGGGGATTTGTAACTCAGCAGCGCGCCGTGATTCAAGCAAGCGTTCAGCCTGGACACCGGAGCGCACGGCCCGGCTCCGGCTCCGGCTCCGGCTCCGGCTGACAACGCCGAGGGTCCGTGAAGCCTGCGCGTGCTCCGAGCCTCAAATGGAGGTCGTGCCCGCTACCCCAGCCGTGCTCTGTGCACCACGAGGGTCTCGCCGCCGAAGTCCCCCATCACCCCCCGCTTAGCGTGTGAAACCCACACCCAGATGCTGACTCGCGAGGCAACTTCTCTGCTCCCTGCCTCAGTTTCCCCATCTAACCTCTTTCCTCACTGCAAACACCCTGTGCTGCTCCCAGAGAAGCTGCTACCGAAGGGGAAAACCCAAGCATGAAACCGCGACAGATGATGGGAGCTTTCTGGGCCAGACCAGCGTAACGCGGTGGAGCACCCGCATGTCTGTCTGCACCAGCTGGCACGGCTGGAAAAAATGGGCAAGGGAGGGGGAAACACGCTCCGAGCAGGGCTGTCCTTACACACCCAAGGTCCAATTCCCCTTCCCCTGAGCACGGGCATCTGTCTCTGTCCCCCCCTCGGCCCTGAACCCGCCAGCGGATGCGGCACATACTTCAGCCTCTATCGGTGCCTCTCCATCTTGGTCAGAGGGTATTGAAAATCGATAGGTAAGAAATGGCCTCCTTCCCGCTCAGCGCTGTTGGCTGGCACATGTGTCAGGGGGAGCTGGCCCCAGCCAGGGGCTCCAGACACTGTGTGGGATGCTTCTGGCTCTGACACTGCCCCACACAGTGTCCTTGGTCACATCATTTTGTTCCCTCGCCATCCCCGTGTCACGCTGCAATGCTGAACACTGGAGATGTCCAGGTGATGGGAGCTGGTTAGGACTGATGGGGGGACTGAGCCCAGGAGGTTTCCTGGGAGACTGGGCCCCGGGGGGCTTTGAGGCCCAGCCTAGGCCCTGCGATTCCAGGCCCTGCACATGCCCCAGCCCTGCGTGCCCAGGTCTCACAGCACCTGGCCCCTACCATGGGGGACAGCTCCAAGGCCGCTGCAGAGCAGTGGCCTCTAGCAGGAGCCCTGGGTTCCACACCCCCTCTGCCACCGACCTGCAGCATGGCCTTGGTCATGCCCAGCCAAACCCTGGGGGCAGCAGGGCCCTCCAGACTGCTCTGGCTCTCATCTAGATTGCTGCGAGCGTTCAGATTTAATAGCACGGCAAAGCTGGCTCCAGCCGGGGGATTTGATTCACGACCCCCTAAATCACGAGGCCGCCTCGTGCTCCTCCCTGCGTTCGTCGGCGGGGCCTCTGCCAAGCCTCCAGGCAGATTGCATTGACAAGGCAATCACTCTTCCCCACTGTGCCAGGATGACGGTGGGGCAAGGCTGTGAGTGGGGCGGGTGGGGAGAAGGGGGCAGAACCCCGGGGGGTCTCTGCCCTGGGTGGGAGGGAGGTGACCTCAGTGGGGAAGGGCGAAAGACAGCTCGGGAAGGTGGCACGGTGCAACCTCTCCCCGGAGGAAGGCCAAGCATTACGACAGGTCCAGAAGCAGGCGCGTGGGGCTCAGCTCCCCCCCACCCCTCCCGCCCCTGGCCCTGGGGGGGCCCAGCTGTCACTCTGGAACAGGAGCCGGGGAGATGCGCCCGGGCCCCTCGCGGCCTCACACCACGGCAGGTGGCAAGGTAGAGCTGATGTCACCGCAACCGGAGCCGGCTCCCGCGGCAGCTGTCGGCATTGCACAGACGCGGCTCTGATTCTTATTCCTGCCGCACAGGGGTGACGTCAGAGGAATTCGCCTGCCATTGAGGAGTAAGGTTACTAGAGAGGACCCCGGCCCGGGGGGCCCTGGCTTCCCAACAGCGGGGGGTTGAGAGTGCTGCCCCGTTTGGAAGGGACCCGCCAGCCACTTCAGTCCCCGGCACTGGGCAACGGGCAGAAAGGCTACAGCCCCATCCCCACGCACCTAGAGGCTAATGTCCTTATTAATCTATCCACCATCCAAGCAACCCGAGACGCTGGGACCAGCTACCAGGACGCCCGGGTTCAATTCCCCACTCTGGCTGCAGAGCGGGGCGTAGCGGTGAAACCCTGGGCTCCTGGGTTCCCTTCTGAGCATCAAGTGCTCCCACGCCTCAGTGGGTTTCTTAACACCCAAGTAGCAGTTTCATCCCCCTTCCACAGCAGCCCCAGGCAGGAGCACGCGTGCATGCCAGGCAGGGAGCAGAGGGTGCCCTGTGACATTATTAAAACCGCCACAAACCCCGCAGTGCTCACATCATCCAGCCACAATCGCCCATTTCAAAGTGGAAGCCACGGGGAAATGCCAGGCGCAAGGGACCAGCAGCGAGGCAGTCTAGCTAGGATCACGGCCTCGGCGCTGCTAACCCCTCCTTTTCAAAGCTAAAATGCCTCCAGAGGCAGGGACTAGGCTAACAAGAAACTGGATCGCAGCCCTGGAGGGCAAAAGATCCACATGGAGCTAGGCACCCCTCCATTTCAGATCTCAAGATTTAGCTCGTGAGATGACCCGCACACCAATTTCCAGCGGAGAATGGATTTTAAAAGCCAGGCTCTGCCTATAAATGGCGCATCACCCATAACCTTTCTAGCCATAGGCTCACTGCAAACAGCAATAACTTATAGCTGCTCTTTGGAGGCGAACCAGCCGACGTATTTATCTTCCTCTTGATCTACAGCTGCGATTGGAGGCTGTGCATGAAGTTTATTAAGCACCGGCTAATTTTCTATCAGTTCTAGAGAGCGGAGATTTTTATCCGCGCCTGGGCTCGGCCTCAAAGATATAAACCAACATTAAAGCAGGGGGGAGGGGGGGCGGGCTGAAAAATCCCGCCCAGCTCCGAAACAACATTTTATTCCTTGCAGTGCAACTTGCCTTGTCGGAATAGGAAATGTCATCCTCTGGCTGCCCCACTGGCAGGCCTCAAATCAATCAGGCAGAGAGAAACGGGTTCGTTAGGTGCCGTTTGACGGAGGCACATTATTCCACAACGTATACAGAGGCGCGGAGGTGTTATCTCAGTATCTAAATGGCTTCCCTTTTAATACGGATAATGCTGGATTTTATTTGATGTTTAGGCTAATTTCCTTTACAAAGTAACTAACGCCAATAAGCAATCAGCACAAATCACTATAGAGAGGCGGCAATTATATATGTTAATGAGTCCCTTATAAGTACCATAAGAAAACGCTGACAAAATGAAAAGCTGGAAGCGGGCGCTTAACATTACAACTGTGAAATGGATATAGGACAGGGGGGAAAAGAAGGGGGAGGCAGGGAAGGTATGGAGCAGATTAGAGAGATGGACAGAGACTGATGATGAAGTCACTTCTGCAGTGTTGCTGGGCTCTGTACAAGCAGCAGCTGCGTTGCACCCCAGAGGTGGCTGCATCTGATGGCGGCAAAGCTGGCAGCTTACAAACCACTCTGGGCTCTTCCCCAAGGAGAGCCACCAGACAGCGCAAGCACTAAGCATTATTTATCTTGGGAGCATGACTCCGCATGGGCTGGGCAAAGCCGAGCGAGCTTTGTCAGCTGGCTAAGTCACTTCTCAGCCTGTGCAGACTGGCTGCAGCGAGCCCTGGTCCCCTCTGTGTCACCTCAGCACCCCAGGGTCCCAGGGGGAGGCTTAGGCAGGAAAGGCAGTGCTCGGAGAGCCTTGGTGGGCGCAGGGGTCCTGCATTATCCTAACGCCCCTCACTAGAGCAGGGCGTGGGAACCGAGAACGGGGCCACGAGCAGCCTGACTGGGAGCCCCTGCACGGGCCTGAGGCCTGGCTTGGGGGAGGCGACAGCAGCCCCCAACCCTGGGCAGTACCCTCAGGTGGAGGCTGGACAGAGGCCCTTCTGCAGAGGCAGGGCTCTGCTGGCTGGCTGGAGCCCGCTGGCAGAGATGATTGGCAAACGGATGGACTCTGCCCACATCCAAGTCCTGTACCAGACTCCCTGCCCATGTTGGGAGGTCCTGGCCAGGAGGCAGGGCAGGGTGACAGCAGGGAAGGCAGTGACCCCAAGATCTAGGTAGGCTGGGGTGGGGAAATGGGAGCCAGGGCCCCCTAGAAGCCACCATGCCCCCCCACTTCCCACTCCTGATCCTCTGCCAGCAGCACCGGAGGTGCTGGAAACCAAGCCAACCTGAGCACCTGCTCCCTGCGCCGCCTGCGGCGGGGAGCCCCTGCCCAGCTGCCACTGTCACACACCGGATGCGCCGGCCCCGGCTGCCCAGTTCAAGGCTCTGGGGGGGGGCCAGGGCTTCATGCAGGGCCAGGATGCAGCTGCTTCCAGGCAGTCGGGGGGTGACGGTGGGAATGTCACCGCAACCAGGCTGAGAGCCAGGAACCCCAAGGGGACAGGCGGGTGGATGGCAAGGGTCCCCCCCAGAGGGAGGCTGAAATATGTACACCCCAGCTCTGCCTCTGAGCTGCCGCAGGGATCAGGCTGGGGCAGCTCCGAGCTGTACTGCCCGCATCTCCGAAAGAAGCATCCCCCAAAGCAAGGGGTTGGGGGTGCCTTAGTGTAGACAGTGCTCCAGGACTCTGAGGGCCACCCCGCTGCCTCCCGAGCCGAGCAGGCTGGGAAGCCGGGTTCCTGGGAGCCCTCTCCTCCTCCCCGGGGGGCCAGGGAGGAGGCTGACTTTGCACCAGCCAGGCAGCTCATTAACACCAGGGCTGTGTACATACAGGAGCCGACTGGCCATGGGCAGCATGTGAAGCATGGGAGGGGGTGCCTGCAAATGCCAGGCACTCGCATTTACCTTGGAGCCAGCGCTGCCCCGCCAGATCAAATGACCCCGCTCCCAGCCCAGAGCCAGGCACCGCCAGGAGCCAGGGCCCCGCGCGTCCGATTACAGGATCCCCTTACCGCTGCCGTTTATAGGCCTGCACTTGGCCAGGCGGGTATAAAACATTAATCACCTCCCACCAGGCTGGGATGCGGGAGACGGAAGGAGAGGGAGCCCAGGTGTCCCACTCGGCTCAGGCGATTCCCCTCCACTGCTGGGCCAGCAGTGCTGGCATGTGCTATGCCAACAGCAGCCAGGTGCCACCCCAGAGGTGGCTGCATCTCTGTGGCAGGTGGATGGAGCGTGCCCACAGGGGTCTGTGCCAGGCTGCCAGGGATCTCCAGCCTCATCGCTCTGATCCCCGGCTCAGCCTCTCAGAGCCAGGACGCGGCCAAGGAGGGGGCTGGGCCCTGCGATTCCTAACGAGGAAGCTGCTGACGGCCTCGTCTCTCTCCCGCGCCAGGGCCTGCCCGATTCTCACGACACTGAGGGAGGCATTGGCGGCCTGCCAGATCCGCATGTTAATTTGCATATTAAATACACATCAATCTGCATATTAAGGAATAATTTGCATAAAGGAAGCATCTTGATTTGCACCAAAAATAAACACAAAGCGGCCATAAAAGCGGCTATTCCCGGCTGGACCCGCGCTGACCTGCTACGGGGCGGGGGGGGGGGAGCACACTGCAGCTCGTGGCATCGCCATGGTAACTGCCTAAACCTTGCTGCCAGGAGCTGGGCCCATGGTGGGTCCAGAGGATGGGGGGACTGGATGGCGGGGGGTCTCAGAGCCTCTCAGCCCCCGCCAGCCCAGCACCCTGGAAGGGTGCCCATCCCTGGGGCACTCCAGCTGGGAGGGGGTGTCACACCAGCCCCCATGCTGCCCGACCGCACCCTCCTACCCCCAACACAGACCATGCCCCATGGTCCCTCTATGGGGCCTGCCACGGACAGGAGGAGGCCACGGGGTGCAGCCTCCGCCCCCAGGACTGCCGCCCTCTTGCCCCCTCCCCATGGGCATGCTGTGCCCCCCCAGCCCCGACAACACATGGCTCCCCTCCCACCCCCGCCACGTCCACGCCCCCCGTGCCCAGTGGGCACTGCCTAGCCCCACTCAGGGGCATGCTTTCCCCGTCACCCCCAGGCCCACCCTCCTTTCACAACACAGCTCCCCGCGCCCAGCCCCAATGCCCCGTGGCTGCCCCCGGGCCTGTCCGGCAGGCTCCCAGGTCCACGTGGCATGGCCGTGACTAACCCCTGGGCCGAGGCTGCGGCTCTGGCCTGGGTAGGGGCAGGTCCTCCACTGAGCCCGTGAATAATTCAGGAGGCAGCTCGCTCCTACCCCTGCCGCGACTTGCTGGATGCAGCCAGCTCCATGGCTAATTAATTTTAATTACTGTCTTTCACTGTTTGGAAATTGGGCACGTTCCGGGGGGGGGGGGGGGGGGAAATCCAAGCACGGCGAATTGCAATTAGGGGGAAGAGGAGAGAAGGAGAGGGGGGGAAAAGCCCCTCCTTGCAGTGCTCGGCGAATCATTTAAAGGAAATTAAAGTGTCATTTAAACTGAGTGGGTAATTAAGAGGGCTGAGCAGGGGAGGGGCCGGGCGGCTGGCCCGCACGGGCAAGGGGCCTGCAGTGGAGCCCAGGGTCACAGGACATGGGGGGGTCGGTGCCCCAGCCCTGCCCCAGCCCTGCTCCCACTGGGCACGGGGACAAGCAGGACTGGTGGGCAACAGGACAAGCCAAGGGAGCCAGGACTCCTGGGTTCGATTCCCAGCTCTGTCACCTTGAAAGCTAAAGCAAGTGGCTTTCCCCCTCTCTCTCTGCCTCAGTTTCCCCTTCTTTGGTAATGCCAGGCCTGACCCGTGCCCACCCTGCCCCTCTGGGTGAGCTCAGGGCATGCTGGAAGGGAGGCAGCACCTCTGGGTGTTGCTCTGGGCTTGGCAACCAATTCCTGGCCTGAGTCACCTCCTCCCTCTGGTCTCAGTTTCCTCCTTGCTGCCTTGGGGTGACTCACCCCCAGGGCACCCAGCCGGATGCAGGAGCAGGCTGGCTTATCACCTTGCCCTTCCGCTCCCCATCCCGCCCCGATACCTGCCTGGCTCCTGACCTAGATGGCGAGCTCCTGAGGCCAGGGAGCGCCTCGGTGGGTTTGTGCAGCCCCGGGCAGAGGCGATAGGAGGCACCAGCCCTGGGCCCAGGGTTGGGAGCCAGCCGCAGCCTCTCCACTGGAGCCTGCCCTTGCCCTGGGACCTGCTCCTGGGGTCTCAGCTGGGACTTGCCCTGCGGTGCTGCCGCTTCCCCCGAACCCTCCCTGCCCCTTGCCCTCATGCCAAATGCTGCCACCTCTCTCTCTCTCCACACGCCAGGACACCCCTTCACTTTACCCAAGGGCTCTGTCAAATCCTCTTTATCCAAGCCATGCATGATCAGGCCTGTAACTCCCACACTGGTCCATACAGGGCATGCCCTTGCCCCCACCACCCAGTCCATATCCAACACACTCATCCCCCATCCATACAGCCACTGACCCCCTCCTCCATCCACATCAAATGCAGCAGAGCCCCCATGTCCATAAATAACATCCTCTCGCTGCCTCCTGGTCCATACAGCACACGGCCACCTTGTCTTGTCCGTGGTCCCCTCCACCCATAGGCAAGCCCCCCGCCCCCCGCTCTGCTGGTCTCAGGACCTTGTCCATCTGCCCGGCACATCCCCGGGGAGGCAATGAGGCATGACGGGCTCGCCGGGCTCCCACAGCAGCCCCCAGGACTGTCTGCTGGAGTCTCCCTCGAGCGTCAGACCGGCATGCGAGACCCGTGGCACGGGGAGCACGTCGTCCTGCACCACACGGGCGCTGAACCCCCGCCCCGTGCTCTGCCCCCCGGACCACGCTCTCGCACAAGGGCTGGGAACCGAACCCAGGCATCCCAATTCCAAGTTCAAGCCACTAGGATGAGCGCTTCTGCGCCGGCTGGGAAGAGCCGGGAACGGCGCGGAGATGTCTCGCTCCTCGGCCTTCCCCGGCTCTTCCCAGAGCCCGGCCAAGTCACGCCGCCTCGCACGGAAAGGAATTCCAGCCCAAATTCCTGCAGTTCCTGCCTGCCTTTGTTCCCCCACCGGCTTCCTCCCGGCACATCCCGTGGGGGGATGCTCCCGGCCAAAACACCTCCCTGCACCTCTCCTGGCACCAGGCCCAGTCCCCTCCAGCCACAGGCCCCGCAGCACTCAGCCCTTTAGGGGCCCCCCCCACCCCCAGCCCCAGCAGGTACAGGGACCCCTTTGGGGCAGGCGGCACCAGGAGATCAGGGCTGTGGGAAGCGGAGCTGCCCCATAAACAGGATGCATCCAGGAAAACAAGGCTCTTCCCCAAGTGACTCATGCCTGAAGCCCGTAGGGTGCCTTCACGGCCCGGTCCCCCCGCCTCCACTCCTCCACAGCCCTCCCAAGGCTAGGCTGGATCGGGACCAGCGTGCAAGGAGCCAAGGCCGGGGGTGGGGGAAGGGTGGGGCAGTTTGAAAACTCCCTTCCCATTTATTTGCCTGTCATCACGTGGCAGAGCAGGCTCCAAGAGCAGGCGTCTGCACAGCCAGGCTGCTGCCGGACGGCCGATAACCCCGCAGCGAACACAGCCCCAGCGCCAGGGCAGCCCTGCAGCGCTTGCTTGTGCATGATGCCACGCTAACGGGCAGCATGACCCAATGCCCCTACAGGATAAGCACGACAATAACATGCTAGCAGGTGCGGGGCAAGGCTAACAGGGCTGGGCTGCGGGTACCACGTCCAGCTGCCTTTAGACCCCGTCCCCAGGGGGACTCACAACTGGGCTATGCTGGGGCAAAGCCTGAACTCCTCTGCACCCATATCCAGAGATTTTCAGTGCGACAACCTCCTGGCAGACACCGCCCCTGTGCTCACAGAAGACCCTACAATAACATGCCAGCATATGTAGCCAACAGCCCACATCAACCACAGGAAATCAGGGAGCGGTTGGGAGGGCAGCCAGGGGGAGGAACATGTTTCTCGTTGGTTTGATTAGGTCCTACTCAAACACATTTGTTGTTTTTATTTCCCCTTTTCCGCCCTCACCCCTCCCCAGCTCCTGTACAGCCACGCTCAGCTGTCTCGGTCCGTTCAGGAGAACGCTCCCTTTACCTGTTCCCAGACCAGGCACCGGGGCCTTGATTTGAAACATCTATGCTTCAAAACATTTTGCAATTAAATCCAATCCAAACTGCACCTGGCTCCCACAACATGGCATGTCGGCCGGGGCTGGGACCCCAGCGCAGCCAGCAAAAGAGCCCCAGAGAGCTCTCAGTCCCCCGTGCCAGGCCCAAGCCAAATGAACCCTCCCCAGCCCAGCAAGGAGGCAGCCATAGGGAGGGCGAAGTAGCCCCTGAGCTTGCCAGGGGGAAGGAGACCGACAAGGAGCCAGCCGGGCAGGGCCAGCCCCCCAGCCCATCCCCAGGCATCTGGAAATTGGATCTGCTCCGTGCCCCCCACATACACCTGGGCAGCAAGGCAGCGCAGGGGCCCTGTGGCATACAGAGGCTAAGGGACTTGCCCAAGGTCCCACAGGAAAACAGTGGCAGAACCTGCATTTCTAAGTGCTGTGTGCTAGTGCCCCACGGCCGCCCTTCCTCTCCACTGCTGCTCTCACCTGGAGGGTGCCTGGGGGCCTCCATGCTACATGGGCCTTCACAGCAGAGAGACCGCTTCGATTCCTTGCCCCAAGCCCCATCCATCCCCCACACCCTGCCAGGGACACACCAGCAGTACAGGGGTCAGGACACACTGCAGAGCCAGTCTGGTCCCCTCCAGGAGGAGGCAGCGACGCTCACACCCTTTTACCTGGTCCCTTGCACTCTGAGGAGCTGAGGTGGGAAAGGACACAGGCTGCCCGAGGACCAGCTGCTTTGCAAGACCGGGTACAGCTGAAACGCACCCTGCTGTCCTGCCCGAGCCCCCCCGCCAGCACTCCTCCGCTGAACACGCTAACCGGGCGGGGGGGGGGGGGGGCTGCTGCCAGGCAGACGTTGCCACGCGGTCCCCAGCCGGGCGGTAGGGTGGGGTGCTCGTGGCAAGCCCCACCTGATAGCACGTGCCCCGCAGCGCCGAACCCCTGGATCAGCAGCCAGCCACGCACACTGAGAAGGAGGCTGCTGAGCAAGTGAAGGGAACAAAGGACATCGCCCCTGACGCACACACTAGCGCACACCCCCACCTCCCACCCCAGCTCCCTCCAGCACGGCAAGGTGGGATACCTGGGGGGTCACCGGAGGCAGCACCTGGCCGGGTGGCTACGGGGGCTGGAGGGGGGCACCGGACCCCGAGTGCCAGCTCCCAGTGTCTCTGGCGGTCAGATCTTGGTGCAAATCCTCGAGGCTCAGCTCTTCTCTTAGCAGGAAACAGGGCCAGCCTAGCGCTGCCGACTGCCTGGGTAAAGCAGGTCCCAATTCCCCTGGGGCTGACGCCGAGGCCTCCAGAACCCAGCTCCTCTCCGCGCTGCAGGATAAGGATGATCCCGTGGCGGCTCCTCCAGCTGCAGCCCACACCTCCAATGCGCCGGCCCTGCCCTGCTGCCAGCCTGTTTCCTCCTCCCCAGAAGTGGCTGCATGTCTCCTGCTGACCTCTAAGGTGGCCTGTGCTGCTCTCCAAGGGAAGGTGCTATGCAGATGAGAACCAGGGTCATTCACCAGGGCAGGGCATTGTCCGTGTCTACGAGTGTGTTATTAAGGACCCCAGCCCCTCCCCGTGCTGCGCAGACACCGGGCCCAGCCGGCCTCCCCCGCCCGCCAGCGCTCCGGAAGGGGGTGGCACGACACAGAGAGATGCTGATCTATATTTTGCAGCCGCAACTTCAAAGGCGTCGAACTTGGCACCTGCCCCGCGAGCTGTCAGATCCCGTTCCCTTAATGGCCGGGGCTGCTCGGGGCAGGGGCTGCAGGGAAACCAAAGCCCCAGCTGGGGCCGGGGGCCAGGCGGGCGGGCGGCCCTGCAATAACTGTGAGCCACCGTGAGCCGCGGAATCCCGGCCGCGCGGGCGGGAGCTGGGAGCGCCACGCCGAGCCCGCGGCGGGGAGGGGACGGACCCCGCGTGCCGCCCAGGGCCGGCCCGATGCCATGGCTGCTACACCGGCTGGCAGCTGGGGGTGCTAACGGGCTCCTGAAGCGCAGCCAGAATCCCATCTGTGGGGCTGTCGCCAGGCGGCGAACGCGGCACGCTGCTGCGAGAACCGGGTGTCATGCACCTTCTGCGGCGGACAACTGATGGAGAGTCCCCGTGAATTCCTGTGACGGGGCCTGTGCTACTCTGGCTGGAAGACATGGGTTTCATCCCGCTGTGAGACATGGGGGTAGCCACGGATATGGTAGCAAAGGGGCAAGACCTCGCTGTCTCCTGCTGTAATGCAGCCACCTCTGGGGTGGAGCACAGCATGTTAGAGGGAGCACAAGGGACATGCTGGCCAAGAGCACTGGGAAACCCTTGAGGGCCAGGAAACTGGGAATGATAATGTGGGGCAAAAGCTAAAAGGTGGGGGCTCCCAAGGGCCACTGGAGTCTCACCCAAGAAACAGCCAGGCAGTGACCTGCCCCGGAGTCAGCCTCCTGCCCCAGGGAAGCATCTGCCTTGCAAGGACTCGAACCTGTGGCCCCAGGTAGCTACACCCCAGGCGCCAGGCGTGCAAATGCCAGCAGGCTCAGAGGCCACAGAGAGCGCCGTGGCAGGCCTAGGGGGCCGGATGCCAGCACAGCGCAGTAACAAAGAGGCATTGTGTCGGCGCTCGATGGCCTCCCGCCCACACGCCTGCTTTCGTCCTGCTAGGTCAGGTGTTCCCTCGCTGGCCGAGAAACGCGGCATTGTCCTGCCCGGGGCCGCAGAGCCAGATTGAAATGAGCGCCACGACGCGGCCCAGCATGGCCATGTCCTGCCACAAGCACACTGCAGCCACTGACCTGCAATGTGTGGGGTCCTCCCCCCAGCCACTGACTGCAGCTGCTGGAGACAGAGGAGCCACAGGCACCCATGGGAGGCCGGAGGAGCTGCCTGTAGAGGGAGATGCGGTCCCAGGCACAGAGCCAACTCAGAGCCTTTGCCTCCAGGACCTCTCGGGATTTGGCCAGATTGGAAGCAGGCAGGTGTCACACTACGTGATGAGCTCCCCTGTGTGTCATGGCCATGCCCAGCTTGGCACAAACCTTCACACGCTGGGTCCCTGGTGCAGAGACCATGGGGAAACAGAAACAACTGCATGGGCCTCGTGACAGCCCCCCAGGCCTCACCCAGTGCCCGGGGGGAATTGGGGGCACAGAGCCCCTGTGCAAAAGGGGGACCTTCCAGTGCCTTCGGCCAAGGATGCAAGCTGCAGGGCTGAGCCCTCCTCTCCCCCACTGCAAACCGTGGGCTCGGCTCTGGGAAGCATTAGTCAGGCTGCATCTGTAGAGCATCCCAAGCATGCTGGAGCCGGGGCCAGGCATTGTCATCTGCTCCAAGCTCGGCGGGGGAAGTGGAGGCACTCGTCAGGGAAGTGACTTGGCCTGTGATTCACTGGTAGAGCAAGAAGCGTGGGACCCAGGAGTACTGGCCTCCGCCCTCCCATCCTGGCCACCTCCGGCTGCCCCCTCCACATGGATTTTGCAATTCCTGCTGCAACCAGCCCTTTGATCTCTCTTGCAATCGCCCTCACTGCTGGCTCCAAACCAGTGGCAGGTCCTGGCTGGGACTTCACCCACCCAGATCCAGCTGGAAAGGGCCGACGCACCACGGTTTGGGACCGGGGGATACAGGGGGAGGGAGAGGGGACTATTAACCCTTTGATGCAGGGGGAAGCCAGGTGTATCCCGGGAGCGCTCGCTGCCAGGGAGTTCTCCCCACGTCCCAGTGGCCTTTAATATCCTTGTCTGCTTCTAACCCAGAGGCCTGTAGGGTGGGGAGGAATCTGGAGCTCTCCAGCCTTTCCCAGCCCCCTGGTGTGTCTCAGGCTGAGGACAAGTAGTGCTGGCAGGGCCCGATGGAAACGCAGCTGGGTGGGGAGAGGGTAACGTCCAAACAGCTTCCCCCAAGCAGGCAGGCATGGAGCCATCCTCGGTGTGCACACACGCACACACACGTGTGCACACACACACACACAGAACCCATCCTACACATGCAACCCCCTTCCCCAATCGTGCGCACACACCCCTTATCCCACAGCCCCCATCCTCCAACACACTTAGACCAACACACAGTTCATTCTGCTACTACACACATGCACGGCTCATACACACACTGCCTGTACTCCGTGCCCCACACACATGCTCCATCGTACACACACTGCCACTTCTCTTTATCCCGCATGCAGTCTATCCTACTACACACATGCCATCGTACACACTGCCTCTTCTGCTCACCTCACACATGCGGTCCATCCTACTACACATGCACATGCACACCACCATACACACTGCCTTTTCTTCTTACCCCACACATGCAGTCCATCGTGCTACACACACACACACTCACCACGCAGACCATCTGAGTACATCATTGTACACTGCCTATTCTCCTCACCCCCAGTGAGGTCCATCCTACTAGACACACACAGAGCCAGTCCTCCCCTGGCCGGTTGGAAGAACAACCTATGCCCACTCTCCGGCCGCAGCCCCCAGCGCGCTCCAGAAGCCGGCAGGGCTCCAGGACGCTGGCCCTCTCCCCTTCCCCAGCGAGCCCCGGCCCGTGTACTTCAGTGGCTTCCCCCAACCCCAGCCCAGCCCTGCTCTGCAGAGGGAGAGGTGCGGAGCAGATGTGCCTCGCTGGCATCCTGGGATGGACACCAAAAATGCTACTGATAGATGCTTCCGGGGAAGGAATCTCTGCAGGCCTGGGAGCCTTTGAGGGGGATTTCAAAGGGAGCAGCCGGACCACAGTGCAGAGCCGCATGTGTACACAGGCATGCACACGCGTGTGTGCAGCACGTGTCTGTTCCGTGACCTGTACTTACCCCCTGGGCCTCTACAGGCCAGTAAGGGGGAAGGGGGCGACCTCCAGGGTTGTGCACATGGATTCGTGACATGTCTACCTATGCCTTGTGTGTGGGTGCTGTGCATCAGTGGGGTTTTCACACGGGCGACATGGATGTTTGGTGTTTGTCCGTGTTGGAGGACCTGTGGGGTGAGAAATATAACGAGCTCTTGAGTTGTGCAGGGCGCGCGCGTGTGTACACTTGGGTGCTGTGCAAACGGCTGCACAGGGCGAAAGGCAGTAACGCGTAGCCAGGCAATGAGCTGCTTCTGCCGGCAGGCAGGTCCCCTCATCTCCACACTGATTCCTGCTCCTGAAGGCATCGCGGACTGGCTCACACCAAGCAGCCAACTTCCCCACGCTGGTGCGCCCGCCTGCCCCGCAGCCATAGCCCTGTCCCACTGCCCTGCTTGCCCGGCACTCGGAGCTCGCCAGGACGGGGGGAGCACTTGTGACTTGGCTTCCTCTGCGCGCTCCGGCCATTGAAAGGCACTTGCTCCAAAAAAGCTCCTGCCAGTTGCTTAGAAAGCAAAATGGAGGGGGGTGAGCAGAGGCCAGGGGCGCATTCAAAGCAGAGGGGAAGACTCAAGGACAATTGCAGCTGTGTTTGCCCGGCTGGCGTGTGTGTGTGTGCCTGCGCGTGTGTGCGCGCATGTGAGAGAGACAGGAAGGCTCGGGGGGGCGGGGTATGTATGTGACTGTGGCTCTGGGGTACACATATGTACACGTGCCTCAGGCTACCCATGTGTTACGGGGGGGGTGTGAGTGCATGCCTGCACGTGTAAGCACATGTACGTGTGTGTTATAGAGGAGGTAGACGGGTGCATTGAGAAGCTGCGCCCCCCCAGCATTGCTGGGGTCTAGCAGAGGCGTGCGGGGAGCGGGGCATTGCGGGAGGCCTCCTGATCTCGATGCGCGGGGCATAGCCTGCCGCGTGCCTCGCATGCCGGATGAGCCGGCGCCCCCGGGTCAGGCAGGGCACTGAGGTTTCTCGCACGGATGCAGCCGGGCAGGGGACGTGCTCTGGAACGAGAATCGGCTCTCCTTGGGCCGTGGCGGGGGCAGGCTGGGGCTGGATGGCTGTGATGGGGCTGTGAGATTGGCGGCGGGGCCATGAAGCAGAGAGGGCTGCCGGCTTTGCCAGGCGCAGTCCTCCCAGCCCGACGAGAGCTCTCCGGGCTCAGTTGTGGAGGGCGACGCTCTGGGGCTGGGGGGCTCTCAGCACTGTCCGAGACCCCAGGCCACAGCCCAGCCCCTCACCCCCTGGGCATCAAACAGGGCTGCAGCGGCCTGCCGTCCACCCCCAGCTTGGGTCCTGGCTGGACTGCACAGGGGCAAGGGCAAAGCTGCAAGTCTCCCCTCCCTTGCACAGCCACGACGGGATCACTGGGATCCAGCCTGGCAGCAAGGTAGCCCCTGGGTACCACGGGGGGGTCAGTCTCCCCACATGTGCCATAGGATCATCCACCTTATGCACAGGCACCCTGGCAAGAACCGTGCTCCCAGCTACGGTCACTTCAAGCCCGTGAGAGAAGAGATACCCCCGGCCAGCAACCTGGGGCATAACAGCCCCACAGTGGTGACCTGCCACCTTCCCTGCCAGCGCGGGGGCCCACTGGCCACCCCCAGGGTGGGAGCGCTTTGGTGGCCCAGTGGCTACAGCTGGCAGCCACAAGCCGGCTCCCCGGCACACGCTGCCAGACGAAGGATTTGTAATAACCCCAGGCTCCCAGCCTCCCAAATCGCCTTCTTAACACTTCCTAATTTACTGGCACTTTATCTCGACATCCCTGGCGGAGAAATGATGAATGGGGCTGATAATAAAAGAGACTTATGTTCCCACCGCTGGAAACCTGAGCGTGCTGGCCACCTCCCCTCTCGCCCAGGGCTGGGGCAATGGGTGCCAGAGCCTCAGCCTCCCCCAGCGCATGTGTCCTGCCGCTCTGGCTGCCCACAGCCTTGGTCCCATCCCAGCACTGGCCTGGCTGACCCCCAGGCAATGCCCGGGCCTTGCAGGGTCATGGCCAGGAGGAGGTGCTGGTGAGCACAGGGTGCTCTCCATCACCCGCTGGGCTAAGAGCACAGGCTTCCCTTGCCCAAGCCCAGAAGCTTTGCTTGGGACCGTGGCTCCAGCCCGGGCTGGGCTATTTGCCACCAGCCAAGGATGTGCCTGGCTCTCCTCCTAGAGGGAACTGAAAACAGTTCCCTCTAGGAACTGAAAACAGTGAAGGAGGCCCGAGGCGAGGATCCACAACTCAGTATAAGCCCCATTACCTTTCCACATGTCCCCTGTCCCATCCCTGGCTCCAGCATGGCCCCGGGGCACAGAAGGGAAGTGGGGAGTGGGACACCTGGGCTCTCCCCTTGCCAGCTCTGCTCCCGGGCATCCACAAGTTGGGGGCCCAGTCAGTGATGGGGCGAGCGAGACCTGCCAGCCTACAGTAGTGTTGGGGACGCACTGGGGTCTGCCCATCCCTCCGCCTGGCCCCGAGAGGATGGGCCGGGTCCAACACGGGAACCTGGGGCACTTCAGGCACCCAACTGCTTTCGCAGGCTGTGTGGAAGCCTGCCTCTTCACGGCAGTCATGTTGGGCTCTGGGGAAAGGGAGAGCGAAAGGTAGGAGATGCTTGGGCTGCGAGGTCTCCCCAAGGCAGGAGCCTGCCTTTTTGGCTAAGCTGACGAAGCAGCAGGCTCGCCCCCCACTCACGGGGCTGAGAGAGCAGGTATAAACACCCACCAGGCCCGAGCACCCGGGTGCCCAGCAGTGAGCAGCATGGCCTGAACAGGTGCCAAGGGCTCCAGCCCTGCTGATCTTCTGGGGAGACCAATGCCCACCCCACCCCGAGCACAGACCACTGCTCGGTGCTACACTCAGCCCAGGGAGATGCCCGCACGGGGCCCGGCTGGCACTGCCCGCCCGCTGAGACAACTCAGGTCAGTGGATTTCATATGCAGGTGCCCAGGATGAGCCACGGTGCACCCGATGCCCATGCCTCCAGGCTGCGGCGCCAGCTGAAAGATGCCAGCACTGGGGCGACAATCCCTTTTGACCCAGGCACTGCCCCCGAGTCCCCACGGAGTCGTGCCCCCTCTCACATCACAGACGCAGCATCACCCTCCAGACCCAGCTCCTCTGCATTTAATTCCAGGTGCCCCTCGCCCCCGAGCCGAGGGACGTCCCCTCCTGAGGCCCAGGCCTGAGCGACCTGGGGCTTGAGGAGGCTTCAGGCTCCGCTGCACGGAGAAGGGGGATGCCAGGGTCCCCCGGAGGAAGGCAGTGAGGAAGCTGTGGGGTCAGCGCTGAGACCGAGCAGCAGCTGAACGGGTCGGGGGCCGTCAATGCCCGAGGCACCGCACAGTCACAGCAGGGGTTCCTAGCATGGGGGTCTTCTGCCCCTGCTCTCCCCGCTGCCCCAGCCTTCAAGGAAGCCAGGAGTCTAGGCAGCTCCCGCCTCCGGGTGCTGACGGAGCTGCCACGGCCCCAGAGACAGGAGGGAGTGGGTTTTATTTTTGAATGTTACCAAATTGTAATTAAACGGGGAGTGAAATCCTGTCAATGCGATGCGGCCCCGGGGGAGCCCCCCTCCCACCGCCAGCAGCGCGCACTCCCGCGCTCTCCATCCCCTTTGCTCACAGACGCACAATCGCATTAGCAGCTTCCTCCGAGGCTGACACCAGCAGCGATGCGCTCAAAACGTGCCAGGCTGAAGCCAGAGCCTCAGATCAAGGGGCCCGGAGCGGACTCGTGGGGTCCGTTACCATCTCCGCTACAGCTGCTTGGGAAAGTTGCTTCCCGTCGCCCTGTTTCCCTGCCTGCCCGGTCTGGTGCCGGGAGGTCGTGCGACAGACTCCCCTGGGGTGTGAGTGGGGCCAGGGCCTGGCATGGCGCGGCTCTGCTCTGAGCATCTCCGTACCCGCGGCAGGGAAGACTCCTGCCAGGATGAGAGCAGACCTCGGGCTGCCCCGGCGGCTGGCGCTCGCAGGGCTGGGCAGCAGGAAGGATGCCCAGCAGGCGTCAGGTGAGCTGGCTGCTCTCCAGACCATGCCGCTGACTCACTGCTGCCTGGCCCAGCCGGTGCGGCCACCCGCGGCTCCTTGCTCGTGGGAGGGGTGGGGGGGTGACATGCCAAGAGCTCTGGGTCATGCCCTATTAGCATCAATGATGCTGGCAAATAAACTGGAAGGGATCTGGCACCTGCTGCCCCAGGGCTGCACCTGGCCCTGAAATCTGGGGTTAGGACTCATTAGGGGGTGGGGCAGGAAAAGCTCATCCTCACCTGTAGCTAAGGACCAGCCCTAGTCAAGAAGGCTGGAGGAAATCTTCCCTAAACCCCGTGACCGGCCCCTGTCATGGGAGCATCTCACGCCACAAATCCAAAGCAGCGAAGCAGAGCCGGGGTGAACCTTGCGGGGAGCTGCCGGACCTGGGGAGGAGGTGCCCAGGGCCCCGGCTCCTCGCCGGGACGGGGGGCTTGCTGTCTGCCATGGGCTAGGAACGGCACACCCATGTCTGCACAGGGCCTGGACCAGCCGACCCCCGAGGTCCCTTCCAGTCCTAGTTCTCTCTGCCAGAGCCCCCGATTTCACCCCCCCGCTTCTGGGGTCAGGCAGTCTGGCAGAGGAAAGAGCCTTGCAGCCCAAGGCCTGTGGACTCTGCTCACATCCATCTCCTCTCACCCGTGCCTTTCTCTGTGCTTTTAGGGGAGGGGGAAAGAAAATAACCAAAGAAATTAATGTCCACAAACCCCGTGATGAACTCTCCAGCCGAGCCCTGAACTAGTTAAATGTCTCCTGGCACGCAGCGCTCCCCGAACCAGGCCACATATGCACTGCCTTGCTGGTTCCCGTTCTTCTTTCCTGCTGTTTATGCTGGTAACAGCACGCCGTATGCCACAGTATAGATGGGGAGAAGCAGCTTGGCCGAGCGAACGTGCCTGCCACGTTTCCTGACTTAGGGGCAGCAACGGGTTGTAGTGAAGTGGCGGGTACGGGCCTCAGCCAAGGTCTGAGCCTCGGTGTCGGGCGCTGCACATAGCAAGAGACCAACCCTACCCCAAGCAGCTGGCAGGGAAGGAAGGAGGAGTAACATTTCCACATCAGAGATGGGACCTGAGGCACACAGAGACGGGGGTGACATCTGGGCTCCAGCGAGGTCCAAGACAACGCAGTCGCCGACCATCCTATGGACTCGCTCAGATCAGTGGGGGCCCACAACCCACTCCAGGTGCCCTGACCCCCGGCTAGCGTCTCAGCCACAGATCATCCCTCACTGCTTATAGCAGACGCCTCCTCACCAAAGGAAAGGGACCTTCCAGCCACGCTGGTGCCTGGCCCAGCTCCTCCCGGACAGCGCGAGACATGTTTGGCCTCTATTTGCAGAAGACATGTGTGGGGCTGCACGACCTGCCTGGCAATGCACAGGGGGGTTCCCGCTCGGCAGATCTCTCTCGGCATCAGGCTCACATGCAAACATTGCTGCCTGGCTGCCAAACCTGCCTTTCCAAGCAGACCAGGAACAAGGAATCCCGGAAGATCCGGGGCAAAAGAAAAACCTGCTCAGCCCAGGAAAACACACCGTCTGACCTTCTTCTGCCCCCTCTCCCATGGCAAGAATCAGGTGGTTGGAAAAGCACGTCTTACAGGACTTGAATTAACACCACCCCCCCCACAACCAAGCAGCATCCGTGCACTCAGACAGGAGTCTTCATCCATGCTCGCCCCCCGCAAGAGCCCTGGCCGGTGGGTCTGATCCTCCACTGCCATCCATGCAGGAAGCTCTATGGATTTCAATGCTCCCCCACCATTTACACCGGGTGGGATCAGGCCCCAGGTGCCGGTTCAGGATGGCGCTTGCCCATGGGCATGACTTTAAGGGAGTGAAGGACTCGACAGCACCTGGTGGGTTTCAATCAGGGCTGGCCAGAAGGCGGGGGGGGCACAATGCCTCAGTGATGGGCAGTGCCTGTGCGGAGGGACAGACTCTCCCTTGATCTAACACTGCGATGCCCCGCTGGGACTGACGCCCAGAGAACAGACGGCTGCCTGACCGGGGGGGCTTCAGCCCCTTCAACCATCTATGCCTCTTCCCCACCTGTCCAGGAGGCAGGTCATTACGCTCATCTAAGTATTTATGGCTTCCGATAGATTGCCCTGCCGCCAAAAACGGATCGCGGGGAGCAACGGGGCGCTCCCCTCGCTCTCACCCCAAGAAGGAGTAGCAGACCACCACGGAGCCTGCCCCGGAGGGGACGAATGACACCGACACGCGTGAACACGCGCGGCCCTTCCCTGTACAGCCGCGCCAGCGGCCGGGCGAGCTCTGCCTGGCGGCTCAGCTGAGCTCCTCAATTCCCCGCTTGCGGGAGGTTTGAAACTCCGAGCCGAGCTGGTGGTTTATTTGCTCAGGGTTTTAATTTGTTAATTTTCTTTTGTTTATCCAAGCGGCAGCGCAGAAGGAAAACAGATTTACCAGCAGCTCCTGCCTGGTGTGGGCTCCGGGTGCCGCGAGGAGCCAGCGGGGAGGCGGGGGCCGCGCAAGGGAAGGGTGAAGAAGCTCCCAAGGAACGGGCACCCGCAGCAGCAGGGCCTGCTCTCGAGGCCGCCGGGGAAGGCGAGCGAGACTACGGCAGCCCTGGGCTCAGACTGCAAGACCCGCCAGCCGTGGAGCCCCCGCCGGGGGGTTATAAAGCGCCTCTAGGAGTTTAACAGCCAGGCCTTGAAAATACATGGAGCACATTACAGCCCTGACTCACGCAACCCAGCCTGTCTCACCCGGTGGGAGACAGTCACATCAGCGAGGCTGGGATGCAGCAACGACAGCTACACGCGATGCCTGCCCGGGCGCTCAGGATCGGAGATGACCAGTGGCAGGAGCTGCACCGATTAAGCACCGGGTCCCTGGGCTTTCCACCCTTACCCCCCAGGCCCTCTCCAGGCCAGCATGTGCCAAGCTCAGCCAGGCCCCCGACTGCCAGCGGACAGCCACTGCCTGGGCAGTGCCCGCGGGGAAAGGGGCTTTGGGCAGGCTGTGGGGCCGCTGGCTCAGGCGTGCAAGGCCAGCCAGGAGAGGATCAATAGATAGAGGAGGCAGAGATGCATGCAGACAGATGGACGGATGGATAGACAGGCAGGTTTGAATGTTAGAGAACTAGCTAGGGAGATGCTGGACAGAGAGAGGGGGGCGTGAGGGGATGTGGGGAGCACAGATGGGGCAGATGGACAGACCGGCAGAGCCCAAATCCAGAAGCCTCAGAGCAGGAATCCTGAGGAGTCCCTGGGGCTTCTCTGACCCACTGGCCTGGCGCTGGTGGAAACCCAGGCTGCTGCACCTGCCGACCGCGGGACGTGGCAAGCTGGACAGCCACAGGGCGCACACACCCGTGCACATGCCGAAACAGCCACACGGTGCATAGGACATGCACACACACACGCCAAAACAGCCACATGGTGCACGACACACACCAAACATCTGGCATGACACACAAGACACACGCACACATGCCTCCCCCCCAGCAACTAAAATTAGGCAACAATTTGGAACTACAAGACAAGCAAAATGGCCAAATAGTGTTGGGGGAGGGGAGGCGGGGGCAGGGGGTTCTTCAGCATTTGCTTCACTAAACACTAAGCAGCCTCCTAAATGCAAGACAAACCCATTGCAGACCCCAGCTCTAGAGGCTTGTGCATCTCCAGTGACCACTCGCTGCCCCCCCAGCATCCCCGTGCTGCACTGTGAGCCGCCTCTAGGAGGCAACAGACCCATATCGGGGGGCTTGCCAGAGCTCACCACACTGGACCCTGCGCTGCCCAGCCCCAGCCCCCATGCCCCCAGGGGCTGAGAGAGGGAAGGAGGCTCCTAGAGCCCTCAAGCCTTCCTGCCCAGCAGGAGGGAACCAAGTTCAAGGTTAACCCAGGGCCAGGGCAGTGCAGGTGGGGCCTGGCTCAGGCGGGGAGGGGGAGATGGCAGCCCCTTGCTCCACCAGGGTGGCCCGTAAGCAGCCTAGGGAAGCCAGGCGGGTCGAGCCGGCCAGGGCCAAGGCAAGCACTGTTGCACACGCCGCTGGGTGCAGTCTCTGGAGCCGTGCTCAGGTCTGGCTTCCCGCAAGCGAGCAGCTTTCCTACAGCCGGAGGAGGCGAGGGAACATCTGAGCACTGGCAAAACCATCCCATGGGCCCCGTCTAGAGCCGCCGAGAGGGGGAGAGCCAGCACGGGCAGCCGGCCCCCTGAGGACAGGGCCACCGCCCTGCACTGCGCCTGACCCCAGGCAGGGGGTGAAGCTGGGCAATGCCAGACTGGTCTATCCGTCAGTCTGGGGGCATCGGCGAGCCGCAGCCCTGAGCGCACGGCAGACTACCAGGGGTGGGAAGGGGACGCTGTGCCCCCAGACCCTCTGCAGAAGACCGCAGGCGCGCCCCCATGCAGCACCCTAGGAAACCCCGCAAAATGACCCCCTCCTTCCCTCCTCCACCGTGCCCCCCCAACAATGCTGCCCTGCCTCTCTACAGACAAGTGCTTCAGCACAGCCCCCCGCCGCATGCTGCAAAGGAAACCAGATCAGTGGGTGAAGTGGCTCAAAGCCCCCGGCGCTGACCCCTTGATCCGCCAGGCGCTGACAGATGGTGACAAAGGAGACCCGGGTTCAAGTTGCAAAGCCCCGACAACCGCAGAGGGGCAGCCGCCTGTGCTGGGGGGGGAGAACAGGAGACCGTGGGGGGGGAGGGGACTGTCCCCCGCATCAAGGGGAACAATTCCCTGGATCCGATCGCACCCGCGTCAGCGCCATTGTTACCGCCACGCGGCCCTGAAACATTCCCCCCCCCCCCCGAGCCCCAAACCCACCGGCAGCTCAGCTCCCTCCTTGCTGGCAGCATTGGGCCCCTAATTACCTGCACAAGCCTGGGCCCCATGACAGCGATTGGGGAAAAAACACAAGAAGGAGGTGTCCCCCAAGCTCTCCCCTGCCCTCTCCAAGTGCTGCGGGGAAGGGGAAGGGCCTGATCCTGCCTCATTTTTTTTTAGCATTTAATGGGCCGGTGCAGAGCAGCACGAAGCCCCTCACAAACCTGCCCTCTAGCGTCATGCCATCCAGGCCCTAAATTTAGGCTGAAATGGAAGAAGGAGGGCAGCGGGCTTGGGGGGGGGCTCACTTTGCATGGATTTTATGACTGCTGGAAGTGCCGATTCCCAGAAGCAATGCAGAGCTGGGGCGGGGGGGCTTGGACCCGGCTCCCCCCTGGGGTGGGGGGTTGCTGAGCTGGGGAATGGGCTCTGGTTACGATGAGCCATTCTGCCCCATGGAAGAGGCAACTGGGCGATTGCCCCACGCCCGGCGGGGCCACCAGCAGAGCTCCTGCCCAGGCCAGGCGCCCAGGGCAGGGGGACGCAGGGAAGGGCCTCTGGGAGCAAGGGAGGGAAAGTCTGGCTCGAGGGCCTCGACCCTGGCCCCCGTCTTCCCCCAGGGCTGGGAAAGGCTCCCGCCACCTACCTGTGCTCGGGGCTTGGGGCGCCGCGTGACCCTGGCCTGGCTCCCTGCCTGCCCAGCCCCGGCCCCCCCCGGCCGCAGGGCTCCAGCGCGGGGCTGCACCAAGGGCGGGGGGCGGCTCTGGGGCGCCGCAGCAGGGCCAGCCCTGCGCAGTCGGGGAAACTGAGGCAGAGCACGGGCGGCAGCCGGCCAAGGTCACGCAGGGAGCCTGGGGGGCCGGGGCGCCAAGCCCAGGCGCCCCGCTTCCCCGGGGGCGCGCTGGGGGGGCCCCGCCCAAGCGGGCTGCCGGGGCCGGGGCCGGGGCCGGGCCCCCCACTCACCCACCCACCCCCCCCCCCCGCCGGGCCCGGCGCCGTGCTCACCTCTGCCGGCAGTGCCGCGCCGCGCTGTGCCGCCCGCGGCTCCGGGCTGCGCGCTTTAAGGGGCGGCGCCGGCGCTGCCCGCGCACCTGTCCCTGCCGCGCAGCGCTCGGCCCCGCACGGCCGCGCGGCCGGGCCCCCCCGGCGGCTGCGGGCCCCGCGCCCGGGCCGGGCCGGGGGGAGCCGGGGCTAGCGCCGGGCTCGGGCTCGGGCTCGGGCTCGGGCTGCCGCGGTACCGGAGCGCGCGCCCCGCACTGCCCGCATCGCCTCGCCTCGCCTCGCCTCGCATCGCTCCCGAGCCGCGGCTCCCGGGCAAACCCGGCCTGGAGTCCGGGAGCGGAGCCGCGCCCGCCCGGCCTCAGCCCCCCGGGCCCCGCAGCCTGCGGCTGCACAGTGCTGGGCTCGTGGCGGGGGTACTGGCCCCCCCAGAGGAGCCACCCGTGTTGGGAGCCGGGCCCCGCTGCCCTGCGCACGGCACTGTACAAACCCTGGCGCGGGATGCCAGGCGCCCCAAGACAGGCGGGTTCCCGAGCGCGCTCTGCACACCGAGGGGCTGGCTGGGGGCTGCCCGTGCCACCTGCAGCTGTGCCCGCCGCCCTGGCAGCCACGGGTGCCCGTTCCCCGGTCCGTTCGCCCGCTCGATGCCCCGTTCTGGCCCTGTGCCACAGGCTCACCGGCCTCTTGCACCCGCCCTGCCACCGCCACCACGGCACATGGCACGCGCGGGTGGTCAAGGCAGCAGCCGAAACCCTCAGGCAGTTGGGGCGCTCCGAGAGGGCAGCGCTCAGCAGGTTTGAGCTCTGCCCCGAGGTGCGGCTGATGCTGGGGGGCAGCCGTCAGCCCCTCTCTGAAGCAGACCCCAGGGCCTTCAAGATGCAGAAGCCAGCCTGCCCATCCCTGCCTCCTCTCCTACCCTCCTTCCAGCCCCTGCCATGGAGGAGGCAGAGGCAGCACCCGCCTGGCTGGGGCAGAGCCAGCACATTGCCAGGGGCAGGGGCCTGCGGGAAAAACACTGCCACGGGGCCCTGCGACCGAGGGCATGTGTGCAGGGGGCCACATTCAGTCTGCAGAGGCCTCCAGGTTGGCATATCCCAGCTCGCCAGCCCTAGGCTTTGCCCCTGCCCAGCTCCTTGCTGCAGCTTCATGCAAGTCATTTCCTTTGAAACTGAAAAAGGAATCGCAAAGCCTCAAGCTACATCCTGTGCGAGGCCCCCACCACCCTGCATGGCTGGGCCATGGTGCCTCGAGCACCCGGTAGCTGTAGGAGGCTGTTATCTTCTCCCTGGGCCTGACGCTAGGCGGTGTGGAGGCCGAGGGTTTCATGGCTGGGCGTGCCAAGGCTTGGGCATCCCGGCTTCCACGTCGTGTCCATGCTTCCCTGACAGCTCTGCTACCCCAGCTCTTCCCCTCTTCTCCTGCTATTACCCCTAGCTCCTGCCTTTCCCTCCACCCTAGTTCAGCTGCTCTCCCCCAGCATCTCTCCTTCCCCTGCTCCAACACCCCTTCCTACCCCTCCCCTCCTATTTCTACCCTCTCTCCCTCCAGGGCTCCCGCCCTTCCTCACCCCTGCTCTCGTCCTTCTCCCACCTCTACTCTGTCCCCGTCCCTGCACCGCTCCCCTGCTATTCTACACCCTTCTCCATTCCAGCCAGGCAACTTCCAACTCCTTTAAGCTACTGGGTACAGTCGTGGGGGAGTACTGGGAGCAGTGCTGGCTATGGTTGGGAGGGAGTACTGGGAGAAACAATGCCCAAGCCTGGCATGAAAACAGCCTTCAGCACAGGTTGGAGCATGACCAGTCACTCAAGGTGGACACTACAGCACTAGTCAGAGCTGGGAGGTACTGGGCATGCTCACTGCAGATGGACTGTTCCCAGAATTTCAATGCCAAAGTGTTCTGCTCAAGCTAAGATTTTTTGCCAGCCTTATAATTTGGCCAAATTGGGGTGGATTTTCATGGAGACAGCAGAAGACATTTCCATGATACAACCATGACCCCTCCAGCCAGACTCTAAGCCACTCTTCCAAAAGAGGAGACATGCTACAGGTCCTTGGCGAAACAGTCAGAGGAGGGTTGTTCTTTTTTTTTTCTTTATAAAACATAAGCAAAACAACATATTTTCCCTCAACCTGGTTTGCAAAACTGGCTGAACAGTTTTAGCAGAAACTTTCCAAAAAATTAAAAAAGAAGAAGAAGAAAATATCAGCCTCAGGCAGGCTGTTGGCATGGAAAAAACTCAGCCTGAATGGTCCAAGTCTGGCAAAATAATAAGGCACTGAAAACAGGGTCTTGTAATGGAAAGTGATGGGCAAGCTTAACGACAGGTGTTCCTGGCTGCGCTGCCTATAACAGTAGATATTTGGCCTGTCTTCTGCATACATTTATTAGATTGTATGTTCCTGCGTTCAGACGTGGTGCGGGACTCACGCAGTGGAAAACAAATCACCCAATGCAAAATACCGTTGTTGCTCCGAGACGCCGGACAAGCTCTTACACCCTGCCAGGGGAATGCAAGTCCACCCCAGTCGGTCCCAGTCCAAAGCTTCCCTCCCAGTCCACCGGAGCAGCCCGGAGTGAGCCAGCAGCACCATGAACTGTCTGCTCCCTGGGCCCAGAGGGAATTGACCCCCGTCTCTGAGGACACCTCCTTCCTGGGACATCTCATTCAACAGCCCATCAGATACTTGATGGCAATCTCTGCCCATGGCCCCCGGGGGGGCTGTTTGATTAATTAGCTAAATGTCTGTGCAGTGCAGAGCTTTGTGCATACACACACGGTGCCGGGGCTGTCAGGTCTGAGCTATCCTCGGTTCCCACCTGAGCAGAAGATATGGGGGTGGGGCTGATTCCCTGAGGCTACATGGGCTGGGGTGTGGGACTCCACCCAAGCATTCCCGGCCAGGCGCCCCAAGCCTGGGGGGCACTTGACCCCACCACCCTCTTTCCTGCACATCCTGTGACGGCTGGGGCAGGGCAGGGGGCACCCTCCAGGGGGGCAGCACAGGGTCTCATGGCACTGCTAGGGGAGCCATCCCCAAGGGACTAGAAGCAGGGCAGTCATGGTAGCTTAACACCCATCCCTTGGGGTCCCACAGCCTGCACTGAGCCGGGCCAGCAGCACTACCCAAGCCCACTGAGACCTGCACTGAGAGAGGGGAGTGAGAAGGGGGTACTGACACCCAGCTCAGCCCCCAAGGCCACCAGGTGACTCTTCAGAGCAGCACGGAGCACCTGGGAGCTGACACACCTGCCTTGCAAAAATGCCTCTCCGGCCACGTGGTCCCTGGCCCTGCCTGGGTGAAGCCACGGTGAAGCCCAGAGATGAGCAAGGGGATGAGGCACAAAGCCAGGTCCAGAGGAAGGGGCCACAGGCAATGAGTGTCACTCCTGGTGCAGTCTGTGTGAGCTGTGCAGTGCAGTCACAAGGCACGAAGTACTTACAGGGTTTGCCGTAAGGGCCCTCCCCTGTGGGCACCATTTCACCAGAACCTTTCCAGAGACCCCGGGGTGGGCAGAGTGCTCCCTGCTTACACTGCTTGCTCACCCGCCTCCAGGGATGACGCTGTCCCAGTCCTGCCTGGGCCTCTTGTCAGCAGAGGCTGCCATCCAGGTGCCCCCATGGCCTCCACGCCGTGGTCTCGCTCTGCCCCTTCCCTGCTCCAGCTCGCCATTTGCAGATGAAAACCCTGATGTCTTGGTGCAATGGAGCTGATTCCCTCTGTCCTGGGACCCCATTTGGGCACTTCTAGCTGTGGAGGCAGCTGTCTCCCCAGGAGAGGGAGGGGTCCAAGGGCAACCCCTGCTGAGGAGGGGAGCAGCCGGTGCACTCTTCTCCCCCAGCTGTACTGCATGGCACCAGGGGGCAATGCTGAGCTCACACCACTTTCTGCGGGTATAAATCACAGGCTCCTGATCCACTCCCACCAAGCTAACTGCCTCCCACCGCCCCTCATTCACCCCAGTTATTTCCAGTGGATGAACTATTTTTTGCTCCCTGCCCTAAAACAGCAGCACAAGCAGCGGTGCTGTTGGGCTCTTACACTGTGCTGCACCCCTGAAGTGGCTGCACTTCACTCCTGAACCTGGCTGCTGCGTACCTGTTAAAACAGTAGCTACGTTCCACCCCAGAGGTGGCTGCATTTCTATCCCAAGTGAGCAACCTTGTCCTATAAAGAGCAGAAACTGCCCTCCCCAGACCCAGCTGCATTTCTTTGCTGGAAAAGGGACTCTGTGCAAGGTTGCTGTGTGGCTTTGAAACGGCTGCCACGTTTTGCCCCAGAGGTAGCCACATTCTCCAGTGCTGAGGGCAGCATGGGTTATTTGACAGCCTGCAAAATGCTCAGGGATCCTTGCAAGAAGGGCGTTATATAAATGCAAAGTGTAATTGTGATTGTTATATAAATCCCTCGACGCCTGAATTTGGCTGGCAGTCTGGAAAATAGCAGCATCGGGAGGGCTATTATTGTACACAGCCTGGACGCAGAGATTTATCCGCAGGCTGTGGTTTTTATTTGACCTTTTGGAAATATATATAGTTGGAGAGGAGCTAATTGGCTCGCTCTAAATTCTCCCCTGGTGGCATGGGAAGAGGGCTTGAACTCCCAGGCAGGCCTGACTCCTCTCCTCCCTTGGACACCTCCACCCTCAAGGTGCGAAAGCTGCAGGCCGGGGGCTGGGCACATCCTGGCTTGGTCCCTACAGCACTCAGGTTTCCAGAACCACGCCAACACGCACAGGAGTGGAGCTGCCTGGATCCCATCGCTAGGATCTTGCATCCCCCCCACACCTTACCAACAGGAGCTTTTCCAGCACAGACACATTCTTCAGACTGGCCTGGATTTGAGAAGGGCAAGAATGCTTAGCAGAAGGGTAGCAAGGGAAGCTTGGCTGCCCAGGGCACAGCGGGAGGTCAGGGCACTTGTGTACGGGCACAGCAAGGGGACCGAGGGCCAGGAGTGCGGGGCATCTGGGACTGGATGTAGCTGGGCCAGGGGGCCAGCAATGCACCAGCCCTCTGGACTGGGGGGGAATCAGGCTCCAACAAGAGCTCCTCTGCCAGACCGAAGAAGGACACTGGCTGGCGGCCCCGGTGCAAAAGCAAAGGGCTTTGCCCAGGCAGGGACTCGCTTGTCAGTGCTGCCCCGCGAATTGATCGTCCTGTTTACAATTAAGGCCGGATGGGAGGGAGCCAGCTCCTCGCAGCCTTTATGAGTCGGTCGTTATTTATGGGGAAAACACAAACAGAGGCGTAAATGGGGATGATATTTCAATGCCGTAATAAGCCGCATCCATCAGGCATCGCGCAAGGCGCCGCGGCCCCACCCCCTCCCCGCCTGCTCTTTCAGCTGCTCGGCTTAAGATGCCTTCGCCTGGGCCGCAAGTTGATGGAGACGATGTGAAAAGGGAAGCGCGGAGCAGCGGCAGGGCTGGCCTGGGGCTGCCGAGGCGGTGGGGGGGCAACTCCCAGTGTGGGGGTGCCAGATCCTTCCTGCGTAGCCAGGGCCACGGATGACTCGGGCCAGCTGGAGGTCACTATCCAGCTTCAGCTGCAGGCTTGAGGGGCATCCCTGGGTGCCCAGAGCAAGGCAGAGCTGAGCCTGGAGGCTGTCAGCGGCAGATGGGGGAGCCCGAATGCAGCTGGGGCCTGTCCCTGCTCCAGAGCTGCGGACCATAGTGTGCAGATCAGCCAGTGAAACCTGGGTCCCTTTCTCCACGTCAAAGCTGGGGGGGCTGGGCTGGGACCCCTGGAGAGGTTGGGGCAGAATAGGGGACTGTCTCCCGACAGCTGGAGCCTGACACCTCGACCTCAGCATGTGCGTGGGCCAGTCCCATTCGCAGGGCTTGTCACCATTATGGCTCAAAGGGGCAGCCTGAGATGACATTTTCTGGGGCCAGTGACACCAGCGTCACCAAGCAAAGACCCCAGCCTACCCCAGGCAGCATTGCCCAATGGCTAGAGTATCCCTGCTGAGACCTATTTCTTCCACAGTCCTTCTGGGTGCCCCTGGTCCTGTCCCTTTCTCACATTCATGCCCTCCATCTATGGCGAGGCCACACTGTCTCCCCTGGCTGGATCTGTCCCTGCCTGGGCCAGGCCCGATATACCGTGCGGTCCCTTTTTTTTGCTCGCCTCTGAGAAGATGAGCTGCAGGCAATTGCCGGAGAGGACTGGAGACAGGCAAAGATCCCACTGCCTCATAAATTACCTTGGAAATGACCTCATCTCTGTGCTTTCCCACTGCACCCAGACGGTGACAGAGCAGGAGTGACCAGCTCCGGGACCATGCAGACCGATCCAGCCACTGCTGATAGGAGGGCATAGGGGGGATTAGGGGCTTATAGGGTGGCTAACGCCTCATTGCTGGTAGTTTATGGCAGCCTTGAGGTCTTGGGGGGGGGCTGCAGAGCAGGGACGGCAGATCACAGGAGCAAAAGGGATGGATGGATTAGAGCAAGGCAGCAGCAGGGGTGAGGGGTGGCAGGGGTTGTGGGGAGATGCAGCTCTGCTCGTCTCCAAACCCCAGTAGGGTGAGGGCAGGAGGAAAGGGCTCGTGTGCCCTGGGATTTAAAGGTCAGCCCTTCCCAGCCTGGATACGTGTGTCCAGTACAGGGGGTTCAGGACTCAGCACTGTGGTGCAAAGGGAAGGGGGGATCCCTCTCTGTCACCCCTTCCTGGCTTCTCCGGGCAGATGGAGAGGGGTATCTCCCCCGCACTGCTCCCCCACTGCCTGTGGGTGCCTGGGGCCAGTTCCCTGTCATTGCAGGCACGGTCAGGGTAGGCAAGGGCCCCCTCAGACACCTCACCCAGGGATCCCCTGGCCCTGCAGAGCTGGGCGTGGGGGCAATGAGCTCAGATCAGCCATACCCAGCTGGACTGCAGTCCTCCCCAAGGCGTCCGACTGGCACCTCCTGGCTGGTTTAGAGTAGGCGGGAGGGGGGGAAGGCAGGCAGGCAGCCAGCCCCACGTGGCTGCTGTGGCCCACCCTGGGAGACGAGGCCTCAGGGAGACCCATTTTTTTGGAAGGGAATCAATAGCATTGATTGATCATCTGCTCACAGTAACTGGTGAGGACAGAGCCGGGGGGGGGACACCAACTTCAGAGTCACACGCGCAAACCGACCTGCCCTGCTCGGCACACGCACAGCTGGCTCTGCACACGTGGTTGCCCACACGTGTCATGTGCAGCAAGTAGTACACCCCCATATGTGTGTATTCACACACGCGCACATATTCACACTACACCCTTCCCTTGCATGTTCACCTACATGCTACATGCACGTATGCCAAGTTACATGCAGATTTGCCTTTGTCAGGGTAGTCGCACACACACATGCGTTGGCACGTTGAATGCTCCACATACGTCAGCACACATTGCTTGTGTAGTCACGACAGTTGTGCACCTGTGTACATCCTCTATACATGCTACATGCACAGACACACACACCATAAGAACACACCGTTCCAATCACACAACGGAGGCACCAGCATATGTTCAACCTCCCTGCACAGCTACGCACCACCCCCGTGCACCACATGGATGCAGAAGCATGTACAAACTGTGTTGTTTCGCATGCTTGCCCCATGCCCCGGGAACACTCCCGCACTCCTCTGCTCTCCCCCCCGGGGCTCTGCTACACCCGCAGGCCCCTGTCCCTCTCCTGGAGCAGCATCCCGTCCAGAGCGGGGAATCCAGGCTGGGTTTTCCAGGCAACCCAGCTGCTACAGATCCTTTCCCAGCTCTCAGAGGGGATCAGGACCCTGCTTGGATTTCACCCCATCTCCTCTCCCCAGCCAGGGGACCCGGAGCGATGCAGGCAGGGCTGCTCACACCCCTTTGCCTCCCCACTCCTGAGGGTCCCTGACCCTCTCTTCCAACTCCCTGGTGAGGGGGAAGTAGGTCCGGGAGCCCAGGCACCCCCTTGCTGACCAAGGCAGGAGGACGAGGGAGAGGCGCACGAGGGTCCTCGCACGATGGGCTGGCACCTTTCACACCGAGCATGTGCCAAGGCCCCGCTCAGGCCCAGCTGGCGCCAGGTCTGTTCTGGGGGGGCCGGTGAAGAAGCAGAGCAAGGGCAGGGGGCAGAGACAGCCAGTCTCTGCTGCCCGTGTGGTACCCACTGGGCAAAGCTAGGAGGCAGCAAGATCCAGGCTGGAAGGTGCGAGGACACCTGGGCTCTTGCCCCAGGGACCGTGACGGGTATTGTGCCAATGGCTTCAGTGAGGCTGGACCACCCCCGGATGCTGGGCAAATCCCTCCCCTGCTCCCTGCCTCAGTTTCCCCACCACCCTTGGCCTGGCTTACCCAGCCGCAGCAGCACTCAGAGGGTGGGTGGCCAGGGTCCGAGCTGCTGGACAACTGGAACGGTCCTGCCATGGGGTGCGCGTGCCATTACAGCCCTCCCTGTCACCTTGGATACAGGGCTATTGCTCCCCGCAGCTGCCCCCCAACACTACCCCATTCCAATGCTGCTGGGGGCCGTGGGGGTCCCTCAGCTGGCCTGGGGCTGCCAAGGGTTTGCCTTCCCCAGGGGTGACACAACCTCCGGGAAATGGAGTAGTCAATGACGGGGAGTCCTGGGCACCCCCCACAGCTCTCTCTGCCGGTGCCCCTCAGCCCTGCCCTGCCCCCCTGCATCCTGGGCTCCCCGTGCAGCTCCAGTGATGCCCCCTCAGCCCTGCCCTCAGGCACCCCACTGCCGAACACACCCCAGGCCTGGTGGCATCCCTAGCCCCCCTCAAGCCGCCCCCTCCACCAACGCACGGGTCCCAAAGGCCAAATTATCATTTTAATTAAAGCCAGAGCTGCCTGGCAAAGCAGTCCCTGCACCATGAGGTGACACCTCCCAGACCCCCGAGCAGAGAGGGGAGGCCCAGCCGGACCCCCAGAGCCCCAAGTCCCAGCGCCAAGGGCAGCCACAGCTGGGCCCAGCACCCCCGGGACCGGCAGGAGCACAGCTCTGGTTGCCCTTGTCACTCAAAGCAGCTCAGCAAAGCCCGGGGTCAAGTGGCTGCTTGCGGGTCTCCTGGGAGGGACCTGCAAGCAGCTTCCTCAGCAGCGCAAGGCCTGGGCACCCGAGGGGACGGTGCTCCCTGGCACAGGAGGTCCGACCACCCGAGGGGCTGGGGGGCGCAGCCGGGCGGTGCTGGGCCACGTGGGGCAGCAGGGCCAGATCCGAAGGGCTGAGATGGGGTCAGGCCCAGACCCCACAGAGGAGTCAGCTGCGGCCCAGGGTTACAGCTGCTGGACCCGGGCCCTCCGGGCACCGTGCTGCCCGATGCCCAAGGTCTAGCAGCCTCCCACTCGCAACCCCCCCATATCAGGCATCAGCTGGGGAGAGATCCCCCAGCTGCTCGCTACCTACTCAGAGCCCAGTGCTTAACCCCACTCTGCTAATTACTTCCCTCCTAATTAGCTGCTGAAGTTCCCTGCCCACACAGGCTGCCTGCCCCTACACCCAGCACACCCAGTTAACCCCCACCTAGCCAGGGCCGAGCTGTCCCACGGGTCCCCCGGCAACACCTCCCCAGCGTCGCTCGTCCCCTGCCAGGAATGGAGCAACCAGGAGCTCCCCCACAACCAGTGCTTCTGCCCTGCTCCCGAACTGGGGTGAACTGGGAGCTCTGCCCCTGCCCTGACCCCAGCTCAGCAGCACCCCCTGCTGGCACGGCCTGGATCTCCTCCCCGCCAGGGTAGGACCCGGAGCACCCCACTGCCCGCCTGGTGAGTGGCAGGGCGTGCCAGGCCCCGGGCCCGAGGATGTCCTGCCACGGGCTCTGACAGGCTCCGGGGACTGGTGGGAAAAGGGAAATACAAATAAGGGGCTGAGTGCCACTAGGACAGAAAGAGATAGAAACTCAAGATCATTTCAAACAAGTTGTTCCATTATCTGGCTGCATCCCGCGGGAGCTGGGAGGCAGCGGCTGCAGCTAATTACGATCTTATCCTGGCCAGGATCTCCTCCAATGGTTGCTGTCACTCCCAGCGCATTTGTAACTCAGAGCAGCATCTGGACAGCGAGATAGGGAGTGGGGGGGGGGGGGCAGCGAGGAGGCAGAGGCTGGGATTTGCCCAGCGTCGGCACTGCTATTGCTCAGCCTGTGAACGGCTCTGCTTTTATCAGCCCCCTGCATCTCCTGGCCCAGCCTGAGGGTGAACAGAGCCAGCTGGAGGCAGGGAGCGACTGGGGGGCTTCAGGGGGGCAGGCAAGGCTGCCTCCACCGCAGCGATCGTGTGGATCACAGCGGTGTCCGAGTGCCCGCGTGTCAGGCGCGTGGTCGCACACCCACGTAGCGAGACTATCCCCGCCTTTTTGGAGCCACACAGCCAAGACGTCTAAGCGTGGGGAAAGGAGGGAGCAGGAAGCCCCGCCGTGGCGGGGAGGTACGTCTGTCCACACGCTGTGTCACAGCCTGACCGCTGACTGCGTAGCCCTGCACCCGGCAGGCGCTGCCTCACAGCAGGGCCTCCCCCTCTGAGAGCGCCACGTCACAACTCAACACCCTCCCATCACGACGTGGCATCTCCGGGTCCCACGGCCACGTCCCCACAACCCCGTGCCCCGGCCCAGCGGAGATGCCTGCGGCTGCAATTTTGCCCTGGCTGCCCTGGCATGACACGGCCATGCCACGATATGACCCGACCTCACGACCGACATGCCACATCACTCGGCAGTGGGACGTGTGGATGCCTGACAGCCCTCGCAGGGGGCCTCTGACCTTGCAGTTCAGCCCGGGCCCTGGCCTGTAGTGCAGACACGGATTGGAAACTCTGAGACGGAAAGGGTCCTCTTGCTCAGCATCCATACAGCTCCGGGCACAGCAGGGTCCCAGGCACAGCAGCCGCTTGAACCATGATCCATTTGCTTTTGGCCGGCGAGTCAGCCGCTAGGCAGCTTCTCCCGCTGCATGCTCCATTTAGAGATGCTCTGATGAAGCCACCGGCCTCCGGCCAAGTGCTGACCGCGGCTCTGAGGACCACCTCGCTAATTGGCCTTGGATTTCATCTTCCCGGGCTCCCCTGCTTGCAGGGCGACTGGCAGGGGCCAGAAGCAGCAGGGCTGGGGTGGATGCGAACTCCGGAGCCGCAGCCAAGCCACCATCTGAAGTTCTCCCCTGGTTAATGACATCCCCTCACCCACCAGGCTCATGGCCTGATCAAAGGTGCTAACAAACTGCCTGGCACACGCCGCCTGCATGTTGGCTGCTTGTCTGGCCCTGCATGGGTCTTATTCTGCAGGTCAGAGCTCCCTCAGCCAGGCGCGGACTAGCCAGGGCCGCACAGGAGAGCGCTGCAACAGCCCCATCTCTCAAGGAGACTTGCTGCCCTGGTCTCTCCTGGATCCTGTCTACGGTGCAGGGGACCCCAGCTGGGGTGGCAGACATGCCATGGGCACCCTGCCCTGGGCAAACCGGCAGGTGGGAGCTCACCCACATGGCAGGCTGGTTCTGGACCCCAGGGCACGGGGCTGGGCCAGGCTGTCCCATCAACCCTGCTGCTCTGACCTGGCCTGCCCTGGTACGAGCTACCTCACACCCTTGGCTGCGGACCCCAAGATGCCTTGACCCTGCCCACCGGGCTGGGCAGCGAGGGGAACTGTTCTCTGGGGTGGATTGCTCCACTGCTGTCTCGGCCGGCTTGTTGCCCCAGACGGGGCTCCTAGGGGCACGTCTGCCCCAAAGAGCTTCCACTCGACACAGCAAACAGGGCTGCAGAGATGGGAAGGGGGCTGTCTAGCACACGGCTTCTCAACCTTTTTTTGTACCAGGACCCATTCGTAAACATTGACGGCCGGTCCTGACCCAGAGCCTCTCACTCCCGACCCACTGCCCCCACCCCAGGGCCCCAACCCCCGCAGTGTGTCGGGTGGGGGGGTTGTGTGGGGCATGGGGGGCCCCAAGCAGCCCCTTGCAGGCTGGAGCTCTGCCAGCCTGCAAGGGAAACGCCACAGTTTTCCATGCTTTTCTCCTTTAAAAGAAAATCTGTTTTTAAAGTTTGTTCGTGACCCTTTCATATATTCCTGCGACCCACTTCTGGGTCGCAACCCATGGGTCGAGACACACTGCTCTGGCACACTGGGGAGAGGCTGGGCTGCTCTCATGGACTGCAACCCATACGGGCTGCTACGATGGGGACACCCCCTATGAGAGCCTGGCCCAACACGGCCCTAACTGGGCTGAAGCCTCTGGCACCACACCAGGAGCAACGGGGCTAATACGGGGAACATCTCCAGCCCCGCAGACCCTGCCCCAGCCTGAGACCCTGCAGAAGGAGCCCCCTTGTTACTGGGCTTTGAAGTCAGCTTAGAGGATCCCAAGGCAGAGAGATAAAGCGCCTGGAGCCGTCAGCGCTCCAAATACCCGCGGGAGGCAGCTGCTCTGTTCTTCCCGGGGCTGTAGGATGGGGGGGGGGGGGGTGTGCCTTCATTGTCTCTCCTCTGCGTTGCAGGTCTCCATGCGTAGGTGGGGTTTTGTGCTCGGCTCCGAGCACGCGCGCGTGTGTCTGTGCATCCCTTTGTTGCGTGCGCGCGTCTTGGCCTGTCTCTGTGCCCCGTTTCTTTGTGCATCCCTCTCACCAAACATCGGTGTCGGTGCGTCTGGGCCTGCGCACGTCTCAGCCTCTGCTTCTCTCGCCACCTCTGCTCCGGGGAGAGCGCGTGTGTGCGTGTTTGCACCTTCTCTCTCGCGGCGTGGGTGCCTCTCCCTCAGAGTACGCGGCTCTGTATTTGTGTGCGAGTGCGTGTGTTTGTGCACACGTATATGCTTGTTGGTCTTTTGTTTTGCTGTGCATTTTCTCCAGCGGGCTTGCATTTTCCTCTGCGGGCCCGTCTTGTTTTCCCTGAATTTGTCTTTGTTTCTTTTCTGCGCGAGTTTGTGTCTATCTCGCCGAGTGCCTGCGTGTGCGAGACCAGCTGACTGTACCGGTATGCACATGCTTGTGTCATCATTTCTCTGTGCCACCACCGTCTCTCTGAGGGTGTCTGCATGCAGGGGGGTGTCGCTGCTGCTGAGCGTGGCTTTGTGGCTCCGTGCCTCCTTCCCCAAGTCTTGGCCGTGGCTCTTGTACCCCCTCCCCAGCCCTGCAGGGAGAAGGCCCTGCCTGGCACCTGCCCTGCTCCTTCGCACAGGAAGCTTGACAGCACTGCAGCTCCCGCAGAACACACTAAATCGATCCTTTCGCCCTCATTTCCCCAGGTCTGGACCTGCTGGGGCTACCAGGACACATCGCGGGAGAGCGGGAGGAATCGAGGCACCGGGCCGGCGAGAGAGCCAGGGAGGGCACAGGAGGGGTGGCAGCGTGGAGCCCCAGCGTGCTCTGAGCTCCGTGCAAGCGCTCGCGGCCTGATCCACCCACTGGACTTGGGATAAGTCCAAAGCGACAGAGCCTTGCACCGTTACTGTTGCCAGAAGGGGAAACTGAGGCACACAGAGGGTATGAAAGGGCCAACGAGTTGCATGGAAGAGGTGCTGAGGATGAGGTGTTGGGGTGGGGATTGTGCCCAGCCTGGTCGCCAGCCTCACCCTCACACGGGCAGGGGGCAGTACCTGGAGCTCCTCTATCATGATGTCAGTGATGGGTGAGCAGCGTCAGAGTCAGAGCAAGGTGCAAGGCAAACCACCCCTGGCCCAGCTGCAGCCGAGTCCCCGCTGCCAACCTGAGCCAGCCCAGGCCTCATCCAGTCAGCCGGACAGACCCTCCCTACCCACCGCCCGGCAGCCTCTGCACCCCCTCCTCCAGCCCAGCAGAGACTGGGGCAGCGGCCGCGCTCTGGGGAACAAGGTGGGTGGTAGCCTGTGGGTTGAAAGGAGGTGCCAGCTCCAGGCACCCTGTGAATTTGGGCTGCCAGGTCTTGAGCTAGTCTGGGGGTGGGTAGATGGAGGTTTTGGTAGCCCCTGAACCTCCAGCCCAAACATCCCCACCCCCATCCTACCAGCCTATGGGGCCCACATCTGCCTCTCCCGGGGTCCCTGGGCAGGTGTTACCGCAGGAGCAAGGCATCCATCTGGGACCAGGGCAGAGCCAAACCGGGCCAAGAAGCACTGTTTTGATCCATCCTTGCACCACACCTGGCACACAGGGCCCGAGCCAGGGCTCAGTGCCAACACACTACAAGCCATAACACCCGTATGAGGGACCCGGGGGCCGGGAACAAGGGCACCAGCACGGCCAGGCGGGTACCAGGACGCTGGCACAGGGGCCCTGTGCCGCTCTGCGCGAGTCCCCTGCCGTGCCCATGCCTCAGTTTCCCCTGCGTCCCTCCCTGGTGCTTGGGGACGCGCAGCTGCCAGGAGGGGAAGGAGGGTGCCACGCGCTATCGCTGGCCGCGGCTGCAGCGCCAGGCGGGGGGCTGGGATCGCAGCCCATTAGCTGGGATTTCTCGCGGCTCATCCCGGCTCTGCTCGCGCGCTGATTAATTTCCATGCTGCGTGTTCCGCACCTCCCCAGAGGCCGCCCGCGCCGCTCGCCTTTCTAGTCCCCGGCTCCAAAGCCCGGCTGTCAGGGAAGCCTCCTTAATGAAACGCCAGAGCCAGGCGCGGCGCAGGAGAGAAGCGGCTGGCTTTAATCTCCATGGAGAAACTCAGCGGGGCGACGGGGGTGTGAGGGCGGAGGGGGAGCGGAGCTGCCAATGTCAGCGCTGCCTGCCGCAGCTGGGCCTGGAGAGAGCCACAGGCCCTGGCACTGGCGTGGGAAAGGCAGCCTGCGCCTGGCATGCGGCCCCGCTGCCCATGGCTGGTGGCGCGGCGCTGCCAGAGGGGGCCAGGCTGGCAGCTCCGAGCGCGGGCTCTGGGCACGAGACAGGCCTGCCTTTCAGCTCAGCCTCCCGAGGCTCCGGCCTTTCATGTGCGGCCGTGCCAGCGCCGTCCACCTGGGGCTCGGGACTGGGCAAGGACCCAGCCTGCACACTGCCAGCTCCCAGGCAGGTTGGGCACCACAAAGCAGGTCTTTGTGCAGCGCAGGCCGGCTGGAACACACGGCCCCTGGTTCTGCACTGAGACCGGGAGGGGGAAGGAGGGCTGCAAGGTGTGCATGTGCGTGTGCATGTGCGCACACATGCATATCTGCATGCACATGAAGTTGGAAGCATGTACACACATGCTTGGGAGTTCATGTGTACTTATATACACACACAGTCCACATGGCTTTGCACACATACACATGCTGAGTGCATGTACTTGCACTTGGGAATAGGGATGTGTGTGTGTGTTATGTACATGTGCGCACATTATGCATGTGATTGGGAGTGCATGTGTGGGAATGCCCAAGTTTGGGAATGCATTAGAGCGTGTTAGGGGCTGCATGTTCCCACACACACATGTTCAAGGGCACACATGGGGGCACGTGAGTAGCTGAAGGGGGGGATGTTTCAGAGGAAGCTGAGCTCGTGTGTGGGTATGTGTGTGGGTGTGCGTGTGTGGTGCTATAGGGCCAGGTTCTCCATGTGCTGACCAGTGTCAGTGCATGCGTGTGCACACTCACATGCGTTTCCACAGCCATTGGGGCGGGCAGCTCTGCAGCCTGACCTGCTTCCCAATGCAGGGCCATGTGTGCCTGGAAGTGTGTGGGTGTGCGCGAGTGCGTGTGGGCGGGACAGGCGCAGCCAAGCAGGAAGGTGTCACTGCAGCACACGTCAGCTCGGACCCCCGAGAAAGGAGCTGAGCCCAGGCGGGCAGGTGGGAGGGGAGGTGGGGGGGAGCAGGGCTTAGGCCACCCCACAGGCCTGTCTGCACAGCTCATGCCTCACTGCCATTCCCTTGCGGCACACGCAGGCACACACCAACATGCAGCACACACTCGCCCTCTGCTCCCATCCTACTAGTCCGCCCCATGGCAGCTGAAGGACATGGGAAGAGGCAGCCAGGGGGTAGGGGAGACCTGCTCTGAGATCATAGACTGAGGCATGGCACAGGAGTGCAGGCATCCAGCCGTGCTGGTGACCCACTGCTTCCAGCCCACCAGCGGCACAGGGGGTGACAGGGGGCTCAGATCCACCCAAGGACCAGAGCAGGGCTTGGGCTCCCCCCATAGCCCCAGCTGGATGCCTCGGCTCTGAGCCCCTCACTGCCTGTCTGCTCTTCCCCGCTTCCTCTGCCACAACCCGAGCATCCACCTGGCGCAGTCAGGAGCGAAGCTCATCTCTCCAGACAGGCTGGCAAGACCACACCAGCCCCCGCAGCCATCCTCTGCCACACAGTGAGCAACACTAACGAGCACGCACGCACAAATGTGCGCACACACAGTATCCTGAGGCTGCGCTCCATCACACAGAGGGCTGTCTCTGCCAACAACCCAGACAATACTAAAGCAGTTCAAAGTCACTTCCCCCTTCCACCCCCACAGCTATGGCACAGGCTGCTCCCCAGCAGACACACAGCGTGGCCTCCTCTTCTCCAGAAGCAAATGTGCAAGCCCTCGACAGAGAATCGCCTCCCGGGTGAGCATCGCGGGGGCTATGATGCATGGTTGCACAGTCCCCACTCCTGCCAGCAGAGGGCAAACTAGCTGCTTGCTGCAAGCCTTAACCCCAGGCAAGCTGACACCTGGCAGCCAGAGATGCCTCGGCTACTCCCTTCCATAGGAGCGCCATGGCGTTGTAGGAGGCATGGTGGTAATTAAGCTAATTTGCACATGCAAATCAGCCTTAGTTTGAATCTGTTAATTTTATAATTTGCTGTTTAATGTACATATCTGCTGTGTTTCCTAGACACAAGTCCTACATTTCCTGGGCGATAATGAATGGGAAAGGCACTCACGGGCATATGCAAAGGACCCCACATTTGCATAGACACACTCATTTCATGTTGCACAAAAGATTAACAGATTAATTGGCTGTTAATAAACGGTGCGGTTCCCCTCCAGCTGTGGCCAGCGTTGCTGTGGCAGGACCAGGGGGCAAAGCGACGAGGAATCACAGCCCCAGAAGTCCCATTCCCCACAAGTCTGGGTCTGGGGTCTGCTCTCCCAATCTGCGCAGAATAAGGAGATCAGGAGTAGATGAGGGGCAACGGAGGGTTGTCTGAGAGACACAACCCCGAGGTGTGTGGCAGCCGACAGACAGACAGACCCTTTGTACAGCAATGACTAGCTTGTGCCCGGTTGTGTGCAGAGATGGGCATCTGTCTCCAGCAGGCTCCCCCCACAGTTAGTCCAACCCCCACCTGCAGCAGGATCAGTCCTCTCCAAACCACCCCAGACACATCCAGCATCTAACCTCATTGTAAACTGACCATCAACCCTGACACAACACCAGGCATCACACCTGAACCGTCATCACACAGGTGAAGCAGGCGGGCTGTGGCAGCCAACCTGCTTCTACAACAGGTTAATATACACACAAGAGACACCAGGTAGAGGCTGTGCTCCTGCTCCAGAGGAAGCCAAACCTGTACCCCTCCATCCACACCCACATGACCATGGGGTAAAATTTCTTCCTGACCCCTCTGGTGATGAGTCTGACCCTGAGCAGACAGGCAAGACCCTCTAGCCAGGAAGCTCTAGCTATGGTCCCAGCAGGAGCATTGGCATGGCCCAGGCGTCATCCCAATGCCTCTTAGGGAAGCTTAAAATCCCCCTGACATGTAGCAGAAAGGTGGGGGTACAACCCAAGCCTGTGTCCCTTGTCAAAACAGTGGCTCTCATGTTTTCCTGGCCCCAGATCTGACCCAAAAAGCTCCTCATTTGTAGTGCGGCTGCTCCCCTAGCACAGGAGCTGCAGCAGCCTCCGAACCCTTTGCTGCCAGCAGGTAGGAGCCTTCAGCCTGGCCCCATCCTGTTCCCCTGGGAGACTTGCCCATCCTGTGGCATGGGGAGATGTGTCCATCCTTGTGGCATCAGATCCAAACCAGGCCCCAGGCCTGGCAGGCTTGGGGGTCTAGCAGGAGCGGGCCAGGCCTGTTTGTAGCGCAGAAGGGCACCGAGCAGTGTAGCAGCCAGTTTTGACTATGCAAATAAGCCTCATTTGCAAAAGTAGATGTAAGGCGAGAGATGGAGGAATGCTCAAGGTGGAGGGCGGCGCTGGCTTTGATGTGCCGGAGCCGAGAACATTTCCCCGCCAGCAGGCTAAGCTGAGACTTTCAGTGTTCCCAGACACCCAGGGTGCCATGTCCCCTGCTAATTACCCTCTTCATTAGGCCTCAGTAAATATTGAAAATAGGCCCCCAGGCAATTGGGTTTGAGGCTCCCTGAGGCAGAAATGATGCTGGGGCAGGGGATCAAAGCCCAGGGCTCCCCCAACCCTGCGGGGAGGGAGGACAGCATCTGCACAATGCACGACTCACTGGCTCCGGCACCTCTGAGGTCTCTTTCCCTGGTGCAGGTCCCGGTGCTGGGAGCAGGGAATATGTCCCAGCCTCTGGGAGCTGTCTAGCTCAAGCCCTGGCCAGAGGCAGTGCCTACAGGCATCCATGAGAGAGCTAAGTCCAAGGCCTGCCCAGTGGCTGGTTGGTCTGGCTCCAGCAAACAAGGAGATTACGTGGCCCTTTCTCGCTCTGCAGCCCCCAATGACCAGGGTCCCCATTTGCATCTGGGGACAGCTGTTGGCACACACCCCAAGCAGGGCTTGAAATCACACCCCTGGACCCAACAGCAGGATATCTGAGCTTCATCCCTGCACCCCACTCCGCTCCCAGGCCCAGAAGGGGCGAGTTGGCATCTACATCCAACAGCTGGCACCCACCAGGGCTGGAGGCCGCATGCCAGTGAAAGGGTGCCTGGGCCCAACCCGCAGTCGTCTTGGCCGTGTGTTCATTCTGCTCGGCGCTGGAGACGCCCGGCAGGGAGGACACCTGGGTTCTCGCCCCAGCTCCGACACTAGCTTTCAGCACAAAGCAAGAGTCACTTCGCCTCTCAGTTCCCTGCTGTGTGATATCTGGAGAGTTAGCACTCGCTGCCTCGTGGGAAGGCCCAGCTAATCGGTGTGCAAAGTGCTCAGGGATCCTTTGAAGGCAGGCACCTGGGAAGAGCAATTATCATTGCAGCGACGGGCTGGGAGGGAGCTGCAGTGGGAGGGGAGGCCTAGGCAGGTGGCTTCTCACTTGCCAAGGGCTCAAGCACGTGGCCTTGGCTTTGGATCGTCAGGGCAGCGTGTGCGTGTGCATGCATGGCAGAGGGCACCAGTTCTGGAGACAAGATTTGCATTGGTCCTTTGTGGTGGGGCCTGTGCTTCCAGGCTGGCTGGCAGCAGGGAAAAAGCATCCAGAGCTCAAGGACCACGACAAGCCTGGGAAAAACCTTCCCCCCGGCTCAGCACAGACCCAGCAGCACAACCCATAGCTCCAGCCAACAACCGCATCCCAGCAAAAACCCTGGGCAGCAGCAGAAAGCACAAGGGGCCCTGGCAGGGCCAGGCGCAGCAAGGTGGACAGGGCTGAGACCACGGGCTTAACAACTCCAGGCCAGCACCGCTGCAACCAAGGAGAGGAGCCAGATCCACCCGGGTCCTTGCTTCAGACTCCTCGCAGGGGATGTACTCACCCTCAAAGTAACACCTCAAACCACAGCCAAGACTGGAGCCCACTGTGCTACACACCCAGCCCTGGGTGCTTGCCTGGACAGACCGATGCCAGGGAGGAAGGAGGCTGGGGAGTCTTTTTGTCTTGATCAGCTGAGACCCAGAGAGACACCGGCCTGTGATTTGAGGTCTTCTGCATGCCAGCCACCACGCTGCTTCGGAGGCAGGAGAAAGTGGGTGGACAAAGAAGAGACGTGGGATAGATGGAGAGGATCCTAGAGGGACCCACATTGCTGAGAAGGAGTCGCGCAGGGAATGTGCAACACTTGGCACCAGTGCCAGGAACCAGCTTCGACCCACACCCAAGGACCAGGTAAGTGCCCAGATGCTGGCAGCTGGTGGACTCAGCTCTTAAATAGCAAGTGGGGGACCGCCTCCAGTGTTGCAGTGGCCAATCATGGAGGAGGGGTGGAGCCAGCGTGCACAATCCCCTTGCAGACCAGCTGCCCCAGCTGGGGTGTTTGCAGCTGGCAGCTATGCCTTGGCTCTCCCCCACCGAGTGTGGCCAACAACCCAATGCAGCTGGCAGCCAGGCAGGGCTCGGGCCCTGGGGGGCTGGCAGGTACCTGCTCTCTCAAGCAGCAGACAGCAGCCCCCGTTCCCTTCCTCCTGGCGCCCGCAGTGCATTAAGGCAGTGCGGCAAACCTGCAATTTTGGTGTTCTTTAATATTTACAAATCACTACCTGCCTGTAAGCTGATTCCCACGAGAGGAGAGGGGAAGGAAGCATGCGGCCGCCACAGGGACAGCTGCTTCTGGCCGTGCTCTGCGGAGGGATGGAAAGGCAGCTCGCCGGGCCTCCGGGCCACTCTCCCCCGGCCCGGCCCGGCCCAGCCCTGCCACGCGCTGCGGTGCGTTTTGTGACACAGGCCCCTGTCCTGTAGGAACCGAGCTGAGACCTGGCCCATCTCCTGCAAGCCCCCCCCAGCAGCATTCGGAGAGGACGGGCTCTGGTCCTTACCAGGCTGGACCCAGGGACTCCTGCAGCCCGAACCCAGCCCACCTGCTGTGTCTGGATGCCCTCGGGCATGGGTTCTGCCCAGCCCCCCACACGGGCACCAAGCTGGGCCATAAAGCACTGCAGCGTCACGGTGCCCCTTGTGCGCTGGTGCAGAGGGACCCAGTTGTGGCTAGCAGGTGACTTGGTGGCGATGTGGTGCTGTAAATCTCTGCCAGGTTCCTAGTGACACCCTAGCAGGCCTCACAGCCTTGGTGGTGCCCACAGCCCCCATTGTTATGCCCACAGGGTTTAAGGAACTTGACAAAGGTCACCCAGCAGCTCAGTGGCAGAGGCAGGCCTTGACCATCCACCTCCCTGCCCACATCTCCTTGAAACCCAAGCAAGTCCTTCAGGCACGGGCCACACTGCTGCTACGTTCAGCTCGCCTCATCCCGTCACAGCCACGGGTCTTGCCGTTCATACCCCATCTCCCCCGCTCTTCCCAAGATACCACAGCTCTCCCCGTAGCCCACCACCCTTCCCCCCACGAATAGGCAGCATGAGGCAGAGAGAGGTTTCATTGGGGGCAATTAGGATAATCCGGTGCTTCCCGGTTGCAGGCTGCTTTGAACACCCAGAGCACAGATCCTGCATGTGTCAATACAGATCTATAGGCTGGGAAGGGGGGAAGCACTTGCGGAGAGAAAAGCAGCCCCGGCCTCCCTGTTCCTCGCTCAGCTTAGACAGAGGCGGTATTTATAGATTCCCTTTGAAGCTCCCAGCGCTGCCGGCCGCTCGGCTCTGGCTCGGCAGAGATAAGTCGTTTCTCTGCAGCTGTTTCCCGCGGAAGGGCGAGATGGAGGTTGTCTCCCTGTCCGGAGCGCTGAAGCCGCCCCTCCAAGCCAGGCGGGAGGCACCGATGAAGGCAGCACCCTTCGAGTGGGTTTGCAGAGCCCAGCCCCGTTGGACCCCAAGGCCTGTGGCTCCATGGGAAGAGACGGGGGTCCCAGGCTCTGCAGGAGTAAATCGCATGCTGCACCTGCCCCTGGGAGATGGGCTGAGAGGAGGAAGTTGCCACCAACTAAGCCGGGGTCTGTAAAGGGGAAGCAGAGTGACCCCGTCCCAGCCTGGGCGGTGGAGCAAGCAGGGATGGCTCAGGCCCCTTTCTGTCCTCCTGGTGGCAGGAGATAAGGGGCCGTGACACAGCTCTGGGGTGGGGGGAGAAGTGTGAGCCTGCCAGCCAGAGCCTGGAGCACAGCGCAGGGAGGGAAGGAGGGATGGACAGATGGACGGGCCAGCAGACAGCCCTCCTGGCCTCCGGCCCAAGCTACTGCGGAGGCCGTGCCTCTGCGGCCTCATCCTGGCCTCACCTGTCTCCCAGGCTCCTGGAGGGCTCTGCCCTCAGCAGGCTACACAGTGACACCCATCACGTCACCAAAGACACCAAGTACTTTGAAGAGGGGTTTTTCCCCCCAGGAGCCCAACCCAGCTCCCTAGGGGCATCTTTCAAATCCCCCCTGACATCTCCTGGCAAGTCAAGAGGGACTTTGGCTCCTAAATCCCTTAGGCATTTTGATGCTGTGACCCTCTCTGCCTCTGACAGCCTGGCCGCTGGTGCCAGATCCTCCCCTGGGACCAGGCCCTGGCTCTACCAGTTCATCAGCTGCTGAAACAGGTCCCTGCGCTCACAAAGACCATGCCTGGCCCCTGCCTGGCTCCCTCCCCTCTCCCTGCCCTGACTGCAGAGCAACCCACCTTTACCTGCCTCTCCCGGCCCCACCTGCCCCGACCAGGAGAAGGAGGTGGCGGGAAGTGGTGGGGAAAGGTGATGCTGCCTTTCTAATGAAAACTAATTGCAAATAATTCCGGCTCATTGTTTACCCAGCGATGATTTAAGCCCATTTCAGGCTAGACTGAGCAGTTGAACATTTCTAATGTATTTTTCTTTCTGCTTTAATGATCTTGTTCCCGTCACCCAGGCACTGGCTCCCAGCTCGCATGGGCGCAGGGGAGAGGGATGTTAACTTAATCGAGTTCATCCATAAAGACGAAAATCTATGCGATTGCTTGGGAGATTAGAGGGGAGGAAATGAGCCCTTTAAAAACAACTGTAGCTCTTGCTTCATAATCCTTCAAGGAGGCCTCACCGGAGCCAGCTGGTTCCACCCAGGGCAGAGAACGGGGCTTTCCTGTGGGACGGATGATGGACAGCCGGGAAGGCGACCCTCCGTGAAGCTTTGCTGTCAGCACCACTCAGAGGGAGGTAACGGCATCTGCTGGGACGACAGGTGTTTCTGTGGCTGGTCGGGAGCCAGGTGGATGAGGAGGCCCGGCCCGAAGTCACACTTCTGCCGGGGGAAGCCGGGCAGGACTTCTTGACAGGCGAAGAAACAGCTGCAGCACAGACGAGATGGGTTGACAAGGGCCCTGACAGCAGTGGCTGTACGTGGAAGCGGTCGTGGGATCGGCTCCGTGGAGGCGACAGCGCCGGCGCCCGAGGGGTGATGTTGCATCACACGTGCGGCCCGGAATGATGTCATGCGGTAGGTCCGGCAGGGTCGGCTCCAGGGAAGGTGGAATGACGGTCGGATTCGTAGCACGGCGCTGTCGCCCCAGGACCCTGCCGCGGCCCTGGCCCTTGGACGCTTTCGCTAGGTGAAAGGGTCACCTCTGGGGGTGGTGCAGGCTGGAGAGGCTCCGGTGATGAGATGCAGAGTGCAGGACAGGTTTGGGCAGGGGAGTCACAGGGCTTTGAGCTCAGCCCCTGCCACTCTGGCGTGGGGGAGCGACCGTAGCAGGAGCCTTAGCTGGAGGGGGCTCCGCGGGGCCTGTGCAGGAGGGGCTGGCTGCAAGTTGCCACCGGCTGATCTGGCATGCGCCAGCCTCCACGTCTGGCTCGGGAGCCAGCACACTGCCCACGTGCCAGCCCCAGCCGGCCATGCTGCACGGAGCCTCCATGCCCTTGGGCCACAGGGCTCAGAGTCGCAACAGGGACCATATTTGATAGCACCTGCGTTGCCCCTGGATGTGTGTGGCAGGGGTGTGATACCCAGATGTGTTACACCTGGCCACCAGTACAGCCAAGGCCTGTCACCTGGAAGTGTTACAGCTGCTCTGGATGCTGGTACAGCTGGGGCCTGACATCTGGAGATGTTGCAGCTGCTCTGGACACCAGTACATCCAAGGCCTGTCACCTGGAGGCGTTACACCTGCCCTGGATGCCGGTGGAGCAGGTACCAAACCCCCGCTTCTGACGGCACAACAGCCGGAGGGACGGTCAGGTGTATCATCCACAGGGTGTTTGGCTGTACGACTGTGTGCGCTGCTTGGGAGGGCTCGTGCCCCTGGGAGGCACCTGGCATCCACGCAGCTCGGCGGATGCATCTCACCCAGATGTCCGAGACCATTCAGAGTGGGGCTGTGGTGCAGGCCCAGCCCTCAGGACTCCCGGACCTTCGGGGCATGAGCTCCAGTTAACAGCTGGCCCCACAAGTTGGGCTGCCCCCCTGGGACATCGGGAAACGGCTGCTCTCAGCTCATGCCCCTGCCCGCCCCAGCTGGTGGAGGGGGAGTGAAATGAGAGTGGAGGGGCCCCCAGGTTGCTGCTAGCCGTCCTAGCTCTGCCCACCGGGTGCTGGGTGGCCGGGCTAGGCTACAGGAGGGAGGCTTGTGGGTGCATTCACCCACAACAGGTAGAGGGGAGAGCTACAGGGAAGGACCTCCAGGGAACAATGGCACGTGCCTGGAGTCACAGTCATTAAGTGGTAACAAGCTACTAATTACCCGCAATTTGACCCATGGGTGTCCACAGGGATCTCAGTCCAGCTGTTGCCATCCCCTCCCAGGGCAATCCAAATCCAGCTGTTGTCACCCTGTCCCTGGAGGACCCCAGTCCAGCTGTTGCTACCCCATCCCAAGTTCATTCCAGTCCAGCTGTTGTCACCCCGTGGGGGATCCCAGTCCAGCTGATGTCACCCTGTCCCAAGGAGATCCCATTCCAGCTGTTGCTACCCCCTCTGTGGGGGCTCCCAATCCAGCCGTGAAGAAGGGGGGGCACGTTGGTGAGCCCCCACTGCCACGGTTTCCTGCAGTTACCTTCCCTTGCATCTTTCCATCACTCCCCTCCTGCCTTTCTGAGGACATGTTTCTAGTGCCTGGGGTCACGGCGCGCCAGCCAGGGGCCTTCCCTGCCTGTTTCCTGTGTGTCAGGGATGCGCACCACAGCCCCGGGGCACCTGTTTGGTTGTGCATGGTTAAAGGCAGCGCAGGGGCCCCCCACCCTGGCACTCCCAGTTTACTGCTCTGGAGCAACGCTGATAGATCACATCAGACCGAGCTGCCCTGCAATGGAAACTGGAGCTCGAATCACAGCCGTGGGCACTGAGACATTCCCCTCTGGGGGGCCGCAGGATCTTAAAGCCAGAGGCTGCACGGGTGGGGGAGGCTAGGGCTTGGGCATCAGGGCCAGGGAAGGGCAGGGCACCAACGTCACTGGGTACCTCTGGGTGGAGCTGCCCATGCTAGACCCCTTCAACTCAGCACGCTAAAGCCCCTGGGGCAGAAAGAGATGCCACATGTAGAGCAGAGGGAGCCGTGCTGCAGGCCCTAGTAGTAGGTCAGTTATCCTGCTGCTGAGCTGCTGCCAGTAGGAGGCAGCGGGGTTTCGCCCATGTGCATGCACCTGGGCTCTCACACACCCCTCTGTGTGCACACATGCATGCACACCCCCTGCTCAGAGCCACACAGGATTATATCCCTTGGCACTGTCTGCACTTCCTCACTGCCGAGTGCTACCCACCAGCTCTCTGCCAGCCTCACAGCTACAGGAAGTGCGGAGATGCAAAGGCAGTGCCAGGTGGGCTCGGCTCCATCCCTGCCCCTGCCTCACTGGGGGAAGCCACATCTCCGGTTCCAAGCCTCGGTTTCCCCATGGGAATAATATGCAAGGGGCTCTGAGACCTGCCTGCTCCCGCGCTAACCGGGTGCAGCACCTGGCTTTGAGCCAGCGAGCAGCACAAATACAAGTAAGAGGAACCCTGGGTGCCAGCTCACAGCCCGGCAGAGGCCTTGGCTTCACAGTGGCTCGGTGGCTGTCACCACATGCAGTCACGGAGCAGCCTCCCTGCCTAGAGCTGCTGCGCAGAGCAGGTTCCCAGGCTCAGAGCGGCATGGGCTACACGGTGCTGGCCAGGGCGCTGGGGCTTGTGAGCCTGCCCGGGAAGGGAACGTCCATTGTGGTTTGCTCATCAAGCGTGGCTAACGCCAGGCTTGCTGGAACGGCGAAGGGAGTGCAGCGCGCTTCTTCCCCCCCGGGTATCTCAGGCAACATTGGCCAGAGGGAAAAGACTTTGCAGCGCCGAGGCGGCACAGAGCACCACTGTTCTCAGCCTGTGGAGAGGCGCCCACCACAATGGCGCCCGGTCTATACTGATGGATGGGGCGGTGGGCACTGGGGCTTGGCCAATGGCAAGGGGAAGAGCCTCAAGTCTCACAGCGATGGGGGGCAAGGGACGTGGTGGGTCAGGTAGGTGGAGGGGAAGATGCTGGTGGGGGGCTGAGGATCTGTGTCCATAAGGACCGAGGAGCGTGACAGCTAAGCTCCCGGGTGCTGTAAGGAAAGGACCTGCCGTGCCAGGACAGGGTGGAGCCCTGAGGACCAGCCCCAAACAGGGCCCTCACAGTCAAGCAGAGATCTGGGAGGACTGTGCAGTAACTCAACCTTGCCCCGTGCACCAGCATGAACCTGTCCATGAGTGCAGGGAAGAGAGAGGTGGATGGAGGAGGGAGACAACTAATGCAAGAGGAGAAGACATGGGACCCAGAGAGCAAGGGGTCCTGAGGGAAGGTCAGGACTTGACCCTAAAGAGTCTCACCCAGTGGATCAGACAGACAAGGGCAAGCTAGAGGCAGAGGAGCAGGAGCAAGCAGGTCAGGAGGCTGAGGGCTGCAAGGCACCAGGATGTAGGCGGTCACTCCCATGAGCCAGGGAAGGCAGGAACAGGAGGCAGGGATTAAGCCTGGAGTCACTAGGAGCAGACAGCTGTAGCTGTACGGGATCAGGACACAGGCGATCACCGAGCTAAGCCAGCACCCAGCTGTCAGAGGACAGGGGTCTGGAGTGAGCGGGAGCACAGGGGTCCAGGCATCTGGGACAGGCAGGACCAGGAGACAAAGAGCAAGGCAGCAGGGGCCCAGGGCTAGGCAGAGGCCTCCGTCCCAGTTGGAAACCCCGGGCACTGCAAGAGCTGTCAGTAGATGCGTCCTGCAGCAGCTGGGGGTAGTTAGGCCACTAGCAGCCGGGCCCACTCAGTAGCCAGGGCCAGCTGTGGGCAGCTGAGCCAGCCTGCTGCCCTGGCTCCTGCAGGGAGGGAGAGAGAAAGTGGGAGGAGGGGGTTTGGGCAGGCTGCACGTGTGCATGTGAATGCACTCAGAGCCACGTGCACCTGTGTGCAGAGTGCATGTGTGCAACTGCTGGCGTGTGCATGGGTGGGACTGCCATGGATGTGCGTGCTGTGCTGGTGTGTGCACATCTGAGTGGTGCCCAGGGCTGGCTCCTCCCGTGGCAGCCGGCCCTTCTCTTCCAAGCCCTCCAAAGACCAAGCACAACTCCCGCTCTGCCCAGCATCCAAATCAGTCCAGACCTTGGCTGAGCTCCCCCTTCCCTCGTCACCCCCCAGCCCCGTCAGGCGCCAGCTCAGGCTGCTGCTATCGAGGCTCGGAGCGAGCAGGTTGGCTTCCACTTGATCCCTGCTTCCCACAGCACCCCCAGCCCTTGGTCTGCTGGGAGAAGAGACAGAGGCTGCGGATGCAGGGACCAGGGACAAAAGCCCTTTCTCCCCGCAGGGAAAACAGCCAAGACCTGTCACTCTTCGGCCTCCCCTGGCATGTGGTGGGATCTGCATGCCAGCCCCCAGCTCGCTGGCAAATGCACCTTGCATCCCAGAGCCAGCCGGGCAGCTCCCATATCAGGAGCTGGGGGGAGAGAAATTCTCTCCATGCAGACCAGGAAGGCAGGAGGCATGTGAATACCCCCTTCACCCTAAGCACTAAATACTGCAGCCTGAGAGGTCTGTTGGTGCCTCCAATATAATCCTCTTGTTTGTGGGGCTATTGCCTGAAAACAGAGCCATGTCCAATTGCTGGAGAAGTCCATTGTTGCAAAGGTCATCCCAGGATCGTGGCTCCCTATGGCTTCATCCCCAAATCGTGGCTCCCTGCGGCTTCATCGCCCTGCTCTTGGCTAACCTGGCATCCACGTGTTCTCTTCCTCCATCCCAGCTGCAATGCTAGCCAGGCCCATTGCATTCCCCTGCAGTTTGGGGCAGGGGGGAGAGTCTGGTGGCTTTGCAGCTGCAGGATGGACCCAGGGGCCTCTGCGGAGGTGGGGATGGGAGAGCACAGCAGGGTCGCTACTGGGACCTGGGATGTGTTGGCCAAGCCAGGGTGGGTAGCCAGCATTGGGAGAGGCTGTGGGGAAAGCAGTCAACACTGTGCCAGGCATCCTAGTGGGCTGCCGGCCCTAGCAAGGCTGAGCTATGGGACTGGCACTAAGGACTCCACTCCTTACTTTGCACGGATCCTACTCCAGCCCCATCTTGGTCCCTGCTTTGAATTCATAGGAAATCAGAAATCACAGCAAAGTGGGGCTGGCAGGGCCCTCAGCAAGTCATGTAGTCCAACCCCTGGCTGAGTCAGGATCGGCCCCCTCCAAACCTCCCATACGAGTCCACATGTAGTCTAATCCTAAAACTACATAATCGCCCCTGCGCTACAGGGCACATTCACAGAATCATATAGAAAATGAGGGTTGGAAGAGACCTCAGGAGGACCTCCCAGGCCCTGAACCATTTTCATTGCCCTCCACTGGACTCTGTCTAATTTGTCCACGTCCCTTCTGCAGTGGGGGCCCCAAACTGCCCAATAAAGTGCACCACTGCCCAATAAAGGGGAATAATCACTTCCCTGGACCTACTGGCAACACTCCTACCAATGCAGCCCAGGATGCCATTAGCCTTCTTGGCAGCAAGGGCATACTGCCGCCTCATGTCCATCTTATTGTCCACTGTCACCCCCAGGTCCTTGTCTGTAGAGCTGCTGCCCAGCCAGTCCCAGTGCATGGGACTGCTCTGTCCTGAGTGCAGGACTTTGCATTTGTCCCTGTGAGATTTGTCAACATTAAGACAAATCTCAATTTGTCTGAATCCTAGGCCTGCCCTCCAGAGTATCTACTGCTCCCCGCAGCTTGGTGTCATCTGCAGAGTTGCTGAGGGTGCATCCATCCCATCTTCCAGGTTGCTGATGAAGCCATTGAACAAAACCGGCCCCAGGACTGACCCCTGGGGCACTCCACTTGATACCAACTGCCAACTAGACATCGAGCCATTGATTACTACTCTCTGAGCCCAATGCTCCAGCCAGCTTGCTATGCACCTTACATTGCCCCAGACTCCGCCATACCTGCCACAGATAAAGCAGGGAACAAGGGCTGTCTGTATCCTGCTGCTGCCAGGGCTGTTAACATCCAAGGAAGAGGGTCATGTCCCCCGCTAAGGAGGAAAGCAGAAAGTCTCCACAGTCCCTGCCATTCTTACCATGGGGTAAAATCCCTTCCTGACCCTAAATGTGGAGTCTGGCCTGACCCTGAGCAGAAGAGCAAGACCCTCTACTAGGAGCATCTGGGTCTGAGTCCCAGCAGCAGCTTCGGCACAGTCACCGTCCCCAGCCAATACCCTCTATTTCTGGGGAAGGCCAAAAAAAATCCCTGACGACAGGTGGGAGGAAATAGTCCTTCCTGGCTCCCTGTGGCAACCAGCAATGCCCAAAGCATGGGGGTTAAATAAATACCCACAGCAGTAATCCCAGGGCTGCGGGAGCCTCTCCCAGATCACAAGGCAGAGCTACCTGTCACCTCCGCCCGACGGATCTGATCTGGCATCTGTCCATCCAGAAGCGTCTCTCTGAATGGACACTGGACGCTCAAGGACAAAGTCAACAGACTACCATGGTATTTCAATCAAAATCAGAGTCAGTCCACACCCCCGACAAGGCCGAGGGAGCTGCACAAAGCAAACCGACAGCACAAAGGGTTAAGAAGCAAACTCAGTTCAACAATCCCAGCCTCTTTAATGGCCAGAAGTATTGGAGTGAGGCCCTGCTCTTCTCCCCTCCTTTTAATATACCACACGCTCTGGCTTGGGTGCAGACGGCCGGGCTGGCTTTAAACGGCGTGTTTTATCTCTAACCCTCCTCCATGTTGGTCCTTTCAGGCAAACGCAGTCCCCTCGATTGGCTCGTTATTTATAATGAACGCCGGGCGAGGCGCGGCTGCGCCACGGAGGGGGAGCTCGCTGGGCGCGCGGCGGTGGCTACAATACATAAGGCGCGTTTTATCTCTGGCAATAAAGCAGGGAACTGGTTATGAAACCTGGAGCCGTCAATCATGGGTCGAACATGTCATCAACCTCGCAGGGCACAGCGGGAGGAGCGCAGACGGCACTGATCCTGCAGAGCTGGGGTCCCCCACCCTGCTGCGGCCTCGGCCCCTGGCCTTGCAGCCTCCTGGAAACTGAGAGGCAAGAGCACAGGCTAACTGCCTGCCTCCAGGATTGGGGCTCTTGGCTGGGCTCCCCTAAGGGACTTAGGCACCCAGAACCCAACCCCCCTCAGCCTGCCTAGCATTGGGTGCTTGTTCTTCCACCTTGCTGCTAGGAGCCAGCAAGGTGCTGGCAGGGTTTTTTGCAGGCCCTTGCGATCCAGATTCCCTCTCTGCTGAGCTCCTGCCTTCCAGCGTGGGGAGCCCCTGGGTTAGAGGCAGGCGGTGGCACTGACCGTGTCCGCTCCAGGCCGTAGCTCCCCGCAAAGCAGGTGGCAGAGTCGATCCCCGCAGAGATGCTTTAAATGCACTCTGTTATGCCAGATGCTCAGCTGGCTGCTCCTGTGGACGCAGCAGCCACGAATGGAGAGACTTGCCCAGCTCTGCTCCTAACAGGGCCCAGCAAGGCATGCCGGCTCCAGCATGACTACCCAGCCAGACTCAGCGCCTCACTGGTATCATGGGGGGAAAGGGGTGCGGGGCGGTCCCACCCGGCCCTACTTGTGAGTCCTAGGATTATCTCAGCAGCCCTGAGCTGCCCCAGTGGCGAGCGAGGTGGGGCCACCTGCCGAGAGTCTCGCAGCCCAGGGAAGTGCGAGAGGCAGAGGACGTCAGCAGAGCCAGGAGCAAACACCATGTCTCCCGAGTCCCAGCCCGGTGCACCGTCGGCTGAATGGTGTTGAAAGGCCGTGTGGATCTGACCTCTTCTGCAGGGACCCTGAGGGGCTGCAGGGCACAAGATCCCCTTCCTTCCACAGCCAGGTCCCGTTTTGCTGATGAAGCTTTGCTCTGCTGTCGGCGGGGGAATCGCGGCCTCGGAGAACACCCCTGCGGATCCGTGCAGAGCCCCGCTTGTCTCACCCATCGGCCTCCCGCACATCGGCTTATTTATGCAGCCCCAACACCCTCTTGGATGTCTCTGTGCTGCACAGACAGCCGCGTGGCCGCCAGAGGCACCGGCATGCTCTACAACCGCCGCCGTGGCCCCCTCTCTCCTGAGCTCCCGGCTCCGCTGCTCAGTCTCCAAGCACACGCGGGAGGGAGAGGACACTTCCCCTGTCCCTCAAAGGCTGTCCTCATCCGCAAGTCGCCCTGACCCATACTTGATGATACCCTGGGATTTTGAAGGGGGTCGGGCTGTGGGTTTCCCCTGCTTGCCTGTTGTATTAGACACCCCAGCCTTGTCCACCCAGGACCGCGCAGGAGCTGATGGGTGAAGGGAGGGGGTTTGGGGCCAAGGGCACTGGGCTGGGCTGGTCCCATCTCTGCAAAGAGCAGTTCTCCCTGCCTTGCTGCCCTTCCACGGCAGAGCCTGCCCCTTCCCGTGGGTGCGCAGTGCCCCGTGCGCTGGTGACTCGCTGTGGGCTGGGGATGTCAGGGTGTCAGTAATAATAGGAGGAGGTGCTAATGCTCCTGCTGGGACCCGGGTCCCACAGGGTCCTGGCAAGAGGGCCTGGTTCAGGGTCACGCTGGTTTGCCACATCTGGGCAAGGAAGCATTTCTTCCCTAAGTCACCTTGGCACCGCCTGGGGAGGGAGCGGGAGGTTACCTTCCTCTGCAGGGAGATCTTCTGAGTGTGCACTAACCCTCTGCTCCCACGGCGGTGGAGGGCATTGGCAGTGCCCTTGTCCCCTGCAGGGTGTGGTGCCCAGCTGTCATGTGGCAATGTGGGGGCAGTTCATGGGGTAACCACTTGCCTGCGAGCCCAGGGGACAGCATGTGAGGCCCCATCCAGCGGTCCTGTCTTGGGCCTGAGATCTTGGAATAAACATGGCCCAGGCCTCCTGGGCCCTCTCCAGCAGCGACAGAGTGCAGGTTTCTGAAGTAAAGAATAAGAAGAGAAAAATCTCGTTAGAAGACAAGGAGCTGGGGCCGGGGGGGAGGGAGCCGGGACCCCTACTGTAAGCCATAAGGGGTGGGGGGCACAGGGTCCAGCACTGAGGCACCAGCTCAGGATGACAGTGCAACGGGGCTCTGCAACTCTGGGGGTCCTTGCTTGGCTAGACTGGGGATGGCGGGGAGCAGGGAGCTCATCAAGCCGAGGGGCTGGGGTGCTGGAGAAGCCCCAGGGAACAGCTGGGTGGAGGAAGCCTCGAGCCCCATGCCCTGGTCTACCCAGGGGGACCTCAGTCCCGTCCCCCCGCATGGTCTCGGGGTCCGGCAGGAGAGCATGGACGGCGGGTTGGGACAGGGGCAGCAGGTTGCAGCACCTGGTGACCCCAGCGGGCACGGCAGCCCTCTGACCTCCATCCCTTGAGACACAGATGGGGAAGCCAGGGGTGGGGGGAGGCTGGGAAGGCACCCTCACCCCCCTCCATGCTTGGGAGCAGGGACATGCAGGGGCCCGCTCCTGCCCTGCACATGGAGCTGGGTGCCTGTCACTCCTGGTCTTGGCATCAGCAAGGAGGGGGGAGCCTGGAGTGACAGGTGCCTCCTCCTCCCGCGGCTGCAGCAGGGAGCCGTGCTAACAAGGTCGGACAGGGCAAGGCTTGGCACTGGGACCAGTGAGCCAAGGAGCAGGCAAGGAGGGCAGCAGCCTTTGCTAACAGGTGCTGGCTACCGGGTCCCCCGAGAAGAGAGAACTAGGGCAGGGCGAGCTCAAGGAGGCCGGCTCCTGTCTTGACCTAGTTCTGGAGCTGCAGGAGATGGCCTGCGCTTGGCAAGGGCAGAGAGCATCCAAAGGGGTTTCAGGGAGGAGGGGCAGGTAGAAACATCCCCTGGGGAGGGGCAGGATGTGCCCTTGGCCTCCTGGCAGCTCCGGGCTGGTCTGGCCATCCCAGTGCCTCTCTGCTCCCGGAGGTAGGAAGATGGGGGAGCCCATGGGACCTGGAGGAAGGGACCCAGCAGAAAGGCACCATCCACACCAGCAAGGGGCACAGGGCGAGGTTATTGCCCCCACTCTCAACGGGTGGAAGCCCAGCCTGGGCCTCAGTTTCCCCACCTGAAGGAGGCTCACTACTGCCCTATGGAATGGGCCCACGCTACCTTTATTCCTCGCACATGGCCCCTTCCCTGCCACGGCGCTCGTTTGTCTCCATGCCTGTCTTGCTTAGGAGTGACGGCTGCCCACCGCCAGACAGCACGTGTCCCCGCCGGCCCTCCCTCCCGCCGCCAGCCGTGGATGGCAGCACTGGCTGGGCGGGGGCTCCTGGAAAGGCCGCATGGGCAGGAACAGGAGCTGTCAGTTCGTTCCTGAAGACCCTGAGTGTGTCACACAGTCGTGAGCTGACAGCTGAGTGCATCAGCTCTGCAGCAGCCCGCATGTTGTGCGTGTGCGTGACCAAGCTTTGCAAGCCTGCAGCTACTGGGAATCCCCTCACCCCGGGGTCAGGCCTGCTCTGTCCCGTCCAGGCCCATGCCCATGCCCTGTCTCCACATCCCCACCTGGGAGGAGGTAAAATCTCATAACGGAGACGACAGCCCCTCAGACAGCCAGCCTGAAACCGGAGGCTCAAGGGCTTGGTGGCTAAAATCCTTCCCTGACTGGTCTCAGAGCCCACAGAAGTGGCCTTCCCATGGCCATGAGTCCCACAGGTCAGCGTGGCACCAGGGTCTTGTTCCCAGTTCTGCTGGGCCTGTAATCAGGGGGCCATTGCCTGAGTGTGAGAAGGCCCCGGGGGCCTGTGTGGAGATGGCAGAGAGGGCAGCAGAGGCAGATGGCTCTGCTGGGGGCAGCAGGCAGTCTTGCCCCATCCAGTCACCCTGGTGCCCCTGGTCCAAGCTGGACACCCAGAGCCACCAGCCAGATGCTTGGCCACGAGGGTGGTCCAGCAATGCCATGGTGGAGCCAGTGCCACGGCCCGGGCTGGATGCCACTCTCTGTTGCCCTTGGGTGGGGGGACAGGGAAAGCGGCATTGAGAATGCCAGGCAGCTTCACGCCAGAAAGTGCTGACTTGGCAAAGCTGGAGCATCGCATGGGAGACCATTGATCTGAGCTGCCCTTTCCGCAGGAGCCGGTCGAATGGTTCTGCTTGTGCGCTGTCCGAGCCGGCGCCTGGTCAGGGCAGAGCAGAGCAGGGTCCGTCTGACACCACTGCAAACAGAGGGGCTGCGAGATTTCATTTAAAAAAGTTTCCCAGGTTCCACCTTCTTTACCCCCTCGATCAGGACAAGGCTCAGTTTCAAGATGCTGGATTTCCTGCAGGACACTTTGCCCAGCACGGCATGGGAGTTCACAGATCTTCAAGCTAGAAGAGCCGGAGGCCTGAGGATCAGCTGCCGGCCCCTCCACGCCATAGGTCCTTGCCTCCTTGTAGCTAAGATGTATAATCCACCAGCACGGCCGATGCCGGGCCAAGCCCTGCTGGTCCAGGACAGCCTCTGTTACCTCTCCCTGCACCAGAAGTTCAAGGGTGCCACTGAGTGGCAAGCTGCGGTCCAGCCCAAGTGGCGCTTGTGAATCTGGGAGCCCAGGGGTGCTGGTGACAGTCAACTGCTGCTCAGTCCAAAGAAACTCCAATGAGTCCCGGCTGGTGACCGGATGTTGGAGCAGAGGAACAGGCCAGCAGGTTTCCAAGGGGCATGGTCCCCTCACTGCTGCTAGGAGCCCAAGGAGACCAGAGGATCAGCTCTGGGGAGCAGAGGCAAGAAGCTTCACAAACAGAGCTCATCTCCTAAGCTAGGATTGCCGTTGGGCCCAAGGGAGTTAGGTGCCTGGCTCCCCCAGGCTCCTTTGTGAAACCCAGCAGGATAGCCCTGGTGTAGACGGGGCTCTTGGGTGTAGGGCAAGGTGGGAGGACACAGACCGTGCAGGACACTCCCCCAGCAGGTTTCCCCTCCCCGCTGACGCAGGAAATCACCACGCTACAAGGAAGCAAAGGATGGCCCTTGGCCTTCGGACAGTGTGATGGCAAATACCCTGCCCTAGGTAACTATGGGCCCAACCCCAGCCCCGGCTGAGCACCCTTGCTCCCCAGTGCCTTGCAGCTGCGTGACAAGGTTGGGCTCACTCTCAGGACCCAGGCACCTGGGAGCTGAATCAATATTTACCAGCTCTGAATATACACATCAAAACACCTGTCACCTCCGCGTCGGGATGCAACAAGGGGGGCACGTCTCTGCCGCCTGCTCTCTCCACGGGGGGCTGCCGCTTTACTGGCATGGCAACGCACATCCCACTGGGAAGCCCCTGGGCTCCTGAGGCAGCCGCCAGCAGCTCCCGGGGCATCTCCTCTCCCTGATCTTAACCCCCCGGCACCCATCGGGGCGGCAGCTTCCTGAACGCTTGTTAATTAGGCGTTTGGCAAAATAAATGACAAGGCCCCCCAGCACTTTGCTGGGGGATGGAGGGAGCGGGATGAGAAGGCGCCAGCAGGGACCTGGACGGGAAGGGAAGAGGCAGGACTCCGGCGCTTCCGGGGCCGTGGAGCAGCTCGCCAAGTGTCCCGGTGGACCAAGGGGTCCAGGGGCACGGGCTTGGCGCTCCAGATGTCTCTGCTTCTCCCCAAAGGGCTGAGAGACGCTGAGTCAGACCCAAAGTCCGTGGGAGGCTGGGGAGCCCTCACACCGAGCTCAGGATCAGACCTGCAGGGTGACGCCAGGAGCACCAGACTGCCTGGGCCTTGCAAAGATGGGTGGTGATGGCAGCATCCCTTGGGGAACTTTGCTCCAGGGGCCAAAGAAGGGTCTTGGAGCCCTTAGGGGCTGAGGGTGGAGCGAGTTTACCCTGGCAGGTGCAGTCACAGAGAGCCTCCAGTGCCCTCCAGAGCACATAAGTTCCTGCTAGCTTCAGGCATACAGCAGCCCCCTGAGCTCCTCAAACACTTGCTTAGTTTGCTGGCTCAGGCCCTTGCTGCTAAGCTCAGGGAGATGGCTGGGCAGAGCAGACCCCTGTGCCTTGGCCTGGTCTCCTGATTTCAGTTCCCCAGCCTGGGAGCCCCTCCATCTCCTGCCCCCACCCCAGCAAACCTCAGTGTCCCCCTACCACCTCTTCCCCCACTTTCCTCTCTGCCACATTCCCCCTCTCCCACCCTCATTCTTCCCCTCCTTTCTCCTCCTCCCCTTACACCATCCCTTGCCAGCCAGCAGGTCCGACAACTTTGCCCCCTTCCTCCCCTTTCCTTTACCCAATTTTAGCTGTTTGGATACCCACAAAGCGGCCAGGGTGCCAGAAGCCACTCATGAAGCAGCCGTGTGGATACACCAAACCACCTGCAAAGAGAATCAACCAAAACCCACCACCCGGCTGCTGCGCCAGCCACCCATTTGGCTACTGCCAAGCTCAGGTCCCGCCGGTCGGCCAGGCAGGGTCAGTGCCAGGTACAAGTGTGAATGAAGCCGAGCGCAGACTTTCTATTTCCACTCCAAAGCCCAGAGCAGCAAAGGGAGCAGCTTCAGAAAGGCTGCACCGCTGCAGCCCCGCTCTTCACACACACTTGTTCTGCACACGCCATGTCCAGAGAGGGTGATGGCAGTGGCATCACTGGATCTAACCTCGAGCTGTTGGTGACTTATACTATAAGGACCTATAGTGACTATGGTGGCCTGGAGCTACAGCTGGCCCCACTGTGCTAGGGGCTGTACATACAGCCTCAGGACATGAAGAGACAAGAAGGAGACAGACAGAAGTGTCTTCCAAGAGAGGAGAGCAAGCGATTTCCCAAAGGGCACCTTTCCCTTTGCAGCAGGAAGCCCACTGAAGTCAGCGGAGAGGCTCCCGCGGGGTTTTGGATCACACCATCCAGCTTTTGCCTGGAATTGCAGAGGCGGCTGCCTTTCAGGAGCAGGCAGAGACGGGACGGATCAGAGGGCTTTTGTAAAACGCTTGAGATCACCCTGGCCGAGGGGCATCAGTTATAACCATCGTAAACACTCATCCGGCTTGATGCAGCCCCTTGGAAAACCAGCTGCTCTTGAGAGGGAGAGAAAAATTACCAGCCGAGCCCCCCGTGTCCCAAGTCGTGGGCTCCCATCACCTCCGCAGCTATAATTAATGTCGCCGTGGATTTCTGGCTGATAATAAATTGTGCTAAGTGGTCTGGGCGCATTGTTAGTGCGAGCTGCGCTCCTTCATAAATCCCGCTTGCATAATTACCACGGACGGGCTCGCGGAGCTCAGGGCCACGGCGAGCCCAGCCAGGGAATCACGGTCTGCATCAATCACAGCAACAAGCCCCAGAGGGACTGGGGGACTTGGACCTGTCCCTGCAAATCAAAACCAGGCCAGCTCGGTGTCTGCTGCTTGGCTTCCCTGCAGGGAAGGGCTTATCAGATGCCTTTAAGAAGCCCTGTCTGCATGCCCTTGGGGCTAGGGGTCGGATCAGGAGACTCCACGGTGAAAAGCCTGCCCTTCCGTGGCTTGGAGGGGGGAGGCAGACCCTGTCCCCGGCTGCTGCCAGCTCCCAGTTTCTCCAGGGATGAAGTAGGTGACAATACAGTGCACCTCCCTGTCAGTCCGGTTCCCATGTGGCAGGATGGGAGGGGGATCCCAATTCCCTAGGCCATTTCAGGAGGCAAGGACTCACCCCTGGCCTCCCTCATGGCTCAGTCTGCCAGCGACCGAAAGGGTGCTGCTGCAGCCTGGTTCTGCATTTGCCCAGCATGCGGCACTCGGGCACTGGCGGTTCCCGGGTGCCGTGGGGAATAGAATAAGAAACAGTGATGGCGACAACACTCAAACCCCGTGCAAGGTCCCATGGCTGAGGCACCGCACGCTGCAACAGGGACGCAACGGCAATGCGATGATACTCCTGACCGCTCCTATATGGGGTGGGGGAGGTCTGGGGGTGACTGAGATGGCAGGATGCCATGGGTACCCGACACTACTTTGAGAAGCTTGGAAGCTCTTGCAGGTTGTGGTAGGGGCTGAGCGCCTCCCCGGCCACTGGACAGACTGGGAAGGCAATAGGGTAATCATGCAGCCAGCTCTTATCTCTTCCCCTTCAGCCTGTCTCTTCCCCCGTACCTCGGGGCCCTCCAGGTCGCTGCAGCTTGCAGAACATAAGGCAGGGAAATGTCTACGCTAAAAACGGGTGCAACCCATGGGCACACAGCAGCCGTGACACACGCCTGCACCAATAAACCAGACGCACCGTTTGCCAGGACCGCAGTTAGCCCGGGGGCCCTCAGTAGCCATCTCTTAACACCATCCCTGGCATCACCAGCATGACAGTCAGGCCCTCAGCACCGCAAAGACCTGAACTGGTGGCCACAGACTCAGCCCAGCCCTTCCAGCTGCCCTGCACCCCTGGCACTTCCCCTCTGGTTTCACGAGCCGCATCCCGCCCAGCCCCAGGGACCCACTCCGTGCCAGCCGGACCGTGGGCAGAGGCCAGCCCGCACTGCCAGCTGCCTATCCCTCCCCAGCAAACGTTAACAAGCCAAGCACTTGGGATACCTGCAACATAATTACACCCGAGATGAAGTGGGAAATATACCTTACATTTAATTAATAACTCCGCGCAGTTAAAAGTCCCCTGAACGCGCTTTCCCTGACGGCGAGAACACTGTGTGCTGTACCGTCAGCTTAATTACTAGCTGTCTCCCGTAGGGCAGAACAATAAGGGACAAGACAGTTTCCTTCCAAGTATAACCCGGCTCACCTCTGTCACGGCGCTTCGGCTAGCCGGTCACCAGGGCTCCACCGCGCAGCAGCCTCACTGCGCAAAACAAGCCTTGGGTCCTCCCGTCTCCCCTCACCTGGCTCCGGGCTCGCGGGTGCACCCTAGGAGGGAAGGTGGAGACGAGGGGTGGGTTTTGTTCAGAGGAAAGGGCACGAAGTGGGGAGCGGAGGAGTGACAGGCTGCCAGGATGAAGGGCAGGCCTGGGCTCCCGTGCTGCACAGGGCAGGATGGGAGGCCGTGGGGTCATACTGCAGCAAAGCAGAGCAAGCTCAGACCAGGAAAGCGTCTAAGGGCAGCAGGGCAGCTCCACCGGGGAGGTGGGGAGGCTTCATTGCTGGAGATGCCCAGCAGAGCCTGGCTGGTCGTCCCTCTGGGCTGGGGTGGGAACCCCGAAGCCTACACAGGAGCAAGGGGTTGGACTGGGGGTCCCGGAGGTCCATGGCTGCACCCACTGCTCTCCCCTCCTGGCCATCAACCCCCAGCACTCCCCCACCCCGAGTATCAGTCCCCCCAAGCAATGAGCCTTGCTATTGCCCTAAAAAGGCCTTGGAGGACTGTGCACCAGGGCTGCTGTGCAACACGTATCACCCCACCTCCAAGGCTCCTGTTCACCCCTATTTCCTCGATGGTGCAATGCACTTTCCCTTCTCACTAGCGTGTCTGCTCACCAGTGCTGCTGAACTGACTGGCACGACCGACCCGATACCCAAAGCCTGAAGTGTTACCAACAGGCATTGGAATTGAAACACAAACCGCTCTAAATTAAAAAATAAAAAAAGGTATTGCTGCTTTTTTTTTTTGGTCAGCAGCAACAAGACTCAGCGAGATGGCTTCTACGTCCGGATGGATAATTAGATCTAGGCTGAAATGATGAAAAGATATTTGGAAGCTTTGAGGCAGAACCCTTTGAAGCCGTAAATCCTGTGAAGATAGCATCACTGCGAGGGTCTACTGAGAGATATTTACTGAGGCCCGGCCTCCCAGCCCATGCTGAGCAAAGACTATAAATAAATAGGTTAGCAGGCACCATGGATTAACGTGTCCCCATAGAGGAGTCAAGGCCCCAGCTCCTGGGGAGCAGGGTTAGGGTTTAGGCATCATCATTATGTTGTTTCTTGGGTTGTGATCATGTGCGTGTGCAAGATGGGGTGGGGAACACATGTGTGTGAGGAAGCAGGAGCTGGGTGGGTGCTATCTGTTAAGACATGCTTCCAGCTGGTGTGGTGGGTGTGCGATAGCGCACGTGCATCTATGGTGCCGTATGCGTTCAGGTCTTGGTGCCTGTGCTGCGAGGCTCTGTTGGGATGTCTGAGCGCAGGGAGGCAAACGCAGCAACCCCAGGCGCACGTTTGTGCGTGGTCTGTGTGCACTGGTGCCGTGGGGGGGCTCGGAGCGCGTGCTGTGGGGCAGAAGGGGTGGTGGGGCTGTGGGCGTGACTGCAAGTGCCCGTGTATGCATGCATACGTGTGTGCACACGCGTGTATATACTTTCAGACACCATCATGCTGTTTGTGAGCACTAGTCAGGCTCCTTCCACCACACCAGTAGCGACAGGCACTGCTCCTTCAGGCCCAGCGCTGTCCCATGCCTGCCCTGTTACCCACAAAGGGGACGCGAATCCTGGTTTCAAACACCAGCACCTGGCTTCAGAGCCAAGCCAGGGAGCAAAGGCAGCCGCAGCCCTCTCCCACACTGCTTGAAGCAAATCGTCCACCTGCTCTGTCCTCCTTTCCTCTCTCTCGCTCTCTGACTGCTTCCCCCTCCCCTTCTCCTCCTGGGTTGTTGCAGCCTCCATACTGAGCAGCAGATTCACATGCTAATTGGAAATCGCCCTGAAGACAGACCAGAGCTCAGGCTGAGCCTGAGCAGGGGGTAGGGAGGGAGGAAGTCTCCGTGCACCCGGAGCTAAGGCAGCATCCAGGGTTCTCCCATTGCCCCTGGACAGCCCAGAGCACCAACAACCCTGTGGCATCCAGCCCTGACCTCTCCTTGGCCTGGGGTCTCACTCGGTCTTGAACCTCTGCATCTTGGAAAAGCCATTCCCTACACCCTCAGTGACCCCCCTCCACACTGCAACACCCCTCCCTCACTGCTTCACACCCACCCTACTGCACTGCACTCCCTCACTGCCAGGTCACCCCTTGCATCCAGGACGCCTCCACTGCAGTCCCCCCCTTTCACTGCAGTGCTCCTGATCCCCCTTGCCCCCCACACTGCCATGTCCCAGGCCGCCTCCTCCGTATCACTCCCTCTGCATGGCTGCAGAGACAGGCAAAGGCCCATCAGGTCTGCAGGAGGAGAGGTGCAGGAGGGCTCAGGGCAAGCAGCAGAGGCCCCTCAAAAATACCTGGATACTTTACTGGAGGTATGGAGCTGGGGGGCGGGGGAGTCAGGGATGCACGAGGAGACGCCGTGCCCACCAGGCAGGGGTCCCAGCCCCAGGGCCGGGCCCTGCAGGGGACCTGGCTTTGCAGAGGTGCCAGGGAGTGGAAAGGGGGCTTCGTGTGCCTGGATGCCTGTGATGGGCAGGCCGGTGGGATACAGAGGAGCACAGCTGTCTGGGACAGATATAGGGATGGACGAAGAGCTGCGGGCAGACGACGGGCACTAGGGGTAGAGGGAATGGTGCTACGAAGCAGGGTGTGGTAGACACTAGCTCTTGGGTTGGGGGCTTGCAGATCTAGGGGGATCCAACTCTAGGGTCCTGTTCATTCCCTGAGAGGAGGGCTGTTCACTCTCAGTGCAGGGGGCCAGGGTCTGGCTCCCTTCGGGCAGGGACCTCAGCACTGAAGGGCCTCTGTCCTGGGGTGGAGGCACTTTTCTTCCCCAGTGCTTTGAATCTGGCCACAGGTCCCATCTCTATCAATGAAAAGCCTTGTTCCACGTGAATCATCCCATCCTTATCGCTCTGGCAAAGAGCCTGAGCAGACAGTGCCCGTGCAGGGCAGGAAGGTAAGGGGGCAACCAGATGGGCTCAGGAATCGACAGAGCATGGCAGGCTGGCCAGGGGGATGCGGGGAGGTCATGGGTAAGAGATGCCCAAGGGAGTTTGGTCCAACAGGCCCCCCCTGCCAGGCCTGACCAGCCCTTTAGAAAGCCTTTTTACTCCATACCCCCTTTGAAAGTGGGGAACAAGGCTCGTACATCATGCATTTGACCCTTCCAGAGCCAAGCCGCATTCTGGCTGGGGGTGTCCCTTACAAAGGGGGGTGCAGTGGAGGTCTTGCCACTATGGAAACAACAACACAGAGGGCCTGGGCTCTAGGCCTGGCTTGTTTGCTGAAGACCCGAGGCCAGTCACTTCAGCACCCCGTGCCTCAGTTTCCCCTTTGCTCTCCAGATGACAGAATGAAACACGCTCAGCTTGGAGTCTGCCCCCATCACCCACCCCCTTGCTTTGCACTAAGGGCTGAGACCAGCCACCAGCCTGCTTTGGGCTGCGTCATCTAGTAAGACTCAGAGGGGCCCTGCGGGGCTGGAGGGTTATCACCACTATTTATCAGCCTTTGGCTTAACGTCCTGGTGTGAGCTGGGGGAAAGAAGCAGGCGCTGAGGCAGGAGGGGGAGAAGGGAAGCACAGTGACGGCAGAGCCTGATGCGGAGTCAGCCGCCCGCACCCATGCACAAGCCCACGCTGGAGGGATGAGCCCAGGGGTTGCTGGTGATTCAGGAGGGCTGCTCCCGATCCCTCGTGGGCCTCTGGGTGGGCCACTTGTATCCTCTCCCCACTTCTCTAGCAAACTGGGGGCAGCAGCTGTCTCTCTGGCCACGCTGAGACCGCACAGCTTTGAGGATGAAGAATAACTGCAGGGAGGACTCAGGAGACCTGGATTCACGGCTCTGCCACTGCCCTATTAAGGGCCCCTTGGTCAAGTCACTCCACCTCTCCGCAGGGGCAACAATCCTGCCCTCCTTGGCCAAGTGCTTCACAGGTGCAAAGTGCCCGGGAGGAGCTAACAACAATAACTGCCCAGCATTTAGGAGGATGGGGCTCAGCCTCTGCCAGGCCAGACAGGGGCTGCATTGATACCGACAGCTCCTTTCTACTCCATGCCCAGCAGCCAACTGGGGCTTTTCTCGTTTGCTCGAAAGGTTTGGCCTGGGATGGGAATTTCATCCACTTGACATAAAAGGGGAAGAAAAGCGGCTCGGCCCCCAGCAACAGCAGTCACTTACTATTCTTGAGAAGATGCCCTTCTCTCTCTCCAGCTTCCCTTTGCCATTCTCCTCACTAATGCCCCATAACTACCCCCTTGGAAACAGCCCGGCATGGCCAGGCTGGGACTGCAGAATCAAACGCTGCGGTTCAGCCGCTGCCGGCTGCTCCGCTTTAATTGACAGTTGAGCTCCAGCTATTTTTAATGGAAGCAGCCAGGGAATTTTATCCCCCCCCTTCCCTCCCCTTCCAGCTCCTCTTGCCGAAGCTGCGTGTGTTTGACAAAGCTTTCCCTATCGGCGGTGGGGGTGTGATTAATTTCAGCCTGTAACCGCACAGAATCTCAGGGCTTTCAGCCTCGGAGGCGCTGACTGCTCGTTTTTTGTAAGGCTCCCCAACCTCCACTAGTCCCAAAGATCCCTGGCTCAGCCACACTTTAGAGTTGCTGGTTGCAGCCGTGTTGGTCTAAGGACATTTGAGTAGATGCAATACCTTTTTTAAGACCAGCTAAATGGGTGTCTGTGCCCAAAAAGCTTACGGAGAACAATTTCCCCAACTATTTAGTTGGGCTGATGAAAGAGATCGCATCTACCCGAAGAACCTCGTCTGGCTTGGCCAGGAACTTTTCCAGGTCCCCTCCCCACCACCACACAGCACTTTCTTGATGCAGCCTGATTGCCAGCCAGGCCATTTTCATCCCTGCTGGGAGAGTTTGCGCTGATGCCCCGTCTGCTTGGATTGACAGCCCAGCCATTCCTAATAGCCTAGTGCTTCACTTTGAAAGGAGGCAGCTGGAGAAGTGCCCTCCGGGAGACAGCCCTTGTTTGCAGAACGGGTAACTAACCAGGTAATGGGATGTCTCTACAGTCTGGTGCAACTAGTTCAGCCAAAGGTTAATCCTCTACCTAGCACTTGGCTTCCCTCTCGGGCTGCCGGTCACAGGGACGGCGCTGGCCTCCTGGCCCACCCAGCTGCAAGCATCTGGAAGGGATTCCTCTGGAGGCCGAAATTAAATCAATTAGTATTGGCAGTTGTGGGATTAACTAAAAGGCCTTAGTTAAAATGAGGTGATAAATGACTTAAGAGAGATGTAAAGTCTGGGCTGGGGGAGGGCAGCACAGGGACCCGAGGTCACGGAGACCAGCGGCCGGGTCCTTGCTTGTACATGTGTATACACACACACACACACAGATCCATGTGCACACCCCTGGACTACCAGCCTTAATACAGGAGCTTACACTTGCAAAGATATAGGCAGACTCTCTGCATATATACAGAGATGCCCACACACGCCCCACCCCGGTTTCTCTAGTTAAAAAAACCAAACCAACACATTGCCATTAGTCTCAGTTCCCTGGGCACTTCCAGTACCCAGACACAGAAGCACAGTCACTTTTGCTATTCTTAACCATTCAGCATTTCCCAGCTCACATCAACTGGAGGAAGCCAAACCCCCGCCCCACCCCACCCCCAATCCCCCAATCTCTCCTGGTGCTGTACTTAATAACCGTGGGGAGCTGATGGGAAATGACAGCTCTGAATGGTGAGTCCTGCACAATGGACCAAGCCTGATAATAGCCAGGGCTGCATTTTGCTCCCAGTTACACTGAGCTGGATTGACTCTGTGGAAGTCCCAGGGCCCCTTGGAAATGAGGCCCTTTTGCACTGGCACACGGGCTTGGGCGGACACTGTTGGCCTGAGGGACATGCCCGGTGTCACACCAGCGAGGCATCGGTGGAGGCAGGAGCATCTTCTGACTGCAGGGAGCCGAAAAAGATGCGCAACCCCAGACCTGGGTGGGATCCAGTCTAAAGGAGAGGGCAGTGCTACCGAATCCAGAGCCCCGGGCACTGGGGCAGGGTTGGGACTGGACCCCTGCTTCTGGGACAAGCAGAGGCCAATAAGCCTGCCACTGGGACACAGGAAGATGGGTCGCAGGCAGCATGGAGAGCCTCATCCTGCCTTCCCTCCTCTCCAGTAGGGCCTTGCGTGCAATTCTCCACACACCTTCTCTCCCCCTCGCCCCGTTTATTGGCCAACAACCACCCTCCGGTTTCCAAAGCTCCTGGTATCCATCAGCGTTCCCAGGTGCTCCATTCTCTGCAGACAAAAGCTGGAGGGGGCGGGGGCGGGGGGTCTGTGCCGGGAGGCCGAGATTTGGCACAAATGCTGCGTCTCACGCCCGGCTCTTGTTGGAAATCCATCCCTCTCCCGGCGGAGAGGTCGGCCTTGCATTCCAGAGGCACAAAGACAGGGAGCTGGCAAGAAGAGCAGCTCAGCTGCAAGTGGGTGTTGGGGAGTGCGATGTGCAAGGGGGGGTGCAGCGATGTTTTCGCTCTTCAATGAAATCAGAAGAGCAGAGCCCAGGAGAAGGGGTGGGGGCAGGACGGGGTGATCGGACAATGGGATTAGAGAAGCAGCCGCTCAACATGGGAGTAATTAGCACTTCTCAGATTAAAGATATTCAATAAGGCTTTGGTGCCCCCCTCCCAGCCAGCACCCCCCCTGGTTTTAGTCATCACCAGCCTCCTTGCAATTAGTCGCTAAGTAACACATGGATATTTATACTGGAACAACCAATCCGGGGCTATTGGGCTGTGAGCGCTGCTCGGAGATGCCTGGACGGGCGCTACGCAGTGGCCTTGCTACTGGCTCTGACAGCGTCCCCAAGGCAGGGGATAGGGTCCCAGCTGGGGCCACTAGCACCCACCGCATCCTCTGCCTGCCTCCAGCAGGGATGGAGAGCATCAGGGGATGGCAGCAAGTTGGTGCCCCTCTTGCACGGCTGCAAGCTGGACCTGGTGGCACCTGCCACCTCTGCAGAGGCAGAGGGCAGCCTAGAGCCCTGCTAGCAGCAGAAGGGGGACACAGCCCAGCTACGGGGTGCTGAGGGAGCTAGTGCCCTGCGATTCACTGCCCTTTCCTGGACGGACGCTGAGAGCAGGATTCAGCCGCTGTGACCCCACAGCGGGGCAGGGCGGGTGCATCACCTGTAGAGGCATTGCAGGAGGAGATGGAGGGAGGGCATGTTCCCGAAGCTGGAGGGGCCCAGCTGAGCTCTGGGGAAGCAGGCTGCAGCTCTGCCACGGCCCAAGGTGCCCAGTCACCCTGGGAGCCAGGCTGGGGGAGGCAGGGAGCTGCCAATCCAGGTCGCTGCAGAGGAGAGTCAGCTCAGAACTAGGTCACTCAAGCACCAAGGCGACAGGTACCTGCTTCCCCTGTTCACATGCACTGCACCCTCCCATGTGCTCACACATGCGTGGACGCACCCCCATGCCCAGGCCTGCTCACGTGGGCTCACTCGCACACACAGACCAGCATGCTCCCATGCACACTCACCCCCAGCGAGCAGAGAAAGAGGGTGGGGGTGAGCCAACTTCAAAAACACATGCACCCCCTTATATCCCTCCCACCCCCCCAGGCTCCCCATTGCTCTACCATGCAGAGCTGATGAGGACATCTACCATCATAGGAGCTGGCAAGGGTGGGGAGCTGCCTTCTGGAGCAGCATCCTCTCCCCATGGCTGAATGAGAGGACTCAGACAGTAGCAGTATGCAAGAGCAGGAGTCAGAGACATCAGCACAGCCTGCTTAGCCACTCTGTGAAGCAGGGAGGGCCAAAGTCCTTGCACGCTTTGAGCAGGCCACCAAGAGGCAGCATGCCCCTGGGACCACTTCCACTGGGAAGGAGCCCCTGCTAGCACTGCTAAAAGGATACTCCTGTTCTCAGGGAACCTGGCTGAGAAAGTGAGGGCACTGCTGTAGAGAAGCTCACAGCATCCACCAGTCCTGTCCCTACCAGGGCACTGCTGTGAGAAAGCTCCCACCTTGGCCACCTAACCAAGGCATTTAAGAGAGCAGTTACCCCTGCCAGGATCCTCAGCTCCAAGAGCCATTTCCCTAGGAAAACCTTTCATCTTCCCTCTCACCCCACCCTAATTAATTGTTTTAATTAAGGAACTGCCACTTCCACTCTAGACTGCCATTTGCCTGCAGAAATGCTGCTAATTACAGTGAGGGAAACGCGCTGTGGCTCGTTATGTTTGTTAAACTTGCTCTCAGGCAGCTGGGGAAAAAAGTGTGGGTTTTGGCTTAAACATACAGAGAAAAGGGAAGGAAGAAATAGCTAAACCTGGGTCCGAGGAGGAAGTAGGGGGGGCAGGAGGGACAGGTTGGAGTCTGAGACCTCAACCCGTTAGAGCCACCCCATCTTCCCCAGCCCTGAGAGAGCAGACAGGCCTTGTGCTTGTGTTGTGAACAAGGGCCCCTCCTAAATGCAGGACAGAGCACCCCCCTGCTGTACAGGCCATGAGAGCATCCCTGGCCCCCACAGCTCACCAACCAAGAGGGGAAACTGAGAAAAAAGCCTTCCCCCAGAGGCCGTCACAGGTGGGTAACACGGATAGGAACAGACCTGAACTGAGATCTCCTGGCTCCCAGCCCGGTGCGCTGTCTCCTGAGTCATGCTGCCCTGTTTGCACATGCCTTCTGCATCTCCCTGTGCCCCCACTGGCGGCACGCAGTCCCTGCAGCCTGTCCCCGGCAGGCATCCTTGCCCTTCCACCCCCTCCATCCAAGAGCTCCGAACACCAGCCCCTCTCAGCTACTGACAGCAGAGGCTCAGCCCAGTCGGCGGGGAGTGGGGAAGACAGGACACTGGGGCTGGGGAATACCTTGTTTCCCCAAGCAAAGACAAATTCCACCCTGCCCCCTGCTCAGCTATACAACCGGGCAGCTTGAGCCATGCTGTGGCTGTGAATACCGCATCACCCCAGGATCACAGAGAGCCCTCTCCCTGCCAGGATCGGGGCCCCCCCAAGCCCTGCCTCTCCCCCACCCGTCTCCCTTGCCCTATCTGCTGTCCAGCACTGGGAGAGTTAAACCCCTCTTTCCCATGTCACCCAGATGGAGCATCCGGATAATGGTGATTTACACACAAAATTTGCAAATGTATTGAGCTGTAATGAATACCTAATTCCCCAGCTTTGTCACCAGCCCCAACCGGCACATTACTTTATGTTTGCTGTTAACAGGTTTCATGAATTTTAATGGGCAATTGCTTTTTTTTTTTTTTTTATCAGCAGAATTAAGTTGCTTTCTCCCCTCCTGGCTGCGGGTCTCAGCATCCCACAGGGTCTCAGCATCCCACACAAATCGCAACTCAGCCCAGTGCACCCCCCTCTCCATGTGCATCTACCCCAAAAGAGAGGACCCTCCCCCTGCCCTCCAAGCCAGAGCTGGGCTGCGGGTGCCGGCCTTGTCTCTTCGGCTGATCATCCCGGCAGGCAGACATGATGGACCGATAAGCCTGTGACACTGGTTTAGAAGGCCCAAACTGGGGTCCCCATCCTGGTTCTGCTATGGGAGCCACTGCCCTCTGCTCTCCATCCCCTGTGCAGCACTTGTCACCGTGACCCACCAAGTGCTTGGAGAAGCATGGAGGGAAAGGGCCTGGGAAAGAGCAGCAGGTCTTGTATCTGGAAGTGGGGGGACGACCCCAGAAATCCAGGACCGTCCCAAATCTCAGCTCAAGGGCAGAGGAGAGGGTCTGATCAGGCCAGGGCTACATGGAAGTTGGGAAGAAGAGGAGGGTTGGTAGGGGCAGGGCATTGCCATCTACCCTTTCAGGGCCCAACAGCCTCCTCTCAGCCCTGCCCACCCCCAGTGACCTCCTTTGAGCCAGGCAACCCCAGCCACCAAGGAGACACGGCTCCTTGCCGCATCCCGGAGTCAGCACCGGTGCCAGCCAGGCCAGGATTGTCCCCCTCTGTCCACTGACTCGCACAAAGCAAATGAAGCCAAGCCCTGCTGCATCTGCCGTTCTCCCACCGACTGGCCGTCCCCCAAACCTGGCCTTGATAGTCCAAGTGGCTCTTCATTACTCTGGAGGACCAAGGTCCTGGGGCCAGGGGGAGACAGGAGGGTCAGTGGGGATCCCTGTTTAAGTTCATAATCATTCAGGCTGGCTGGGCAAGATAAAATGTAATTCCAGCCACATCATGTCGGCTGAAGCTTGTTCCGATGTTATTTAATCCATTTGAAGCCTGCTCTTCTGCGACCGCGTCCATGTTAACGATAATAAATCATCACAGGCTGGAGCCAAATCACATTGTTTTCTTCAGACTATTAAAGGCCCCTCTTGACTGCTTCCTCTTATTAAAGAAGATAGATGGGGCTGGAGACGGAGGCACTCATACACACGGGGTGAGGGTTCACTCAGCAGGATGTGGAAAGGGCCAGGTGTCCCCTACAGTCACCTTCCTGAGCTGGGTTTGCTGCTTTCTTCCTTCCCATGATTTCAGCTGCTGGAAAATGCCTTGGAGCTAACGCACGGAGCTGCTTCCCAGCAAGGGAGGCCAGGTGGGGGGGTCTGACCATGCTGCTACAAGCTGCAAAGTCTCCTTGCAGAGGAGACTGAGCAGGTGTTAAGATGGGGCCAGGGCTCCCAGCCTGGATGAGAGGGGTACAGCAGCCCCAGCCCTGTCCTCTTTGGTGCTACAGGCACCCTGATCCCAGTATGCTTTGCTTTCTACATCCCTGGGAAGCCATGGAAATGTGGCCTCCACAAGGCAAAGCATAGGCAGAGCAGGAAACTTGGCCCATGTGCCTCTCCCCATGCCCAGCTGAAGCCCTGAGGATTGCCTGTGTTAAGTGCATCCATCTCAAGCAGAGCAAGGTGCTGCATGCATGCATCCATCTGCACAGGTAGGCGGTGAGGTGGCTGGCCAGCCAGCAAGGCAGGGGAGAGAGAGGAGAAAGGGGGTCTGTATCCAGCAGCCCCACACATCCAGGGCAGGAGACTGAGGTTAGGAGCCCCAAGAGCGGGAACTCCTGAGTCAAAGAGCTCAGTCGATACAGGCCAGGCAAAGCCCTGAGATGAGGGAATGGGGTGGGAGAGGGGCAAGGCTAGGGGGTAAGTGTGGCAGAGGCTTCACTCATGAGCTCCCCGCTGCCTGTGCATAATGAACTTTGCTAATTGCCATGGTAAATCACCAAAAGCCAAGGGAGACATGAGCAACTGGTGCCACCTGAGTTGGGGGGGGGCTTTGATGCTGGCCTCAGTGCCTGTCAGCTCTTTGCACCGTGCTCCAGCACACTCCAGAAGCCCTGTCTTGTCTTTCTAGCCAGTCCTGTTCCCACCATGCAACCCTCCAGCTACCTGCCGTAGCCAGTCCCAATCAAGCACCGTCCCCCGCAGATGAGCCAGGTCCTCCAACGGCACGCGGATAGGAGGGAGCAGACTGTGCCTCGATGTTGTGTTGGCAGCTGGCTTTTGCACAAACCCACTACAGCTGCTGCTGCTCGAGGTCCCAGTGCAGGCCCGGAGAGGAGGGGTCGCTTTTTCAGCACCTTGTAAAATACAATCCATGAGACAGCGCCCACATTGCGGCCAACTCCATGCCTGCGCACGCATGCACCAAGCCACAAGCATCTCGCACTTCATCCCAGATGCCCGGAGCAGCACCCCCCATCGCGGCAGATCATCCCAGATACACGTCGAGCACCAGACAACACTGATTCCCACACAAACACGCACACAGCACCAGACACAATGCTACGAATCCCGCACACGCACGTCACGCCACAGATGCAACACTGCTAGCCCCTGACAGACACGCGTGCCACTGTGAACACGTGCACACATACCAGTAGATACATCACCGCTAACCTCAGCCGCGCAAAAAGCAAAAGACTCAGTGCACTTCCCAGACAACTCAGGAGGCAGCAGAAGCATTGCATTTAGCTCTAACACTGCTGATGCCCGGGAGAGCCGTGGGAACCAGCTTCCCTGGGACACTCAGTCTAGCCCGTCCCTGCCCGTAAGTGCCATGCCTGGAAAGGTACAGCCCCCTTTTTTCCTCTTTTGTATTTCATGCCAGAGCCAAATCAGTTCTGAATTAAGTTGCAAATTTTGACTGAGCTTTGCATGATGCTACCACCAGCAATTCTCCTCTGTCCTTAGCCTGGGGCTTCAGATACTCCCAAATCCAGGGCAGGCATCCTACGTGCAGGCCTCAAACCTGGAGGCCTTCGAGTACAGATGCCCACTCATCTCACTCGCCCCCAGCCGAAAGGCCGAAGGTGCAAGTTAGAGGGAAAGCCCAACACCAATCCCACTGAGATCCTCCCACTGGGAGGCATTTGTAGACTCTCACAGGGGTCAGCCTGCCCATGGCACAAGGGACAGGCCTTCACCCTCTAACTACACGGAGTCATTCAAGGCTGAGAAGATCGTGGTATTCAGTGTCATGAGTGGTTTCCATCTGCGATGAAGACTGAGTTGGGCCGCATGACAACCCTGGGTGTAAACCCCTGGACCAGCCTCCAGCTCACGCCTCAACCCCTGCCACAGGCTGAGCTGGACCTGGGTTCAAACCACAGAGCTGCAAGTGACCCCTTTATCTCAGAGTTATGTGAAATCTGGGGCCCCTTGGCGCCCTGCAGGCTGCATCAGGACCACCGTGGTGCAACTGGCCATGACATTTGAGTCAAGGTCTTTTCCCAGCCGCTAACAGGAAAGCAGGGCTTGGCGCGGGCTGTGTCATTAGGCATGTAATTGAGCTTAAATAACATCGTCTGAAATTTCAGTTTCATCAGTCAGTGCTTCGCAGGGCACTGGGGACTCAGGTGAGCTGCAGAGCCTTTCACCTTGAGAGCAGATCTAGCACTCGAAAGGCGTTGATGCCTGCTGGGCTGGCTCATGGGATGGGGCTGTCCCCACTGAGTGACGCTGCCAGGACCCTTCCCTGCCAGCTCCTTTGGAAAGGGGACTTCAGAGACCGGACGTGCCTATAGATGCTCCATCTAGGCCACTGCAGGGACATCCTTGCAGCTGCCTGCTTTGTCTCTTCTAAAAAAAAAAAATGTGTCCCCTAGACCTGGCGAGAGACACAGGTGAGCCCAGCATGACCTGGGCTGCCCCTATAAAAAAGCACAGCCCCTCTCTTGCCTGGCTGGACCCCCTCAATCTCTGCACCACGGGCTCCCATTGCCATTATTCAGTGTGGATAATACCACCGCGCCAGCTGCTCGCAGGCCTGAAAGGTCAGCACATTATCTCGCTCTCCTCTGTCATGGGTATTAATCCATATCTGACTGTCAGAGAAAGGCACTCAGTCGGAAAATACCTGCTCAGAACTGGCCAGCTCCGACCGGTGGGGGGAATATTCTGAATCCTAATTTTGTGCAGGAAAGAGGAGGCGAAGGTGGGGAGTTTCCGGAGAGGGGGAGAAGGGACTGTCTGGCAGCTCCTGCCTCTCGGGAGACCAGGGCGGCAGGTCTCCTAGAAGCAGTGAAATGGCAGCTTTGACTTGGAAAGGCTTTCCCCAATGTAGGCAGCTCCCACGCTGCTTGGATGAGAAGATTTCACTCCACCCCAGTTCATTCTGCCTATCGCTACCTATGCCTAAACCTTCCATCTATCTATCTATCCCCCTACACACCCGTCTACCTACCCCTATATATGCCCATCTCTCTGTCTGTCTCTCCCCACCATTTCCACACCATCCTTGTACTCAAGTTTATAGGTGAAATCCATGTTCCCGCCAGCCCAGACCTGAGCTGCAGGGTGGAGGGGAGAAGGGTTGCCTGAGCAAGGGTCTCCAGATAGGATTCACTTCTTTGTTACTCTTCCGTGTCGGACCAGTGCCCCTGCCCCTTGGACCCGGCTGCTGCTCTGCCCCTGCCTGGGCCCGGTAGCCAGTGGTCCTCCAACCAGGTGTGAACAGCCACAGACAAGTAGGACGTTAACCTTTTAACCAGTGGGTAAAAACAAGGCAACAAGCCAGACTGGAGATGGTGGCAAACAGCCTGGTCTTCAAGGGGGGCTGCCCAGTTAGACCTGTGGTGTGAGGCTCTAACAGGCTCCTGCCGTTGCGGTGCTGATCTGAGCTGATCCCTGGGTCTTGGGAGCCCCCTCACCCAAAGGTCCTGCTTTCCAGTCATGCCCAAAGAGCCTCCTTGGCCTGGCTGTTCTGCTAAGGGAGTGGAAGAGCTGGGGGCATGTGCCTCCACGTCTAGACGGGTGCATGTGTGTTTATGCCCATCTGCACCCGGGCAGGCAGCGCTTGCATGCGTGAGCATCCGTTTGTGTGCACGCGTGTTCATGGCAGCAGGGAGCAGCAGCGCCAGGCCAGTCCCGTCTCCGGCTGCTTGCTGGCTGGGGCTGGCCCCGTGCAAGGGAGAGCCAGAGCCCAGCCACCCCCAGCACGGGCCTCGGCTCCAGCCTCCACACGTGCTGAGCTTTTGTGTTGCCACGCGGCCCGCAGTGCTGGGGACGGCGGCTGGGCCCGTCACGACCCATGGCACAGCTCCCGCAGCCATGACTGGCCCACGGCAGCCTGGGGACCCTGCCCAGCTGAAGGACACCTAACCCCAGCTCCATCCGTGACTGCCGTGGGAGGGGAGCCCCTTCCCTCTCCGTGCTTTCCCCCAGTCTCTCGTGGAAGGGAGGACACGGGGGTACAAGAAGCTATAGGGCAGGGCCCAGGGAGGCAGGCGATGGAAGAGGGAGGTGGCGGGGCTGGGTCTCCCAGGTGGGGCCAGGGGGAGTGGAGTACATGCACCGCTGGCCCCAGCGAGGGGTCCGGGAAGAGCCCGGCTTCCTGCCCCCGGGCTACTGTCCACTTTGCTGTCCGCTCGCCTAGCAACATGCCTAGCAACCTCACAGCTGGCTCCACGGAAACAAAGCAGTGCAACATCCCCAAATCACCAGGGGCTGGGGCAGAGGCGGGGGAGTGACACAGGCCTTGTGCCCCTGACGGCGCGCGGCACTGTGCGTTCCTGGAGACATCGCAGGCGCTCGAGCCTCGCTTCTCCCTCTGGCAGCGAAGGAAGCCAAGGAGCGCAGCAGGTGTTGGCTGCACCCGTACACGTGTGCACATGCGTGTAACACGCCCGTCATGGCGAGGAACGCCAGCCCTGATGCTGAGAGGTCACTGCGGGGGCAGGATGGGGTCTGTGCGAGATCCCTGCAGTGGAGCAGGCTCCTTCAGTGGCAGGGAAGGAAACACAGAGGGACCTGATCCTGAGAGCTGCTGAGCCAGGGTGGAAAGGCAGCGGGTGCTCAGTAGCTGGCAGAACGGGGCGCGCGGGCGCAAAGGAGGAAGGGGTCCCGAGGGGCAGCACGGGTGTGGGGGGCACCGGGTGCTCACGGCCCATCTGCACCCCTGTCCCTGAGCTGCGCCCCCTCCCCTCGCTGCCTGCGCGCTCGAGCCTCGCCCAGCCCCTCGCACGGAGCATCTGGAGCCGGCAGCAGCACCAGATTCTTGGCAAGGGAGACGGGGAGGGAAGGGAGGAGCAGAAACAACAACAGACCCGGCCCGGGGAGCTGGGCCAGAGCCCAGTGCTGGCTGCTTCTGCCTGCGGGGGGAGGGGGCTCCGTGGACACCCCCAGTCACACTCACGTGCACCCCCAAACACACATTTGCAAGCACCAACACAGACACACACACACACTCATAGGCCCGCACTCATTCCCTTGCAGACACACACACACACAAACCTTCAAAGGCCCAGTACATCCCCCTCAACAGGCACGGACACACCCTTGTACACACATGCACACGTATACACACGCACGTACACCCACCCTCACAGAGGTGTGCGTGCGCGCACACACACACACAAACCTTCACGGGCACAGCACACCCGCCAACTCACAAGCACGGAGACGTGCTTGTACACATTCCTATACGCACACCTATATACACATCCTGACACGCACACGCACACCTCCAGACATGCATGCATGCACACACACAAACACGCATGCACACACGGGCATGCACATACATACACACAGACACGCACATGCATGCACGCACACAGCTGTTTTGGGGACAGCCTGGTTGTTATGAGGGCAGTGAATGCCAGCGAGCAGTGGCTGCCTGCCCTGGCCTTGGGGAGGGGAGGCCGGGGGACACGTCCCGGTGGGTCACCATCACTAGGCCTAAGGGAAGCAGCGGGTGGTGGACTCCCCGGTGGGTGCTGGGGCACCAACGAGCGAACATCCCAGTGGGGAGGCGAGAGGCCCGGAGAGGCCTCTCATCCCCTGCAGCGGCGTGATGCGTTGGGCTGCTGTTATTTATTAGCGGGTGCCAAATTAATCATCGCTAATCAGTACATGACAAGCAGGCTGGATCCCAAGGCCCTTCCCTGCCTGGGCTGCAGCACAGCTCCCACTGGCGTCGGCAGGAGCTGCCCTTGTCCAGCACCCGAGGCCTGGAGGTGGGCGTCGGACCTCAGGCCTGCCAGGCCCTCCTAGGTGCCCCGATGCGGGGCACAGACCAAGGCTGAGATAAAGGGGCTGGAGGGCTGGGCGGGGGGTGGTTGCCCTCACCTTTACACGGGTATGCAAGCACACGAACACATGGACATGCACACAGCCAGCCTCAGCTGCCAACACACACCGCCTCAGGTGCATATACACCCTCCCTTGCACACCTGTGTGGGCACAGGCACACACCTGGCAAAGCATGTCCAGGGTGCATTCTCCTGAAGAGCTGCATTCATTGCTTTGCTTTTTGCAGGCTGAGGCCTCTGCACCGCAGCCTGCTTCCAAAGGGCCCCATTGCTGGGAAGAGAGAGAGATGGGGCAGCGGGGGGAATGGAGAGAGAGATCCCAAGGAAGAAGCGCAAAGGGGGAAGGAAGAAGGGAGTGCATGGAGGAGATGTCGCCAAGCAGAAGGGTCAAGGCGCCCCTCTCGTGGGACCTCTCTGCAGCTCGCAGTGCCTGCAGCACCAGTGGAGGGGCCTTGTCACCGCGCTTCCTCCTCGCCTGACAGCTCGGCGGCGAAGGATCCCTGGGGGTTGTGTCCAAATATCAGCCCCCAGCAGCAGCAAGGCTGACCCCGTGTCTGCAGACAGCCCTCAAGCTCCAATGCAGGGCAGTTAGCAGGTGCCAAGAGCCCAAAGGAGGAAGAGAGTCCCCCTCGGGCAGGCACGATGACTGCGATGCATCGGGGCTCCGACCAACAAGGGGAAAAGGAGACTCAGCGGGGTGCCCCTGCACCCCTTCCAGAGAAGGCTCTGTCCCTGCTAATGTCCTTGGTAAACAGCTTCTGCCGACTGCAGTATCCCTGCGTGCCCCAGCCCGTGGCCCCACTCCCTCGGCCGGACACGGCACGCAGGCACTGCCCTGTCACAGTGATTAGCACGGCAGGTGCGGGCAGATCGGGCTCCAACAGGCGGCTAATCACTGGCCTGGCAAGAGCGAGAGGAACCTGCCAATCTCCATCAGAAACGCTGCCCCCAGGAAATGAGGAACGGCACGTGGAGATTAAACATGACAGGTGGGCTGCGGGCGACCAAGTGCCGCACGCTGCCTGGGGCACGCCGGGCATCAGCACAGGCAGCGTGCAGCTGGCACATGCTCTGTGTGACACATGCTAATGCGGGGCGCACACTCGTGCTCCTGCTGCCCGTGCCATGGATGAGCTCTCCGCAATGCCTGCACCCCATGTAACATGGGCCCGGAAGGTGAGCTATGCAGCCCTCCAGCAATGGGCCCCAGGGAGCACACGTGATGCACGCGTGCACAAGCATGCAATACACACCGCTGCTGTGCCTGGCGACAGCCACATGCATGGGGTGATGCGCCACACAAAGGCACACACCAGCCGCACACAAGCCCATCGGGCATCCAGCCCTCATGCCAAGTGGAGGCTTATTTGTTCACCGAGGCATGGCTGCAGCACCCCCTCCCCAGTGCCTATGAGGTGGGAACTGGCACACACAGCGCCCCGTTGGCCTCCAGGAGGCTGGGGTTGGCAGAAGCAATGATGCCATCTTAGGGTCCTTCTGCTTCCTACTGCAAGAGAAAGGCAGGAGCTCAGGTCAGCCCCCAGCCCCTCTACTCGCCGCCTAAACAAGGAGAGAATGGATCAATCAGGCAACATCATTCACAATCACCGACAGATCATCTGGGATGGCAGGCTGCCGGCGCTGCTGGATCGATGAGCATGGAAAACATCCCCAGCTCCTGCCTGACAGCCAGGGCCCCGCCAAGACGGTCGCCGCAGCAGGCTCCACATCCGACAAAGCAGGAGGCCGGTCCCCCCACAATGGCGGAGCCCTGCGGAGGGGCTGAGAAGTGGGAGCGGATGCGAGCAAAGGCGGCTGGACTTGTAGCAGGGAAGGGAGGTCTGGGCCCGGGGGGCTGTGACCAGTGCCGTGGCCCCCTCTGCAAGTGTGTCGGGTGGGGACAGGGCTGGCATAATGCTCGCAACATCAGATAGGGGCTGGGGAAACCCAGCCTGACTTTACAGTGCCCTTGCAGGAGACAAGTACGTGAGGCACAACAGTTCATGGCTGCAGGCTCCCAGGAGCACACGCATTTGTACACCCTTCCACGTGCACCCATATATGTACTCACTTACAGACTCCTGTAGCTGCAGGCACTCACACCTGCTCCCAGACTCACACACACATATGCCTACACACATATACCCCTCCATATGGCTTCCACACACCACATATGCATGTGCATATACCCTCTCCGTATTCGTGCACGCTCCCCCTCCATGCATACATGGATCCAGGCTCTGCCCTACTCCAAAACTGACGTGCACACATATGTACATGCACAACCATGCACACATACACACACACACAGGACCCCACCTATGCTCCACACCCCCCCTCAGCTGCTCCCAGCGTCACACACACGCACAACTCTGCATGCGCAGCTATGCACCTGGCTCCCAACTGCATGCACCCGCACCTGTGCACATGCTCCCATTCACATGACGTTGCCATATTGGCCCATACCCACACGCACAGCCCCACGGATGGGCTTGCTCACACCTGCTCCCTCGCAGACTCGGAAGAACATATGGGCTGCCGGGGATTTCTGGGGACACTGCTGCTGCCCACAACCACGTCACGGCATCCCATTCACGAAGCCGACACACTCCATCTTCTCACACTGCTGCCCCCCCATAACAGTCACACAGACAGGCCAGCAATTTCCCCTCACTGCTTCATGCCTGTATGTACTCCACTCCCTGTCCAGCCTCGCACACACACGTGCACATACACTCCTCTCTCACTTGCCCTTGGAGGCTTCCTCTCACTGCCCGCAGCCCCATCCCAGCACCTCCCCTGAGCATAAATATTTGACTGCCTTGTTTTTGCACAGCAGAGGCACAGCCAGCTGCCTCCTGCAGAGGGGCTGTTCAGCAAATTGAGCAATGTGTAGGGAGCCAGTTTCTTTGGGGAAAATCTATCCCTCAGCGCCTGCAGCCCCAGGCTGGGAGATTGCCCTGAAGCTCAGAGATGTGCTGGTGCAGGCATCTGACTCATGGGTTTGATCTGCAGCAGAAAGGCAAAATGCCTGGGCTTTATCCCTGACATTTGGAGAGTAATGTCATGGACTGCACAGAGACTTGGATTTATGTGTGGGTGTGTGTACACATGTGTGTGTGAGGGAGAGAGAGACAGACAGAGAAAGTCTGACAGTGTGCCCGTAGTGGAGTGAAAATGGAAGTAAGGCTGCATGAGGTGAGAGTGTAGATGTGTGCAATGGTGTGGCTGGGATTGTGTGTCTCTGTTGCTTGCATGTGCATGTACGTGGTGTGCACAAGGGGCTGTGTGTGGTAGCGTGTGCAAATGTGCCTCTGGAAAGCTATGCATGTGGCTGTGACTGCTTGCGTGACTGTACGCAGGTGTTTGAGAGACTGCTGGTTGTCAGTTGTGGGTGCGCTGTGCAACGGATCGTGGACGTGAGCATGGGTGTGTGGCACCGCTAGAATGCCTGCGAGTTGTGCGCGTCAATATGACACCAATGTCTTTGGGTGACTGTTGTGCGTCTGTGTGTGACGATGCTGGCGCGGCTGTGAGTTCCTGTGCATCAGTGGGTCAACATGACGCAGATCTGTGAGTGGGGGCACGGTGTGACTGTGCATGGCAGGGCTAGATAGCCTCTGATTTTGTGCCCAAACGATGGCTGCCTGTGACTTCCCGTGCATCAACACTGCCCCGATGGTACAATGCCTGCGCGTGCCAGTGGCTGATTGCAGCCCCTGCGCTGGCATGATGGCGCCTGATTGTGAATGGGACCTGGCGTGTGCGCGTGGCGCTGATTGTCAGTGATTTGGGGCTGACCGTCTCCACCGAAGCGCACGCGCGGCCCCATTTCCACGCATGCACTGGCAGGCTCAGAGCCCTCCCCACACCCAGCAGTGACAGCATCACACCTGCCACATGCACGGGGTGGGGGGGAACTCAGGCTCCTAATCCCCTGACAGCCCTCAGCCTCTGGCAACCAGTTCCTTCTTCCACTGCCTGCAGACTGATAGCAATAACCATCCCTTATCCAACAGCTCCAAGCAGGGATGTGTTTGTCCCCCGCCCACCAGCCCTTGTGAGCTTCTCCAGCGTTCGGTGTGGCAAATTGCTCCATCTATGCTAGGACAGCCGTTTCCAGCGGCTCTGCGACCTGTCTCTTAAATCACAGCTCACTGGGCAGCCCCGGAGTTCAATTTTTCTGTGGTGATTACAATTTAAAAAGCAGCTCCCCTGACCATTAAATCAAAAGGAAATTGATTGGAGGGAGAAGGAATTTTCTCCTCCAGCCGCTGCTCTTCACTCTGTCCTCACCACCCTCCATTTAGTTATGCTAAAGGCAGCCCAGGATGCAGCGGGAGAGGGCAGCTGCCTGCTTGCGGGGGGTGGGGAGGGGCTGGGCAGGGAAAGGGGCATCAATAAATGCCGCCCGGTGCCCGGTGCAGAGGCAGGGCCTGGTGAACGGACGCGGAGCAGCACGGAGTTTCGACGCATCCCTGGTGAGCTGGGTAGGAAGGACCCGCTGCATGGCAGGGTGGCTCTGAGCCGTGCAGAGGTCAAAACAGTTACAAGGGAGGCCACAGCCCCATCTCGGTTACTCCTGAATGCAGGAGGATCAAACCCTGAAAATACGCTCCCACTCCCAATCCCTTGAGTAAGGAACTGATCAGCGGGGTGGGAAGGTGGCAGCTAGAGCCCATGGGAGGCCCTTGTGTAAGTCAGAGCAGCCTCGGGGCTGCCTTGACTTCTACCAGCAGGACTCCTATATTGTCCCAGAGCACAAGGAGTATGAAGACAGCTCATAGCACCATCGCCTTACCCTCTCCACCCCCTTCAGCACAGGGTAAGGAATCAGGACCTGGGTGTCCGTGCAGCTGGGGGAACAGCTGTCTGGAGGGTCATAGGAGAGCGTTGCTGTGGAGGGTGCGGGCAGGGGGAGCTGCTTCATGCAGTCTTTTGTGGCCTTAGTGGGCAAACCCCGTTTGGTCATGGAAGAGCCGCTTGGTGGTTGAGTTGTGTAATGCACGTTTCCTTATGGGGAGCTCTTGCAAACAGCAGGGGAGTTTGTCCTCTGCCTAAATCTGTCTGCATTGAGCCTGGTCCTGGGGCACAGTTGCTTCTGGAAAATGGATGCTGCCACAAGAACTGAGAGTGCTGGGTGCTGCCTGCGACCTGCTCTGATCCACCGCCAGCCGGTCAGCATAAATGTGCCAAGAACACATCCCACGGGCGCATCGCTGGTTTCTCCTCCAATGGGAAACTGGCCTGCAGACCCTCACCAGCTGCTGGTAATATGCTTTGCATGGAGGCTTATTTATACTGGGCAAGTGTGCATGCCCTGACTCACGCTGGGGAAGGCTGATTCCCTCCTGACGTCAGCCTTGGGGGCTGGGTGCTATTCCGCATGAGTCAGTGTGGCCAGATGAGGCTGCAAGTTATTCAACAGCAAGCTCCCAGCTTTACGGGTTGGGTGATGGCAGAAATATGGTCCGGCAGCAGGGACAGAGCAAAACGTGTGGCAGTAGAGGGAAAGACTGGGAGATCACCCAGCCCGAGAGGGCAGAGGGGCCTGCGGGACCTCCATCTGTCCATCCCAGTTGCACTCGACTGCCTGTCCTCTCTGGAGGCCCCATGGCAAGCACTTAACTGCCTTGCTCCCTGAGCTGGTACAGCCAGGCTGGCTGCCACACGCCCATGCCCTACTCACAGCTCCCACCCGAAGATGCCACCTCGCATTAAGCTTCACTCTGTTGCTGCTGAGATTGTGGCTGCTTGGCTCTGCGGCCTCAGGTCACCGTGGGAGCCAGGCACCAGGGATGCGCCAAACTAAGCGAGCATAATCCACTCAACGGAGACCTGCGGCAGGGCACGGCCTGGGGATCTCCTGACCCGTTAACCCCACCAGTAGCAGAGCAGTGGGTGACGGGGCCATCTGGCGCAGTGCAACGTAGCATGGGGGGATGGTTAGAGCTGCTCGGTAAATGCATCAGTCGTGCTTCAGCAATGCGCTTAGTGCCCAGGAGGCCTGGGCTGCGCTGGGAAGGTGCCAGCTCCGAGTCGGTGCCAGGAGCTCAGCGTGAGTCACTGTGGTTTGCATCCTCCCCACGGCGGGGAGTGTGGGCACCGCAGCCACCCTGTTGGGCCTCAGGGGCCACGGTGCCACAAAGGAGGATGCCCCACTGCCCCAGGAGCATAGACATGAGGCAGCGGGGCTGGTTGGGCATGACCCTGAGCCACTCTCAGACACAGGCCTGGTCCAGGCTGCTGTAAGCAGCCTGCTTTCTAAAGCACAGTCATTGGTACTGGTGTGTGCAGGGTGGGCATGAAGGGGCAGGGCTCATGACCAGCCCCAGGGGAGCAACACTTTGCCTACACAGGGCCGTAGCCACTGCACTGCAAGGAGCTCAGGGGGACTCTCCTTCAGCTCAAGAAGGAAACCAGAGGCTGTAGCTATGGCATGCACTGGAGAACCAGGGGCCTCAAAGCCATTTGAGCCCACTTGCTGCACCAGGGGTTCATCCCCTTGCTGATGATCCCCCTTCCACAGGCTCAGACCAGCGTTTTCAGCTCCATCCTCCCCTCGCTCACCTCCAGGGGCTCCCAAATCCCTGTTCCCTTTCCTAGGAGCATCACCCTCCCGCTGCAGCTCCCCTGGGCTCCCCCTCAACGAAGCAAACGCAGCCAAGCTCTCTCCGGCAGTTACAGCCGGAGCACAGACCTCAGCCACATAAAAGGGCAGGAAAGTTCAGGGCTGTTACCCAGCGGTAATTAATGACGCTATGCAAGCCGGAAAAGCAAAGAGCACCCACACAGCTAAACGAGCTCGCAGAGTAACTCCGGGGCTAATATTATTACTTACTTCACTGAACTAAGTAATATTCCAGAATTACCCATTAGGGTCTTATATTTCTGGGCACAATAGGAAGCCATGCGCAATTAGACAGACACCTTGGATCTCTAGCATCAGTCAGCTCGGCGCAGGCTGGCACATGGCAGTCAGCAGCGGAGTGATTAGCAGAAGCGTGGGAAGGCCTGTTTCTAATGGAGAACGTTTTAGGGCCATGGGAGTTGTGGGATCTAGAACCCACTGGAGCCTGGGATCTTCTGGGATCTAGAACCTTTAAGGACATCACGATGGTCCTTCCCGCCCCCTTGCTCTGTTATTCTGGAATGTATAACCCCTCTTCCTAGAAAGTGGAGCCCCTTTCGAACCCGCCTGCCCCTGGATCCACAACCCACTTTGCTCTAGATGCTGGAGTCCCATGAAGACCCCTGTAGGCTCTGGAATTGGGAACTTTTTAGGATTTTTAGGTTTGGAACTAGGCAAATCAAAGAGTTTTTGGTTCAACAGCAGGACCAAAGCACAGGGCAGCAGTTCTGCACTTTTTGTAAGCTCAGTGCACCCCTCTGGAAAATGCCAGCTCTTTGCTTTCTCTTGTTTCTTGACCCCCTCCAAAATGCTAGAGCAGCTCTTCTTTTGCAAAGAGACCATGGCAGGCCACAATGGGTTTTGATGCTACAGATTCCAGTTGGAAAGCTCTGGGTTTATCTTGTGAATCTTGTGTCAGTCTTGGCAGACCACCCTGTGCTAGCTTTCCACAGCACCCTTAAAAGGACCCACCCCGACTGAGAATCACTGGAAGAATGGGAATGACTGGAGCAGGATGAAGCAAGACTTTAAGGGGGGCAGGGGATGATAAAAGGAGGAAAAAAAAAAAAAAAGTTTCATTTGGAGTCAGCCTGGGGAGCTTAATTCAACCCAAAATGGAACATCCAGTTTTGTTTTCAGGGTATTTTACCCCTTTTCAATTATTTTTTTTTAAATGTTGGTCGATATTTCAACGACAAGTCCTGCTATAACCACAAAACCCCACTCTGGAAATGTCTGCACCAAGCACCTCAGCATTGCCAGGCATACACCAACATGTAGCATTTCGCTGAGAAAACATCAGTAAATTTACTGGTTTGTCCCCCCAAAAATCCCACCCCTCCTCTGGGTAATTTTGCAACATGCAGGAGCTGGTGGGGTCTGGGCTACGGCCAAGACCTGGGTTAGGGGGCGAGGGCTGGAGGGGAGGTTGGGACCTGCGGCGGGAGAGGGTTTCCGAATGGCTCCCTGCCTTTCCAGCCCGCCCCCCAGCCCATGAGGCCGAGGGCAGGGGCTGTGCAGCGCTCTCTGAGCCAGCTCCACTGTTTGTGCTAATCGAGCAGCATCCCGCTCTGTTTGAGCAGCCCCTGACAACCAGGCAATTTGTAAAGAGCAAGACTTTTAAACCCGGTGAGCAGGAGGAAAAGCAAACAGAGAGCGTGAGGCCTGTCGTGCCCCTTCCACTGGGATCCTGTAGCCTGGCAGGGCCGTGCGAGGCTGTTAGCAGCTCTGAAAGGCACCGGGTCCCAGGCTTGGGGGCACAGGCAGGATGGGGGGAAGCAGCCTGAGGGCCCTGGTGGGTAGCCACAGGCTGACAAGGGGGCCTCTAGGATGAGCAGAAGAGTGGGACTAACCCCCTTGGCTCATGCTACTGCAGTCTCTCCTCCTGGCCCACCCAGGATCAGCCCCATTGTGCGAGGCGCTGTACATACATGAAGGGAGAGACCGTCCCTCTTGCAAACAGCTTGCAGGCTAGAGAGACAAGCAGGCGAAGGGGAAACTGAGGCAGCCCCGCAGCAGGACTCCATTCCCAGCTGAGACATTGCCCTGAGTCCCAGTATTGGCACTGGGGCCTCTGCCCTGTCCCCAACCCTGAGCCCTCAAGCGGAGGCCCTTTGAGTTGGGTCTCAGCATTGCTTTCTCAGAGCAGCCTGAGGGGCAGGGGCACTAGCTCACTGAGGAAGCTCCCATCCCACTAAGCGTGCACACGCGCACACACACGCACGCACACACTCCTGCCCCTAAATACTGACCTGAAAGCTTGCCTGTCTCATCTCCCTCCCACTCTCCACTGCTCTGCAGATGCCTTCCAGCCCCTCCCCGTACCCTCTTTGATCCCCCACCCGCCCAGGCCAGGGCTCAGGGAGCTGAGCCCAGCACCCATGGGCCCATCTCCCTGTCTTTCCACCTCCGGATGCAGAAGCGAGGGAGCTGGGAAGTCGGTCAGAGGAAGATCAAGAGTGCAAGGATCAAAGAGCAGCCGTGTTGGAGAGCCGGGAGCAAACATTTGGGCTAATGGCATGCTGGTTGCTTCCTCGGAGATGGTCATGGCCGGGGCAGGTTCATTAAGGGGAGCTGGCTCCGTAACGCAGTTCCCAGCCCGCACACAAGAAGATGCCATGCTCTAGACTGGTGGCTCCCAAACTTTTCCGCAGCGTGACCCCATTTATTGGCCCCGTTTCCTCAGCGCGGCCCCTCACTCCCAACCCACAGCCCTGACGCTGTAACACCTTTTGGGGTTGCGACCCACAGTTTGGGAACCGCTGCTCTAGACGTTGCCCTGCCAGCCCCACTCACCGGTGGCGGTGGAGAAGAGGGGTGCTTGGGTTACCGAACCCTAGAGCAGCCCCACGGGCGTCCAGGGTGCTTTGCGCTTGACGCTGGGCCTGCATGCAACAAGACAGGCCCTCGGTGCACAGCTGGGCAAAGGGTCCAAAACAAGGCGCCCCCAGTCCCAGCTGTTTGCATGGGACCTCATTCCCCCTCCAACTCCATCCTCATTTCCCATCCCCCTCCCTCTCACTCCCTGTTCTCAGCCTCTGCGGCTGCCCCCCTCTCCCCACGCCCCAGGGCTCGCTGAGCAGATCATTCAGGTTTATAGGGCAGATTAACATCCTTCCAAATCTTGCAATAAAACTGGAGAGCTACAGCATGCAGCAGGAAGCCATCAGGGGTTGGGGGTGAGCCCAGGGGCAGCTCCCGCTTCTATTCTCTTCGTCTTTCTAGCCATCTCTCCCTTGCTCGGTTCCCTGCCCTCCCCAGCTCCTTCCCCTGCTCGTCTGCGCTGGGCAGCGAGCTGCAAAACAAAGGAATTCCAGAAGCAGGTGAGCGCAGAGGGTTTCTCCCTGCCGCAGCCAGCGCTCGAGGGCCTGTCCTGCACTCAGCGCTTCCCCCGGGAGGCCGACGTGCAAGGAGCTCCCATACGATTGCACTTCCATGCACGTGCAGGCGATGCAGCGCTGGGGTCTCACACGGGTCCGTGGGATGGGTCCCTGCACAAGCCACCACCTGCACAGGGAGGAGCGGGGTCACTAGAGAGCCACAGGGAATAGGAGAGGCAGAAGCTTCTTGTGCCGTGACAGACACGAGGCCTGGACCCCCAGCGGTCTGCTGTACCCCACCTTGAGCTGAGGAACATCCTCCGGCCATTCCCGCCTTACAGATGGTGCGCAGAGCAATCCCAGTGGGCCGGCGAAGGCTCCTTTCACCAGCAGCACGTTCCCAATTGCAAAAAGGCCCCAAGTTCCCCTCCAAGCCCTTGCAAAACCCAAGGCAGCAAGGGAGCCAGTGGGGCTGGCCCTTGGTCAAACGAGGCCTGAAAACACAGGCAGACACAAGCCAAACGGGGTTGGGAGGCGCTTTGCCTCGATCTGCCGTCAGCTTTGGGTAAATCGCTTCCCCTCCCAGCGCCTCTCTCTCTCCGCCAGTAATCCCTTCCCTGCCTCCCCCGGGAGCCGCAGAAGTTGCGCGGCTTCTGTTTGTCACCGTTTGCAAGGTGCTTTGAAATTCCCTGGCAAAGGCAGCGGCAAGAGGACAAAGAGATGTTTCATGGTACAGGAGCGACGCGAGGCCCCAGCTGAGATCACAACCCCGTTGCGCCGGGCGTTTTCCACGCACGCCGGCGAGCGGCAGTGCGGAAGAGCCGCGGGAGCACCCAGGAGACGCAGCATCTCCCCATTGCAGCAGCTGTGGGTGCCGAGCTCTTGAAAGCCTGGTCTGCGGTGACTTGTGGCCGCTGTGATCTGTTCCCTGGGACATCTTGCCATCACGACGCCTTCCAGCGTGTTTCCCTGCGACGCTCGGAGGAGGAAAGGCTTGAGCACATGCCGCAAGACTTTCCCACTGCGAGAGGGATGTTCGCAGCACCCATGGTCGACCCTACCCCGAACCTGATTCTGCCCCCACTTCAAAAGGAGCGACCAGGAACTCCTCAAACCCACGGGCGACTTGACACCCGCTACTGATTCTTCCTGGATGAAACCCTCCGACGGGGAGAAAACCCTGCACAGAAAGCATGCCTTTGCCCCAGTTAGAAACATGAGAGTCACACTCCCTCCTCGCTGATCTCGGTGCCAGTTTCCCCCTCATCTCACATCATCCAGGGGGTGATGCTTTCCATCCCTCTTCCCCCCACCCGGCTCCATCCCAACCCTTTCTTGCCGGGAATCTGGAGATGATTGGCCCCCGGCAGCGGCTGCCAGGGAATTTACAGCGCACTTCGTAAACTTAAGTGGTTTCTTCGACAGCTGTTCGTAAACATCGCAAATTATTCTGTCTCATCCGAGCGCAGATCGCGCTTATTGTCTGGGGACAGCCCGGGCCACGCTGCACGCGCCGTCAGCGGAGGGGACTCTAGTCGTCTCCGCGCCCTCTTCAGCCCTGGGGCTGCGACGGTGGAGGGTTTTCCATGCACCCGCGGGAAGGGGAGACGCGGGGGATTAGCCGATGGGGAGGTTGGAGCGAGATGGGGAGGAACACCCCTGTCTTACACAAGAGGAAGGAGCTGGGGGCTCCTGACTCGGGGCAAGGCCTGAATTTGTCCTCGAAACATCTTCCAAAATGAGATCTGATCCCATAGGCCTACGGTTTCCTCCAGTGAAGCAAGAGACCCCCTCCACCTCTGAAAATGAGGCCTGCTGCACCCAAAATCACCCATCTCTCCTGACAGCCGGGATCTTATTCAGTCTGGGTCTCCGTTCCCAACACCTTAAGCCAGGATAACCGTGCTCCCCTGCCTCGGTGCAACGAGGCACCAACAAAGGGGGCCGAAGAAGTATTACAGACATGGGGTAGACGGAGTGATGAGCAGATCAGCCGCGAGGCGGCAGGGAGGAGGGGGGCGGCTGGGGCGGTAACAGATCAGCCTAGGAGTGGGGACAGGGTGGGCATCCCCGCGACACCAAGGGGGGCCGCATCCGATCACGCACAACGACGTGAGCTGCCCCTCGGCCCAGCCGGAGCCCCGTGCAAAGCAGCAGCAGATGCTGTCCGCATCGAGCCCGGTCCTGGGGCAGGTCCAGGGCGCCGGCGCGCAGATGGGGAAGCTGCAAGCACCTGGTCGAACCAGGTGATTTATTTTTAAACACCCAGGTCTAATTTTATCTCACGTGCTCCCCAGAGCAAACGTTAAAGTGATTGCTCCAGATTCCCGCATGAGGGCAGGTGCATTACCTCTCTCTTACCCAGAGGTGGTGGGATCTCCATCCTCAGAGGTGTTGAACACCCGGCTGGACAAAGCCCTGGCTGGGACGATATAGTTGGGGCTGGCTCTGCTTTGAGCAGGGGGGTGGACTAGATGTGACCTCCTGAGGTCCCCTCAGCCCTCATTTTCTATGATTCATTAGCTGTCTGACTCCCCCTATGCCAGGCCCTGCCCATCTCAGGCTTCTGGGAGGGTTCGGTGAGATCGGGTAGGGAGGAAGCAGCAAGCGTTAGGTAGAAGAGGGCAGCAAACACCACCCCCTGACCTCAGGTTTGAGCTGGGGGTTGTAGCCCCGGGAGCTGTGTTTTACCTGAACCAACTTGAGCAAGTCAGAGCAGTCCATAAAGGGTCAGATCAGCCCTCTCCCAGTAAGGTCTGGGAGAGGGCAGTGTCTGTGGGAAGAGAAGGACCATTGCTGCAAGCGTGGGAGCTGGGGCACCTGTGCTTGAGCAAAGGCACACACGAGTATAAACCTAGGGCTTGGTGTGTGTAAGGGGGATGCAGCGGGGACAGGGAACATGAGAGTGTGAGCAAAGCGGATGCAGGCTTGGGCCTTTGGGCAGCTGTACCCCTGTGCCCGTGGCAGGCGGGGGCCCAGCAGATGCATCACTAGCAGAGGGTCAGTGCAGCTGCCGCGCAGGCTGCAGCCCTGCTCCCCTTCCCCGCAAGAGGATGCTGCATCCCTTTGTCCAAGGGGCACTGCCGGCACTGGAGACAGCAGGGTAGGGAGGAGGCGCGAGAAGAGAAGTGTGCATGCACAGCAGCTGAACGGGGCCTTTCCGGGTGACAGTGGCCCAGCTGCTTCCCTCCCCTGCCATCCCCAGTGTGACCCAGCAGGTGACTGTGGCAGGGAGCACCCGTGGGGGGAGGTCTGAGTGTATGCATCTGCATGTCAGCAGGCACGGCTGACTTCGTTAACGCCTGCGTGTATCAGGACACGGGCAGACACGGCTCTGCAAGGCCGCGTGAAGGAACATGCAAGCCCACCACTGACCACGTCACCCTTTGTGCGTGCGTGCGATGCGTCACCCTGTACGTACATACTGGAGGGTGCTATTGTGTCTCCGCGCTTACATATCACTGCATGCAGTTGGGTCCCTGTCTGTGCAAATTCACGTTGGAGAAAAGACTGCACGCATCCATGGGCCCATATACATGCAGCGCTGGCCACATGCATGCGTGCATCCCCATGTGTGCACACAACTTGCAAGTACACCTGGGTGCATCGGCAGATGGGACGTTTTGCTGCATACATATATGGGCAAGCACACACCAGTGCACGCAAGCCCACATGCGTACCAGTGAGTCCATACATGTTAAGGCACCCACGCTTGCATCCACACGCGTGAACTCCTGCTGGCCTCGGGAAAGCTAATTAAATAATGCAAAAGGAACGCGAGCCAGCCCCGAAGCCCTGGAAAAGTCTTTTTAATTATTGAGGGAGCCACACGGCGTATCCACGGCCCCGTTCCGGCAAGCCCGGATCGCCAAAGTGACAAGTTAGCTGAAGTAATGATAACTAACTTACTGTCTGGCCTCCTGTTAAAGGAACGCGACATAATTGGAGTGACATGGAGGAAAATCAATCTGAATGAATGAGGTCACCTGCTTTATAAATAATTCATCAAACACGCGTGTTAATACATATTTCCACTGTGTGCCTGTCAAGGGGAGACGGAGTGAAAGACAGAGAGGGAGAGGGGATGGAGGGGAGGCAGAGAGGTGACTGGTGCTGGGGGGAAAGGGGATGCCAGTGTGGGCAGAGTCCTGCTTTAGGGGCGGAGCCTTCCCAGGGTAGATGCTGGGCGACGGGGCATTTCTGCTCCCCGCCAAAAGGAGCGCAGGAAATACAGCGCTGGAGCCACCCCAGCAATGGGGCATGGCCACTGGGTCCTGAGGAGCACAGTGATAGCCGGGGGAGGGGGGGCATTATCCTGGATGCACTGGGACCCCCCACTCCCTGGCCCAGCCTGTGGCTCCCCAGGCTTCTTAGTTGGGGGGTGAGGTGGTGATGCCTAGGCTGAGACCCCACAAATTCGTGTCGCACAGGTGTGACTGCCCCCCCTCCTACCTGTCAAGTGCCTGGACAGGGTACGGGGGACACACCAGAGGTGGATGCCCCCACCCCCAGCCTATGCTCCCCCTAACCTGGAGGGCTGGGCTGGGCAGAGCACGGCATTGCCAGAGGAGCATCATCGGAGCAGCAATTATCTTGGAAAACACCTCTCCCGTGGCTCTTCCGGGAGGCAGATGCGCTGCGGAGCCCTGGCCTCCTCTGCAGCACCCGTGCAGCTGCCGGAAGAGGTAATGAAGCCTCTTAACAATGCGCGCTGGGACCCCGGCCTGACCTCTCCAGCTGTCTGCTGCGTGGAGCTGCGCTGGCACTTTGCTGAGACACCGTTCCTGCCCGCCGAGCTGCGGGACCCTGCTGCAGCCTTGTCCTTGCCCCTCTGCCTCAGCCTTGGCACCACGTCTGGGGCACTGGGAGCGGGGAAGCATCTGTGCCTGGGAAGAATCATCCCTGCCCAGCCAAGCGCCCTGCTCTGGGCAGAGCGAGCTAGCCCTGTCTTGCAAGCACTGATTAACGTGGAGTGTGCCAACATCTGGCCAGTGAGCAACATCTGGCTGAGATGCTGCTGCTGCTGTGGTGGCTGAGCTGAAGGAGAGAAAGACCTCACCTAGGGAAAGGAAAGCTGCAAGGTGGCTGGGGTCCAGAGCGGGGTGCGGGGGGTCCTTCCTAGGCCGAGAGCATGTTACCTGCTCCCTAGCTCTGCTGGCATCCTGGATGCTGCCACCTCGGCTCCACGGCTGCCTCAGCAATGCCAGGTGCCCATCCCTGGCAGCACATGACCACCCTCATGACCAAGTGAGGGGTCAGTGCAAATCCCAGGCCTCGTCATGAAAGTGCATGTCCCCTTTCATAAAGCATCGCATGCTGTTAGCAGCTCCTGGCCCTCACACCCACCCCGGCACCCAGCAGGTGACTACGCCACCCTAGAGGTGGCTGCATTTATACCTTCACCCAGCCCATGAGCCCCCACTTTACAAGGTCTGTCAAGAGCTTTGGGGTCTTCCTGGGCTCTGTGCAGCATTACTTACTTAGGATAAGGGTCAGGCAGGGGCTAAAAGGACTGTAAGGGATGCTGATCGAGGCCGACCTGACAAACTGCAGGAGCCCGATCTGAGCTCTGGCATCAAGGCTTACCAGGTTACATGCACAGGTGGCCCCGCACTGCTGGGCCCTCCGGGCTCTGCTCTAAGTTCAATGAGGAGCAAGATGAGAGTGGAGAGCATGCAGCCTCCTCACCCCAGGCTGCCCCAGGGAAACAGGGCTAACAGGAGCCAGGGGCACTGAAGAGGGATGATGCTGGCAGCAATCGTGCTGCCTTGCTGGTGGGTGCCCTGGTGCCAAGGCAAGAGTCTCTGTATTTGGTCCATCTCTAGACAGCCCTGGCACCTGGAGTCCAACAGGGCCAGAAAAAAATCAGAGTGTTTGTTTCAAAGGAGAAAAGAGCGCTCATGTTCCTCCCTTGGGCTGGGGAGAAAGGCAGGAAATTGGACCCCAGAGAGATGCAAAGGCTCCAAATGCAGGCAAGGAAGCAGCCGCCCCCCCTACAGGAAAACTCCCGTAGGGGTTATAAGCCGACCCCTCAAGGCCCAGCCTCTGGGGCTGGCCTCGCTCCAGCCACGGCTAAGCCACGACCTGGCCACATCTGACTGGGGTGTCCTCGAACACGCTGCCCTGTCCTGCCAGGGCTGCCCTCCCGGAGCAGCAGAGCCGCCTCCACACAGCATGGCAGGAGGCTGACTGGCACAGGGCTGACTAACCGGCCTGTCTCTTTGCTAATTAGCCTGTACTCCATGCCCAAATGTGGCAGCCTTGCTGCCAGCTTAGGAGCCAGCCCTGCTCAGAGCAGTGTGGCATGGGTGAGGGCACTGCCCGCCACCGCCCTGCGAGTCCAGGCCTGAGCCAGGGCAATGCCAGGGTGTTCAGCCCCATGGCTGCACCCCGTCCCTTGATGCACCCCCCACCCCAGGCACAGAGCTGTGCTCAGCCACTTGCCTCTGTCCACCAGCACTGCCCCCCCACTGTACCAGTCATTATGCCTACCAGCACCCCCTGCCCCTGCTGCACCAGGGCCCTGCCCCCAGCTGCTCCCCACACATGTTGCCCCGCGTCAGGTGGATGCATCAACAGGAGGGTTTGTTCCCCGCCTGCCCGGGGCCTGAGAGCCAAGTGCAACAACAGCGGGGGGGCTGGGAGGGGACCAGGAGCTAGGCAGGGCTTAGAGCAGGAAGAAAGTTGTAATTCCCAACACATGTTTTAATTCCCCAGCTGGGGTCTGGGCACAGGGCTGGCAGGCTGCACAGCTGCAGGGGGCACCCGCACCACCGAGCCTGCCAGGACCCCTCTGGAGCAGCTGCGGGGCTCCTGTCTTCACCCCACCTTGCTCTCTACACTGGGGATTGCACCCAAGGGACCAGGGACTGGAGGCACAACTAGTGCCCCACTTGTGTGCGGCAGGAGGGAGGGGGGGCATCAGCTCCTCACAGGAACCACTGAATCCCAGGTGCACCCCGCCCCCCCCTCTGCTATCACCAAGGCACCAGCTGAACTGCTTAAACCTTCCCAGGGTGGGGATTAGGCACAGATCCTCCTGCTCCCAGTAGGCTGAAGCCAACGGAGAATCTCCTTCACCTATTAGCAGTATAGGGCTCAGGACGTGCAACTCTGACGCTGTCCAGCAGGGAGCAGCCGCATGTATGCCCGCTAGCCAGTAAATGGCAACGGGGTGCGTCAGCAGCACCCCAAGTTCTCCCAGCCCTTCACAGCTGTCAGCTCATTCATCCAGCCTCCCCAGACGTCACAGGTGACGGGCAAGTGAACCAGGGCTCCGGGAAGCAATGCGACTTGACCAAGGTCACTTTGCAAGACGGTGGCAGCTGGGAACGGCACCCCAGAGCCCCAACTCCCAGCCCTGCCCCAACCACTGAACAACCCTCTACTAGGCTCCATCTTCATCAGTGAAACAGGTCAGCTCCCACCTCTCCCCCTCCCCAGCCTGCTGTGCAGGGGAGTCCCCCTGCTCCCTGAACACCTGCTTTATTAAACCCCCCATGGGGAAAACTGCAGCTTTTGGGGCAGACACAGCATCACCTGGGGCATTCGACAAGCCCTTTAGACCCAGAAACTGCCAGCGGACATCTACCCAACACAGAACGACACAACGCATGCTCCCGATGCACCCAGCACATGGGCGCCCATGCACGTATCCTAGCCCCGATCCTGCCCAGGCTCTGGGGGCGACACAAACCAGGCAGCCAGGCTGGAGGGGAGACGCACTCCACATGGGGTCTGGCTCCCTGCAGCTCCATTCACAAAGCACCTTGGAGCAGAGGATGCAGACACCTCGGGTCATTGCCAAGACCTGACAGCCACTTCCAGCCAGCACCGCCCGCCGAGACCTCCTGGGATGACCATCCCTATCCGTCCTCCTCCTCGCCTCCCACTGCCCGGTCCCATCCTCCCCTCCTTCCTTTTGCACCTTATTAAGTTGTTCTGCAAAAGAGACCCGGCAGCACTGCTTCAAAAGAACATCTTGAAGCCAGGCCGCCATCTGTTGTGTTTTCAGGGTAATTAAGCAGGCAGCATCCATGCAAGGCATCCCACACCCCAGTACTACCAGCTAAGATTGCAACCCCCCTCCACCCCACATCCTCCCCATGGCACCCTGCCTGAGAGTGACAGGTCTGGGTGAGCCGAGCAGCGGTGGGGGAAGGGGCCTGCTTGGCAATGCTTCCCGTGGAGTCGCTGAGCGTCACACGGTAATCAGGCAGCTGCAGGAGCCGAACCGTGGATGCTGGGGCAGGATGGCTGAGGCCTGTTACAGAAGCCAGTGCCTGGAGGGCCTCCTCCTCCCTCCTGCTTTCACCGGCCCGGCTGAGCTCCCTGGATTCCCCGTCAGCCTCTGCACCAAGGCGGCACGTGTCCATCACTCCCTGCTCCCGCTGGACGGATCGATGCTGGCTGCCAAGTGCCTGGCGGACACCGCTGATTGCTTTATTAGACCAGGGGGTAGGGGCTGGGGTAGGGGCCCCTTCCCTGCTACCAGCAAAGGGCTCCAAGCAGGCAGCTCTGCTCAAAGGGAGCAAGGGCCTGGTACCTGGCAGGTTACTGCTTTTCAGCCCCTCTGCTGCGCCTGCCTCTGGGGAGGAGTATTTCGAGAGCAGCCCTTTGGATCGGCCCGAGAGCCCGCTGGGAGCAAAGCAGAGTCCCACAGCTGCCCTGCTCCAGAGCCAGCCAGTGCGCCCCCTCCCTGGCTTACTCCATGCACCCATCCACCTCGACCGCAGCAATGATGGAGAGAAAAGGCCAGAGCCTAGTCCAGCCCTTGCATGCAGCAGCTTCTACCTGCATCCTGGGAGATGCAATACCCACTGGGCACTGCTGCCACCAGCTTGCCCCTAGGACCTTCTCCTGACAGACCAGAGAGCTGCCTGCACCAGCCCATGTTAGGGCGCCCCTCTCAGCAGCTGGCAGCTGTGGCCCCCACGCTCACACCGGGGCAGGCGGCCCATACACATGCACACGAGTGTGCGAGCACACACGCCTACGCAGCAGTGCCGTGTTGCTGGGGGAACAGAGCCGGGGCATGAGCAGGTGGATCTCCTTGTGGCTGCCAAAGTCGCTCTCATCAGAATCCCCCCTCATTTGTTGCTGCTGTTGTTAATGTGCAGGGGAACATGGCTCTCTCCCCTTGATCTTGACAGGAAGGAGGCAGCCGGGGAGCATCCCTGGGGATCAGCGCTGCACGCGCAGAGCTGTAATTAGGCTGTGAAGCCTCCCACAGACAGCAGCGCTGCCGAGCCAGGGCACAGTGACACTGCTCCCAGCCTGGGGGACGACAAGCTGCCATGCAAGGAGACTCACCGTGGGCCCAGGTGTTGTTCGTAGTGGTGCTGGAAAGGGCTCGGGGCTGCTGCAACTCCAAACAGGGAAGCAGGAAGGTCCCGCCTGGCTTTGAAACCTCCCAGCCGCTTCCCCAGCTGTGGGCAAGGAGCATGGGGCATTGGTCCCTGGAAGCCAAGGGGAGATTCTCATGGGCAGCAGCTGTGGCTCCATCACACCAGGAGCTATGATTGCTGCCCTCACCCAAAGCCCCTGTGCAGAGTCCTCTGCTTCCCCAGCTGGGACCTGGCCCCTTGTGCAAAGTGCAAAGTGCAAAGTGCAAAGCAGAGGGGTTTCCAGAGGGAAGGAGGGGCTGAGCAAAGGGTGCTGGAGCAGTGGGGGAGCTCTGTTCCCCAGGGACCCTCCTCTGTCCCCACTGATGTTCCAGGGGCCACGTGGGTTTCCAGCTATGTCTCCAGGCCCTGTGCTGTGCTCACACACCTGCCTGTGCCTTCCTGCCCCCAGACGATGCAGCTCGTGACCGCAGCGATGACCTAAATTACTCTGATCTGCTTTGGAGAAAAAAAAAGTGCTGGCGTGGAATGATGTGCAATATTAATAATCCGTGGCCTGGGAAGAGGCCTCCGTCAGCAGAAAAAAGTGCTGTGCCCAGGCAGGTCAGTGGGGAAGCAGCCTCACGTGCCAGCTGGTCCATGAGCCAAGGAGAGGCAGCAGGGAAGGGGATCCAGGCCAGCCGGTGTTGGGGGATCTCCCAGAGTCTCCTGCCCATGGACAGAGCGGCTTTGCCTTACTGCAGACTGACCCACCCAGCATCAGCACCCACAAAGGGAAACTGAGACAGGGAGAGGAGGAGGGATGGGCCTCGCGAGCCCTTGGCCCAGCTGGGACCAAGAACCAGGTCCCCTCCGCAGTGCCACGGTTTGAAGCATAGGGAAACCTGGTCCCAGACTTGCAAGGAGGCTGCGTGGGGATGCGGGACCCCCGTCGCTGCCTGCCCGGCCATTCCCACCGGGGCAGGGCACCCGGCTGGCTCTTCCGCCTCCCACTGCTTTCTCCCACCGGTGGCTCCGTGCATCAAGGAGCTGCCATGGCAACGGGAAGAGATGTCTTCCCTCCTGACAGCCCGGCTCCTGGGGAGAGCACCTACACAAGCCGGGACACCTGGGTCCCGCTCACTTCCTCCCACGCTGATGGAACAGCCGGGAGCCGGGGGCATTCGCTGCTCCCCCGGCGGGGGTGGACTGGGACCGTGGATCCATCCTGCCCTGGGAGGGAGATGGATGGGGGCTGAGGAAGCAGCAGACAAGCCTTGTGCCAGCAAGGAAAACAGTCCTGCCCTGAGCCGGCTGGGAGGGCCAGGGCCAGCCTGCGATGCCATCCCGCACAGCCCCCAGGTGCCAGGGCCCCTGAAAGCTGGACCCCAGCCTGGGGAGGTCTGCCGTCTTCCTGGGTACAGCCTCCTCCAGCAGCAGAGCCTCCCTGTCCAGCAGGCTGGCATCCAGGGGACATGAGGGTCGCGGCTGGCACGTGCCCTTTGCAAGGACTGGCTGGAGGCAATGCAGTGCCAGGCCTCCCCCGGGCATGAGGGTGACCCCAGAGGAGGTGCCAGGCATCCTGCCCCACCTCCGCTCCACGCCACAGAGGAGCAGGTCCCAGCTGCCAGGGGAGGGACCTCATCCATCTGCTGGGGGGGACTGTGCCTATAGACATGCATACATGACACGCACACGCCTGCATGCCCACACCCCCATCCCTCTGTGTGCAAGTATGCACACACATACCTGTTCTTACACACACCTCCAGCAGACCACCCACCCTCCAGTACACAAGGCCTTTGCTCTTGCTCCTATGGCTCATGCATGGCCATGACCCAGGGGGCTGGGGCAGCATCCTCCATGCCAGGCCAGCGCCCCCGGCATGGTCGGTAGTGCCTGGCGGCTGGCGGGAGCTGGCAGGAGCCCGTGCATTGGTACCCGTGCTTCCTTCCCAGCCACGAGCCCGTGGGAGCAGCGCAGTGTTTTGCACACAGACGCGCAGTCGGCTTAAACAAACATTCCCAGCTGATTACATCTGCAATTACACATCTCCTCGCTCTTGTCAGCGCCGGCCTCCACTAGTGACGGGGGAGCGATAACAGGCCCCATTAGCATCGTCTCCCAGCCCCAGCAACAGGGGGAGGATTCTGGAGCCACGTCCTCTGCTAATTAATAATCCACTTAACTAAGGCAGGCTGGTCAGTACGTCCACCGTCACAGGGCCGGCCTGGGCAACTGGGGAGAGGGCACTGCCCTCTGGCCACACGTGGCAGTGGCCGTGGTAGCATGCCGGTAATGTGGCTCTGCTTGGGGCCATGCTATCTGCTGTCTCCCATGCCACGTGCCACTCTGTGCCCACCTGGCACCAAGCGATGTCATGGCAGGGGATAACCGACAGGCAAGTGTACAGGAGACACTGCTGTGCCTCCGCCTGCTCCTCTGGGGACGTTTGCCCAGAGACGAACCCCCAAACGGTGCCCTGCTCCCCCATTGCTGGACCATCCTGGGCTTCAGCAGCATGAAAATAGCTGGAGGCGGAGAGAGCGAATCTGAGCCAGCGTCTGGGATCTGCTCCATCTGCAAGGAGCAAATGCCAGAGGGGTCAAGACCAGATCCAGGCTCTAATAACACAAGAGCAGCCAACCTGGATCAGGCTCCCAGATTCCCCTCCTACCTGCCAGGCCCAGCATCCTGCTCCAACTTTGGCATAGGAGAAGAGTGGCGGGGGGGGGGGAGCATCTTGTCCCTGCATCACCCACAGGACAGCAGATCCCTGCCTGTTGCAGCTCCAAGCCCCACCATGGACTGACCCTTCACCAGGGATCTCCTCCCTCATGCTTGGGAGGCCAAGTCCCTGGGGAGGATGCACTTGCCATGAAGTCCTTTGCAGCTGCTTGGGGTGAGGGCACAGGCTGGGAGTCAGGATCTTCCTGGGCAGGCACCACTGTGCCAGCCCGTGTTGCTCCGGGCCCCTGGGAGCAGCTGGGGTGGCTGTTGCTGCCAAGGCTGGCTCTGCCCAGCAGCATAGCCCCGTTGGCTCTGGGGCAGCTGCACTGACTCCCCGGGATGAAGAGGCCCCAAGCCACGACAGCAAAGCACAACTCGGTGACAGGTGATGTCACGGTGAATCAGGCCCCCCTCGGCGTGCAGTGGGGATGTCACAGCACATTGGCCCCTTCCCGTCTCCAGCCTTTGCTGGCAGATGAGTCAGCTTCTGTGCCTCAGTTTCCCCATCAGTAAAAGGGGAACTTTAGGGTTCCAGCCACCAGGACTTCAGCTCACTTGGCTCGTATAGTTAGAGCCGGCTCCCAGGACTCCTGGGTTCTTCCCCTAGCTCTGGAGGAGCAGTGTGACCCACTGTTTCCCCTGGGACACCGGGAACCAAGAGGCCTGGGTTCAGTTCCTGGATCTGCTGCCCAATTCAGGCCCATCACATCCACTCTCTGCCCCGCATTTCCCCACTTGTGAGAAACTCCCACTGCACATCATCATATGGGTTTCCTATGGCAGCCTTGGAGGCTTCCTTCACGGCCGTGCTGCTCCGTGTGAAGAGGAAGCCCCTCAGACACCTCAGAGATGCTGATCACTCCAAGGTTTCCAAGGAATGATGCCCCCAGCCCTAAGGCTACCCAGAGGGAAACTGAGGCGGGGAAAAGGAAGCAACTTGGCTATGGTGGTGAGGAGGTCGGTGACATGACCGGGAGCAGAACCCAGGCGTCCTGTGCTGCAGTCCCTGAGCTACCTCGCTGCTTCTGCTAGGTCATTTGCTACAAATAGGACATTACTGTTCCCTCCCCGTGAGTCACCCGCTTCCAGCTTCCCAGCTGGGGCAGGTGTTACCTCCTGCCGGCTCCTTCCCGCGGCCTCGCCGCAGCCACCTCGGTTCATCACCAGGGTGTGATGTTCCAGGGCCCATCGGGGCTGTTCCTGCTCCCTGACTGCACAAGTCTGCAGCACTCCTATTTCTGGTGCAAAAACTTGTGAGCACAAGCTCAAAATCCCCTCCACTGAAACCGCCCCCCTCCTCCCCCTGGGTTCCCAGAGCATCCTGCCAGCTTGGACCAAGGGGGTGGAGGCTCCGACCAAAGACTGAGCCAGGTCCCTTGCGGTCGGCTGTTTGCGGCAGCTCACAGAGCTCACCTAACACCAGCCTCCCCGGGCAGGCGTTCCTCAGCTCCAGCAAAACAAGCCTCCTTCCTTCTCCCTCCAGCGCCTGGCTTGCTCCGTGGTACAAGTCGGCTGGGGAGCAGGGGATGAATGCAGAGATGGGGGCACAGGGAGATATCCCAAGCCAGGAAATACAAGTGACAAGGAGTGTAAACAGTAGCAAACATTGCCCCCCAAACACTTCCCAGTGACAGTGGCCTTAGCCGCCTTACATGATAAACGCCGCGTGATAGCCCAATCTGCTAGGAACACCACAAACTGCACCACAAATCACTGATGGGGGCAGCATGGACCCGCACATCCCCAGTGCTCTCCTCCAGACTTTGTCTCATCTCTCAGGTGTGAGGACCCAGGCCCGGAAGAGATGTCACCTCCACGTGCAGAGCCACGGCTCCTCGCAACACAGGCACGCGGGCCCTTGCCCTTCATTAGCCCAGCTCCAAATCAGGAGGGACGAGCAAATCTGCCACTGCCTCAGGCACCTCCCTGAGGCATCCAGCCCCGCGGCGCTGTCAGGCTGCGGCTGCACGTGGAGCCCACCCGAGATCTCCTGGGCACGGCACAGGGAGAGGATTCAGAGCCACCCACCTGAGCCACAGGAGAATCCCCGCTGGCTGTGGTGGCGGAGAGGCGAGGACACACGGTATGGCAGTTCTGATTCTGCCTCGTAGCGGGCACAGAGTCACAGGGCTATGACGGGAGAGAGACTGGAGCAGCAGATCATCAACTCGGCAAAGACTATGGAGGGGGTTCAGCAGTGAAAGCACCCTAAGAATTGCTCTAGGCCTTCACCCACGACTAGGCTCCTAGGGGAAGGTTTCCGTCTGGGATCGGTGCCCTGGGTTCTGTGTAGGACTAGAAAGAGAGCGCCCCTGCTGCATCAGGAAAGGCTGCACCTGGGGGCTTTCCCATCCCAGGATGTGGTGGTGGGTTTAGGCTCTTCAAGCAGTTCTTGGAAGCCAGTGGACTTGCCCACGCTGAGGGGCTCCCACTATTCAATGTCGGAGGGGCCCACAGTTATAGAAATAGATAATGAGGGTTGGAAGGGACCTCAGGAGGTCACATCTAGTTCAAACCCTGATCAGAGCTGGACCAGCCCCAGCTACATCATCCTAGCCAAGGCTTTGTCTAGCTGGGTTTTGAAAACCTCCATGGATGGAGCTTCCCCCATCTCCATGGGGAACCTGTTCCAGTGTTTTACCACCCTCCTAGTGAGAAAATTCTTCCTAATCTCTAACCAAAGCTTCACTTGATACAACTTGAGCCCACTGCTCCTTGTCCTGTCATCTGCCACCACTGAGAACAGCCCAGCTCCGTCCTTTTTGCAACCCCCCTTCAGGTAGCTGAAGGCTACTATTAAATCCCCTCTCAGTCGTCTCTTCTCTAGACTAAATAAGCCCAGCTCTCTCAGTCCTTCCTCATAATTCACAAGCCCCAGCCCCTGAACCACTTTTGTCACCCTCAGCTGGACTCTAATTTGTCCACGTCTTTTCTGCAGTAGGGGAGGCCAAAACTGGACACAGTACTCCATCCAGATGGGGCCTCACCAGTGCTGAATATTCACTTCCCTGGACCTACTGGCAGCACTCCTACCAATGCAGCCCAGGATGCCATTAGCCTTCTTGGCAACAAGGGCACTCTGTTGACTCATATTCAGCTTATTGTCCCCTGTCCCCCCCAGGTCCTTGTCTGCAGAGCTGCTGCCCAGCCTGTCCCAGTGCACGGGGATTGCTCTGTCCTAAGTGCAGGACTTCGCACTTGCCCTTGTTGAACCTCATGAGATTTCTTGTGGCCCAATCCTCCGATATGTGTGGGTCACTCTGAATCCTAGCCCTGCCCTCCAGCATACGACCCTATGACCCCAGCTGACTTCCTGCCCCTCGGGCAGGGGGCTGGACTCGATGATCTTCCGAGGTCCCTTCCAGCCCGAATGTCTATGAAATCTATGAAATATCTACTACTCCCTGCAGCATGGTGTCATCTGCTTGGTCCTCAGCCTCAGATCCCAACCTTTTGGACCTGAACCCAAACTCCCCCTAAGAGTTCAATCCAGCCAACATCCCCAGCCCGGTCAGGGTGGATTTCTCAGAAGGTTTCAGCCACGATGATCTGAACCAGAATCAGTTCTGGACCCCATGCCTGGGCACGGCAGGTTTCCAGCCTGGCGGATCCTTCATCAGTCCCATCCACATCTCCAGCACGTGCCACCCAAAGCGCTGCACAAGAACCACTTCATCTCCGGCCTCCTCCGAGGTGGAACATGACAGACCCTCTGCTCCAGCGACACTCTGGTGTTCTTAGCCCGGGAAGTGAAGAATAACTTATTTGATTGAAACTGCAGGGGGAATTGAAGGTAGCGGGAGTATAATTATCCCTGCTGGAATTTGGCCAGGACACTAACAGCTCCACTCCTGTGAAAAGTGCCATGGGACATTTAATGATTGCAAGTCGTCAAGGCTTCAGTTTTATGTCTCATCCAAAGATGGCACCTTATCAGCTCCATGCTGATGAAGGACTGACCTTGGGAAGGAGAGAGTGCCATCTACTGAGCTCCCAGCCCCGCATCGGAGCTTTCCTGGAAAGCCTCCCCTCCAACGCTGACCGGAGCCAACCTCACGGACACGGCCCACGTTGCAAACTGAGATGCCACTGATGGACCGGGCTGGGTTATCAAATTCCACCTGGAACATCTCCACCCTGCCAGCCCCACCAACAGCCAGCCTCCAGCAAAATCCTTCTTCCATGATAAGTGCCTGTGTGCATGCTCTTCCCCCATGTTGCGTGGAAGCCCGACTACAGCAGCTCACCCCTCCATTACTGCTGGCCTTACATCAGATCAGCTTGTGCTCACCCTGGGATAAGTGTGCACACACGAGCATTGCTGCAGGGAAGCTCCTTGCCCAGTCTGCACCAGGACTCAGAGGAGGGAGTTGGGACAGGGCTGGTGTGGAGATGCAGGGGGGGCATCTCTTCCTGGTCCCTGGCTTGTGCGTGCCACTGTAGGATGCAGCCTGGGAGGCCCAAGAGCTGAGCTCCCCTGGCAGCCAGGTCCCTGGAGCGAGGAGAGAACGGGACCAGCTCAGGACAGCGTGCGGCAGAGTGCAGATGCCATGCAGGAAGCACAGATCTGCTCTCCTCAGCCTACAACATGCCCTGTCACCAGCAGGCACCAGCACCCGTCAGCAATGGGCGTTACGGACCTGTATCATCTGGCACTGACTTGAAGGAAAGCAGCGGGATCAAAGCAGCCGCTTCTGAAGTGGTGCCTGCACTGGAGGGCCTGCACCCCTCCACCCCCCATGAGCATCCTGGGGGTGCCACGGGGGCTCTGGCAGGCCTGGGAGACACGAGACTCTGACTGCACGTCACATCGAGACCTCAATTCCCTCCGCAAGCACCCTGCTGGTCCTTGCCTGAGCCCACCGCCCCTCACATGGGCATTCGCACTAGTGCAAATCAGTGCAACACATGGCCCAATCACAGCTACAGCACACTGCCCCCTCTTCCCCACTGGCACCATGGGAAACAGCTGTGCAGCGCAGAGTAGTGAAGCAGCAGCACCCAGGCCTGCAGAGGGGCTGGCAGCTGCCCCAGCCACAGCCTGCCCCCCCTCCCCAAGAGGGCAGGAGACACGTGCGGAGCCAGTGCTCGCAGCCCCTTGAGGAACGATGCTTCCCGCCGCCGACAGCTTCTCTCGTGGTTTAATTACCTAATGATTCCCAACATTTGAAACCGCTGCACTGTGAACAAACAAACAGAGACAGCAGGAGTGGGAGCCAGATGTGGCGGCGGGGCGGGTGGGCCGGCAGAGCCAGATGTGGCAGAGAAAGGCTGCTGGGGAGAGAAAAGAGCAATTGCAAGCAATCAAGAGCTTGGCTGCAATAAACCCAGAGCTGAGCCAAAATCGACGTGGCTTGGGAAGAGCGTGGTACAGCTGGCATCCAGCCAGCCAGCCCCAGGGGCTCGATGCTGCAAGTCTCTCCCAGCAGAAAAGAAGTCTCTGGGGAGCTGGACTGTCACACAGCTCAGAGGAAGAGATTCCCTGACATGTCCTGGGTGTAGTGAGGGCTGGGAGCCCCCTGGGCTGATCCCAGGAAGGAGGGGAGGGCTGAACAGTGGCTCTGGGGTATGCAATCCTAATCTTCTTGCCAGTACAGCATCTGGGCGGACAAGTAACATGCTGAGACACACTGAGCCATGTCCCGGCCCCCTCCCCATACTGGGGTCCACAGCAGCAGGGAAAGCAGGGCACCGGGGTGCTCCTAGAACAACGCTTGCTCTACGTAGTGTCATCCACAGGCCACTGAAGGCTGAGGATCACAGCTCTGCTGGCTGGATTCATGGAGGATAGCAGCCAACTGCTGCTCACAGCCAAGAGGGGCCATGCTGAGCCATGGGGTTGGTCTCTGCAATGAACCACGGCAGGGGGGTGTTCATACACATGCCTCCCAATCTCTCCAGCTCTGCTCTGGGCTCTGTGTTCACCACCATTTGCCCCCACTGTGCCTCTCTCCATTCAAGCCAACACTTCCTATCAGGCCTGGTCGCCCCCCACCCCCAACCTGCCAAGCTGGCACCCAGGCTTGTACCTGGGACAGCACTCTGGCTTTTTCCTGGGCACTGTCCTAGGGCAGCAAGCAACACATATCTCCAGTGGGACTCTGGCATCTAACTCCCACTAGCTCCACTCTGCAGGGCATGCATGAGTCCTTCCCACCAAGAGGTAGTCCAGTCTTTCTGCGGAAGGCAATAAAGAAGTGTTCCCTGGCTCCTTGCCTCCCCAGCAGCAGCATGGTGCCAGGTTAAACCAACCCCAGGGAGATCTCCTTGCATCTGCCTCACATCCCCAGAGAGTGACACTGGCTCACACTGGGCCTGGATGCAAGCCTCACCCGTGTGCTGTGCAGACAAAGGCATGTGGGTGTCTGGAGCAGCGCCTCCTCCTAGCACTGCAGCGGTACCCTGGGGATCGCAGCCCTCTCGCTGCAGCCTGCCACTAGGAAGAGAGGAGCCTATTTTTGTCTGCACTTGCTGGTTTGCTTCCCTCCCTGGAGGGTTTTAATAACAGCGGAGAAGATCCGCAATCTTTCATTAGGGGCTGCGCTGCGATGCCCCGGCTTTATGTAACTGCGCGCCCGGCAGCAGACCAGCGTGTCAGAAGGCATCAAGGAAGGAGCAAGTGAGCCCAGAGCTCCTAATGAGCCTCCTCCAGCACAGGCAGGGATTCAGGGACCTGCTGGGGGAGGAGACGCCAGATCGCTCTGGCAGAAAAAAGGACCTGCCCCCTCCTTCCCCAGCAGCATCCATGCCAGCGTGCCATGCATCCATGTGCCCCCATGGCTGCAGGTGGAGTGATGTGATGCCCCGAGTCCCCATCCCTGCCCTCTGTGCCCTCTGATTTCAGCCAGCTCCGGCCCAGTGGCCTGCATGCGTGTCAGGTCAAGGAGTGCTCCTGGCTCCGGTGCTGCCAGGCAGGGGGTGGGGCTGGGACACTCTCACAAGGGCCCCGTCTCTGTGACAGCCTTTGCAAGGCAAAGCCAGGCAGGCAGTTGCAATTGCTGAGACAGGCAGGACCTGGGGCTGGGACCTGCCTGGAGCTTTGCCTGGGAGGTAGTTGTGCCACGCGTGACGCTCACTTGAAACAGCTTCCTGGCTCCCAGTGCCTTTCAGAAGGTCACTCTGCCCAGAGCCTCAGAGGTGCCCGATTTCCATGGGATTTCTCTTCCCCAGTCTCATCCTTCATGCCCGGATATGCTGGGCCTCTGGATCCTGCTGCTGCAGCTCAAGTGCCCATGGGTTTACACACACGAGCCACTAAGGCACAGGGAGGTCCATGCCACACGCACGCTGGTTGTGGCATCTCCCTCCACTCCCCTAGCCCAGATGCTGCATTGCTGCTAGATACAGTTCCCTGCCCCTGCCCCATCTGTGGGACCCGCTGTCCCACTCCATGACTCCAAGGTTACGGGCAACAGGACATGGCTGAAGTCCATTGGGCGTTGCTGACTTGCCAGCTGCGCTGGGCACAGGGAATCCATCCCAGCCTGCTGGTGGGTGGGGGAGACCAGTCTTGGAGTGACCACACTGGAAGGGGACTCAGGAGAGCCAAGATGAATCCCACATTCTGCCACTGCCTTCCTTGGTGACCTTGCCCCTGGCACTTAACCCATTACACACCATCTCCCACCCCCTGCCTTGTTTATGGAAGCTGTTTGGGTGCTCAGCCCAGCAAAGGTCTGTTCTGGCAGGGACCCTCAAGTCCCCCTGTGCTATTTGCTGGGTGCAGTCAGCCCAGGCTTGGCTCCTCTTAAACACAGCGAGGCTGTGCCTAATGCCTGATGGAGCACGTTACTGTTCCAGGGCCTTTACTTTCTCCCTTCAACTCTGTGCAGAGAGCGAGTCCGTGTCTGTCTCCAATTAAGCAGCCTCACTGGGCTCCCAGGGTCCTTAGACGGAGCGCATTCTCCTTGCCCCCCCAAGACAGCTGCTGAGGCCCGTCGGCTGCAGCGATTGCACGTGCAGCCCCGTCTGCCGGCTCCTTGACTCCGTGTCAAGAACGAATTCTTCCTGCCCCAGCCCCCGGCCCCTGCTGGGCTGCTCCTTCCAGCTCCTGGCAAACTCGGCCAGGAAAGCAGCCACCAGGGAATCCCGTGACCTTGAGCTGCATGTGCTCGTACCTCCAGCAAGAAAGCTCCATTGTGCTCCCGTCTGGCAGCTGCGGCACGGGCTGGAGGAAGGGGATGTGCATGGGGTCGGGGAAGTGGAGGCAGCCCACAAGATGTGAAACCAGATCCTCATGGGGTTTGCACAAGCCTCTCGCACCAGGGCCAAGCGTGCAATGCCCCTGCCCGCAGCAGGGCCTGGTGACAATAGGGGCGTTGATAGCGGGGGCAGGCCCATCGGTGCAGCGCTGGGGGGTGGGGGAAGAGATCACGGGTCACCAACTGTTCCGGAAAACACTTGGCTGGAGCTGACAGGTGTCCTGTGACAGGGCCAGGAGGGGGGTTCAGGGCACGGGATGGAGACATGGGACCCTAGGGAGGTAGCCAGGCCCAGAAGCCGTGACACCAGTGGCTGATGCGAGAGGTGTCACTGCCATCCTCGACCACCTGGACGGACCCCCCTCAGCACAAGTTCTCTTTGCCTCTGGGATAGGTTGGCATCTGGCATGTACCAACCTGCACCTTGGTGCCTGTCCAGGCAGCAAGAGCCAGTGCTGGCCCTTATGAAATGTTCCACCACAGAAAGAAAGTCCTTCTCAGATGAATACCACCCCCCGACTCCCGAGGCCTGGTATAATGTCAGGGAAAGGAAGGCAAAGGGACTTACCCAAGGCCACCAGACAAGTCAGTGTCAGAGACAGCAGGAGGGACCTGGCACCTCTGTCCCTGTGCCCAGCCCCTGACTGGGAAAAGGAGAGCAACGGGATGAGAGCACAGGGCCGGGACGGCAGATGCAGCCCTGTTTGGGATGGTACCTGCTGGCCTGGCTTCTGTCAACGCACGGACCTGTCCGCCTGTCTACTGTCAGCTGCCCGTTTACTGCTAATCACACAGAGTCTGTCCGTTTGTCTATCCATCCATCCGTGTGCAGCCATACCACGTCCCTCTGTCTAGCATCAATCATACTGGGTCTGTCTACTCTCGCTCACAGCACTGTCCGTCTGTCTGGGCTCATCACCAGGGAACCTCCCTTGCTCCTGTCCTGACTAAATGTTCCAAATACTAGTGACCAAACAAGGGGGGGACACATGGGGCCTGCCTGGCTCGGGCACAGACTCCGTCCCATGCCAAAGGCTTCCCCTGTAGCCGTGGCCAGGGTCCCACAGCAGTGAAGTCGGGGAAGGTGCCCTTGCAAAAGGACCCGGTAGCTGGCCACATGGATCTCGCTGGGCTTGTCCCAGGCCCCTGTAATGCCCTCACTCCCTTGCTGTGTGGATGTGGGGAAGGGACGAGCAGGGCTAGCACAGAGCTGGCACAGCACAGAGCTGGCACAGGGGCACCCCAGACCAGCACTGTCCAGCTGATGCTCCCCTGGCCCCTGACACCATCCATCAAAGTCTCCTAAGCCCCGCACCACACACACATCTGCACCGCTACATCTCCAGCCCCTGTTCTGTCTCTGATCCCTGCAAATGGCCAAAAGCAACAGATGAGCCCGTGCGGGTGATTTATGCAGCGCAGGTTGGCGCAGCAACTGCTCGCGAGCTCGGCAGCAGCTGTCTCTCCTGTTACTGTGCAATGTTGTTTGTGGAGGCAGCGGCCTCTGCTCGGTGGGCTCCGCACGGCAGCGGGGAACAGGGCTCTGGGCTGCTCGTGATGCCCAGACAAGACGTGGCTCAGGAACAAGGCACTTGCCTGCAGGCTGGGAGGGCTCTGGGCGGCCACCTCTGCTCGAGAGGCAAGGTCACTGCAAGCTGCAGCCGGCTCAGCCCAGCCAGGCCCCTTTGTGCTTTCCCAACCTCAGCTCCCCCAGCCCATCCGTCTGCCCCGAGATATGATGAGGGCTGGTAAGGCTGAGGCCATGTGTCTCCCTGCTGCACTTCTTTGCCAGATCCGGGGTGACTGGCTCATTGCAGGGACTCTCCGGGGGGCCAGAGACAGAGCGACGGAGCGCACTACAGCCATGCTGGGGCATGGAGGACCCCCCATCCCAGCAGAACCAGCCCAGTTCCAGCCTGGGAGCCACTCACTCTCTGCTGGTCCCAAACAACTCTGAAGCACGGGGAGTTTGTGCCAACGCTGCTCCTGTGAAGCCCCTGCTCTGAAGGGGCCGGGTGCTGTGCTAGCAGGTGTGGGCACCCTCGGCCTAGAGTCCTGCCCCGCCACCAGCAAGGGCACCCAAGAGCAGGGAGCAGCACAAAGCAGCCACACGCCACCCCTGGAGACAGCAGCCTCCCGCCTGCCCTGCCCTGTGCAGTCACTCACCCACACTGATGCTTCCAGAGCAGCGCATCGCACCGGTGCCAAAGAGCAACGCAGGGCAGGGCAGGGGTGAACGGGGCTGAGCCACCCCTCCCGGGAGCAGCAGTCAGCCTATGATTAATGCAATTAATCATCAGAACAGACACCCAAGGAGATCGGGAGAGACCCTGTCTCAATGGCCTCAGCTCAACCCCAGGCACCTTCTCAAATGATGCGCGTTAGCCAGATGCCAGTTATCGGGCTTAGCTTTAGGCTGCCTGAAACGCAACGGCCCGAGATACAGGGGAGGAAGCACTGTGCCGTACTGTGCAGCCCCGATATTACACGGCCATGGGAGCGAAGCAGCGTGGGGCCTGGGTGAGAGACAGGACTCTGGCACATTTGTACCCAGGGGTCCCGTTGGGCACCTGCCGGAACCCAGGCAGGAAAACAGGAATTCAGGCAGCCCCCTCGCAGCCGCACCCCTGCGACTCTAGGGCAGGACCAGCACCGGCCCTTGCACGCAGTCATGCCATCCAGTGCTGGGGGCCTTCCTGGGAGCATCCCCTGCAGCAGCATCACCTCCACGATGCCAGCCAGGGGCTGAGGCAGCGCTGACTCGGAGGTGAAAAGCCGAGGTGCGGCCTGGCCTAGCCTTGCTGAGGCAGCCAGCGTGGGACACCTGCGCCGCACCTGCACGCCTGCCGGGGGGTTACCCACGTGGCGGGCCCCAGCATCACCCCCTACCCCCACCCGCACAGCCGTGGCTCTGAATTCTGCCTCCTTCCCCCCAGAATTAAGGTGCAGCCGTGGATTCTGAAGAGCCAGGGGAAGGTCTGGATTAAATCGATAGCGAGATGGTGGTAGGGGAGCAAGGGAGGGGATCACGGCACTCGAATTCAGGACCCACTTCTCCTCTGCCACCCCCCGCGCTCTCCAAGTGCAGGGGAAGGGCACCCCCTGCTGGAAGCAGCAGACTGCTGTGAAGCGCAACCGCGGGGGGCCGAGGCAAAGCAGCAGGTGGGAGGTTGTGGGGGTCGTGCCCCTGCGTGCTGGACCCCCACGCAGAGGCCTGCCAGTTTCCCTGCAGCCACGCGAGGCCGAGCTTCCAGCCCAGGCTGTGTTTAATCCAGACTTTAATCCACTCTAAATCCCGACGCTAATCCCTTTAATGCCACCTTTTAGAATTAGGCTCTTGCATCGCGGCGCCTTCCTGAGGGCAGCTATGGGTGGGGTGGGGCACCGAGATCACTGGCATTTTGCTCCATCCTGCCAGGCGAGGCAAGAGCAGGGGATAAGGGCCCCCGACTCACAAGCCCGTGGAAGGGCATGCCGGCTCACTCAGCCCCATCCTACCCTGCCCCGCTGAGAGCCTCAGATGTCCAGGGTGGGGTTGGGGTCCTCCAGAGCCGCTGCAGTGTGGACGCACAGTGAGATCACGGTGTCACTAGAGACGGGCACAACAGCAATGTCAGAGCGAGGGCCAGCACAGGATCTCATGGAGCCCTGGGACACTTCATGCCACATTGCGATGCCATGCCAGGGCAGGATGCTGTGGGCCTTCGGTCAGAAGGAACTGCACGGTGCTTGTTCTGTTACTCATGGGACATACCCAGGCTATGACCTGCCCGGAGCCAGAGCCGCACGCACCCTGGGGTAGATGCTGGAGGGCAGCAGTGTGCACAACCACTCTCATCTGTCTGTGGGCACCTCCCTATTCCAGCTGTGCTCACTGTGGGGGCTGGAAGAGGCCGTGCCCCAGGCTGAGAGGTGGTGTAGGGTATCTGCATGGGCACCTGCTTTCCCAGGTAGGTGAGGACCAGCAGGGCCAGGCCTTAGCTGGGCTCTAAGGAGCCACCCACAGCTTCCCACGAAGGGAGCTCAGCCGCTGTCTGCAGCCTGAGCTAGCAGTGAAGCTTTCAGCCCTCCCTTGGGTCCGTGCCAGCCAGCAGCCTCTGCCTAGCTCCCCACTCAGGATGGCAAAGGCTTCCTGGCTCCAGGAGCCACAGAGCAGCCGCAGCAGCTTGAGCTCTGCCCCCCTGAGCTGCAGGGCCCGTGCCCAACCCAGCTGCTGGTTAGCTCCTGATGTGCACCCTGACCTGCAGCTCCTCCTGCCCCGCCTCCCCCGGTCCCAGCAATGCTGAAGCTGCCCCAGGACCTCTCCATCCCTCCGAGACAGGCTAGCACCAGGGGCTCCAGCTCCCTGGGGAGAGCATCCCCTGCATGGGAGGGGTGCAGGGAACAGGGCCACCCACCACCCTCATCACCCGAGCTGGGGGAAACGGCCCCAAAACCGCTCTACAAGGGCGACATCTGCTGGTGGGAGATGGTCTTGGCAGGGGCCTGGCACAGCGGGCAAGTGCCAGCTGGTTGATGACCCCCCACTACCTGCACTGCTCCTGGATTCAGGGGACTGCTTGGCTTTTCGGGGAGCCCAGGCTAGGGCTGGTGATCACACTGCACTGCTCCTGCTCTTCATCTGCCGGGAAGGCAGTGCCCACTTGCCTGGCTCACTTATTCCCTGGCGTTGATCTGTCCTGGTGCCGCCTGGGCCAGGTGCCCATGCTCTGTGCAGTGCATAAACACAGGAGCAAGTGCCAGGCACATTTTGGAGCTGCACTGCACCACTGCCCAGGACCTGGCTGGGGACCAGGCTACAGCCCTCCCTGTATATCCGTACCCACTGTGTTAGGCCCCAGACCTGCTTGTGCTGGATATGTAGGACTGCTGAGTGCCTGGCACTGCTCCCCTGCCTGGTACTGTCTAGACTGCTTTCAGGGGGGCACTCCCTGCCAGCCTGGGCAGTGGTGAGAGCAAAGGATGGAGAGCAATCAGCAGGAGCTCTCATCTCCCAATGCAGCTGGACTGGGCCAGGGGCTCTTTACACATAGAGACAGCAGAGGATTACCTACCCACTATTACCTACCCCTTTTTTCCTGCCATCTCCCAAAGCTGCTGCACGAGGCTGGGGACCCAGCTGACTCATGCTTTGCAGCTTCGTCCAGGTGCTGGAAAGAGCTGGAGGAACCAGCCGTGTCCTATGGGTGCTGCTTTAAAGTGCTCCCAGGAAAGGTGAGCAGTGGAGGCAATGCCTGGCCTGGGACCTTGATGAGATGCACCCGCCATGGGTCAGGTAACCTCACCGCAGAGGGGGACGGAGACAGGCTGCTTAAGCTGCTGCTTCCTTGATGCAACAGTGACAGTGGTGATTGGCAATGCCTCCTATTAGCAAGGCAGCCCAGCTTTGGAGAGCAATCAATATTCAGCAAAGTACCCAGCCCTGCCAGGCCCCAGTCACTTAAAGATCAGGCAAATCAAACAGGACCATTACAAGGCAACCACACCAGGTTAAGCTACTTTGTAGCTGCAATATTCCCTGCACTTATCCTGAATACCTAAGCAAGGGGCTGGAAGAGCTTAGAGACCAGCCCATCCCCTTGCCCAAGTCTTGGGGCTTTGGCTGTAGTAGCAGAAGCAGGAGTCTCAGGTGGGAAAGCTGCAGGATTAACTATAGTGTAGACAGGCTCTGGTGCTCTTTAACTATACAGAACAAGGCCTGCACAACACAGCCTCCGCTGCTGCTGTTGCCTGGACAAGGAATTACTGTGTTTGCCAACACAGGAGCTAAGCAATTGCAGACTGGCTCAGCCCCGCGATCCGTTTAGTTTATATCCTGTCTCCGACAGCAGCCAGGCTGAGAAGCAACAGGGGAGAACAGGTCTCTACTTAATGCCAAACCAAAGCCCATTAGTTACTGCACCTGAAGACAGGCATAAAAGTTGGCAGCGTGAAAGGAGGCATTGGACTCTAGCAGGAGACAGAGCAGCTCCTGCTCACACTCAGTTGGATCTGCTGGCTGCCAGGCTGTCCCCCCGGGGCTGCAGCAGGGAGCCCAGCCCCGCTGGTCTGCAAGAATGAAGGTGGTAGCTGAGATGCAGAAACCTCTCGTGGGTGGAGGGGAAATGCTGGCAGGCTGCTCCCTCTGAACACGATGACACTGCTGGTCGGAAGGAGACTCCAGAGGGCAGTGAGAGCTCGTGCTCGAGCTCGCTCCCTCCCTGCAGTGGAGGAAGCCGACACTGCAGAGCAGCCAGCCCTGTTTGCCTCTCGTGGTGGCATGCGGCTGGGGCCTCTGTTGCTGGCGTGGCCAGCTGTAGCTGCAGCTGCAGCCATCCCCCAGAAGCCATTCAGCATCACCCCGGGTCTGTTGCTCCGTGGGGCCAGATGGCAGCGTGCTAGCTGAGCACCTGGCTAACAATGCGACTGGGTCACGCTGACCTCTGCTAACAATGGCAGCGCTGAAGCTGGCTCCTGATGTGTCTGGGTGTGAACAAAGCCTCCCACTGGCCGAAAGGACGTGCACCAGGAATAGCACCTGCGGAGAGGACGCAGCAACCCTCTGCAGAGCCATGGTCCAGCCCCATGTGCCCACATTCACACCGCAGGGCCTGCCCCTCCTGCAGATATCCCTGAGCTGTGGGGGTGGATAGCTGTCCGGCGTCTTGGATGGGTCTAACAGGTTGCATAAGCTCTGTGCTGCGGTGACTCGGGCCCCCACGCTCCCACCCACTGGCAGGGCACCAAAGGGGCAAACAGGACAAAGGAGAGGGATGGGAAAGGCAGGTGGTGCCACTGGCAAGTGTCTTCTGCCTGAGAGCCCCGCTAGGTTGCAAGAAGCTTCCCAAGCGAGGAGGGTGCCATTGCCTGAGATACCCAAGGACAGGCCAGGCAAGGCACTAGGGATGCACTGGAGGAACAATCCTGCCTCCTCTGAATAGACTAAACAGGTCTGCTGAGGCTCTGCACTGCCCCAGAGCCAGGGAGCAGCACCAGTGCCAGGTGGGACTGTTCTTGGACCCAGGGGCTGTAGATGCCATGACCGCACCTGGAAGTACCCTGCCAGGGCTAGAAGAGTCTATCTCCCTCCCTCCCTGCCGTCACATAAGATAGAGACTCCTCCTCAGACCCAGCACACCGGGAAAGGATAGGCTTGCCCTTGTCCTCCACGGCCTCTACTCAGCTCGGCTGCAGCTACTAGCATGAAGGGAGTGAGGCTGAGCATGTAGCTTCAGGCCCGCGGGTCAGTCTTGGCCATGTTGGTGCAAGGTGTGCAATGCCCTAGCTGTTCGAGTACAAGGAGGCTGGAGGGAAACCGTAGGCGAGAGCACTACCAGTCACCTAGCAACCCAGCAGGCTTGGGAAGTGAAAGGCATTGATGTCTTTTGTCTTTGTGAGGGCTGGATATGGAGAAAAGGGTGAGTGCGGGCCAGATGGACAGACGGACAGGTCTGCAAGGGACAGAAACGCCAAGCAGGAAACAAAAACACAAAGGGTTTCTGATCAGATGGGAGCAGCCGGTGCGGAGCCCTGCGCAAGGAGCCGGAGCCGCGCTGGGGATTGCGTCTCTCCTCTGAAGTTCAGTGAAGTCTCAGCGCGTCCCTTTCAGAGGCGTTTCATCTCACGGCTGTCCTCTCCCTGATAACAGGCCGGGGTTTTCTTATCTAGTCTTGCTCATGGCTCCGGCGTCTCGTCTCAGAGGCTGGTCCTCGGCTCTGAGCCAGCGTTGCAGCTGACAATATCACCTCTCTCATATGGCTTGTCAGCGAGGAGGACATGTGAACAGGGGCTGCTCTGTGCAGGACTCCGAGCTGCGGTGACATTTGCGGCTCGGTTGTACAGGCCTCGGTTAGCTGCTGGTGTGCGCCCTGCAGGCAGGCCCTCCATGCAGCCCCGTTCCACGTGCCTCTGAGAGTCCGACAGAGGGAGAGACCCGGCCCTGCCGGCTCTGGATCCTTTGGGTGCTGCCCAGATGAATAAGCCTCTGCGTACGAGCTGGACGGAAAGGGGCCCAGGAAGAGCGAGCAGGTTAGTCTGACAGCCAGGAGCGCCTGGGTGCCATCCTGCGAGAAAGAGGCAGAAAGGCCCATCGCCCCCACAGCCCCACGTACCCCTTCTGCACATGTACACGCCTGCATGTAGGCGCATATACGCATGCCCGCCTAGACTCTACAGTATACTACAGAAACTTCCTTGGCACAGCTACGCATGCGCTAGACAAACGCGCAAGCTTGGATCTATCCAGATACACACACGAATACCTCCTATCCACCCCCAGAACGTAATCACATGTACATGGGTCGCTACACACCTATACTTCATTCAAACAGCCTTGCATACCCCTACGAACATGCACTCCTTCACCCTCAGACCTACGCCCCCCCACATAAATTCACACCCCCTCTAGTCACAAGCACACACGTGTCAGCAGCTTCCAACCTGCTCAGGCCCCAAACACAAGACCCGGTTGTGCGCCAACACCAGGGAACAGTGTCTTGCCACCTGGGGTGACTGGTCCAGAACTGGATGCCGTCAGAGCCGGGGAATACTGTTATTCTGGAAGCTTCCCAAACAGGAGAGAACATGGTCTACAGCTGTTGTTCTAACTTTTGCAGCTGTATCCTCCTCACAGGCCAGAGCAACCAAGCCCCTGGCTCTGGGTTTGACGCAGCGGCAGACCTGGCTTCTTGGCGCCGCCTGCTTTGACGGAGTCCTTCCGAGTGGTAAAACAAGCAGACGAAAGGTGAATCGAGTCATAGAAAACGAGGGTGGAAGGGGCCTCAGGGAGTCACAGCTAGTCCAACCCCCTGCTCGAAGCAGGGCCAGCCCCAGCTACATCGTCCCACCCAAGGCTTTGTCTCCTTGGGTCTTAAAAACCTCCAAGGATGGAGACTCCCCCACCTCTCTGGGGAACCTGCTCCAGTGCTTCACCACCCTCCTTGTGAGAAAGTTTTTCTTAATATCTAACCTAACCTTCCCTTGCTGCAGCTTGAGCCTGTTGCTCCTTCTGACGTCTGCCCCCGCTGAGAGCAGCCCAGCTCCATCCTCTCTGCAGGGAGTTGAAGGCTGCTACTCAATCCCCCCTCGGTCTCCTCTTGTCCAGACTGAACAAGCCCAGTTCCCTCAGCCTCTCCTCAGTGTGCCCCAGCCCCCAAATTATTTTTACTGCCCTCCACTGGACTCTCTCCAATTTGTCCACATCCTTTCTGTAGTGCGGAGGCCCAGACTGGGCGCAGGACTCCAGATGTGGCCTCATCAATGCTGAATAGAGGAAAATAATCACTCACCACCCTTGACCTACTGCCAATGCTCCTACCACTGCCGCTGGGTATACCACCAGCCCTCCTGGCTCATACTCATCGCAATGTCCACTGTCCCCCCCAGGTCCTTGTCTGCAGAGCTGCTGCCCAGCCAGGCGCATGGGACTGCTCTGTCCTAAGTGCAGGACTTTGCACCTGTCCCTGCTGAACCTCAAATAAATGCTTGGAGGTCGTGGCCGACAACAGAGACCAGAGTCTATTTTCTAAGTGACGACTGCTCCGGGGTGAGAGGGGGCAGGAGCAGGGTCACCCAGCCGGGTGACACAGGGCCGTGGGGCGGCGAGGCAGCTGTCAGTGTGGCCAGGCAGGTTACAGGAGATGGAGGGCAGGCGCGGGGCAGCAGGGGCTGCCAAGGCCACAGCGCAGGGCAGGGTTGGTCTCCCGGGTGCTTCCAGCGGCCAGCCCGCCCCGCCGAGGCATGTCCTGCAGCAGCAGCCCACCCGCTTGGCACCGGACAGCCCGGCGGAGGCCTGGCGCACTCCTGGAAGCAGAGCGGACGGAGGCCCCGCGGCTTTTGCAGCCCGCCGCTGGAAGCCAGGACTCCCGCGGCTCCGCCCCGCCCCCTCCCGCTGGCAAGGCGGCCGGCGGCCGGGCGACGCGGGCCGGGAGTCAGCGCCCCGCCCCGCCGCGCTCCCCGGGGAGCGTTCTAGCCCGCCCGCCCCCTCGAGGGCGGCGCCCATTGGCTGCTTCGTAGATGGCCCCGCGCCGCCATTGGCTGGCGCCGCCGGCCCCGCCCCCCGGAGCCCCGCCGCCGCCGGAGTTCGAGCCCGGGCCGGGATGGGGCGCGGGGTGCGGCGGCGCCTGCTGCGGGCCGGCAGGTAAGCGCGGTGACGCCGCACGGCGGGCTGGGTCTCCGGGCACGTGTGACACGGGGGCGGGAGGTCCGTCCCGTCGGGGCCCGCGGAGCGCCTCCAGGGGCGGCGTCTCCCCCCGGCTGGTTTGGACAGCGGCTCCCCTCCAGCTCTAGGATTTGCAGCCGCCGGCAGGGCAGAGCTCCGCTGCCTTCCCCCTGGGCTGCGCCGTGTCGCCCATATGCCACCGGGGCTCCCGCTGGACCAGGTGCTGGTATGTCCACCCCCAAAGAGCAGCTCCCGAAGGGCGTGAGACTCGGAGGGCAGCAAGCCCCTCCGCGGTGCAAGAGGGCGCCTTGGCCCGCCTTCCCCGTGCCCCGGTTCCGCATCAGCTCAGGGCGCCCCGGGGGCTCCTGCCGTTCCCTGGGGCAGCGGGGCGCGCTCCGGGTACGTAAAGCCTCCGCCCGTCCAGGAGAGCTGGCTCCGGAGTTTGTTTTCCTCGTGGCCTCATGCAAAAACAAGGCGGCGCTGAGCGAAAGGTGGTAAAATCACAACCGAGAAGAGGAAACCCTTGTTCGCACCACACCTAATGAGTTTGTGCGACTCCCTGCCACAGGAAGTCGTTGAGGCCAAGAGCTCTGCAAGCTGTCCAGCGAGACTGGCTGCTCGTTTGGGTGACGAGGATAATCAGGGCAACAGTTCCCGCTCGTAAAAGCTTGGGAGGAGCCATTTGGTCTCATGCTTCAGAACAGGCCCAGTTCGTCCCCCGTCTGTCTGCTCTGGGGTTTGTACATCTCCCTCCAGAGCTGGTCGGGGCAATGCTGGCCTGCTGCGACAGAAGGACTGTGGGATGACTCCCATCCAAGAAGCGGTGACTGGCCCCAGCGGGTCCGCAACTCGGGTGCCTCGAGTCACAGAGCCGCAAAACCCTGTACTGGCACGGAAGCAAATCGATAACTGTTACAAGAGCAGCAGCCTGTAAGGGATGTTGTTGCCATGCAATATGAGATCTCCCAGAGGCCCTGCGCAGGGATCGGGGCCCCGTCTGGAAGTGCGCGTGCAATGTTGTGTCCAGCAATGGAAGACGCCAAAATGAATGGGGAGGAGAGATGGGAAACGGCGAAAGGAGTAAGAAGTGCAGGAAGAAGTGGCTACCGCAGCCCGATACAGCTGCCACGGCCTAGGGAGGAGAACGTGGACATGCTCCTGGGGCTCCCTGCTCCACAGGGTCTGGCAAAGGCAGCGCTGAAGACAGGGATGATTAGCACTGTCTCACTGGTTAGCACTGAGAGGCACCCCTGGCCTGCAGGCCCCAGCATGAGACCGTGGCTCAGGAGGTCACTCGCAACTTGGGGACAGCAGCGCCACACATCCATGGCACCCAGTGGCCCTGGGTGGTCCCAGCAGCAGGACCAGGATGTGGGTATCTTCTGGGGGTCCGTGCAGCGGTTCTGTATGCACCACATCCCTGCTGAGGACAGCCACAAGACACGCCAGGCACTGGGCAGCGCGCAGCTTGGTGCCCCGTACAATTGCCTTTCCCTAACCCTGGCCCAAAGCAGGATGCACCGGTCTGGGACCATGCTGCAAATTCAGACCCAGAGTCCCATTGCAAGGGGTCCCTGGGGACCCAGCCCTGCAACTGGACACAACTGGGGGTGACTGTAACAGCAGCGCCTCTCTCCTTCCTCCCCCCAGCGCCCCTGGGATCCTCCTTGGCTTCTAGCATGGCCGAGTCCTCACAATGATCCTTTCAAAGACTCCAGCCCCTCCAGCAGGAAGCGGGTGATGTGCCAGTCAGCTGAGGTCCCAGTCCTGGATGGGGAAGCGGGGAGAGAAAGAACTCCTCCTTCCCAGTGCCTCTCCTGAGCCAGGCATGAAGGAGGTTCCTAAGAGAGGAAAACCCCTCTGATCTCAGCTCTGTAAAAAAGAGAGGAAACGGATGCTCAGGGCTGCTCCCCATCCCCCTCCGTCCTGGAGCACAGCAGGCAGCTTCCCAGCCCAGGCTCCTGCCTCCTGCACTGGAGCATGTCCAAGGCCAGAGGCCCCTGCTGCAGTGGCAGCAGGTACTTGGGGCCTGGCTGCCAGTAGGAAGGGACCTTACGGTTGGAGTGAAGACTGTTTTGCCTGCCCCCATGCAGGGGGCTTCCCTGGCTGGAGTGGAGCCGATGGAGGGGCTCTGTAGGGGCAGAGGGGAGTACTGGGGGCATGGCCCAGTGCCCTGTGCTGCAGCTGTTCTCTGCTCCACACCGGGAGGTAGGAAGGAGAACAGGAATGACAGCAGCTCCAAGCCTCCTCTCCCTCACCCCAGGAGCTGGGCAGGGCTCTGCATGTTCCAAAGCGGCCCCTGGATGGCTTAAAATGCGCCCATCTCTATGCCAAGCACATGTACAGAATAACTTGAGGATCAGGCCCGGATGGATTTCGTATCCCAAGCCCGGCCCTGCAGAATCAAGTCCGTCACTGGGGTGGCTTGTCTTGTCACAGCCCCGGCCTGAGTCCACAGCCTTTTGGCTCAACTCCATCCCCACCTTTCAGCTGTGACCCCGGAGCAAGCTTATCGGTAACTGCGAACTGGTTTTGAAGAAGCTTCATCAGCTCTCGCAGGCAGATTGTGGCTTCCGCCGGCTGTCTCGGCTTCCTGCCGCTCCTAATCAGTTCCACGGCTGGGCGTGGTGAGGGGCCCGTGCTGCGGAGAACCGCCCTGCGGTGGGTTGGGGGAGGTGAGTCGGTGCGTTCGCGGTCCTGTCCCCACCAGCCAGGCGTCCAACTCGCAGCGACTGGAACTGAGTTAACTTCCCCCGTGCTGCTGAATCCAGAAATGGACTCAGCACTAAGAATGTCCCTGCGGCGTGCTAGTGGCAGGGACCAGGAGGGAAGCCAGCACCTCTGCAGCTGGGTGGGCATTAAAAGAACCGAGTCCTCGATGCTGTCTGTGCCCTACCCAGCCTCTGCGTCTGCTTCAGAAAGCATCTGGGCATGCACGCACCTCGGTTAGCTGGTGCCTGCACAGGGGATGGCAGGGACACTGTAGACATAGGGGCAAACAGAAGGCCTGGCCAGTTTCTCCCTGGCTTAGTGTCCAAGCAGAGGACCTGGCTCTTAGGTAATAGGCTGAGACCTCACCAGCTTATCTCATACGCCTCACAATAGGGTGATTCTCAGCCCACACTTGCCCCAGCTGGCAACGCACATCTGTAGACAGAGGTGCCATGAGTCCTCTTCCCCTCAGTCCCACTGGTGGCACAGCCCTTAGACAGAAATTCAGGGGCAGTGCTCTGTGTTTGTACAGCACCGAGCACATGGCGATCCTGGTTCACGATTGCAGCTTCTCGTCTCATACAGACAGAAACAAGGACAATGAGTCAGAGCCATCTGCTGTGTTACCAGTAAGCTGGGCCATAACTTTGTGGGTGGGATGGGCTGTCCCTTCGGCTTCCTGCTCCCTACCGGGAGGAGGGCTCTGTTCTGCAAGGTGTTTGCCCAGCAGCGTTGGACTCGCCCGCTCTGTACACACAGGCCTGGTGCCCCCAGCAAGGTTGCTCAGCTACTGATCAGTGGATCCGTTGGCTGCTCGGGGAGGGCTCCTGCTCAGACTTGTTTCTGGAACCGTCGGTAGATGTGCAAGGTGGGGCTGCTGAGAAGGTGTAGCTGGCAGCACTGTTTGCACCTATGGCAACGGGGAAAAGCAGCTGGTGGAGACGGATGAAAGGCCTCTTTAATTATTCACCTCACCCCACACGCCAGCAAAAGTCAGGCCCAGAGGCAGGGGGCAGGAAGAGGGTGAGAGATTGCAGCAGGCACTAAGAGTGCTGCAAAAGGGCATCGTAAAGCGGGCAGCGAGTGAGTGGCGGCAGGGGCTCGTGGTTCTGCCCCTTCGTTGCAAGGCCATGCAGATAGTGCCCAGATCCTGCCCTGCTGTGGCTGGGAGGCATGATTCATTAATGATCATTGGATAGTGAGCCGGGGGTGGAAGGTGATACTAGGAGGTGGAGCCAGGCAGCTCCAAGGGCAGCTGTTTAATGTCTCGGATTCCTGCCTTGACCCAGGCTGGGTCCCTGCCTCCGCATCCCTCAGCAGGGGGTTGAGTGCAGATTTGGACCAGAGCATAGGCCTTGGAGCCACATGAATGTGTGTGTCCTGAGAAGCAGAAGAGAACCGCAGGGCACGACTCTCCAGGCACGCCCCTGCTGTACCTGGCAAGCTGGGGCAGAGCCCTCTGCCATTTCCACACTCCTGTCAAAGGCCTCGTATGCAGGGAGTCTTCTCTTCCACTCACTCAGAGGCCCAGAGGGTGCATGAAACATGAAGCACTGATCCTGAGTCCGTTTCCTCTTTGCCTTGGGTTGACAGGAGCATGATGTGGGATGGTGCAGGGAGCCCGCACACTGCTACCGGTCTGTCTTGGAGACTAAGCACCCTTGTGCAGCTGACTTTGGCTCAAGGCATGAGTTGGGGGGGAGGTCTCAGCCACAGCAGGGAAAACCTACCAGTTCCCCAAAAGCTCAAAGTGCATCTGATCCCACTAAGCTTTCACCCACAGCTCCAATGGCGGCTGCTGCAGCCACTGATTTTTGCGTGCCCTTGGAGCTGAGAACTTTTGCACCAAAGGAAACTTTTTATGGCAGGTTACATGTTCAGGCAGCAAGGAGCGGGGAGTGGGGTGAGGGCAGGAACGCTCCTGCCGCCATACCCAGCGCGGTGGGGGATGGAGAAGGCACCTCCCTGCTCTTGGCTCTTGGGCTTCGCGGGAGCTCCTTGTTCTGCACGTCGCCTGCTCCCTCCATGCCGACCCATAAATAATTCAAGCGCCTTTGTGTTGCTGTATGAAATATTCATCCTGCCATCAAGGGAGCCATGGGTGTGCGTGCAGCGGTGGGAAGGAGGAGAGGCTGACAGTTGCTCTGGTAATTGAGACCAAGATAATCACCGGTGGAAGTGCACAGGTGGGGAAGGGAGGAAATCACCTTCCAGGAGGTAAAAAGAAGCGCCTGGCAAGGAGGGAGGTGTGAGCTGGGACCCCCAGCCCCAGTGCCGATCACAGCCGCCAGCAAAGGCCCCTTGGAGCAGGCATCGCTGGAGTCAGGTCGGCTGGCGCAGACGGGCTGCCAGTGACCACTCACATGTCAGGCTGGCCTTATCTGTCACGTCACCGGCTCGGCAGACTGTCATGGGGTGACCGGGTTTCAAATTCTGCCCGTCTCTGTCATCGGGTGAAGCTGAACTCCCGGGCTTGGTACTTCTCTCATTTCATGCCAGCAGCTGCCTAGGCTTTGGTGGCATTGCTCCTGATTTACACTTGTTGTCGTGTGGGGGAGTCAGGCCGCATCCCTGATAGACTTGTGTCTGCCCAGAGATGTCATCTCATTAGCAGGGACGAGGAAAAGAGCTGAAGGCACCTGGGAAAGCGTCAGTCCACGCACAAAGGTTCCCACGCAGTGTTTGCTGGTGACCCGAAATGCTTCGGTTTTGCTGAGCCCCACCTGCCTGTGTCACCCCCAGGAAAGGTTTAAAGCCCCCACCTGGGTGCAGCCCTGCCGGGGACATGTCCCCGTGTCACATTCTCGGTGTACGATCAGCCAATGACAGCTGGTTCGGACGATGTCGCTGTTGAAACTTGGCGTTCTGTTGCGCAGGTGCCCCGTCGCTTCTGGGGCAGAGATGGCTGCAGCGGGGGGGCGGGGGTCGTTCTCTCTGTCACAAACCCTACAGTGCAAACAGCCCCGCTGCCAGCTGGGGCAGGGAGGAAGGCACCACCCACGGGGTGGAGTTAATCCAGGAAGTTTGCTGCCCCGGGCTACCCCTTCCCCCCCCCACAAGCCAGTGCAGATCTGCCATCTCCCCTCCAGGCCTTGGCAGGACACCACGTCCTCCATACCTCTGCCGTCACTTCTCTGCTCCCGTTGCTCTGCCAGGGAATCCTACCTCACCGTTCCCTCCCAGCCCTCCTCCACCTCCGACCTGTCCCCTCATCCTGTGCTGCCCCACCATCCTTCAAGTTGCATCAGTGAAACCTAGTGCATTGCAGTCGAAGCCAGCCCCTGGACCAGCCTTCCTGAACTGAGACTAACAGCTCACGCCGCACAGCACGGCAAGGTAGGCAGCTCCCTACAGTGCTCTGTGGATAGAGGTATGCCGGATCCAGAACCTGGCTGGGGTTCAGACATGCCCCCACCTTCTCTGGGAAAAGCCAGCTTCATGGTGCTTCCCTGGGCTCCTCCACCGCAGCTTGCAACACTGCTGTGAGTCAGGGAAGTGCTATTTCCTCACTGAGCATGAACCAGGGCAAACACAGACCAACTGGCCCGAGGTCACAGGAAGCCTGCAGCCAGGCTGGGAATTGACCCTCAATCCCCTGGGAATTGACTCTCAGAGTCCCCTCAGAGTGACCCCCACACTCCCCTTTCTTACAGTCACTTGAACTTTTACAGTTCCCTCTCAGACGTTTTAGCTCTCGGGACGGATCCAGGGGCACTTCAGCTTGCTGGAAAATGAATGAAGCCAGGGAAGTCGCCCCCACCTCAGCTTCGAAGCCCCCATCCTGTATCCTGAACAGCTGGCCTGACCTCCGTCCAGAAGCCAAGACCAGCCCCATTGTGCGTCTCTCATCGCCACAGCACTGAGGTGCACCGACAATGGAAGAAGCTGGTTTTTTTCTGCATGGTTTTTCTTCCCCCCTCTTCTTTTCTTAAAGGAACTCGAGCGGAGCTGGAAGCCCGAGCGACAGGAAGGAAACCTGCCGGTTTATTTTGGGCTCGAAACTGCACTGGGGCAAAGCTGCCTCTTCCGTGCGCTGATAAAGCAGCGCCCCCGCAAACAATGGAGCGAGGCAGCCACGCAGGCCAACGGGGCCGTCCATGCAGGAAAAGGCCTCGTTGAAGCCCAGTTTCCAGCCCCTTGTTAATCAGTAGCATCGGCCCATCTGGAAGTGGGAGATGGGGGGAGGGACGTGTGGTTAAGGGGGGTGGCGGGCAACGACTGGAGGAAATAAGGATGAATTAATTCCCTTGTGACTCACACTGGGGGAAGTGCTTCCCAGTCACATACCACGGAGCCACGCGGAGTGAGGTTCGGAGCTGAACGTGAATCAGCACAGCCCAATCCAGAGGGAATGAGATCGCTTCAAAGGACCTGGGCTCCTGTGAGTGACCTGGAGCAAGCTGCTTTAGCTGCCCTGGCTCTCAGCTCCTCCATCTGGGAGGGATCCCGGCATCCTGTCTAAAACCCAGCTCAGGTCTGTTATTAAATTAATAGCACAAGGGAGCGGCGGGTGGAGCCTGCTCTTTGGGGCTGCTTACGGAGAGGCTTGGGCAGGGCAGCAGAGGTTTCTTTAGCTGGGCATTTCCCGTCTTTCAAGGATGGTGTAGGTGGAGTCTGCAATTGGGCAACCTCAGCTGCAAAGCAAGAGGGTGAGAACCTGCCATCACACAGGACCCAAGGCACTTGGCAAAGGACGAACCTGCGGCAGCACTGATACGTGGCCGCTCTGGGATGCAGTCTCCAGTGGGATGTACAAGGTGCTGACAGATGGGAGCGACTGCCAATCCCAGGGCAAGGACGTGGGAGCTAAGCCGCCTGGGCAGCACCCTGGGAGCAACACCCAGGCCGGGTGGACAAGGTCCCTGGCTTGAAGGTCACGGATTCTAAACAGCACAAGACGCAGGTTGGCTTCTGGGGCCTGCATTTGGCTTCTCCACAGGGGTCAGATGAGACTCCCTTGAACAGTCCCTTCTGGCATAGCAATCTCTGCTTTGTGGGGACAATGGGGTGAGCCAGCCCCAAGCCTCTTGGGCGTCTTGGAGGCCTCGTATTCTCAGTGTTGGATTTGAGATGCCCTGAAGTAGCAGCTTCCAGGGTTCTCCTGTGGCCACCTCGCTTCCAGGCTCACGGCCCCGTTTCTGGTTCAACCCCAGTCGCTATCACTGAATATCAGTGGCTCCCCTCTCCACTCATTAAAGGTCATGACCTCACTTGGGGTCATGACACTTAGTTTGGGAATGGCTGCCTTAAAGAGTCCTGGTTTTCCAATGCTCACTAGAGGAAATCAGTGGGTGCTGGGGATGCTCACTGTCTCCAGAAACTGGGACAAAGGGATGTTAAGATTCGACTCCTCTCAACCCAGCAAGCACCTTGGAGGGGAAAGGCCTTGAGGTTTGTGGGCCTCAGTTTCCCCACCTGTAAAATGGGGACAGGCTTAGTGTCAGAGGTATTTCTGCCATACGGAAATAGCTGTTCCCAAGCTGGTTCCCCACTTCCATCTGCCTTAACACGCCGCTGTACAGCCACGCTCCACAGCCCAAAGAGACTCGGTGTCAGTGCCCAGGGCCCCTCACAACACTAGCACAATGCCATAACATGGCAAATTCCCCCTTGAGCAGGGGAGGCTAAGCAAGTGCTAAATCGCTAACCTGAGCACTGTGGTATGCTCGCCTGATGAAGCAGATCTGTCTCGCTTTCCCTCGGTAACGACTTCTCCCACGTGCGTCTGTCGGGCAGAAAATGAGCCTGTCCAGTCCAGAGGATGCCTGCAGCTCCGGAATAGCTGGCTGTATATTTTCATTGCTTTATTAGCAAAGCCGGCAAGCGCTAGCTCCGGGCTCATGCTGTTAAAATCAATGTTTTCACATAAAAGGAAATACTTACAAACCTTTGTGTTTCCAAAGGGCTGTAAATAACACTGCGTGGAACATCTTGCACGGTGCAGTTTTTGACTGCTCCATTACTGCTTGCTTAATTTATAGCCTGCTTACAGCGTGGGCCAGCCTTTCCGTTATTACCCCTTAGTCATAACAGAAAATTCCCTGGCAGCTGAAGCCCACTGCGCAGGCATTTTCCTGCACCCTCCCTGATTCTGCTAGGGCATTTCTTCTCCTTACCTGTGTCCACCCCTGCCGATCCAACGTAATCACTTCCACCAGCTGGATTCAGGTTCCAGATCTCCTAAAAAGCCAAGGAGGATGGCGATCTTGTGCCATCATACGTAGCCTCTTCCATTGCCAGTTCTCAAAGCACTTTGTGAGTGTTGCCTCACTGTTCCCCCTTCTACGCATGTAGATGCAAGGAAAGTGATTATCATTAGGTCTATTTTACAGATGAGCAAGCTAAGGAGCGGGCTGGTAAAGCACGTCAGCACTGGGACTCGACTTGTGTTACAGCATCCTGCGTGGGAGTCCCCATAGATACCTCACCATGTAGTACTGGAGCCCGCTGAGAACAAGGCCACTGAACACGTCGCACAAAGCGCCACATCCCTGGACCCGTCACTTCCTTATGCCAGTGCCTTGAAACACGTCTTTTTATTTGTACTATTACTTGTACCAACCAAAACCCAGGTCCCGTTGGGACAGGCACTGTATGAGTATGTAGATGAAACTGGCAGGGACCTGCCGGGTTGCCCAGTCCTGCTGCTGCGGACAGGCACGTCCTCCAATCCCGCTCATCTGCTCCTCTGACTCCAGCTCAAAACTAGCTAGGTTTCTCCATTACTTCTCCTCCTGGGGGAGGCTACTGCAGATGCTCAGAAATGTCCCTCCTTTCTATCCCATCTGTTCCTGGGCAGTTTATGCTTATTTCTTCCTATGCCAACACCACCCTGTGGCTTCATGACCTCCTTCCCCTTCCCAGCGCTCGGTCCCGTGATGTGTTTGTATAGAACAGGCAGTCCCCTCTCTGCCTTCCTTCTGTGAGGCTAAACAAGCCACGTACAACTAACCAGCCTGTTTCTTCCCCATCCACCCTCATGCGTGGGCTCGTAGTTATATCACCACATGGTTACATCACAGCAGTAGCCCGAGGCAGGACAGACCTCAGCGCCCATGCAGCTTCAGTCACTTGCTTTTATCTTTAAAGCAGTAACCAGACCAAGTGGATTGGCGTGTAAAGGGGGACCTTGGCAGGGCTCATAACCTGTCTCTGGGGCTTGAAATAGCTCCTTTGACTCATGGGGGTGTTGGTTGTAGCCGCGTTGGTCTAAGAACATAGGCAGACAAGGTTCTTTGGGTAAATGTAAATTGATATCTTCTGACTTGCTGCATTTGCTCTTTTGCAGTCTTCAAAGAAGCTGATAGCCCTGCTCACCCGGAGGCGACCTGCTGCCAGCTTCATCCAGCTGCTCCCTATCCCCCCCCACGCGAGACCCAAGCCCTCTGAAAGCACACGTGGGGCACAGCGAGCGCAGTGGGGCCCAGGGACCTGCGAGCTCAGCTTATCAGCCAGCCAGGTAATCAAGTAAGATGTGCAATCTAATCCCTCTGGGCGTAACAAGAAGCTACAAAAAGAAAAGGAGATAGGCTCCAAAGGAGTCTGACAGAAGGGAGGGAAGGAGGCAGGTGGGGCACTGGAGCTGGACAGAGTTACAGTGGCAAACATGACTGCTGCTGCTCCGCTGGAGGTGGAGCTGTGCTGGGCTTACAGAGCTTCTCCCTTGCCCTCGAGGAAATATGCCAGCTGCTGAGAAGGGCACGTTAGTGCACCTGGGTGAAAACACACAGGTAGCAATACAGACCCCACATGGGAAGAGGGGAATCCATGTGTAACAGGCCCTTCCAAGATAGTGATCTGCCCGCCGTTTTTGTCAGAGGAGTGTCTCTCTCCATATTGCATGACCACTAGATGACAGTTTGGTCCCAGAACTAGGGAAGGAACTCAGGAGTCCCCAGCTGCCAAGTCCTCTGCTCCCTTCCACAGCTGGAAACAGAACAAAGGAGTCCCGATTCCCAAACTCCCTCTGTTCTGATCCCAAACTACACTCCCACACCCCAAATTGGAAGTGGAACCCAGGAGACCTGACCCCCAGGCCACCCTGCTCCAATCACAAGACCATAATGCTTTTCCTATCCAGAAATGTATGCGTTGTTATGGGGAAGGGACAGAATAATCACTCCAGGACAAGGACTGACTCATGCATGTGCCCTTTTGCCCCTTACAGAGAAGATGGACACCTTCAGCACCAAGAGCCTTGCCCTGCAGGCTCAGAAGAAGCTCCTGAGCAAGATGGCCTCCAAGACCATGGCAAATGTCTTCATCGATGACACAAGCAGTGAGGTCCTGGATGAGCTGTACCGCGTCACCAAGGAGTTCACCCGCAACCGCAAGGAAGCCCAAAAGATCATCAAGAACCTGATCAAGATAGTCATGAAGCTGGGAGTCCTGTACCGTAACGGGCAGTTCAATGCTGAGGAGCTGCTGCTGATGGAGCGCTTCCGCAAGAAGGTGCATACCTTGGCCATGACTGCTGTCAGCTTCTACCAAATAGACTTCACCTTTGACCGGAGGGTCATGTCCAGTGTGCTGAATGAGTGTCGTGACCTGCTCCACCAGGCTGTCAACACTCACCTGACAGCCAAGTCCCACTCCAGGATCAACCACGTCTTCAACCACTTTGCGGACTACGAGTTCCTGTCAGCGCTGTACGGCCCCTCTGAGCCCTACCGCACCCACCTGCAGAGGATCTGCGAAGGGGTCAACAAAATGCTGGATGAGGGTAACATATGACTGAGCAAAGCAAGGCATGGGAGTGACTGTCCAACTTTTGGCCCTGCTTTCTTCCAGCCAAACCCTCCAGGCTGAATGCTTGTCAATGGCAAGGCATCCATGGATTTCAATGGCATCAGGCTATATGACTGTCTTTCTCGGTGGTGCTAAATATCTTGCTTCTTCCCTTTTCTTCGTTATAAAGACCAAGAGGTGTTCCCTTTCTATGTGAATTTTGCAATGTTCTGCTTACCCTGGTGCCCAGAATCTGTCTGCCTCATTCTGCCTCCCAGAAAGGGAAAAATGCTGTAGCTAGCATCAATCTCTCCCTTAACTCAAGCACGGCCCCACCAAGGTGAGACTGACAAGATGCTGTACTTCGCATCGTGCTCGATATCTCAGCATTTGAACCCAGTTCACTGTGCATATAACCCTATGAGCCTGGACCTCCAGGCCCTAGCCTGAGTGACGAGCTATCCTGTATTTTACAGCTTTTAGTCACACGGTATACGTTGTTACCCATAAAGTGCTCCAGACCTCATCACTCGGAGGCCAAGAAGACCTGCTGTGGCAAAACTTCTGTTGCCTTTAAAGCTATTTTAAGATGTCAGTCAGGAAAAGAATCCACTGCTTTTTGGTGTGTGACTCTCTTCCTAAGGCTCGTTCCAGCAGAGATGTGACCAGCAGTGCCTCTCGGGTCCTGTACAAGGGTCAGGACACAGGGCTGTCTGTACCAGAGCTCAAACAATACTGGCCACATTTAAATCCAGGTTTTCCTAGCGTGTGTGGAAAGACTGAGCCAGCCTCTGAACTGCTGTACAAAGCTACAGAGCTGCCAAAGCCAGGGAGCATGTATTAGCCTCTTGCATGTAAGCACTGGCAGGTGGTGTTTATCTAGCTTTAGCCTTCTCTGAGAACAAGATGACTGTAGTGGGGGCACCTCCCAAGGTCATGTACTGTCTTTGGAAGTATGAGGATCACATCCCCACAGGAACCCTTGAATAGGAAAGAGGCTTCAGCCAGGGCAGTCAGCCTGGGGTCTGACCAGCTGGGACCACTGTGATTACAGTCAGAAGTCCACAACAGGCAAGACCTAAAACAGAGTGGCAGCAAATGGCCACACTCTAGAGCCCACCTATATGTCCCTATTATCTTCAGTGACCCCATAACTACTTTGGGTAAGTCACAGAGAGAAACACATGTCTCCATCCTCTCTATAAGGACATGGACCCTTTTTTTTCTGTTTGTGTTTCCTCTCTCTTGGTTCCTAGAGAATAGGACATGCTGCTCCTACAGACATCAAACAAGCACTTTTCTTCCTTCTCCTTGGAAACCCAACCTGAATTCCTCTGTCCTCAGCCCCTTCAGCCGATTGTATCTGTGTAACGGTGTTGAGGTGTCCCTGGGTAGCTGGCCAGAGCCAATGAAGTAGGTTGTAGGTTTTAGACTTCTTAGAGTGAATTAAAAAAAAAAAGAACCCAGCCTGTGTCCTGGCAAGCTGCTTCCACATGCTGATATTGTTTGTGCTTTGGGGATCGCTTGCAAATGCTGTGATGGAACAGGGTGTGTGGTTAGCAGAGCCTCTCCTTGCCTTTGCTTTCCAAACTAACCTGATCATACAGCCTGAGAGCATTCCTCTGCTTGTGAACCCAGGGGTACAGCACAGAGCCTAGGATGTAGCAGGAGAGGCAGGTCCCAGGGGATTCCGCGCAGCTCCCACCAAACTGCCCCTTGCCAGGCTGCACCCACAGTAGCTCAGCTTAGGCCCTTCGGGGGGTCACTTCTGTCCCCCCTTGCATCTTAAAACACATACAAAGATCAGGTCCAGTCCTGCACCCACAGGCTTTGTTCAGCTGTAGAGTGCAATGTGCTTCAAAAAGAAGGGAGGCCTCCTTGCTGCTGTTTTACAGCTGGAGAATCCAGTTCATGGAAACAGAAGGGGACTTGCCCAGCAGGCCAACGGCTAAAGCAGGGCAGAACCCAAGGCTGGCCAGTGCTCTGCCCATTATCCTACACTACCTCCCATTAACAGCCACACTAGCATCCAGTTTCAGCTGTAGAGCAGGCAACCTGCTCTGCCTTGTCCAGCATCCCTCACCCCTTACAGCAAAAGCTGGAGCCTGAGGGTGAGAGGATGGCTGGGTCTCCAGCCCCACTAAGCTCTTACACTTCCTAGAAGGGCACCAGTATGTGCTGTTGTGATTTAATAGGATCCGGAGACTGGTTATGGGGAAATGTGACTCAAAACCAGCTAATATGGTAAAGGCTGCTAAGATAGTAGCAGGGTTTCAGTGGCTCCAGCCCTGCCGGCCATTTGAGCCCTCCAGGCCCGCAGCTAAAACTCTCTCCACTCCTGACTGCTTTGCTGCACTGCCAGCATTCAAACAGGAGTGAAATTCAGCACAACCAAGAACCAAGCAGCTGTGTGGAGGGGGCTCCGGGGCACCTGTCTCCACCCTGGCACACGTGCCTGCGTACTCCGTTCTTCAGAAGCGTTCCTGGCGTTCCCTTGCTGCACTGCAGGAGAGATAAAGCGCTGACCCTGATAACGGACCATGAAGCCAAAGGGAAGCTTTAAGAACTAAAGAAAGGCACGTTGCTGAAGTGCCTTGGTCTCAGAGCACGATCTTAACAGGATGCACCATCCGTGGCCCATCTCCAGCACTGTGCATTGTATTCTGAAAATTGCCCTTTTAGCATACGAGGCTCTTCACAGACTCAGCCTGCCTTATCTCAGTGACCTTCTTGTGCCTCCTGTTCCAGGGGATGTTTCCAGGCACGACGTCCCCAGCCTTCATGAGATTGCTAGAACTGTAGATTTAGAGCAGAGAGCTGCTGAGTCTCAGACATACAGTGCCCTTCCTGCTGCTGGTTCCTAGCCCTGATAACTACCAGGCTTTTAAAATCTTTCAGCCCCTGGTCTCTCATTTAATTTGGTTTATTCCAAAATATCACAGTTAATTTAATTGTGCGGCGCAGCTGGGGAAAAGTGTGGCTACAGGTGTAGGAGAAAGCACAGGCAAGCAGCAAGTACAGTTGCTCTCCGCCTGTAGAGTGCAGTTCACATTGACCTTTGTCTGTGGGAGGTTGAAAATGAACATCCAGTCCCTGTTACCTGACCACGCTGCGGTTGTCAGCCTCTGCTGAGAATAGGCCCAGACTGGGAACTGCCCATCAGCGCTCAGCTGGAGTATTGGCAGATGTGTTCAGAGAAACCGAAGCAGAACGTGTCTGATGGATGCCGCGGCAAAGGGCTGGCACAGTGACAGGCAGAGATGCTTCGCTGCTCTCTTCTGAGGTGCATTTGTCAGCACCAACTGCGCGATGCTCCTTAATTATGTGAAACATCCCTGCTGTGACAGTTCTCTGGATCCAGCACAACTCCTCAGTCACGAGGGTCACCTCGTGCGCAACGCAGCACGGCCTAGACCTCGCTGCGAAGGTGACAGTGGAACAACAGTACAAAGAGGTTCCTTCACATGCGCCCCTCATCTGGTACCACTCATCTCCCCTCAAAAACCTACCCCTTAGGGTACACAGTGCAACACCTATCCCTCTGTCAGAGCACGTGGTCTGCAGAATTCAGCTGAAACAGCCTCTAACAACTGACAAGGCATCTGTGGCCAAGAGAATGCCTTACATGACAAAATGCTCTGCCGTTATGTCGGCTGAGCAAATCTACAGTTCTAGTTATCTTTCCGGCCTGGCTGAAGACTATGAGAGAAGAATATCTGATAAAGAAGCTTCTAGGAAGAGAATGATTCAGCAATATAATAGACCCTTTGCACTCCTAACTTCTAGTTTCCCTAAACAGACACGACGCATTTCTTCTTACTGACCTTCTTTTGTCTCATGACATCACCTCTTTCCAACCAAGGAGACACAGCATAAGAACCTGCCGGCGCCTGCTGAGGGGACAAGAACCTGAGAGCCAAAAGGTTAGTGCCCACAAAGCCAAATAAGTTGTGTGAAGACCGAGAGGATGGAAGACCCAGCGTCGGATCAAAACAAACCTGGAGACATGTTCTGCTTTATTTATTTAATTTGCTGTATTTACACATGAAGGGAATGCTGGATTCCTTCACAGTTATTCATCTAAATAAGAAAAATCATTTCAGCTTGTAAGAAAATAGTCCTGGAATTGTGTCGGATAGCGAAAGCGTAACTTAATGGATCTCTGTGTTGTATCAGAATAAGCAAGGCCTGTGTGTGCTCCACAGTGCTGTTTCCTATGCCAGGGTACCGCCCCCACTCTGTACACTGAGGCAGCGATGTAGGGTCCTCTCCTGCCCGCTGAGAGATGGTCTTTGGATACTACCCACTGGACAGGATATCAAATGGGCTGGGCCAACTGTCTCAGCCACTGCTCCCTCCCTTCCCGCCACCTGCTCCCCATTTGAATAGGTTCATCTTTTGCTGCTTCTCCAGAGAAATCCCATTCCCCCTCCAGAGACTAGAGAGTTAACGACTTTTCTTTAGCAAACCTTGTTCAAATCCGGCCCCTTATCTTTCTGCGTTGCTCTTCCTTGCCAAAAAGATAAGGAGTCCCCGTTCCAGGGGAGCTTTACCATATTCAGCAGATCACTGAAGCAGAAAGCAGGCAGTAGAATGGCTGGCTGCAGATCAAGAATCCAAGAGGCCAGTTCTAGCTGCAAAAGGTCTCTTGTCCCTCAAGCACATTGTTACTCTGACACAAGACAGCATGGATCTGTCTTAACATCCCCGAGTCCCGCTCGTATCGGACCCCATATATTTCTATGTGGAAAACAGGAAAGATTTGGCCACTTGAGAAAAATCCAGGGAGAAACCAAATATCCCCTTTATCTGCCACGCTGCTCCAGCCAAGAAACACGACCCGTCCAGGAGCCTCCAGATCACAGCTCATCGTGGGGCGTTTTTGCTACAATCACTAGTTTGGACAGCTCGGAATGGAACTTGCCGTCCTTGTGAGCCACTGGAACGAGAATACACAATGAACGAATGGGCAAGGAGGCTGCAATGCCTGGCCCTTTCCTAGAGAACACAATGCCAAGGCCAAGCACTGAGCTCCACATCAGACCTACAGAGAGCACAAACCAGCTAGTTACAAAGTCACTGTTTAGCTCCTGGTAGCATCTACATGTTCTAGAGAGGGAACGTGCCCCCAGTCTGTGGGGAGGGGCTGTATAGGACAGCAAGAGAGATGGTCCCCATCCTAAGGAGTGCACAACCCACTGCTGTCACAAATATACCAGCTCCAACACTCAAGCAGCTAGGTGTCAGATACCTTTCCAGCAGTGTCCTACCTTGCTTCTAATCATTTGCAATAGACCAAAATATGCCACAGCCCTCCACTTGGAGAATCATAGAAAAATCCTGCCCCAGGAGAACCCCAAATGGTGGGTGCACCACACACACACACTCCAGACCCTTCTGGTTGGCAAAAAGGATTCCAGGTCGCGGGAACACTCCAGACTTCTGTTTCTCACCCTTGTGTTTAGTGTAAATACCTCTTGCCCACAGATCTCTCTCATTTTGAATAACTGACCCCATCCCCCATGTAAGCCCCTCTCTTTAGATAGCAACAGACCTGTTGTTTCAGCGATTTCAAATTCCTCTTCCTTTAAAGGGATGTCACTCTGTCCGGCCACCGCTGCTTTAGACTGAAATGACAATGAAGGGGTTTTATCATTTAAGCAAATCAAAAGAGCTTCCAGATTAAGTAAGCAAACAGCAAAAACCCCAACAGGTCTTTTACACAAAGATGGTTGCAGCTCCTACTGATAAGAGTAACTGGGGCAAATATTTTTCTGCTGGAGCAGGGGTCTCCATAGGGGATAAACTGGGAACCATTGGTCTAAGGGAACTAAAAGGTCTTTTCTCTCCCTAGTTCCTATGCTTTTTTGGAAGGTCTCTGGCTCTTTAAACCAAGATTAAATCCTCTGCACTACAAATGACTTAATGGATCAAGCCAAAAACACCCCTCCTTCCCCCAGCAACATTGCTTCTTCAGAACTGACCAGAGTAGTGAGTGGCATCTTTAAAACCAGCAGCCAGGCAAAGACTTCCAGGGAGCAGGCATGGTGGTCTGCAAAGGGGTCCATTTGTTGCTACTTCCCTGCCCATAACCGCACTTTAATTAAGGGCACAGTGGAATAATGATTTCAATGAAGCCGCCAAGTAATGCAGCTGTTTGATTGCTCTCATTGTCCAGCCAGCCCCCACATGACCATTCAGAAGAATCATATGGGACTTACATAAGCCATGGCATATTCTATCTTCGCTCCTTTCACTTCAGCTTTAAACTGGGTAAAGAAGAGATAAGACTTCCCCTGGGGCCTGAAAAGAAAGAAAAGAATCTTTGACTTTGAAAGAAGGGAGAGGTTATATGGCAGAAAACACTAGGAACAAGAGCATGCTGAGGGCAAAGGATCAGAACAGCTCCCTGCCGGGCAGGAAAAGCAGGGTCTTGATTTTGAGTTGGTTCACTGCAATGAGGAAGGGCTGGGAGCTTTCAAGGCATCATGCTCTGGATGCTCAGAGGAGGAGGAAGTGAAGTGTACGCCCCTAGGAGCCAACCCAGGTGGGAGACAGTGCTCTGAAAGGGAGCAAGTCCCTGCTGTAGGCCTTGGAATGCCCCAAGGAAGGACAGAGATACCCCAGATGCAGGCTTGGGTACAGGTCCTTCAAATAGCCCTGTGTTTTCTCCTGTAGCTCCCCCTAGTGTCAGCAGAGTTTATCAACAACCCACCTGAGAACTAGAGCTGGATCCAGGGCAAAATCCCTTTAATGAGACGCATATGCATCTTGCCCAAAGCCAGAAACAAACCTGTGACCAAGGACTCCAGCAGGCTGATGCTGTAAACCAGCTAGCATTGCAGCTGTCGTGTGGAGAGGTTCTCTTCTAAGGGTTTCCCAACTCACAGGAGGAAGGGATTGCCAAGGGAAAGCCCTGTCTACTATGAATGCTTGAGGTGGTTTAATCCAGGGGTAGGCAACCCCCAGCATGGGTGCCAGAGCATGGCATGTCAAGGCATTTTGCTTGGCATGCGCACCTCGGGGCAGATAGTGGAGAAGAGGCCGGGGCTCCTCTGCCACAACAAGTATAAGGTCCCTTGTGGCTCTCCTGCCATCCACCCCTGGCATGCCAGCATCTTATAAGTTGAGGTTACGGGTGATTTTGGCACTCTGCCCAAAAGAGTTGCCCCCTCTCCCCAGTTTAATCTTTGGGCTGATTTATCTACACCCTGGAGCCTTGTTTTCCACAAAGTTGCAGGAGAGAAGATGGCAGCGGGAGGGGGAAATTCACAGGAGGAAGAAAAGGGGCCATGATTTGGGCAAAAAGGAACAGCAGGCTGCGAGTATCAAGTGGGAGAAGCGGGACTATGTGGAGACCCAAATTCTGAGGGCAGAGGAGGTTCACGGGAACAGGGACAGGGAACATCTTACACTCTTAGGGTTAAAAAGTCTCAACACACCTCCAGACTGAGCAAGAGAAGAGCAGGTTGTCTTCGCTGACTCCAACACTCATCTGCCATTGCTATGGGAAGGAAAGGGATGAACAGTGAATCCTCGCAGCATTCAGCCTCACTCACTGCCTGGTGCCATTCCAGGTCTTTGCAACCAGCTGCACACATCACACATTTCAGCCACAACAACCCTTCCTGAGTAGGGACCTCACTAGCCAGTGGTATTTATACTGTGGCAATGGTATACTTGTGCAGAGAGCTCGAGAATGGCCATACAAGTCTCAAAGGGTGACTAAAACGTCACGTTTAACTGGAACACAGTTGCCAGCCAACTACCAACAACCCTTTTTTAATTACTGCTTTTCTTTGGGGTGGGGCACAAGCACTACACTTCCTCCCCACTAATAAAGTGGTGGAGGGAAAAGCCTTGCTCCTGCCTGTGTTATAAAAACAAACATAACTCTTCCCCAAAGGAAGCTGTTTCAGGTGTGTGAGAGGGTCACGTCTTTATGTCGTGTGTTTGTGCAGCATCTAGTGAAAGGAGCCCATGCCACAACTCCCGAGTGTTACTGCAACACCAGCAAGAAAAGCCACTTCTTCAAGAGAATAAGAGCTGCAGGTTACTTCCTTGTGGAGATAAGCATTTTGAAAACCCCTCAGTTATAGGAGAGGCAACATCTGCTTGCCAAAAAAAGCCCCAAGTGAACTGCAAACCTCAAGCTTTGCAGGTGTCAGGGCCTTGCTGAACTCAGCCTCACTGGAGTATACAAGCAACTCTTTTCTGCAGCTGAAGCAAATGCAGGCAGTTTGCTTTTGTGATTGTGAAACACTGCAAATTCATGGGTTTTTTTTTTTTACCTTTCACAAAGCCCAGGTCTGTAGTCAGAGGATTATTCTCACGCTTCATTTAAAAAAAAAAAAATGGTATGACTGTAGTTGCAGAGACAAATGTGGTTTATGTTCATTCCCCACCAGTTAAAGATTCAGAAGGGAAATAAGGACCTGTCACTTACTCACATCTGAGCGTATGATCAGTTCTGAAATGCTTTCTGCATGGTTTTGTGGTGCATTTGTTTAGTGGTGATGGTTGTGTGTCTTTTTATGCTTTAGGTGGATGCAGCTGTGAAATTCTCTTAGGATTTCCAGCTGTACCCAGGAAGAGAGAGATGTACTTGCTCCTTATTGCAGCACTGGAGCACTTCAGAATCTAAATGCCCCTTTATTGCCCACACTCGCACACCCCCACATACGTCTGAGGATCAAGGTAATTAGCTACTCTTGTTAAAACACACAGACTTCTCCAGAAGCTTCTTTTATACGGGCTCTGGAGCCATGCGTGGCACTGCCGAAATCAAATGCCCAGACGCTTGGAAACCTTACCTCGTTCGTCCCTCCCTGGGCGGCGTACGTGAACGTGCAGGTGTAATCCCCCTTGAAAAGAGAAGGCAAGGATCAGCACTCTCTCACAGCAGGATGAGCTATTTGTTGGGCCTCAGCAATTTGCCTGGCCTTGCACAGCGTCTCTATATCTCGGAAAGGCACTGAAGGGATTTCTGGCAAGTCCCGACACTTAAACTGTTTCTCTGCAAGCTTGAGAGGACGCAAAGAACTAACAGTCGCTGTCCCCACGTCCCTGGAGCACGCTGCCTCCTCTGGCTGCCTGCACCCGCAGTGACAGGCGACATAGCAGCTTGCTCCCGAGCTCAGGGGCTGTCAGCTATGAGGACACCCAACGAAGGCACCCCCCGGCCCTGCCCTGAACTCACGCACGCTCCCAGCGGGCGGTTCGGTTCGTCCCTCGCAGGGGCAGGACAAGGGGTGTCACAGGAGATGCCTGCCCTGTCTGTGTATGGAGGGAGGTTTGTAGGGCACCCAGCTGGGTCTGCCTCATGGGGTGCCAGAGCCCCCTGCACTGACACCCCCCGCCCACCGCAGGGGGCGCTGAAGGGTCGGGAGGGCGCGGTCTCGACGGCAGCCCCGCCCCGGCCCCGCCCTCTGGCTCGCGGCCAACCCGAGTGCCAGGAGGTGCGGCTCAGCCAATCCGCGCGCGCCGTGTCTGCAGCCGCCTCACCAGGGTCCGCGAGAAAGAATGCACCATGCCGCCGGGCCTCACGTCGAACTCGGCCGTGCTGGGCCCCTCCCCCTCCCCCGCCCCGCCGAGCACGAACGGGAGGACGGCGGCGAACAGCGCGAACCAGAGCCGCCCGCAACTCCCTCCGCTGGGCGCCGCCATCTTAGCCAGAAAGCCTCCCTACGGCACGCCGGAGGGGTCAATCCAAAACGCCGCTGAGCCGGACCGCGGGAAGGGGCGGGGGCGCTTTGGCGGCCATCTTGGAGACGGGCAGCGAGTCCAGCATGCCAGGGTTAACCCTTTCGAGACCACATCTGGAACCAGGAGCCTGGCAGCTCTTCCAATTAGGGAGCAGCAAGGGGGGGGAGGCAATTAAAGTCATGGCTCATTAAATTTTGGCAAGTGGGAAGTTAAATTCATGGCTCACTACCTGATCCCTTTCCAAACTCCCCTTGAATAGGTGATGCACGCTTCATGCCACCACCACCATTGATGTCACAGAGGGACCAAGGATTTGGCCCCCGGAGCTGACCTCCGCCAGTTAGGGGAGGGCAAACCAAGCGACCACGCTTTATCAAAATAAAAATGAACTACACTGAATATTTGTATTGTCAATATGGTATTAAGATCCTTTCATTGCAGTTTCATGCAGAGGGCAAAGTGCAATTGAAATAAAGAATGTCTGACTTGCTTATAGGTCATCCAAATTAAGCCTCCCCAAATGACCCCCTTGCCCAGGGCCCTGACAACCCTAAGGCCACCACTGCCTCCATTCAGGGCCAAGCTGAGACCCTTCCTCCTCCCTGCATGCCTGGCCCAGCCCATCTGGGGTGGGCACCGCAAGCAGGATGGACCCATGGGTTAGGGTTAGCAGAGTCCTTGACCGGGCAGAGGAGACTTGGATCCAGCCTGGGAGGAGGAGGGAGCTGTCTGTGGATCCCCTGCGTGCCAGACCTGGCACCTGCTCTGGCCCCACAGTGTCCTGATGGGTGGGAGTGGGGCGGCCTGTGGGGCTGATCCGGCCCAGGGTCCAGTCCCACCCCACTCCTCTGGCCTCTGGGACGGATCCCTGACATAGCAGATGCCTACTGCTATGTGTAAGAACACGGCATTTGAGGTGCTGATGGACTACACAGGTCCTTTCCCCCACTGGAGGTCAATGCACTGGCTGGACAGCATCTGACACCCTGCTCGTTCCCTGCAGTGTCTGGAGGTTTTCAGTCTCCAGGGCTGTGGAGCAGGCCAGCCCCTTCCAGCAGCAATAAATCCTCAAAGCCATTTTGGAAGAAAGCGGGGTCAAGGGAAGAAATCTATTGGGTCATCACGGCCATCGGGCCTGGGCTGCAGGCATGCTGAATGAGCTACAAAAAGCAAGGTCCAGCTGCTCACCACTGCTGGGGCTGCCATTACTCAGGACTCCTGTGTCTCAGCACCAAAATCAATCTCCTGAACGTACCTGAACCTAGCTGTGAAATGCTTGATTTATACCGTGCCTCCAGCTCATGAAGGCACAGAGAGGGGAAATAAAGCTGGAGGACCGCCGGTTCTCTCATAAATCTCCAGAGGCTTAGCTTGAAGGACGCCAGACGAGCCCGGTGCTGTGCTACAAAGCAAATTGCCCAACTGGCCGTCCCAGGCTGCAGGTGGCTGTGCTGCAGCATCCTGGGACTAGACGAGCTGTGGTTGCAAAAAGGGTGCAGAGAGAAGAGCTTAGGATCCCCTCGCCTTTCGCGTGTGGCGGCACTTGCAAAACCTGGCTGAGATAGCCAGACGGTGGCAACTTGCAAGAGCAGGGGGTCTGCAGGGGAGACCTCAGGATGACCTAGTGTGTGGGGTCTTTTGGGGGTTGCCTATTAGTAGACCTGTGTGGGCCCAGATCAATAGCTCCCCTCACTCCCCTGAGCTCCTAGGAAGCTTTGCTCCTTGGGTCCAAAATAGGTGGAAAGTTGTCCCTCTTGCCCACACAGACCCCCCACTTGCTTCTGAGGATCAGGTGAAGATTAGAGCCCTTCCCATGGACACCAGCTTTTGGGAACTCAGCACAACATTGCAACAATAGTGAAAACCTATGAGGCCGCTGTGTGCAAGCTCAAGCCTTTTTCCAGACGGGCTCAAAGGGTTTCAGACCCACGCAGAGACTCCAAACCCACGTTGAGGGTGTAGTCAATGTCAGGCTGTGATGTGGGAAGAGGCATAAGGAGGGGGAGGTCACACAGCAGCTTGGGGAAGCGCGAGTGTGCAGTTCTTCTGCCTCGCACTTGAAACCACTCTTCCTCTACCTTCCTGCCAGAAGTACTTTTTATACACCGTGTAGTTAACTTGTGGAACTCATGGCCACAGGAGGGGGTGGAGGCAGATGCTACAAGCCAGGTTCATAAAGGGACTGGATCAGTGAATGGATGATCGATCTATTAATGGCTATGGAACAGAACGGCTGGAGATGTTTCCTCTAGCGTCTGTCCCCCAGTACTGGGAGATGCCAAGGAGGATTCTCAATAAGGGAAAGATCACTGGAGATGTCCGGTTCAGTGCTCTCTCTCTACAGCATCCATTTCTGCCGCTGTTGGACACAGGGTACTGGGCTAGACGGACCATTGCTCTGAGCCAGTATGGCACGGCTTATGTTCTTACGTTGTAGGAAGGCAGGGGTCTAGAAGTTGTCTTTGCCTTTTGCTACAGCTCTCTGAGGGACTCCCTGTCTGAATGCAGGGCACCCGGGCTCTGCCAACTGTATCCCACCAGCATGCTTGGCTCCGTAAGCACATTGCTCTCCACGAACGACCTTTGGGGGGCAGAAAGCAAGTCAACATACAGTGCACAGACAGGGCAAAAATAAGGCAGGAGCATGTCCCGAGTGCTTTCCCCCCATTCTCCTTAGCTTGGCTGCCACCCAGCCTGGAACAGTTTCGGCCAGCTTCGGAGCACGAGCTACAAAGGCTGAAGGAAATGCCAGGCTTGTCGTACACAGAGAGCTCCTGTGGAGAAGCTTCTTTAATCTCATCTCCACCCAACAAAGAGCTTGCTTTGCACAGTTGTCTTGGGAAGGCGTTAGGCAGAGAACACCCCATCTCGCTCGGCGTGGATGGGACACTGCGCATCCCGATTAGAAGAGCAGTTTGCTACACGACTTAATTGCTACTAAAGGCAAGTGAAATTTGAAGCTGTGGCAACAAAGAAACGGCCCTGAAATCCTGGCTGGGGGCCCGAAGGAGTGGTGTTTGGAGGAGAAAAATCCAGACTTGAAGGCAATCAAGGGGAAAGGATCCCAGTGGGATGAACGCTCTTCTAGCATAGAGGCCCCTTGGCAGGTCCGAGGGGTTACAAGACGGGAAAGCTGGCTTGATTGGCAACCCCGCAGTGGTTGTCTCCTTTCCACAGCCGGATGTAGCCTTGTTCACCCCAGTACTCAGACCAACTGTGGGAAGAGAAGGAGAAGAGTGAGCGTGTCGCTGTGCGGGAACACAGGGGAGCAAGGCGGGGGGCTGTAGGACGTGCCCCCCTTGTCATGAGAAGGGTCTGCGGCACAGAAGCTCCCTAACAAGCAAATGGCTGCACTGGAGGCTGCACTGAGCAGCTGAGAGAGAGCTGGTGTCGAGACCCCCATACCCTCCCAGCAAGGAACCGGGCACTTCTTTATGGCCACGCTCTGGCTTCCCATCTCCCTCTGATTGCTGCGTCTTGGCAGCTGCAGCCAGGCTGCCTCCCCGAACATGCCATCTGCTAACAAGCTCAGCCAGCTGAAAGGAGCAGCCCTGAAGTATCACACTGGGCTACCAAGGCAGAAGGAGGCTTGCTCAGCTCTTGCTCCCAGCCCTAGGTGACAGGACAGGAGGAAGACGCCCTGGGAGGTAGAGCGCAGGTTTGTGTCTGCGCAATCTGCCCTGCAAGGGAAGGGGGTACCGGGCTGGATGCGGGCAGGGGGTGACAGATGAATGCACAGCCACATCCCCAAAGGTGCTTTCTCTCCTGGCCGTTCCCCACCCCATCACCTGTTCTTTAGGATCCAGTAGTCCTTGCTTTTCCCATCCTCCTGGGTCGTGCCATAGCCAACAGCAAGCATCGCGTGGTTCACTGTCCGGCTGCAGTGACTGTCATTGAAGACTCCTGGAATGAGCAAAGCTGAATCAGAGCCGAGGTGTGTTAGCAGGGACAGGGCGGCTCCCACCAGCACTGCTGGCTCTGCGGTTCGGGAGAGGGGTCCTGGCAGGTCACTGGAGAGAGAATCTGCCCTGGCGCGGTGGGCTGGACCCCCGGGCGCAGCACAGAGGGGCAAAGCCTCTGCCCTCACAGGCTACTGTAAAATGAGACAGGGTGTGAGAGAGCAGACACAGCCCTGGGCCCCTGCACCCCAATCCGGGAGAGCTTCATTTAGGGGCCCCCGGCCCAAGCGCCTGGTACCTTTCCGATAGAAGCGAAACTTAAAGCTCCTAGCATCCACCGCCACCGAGACTGGGCCCACGGCAGCCACCGCCTGTTCCAGGGCTGCCTCGCTGCCCTGCTTGACCAGCCGGAAGGAGGTGCAGTTGGCCGCTTTGTCCCGGGTGTTGTAGCGGCAGTGCCAGTCGTCCTGCAGGGGCGCGATGCAGAATGGGTGCTCAAGCCCTGCTCCCGCTGCCCGGCCACCCAGCTGTCTCCCCTCTCCGTCGTTACCTGTCCCAGGTAGGGGTAGACGTGCTCCGAGTTGATGCCCCCGTTGTCACGCACGTACTGGAAGGCCCTTGTGATGTACCCCCCATGGCAGCCACTGTTCCCCAGCTTCCAGGAGCAGTCCATGAGGTTCTGCTCACTCAGCTGCACCAGCTTGCCTGTCTTGTTGAAGACCAACCCCTCCAGGGCCCCAGTGGCACTGAAAGCCCAGCATGACCCACATAAGCCCTGAGGAAGACAAAGAAAGGGGATTCTAGCTCAGTCCCAGATTGCAGAAAGCCCCAGTGGGGCTCACTGGCCCTGGGAGATGCAGGTGGTCAGGCCGTGTAATTGCAGCGGGTCCCCTGGCGTTACAGAGAGGCTGAGACCTACCCGGGACCTGGGCAGCACATGCACTGTGCAGGACACCTCTCCCCACACCCCAGCTGCTCTGTTTGGCTGCCCATCGCTGGGGAAGAACCACAATTGATGTGGCTGGGGGCTGCTCCCTGTTGTAACAGCTTTAAAGCAGACGGGAACAGGGGGAAAGAAACGTGTACCCTCAGCCAAGCCATCCCCACCAGAGGAAGGTGGCAACAGGGACACGACTGCACCCAGTTCCACCCAGTTGGGTCTGGATTGCACCCACACTGCAGGCTGAGGCCTTGGGTATTTGAATAGGGTCACCTGAACCTGGGCAGGACCCGGAGCTGTGATCAGGTGCAGGCCCCCAGCATCCCCGAGGCCCCTTCCCTGGAACATCATGAGCAGCAGCAGACCCTGGGGCTGGGTATCAGGTCCTCTCTGAATTCCCAGCCCGGGGGCTGCAGCTGCAGCCTCAGCCCACCTGGTCCTTCACGGGGGTGACATAGCCCTTCACTCGCCAGTCCACCTCTTTCGGGGTCGCAGGAGAAGCCAGCTCCTGGAAGAGGAACTCCATCCCACCGGGCTGCTGGGCGGTGTCGGGAATGAAGCCATTCAGAACCTGGTTGAACTCTTCATCCGTCTGCAAGGAAAGGAGACGTCTTGAGAAGACATCACCACCTGAGCCCCGCAGCCTGTAGACCTGGGTTTCCCCAGCGGATCCTAAACATCAGCTGCGTGGGAAGCCAGGAGGGGCGGGAGGGATGGAGGAAGCGAGTGCTGGGGATGGGAAGCTGGTCCCTGCAGGGCCCCTTGGCGTTGGGGTGAAGGAGGAGGATGTGGTCATGCTGTCGTTGAAGGGAGAAGAGCCTCTGTGGCGTGCAGGGGAAGAGGGGGGCCATGGTGCTGGGATTTTGAGGGCTGAAAGAGGAGGATGGAGAGGAGATGGGAGAAGGGAAGAGGGTTCCAGATAGCCAGGGGGGCACCTCGCTCTCCCACCCGCCCCCACAAGCCAAGCGAGGCCAAGACAGGGCATGTACCAGGTCCCCAAAGTGGTTCATTTCCAGGTGGTAGCTGTGCTTCCCCTGAGATGCCTCCAGGTTGTGCTGCTTGATCCGCCGCAGGTTCTTCGCCCAGGTCTCCTTCCGGAAACCTTCATCCTCCTGCCAAGGGACAGAGAGCAGTTACAGTCGGCCAGGCTCCTGGTCTGGAAGCAAAGGAGCTGGGCAGGGGAAACTCAGGGGACAGGTCCGATGAGATGGGCCTGAGTCAGGGAAGCTGAGGTGCTGGGGCTGCACAGGGGCGGGCTACTGAATTGAGACAGCAGAAGGGACCCCGCTGTGCAGGCGCGTGCATGTGCGTGTGCATGCATGTGCATGCGTCCAGCAGTTCCCCACGGGCCCTCGGCTGCACCATGAGGGCTGGACCATGTCCTCCAGGTCTGTCCCCTTCAAAATCAGTGGGCATTATGCATGACCCCCCACAAGGGGAAGTCTCTATTTGGCCAATGGACCCGTCCTCCCCCACCCCGAACAACTCGGAGCCCCTCCATGCTCTGGACTTACCTCGGGATACTCCTTAGCATGGAAGCTTTTCCATCCCCTCCATCCATCTTCCAGGGCTGGGTCCAGAGCAAGAGCCCAGCCCAGCAGCGCCACGAGGAGCCCTGGCAGGACCAGCATGGCGCAGGCTGTGGGTGCGGAGCGAGGAACACCCCGGTTAGCAGTGAATCGTGGCTGCTCCCAGCATCCGTCAAGTTAATTTTGATGGATAAAAAGAGCCAGAGCAAAAGCGTTCGCGTGACCCCGTCACAGCGCAACATGAAAGCACTAAGCCTGGCTCAGGGTTTCTAGGACGGAGACACTGGCCTGCTGAGACCCGTGAAACAAATCCCCATTAAAACCCTCATTAAAGACAGCAAGGAAGAAAGAAATCTGGTGGAAGTGTTTGAAATGAAAAGCAAGGCTTTCATTTTAACAGCCTCTTTTCCTCCCGGTCCCTGTGGCTGGAGAGAGTTGGGTGGGGGGTGTTTTACACAAAACCCTTTGTTTCAACAGGGTTTATAAAGGTCCCAGCTGCCTTTGAGATGCAATTTCACTGTCCTTTTTATGGAAGGGGGAAAAGAGCTGAGATGGGCTGAAGATCCCACTCCCTTGAAGGCAAAACGGGAGGTGTGGTGCAGGAGGAGAGAGGGGGAAGAGCAGCCAGCCGAGCACAGGCAACGGAGCCGACTTTTCCACCGACCCCGCTGCCCGAGAGGCAGGCGGCCATGCCAAGGCCTGGCAAAATATACCAGAATTGGGGCTTCAATTCTGCCCAGCTGCCCAGTCAGGGATTTAGAGGCTGGGGAAAGCCAGATGACTTGTTCTGACTAAAGGCAAAAAAGAAGGAAATAGGGAAGGGAGGAAATAAGGCGGAGAAGGAAAAATCGGGTCTCAAGCAGGAGGCTGATGGCCAGAGCACAAGGCTCGAGTTGCGGACACCGCGTAGGACGCGGCTGCAGCTGGAGGAGGGCAGTGTCACTTGGGTCCTTCTCTTTAGCCCAACATCTGCAGCCCCCGAAGGCTCCCGGGAATCAGCTGGGGGCACTCAGTACCGTTTATAGCTGCCAGCTGATTTCCGCTCATAGACCAGCATTGCCCAGGCTCTTTTTTTGTTCCTGTCTGGGCAGGAGACTTGCTGGGTAAAACCAAACTCCAGCTCAGCCTTGGGTGGTGTTGCTGCTGCCTGTGCAATCTCAGCAGATCGTCAGTCGGAGGGTGATCACCTGGGCATGGCTTCCCCCAGCTCCCCACCCTCCGGCCAGGGTATTTAAATATTTATTTAGGAAGCAGCACAGCTGTGCTCTGAGGATTGGCCCTTGCCATGCTACTTCCCAGCTGCCATGAGCAAACAGTCACCGCAAGCAAGGGACAGTGTCTACTCGACTGGTTTTCTACCCACACCACACACGCTGCTAGCGTTACAGCTACAGTCGGCCTAATGGAGGCAGCCACTAGCAGTACCTTTTGCATGAGGACAAAAACCACCTTTATTACTGGAAATGAGTCAGACTTCCTCTCTGCTGGGCAGAGATGTTACAACGTGCTGAAGGGACGCTCATCTTGTGCGTGCGCTGTATGCATCAGATGACTGCAATCATGGGGTCGGGGGAGAGAGTTGCTTCTGCTTGTAGCCAAATATTTAGCAAGATTCAAGTGGGACTGGGGGTCTGTACAGGTGGACAGACCAGCCAGCGGGTGGGAGGTAGACTTTCCCACGTGGGGACTTTGGTGGAGTCCTACTGAGGTCAACGTTGCGACTTTTGGGACGGAGGACGGTCTCATGACCGTCAGCCTCGGGTTTCTTGCTCTGCTTTCTGTGCCCTCTGGCTCTGCCCGTAGTCAGACCTCCCCATGCAGCTCCCACATCCCAGCCAGGTTTCTGGCTTCTGTCTTTCTGGCCCTTTTCTATAAGGCCCTGCGGGGTATAGCACTGGCAGGCGCTTTGCCGATACCCGAGGTGCCGCTCCTCTGCTCAGCAGTCAGCCCCTCTTCTGCCTGCAAAGTCTTTTGCTAAGGATCTCCTTCCTGTCCTGCCTCCAGAAGGGACCGTCACCAGGGACACCACTGCTGGCTCATGACCAAGGTACTTGGGGCAAAGACCTACTTGTCCAGTGCTGACAATCGCAGAGGGTGATGCAGAAAGTGCCTTTAAGCCCTGCACTGAGAAGCAGAGGATGCCATCCAGCAAGGTACTGCACGCCCAGCAAGGCAGGCAAACCAAGGAGAAGTCCTGCTGAGGCCAAGCCCGTGTTTAAATACCAGGCTGCACTGGGGCCAGGGCACCCAGCAGGATGAGCCCCAAGTGCCGGTAAAAGCTCAGGCAGGGTCAGAAGTCAGCATCGCATATGCACAGCTCTGGGAAAGCTGCTTTTCCAGCTGGCCAGAGCCCAGCCTGGCACAAAAGAGCAGTGTGACAACTGGCACTAGAGGAAACATGGGGGATGCTTTTTAACAGCCTAGATGGTCCCAGGTTGTGGCTTTGGCAGCGGATCACACGTCCGCCCGCAGCGCCGATAAGCGGAGCCATTTGCGAACAGGAGGCAGAAATAGCACTGAGAAGGTCAGAGGAAGCTGCAGGGGAGGCGGGCAGGCTTTTGCTTCACATTGAGGTCTAGCAGCAGAGCTGCGTGTGGGGGGCAGGGGATTGGGGGAAGGATGCCCTGGGAGCTGCCTGATCTCCCCTTCCCAGGACAGCACCCCTACGCTTGCAGGCCCTGAAAGCAGTTGCCTGACCCCCAAGGCCAGGACTGCTGCTGTGCTCCCAGCCTCTACAGCTCCTTGGGTCCAGCCCCATATGAAACTGCTACACTCAGATGCAACAGCCCCAAATCAGGTCCCACTTCACAGAGGGAGAGAAACTGAGGCACGGCCTGAACGCACTGGAAACAAAACCCAGGCTCTTCAGTAGCAATCTCGTGTCTTCCCCCAGATCCACCTCCGCTCAGCAGTACCCTAGCAGCGGATGGAGGGCGTCCCCAAGGAGACTACATCAGCTTCCCAGCAAGCTATTTCCCCCTCGCTCCCTCCCCGAGAGAGGAAACGGGGCTGGCTGCATAGCTCAGACATCCCGAGTCTGGCACTGAAGGACGATGCAACTTAAGCAAGTGCAGGCAACCGAATGCTCTGCTTTGAAAAGCGTGCCCTGCTTCTGAGCATGCACCTCACTCCACTGTACCAGGGCAGGAGGGCAATGGATTGGTGCCTGCCTTGGCCTGGAAGAAATGAGCAGACCTGGGGCTTGGCCGTGAGTGCCCAGTCCAGCTCAAACCTACCCAAGCACTGCACTTTTTCAAGCCCCACAGGCTGCTGCGGACACTATTACGGGGCAAGGACACTCGACCCACCATTGGGCTTGCAACCCAACCGCAGCTGCCAGTTGAAGACACAAGTCCTGTCCCCCCCGCATCCCTTCCTTTGATACAGCTCAGCTATAATTTTTCACAGATGCTGAAGTGCATTAGCTAACTAGGGCGATGCCCAACACACTACATAGGGGACACCTCCAAGCAACTCGTTACTGGGACAGCACCACAGAACTTGTTCATTTTTGCTTTTGCTTCCTAAACTGGATGGGGAAATAGTGCAGCAGGATGAACTGGATTTACTGGATGCTTAGGAGCTGATCAAGGATTTCAGTGCAATCTCGTAGTGCATTTTAGGCTCTTCCTCCAACTTGGTTATAGCAGAGCATCCACTGGGGCACAGAAACTGCCCACCCCACGCTGACCCACAGAAATTACTTTACCTTGCACATAATGCTGAGACCATGTGCATGTGTGTACACACACACACACACACACACACACACGTGTGCACATACTTCTAGAAGACCCACAGTATTTTAAACGGCACAACATGCAATATGCCATCATGTGGCAATCCTCTTCCAAAGTGGCTCACATTTTCTCTTTCTGTTTCTCTCTGACTCAGGGTTTCCTGCTGGTTTTAGCTACTACGAGATTACGAGAATGCCAGAGCTTGCTAAAAAAATGATGTATTTGGACAAAGAGTCATTTTCTGGTCAAACTTTTTGAGGTCTGTCCAAGGTAAAAATACAAGAGCAAATCTGAGATGTTTTAAAGCAAGCGTTCTCCTACCAAAAAGCAGAGCATTTACTTTGAAGGCCACCCCTACCACTAAGAAAAACCTTAATTGAACTCCCTGCCCTCCCAAAGCTTTGCAATCCATCCAATGCTCAGGGAACAGCAATTTTTCATGCTCACTCGCACTGATCCCACTAAGGCTGTTCACTTCCAAAAGTGCAGTTCGTTCCTTTAGGAAATGAGTTCAATTGTGCTTTGGCTCCAAATAAAGGGTTTGCAGTAATAAGAGGTGCCTTGAACCTGACTTAAGTAGAGGTAAATTGGAGTACAAGGCAAGAGGCAGTAGAGAGGGATAAGACAGAGGTTTCTTTGCATTTCTCCTTCGGCCCCCAGTAAGCCTGCTGCACAGCGAAAGAGGTCAGGATTGAGATCGACTGATTTCCAAGCTAATGATTTTGAGGCTCTCAAACCCCACCTGGCCCTGCATCCTACAGTCCAGGGGACAGCTTGAGGGATCCAACATTTTAAGTTCAAGACTGCGTCAGTATATATTGCAGCGCAATTCAACTGCACACTCCCAGTGCAACAGCCTGCCTTAGACCTGCAGATCCAAACAGGCTGAGCAGCAGCTGGCCACCTCCCACCTAGACCGCCTTGCCTGGAAGAAAGCATTGAGGAGTCAGGAGGTAAAGGAAAGGCGAAGCCGGCAGGCTGGGAAGAGAAGCCCTACTCATTGCTCTTTCAGAACTGAAGCAGCTGTGAAGACTTGACAGGGAGAGGAACAAACCTCACGAAACACAGAAGTTCTGCTGTCCCCGGCGCGGTCCCCTGCGTCTCCAGAGGCAGCGGGGAGGAAGGCAGGCGGCTCCTCTCTCTAAAGGCCGCGGGGACGCTAGTGTCTCCTCTTGGGGAGCTTCAGAGACTTAGAGACATGCAACTTCCTGCCAGACCCCTCTCCGTCCCTCCCCCGCCAGCCCTGGTGCTCAGCCACTTGCTCAACAGGGCTTCCTGAAGCAGCTAAAACAAGCGCGCAGCCCCATCAGGCTAAGGCTAGCGTGCATAGTCTGAGCACAAACAGCTTGTACCTGGCTTCCAAGTTGGAGCACTGGCTGCACCTGAGCAGACCCTCCTGCTCCACATCTCAAAGCACTCAGCAGGTTTAACTAATGCACTGTTTCTTCACCCAGAGAGGAAACCAAGATGCTATGCCCAAGTCTCCAACCTTTAGACCCTGAGTCTTCCACGAGACAGTTTCATAGTTAGTCGGGTCGGAAGGGACCTGAGCAGATGGAGTCTGACCCCCTGCCATGGCAGGAAGGAGTACTGGGGTCAAACGACCCCAGCAAGGTGTTCATCTAACCTCCTCTTAAAGACCCCCAGGGTAGAAGCCTGCACCACTTCTCTTGGAAGCTGGTCCCAGACCCTAGCCGCCCTGACTGTGAAGTCGCGCCTCCTGATATCCAGCCTAAATCTACCCACTGCCAGCTTGTGATTGTTATTTCTAGTCACTCCTGGCGGTGCTCGGGGAAACAGGGACTCCCCAGTGCCTGCTGGTCCCCTCTGACTAGTTTGTAACAGGCCACTAGATCCCCCTCAGCCTTCTCTTGCGGAGGCTGAACAGGTTCAGGGCCCGTCGCCTCTCCTCGTAGGGCCTGCCCCGCTGTCCCCTGACCATGTGAGTGGCCTCCTCTGGACCCTCTCCATGCTGTCCACATCCCTCCTGAAGTGCGGCGCCCAGAACTGGATGCAGTCCTCCAGCTGTGGCCTGACCAGTGCCGCATAGAGGGGGAGGGTCACCTCCTTGGCCCTGCTCGAGATGCATCTGTGGATGCACGACAAGGTGCGGGTGGCCTTCCTGACCGCGTCCCCACACTGCCGGCCCATGTTCATCTTGGCATCAACGATGACTCCAAGATCCTTTTCTGCCTCTGCCCTGATGAGAAGGGAGTTCCCCAGCCTGTAGGTATGGTGCTGGCTCTTCCTCCCCAGGTACAGCACCTTGCACTTGTCGGCGTTGAATCCCATCCTGTTCTCATCCGCCCACCCGTAACCTGCCTAGGTCCAATTGCAGCCTATTTCTCCCTTCTAGCGTACCCACATCCCCGCACATCTTAGTGTCATCAGTGAATTTGAACAGGTGCTTTTTACCCCCTTGTCCAAGTCACTGATGAAGATGTTGAACAGTGCGGGCCCGAGGACCAAGCCCTGGGGGACCCCACTGCCCACCTCCCTCCAGGTCAAACATGACCCGTCACCACCCTCTCGGGGTGCGGCCCTCCAGCCGGTTGGCGACACATCTGACTGTGCGGGTGTCGACACCACAGCCCCCAGTAATGAGAACGGGGTGAGAGACAGTGTCGAAGGCCTTCCGAAAGTCCAGGAAGACGATGTCCACTGCTACCCCTGCGTCTACGGATTTGGTGACCTGGGCGTAGAAGGCCACCGGGTTGGTCTGACAGGACCCTCCACTAATGAACCTGTGTTGGTTGCCCCTAAGCATGATCTCTCCTGCTGGCCCCTCCTGGACATGTGCCAGGATAATTTTCTCAAAAAGCTTAACCAGGATCGAGGTAAGACTAACTGGCCTATAGTTCCCCAGGTCCTCCTTCCTCCCTTTTTTGAAGATGGGAACATTGACCCTCTTCCAGTCCTCTGGCACCACACCAGAGCACCACGAGGGCTCGTACAGCCGTGCCAGGAGTCCCGCAATGACCACAGCTAATTCCCTCAGTACTCAGGGGTGGAGATCATCCGGACCAGCTGATTTGAATATATTCAGACCCTCCACAAGTTCCCTGACTAGTTCCTCCCTGACCCTTGGCCTGGGTGCACGCCCTGGGGGCCTGAAGGGGGGCTGATCTGGTCCCTGCTCAGGAAAATGGAGGCAAAGAAATCGTTAAATAGGTTAGCTTTGTCGTCTGGTGTGACAACCAAATTTCCTAGCATACCTCGTAGGGGCCCCATGTTACCCAGTACCTTCTTTTTGCCCCCTATGCATTTAAAAAAGGACTTCTTGTTGTCCTTGAACAAATGACAAATGCAGGCAGCCCCAGCAGTCACATGCACAGAGCAGCTCTGTACCTTACTACAGGGTCAGGACCTCAGGTGCCAAATTTGGGTGCCCATGTGCCCTGAACTCCAGTGACTGAGTGCCCCCAAACTCCCACCTGCTGGCAGCTCAGCACCCCCTGGAAGAATCAGGCTGCTGGCTGCAGCTGCTGAACAGATTGGACGCCAACACCCATACACCCCCAAGGCTACACAGTCAGCAGACAATCTGGGAACATGACAGGAGTTCCCAAACCCTGAAGCTTCCGCTGCTTAGATCTGGCCTCTCTGGAGGAATATTAAAAGCATAACGTAGTTGTCAACACCCAACAAGAAAGAATCGCCTGCTGTGCCACCAACCCTGCGAGTGACCGCAGCGACCCTGGAGACCAATGCAAGTGCCATGGCATCCGTTTCCAATATTTTAATGAGTCGCTACATCTTACACTCAATTATAAAAGAATAAGAATCCATAAAAATATTTTCTTTTCATAATACGCACTTAAAATACTCGGGGCAAGTTGATGTGGTTCATTTGGGTGGGTTGCTCTTGTTCATTTTTGCCCCTGACAAACCCTTGGCTTTGGGGGCAGAAGGGTGGGTGCTCCCCTGAGGTGCAAGTGTCTACGCCCCCCCCCCACCCCCAAACTGCAGTTCATGGTGACCAGGTAAATAAAAACCAGAAGAGAGCGAGTGTTTGCCAAGTAGATGGGCGAGGAGACCAGTCACTGACCCGCAGAGAACTGAAGCGCAGCCAATTTCAGTGCATGTCCGAAAGCTCAGGGCATTGGGGGCAAGAGGGTGGTGAGGAAGGGTGCACTGGGGGTAGGACACAGCAAAGAGAGGGGCAGAGTGGGGAGGGAAGGAGGGAATATTTGCATAAATATCCATCTCATGTTGCAAAACCCAGATGCTACTGCAGTTTCTGGGAAGGCGAATGCCAGTTGGGGTGTAGCCAGCTGCTACCATGCTACCTGTTGGCACAGTTTGCCCGTGAGCAGCAAGTTGGGGTAAGGGGGCTGAGGACACTGTCGCCAACCCAGCTGCTTTCCCCCCTCTGCTCTGCAAAATTAACTTAAAAAAACTAAAAAGAAAAAGGAAAACAAAGGAAAAAAGGAAGCCTCATGTCACATGCTTCTGCGGAGCTGCCCAGGCTCCAGCCTTTGCACGTTCCAAAGCAACAGCAGCAGCAATCGACTCCTGTGGGACTCAGGGCGGCTGCTCCTCTCCCTCTCTTGACCTCCTGGCTTAAGGCAGCATGCCGATTCAGCTCTTCCATTTCCAATGCAGGCTCTGACTTCTCGCAGGTAAGAGCATGGGGCCTGCTGAGGTGCAGTGGAAGGAGACAGGAGAGAGAGCGAGCGAGAGATGCACATGCACCTCAGCCTCTGGAGCTGGACCCCTGTCACTGGTTCCCAGCAGAGAGGGAGTAGCAGCAAAACAAAGCATTAACAGCCAGGGCAGAGTCAAGGTGAGCAGCTGAGCAGAGGCAGAGCTCTAGCTTAGGAAGCGTAGGAAGGCAACACTGTCCAGAGGAAACAGGAGCGGTATTTCCCCCGGCCCTTGGTCAGGGTAGCCCCCCAGCAACTTGTGCTCTGGCTTCAAAGGCGGTCGAGGGAAGGAGGAGGTGGCAGCAGGGGCAGAGGTGAGCTGTCAGTGTCCAGCGGTTTGCAGAGGCCCGTGCTCTCAGAGGTATTCTTGTAGAAAGTGCAGCAGCGTGATTTCATAGTGCTCGCCCGACTCGGGGCACCGAATACTGTGTCTCTCGTTGGGGTAGATCTACATGGAAGCAAAGAGATGGCCATTAGCTGGGAATGGCTGCGTCACGCCCATAGCTCCTCCCATGGACTTGCCTCTGGCCCCATATGGCTGAATGCATTTTAGGGGAGCCAATGAGTTCTATGCAATATATCCGCTCTGGCACCCCCTGCACATGTCAACATGTCTGCTAGTCAACACATCCTTTCACAGCATCTGGTGAAGTGAGCTGTAGCCCACAAGAGCTTGTGCTCTCTCAACAGATCTTATTTAGTTAATCTATAAGGAGTATATCACCCTGTCTTCTGCTAGTCAAATGTCAGAGCAGGCCACCAAATGGCTTGAGGTCACCTGGGCAAGTCAACTGATAACCGTAGAGTGCAAGGGGAGAAGGCAGGCAGCAGGGGCGAAATACTGTGTGGGAAAGACTTGTATACTGTCGCTGTTCTGCAAAGCAGTAGAGCAGCAATCGAGTGCCACCTTCTGGTCACATTTGTGCAGTTGGCTGAAATTAAGCTAGGCTGGAATCACCTCTGCTTCTCCAGACATGGGAGCTCTTATACTACTTCCCTTTGAAGAAAGGAGGAGGAAGAAGGTATTCCACTGCCTCCTGGTGCACAGGGACCATCCGACCTCACTCCAGTTCCTCTTACCTGCAGCTGATAAGGTTTTCCAGCCCGGATTAGCTGGGAGACCAGGAAGTTGGTATGAAAAAAGTGCACATTTTCATCCAGAAACCCATGGAGGATCAGCAAGCGGTTTGGCCTGGAGATGGGGTGAGAGAGAATGAGTCTGAGGGCAAAGCCTGGCCAGAGACCTGAGCAGAGCCACCAGCCAGCACATCAGCACCTAGCTACGTGGGAGGGAAACAGGTCCTCCTCCGCCACCCCAGGGCATGGCATTGCTGACCTCAGGCTCACCTTAGCTGAAGCAAGCTGGGTCACAGCACCCTGCCCTTGCCCACCACAGACAGCAGTGTCAAACAGTGTGAATTAGGGCAGAAGATCACCCAAAGTTTCAGCACTCTCCACAGCAATCTTCTTAAAGCTTCTGCCAGTGAACTGACTTTCCCCAGCCAGCTGGTTTTATCTAATCTACCCCAGCTTCCCCCTGCTCCTCTTCCCTTGAAGCAGCTGAGCCCAGAAGAAAGTCAAGTGACAGTTAGATGTGCTCTGCTCTGGCCAGGTGCACACAGGCCAATGCCAGCTGATGACCTGCGGATAGAGGTCAGCTTTAGGAGATAAGGACGAGCACCCAAGGTAAGAGGGATTACTGCAAGCTTATCAGAAACAGCAAGCCCTCAGCAGTCAGCAGCAAATACCCCGTTGCATGGTACTTACTCATTGGGGAGTTTTTCTACATGCAGTGCCACAGAGCCGGCTTCGTAACCCTGCTGGTTGTTCTCTGGGACATCCATGTACCGTTCTGTGTACCCGGTGTCATACGCCATCCAGACTGTGACGGGGGCACCTGCTATGGCAATCTGGCAGACAAATACGGAGCAGGGGGCAGAGAGAGGGTTTCAATGACCCAGCGCTATAATACACTGCCTTATCCTTCCTGGGGAGGTCAGAGACCCACAGCTGTAAACATGTGCTTCCTCATTCCAGAGCAGCCCAGCTCCTGCAGCTGAAGTCAGTGCTGCACCACCCTCTGGTGCTGCCTTAACCAGGAGCTACAGGCATCACTGGGAAAACTCCAGCCTGTTCTACAAACCAGTCTAAGTGAGCACAAGGACCCCTTCTGCTCTGAAGAGCTATTCAGCAATAGCACTTCTTCAGGCCCACAAATCTCAAAGGGCTACACAAGCACTAGACTTTGACCCCCCGCATTATGTCAGGTGCCTTCCAGGTGGAGGGAACACTGGCCCCAACAGGCACACACAATCTGAGCAAAGGTTAATTAGGGGATATTTATAGGAATTGCTTTATCTGTTGCCAAGGAGCAGCCACCTATGGAGTAGAACAGTTGCTGAGGAAGCAAAAGGGACTGCTGAAACCACTGGGGAAATTCAGTTGTGGGAAAACGTAAGGGTCCCAGATGGAACTTGACCAGAGACTGGTTTTATTAGGGAAAGCACCAGGGAATCTGTTCAGAAAGTTTATTGTTGCCTGAGAAAGCACCGTACCCTCTAACGCTGTGTGGGTTTTACTGGCTCGAAAGCCCCGTAATGCGATTCACAGCAGTGCAGGGGCCAGTGAGGCAGCGTATCCCCTAAAGCAGCAGCCGGTCTCAGTCCACCCACCCATGCAGCTGGAGCCTGGAGGCAGAGGACGGGATGGTGACAGGGCTGCAGCTCTAACCCAGGGAAGGTGCATTTGGCGTGTCCTTTTCCAGGACTGAGGCTGATGACAGCCCATCCCCTGCCAGGGGGCATTCTCCCCAGCCAAAATGCACCAGGCCAACTCTCAGCCAGGAGTCAGGGGCAGGAACGGTTGGGGCACATCCCCCATTCTCCGTGCTCCTTCCTGTACAGAAGCTGTGGTCCAAGGCAGCCACTCTCTCACAGGACAAGCCAGTGCTCTGTAACCAGCAGCCAGAGAACTTGATAGCGACTTCACCTGTACGTTGCTTTCCACTGCTGGCTCAGAACTCTGCTGTTCCTTCCAGATGGTGCTCACAGCCCACTAGCTCAGGGTCCCAGCCCAAATCTGGTCTCAAACAGATGCTAAATGCAAAAGTGCAATGTTGACAACCTGCTTGATTCTAGGCAGCTGTTCCATCAAACCAGCCAATGCCTGAGCCAAGGGGGCAACTTTCACATTTCTCTGTAGCCCAGATCCAAGGGCAGCAAATAGGAAAAGCCAGCTACAGGCATGGAGCACTTGGAGCTTGTCATCCCATAACATCACTCCTAAACATCAGAGGCACTTGGCATGCCATTCTTCCCCAGCCACACTCACCTTGAACACACTGGGCTTGCAGATAAGGCCCATGAGAGAGAGGAAGCCCCCGTATGACCAGCCGTGGATGGCCACCCGAGTCAAGTCAACGAATCCGTATTTCTCTGCTACATAATGTAAACCTTCAACCTGGTCCTCAATCTCCACCTGGCCCTGGAAGAAGAGCTCAAGTCAGCTTATTTTCTGAGTGACAGGGGGGAGGCCACTGTAGGAGGAGAGATAATGCAGTAAACAGAGTTACCATTTGGTTTTTAAGGGCCCCTTCAAACTTGAGTCCTCGCTGACAGGAGCCCCTCCCATCGATTACCACCACAGCATAGCCTAGGGATGCTAGTGTGTTGAGCCGCAGGTACTTGATACCTTTGAAGGAATTATTCACTAATTGCACCTAGAGTAGGAGAAAAGACAAATCACGTGAGCAGCCCTCTGAAATCTTCTCCCCATCTTTGCAAGGGGTCAACAGTCACTACTTGGTGTATGAGGCTCTACGCCACCCCTCAGAGTTTATCAAGGCCTGAGCTAGGCTACAGCCACTAGCAAAGAAAGTTATTTGGCTCATAGCAACTGGACTGGGCAGGTGAAATCATCTGCAACTCCCAATTCTAATCAGAGGGCAAATTCCCAGGCAGCTCTGGAGAATTCCCTTACATGGGAGAGAAGCAAGAAAGGAGCTCAAGAAAGAGATGGAAAGTGCTGGGTCGGGTTATTACCTGAGGACCTCCATACACGAACAAGACTGTAGGATGCTTCTTTCCCGGTTGGACGTCATGAGGTTTGTAGACCATCCCGTAGAGCTCAATGTCTGACTGGGTCCGGAAATGAAAGATTTCTGGAGGCATGTAGTCTGGAGGGCAGCCTGTGAAGAGCAGTCCAGACACTAGCTACAGGTTTAAGACAATAGGCTCATCATCCTACCTGAGCCAATGGGTTTAACTTGTATCCTACATGCCTCTTAACCTGCGGTTGAGCCCATGTCCTTTTCCAAGATGTCGGTCACACCCTATCAAAAAGAAGCTTAGGGTCTGTCTCACCAAGAGATACCTGGCCCAGCCCACACATGGCAATGGGTTTCACCAGCCTGCAGAGACCACCAATGACAAATGCCACCAACTGTGCACACAATCCTGTGTGATCCTGGCAGGCAAGTGGAAGGAAGAAGCCTTCCCAGCAGGATGCAGCAGCTGCTGGGAACCAAAAATACTCCTTCAAAGTCTGCAGAATCACGGCTACACAAAGTGGCAGAAGCTACGCACATTCCTTGAGTGCAAGAGGCGTTAAATCCCCATCCATCTGCCTTTCCCTAGACCACCTCTGTGAAGAAACATCTACTAAACCATGCAGGCATGGTTAATCTGGCATCCTCATACAATTTCTCTTGCTCAGAGAGCAAGGAACTAGCATAAGAAGTGCATTAGGTCCCCCTGGGCCCCAGCAATACCACACCCCTTCCTGTACAGAGCTATCCAGTAAAGAGATCTACTCCCGGAGGCAAACAGTGGGTAGGAAGATTCACTTCCCAGCCAATGCCCTTGCCTGGCTCCCTTCCACCTCTCCAGTTTGCATCAGCACTGCCCTCCTGCCTAGACAGAGCATTAGGGGGGTGGGGGGAAGGAGTGAAAGGAGACGTACTGGCTGCCTCCATCATGCTGGCCCAGAACTTGGGCTGCTTGTGAAGTGGGTCCTCATCGGGGCCACTCATCTTGTAAACGTGCACACAGGGCGGGGTGCTGACACTGCTGTAGTGGCTGATGAACATGTCAAAGTTCTGTGGGAGAGAAGACGATCATTCTCCTGCATTCCTAAGACGAATTACTCACGCCCCCACTCCCCACAACAGGACTGCCTTCTGTACCATCACGCTACTCTGTTAGAGCAGGAACTACAGAGCAAGGCATTTGCAAGGAACGCTGGCACTGGCTGATAGTGCCTATGAAGTCTCCTCAGGAAAGCCTGGGCAGGAATCAGTTTGCTCCCGTTACAAACTAAGCATGGGCTGCATGGTTGTCACATGCAGTCCACGTGTTATTACAGGGTTGAGGCAAACTCACCTGGCTCATTGAGCAGCTGTGAGAGAAGCCTAGAGTGGTGAGCCGTACGATTTCGCTCGGAGACTCATAGCCGACCACATAGAGATGGTGCTCCAAGGGGGTATCTTTTGTGCCTTGGAAATACACCAGCTTTGTTGCCTCATTCACCCAGATCTGCACAGAAGACAGAGGACTCGGAATCAAAAGGTGACAGCTTGCTCTTCCCTCCCTGACTTAAACTGACGCATCAGGCAAAAGCCAGCCTCCATAAAATAGACCATAGCAGAACAATGCTCGTTGCATTAATGATTGGTGCCCCGGGCCTGTGGACATGCACACAACGCTTGTGCAGGGCTGGATGGAGACCAGCTTAGAGGAATGCCAGAGGAGAAGACAGCCAGCTCTCTAGGTGCCTCGCTATGTTCACAAGCTAAAAGAGCATGAAGCCAGGAAAAAGGATATTCAAAACCATGTTTTTAAGAGAAGGAGCTTCCAGCAATGTTTCTGCATGGCTGCCCTGGTAGCAAGGATGCACAGGTTTCTTTCCAGCAACCTACAAACTTCATAGGTGGGATAGAACTGACTGACTGTTCCCGTTACAGCCATTTCTACACCTGCGCTCTGCTGAACCAAAGCTCCAGACAAAGCAGTTTCTAAAAGCTACCTGGCTCAGCAGCGGAGAGGCCAAAACTGCATTAAACATCCATTTTAAATATAGTTTTAGCAGAGGTTAGCAAAACTGTTTTCCGTCCAAAGTGGTTTCTACACATTGAAAGCTATTCCAAGCCCAGCCTGGTTGGAACCTACAGGACAATTTGGATAACACAACTCTTTATGGAGGGGGAGGAAGGGGGGGGGGGACGGGACACGTGGGACTAGCCAGTTAAATTGGTCAAGAACACTGTGACAGAACCCTGCAGGGCAACAAATGAAATTGAAATAATTGCTGCTAGCATGATTTCAGCTGTAACGTGTAAAGGGCAATGCTCTGGCCAAAAAGAACAGCCTGAACTGTAAGAATTCACCTGGGGAGGGACAGAAGGTTAACTGTGGAGTGAGGAAAGGCAGCAGTAATTGTATGTGTGAAACTAGATGCCCTCAAAGAGAGAGTGGAATGACAATCCAGATTAAATGGGACTGAACAGACAAGGCTTCTGTTCATTGAAACAGTCTGGGATGCACAAAGATTAGATATTAAGTAGCCCTGAGCCTAAAGCAAAACAGAATGGGCTTTGACTAGCTAGTAGTAGGGCTTTAAAACTCCTATTTGGCTACTGTGCTAGGAACAGCTACCACCCCCTCCCAACACAATTACATCAAGCTCGCCAGCCAAACTCCTCCTAAGAGCTCTGCAGAGGGATCAGCTGGATGATAACAGATCATTCCAAGCACCAGTGCACATTCCTAATTCCCAAATGCACCCTGGGGTTAAAATGCTGCGACCCAGTGGCAAGCCTGAGCTTTTCAGAGAATGCCTATTTGTTACTGTTGGATCTCAGCCTCTAGTACCGTTTTATGGTCGGACTCATTCACGTGGTTTCCCAGAAAGAGCAATAAGGCGCCTGATTAAAAAGACAATCAGCTTGCTGTATGCCAGGCTACAGCGCTCCTGGGGAAAGCAAAGGCAGCAATAAAAAAAAAAAGCTAGAAACAAAATGAAGCTTAAGTAGTTCTAGCTGGTCCCAGGCGTCTGGAACAACAGGAGCAAGCCAGGTTTGCGGGCAGCAAGTGTAAAACCAGAGCACGGCAAGAGAATGCAAGAATAACCTGTACCTTTGAGCCATGTCGTGCCAAGACCTCCCACTCCCCACTGGTCAGGGCGATCTCCTCTTTGATAGGGCATTTGAAGTCATCTAGCAAGGAGGAAGGGCAAGAATGAGAGCCTTATCTAGCTAATTTCTGAGAGAACAATTCAAAGAGGAGAGGGAACATTCTGAAATGAGACAACCACACAGGGAGGTTTGCTCCAACCTTCGTTGTGGACGTATGGCTGGGTCCAATCGTAGCTGCCCTGCTTTAGAAGGACCATGACTCTGTACAAGTGACAGAAGCCTGTCTTGCACTCATTGGCTCGGATAAAAACCAGCTCCTCCTCCTCTCCCTCCGGTTGGATAAAAGGATAAAAGATGTCATGAACCTACCAGACAACAGAAAAGGACACTGTGAGCAAAGAGGCATGGCCATGCAGCTTCAGACAGGAAGGGAAATAAAAACACAGTAGAGAAAGGCTGACCTTGGCTTTCCATTGTCACCAGAGGACAACCCTATGCCCATGTGGCAAGGTAAGCCCCTCAAGATACCATACAAGCCCACAACCCAGCCTGGCACCACTGTGAATGGGTGCAGGTGGAAAAGTAGTGTCCTAGCACAACATGGGCCTGACAAGCCATTCAAAAGCTCAGATGAGCTGAGCATGCTGACAGCCCTGGGGCCTACAACCCTGTTTATGCCACAACAGACATTGTTTTAACACTACTCATGGCCTCCATCATACTGATGAGCTCCCCAAATCCTGAGCAACAAACCAAGTCTAAGGTTAAGGATGGTTCATCCCCCAGAGCTTACTCCATCCTTGGTTTCTCTGCCAAGACTCCCATCAAGAAGTTCATTAGTACCATGTCAAATGAAACCAGGGATGGAGATGTGTCAGTTAAGGAACAGACCCACTAGCTCATTTCACTGTGGCTACCAACCCATGGAGAAATGGCAACTTTCAGTCTCTTCTTATCTAAACTAGAACTGGCAACAGAGGAAGTCCTTCACTGCTACATTGTTGGCTTTGTGGGCTACCTAATGTCTTACACCTGAAAAGATTTTCAAAGGGCATGGACACACCATCAGTCTGATAGGGTAACCAGTCTGGGCAAGGGCAGCAGAGCTGGACGCATGCCCCACATACTGAAGAAGATGGGGAGGAACTTGGAAGGCTTGCCTCTACTAGGCCCAGCCCTACACCCTTACATTTATCCACACATCAGTGGTTTCTTCATATATCACAAAGGGTTGGACATTTTCTGGCACAGCTTTGGCAAATTCAGTGCGCTGCTCCTCGTTTTCTGGTACTGGGATGAACAGCGCTGGAGGCAGGAGGACTAGCTGGAGCCGCTGCTGAGGACGATCTAGGAACATGGCCCAGGCACTGTGAGAGGAAGGAGTGAGTAAAGGTGAAACAGTCTGCCCCCACAGAACTAACACTCTCTCCTTCCCTCCACTGGAAGGCAGGAAGAAGGCTTCCAAAGCAAAGAACATGCAGGCGAGCCGCCTGCCAGACCTGCGAGTGTGTCCGTTTACAAGGAAGCACAATCAGCAAGATGTCATTTAACTGGTCGTGACAGTGTTCTTCTCCTTGGAAAAGGAAGTGGTGTTTCTAATACAACAAGGTCTTGAAGCAAAAAAAACCCCAAAAAACAAAACAGTCAGCAGTCTGCAGTGAGCAAACAGAAGGAGTTACTTTCATCTACACCACAGCTCTTGCAAGGGAGACTCTCCAAAGTGGAGCTCTACTGCAGCCCTCCTGGCTTGCAGGGAGGCATGTTGATTGCTGCTTGACTTGGATACACTTAGGGCTAAATATGCAGCAGCAGAGATTTTACATGGTAGAAATGATACCACCTGCCTGAAGGAACAACCCCCCTATACCATAATGACCACATCATGGGCTTCATGAATTAATACCCCCCCACTAGCCCAGCAGAGCCCTTGTGCAAGCACCATGTACCACCTGAAAGGCATCTTGGGGCTTTGCATAAGGTGATATAAACCAAGCACCAAGGCACTGAGAGCAGTAATCAAAGATAAAGAATGGGCCAGAGGAAAGTGCAGCCTCACACTCCAGTTACCGATTGGTCACAGAAATCAAATCTTCTAAAAACAGATATTGTTAACTAGCCATAACAAACATGATCCGGACTGAAACAGCCAAAATCTAAGTTAACCTTTGAATCAAAATTTATGAAAGTCCAGCTATTCTGAAATGACTGGAACCACATGAAAAGTTATTTTTAGATGTTCTTTTGGGTCCTGTAACTACCTGAAACTTAAATAAGCCAGCACAGGAAGTAGAAGCATCCATGTTTGCTGGAGCGTTCAGGGAAAGGCAAGTGAAAACTGCACAGTCCTTGTTTGCAGATAAATCAACCCTTTCCTTCCTGAGGTCTTAAGTGTTTTCCTGAATTTCAAAACTGGGATATGCTGTCAAGAAAAAGCAGTGAGTTGTGTTGCTAAATCCTCCAAGCACTCTCCGGGAAAATTAGCATTCCCCAACAGAAGAGGCTCCCCCCACCATCTATCCAAAAGCTAAGAATTCCCACAATAGGATTCATGCATTGATCCTTAACAGCCAGCTGTTATGGCTTTGCCAAGATAACCCACGGGTCTAAACAGAGTACCTACAGAGGCTCCCAAAGAAACCCTCTCTCTGTACAGAACTGCACAGAAGGCAGGGTATATTACAGGAGTTTTTCAATTTCCTCCAACCATGACCAACACCAAATACACCACAGACAAGACAAAGCATTACAGTGTACTGTGATATAACTGCTTACAGTTATCCCGATTTCTTACCACAACAATTTTGTCTACGTATCTATACTCAACTGCTCTGGTAACAGGATTAAAAATGAATTCTCTGGGATTGCACACTTGACATACATTGTGTACAGTGCCACAGTTTTGGTTTAAAACTCAAAGTTCACCACTCTCTTTGCCATTTGGTCAGTTATAATATAGACTAAGATAATAGGATTATCTTAGTGAGTCAAGCACCACAGAGACTTATGGTTTTTGTGGGTTTAAGCCTGGCCCATAACAGTAAACTGTAAAGTAAATTAAATGGCTGCAACAGATCAATTAACTGGATGGATAGTGGGGTTCTCCTGGTAAAAAAAAAGCCTACGTACTATTTGCCATCCCTGGTCCATCCAGCACGTGCAATGTACTCCACAGAAGGGAATAACGTGGCAAAGGGCTGCACCAGCTCCTTGTCCTGAGCACATACAATCTGCAAGAAAAGAAAGAACATAAAACCAGCAAGTTCCACTTTACTCTGAAGTTTGGTGGAACAGGGGAAGTGGCAGGCAGTGCCTAACAGCATCAGTGAACCAGGACTGCAGACGCGGGGCTTTACTTCTGTGGTGGGAAGAGAACAAGGCGGGTATCTTGAGACCCTTGTAGTATAATGGCTTTGGCATCCACTCCCAGGGGATGCAAGCATAGGACTGCATCTGGGTTCTACCCTTGCTGTGCTGTTCACCCACTCAAAGCCCTGCTCCTCACTTCTCCAAGAGGTGAATAACATCTTCCCAGTATGGTAAAGTAATTCATGTTCCTTGATCAAAAGATCAATAGAAAGAGCAGTGAGAGGGGTGTCAGGCACAAAGACTTTTGTCTTTTGCTTTCAAAGTGCCAACAGCAACTGCACAATCTGCCCAGCTTCAGCAGCAGTCACCCTTCACGTGCTACGCCCCTGAACCTCCTTCTCCAGAGACTAGAGATGACTTACCTTCCCCTGACTGTCTGTTTGAAATTCTGCCAGCTTTAGTGTTATCTTGGGGTTTTTGCTGCCTGGAAGGGAAGCAGCAAGGAGAGAATGCCACGATCAGATAAGACAAGCAATCTGGGCACCCCCCCTAGCTTGCACAACAGACATTTTTTAGATAACAAGAGAAAAGTTCAATGCTGCTAGCTGTGCATGAATGTACATCTAGTGAATGGCTATGCCGAGATTTCTGTTGTGAATGCATGGAGAAGTATATCTGCCTGTGCAGGCAGGTGTGTGCACAGTCATTTCTTGTCAAAGCAGATATAAATTCCCTGTGTATTCAGGGCTATGCCCGAAGGGACAGCTTCCCACTCAACCATAGTCCCCTTTGTTAAGACAGATTTGGCCATTTCTTTCTGCAGTGAGCTGTGCATTCAAAGACTGAGATCGCCCTTAATATTTATGAGATTCTCTCATATCCTGGTAAGCATCTAAATTAATAATGCAAAGCTGATAGGACAGATGCTGCGGCTTTGGCCTACAGAAGCTGGAAGTAACATCAGATGCTCTGCAGCACCCCATTCACCTGTCCTGGGATATCGATAGGAGTCTGTTTTTCTCTCTTCCAGAGCAGGAGAAGGAACATGAATTATCTCCACCTCCGACTCATCTACTTCCTCATACAAGATCCGCAGCGTTTTTAAATCTTCTGAGCCTAGAAACAGACACAGTAGGTTTGCCATTAACATCCTCAACTGCCTTTCTTCACTAGGACGGAGCACTACTGTAGTAGGTCTAGCAATTCTCCACACACACTTCCCTTAAAGCCCTGCAACTTCTGGTAAGTATTCACATGAAAATTCTACTAGTTTACAGCTCATAAGCTCTAAGCAAATGACCTGGAACTCAGATCTTCAAAAGCAATCAGTAAGTTACTGACACAGTTTAATCTCTCTAAGGCTAAGAGGGAACACTGACCTTCTACCGAACCTGTGGGGCACCACCAGTAGCCTGTGAAACGATCAAACTCCTCCTGGATGACAAATGTGGCTACTCCTGCTGACTTGGGATCATCTAGAACATTGGATAAGCCTGTAAAGGGAGAAAAATTGGGGTTGAATCAGGAAGAGCAATGCAGGAGTAAAGCTTCCTGATCAGAATCTTGCAAGAAGAAAGGACTCGTCTCTTGATGGTTAGAGGGAACTCTGAGTACCTTTATGGCAGTATGTCATCCGTCTCTCCTCTCCAGTCTCAATATTCGCTACCCACAGGTCATTGTTATTGATGAAAGAAAAGAAGGCAGGGTCAGCAGGGCAGATCTTGGGGTCCATTCGAGGTCCCGAGCATTGGGTCTTGATCTCCAGTGGCTTCATAGGAGACACCTGTGATAAGAAGGCACGTGCTATGTACTAGCTCTGCTTTCAACTCTGAGCTGAACAAAGGCCCAAGAGATGGTTCCAGCCGACCCATGATGGAACCAGGGCTCAAAAGCGTGCCTCAATGGGAAGCCAGAGGCAGGACCCAACCCAAGAGGTATCCACCATGTGATCATTCACCATAAGAACATTGTGCTGGCCTGCCATCTCTCAAACCATGCCCAGTTGTTAGCAGACTCACCATGAAGCCATTCTTGCCCCCATCTCGACAGTGAAAGAGGCTGTTGCTGGCCTGAAAGAGGAAAAGGCCACTCTCGCTGTGGAAGTCATATGAAGTGATTCCAAAGACCCCAAGACGCTTGCGCTCCCTCAGCAGTTCCTCTTCCCTAGAGTACATCCCGTGGTGAGGGGTTGCCTGATAGTGAATGAAAGAAAGAGAATTTGCAGGTCTGAAGGGGCAGCAATGCTTTATTAATGAGATGGGCTAATCCATGAGTGGCTGAAACGTGACCCATCAGCTAAATGCAGCCAACAAGCCTATAATGCAACTCAGACCACTGATGTTTAAACACAGGTGGGACTCTAAAGACCATACACCCCCCTCTCCCAGACAATGCTTTCTTCTAGATCAAAGCCAAAGGCTTGGATATACAGACTGAGTGGCATTTCCACCTTAAGCACAAGACAGCTGCCACTTACTCTATTTATGCAAACCAGGTGCAGTCAATTAACCTAACACCACCTACATCCTCTCACAAAGAGTTTCCATGTCAGACACTGCAAATGATCACTATTTCAGGAATCTTGCATTCGCTTCCAGGGCACTCAGAGATCCATATATGATTCTAAGCCCCTTAAATCTGCTTAACAGAACCCTTGGAAAGAGGAAAGCAAGACCAATGTGACCCCCTCCTACCAGGCCCTGCCACCCCCCAACACCCTCTCACTATAAATTACAGCCCAGTACCAGGCAACCATGTGTTTCCCTTCCTGAATGAATTACTTGAAACAAACTGGCAATGGAAGCATACAACAGAGCTAGCACTTGGAGCCCTACTGCATCCCTGTTATAAAGGCAGTTATTAAATACAGACATTCAAATGGAGTGGGAGGGAGGGAGGCCAAGTAGGGAGCCTAGGCAAGAAACCCAGAGCGACAATCTGTCATCCCATCTTAACTGGAGGTAGAACACTGAGTACAGGCAAACATATTCTGATACCACCAGCTGATCCACGGCTGGCAGACCAACACTATCCCATATTATAGTTGATACACCTGCTCCCATTCTGCTTGGTGTGGTACAACCAGGCTGCTGCACTCCAACAGTTGAAAAGAGCGGTACACACCATATTAGCTGTCTCTTCGGTGTCAGACTATCAGCCGGCATCCTCCACAAGGACTACCATGGCACAGAACCTCCTCCATCTCCTCTCACCTGAAAGTGATCCAGCATCTGTTTCCATGACAAGAGCAGCAGGGCCTCCTTCCGTACCTTTTTGGGAATCTCTGAGTAGAGGAGGGAATTCTCCCGGCTACCATATGGCATCCCTGTTGGAAGAACAAAAAAACAGTTCACTGTGGGCATTTCACCAGAGCTAGGTGTGCCCAAGACAGGTAATAATTAAGGCCATTTTATTAACTACTTAGAACCAGATGTTTTGGGTGATATTAATCAGGCACCTTTTCCAACCTGCTCCCCACAATCCACTCACTAGGTAGTACCCAAAACGCTTTAGCTTTATTAAGCAAAGCTTTCTTCGGCAAGGTATTGGTTCACCTTGGCTGCTTCTTTACTTGCTGCTCAGCTCACACCTTAGCTCAGTGGTTCTCAACTGGGTGCCTTGACATCCTTTCAAGGATGCCATGAGTTACCACACAACATAAGCAGGTAGGTGTGCCAACACGATTCACACAATAAACCCAGAGATCTCAAATAGGAACCCACAGCGTCAGAAACATTCTAACTTGTTTTGGACTTTTTGTGTTCTTTGCAACAGAAGAACTATTCTGTTCTTTTTCTGTAGACAGAAAAGAGTGGAAGAGCTGGCATTTTCTGATGGAGGCCTCGAGTCTGAAAAGGTTGAGAACCATTTCTCTAGATGAACTCTCTCTGGAGAGCTTCTGCCCTTACCTATGCAACTCAGTGGGTGGAACCCTCCAAACATTCCTCAGCATGACAATGTCTTGCTAAAAGAACAGGCTGTTCAAACAAACCCTGCCAGTCTGCGATTGGGATATAATGCCTTCCGGCTCTTGTGTGGGCAGAGGCACAGCCTGGGTAATAGCAGTTGGGGCCTCCTGCTCCTCAATCTAAAAGAGGAGGGACAACTTATGCACACAACCATGTCAATCAGTCCTTGACCTCTTTGGAGTGGCACCTGTGGTGCCAGCCATGCTGCCTCGTCAGCTACTTCACAAAAAGGTGCAGAGCCACCACAGTGAGCAGCCAAGGTCAAACAAGTTACCAGAGCTGGCCCAGATGCCAGCAGCAACATTAGCCCTGGGGCTGGCTCCGTCAGTGGTGTCACTGAGCCAACAAATTTGCCTTGCACCCTTCCAGATGGGAACTTATTACAATCAAGACTCAATATTGTCCCAGGACAACAGGGAGGGACACCTGCCCTGCTACTGCCAATGCTGCAGCTGTTCTACACAGGAAAGGATTACTGCAGCCTCTGAGCCTGTTAACCTGGTGCTGCACTCGCTTTAGCGAAATGAAAATTGAAATATTAATAAGCACCCGAGAAGCAGAGCAACACGCGAGCACACAGTCCTCAGAGACACAGAAACACTGAAGTGCTGAGCATGTGGTGTTTAATATAAGCAGCATCTGCCATGACACAACATGAGAGCCTACAGGGACCTTCCTCGGGAATGATATAAGATGTCCAAGCTGGCTGTAGTTAGGAACACCAAGATATGACTACAGATGCATTTTAAATGGCTGGGACTGCAGTAACATGTGAATCTCCAGGTGCCCTTAAAGTTCTTATACTGCATTAGCAGCATCTAGGATGACTCTGCACTATCTATCATTGATAGTTGCAAAAGAACTGCCTACAAATCTGAGAACCCGAGCTTTGGTCCTTCTGTGATGTATAGAACTGCTCAGCTCTGATAACAAATGTGTCCAAAGAAAAAACAGCAGAAATGTACTCTTCCCCTCCTCAGCGTATGCACATCAAAATCCATGCTAAATCTTAAAGCAACACTTATGCCAGACTGGGGACAATACTTATAGACTCCCTTTAAGCCTATCAGTAGTGACACCTTGTAGCCTCAGAGACATAACAAGCCGAGCTGGTGCCAGGAGCAAGCTCTGATGGAGAGTGGCTGTGGGGCACGCACAGGTTCAAGACCAAGTCTAACCCGTGCTGGGAACTCATAAAAGTCCCTGGCTGAGCTGCTGCTGCCACTGCATGCTGTGCCCACCCTGACTTTGCTGCTTTTAAAGCAGCAGCAACTGGGGATTGTTTTGGACAGGGTGCAGACTCTGAGGGGATGGGGGGCAATTCTAGTGCCCCTCCTAACTTGGTGCCCAGGTGCACTTCTTGCCCACCCATAGTTATGCTGCTGTGTAGCCCAGAACCAAGCTTTCTAATGATACCTTATTCAGTAATAAAGTGGTCAATTTAACACCTGCTCATTAAGGCTGTGAAAGTAAGAAGCTTTTATCCTGTGCTGTGAGAAGGCTTCAAAAAGATAAGAGATTTTGCCATCATATTAATAACTGGCCAACAATCCAACATGCTCTTGTGCTCCATAAACTTCTTGAGGAACAACGAATGTTAAATGTCAAAGTTCAGCACTACGTCATCTAAGCCCAACTACTTGAACTGTCACAGTCATTTCACTGCAGGGCCCCAGCTGGATTCCAACAGGAAGATGGACTGCAAATTGTTCACACCATGGGAAAATGCTAACACCAAATACAACTTGTAAGCCAGTCATCTAGATAAGTGTCTAACTTTCATCACTTTCACCAGTACCACAGGGGTCTCAAAGCCAATTCGGTGTTGATGTCTGGACAAAAGGAAGCCCTTGTGGTTTTCACTTCCCACAAGGAATCCATCTGTTGTTCTAACACATCTATTCAATTTTGTTTGCAGGGTGCCTGCTCTGTTAGTATTTCTCAATGAAAATTTGCTGGGGACTACAATAAACCAGTTCACTTGAGCTGCCATGAGAGATCAGACTACTCTTCCATCAAACCCAGTATCATGCTGGCAGCAGTGGCTAACACCCAATGCTTGAAAGAGAAGTGGCATCATTGCAAGACAGCACAGCCGGCTGCATAGAGCACACGTTACTGACCATAACATTATCCAGCCTTTCTAAAAGTCTACCCACTGTATTTAACTGTTGCTAAATTAGCTGCAACTCTAGACTGGTGTAGCTCAAAGATCTACCTTCTCCCAAATCTTCGAAAACAAGAGAGAGTTCAGTGGAAAATACTATTAATACCTTAGTCTTATTTAACAGATTCATTCTCCTCCTAAAAGCACTTTACAATTGCCTCATCTCTGAAACACACCCACAATGTCAATGCCTTCCACCTCATGAAGCAGCGAGAAAAACAATTTACTGTTTCTGTGAAATAAACTGATATCACTTCCTCAAATCAGTGAAATGCATGGAGTTTGCTCCCAATCGTTTCAGTGTTTTTTGCAATCTGAAAAGTCAACTGGACAGTCAATCAAACACCCCATAGCCATGACTCATGACCGAGCCATGTCCACCTAAAAGATGAAGGGAAGGATCTTATGATTATGTATATTACAGCAGCACACAGAGGGCCAGAGTAGAACTCTCTTATGCCAAGCATTGGGCATAAATAAATAAGGAAGTCCCTGACTTGAACAGCTTCCAGTCAAAATAGACAGAGAAAATGTAGGTGAGAGTAAGTATGAGGAACTGAAATGCTTGTCCAGCTCTGGACAGGAAGTTCACAGCAGAGCTAGAAACTACTTCTAGATGCACTGAGTCCCAGTCAAGTACTCTAAACCCAAGACCATCACCCCCTCTTAGAGCCAAGCTCCTCCAGGACAAAGAAGGGGACTGGCCAGCCACAATTATCTGGGTGATAGACACACAAATACTGAGCAACATGAAACCAGACTGAACAAGACAGAGGGATAGCTGAAGCCAGACTTACCTAGGTAATACAGCCGATGAGAATGTGGGCTGGATTCTTCAGTTTTCCGGACAAACTGGAAATCATGGGGAGCCTTGTTCACAATCATGCCCGAATACTTCCTGCTGCCATGAATAATGTCACGCAGGCCATCCCACGAATGCTTCTGCACCTGGAACTGGGAAGGCACATCCTCCATCTCAACAACTTCGGTACTGTCCGACAGTGCATCCACTGCAGTCATCCTCTCTTCCCCTTCGGAACTGCTCAAGAAACTGAGGAAAAAAGCAGGGGAGATCATTAGCTGGAAGGGATGCAGCACACTCCATCTACTTACAGGGGCCAACTAATTGCAAAGGCCATGTGCCCCTTGAGAATCTTTGGCTCTTAAAATTACTTCTGTAGTCACATACTAAACAGGGCCACGTGAAAACGAGTAATCCATCTCCCACACACAGGCAAGACTCAACTCCAGGACTTCCTCCAGAAACAAATCACTGCTTAAAAAACAATCAGGGCAGGAGAACACCTGCTGCAGCAAATGTTTACTCAGTTTGACTGAACTGAAATATATTCTAGCCATATCATTGGGACAGATCATGTCAAATTTGATGTACAGATATAGAGACTACAACATCTGACCTGAGCATACAAAACTTAAGTCCTAATCCTGACCCGAATGAGGCATAATGCTTGGCTTCCTTGCAGTGCTCTTGTAATCAGAAGTGAAGTGGGACAGCTGTCAAAACAGGAGCGTAAAAGAGCAACTGACTGGGCTGCAGGATGAAGAAACAGCAGGCATTGCAGACTCTCGGCACAGTCTGCACAATGCAGCACAACCAGTCCACCGGTTTCCAAAGAAGCAGTTATCACTTTAGATAAAACCCAGCCCTGCTCCTCTAGTCATTAGGAACTTCGAGATCTGCATTGTCAAGCCTTTGCTTATAAAGGAGGGCGTGATCAACCTTACACCAAGCATGGCTGGAGACTGTGTGCCAGAGGAGGCTCAGTGAGGAGGAACCTCCAAACTTTACTGAGGTCCAGTGAGCAGAACCAGATAGCCTAAGAGCAAGCTGACTTGCCAGACTTCTTCCAAGGGACAGATTCATTCCCCAAATGACATGGCCATACACCACTCCAACACCAGCCCCACATCTCCCTTCTTAGCCCTTCTTAGTTATTCACATGTTGGCATAAGGGTAGAAAACTTTCTAGGAGTAAGTTTCATGGAGAATAGAAGAAAGATTGGGTTCTAAACAACCCTGACTGAAATGAAAGTCTGTTCCAAGCCACACGTTTCTTTCACAAATGAATGCAGCCTGCTGCTTACAGAGATTTGGCAGCATCCTGACAGAGAACAGATTCCACAAAGCAACTGCCACACTTGAGTGTTACACTAGTACAAAACAGACACCAAATCCTAAAAAATACAATGCAGCTCCATACAAAATGTCTGTACACTCTCTCTCAATAAGGGGATTTGCAGGTAGTTCTCATTCAGAAACCACACACACACACAACAAACCCCAGAACAAAAGAAGAATTTGTTTTGGTTCTTTCTGTATTATGAACCAATCTTCCACTTTCCAGGATCCTTTCTAAAGGAATGTTCTCACTTGTACCTTCGTCACATTTGACTGGATCATCAATTCTGCTCTACCCAACACAGTGATAGCTCAATTGTCACCTGCTCAAAAACCTCTTGATGTCAAGCAAGACTGAAAAAGAAAGCCTGTAAAATCCCTCCTCAAATCTCTTCTGAAGAGACTAACCTAAGATTAGACAGGCAGTCATGCAAAACATACCATCTACTGCAGTGGTCATCCACCAAGTAGTAGATTCTGCATGACCACCAGGCCAGATTACTCTTCTCACTGAAAAAACATACCTGAAATAAGCTGGGCTTCCTTGTAGGTGACAGACAGAATATAAGGCAACAAATATCGTAACAGCTTCCCAAGTCCCTGACTACTGCATTATGAGCACATATGATGTGAAACCATTACAAAGAAGCTCTGGAAAAAAAACCCTCCCCCACTCCTGATACCAACCACCCAGCAGAAAAACAACAAAATCAGAGCTTGAAAACAAATGAAGTGCAGGACCCTGCAAAGAGAGCATGACAAGCAGTTCAGGTAAATCCACAGTGGAGAACACTGAATCAAGCTTTAACAAACTCTCCCCCATAAACCTTGCATAATATCAACAGCCTCAAGTCTGTCAGCTTCACATACCCTGGGTGTGGCAGGAGCAATTCGAGTCAGTCTCCTGGCCTCTTTCAGAACAAAAAGCCAAGCCTGAAAACAAAATGCCACCTATCAGAAACACAGCGGGGACAGCACAAGGATTTAAAAGCAGATGCAGCAATATAGCAGTTACACTCCTCTTCCCAGATCCCACTACAGTTTGGGCCAAGTCTGCTCAGCTGATAAATCAAAAGGGTTTTCAGGACACTAATAACATTCCACAAGACAGCTCTTCCCACCCAGCTGGCAAAACCCCTTCAAAGACAGTGATGGTAGGATTCAAACAACTCTGCTCTGCACAAGAGGAGTTTTCAAGGCCAGCTCAGGTTTCAGCGACTTAACTTGAACACAGTTCATTCACATCCCTAAAACTCATCCTTGCAACCAGCCACCCCACAGGAAGCTAGTGCTAACAATTAGACGAGAGGACAAGAGAGTCCTGGTATCTTGTCCTGCTGGTGCATTTTGCATCAAGAATATACTCATCAAGACATAAAAGCAGTCACTCTTTAATTATTTCCACATGTCACGGCAAAGAGGCCAGAAGATGCTATTGTACATTCTCACAGTCCATCCAAGAGTCTGAGATCTACGCAAAGATTAGGCTAAGAAGTAAACAGGAAGGGATCATGGAGTCAACAATGAAATGCAGCCATTTGGTGGGGCAAAATGAAGCACATGGCTCTAGGAAAGGAGGGGGAAGTATAACTCCTATAAATTGGGACAGCAGTGGGAATTTTTGGATGAATCTACCTGGACTGGAGTCTGGCCAAAACACCAGACTTAAACAATTTGCTGGTAAAAACCAAGCTCTGGAACTGTTGGCAGCTACACAATACAACTCGCGTGCCTTGCAACATCAGATGTAAAACTGTGGAGGTCCTTTATTGTGCTGAGACTGACTCGGTACTGACTCAGAGGGACAAGTCATTCTGACTATGCTACTCAACCCATTCTCTCTCACTACTTACATCTTCTTTGGGAGTCTCCAAACATACCAGCCAGCCACGTTTATTCTGCCAGATCTGACAAGGCAAGGTGGCTGCAGGCAGAGATGACCAGAGCAAGGTGCAGGGCCTGGGACAAATCAGCCTGTGTAGGGCCCCACCCCTGGATGCAAGGAAGCTGGTGGCAGATTCAGCAGGGGGCGAAGGGGGGTGCCAAGTGGCTGGACATGAAGCCAGCGGCAGTGTGGAGTCACCATGGCCACTTGGGGGACCCGGGGCAGTCGCCCTGATTCACACCCTCCCTTGGGAACGGCCCTGGCTGTAGGCTTACATCCAAGTCTCATTTCAAAGTCAGGGGTGGGAAAAAATGTAATAAAGCTACAGAAGAGAGAGAGAAGGGAAAGGCTGACAAGTGCAGGGTACTGCACCTGGGGAGGAAGAACCAGCACCATACCTACAAGTTGGGGAACTCCCTTCTCGGCAGTGCAGAGGCAGAAAAGGATCTTGGAGTCATCACTGATGCCAAGATGAACATGGGCCGACAGTGTGGGGATGCGGTCAGGAAGGCCAACCGTACCTTATCATGCATCCACAGATGCATCTCAAGCAGGTCCAAGGAGGTGATCCTCCCCCTCTATGTGGCACTGATCAGGCAACAGTTGGAGTACTGCGTCCAGGTCCGGGCGCCACACTTCAGGAGGGATGTGGACAACATGGAGAGGGTCCAGAGGAGGGCCACTCGCATGGTCAGGGAGCAGCAGGGTAGTCCCTACGAGGAGAGGCTGCGGGACCTGAACCTGTTCAGCTTCCACAAGAGAAGACTGAGGGGGAACCTAGTGGCCATTTACAAACTAGTCAGGGGGGACCAACAGGCACTGGGAGAGTCCCTGCTCCCCTGAGCACGGCCAGGCGTGACTAGGAATAACGGTCACAAGCTGGCAGAGGGTAGATTTAAGCTAGATATCAGGAGGCGCTACTTCACAGTCAGGGTGGCTAGGATCTGGAACCAATTTCCAAGAGAAGTGGTGCTGGCTCCTACCCTGGGGGTCTTTAAAAGAAGGCTGGATGAACACCTTGCCAGGGTATTCTTTCCTGCCATGGCAGGGGGTCGGACTTGATGACCTGCTCAGGTCCCTTCCGACCCTACCAACTATGAAACTATGGAAAAGGAAGGGTACATGCATAAACAGAAGCACATAAAGCCTGCCACCTGGAAAGGGTTGATCTTTGCAAGCTTTCAGGCACTAAAAGGACATTTAGACAAAGGCTCCATGGGCACAATGAGCAGGCTGACGTTTATATCCAGCAGTCAACCAATGATGGGTCCATCCTGCTAGATCCCGAAGACCAGAAAAGTTACCTTCTCCAACTTCCTGCAGTCTCGTTTTCCAGACGCACCCTCTTTATCTTCTGCATTAACTACTCAGCGAGCCTCGGACGGGACAGGAAACTAGATGAGAAGAGAGAAAAGCAACAGATCAGCCCCATGGGACCCTCCTCCATTACACCTGTCGCTCGGGGGGCTTTCTGGGGATCTCTTTGCTTCCTTCCATTCAGCAAATAGATGTGGGACGTTTGTGCCCCCAAAATCTTTCCAAGTGGAACTCGACCGATTGTACCGGTAACGTTGCGACCTTCTCGCCTGCCAAAGCCTCACTTTCAACTCTCTCTGTCATGCTCCAAAATCGAGATCCTCAGCAGGACGGAGCCCAAGAGGAAGTGACCCGACAGGAGCCCCACCGAAGGTGGCCACGGCCTGGCCGGTGTCACCGTGGCGGGGGGACACCAGCCCCTCTGGTCCCGGGGGAAGGTCGTTGCCTCCCCTCAGCAGCCCCCTGACGGGACTCCAGGCCGGATTTCAGCCGCTCCCGACCCTGACGGGATGCAGGGACGCGGGGCCGGGGTCTCTCCCCCACCTCGCCGGCCTACAGCAGCTGCGCTGTCAACGCCCCCCACTCACCCGGGCTCGGAGTCCTCCCGGGCCGCTGGGGGGGGAGGGGGGAGAGGGCGGCGCCTCACGCCAGCGCCATGGCCCGCGCCTCGGCAGCCCCGGAAGCGGGGAGGAAGGGGGGGCCACGGCCTGCCCAGCGCGACCCATCCCCCGGAAGCGGAAGCCTCGCCATGCGCCGGAGGAATAGGGGCGGGGCCAAAGCTTCGAGGGTGTGGAGGGAAGGCGGTTCGAAGTGGGCGGCACCGTTCTCCGGCCGAGAGGGGGAGTGCACAGTGAGAGAGCAAGAGAGAGAGGCAGACGAGCTGCTTCGTTTCGAGTCTGGGAGAGAGTTTCGCGTCTCTCAGAATGGTTTCCCTCAGAAAAAGGGGAATTTGTGGTTTCCCTCTCCCTCCCCCCACTCATATCATAATGGTACAGCCCATAGTCAGGCGTAACCTCCTGTAGGCCGGCGGCAAAGGCTTGCTCAACGCCGCGTTGGTGGTATAGTGGTTAGCATAGCTGCCTTCCAAGCAGTTGACCCGGGTTCGATTCCCGGCCAACGCAAGGAGTTGCTTTTTCTTCTTGCCCTCCGCCCTTCCTTTTACTCCGCGCGGGGGCGGGCGCGGCCCCCTCCCCTCCCCTCCCCTTCCCGGGCCGCTCGGGACAGGAAACAACACACTCGGAAGAAATAAAGAAAAAAAAAAGGGATGTGTTTCCGCCCGGGATCGAACCGGGGACCTTTCGCGTGTGAGGCGAACGTGATAACCGCTACACTACGGAAACCGACGGCTGAGAGATGCTACCGCGCCGTTTTGCAGCGCTCCTGGACGGTCTCGTGGCGGGGCTGCCGCGCGCCCGGGGCTGCTTGCACGGGAGCGGGGGGAATTGAGGTCCAAAGGGTCGGGTCTACCCCTGCTGTCCCACCCCAGCCCCTCTGGGAGAGATCGGCTGTGGGGGGACCCCCTTCCAAGCTGGTCCGACTGGTCGCAGGGGGGGCATGTTCCCCCCCTGGCTAAGGCGGCACCAGTCTCTCATGCCTCCTGATTCAGAAATGATACCTTTTATTAGACCAATTACATATCTAATGAATGTATAGACCAGTGTTTCCCAACCTTTTCCAGCCCAAGACACACTCACTTTAATAAAAATGTTCTGCAGCACACCTGTTCAGGCATTCCCCATCCTCATACCGAAAGTAGCTCATTACCATGGCAAAATTTTGCAGCACACCTTTTCATTTTTGACGGCATGCTTTTGCGCCAGGACACACTGGTTGGGAAACGCTGGTGTAAGCATACCGCGGGTTGCCTGGTTTACCGTCCTCCTAGCAAGAAAGATCTGGTCACAGTCACACCCAGGGGCAGGGTCCAAGGGCCCTTTGACCGCATGCATCCAAAGGTAAGACCTGACCCCAGCTTGCAGCTCTGAATCCTGGACAACCCGACCCTAAGAAGCCTGGCCTCCAAGCCAGGCAGCATCAAGGGGCCACAGTGGGATGAAGGCAGCAGGCAGCCCTGGTGCAAAGCCCTGTTGCTGCCACAGCTTGGATCCTAGGTGTGCAGCCATGGCCTAGCCTCATCCTTGCATTGTTCCCGCTGCACACAGATCCTGCAGCCAGGGCCCCTCTCCTGGATGCAGCTGCCACCAGGTGTCGGTAGAAGAGCAAGGATGGAAGGAGAGCCTCTGGCTGAGCTCAGGGAGAGCTTTGGCCTTGGGCTCCTGAGCAGCCACCAAAGGCCAAAGCCTCAGAGAGGGAAGCAAGGTTCTTTGGGTAGATGTGATTTCTTTTCTTAGACCAATGGAGTAATCTAATAAAAGAGATCACATCTACCCTAGGAACCTTGCCTGCCTACATCCTTAGACTAACACGGCTACAACCAAAAACTCGGATGCACAGGGCCATTGAGGCCCCTGCAGCCCAGTGCAGGGAAAGGAGCTTGGGAGGCTGTGAAAAGCAGCTGCTGGCTTGGATGGAGAGGGCGAGAGGAGCCTGCTGCTGTTGGAAAGCCACAAGAGGACCAGTTCTGGGCAGGTTGCAAGGCCAGACTCTGGAGCAGCAAGAAGGACCTTCGGCGCTGTGGTCCAGCAGCTCTTCCCTGTGCCTGCATCAGAGTCTGTCCAACTGCCACGTAAACCAGCCCTCAAGCAGATGATGCTGCACCAGCTTGCCCGAAGGCTTCACTTGCTACCAGCTGGGCTGGAGAGTTCTCAGTCATTCTAAACTTGAGCCTGAATTGGGGGTTACAAGTCGAAGCCAGATCCCAGGGTAAGCCGCAGCTCACGGAGCTGCTCCGAGTCAAGCCCCTCTGATCTCTGCGCAAAACACCTACCGATGGGAAGAGATCCAGGGATCCGGCTTGGGGCTGGTGTGAGTGGAGGCGGCACCACACTGACATCAATAGCCATGGTGCTGGCTTGGCCCAGGGCTGAGCTGGGGCTTTGATGTGCTAACTCTGATACACGGCATAAGGAACCTGGGTCGGTGCTTTCCAACCATCCTCCTGCCAGCTTGACCCAGCCCGGGTACACACACAAAGTCCATCCTTGGGCAGCAGTTGATAAGCAAGATCTGAGGAAAAGGCAATCAGGGCTTCCTTCAGGAGTGTAAAGTGTGCGTGTGCGTGTATGTACATAAGTGCATGACAGTGTCTATGTGCACGTAGGCAGCTCTTACTGAGAAACAATCACGAGATGAAGGATCTGTTTGAATTCCTTCCAGCATATGGCAAAGTGAACCAAGTCCCAGGGATGTCTGTTCAGGGAGGTCACCATGAGAATGGAGCAGGGACTCTCTCAGTGGCTTTATGCTCCTCAAGGACACATCACAATACGTGCAGGAATTCAGTGTGCTTTTAAAATAGAAAAGCATAGCTGGAGAATGACTCATCAGAGAGCTACACTAAATGAATCACCGACTCTCTAGGTTTAAGCCTCACTCACTACTGCAGTACCCAGGCGGGCTCCCTACAAAGCTACATCTGTCCCAGGCCCCTGATTGTGGAAAACACTTGTACAGGAATGACTCGAAGCATGTGAGCAATCCTTTTGATTCACAGGGAGCTATGAATTTTGGGTGGAGGAGGAAATAAAATCATGTGTTAAAGTTATGTGTTTGCCCAAGTGTCTCGCTGGACATGAGTGAGAGTGAGTCAGTAAGACACAGGATGAGCCACAGCATTTTGCAGCCCCGCAGGACATGATCCTCAGCTGCTTTTCCTTTCTTGTCTGGGCACCTCCTTACCCAGTTGGTTCCTTTGACTTCATGCTGCAAAATGTCTGCCTTTTGTCCGGAGGGCTGCAGGAAAATATTTGAACACATGAAGCCAGGGCCCCTCAAAGGCTCTGAGACCTGGAAAGGACATCTAAAAAGCCCACCTGAACATGCTGTTGTTGGCGCTTGGTAGTCTCATGATTTTAAAGCTGATCTCATGATTTTGGGGGCCTGGCTCATGTGTTGCATTATTTTAATCCTGGGGTTTGACAGTGGAGCTGGACTGTTCTCAGTGGGGGCAGGTGACAGATCAAGGAGCAACTGTCTCAAGTTGCAGCAAGGGAGGTTTAGGTTGGACATTAGGAAGAACTTTCTCACTAGGAGGGTGGTGAAGCACTAGCATGGGTTACCCAGAGGGGTGAGGAATCTGCATCCTTGGAGGTTTTTAAGGCCCGACTCAACAAAGCCCTGGCTGAAATGATCTAGATGGGGCTGGTCCTGCTTTGAGCAGGGGGTTGGACCAGATGGCCTCCTGCGGTCCCTTCCAACCTCATTTTCTGTAATACCCCAAAGGAGATTCTTAACTGCAGCACAACCTGCATCTTAATTAAGATCCTGAACCAGACTCATCTGTGTTAGCATGTTTTGTTAATTCCTTCCAATGTTGTTCCCCTGCAGCCAGCAACAGGGTGCTCGCACAGCTTGTCCACCGGCCGTCTTAGCCCGCGTGGTCCTCTGAGCACAGCCCGAGGCGCATCTGCAAGACACAGTATTGAGAAGGCCGGCGGCCAGTCTACAAGAGAACATCCACTGTTGCAAGCACCGGGGAAGCTGCAGCAGTGGTAGAGCCAGGGCTGCAAAACACGGGTGGGGACAGAGCCAGAGAGTGTGAAATGCTTTGTTTCTCCCCAAGACCTCTTTAACACCAATGGCCTGGGAGCCCTCCGGGGAAAGGGTACGGCTGGGCTCTGTTCTGGGCCTGGCACAGAAGACAGAGCCCAGCTGAGACCAGGGCACTGAGCAGATGCCTGCAGCAGTGTGCGAGCGGAGCCTCGATAACAGACTTCACTGCTGGCCTCCCCAGAACAACCCAGGCACAACCGAGACACAGGGTACCCCAAGGACCACAGCAGGTTGTGGACGGGGGGTCCCTAGCCCTGCCTGTTCAAACATGATCCATGACAAGTGTCAGTGGGGAGCCCAACGAGAAGGGGGAAGGAGCCATACCAAGAGAGGCAGTGGTGCTAAATAGGTAGAGCAATGGCATAGGAAACAGGACACCTGTGTTCTGCTCCCAGGTCTGTTGTGTGACATCGGGTAAGTCACACTCGTTTCCAGGTGTCCCTGCTTCCCATTGATTGGTACTGGCCATGGATACCATGAGCCATCTGAATCCTTCCTGCTGTGTCCCTGAGGGCACGCACAAAGCTGCTGACAAGAATGGCCAAGTCCAGGTGTTACCTCTTTTACAAGGACAGGTTGTGCATCTACCATGTGACCCCCTTCCTGGTGGACCAGCCTACTGCTTTCAGGCTGGGCCCTACTCCATAAGGTCTCCTTCCCCAACTTGGCTGATCCCACCAGGGTTCAAAACTGCTGCCAGCCCAGCTCCCAGGGCCCCTGGAAAACACCAGCCTTTGTATCATAGCCTCCCAGGGGCATCCCCCAGGGAAAGCTCTTGTGGTAATGCATATGCTGTGAATCTCCCTCTCACGGCAGTCACTGCACCGGTGAATCAGGCCTTTCATTAGTGTAACGAGCAGTGCAGGGCATTGCTTCCTGTGCTCGACAGATCCAGGAGAGCTCCCAAATCTTCCCCAAAACAGCCTGCGTGCTTGTTACAAGAGAAGGGGGAACATGGAGGCCCCTGCAGGAGGGAAGTTGACAGCCTGGGAGACAAAGCTCTCTGCACAATGCCGTAATTAGCCATTCATTTGGGCTGCCCGCGAACCAGGAGAACATCCCTTGTGCTGGGAGATAAAACACAAACGGATTCAATGGCACTGATTCAAATTAGGTCAGGCCAGCTTTTGTGTCGCGGGGGCTGCACAAAAGCAGTCACACGACCGCAGAGGGGGGCAGACAAAGGAAAGGAGGCCAGGCAAGTGGCACAGGCGCTGGCGGTGGGTGGGTGCAGAGAGCAGGGAGGGAGAGAGCGCAACAAAATAAACGACGCCGTTAACTCAAATGAAAAGGGGCCGCAGAACCTGCATGGAACAGGCTGGTCAGGCTTCCTCACCAAGGAGACTCACTCTTTCCTCTGCCAGATCAGGGCTACTGGGTCAAAAGAGATGGCAGCACCTCTGTCCCCAGGCTCAAGGAGCTGGGTCTTTCCTTGTGACTAGCAATTAATGGAGGGAGAGGGGCAATGCTGATAGCAAAGACCTTTGCTGCTTTGGTGTCAGTGGCCCCTGGGACAAGCTTCTAAATCACTTAGGGCTTAAGGGGAACCAGGGTCTTTTCCCTGGCCCCTCTGCAGTAGGCTGAATCCCACCCTGATAGCACCAATCCTCTGAGCATCTCATATCTTCAGACCTGCATGAGTTAATGGCTTCTCCCATCCTGCCTTAGTCAACGCAAGTCTTGTACTCCTGAAGAGATAGGGACAGAGATGTTGCCCAAGGTCACTCAGCAAGTCAGTGGCTGGGGCAGGATCAGACCCAGGTTTGCAGTCCCAGGTCTTAAGCAGAGTATACACAACTCCTTTCCTGGTGCCTAACTCCTAGGGTGCATGGGTCTCAAAGACTAGAGTCCCAATGAGTTAGGCACCTAATCGCTTTGAGAATAGTGGACTCTGAGTCTGTGGCCCCAGCTCTGGCCATAGTGCAGACTTTCAAATAATTAGTAGTGTAGCAGCAGTATTTCATGTATTTGTGTCTTTCTATGTGACAGTGAGAGAACATAAGAACAGGTCACTAGCTGTGGAGAAAACAGAGCAGAGAGAGTTATTTATAAGTACCTGACCTTTGAATGCTTCACAGGTTTGGATGAGTTGTTGTAATGATCTGACATCTGAACACTAAGCATGTGCAGCCAGGTGAATCCATTTGCTGGAAAAATCAGGGAAGATTTAAAGGCAAGAACTCACCATTCAAGGCTCTCTCCTGGATTGGAATAATGCAGGTGGCTTGCATGGCTGGAAGACCAAAGAAACATCCATGGGAGAAAATGTGTGTGTGGACATAACACTGTCTTCAGAGGAAGCTCAGCTCTAATCATCCAACATACAGGAGGCCTTTCATCCATGTGTGCTAACGCCACTACTGGACAAACACAGACTAAAAATAAGCTACGTCTGTCTAGCAGAGAGAGGAATTAACCACCGGACAACAAACCCAGAGCTGCAATAGACTCTACATCACTGGATTTTTCTTAAACCTGTGGCAGGGCACTAGGTGTGCCTGCCACTTTAAGGCCCCGGAGCTGGCAGCCTCCAGGTGCCTGCGGAGGGCAGCCATTTTGGGCTCAGGGCTGCCTATATAAACAAGGCATTTTGGCTGCTGGAGGAGAGGCAACAACATTGTCTGGTTTGAGGGTTGTTGAGTTTCCTCTGGTGGTGAGGGAGGAGCTGTAGGGGATGGCAGGAGGCTCCTGGTCCTGGATACAACCAGAAACTACACCCTGCTGAGACTGGTTAGCCTGGTGGGGCACCCAGTGGCACAGGAGCCCCCAGGAAATGCCAGGCTATTGATCTGCCTGGTGAAAGGTAGGTTGGGGCACCTTAACCCCTAAGCCCCCACCCTAGGGTGGGTTGTGTACACCAGAAGTAGTTGTGGGGGTGCAAGCCCCAAGGAGGAGAGTTGGAGACCAGATATGGCCAAGGCCGCCTGAGCCCTGTGTGGGTTCTAGACCCCAAGGAGGAGAGTTAGGGCCAGGCATGGCTATGGGGCTTCCCTTTATAGGTGGGCTCAGGTGGCCAAGATCCTGAGTAAAGGGGGTGTTATGAGCAGTGTGGAGCCCCCAGTGTCCATGGGGGAGGGGCAGTGTGTGGAGCCCCCAGTGTGTGTGGGGGGGGGCAGTCAGAGAGAGAGAGAGAGAGAGAGAGAGAGAGAGAGCTGAGTCCTGACCCTAGTAAGTCCTCCAATGTGAGGAGGCAGAGTTTGGGTGGAATATAACATCTGAGCCCCAGCTGAGAGGGGGTAGTGCTGAGGATCCCCAGCTGAAGGCAATGTGGAGCCCAGTGAAGGGAGAGGGGGCTCAACCAGAGAGAACTGAGTCCTGACCCCAGTAAGTCCTCCAAGGCAGGGAGGCAGAGTTTGGGTCGAATGCTACACCAGTAATAGCACCACGACGTCCTGCCCAGGGAGGGGAGTAAGAGTCCCCTGTGAGACCCTGAGGCACCAGTTGTGGAGTGGGGTAACCCCAGCTCCCCATGTCTCTGGAGGAGGACCTAGAGATGGGGACCCCAGGATAAGAGTATGGGTCATAGAGGTTCCCCTGACTAGCCCAGGCAGGGGCCAGGACCTGGAGGGTCAGAAGGGCAAGGAGGCCCACTGAGAGGGATGCCCAGGGGCCTGGGGCCCCAACTGGCCTGGAGGTGGGACCTTTGGCTCACACTAGCCCTGGCCCAGTGAAGGGATTGCACCCAAAGAGGAACTGGTGGCAGGGAGATGTGGCCCAGCATGATGGCAGCAGAGTCTGCCTGGAGGGAGGAACCCAGGTGGGGTCCTACAGTAGGATACTGAGCCCCATTGTGGGGGACTGGTGTGTATGATAACATCATTATGTCATCAGTGAGGGTTGGGCTGCAGTGTAGGGGAGGAATGGAGCTGCAGATAGTGGCCCCTAGCAGTGGGGTAAAAAGTGGGCAGCCTCCTGCCTAATTGCGTCTATTAATTAATCAATTAAGACCAAGGTGCAGCAGGTGAGAAGGCAGGCTGTTGCACCAAGAACAGGTAGGCAGGCCTGGTGGAGATCAGCCTGGGTAGCCCCCCTGTTACAAAAACAATGTGAAGTTTTTCTCCAGGGTATGCTATGTTGCAGCACCACGCTAAGAGCTTGATTCATGAACTGCATTCTGGCCTGTCAGGTAGGACATCAGAGCAGCTGACTGTCCCCATTCCTTCTGGCCCTAAATGCTAGGACTCTGACTCCATGAAGTTGCCAGGTTTCAAGGTTTTATCACGGATCTTGCAATATTTAGAGAGTCTTCAAATCCTAGTGTCGTGAGAGCATGACAAAATGCCAGCTTCCCTCTTCAGATAAAAACCAGGCATGTTTATATGGTCCATAACAGGGCATGGGAGAGGTACCTGAGCCCCATCTTGAGGAGCTAGGTCAGGTACCAGGACCAGAAAGCCACATGGTGTAATCTTTCTGCTGTCTGGTTCTAAATGGAGACTTCACTTTGCAGCATGGGGTATAGATAGAGCTGTGTTTCTAGCCCTCATGGTGCTTGAGGAGAAAAGACTTGCAAACCTGAACTGTAGGGATCCCTAAAACAGAAATCCAATTAAAAAGAACCCTTTCCAGGTCTAGTTTTAAGCCGATCGCATGGTGGGTTTCTGACTCGTGCCTTTTGAACTCATGGGGTGGGCAAGACTGAAGCTGTATCATGGCTTTGAAAGATGTATCCCAGCATCAAACCAGCCCACTATATAAATAGGATATGTTTTGAAGATGACAGATTTATTCCCTGAATGATTATTTGCTCTGTGTGTGTGTGTGTGTGTGTGTGTGTGTGTGTGTGTGTGTGTTTAGTTTAGTTCTTCTTTTTATCAGCTCCAGCTGAGATGGGAGGAGGTGGAGGATAACTTTATTCCTCTCTGTAGATAAGGGGAGGCTGTGTCTGTGCAGCCATGGTGACGAGATCCAGGGTGCTTTCTGGCTCCCAAGCTGCTTGCTCCCCACTCCTGGCTCCCAAGTGCAAGTGGGGCAGAGGAGAGACAAAAGCTCCTCTCTCTCTCCCAAGTGCTTCAGCTGTCTCTGCTAATTAAGCAGAGAGCTTTAGACCTAACACGACTCTCTTTAAGCAGGGTGGGGGATGCACTGAAGATGGTCAAGAGGCAGTGTTGGTCTATGGGAAGGGCAGGGCCTGGAGAGGTAGGAGGACTCCTGGGTCCCATCTCTCACTGTGCTGCTGTCTTGCTATGTGACCTATGGCTTGCTCTGGGCCTCAGCTTCCCCAGCTGTGCTGGGGAAGTTAATAGTATAAACCTCATTCAGCAGGGAGCCACAGAGAAGATGCCTCCCAGCTGCTCCAGGTGTTATTACTGCTTTAGAGTATCGTGTCCCCAGACTCAGTGACTAGCCATCAGACTGCTCTTTTCCCTTCCCAGCCTCCCTTCTCACTTCACTCCTTTCTGCTGTCCTTTTCACGGATGCTCTTCTTCCTTCCTCGTGCTCTTGTTTCCCTGTTCTGTCCCAGCCCTGGCTGACCCATCACCTTGGAAGTTGAACCCAACCCTCACTGAGCCCTTCCTGGCATTACCGGGGCACAGAGGAGCTGGAGGAGTACTGAAGGGCCCTGTGAGGCAAGAGGCTCTGGCAAATGATCCTTCAGCAGGGCACTAGCGCTTTCCAGAGGAAAGGAGAGTGAGCAGAGAAGGAGGGGGGGGGGGGAATTGGTGGGAAGTGGTTGAGCTATGAAGGAAGAGAAGAGAAGGGGTGAGTAAAGAGAGAAGGGGAGGTCAGGAGACTGGGGACCCTTGTGGTTCACTGTGCCTCAGTTTGCAAGGCAAGGGGCTCAATCTTGCAGGGCTCGGAGTAGCTCCATGTGCCCTATTTCCACTGACTCCGACTAGCCCCTTTCAGGGTCTGACCTTCCAGCCTCCCACCTGCATTGAAGTCCCTGGGCCTTCCAGGAAGAGGCCCCAGCTGGCCCTGGGAACAGATGGCCTCTCTCCGGGCCCATCTGCCAGGCAACACCAGAGCTGTCGGTCTCCACAGAGCAGAGCAAAACCTTGTTTACTCTGCCCCTTGTGTCAGCAAGGTGACATGTGGGGACAATGCCGAGCTCTGGTGCCACCTACCCAGCTTCTCGGAGGTAACAAGACACCAGACCCCTTCCCAAAGGCCTGTCACCCCTAACCCCAAGGTAGTTTGCAAGGAGTCAGGCATGCACCTGACTCTCACCAAGAATGAAGGGAGAGATGGGGCACAGGTTGCACCCCACCATGTGCCTGCTCTGGCAGGCAGCCAGCATGGGAGCTTCCCAACTGGTATCTCTCTGCCCCTGGCACTTCCCAAGCCCTGGATTTGCTTAGCTGTCAGGTTGAGGCTGAATTTGGGGGTTTGTATGCAAGGAGGCTGATACCAGCATTAATCGGTGTCCAGGAAGAAGGACCTGAGCAGCTCCTGGGGCAGGGGCGGGCAATTATTTTGGGTGGAGGGCTGCTTACTGAGTTTTGGCAAGCCATCGAGGGCCACGTGATGGGTGTCTGGGGCAGATTAATATTAATCTTCTAATTCTTTTAGGGGCCCCATGAGCCAGATAGAGTGGCCTGGGAGAGGCCTCCAAAATAAGCAGACACTCCAGAAAGGGGAATTCTTGGGCTCCCTGGGATGCACCTGCAGCTCAGTTGGAAGGTGGTGGCAAAACCTTAAAGCTCTTAATTGGGTCCAGGATTTGCTACTGGCTTCTTCACACTTCTGCCCAAATCAAAGCTTAGCAGGTATGGAGACATGCTCGAAGGACCGGATTCCTGCTGGTATCAGCTGGCCTCGCTTCTTTTACAGTCAGCTGATCTACAGCTGTGGAGATGTGCAAAAGATCGACAGTCTCCTTTGTGTTTGTGAGCTTTGCCTCTCAGAAAGCCAAGCTGGGCTTGCCATGACTGAAAGGTGGGACTGAGGACCAGAGGCCAAACTCGTCTAGTGTAGCTGTGCCAAGGCCAAATCTGGCCCAATAGCCTCTAAAGATTTACCATCTTCCAGACATGATATGAGATGTGCCATTCTGAGCCAGTCTCTGCTCTTGAGACCTACACAACACGGAAACCTCCAGAAAACAAAACTCCCTCTTTGAAACAGCACTCCGATCCCTTAAGTGGGAAGGGTCAGAAACTCCATGAAGTTTACTGGGATCTTTATGATTGCAGATACTGTTGTGGGAGGTGGCAGGATAAAGCCCCTAGGGAGGCAGATTGCTCTAAGGGTGTGTGCATATTTATGGACTCAAAGAATTGTGGTACTTGTCCAACCTGTACCTGGCTAGTGATGGAGATGCCACAGCCTCTCTGGATAACCTGCTCTGGTGGCTGACCACTCAAAATTAGAAAGTTCTTCCTAATAGCCTAACTTACTCTCCCTTGTGATTTAAGCTCATTACCTGCCCCCAGTAGCTATAGAGAACAATCGATCAACTGCAATTTCTCCCTCTGCTTCCATTTCTCTTTGTACCTCCTCTCTTGGTGTGTCTTTTGGCAGGGTACATTTGCAGGCTGCTCTGACCCTGTGAAGAGTGAATGGCATGATTGCATCCCTTGTTTGAGCTCTGTCTCTGTTGGAAGCAGCTAAATAGGGGGAGGGATGTGCCCCAGACACCTCTCCCAGCCATTGCTGGGATGTGAAGCAAAGGGCCACGGTTCATGGTCTGTGGGATCAGTGCTCCCCCTATTAACCGAGTGCCTATAGTACCAGCCTGGCACCAACACGTGGCACCCACTGCTGCAGCCTTACTGCCAATCTGTTTAACGGAGCTGGCTGCTGGACTCTTCCCTTGCCCAGAGCTGGGGAATCTGGGCAGTGACTATGGCAAGTATAGCTGGGAGGAGGTTGATCCTTGATGCTTGCACTGCTGCTCAGAGCCCTCTGCAGCCAGGAGCAGGTTGCAGAGTTCTCTCCTGATTGCTTTTCCTTAAAAATGGCTCTGCTCCCCATGCCTCTGCTTATTGGGGACCCCTCAAAGCCAAGCTTGAGGTGTGTTGGGCTGGACTTAAGAATGAGTTCCTCACTTCTACTTGCCCTGCAGCTGCCTCTTCTGTCTCTTCCAGAAAGTGTGGGTGGAGACCTGGGGCCAGTCCAACAGTCCTGCATTACCTTTGTTCTGGAGGAGAAGCTGCCAACTCCAAGGGTTATCACACAGCCGTGTGCTAGGGCATGTTTTCTGCATGTCCCAGTCCCAGAGCCAGGCCTGCAGGTCCCCTTTCCCCTCAGCCCCCAGGTTAGGCAAGCGGCGCTCTAATGGCACTTGGTGAGCAGAGGACACGGATCACTACCTGCCCCCCTCCCCTGAGGATTTTCATCCACTGGGGCTCAGGCTTAGGATGCTGCTTGTGCCGGCTCAGCAGTAATCAGCTGGGAGGCAGGAAGTGGAAACTTTCTTGTTGCAGCCACTTAGCTTCATTAGAGGCATCAAAAGAGAAAACAGGCCTCAGGTGGGGCAGGGAGAGGAGAGGCTGCAGAAGGGAGGGGAATTCATACTGCTGCCTTGCATGGGTGTCCATGGGCAAACTTTCAATAGATGGGGAAGGGAGCGGGGGAGAGATGCTGTGGCCAGGCATATCGGATTCACAGCTCGGGAGGAATAGGCAGGGACTCAGACTTTGCTCTAAGGGCGCTCTGATAACGCCTCCAGTTGCAATGCATCCCAGACAGAACCAAGGGCCAAATTCTCTGCTGCGTGAATCGCCTATTGATTTCCAAGGAGCCATCCCCCAATTGCTGGTAAGAACACCCCACGGCTGGAGTGGAAGCTAATGTCTCTGCCAGCCCCCTTCAGCTTTGCACCAGCTGTGCCCTGCTTGGCTTAGACAAAGAAAGACGGGTCAGAAACTGGCCACTGTGTTTCCTTCCTGCAGCAGGTACTTCATCAGCCTGCTCTCCCTTGGCAGCTTGTGTCGTGCCATGGCTCCAAAGTGGACTAGGGAAGAATAGTTTTTCTAGCAACTGCAATATTTTAGGGTCTGTTTTCTCACTCCTAAAAGCAGAGCCTCAGTCCCCCACATGGAGCAAAAGGGATCCATCCAGCAAAGGGAGTTATAAGGCCCCCCCCCCGTAACCATTATATCTGCAAACCTCCCACAAGGAGGAATTTTTTCCCCTGTTACAGATGGGGACAGAGGCCCAGAAAGGAGCCTATAACAAAGCAGGGAATCAAACCAACATCTACCAAGTCCTGGATTTGTGCCCTTCCCTGATCTACTGTCTTCCCTCTGTGCCCATGGCTGTTGGCAGCTGAAAAAGCAAGGAACCACAGCCCTCCCTTCTGGTCCTGCCTTGAGGCTTAGCTCTGGCACAGATGCTCATTCATTCTCCTGAGTCTCTCTCCTGCCTAGATTTGTCTCAAAGCCATCCCCAGTAAAGCAACTGGCACACTCCAGTTGGATGAGGAGTGGCACCCCAACAGCTGCGCACATCTGGTAGGCAGGTATTTGATCGGTGCTGGCTTGCGAACTGGATGCAGCAGCTGGGATGCATGTCTGAATGAGAGGGAGAAATCACTCAGGCTTATTAGAGGGAGGCTTCTCTGGGGGGTCATCTTTCTTTGCAGCAGCCGCGCAACTGGGTCCGGCGCCCAGCTCTCTCCAGCCCTGTATGCCTGACTCTCAGCAGCCCTACTCTTCTTTCCAGCTGAGGAGGGAATGGTTTTGGCCAGGAACTAGGCACAGGTGGTAACAAAGGAGTCCAGGCCCCCAAAGGCGAACATCTGCAGCATGTTCTTTTTGTCCCTGCTGTCCCGACAACAGCTTTGTGTCCCAAGGGACAGCGGGAGCTGTGGGGACAGCAAGAAGGTTCAGGGTAGAGCGAGTGGAGAAAGCAGGGGTGAAAGGGCCCCAGCAGGAGTGACTCCTGAGGGTCTGTTCTTGCCTCTGCTACTGACTTGCTGGGTGGCCTTGGCCAAGTCACTTCCACACTGTACCATATTTTCCCTTGTCTAGACCACAGCTCTTGTTCAGCCCATGTGGGTTTCCATAGCAAGTGAAGATCACTCGCCCCCTAAGACTCATTTCTCAGGCTCTTCTTTGGGAAGGGGCTGGCATTAAAGGAGAGTACTGGGAGCATCAATGCCAGGCTGACCCTAGCTGGATGGTTCTGAGCTTTGGAGCGCAAGGACCCCCTTCCTGGTGTCCAGACCTGGAGATGTACCACCCTCAGACTGGGGACAGTTAGATCTGGAGTTCAGACCCAAGTGCATTTTACCCCCTGAATTGCATAAGTACATAGAGGTCTCATCCAGCTGTGTGCCAGCTGCTGTAGCCTTATCTGGAGAGAGAGAAGTCTCTGCCTGAAACCCTTTCTTAAACCCATGTGGCAAGCAAGAGGGAGCCGGAAGCCAACTTCATAGGCCAGGCCAGAGCCAGGAGCCACAGACCTGGGTCTAGTGAGTCCTAGCCTTGCGCCTCATCCACTAGCCCACACTGTCTCCCATTGTTAGCCCATGCAGGTTGTGAAAAGATGTGTCATTCTTTCCTCAATTCTTTTTTTTTTCCCTCAGGACAGCCATCCCAGGCAATGAGCAGTATCTTGGGGTTATTAGAAGGGGATTATTGGCTGGAGTTGGAAATTTCAATGAAAAGCAAATGCCTATAGGCAGTGTCTGTCATGTGTGATGGCCCTGGCTCAGAGATGCAGGTTTGGGACAGACAGCCAGGACAATGAAGGCACTAGGCCTACATGGTGTGGCCTGGGCAGGGGTGAGTGGAGAGGGAATGAGGTCTCTTTCTTTGCAGATGTGGCTGCTCGTTCATGCTGGAGCTGCTGTGTGTTTAAAAAGAGCGGCCAGGCTGTGGATTTGTGGCTCTGAGCTGGGATATGAGGGCTTTCACTTCCTTCAAGGGCTCTCAAGGAAGGTCCCATTGTACCTGCTTGGAATTAATTCTTCCAACATCTCTGCATTTGATTCCCTGTCTCGTCAAGTGCTCACAGCTGCAGGGCCTCGTAGAGGAAGGGAGAGGGGGCTGTCCACCTGTGACCATCTGCATTTTGGGGACTGAGCCCCAGCCAGACCAGGGCAGAGGAGCTAGTATTCCACTGCTTAAGTCAAATCCTAATCTGGATTACACTGGAATAGCCTTACCTGCACACCTCCTCGGCTCCCTTGTTCCTTTAGCATCGGAGGTTCTACAGTGGCCAGATGTCAGCTGGAGTTAGTGGGCCAAAGCTGGTATCTGTGGACTCCTCGACTCAGTAGCTCTCCTTGCTTGTGAGAGAAGCAGTAAACTGGGTGGTTTGAGCTTAGACAATCCTGATAGATGGGGAAAGCTCGGTATGATGCCTTCCGGTAAAACTGGCCCCCTCCCAGCACTCCAGGCTGGCAGCTTGTGTCCCTGTGTTCATCCTTCTCAGGAGCTGCTGCAGCAGAACACAAGCAGCATCTTCATTCAGGCTCCAGATACAATAGGGACTTCAAGAAACCTTTGTTCACCCCACTGGGATCATAAACCTCTTCTTAGCAGGGCCCCTGACAATGCCAAGTGGGCCCCAGCACCATGAGCTGCTTCGGAGCTAGACCTGGGCATTGCCAACACAGCTTTGAGGGGGCCCATTTGGACACCCAGGTCTTCCAAATACTTGCCTTAGCTGCTTCCAGTGGTAAGGGTGGGGGACAGATGGGATGGCTGTGAGCCAGGGTGTGTACAAGGAGAGTGACAGAGTATTCTGTGCATGTGCAGCAGGTAGTACCATGTGCTCTTTAAATGGGATAGCCAGGCATTAGCACATCAAAAGTACTGTGATGACAGGTAGATGGATAGTGCCTGAGGCTGGCTGGCTGGCTGGCCGTTAACTCGCACTCAAGATCTGTCCTTCATTCTCTCTTTACAACCAGTTAAACCTTGAAGACGGTGAGCAGGGTGATACGGGCCGGGCCGGGCCGTGGGAGGCTAGAAGGGAGATATGAGGTCTTACCTCAGTACAATTCCAGAGACCCTCTCCCTTCCCCTTCCCTTTTAGCACAGAGACGGCGTGCCCTGCTTGGGGAGGGCCGTAACTCCTATACGACTGGCGCAGGGAAGCATTTGGGGTTTGGCTGAGCACCCGGCATCTGAGCTCTCGTGCAGTCGGAGTTCATCTTTTCCAAGAATGAAAACTGGATTAATGAGCTGCTCATGGCTAATGCGTAGGGTTTCTCAGAACCAGCGCTATTAGAGCCCGGCGTCATGTAGGAGTAAATGGCAGCACATGGTGAATAAAGCAGGGATATAATAGGTTTAAGTAGCCCATTTCCCTTTGGAGTGTTACTGATAACATGCCCAAATGCATACGAGACCATTACCTTAATGAACAAGACCGCTTTCTGGCACTGCACACGCTGACGCTCAGTACAAGGGCTTTATTTTTCATCATCTTATTCCAAAAAAAGGCTTTGGTGTTTGAGCTGGAGTGGGGTTGGGGAGGGGGAGAGAAGGGAGAGAGCGCAGCGCAGGAGAGAATAGGGACGAGAGGAAATTAGAACAGGACTGGAAAACAAGAAGGAAGAGAAGCCCAGGGTAAAATAGGAGGGGATCTGCATGTCAGGAGCTGGGGCAGAGAGGAAGCTGGTGAAGGCACCTACTGGCACCATTGTACCCCAGCCCACACACCCACAGGCAAGCATTGCCCCGTGCAGATGCATAGATATGTGACAAGGGGCGCACTGGCTTTCCTTGGAAGCAGCTGCCACTGCCAAGCGTGAGGCAGCAGAAAGCATCCAGGCAACAGCAGAGCCAGGTCTTGGTACCCATGATATGGGTGCCAGTGTGATGGAGAGGGAGGTGCCCTGCTGGGGTAAACCCTTTGGCTGCCATGGAGTTTCTCTGCATTTGCAGCAGGAGAGCTGAGATCAGGGCATGATCCTGCCATCGAGACTCTGCTTCTTGCCTGCTGGGGAGAGGATTGTGTATGCCGATGAGTTTGTGGCAGCTGCTGTGTGCTCACATGTGCCTGCTCTCCCCTCCAGGTCCTCACCTGGGCATGTCACTTTTTTTTTTTTTCTTGTAATTTTAACACCCTGCTCCTATGAGGTCACCTCCCTGAGGTAGTCATTCCTCCCAAGGAGCAGCACAGAAGTTTTATCCCATCCAGAGTGGAGTGGACCATTTGTGGGAAATCCTGGGCCAGAGCCATCAGGCAGCTTTCATGGCTTCCAGAAGGTTTGCCATCAGGCTGCACACACATTCTCCAACCAATATCGACATGAGTTTAGTGAACAGTTGACCCAGTCAGACTCCAAAGATGAGGTGCCAAAGCAGATGCATTTAGAAATAGAACAGTAGTCTTTGGCCTGAACTAGTAGGAGATGTAGGGCTAGTCTCTGCCTCTGCCACAGTCTCTTTGAATCACCTTGGTCAAGTCACTCCATCTTCCTGTGTCTTAAGTCCCCAGCTGGAAAACTGAGATTATAATTGACCCCTCCTCCTTCCCACTATTTCAGTGTTAAACTCTGGGCCCAGGACTCCCGCTGTGTGCATGCGTGCAGAACCTGGCACTCTGGCACCTCAAGGGACTCCTGGAATAGTAAGGACAAGTCTAATGGCGACCCAGGCTGTGTGGGCTTCTAGACCAACGATTCTCAACCGGGGTGGCTTGAGACGCTTTCAAGGGTGGTGCGGGATGCCACGCTACATTAGGTGTGCAAACAGGATTCACAAGATCAATCCAGAGATTTCAAATAGGAATCCAGAGTGTTAAAACCACCCTGATCTGTTGTGGCCTTTCTGTTGGATTCTTTGCAACAGAAGAATTGCTTGGATTTTTTTCTGTAGTAAAGAATGAGTGAAAACTAGGAGCTGGCATTTTCTGGGGAGTGCTGTGAGCCTGTTGAGGGGTGCTTTGAACATGAAATGTTGAGACAGCTGTTTTAAAGACTGAGTTGCTGTCCTGTGCCCCCCATCATGCCACGTTCACGGCTTGTAGGGAATTCCTTCACGGCCAGCCAAATTCTGCAGTTAGTTTAACTAGTGCAAATTCAGAGAAACTCTGTAGGACCCCCACACTAACATCCTTGCACGAGGGAGCAGAATCTGCCCTGATATTGTCCTCTGTATGTCGTTTGGTTTTCCCCAGGGAGGGGTAGTTGGAGAACAACGTGGCCTGAGAAAATCTCTCGCAAACAGTGACCAAGTGTTTCCTCCATTTGCTCCTTGTAATCATGGTGAGAACAGAATTAGCCTGTTCTATTATACAGCCAAGTGCTTTTGTCCGTGTTAAATAAGACCCTGGAAGAGTAGTCATGGCTTTGTCAGGCCTGGAGACAGCTCTGTGCTATGGATGCAATCACCTCCATACTCTTCCACACACGTACGCACCAGACGATGGGGCCCCTTCCAGATCCAGCGGCACCAGGAGCAGCTCCTAGTCTGGTGCTCACTGCAGAAGCAGCAAGGTGAAGTTGTTAGCGAGGCTGTCGCTGTAATGCGTTCAGACTCATTTAAAGCAGCGGCACTCGTCCCACACACTCTCTTACAACTCCCATTGATTTAGTAAGAGCAAGGCTGGATGCATCTGAAAATCTCCCTTCCAGTACAGACAGACTGTGCATCATGATTTCCATCCGTGTGGCTTAGGGCTGCTTGAAACGGCTTTTGTCTGTCTCTGCCAGGGCTCCCCACCCAGGTGGTGATAATGGGAGGAAATCCACTATAGGCAGAGCCTCAGATAACTGTGTGGTACTTGTTTCACCTCTCACTTATTACACGAGTCTCAGCGACGTGTGAGCCGTCCAGTCCCATAGTGTGACTCTTGATTTATATCAGCACCACAGACAGCTAAAGCCCAAAGGGAGTGTCAGAGGCATCTGGAGCCATCTCTGGAGCTGCTAACACAACCATGGGGAGGATGGTCCCAAGGCAGTCAGAAGTCAGGTCCATTGTACCACCTTGCCCAGGACCCTGCCCAGCTTTCTCCCCTTCTGGTGGTTCAGCAGAGTAGATGGCCTGAGCAGGTGCCCTCAGGCTGCTTTCCACCTCTCTGGCTCTTCCAGGACCCAGAGCAGCACTGGGGCATATGCCCAGGCCACCACTGCCAGGCTCGGGCACGCTCCAAATGGATGGGGCTCGGTCCTCTGCTGCAGTCCTAGGCTTGGCAGGGAGCCAGCAAGACGTGGCCTAAGGGACTCTGAATCCAAGGATTTGTTGAAAGTGAGTTGGGATTTGGCATTTAAGAGCCTCAGTCACTTTTGCAAAAAGAATTTAGGCTCCCAAGTCACTTAGACACTTCTGACAATGCTGCCCCATGTCCTGGTTTGCTCCTGATTTGTATTATTTTTCTTTAAGTTTAACCTCTGCTCAGAGGCTGTTCAAGCCTCCAGTGGATCCAGTTCTGGGATCACGAGAGGGCTTTCAATTTACTGGACAAGTGTGGGGGTTATTTTTCAAATCTTTTTTAACTGCATCGGCAGCTGTAAGAGTCTGGTACTTGAGCCATGAACAGAACCTTACCAAGGCCAGGCATGTTTGGCTGGGTGACTTCTTCCTGTTCATTATATTTCTGCTGCTCTTAATGTCACAAGTTCAAGTACACACACACAAGAGTTTGATACACCACAGAGACAAAGCTGCATCGATGTAGACTCCCACACATGCCCTCTAGGGACACACACTGCTGCTGCATCCTCACAACACACACGCTCTGGTTATAGATGCTCCCAGCACAAATGTGCTCCTACATCCTTCTGTAGATACACGTGAGCACAGACTCTTGCACTTAGACATTTGTCCCCCTAAGAGCTCAGTCCAACATGTTTTCTTTTGTTGTTCAGCCCTTGTATTGCTCTCTGGAGTAAATCTGCTTGCAGCAGCAGAGCTAACTTGGTGTAAAACTGATGTAAAACACAGGGGAGCCAGACTCCTTGGGTCATCCCGTCTCTGCCTGTTGGATATAATCAATCCCCATTGAAGCCAACAGAAGCTGCTCACATCTTGAATACTTATGGAGCCCCTGGACTGTCCCTCTTCACCTTGCTCTGAATGATTAAGAGGAAGAGCCTGACAGGGTATTCCCTGATAGCAAGCTGAAGGCCTGATCTAGAGTGGTTCTGTGGGCTTGTCTCCCTCCAGGGCAAGAAAGCATGGTTCTCACAGCATGTTGCATTAGTGTAACGCACTGCAAGCAGCTAAGGATCTGGTCGCTAGGATCCCATTTCCTTCTGCACTAGTGCTAGCAATAGGGTGTGAGCTTAGAGGCAGATTCATGGCATGATGGCGGTAACACCCGGTGTACCCTAATGCTTATCCTGTGGCAGCTGCCCATGGAATTGAACTGGTGGGGACAACCATGGGAAGTGGTTGCTAAATACATCTATTGTCGGGGACAAGGGACAGGAGAGAGAATAGTGCTGGAGGATGGAGTGTCGCCGGCTATGTGCATTTATAAGACAGCTCCAGCTCAGTAAGTTTATCAGCTTAGCCATGTTTGCAAGTTCAGAAGTTCATTATCACGGCCAAGATTTTGTTGGCTTGTATGGTGTGATAGATATGTCAGGTAGTGCCGGTAATAGTGCTAGGGCTGCAGGAAAGCAGGTAAGAATGTGGAGGGGGGGGGTTTGGGAGAGGTCTTCCTGGGTCTGTGCAGAGAGGTAATCACTGAGTGTGTATTATGGGGTGAGCAGGTGTGAAAGAGATTTTTGAGTGGATGTGTGTGCACTAGCGTTTGAGTGTCTGCACAGGCAGAGGACTGTGTGTGTGTGTCCAAAGGGTGGTCTCTGAACATGTATGTGCATGTGAGTGCCTGCACAGGCAGGGCTCCTGACTATGGAGGTGTGCACAGAGATGCTTTCTCGCTGTGAGCCCAGGTGCCCAGGGAGGGGGTCACTGAGCAAGCATGCATGCTGGCTCAGGGGAGAGGAGCTCTTCTGGGGGCATTTCTCTGTGGGGGATGTCCGAGGATGTGGTTGTGGGAGACGGTGTCTGTGTGTGTGGAAGTCTTCATGCCAGTATGTAGGCAAGCCTTTTTTAGCTGTTCATGAAGTGGAAGGATGCCTGGGTATGGTCAGGGGCACCATCTGCGTGGGCGCGTTCTGCGCCAGCCTGCATTGGTAGGCTGTGTTTGCGTGGGTGGGTGGGCGTTCTCTGCAGCAGAAGTTGGTGTGTGTAGTAGGAGCTCTCTATGTATGTCAGGGAAAGGGTCTTGTTTGCGCGCATGCATGCGTGTGTGTGTGTATGCGACAAAGAGAGAGAGATTCTCTCTAGGGAGGAGATGAAGATCTCTGTGTGGGTGAGAGGTTTGTGGGGGTCTCCGTTGTAGAAGACAACTGCCCCTGGGGGTATCAATGCGTGTGGTGTCTGTGGGAGGCAGAGCTGTGAGAACATGCAGGGAAGGCGTCTGTGTGTGTAGGAAGGGATTTTGGGTTGGGGGGGCACAGGGCTCTGCAGGAAGTGATCTCCGTGTGCCAGTCGGCATGTGCATGTGGAGGAGAAGGATTCTCTGTGTGCCAGTCGGCGTGTGCAGGGTGAAAGTATGCGTGTGTGCGTGTGCGGGGGGGTGAGGCAGCCTCTTTACAGAGCCTGGTGGAGGCTGGGTGTGTACCTGCATGGGTGTGAGTGCATGGGCAGTGGGGGTTTCAGCGTGCAGAGGCTGCTCTTAGCCTCCATGATCTCTTTGTGTGTCTGCGTCTCCCTGCATCAAATCTCTAACGGGGGGTCCCAGGCTTTGGCTGTCTGTTTTGGGGGTGTCTCGATAGAGGAGGGGCCTCCTTTGCTCAGCAGTGTTTACAGGGCCCTCTGAACTGCTGCTCTCCTTCACTTGTTGAGGAGCTTCTGCAGGAGAAGGAGCGGTTCCCTTGGAAACCTCTGGATGCCCAGCAACAAGTCGCTGGCAGCTGCCATGTGACCAGGTGCATTAATCAGACATGTTGTATGAATCAGGTCAGCTGGGGCCAAAGTCCGTCTTGCTCCCCCTCCTCCTCCCCCCCAGCTTTGGTTGCTAATTACCTGAACCACAAGGACTGGAGCAGGAGAGGTTGGAAAACAACCTGAAAGACTTAAATAAAACCACAACCTTTCCCGTGGTGGTTCTGGACTCCGTGCCAGACTTCCTCCTCAAAAACCAGTCTGTCCAGTCCCTACCCCCAGGGAAGTGGGCCTGAATGCAAAGGAGATATCACCTAGTGAAAACACTTGGAGAGAAGTGTGAATGTCCAGGGAGAAAGAGTCCGAGTCTCTGATGCAATAAGTTTCCAGGTCTCTGCGTGCACCAAGTCCTGCCTGTTGCAAAAACCCAGCTCAACATTTTCAAGAGCGGCTTTATGATTTGGGGTCCCTCAGTTACTGGTTTGAGGCATACAGGGCCTGATTTTCAGGAACAACCAAGCCCTCCTGACACGGCCCCATTGGAAATCAGGCCCCCTTGGCTCCAGTGAGACAGCCAAAATTAGCTAAATTGTATGCTGGGGCCCCAAGGCTAAACCTCAGCCCTGCATCCCCAAAGCAGAGGCATTTGCCATGTGAAACAACAGGCTGCACCTGCGACACTCAGCTTTCTCGGTCTCTCTGTGGACCCAGCCACTAGTGTGCCATCGTCGTTGTTCGTAGGCACGTAGCCGAGGGGGTTATTCTTAATTATTCCTAATGGTCCGTTTCAACCCACCACCGCCAACAGGGCCCCTCTTTGCTGGAGCCAGCAGCAGAGCTGTGCATGTCAAAAGCTGGAAGGGAATCGCAGCAGAAGCTTTAGTTCCAGATCAGAATCAGGATGTGATAAGTGGGTAATGCAAAGGGACAGGCCTTCGAGCAAGCCACGGGGTCTTGGTGAGTGGCGGAGTGAGAGGACACCCAAGGGACCAGGCAAAGGGCTGGTGTGGCAGAGAGAAGCCCTCCCCACAGGGAAGAGGAGCAGGTCTGTGTGTGCAGATGAAAGGTCAGGGGGAGTCTCTGCTGGCAATAGCCAGGGACTCTGGACCAAATCCTTACTCCATCTCTCTCAGGTTGTTTTCAGAGGGGACTATGGGTGCAAATGAGACCCCAAATCCCAGGGGAAGCCAGTTCCTAAATCACTTTTGTTCTTCTGAAAATTTCCCCTGGGGGCTCTTAACTCCATTAGGCTTCTTTGAAAATTGCAGCTTCCACCTCCATTTGAGAGGCTTTCCTTGAAATCTCTGGCAGTTTTTACAGGATAAAGACTGAGCAAAGACCTCCGGGTGTAGCCACTCACAGTTGCATACTCCAAGGCAGATGCTGGCAAGCCTGTAACATCTTCTCTTACCAGCTCGCTACTCTCCGCTGTTCACGCTGTGACTAATGCATTGCAAGGTCATCAGGTACTGCTCAGGCTCCATCTCTTCCTTCAGGAAGTCAGTGTCTGAGCCTCATAGGGTATCCACTGAATCGTGTCCTAGCAAAGGTCCAATCTGCATGAAGCCACTTGTTATTTCAGGCAACAACAAGAAAGTCACAGTCTCGGGGAGATAGTCTCAGCAGTGTAAATTTAACTTCAGGATGCAGGCTTTAGAGCTTACTAGCGCAGCAGGCTAGGGAGGGGGAAAAGCAGGAAATAGAGATGTTGGTTTTACTACAGTCAGTTTTAATAGCATTCATTGCTACTTAGAAATGGGATACAAGAATTGCCATTGACTGTCAGAGCAGCAGTCCATCTTGCCCAATCTCCTGTGTCACACGGCGGCAGAGAGTGGATGCTGGACGGGAGAGGGAACTGGATCTTACCAGGGTTGCCCCCTCCTGTTCCTCTCATTTGAAGCCTCCAGCAGGGATGGGGTGAGGAAGTCCTGATGCAGATGCATCTGCTTCAGCCTGGCTCTTGATCGCAACTGAAAGAGCTCAACGTCTCTCTCCAGCAGTCCATCCTTCATGCAGCCCATCCCCAACCCAGCGGGCATTTGGTAAGCATCACCTGGATTTCAGATGCCGCCAGGAGTTTGGGGTTATTTGGCCCCAGTGAGGGGAGGTAGGCACTGGTTATTTTTAACTGCTAATTTGTATTCTTACTCCATGTTGGGAATGGATGTGGGGTGGCACACAAAGCCCACCAACCCCATGGACAGAAACCTACTGTGCCAATGCTCCTGCTGGACCCTAAAATGAAGCCCCTCCACTCAGGGTCAGCCCACTCCCCATATCTGGGGTCAGGAAGGACTGTTACCCTCTAATCAGATTGATACAGATGGGGGGTGCGGTCGGCCTTGCTCTGTAGCAGGGGGCACAGGGATCTCTTGAGCGGCTATTGCCCGTTTGCCCCGCTTCACCCGTGCCAAGTTTGGGCGGGACACCCTGCGTGGTGTCAGGGCTAGCTGCAGTTTTAGGAAAAGTTTAGATGATGCATTTGCCAGGGCTGGCAGGGGGTTGCTGTAGCTGGGACCTCTGGAGCTCCCTCGCAGCCCCAGAGTCTCCCTGCAGAACCGACCATAGGGCGGGCAAGGGGGCAGGCAGCTCCGCAGCGACCATCTCTTCTAACCCAGGAGCCGTGTGCTGGGTGCTGGCCCCGCTCCCAAGAGGACCCCGGGGTGAGCTGCGGGAGTAGGGCGGGGACGGAGACCCGGAGCCGTGCGGACGGGGACCTGTTGCAGCGCCCGCGCCCCCTCTCCCCTTCCCGGCGGGCGGAGCCTTCCCCCGGCGGCTCCTGCCCATGATGTAATCCGGGCCCCGGCCCCGCCATTGGCCGGGTGCGGAGGCGCCTCCCGCCCGCCCCGCCCCGCGACTCCCCCGGGGGCCATAAAAGCCGCGAGCCGGAGGCCGGGCAGGCTCCCCGCGCCCGGAGGCTCCGGCGAGCGCGGCGGGCGGCGCTAGGGCTTCCCCCGGACAGCGGCAGCGGGCGCTTCAGCACCCTGGACAGCGCCGGGCGGCCGGGCTGGACAGCGGCGGGGACGGCGGGGGCCCCGCGCGCCCCCAGTCACAGTCGTGTCGGGGAGGTGCGGGCACCAGCCCGGCCGCCCAGGTAAGGCGCTGGGCAAGGGGCCGGGGCGGTCGGTCGGGGGTCTCTGCCTCTCCGGGAGGGGGCCGTCTGCAGGCAGCTCCTGCCGATTTCTCCCACGCCGAAGTTGCCTTTAAAGTTGACGAGTATGTGTCGCCTGCCCCGTGGCACTGCCTGGGAATCCGCTCCTCCCCGGCGTCCGACTGAATATATATTGACGTGTTCTTTATTCATCAGGGTCCTAAAGAAGGTGCTTAACTTGAGCCATGGGCTTAAGGTGCGTCCATGCCTTGCTAGAAAGGGAGGGACTTAAGCACTTGAGCTGGGTGAGTAATGAAGGGGGGTTTCAGCCCCCCCCCCCCAATAAACCATGGCAATCTTTTGAGGGCGAAACAAAGCAGAAAAGTGTGTGATTATGACTGTTGTGTCGTCCACATTGTTTTTAGAAATATACATTGACCTTGGGTCCGCCCGAAGTGTTTCATTCGGTCCTTGAAGGACTGGAGTTGGGGGTTAACTAACTTCAACTTTTTTGGCCTTAACACACACACACACACACACACACACACACACACACACTTTTAAAAACGAAGTCCCAGCTCAAGGGAGGAGTTGAAACTTTCATTTCAAACTATCCAAATAATTAATTTTGACATTTTAAAATAAAAGTTCCCCTAGTTTGTTTGGGGTTTTTTTGATTGGTTTCTTTGGGGGGTGGGGAGGCTGTAACAACTTGCAGAATTCAACCAGATTTTGCAAATAATGGTGGTCCCTCCATAAGTCCATTTATTTGGTGACTTAATTGAAAAAAAATCACCCAGCTCTATTAAGCACATGCTTAAACGCCCTGCTGAACTGGGGCTTAATGCAGCAGAATAATCTATGGCTGAGGCTGTCGCTGTGTTTTATCCTTACATCCTTTAGATCTTTATCTCTCTTTCTCTCTCTGTATATCTATATCTATATCAGCTTACAAGAAGGAACAGGAACCTGCAGTGCAAACACTCCACTCCACTTTAGGGCTAGTTGTATTTCAGAATGATGTCTAATGCAAAGTAATATCATTTGGAAAAAGTTAATAACATTTCAGTCATGGCCTCAGCTATAGCCAGCAGTACACTTCGGGCAAACTCTGAATTTTAGAAATTTCCATCCTGGGAACAAAGCTAGAGAAGTGTCTCCCTATGAGAGTCCTCTAGCAGCTCATCGGTGCTCTCCCAGCAGTTCCACGCTGGCATAGTAACTAAATCCCAACTGATCTGGCCAGTACATGACACATTACTGAAGTTCACTTTTTTCCCCCCTGATGTTCAGTTTTCTACCCCATCAAGGTGATTCCTCTCCTTGCTACAGAAGCTCAGCTGCATAATAGAGGCAAGAAATCTGTTCATTGAAAATGCCCTGCCCAGACGCATGCACATTTACATATGCTCATGTGCAAGCAAACAGACTGAAGAGGGAAGCCAGAAAATTATATTGCACCAAACTCCCTTTTTTTCTACATTTTTAGAGATCATCGCCTCATCTTTTTTGTAAGCATCAAAACAAATTTCATATAAAAGATATAGTAATGGATGCTATGACACCCCCACAGCCATCTACATATTATCATACGTGTGATGCATTGTTCAACTGAAGTGGAATTATACTTCATTTGGAGCTTTTTTCTTTCACCTGTTTCTTTACAAGCAATTTTCTTTAAAGTGCAAAACATGCATCTTGCAGAAGGTTTCAGCCCTGTGTCTCTTCCAAATAATCAAAGGCAAAGAGCTCTCTGAGGAACAGGGAATTTGGGGGGGGGAACTTGAATTGATCTTAATTTCTTCCCCTCAAATGTTGAGCAAAGGGGTCGGGGGAGCGCAGTGACCTGCCCGACTGCAAATACAGTAGAGTTTTCTGGGGAGCAAATCCTTGTGAGGTCATTAGGAGGAGAGCCATTCCGTGGAGCCTTTTTTGCTATTTAATTTTGCTAAAGACAGCCACCCTCCCCCCACTAGTTGGAATAACCATTTGTTCCAATCTCTGGGCCCTGTGTATCTTGCCCAAATATTTGCTTGTGTGTTGCCTGCTGCTCCAGTTATGAGGCTGGTGTTTGGGTTGGTTGGGGGTTGGTTTTTTTGCACCATAATCATGGCATCTGGAGGGGGTTTAGGCTCCAAATAGCTGAGAAACTGGAAGATGCTTGGGGAAGGATACTGGTAGGAAAGAGGGAAGAGACTGTAAATGCAGGTCCTTCGGTACTGTCCACATCACAGGTACATGGGTATAGGATTGTCTTTTCTGCCTGGGTATAGGTTTGTTCAGCTCCAGACCCTTGGGCTTGACAGACCTGGACATGAGAATCTTGCAAAGAGTCTTAAATCCAGGTTTCTCCCCAGCACCTGCATTCATGTGCTCGAGACATGCATGTGCTAGCTGCAGTCCACCACCCACTGCACTGCGACGCAGCCATGGTTTTGGCTGACCTGATTCTCTCCATTGGGTAGCATGAGAGACAAGGGCCCTGACTCAACAAAGCACTTACATGCTAGCAGGGAACCGTGTGTTTAAGTCCATCCTATGCATTGAAGGTTTCAAACACTTCAGCAGGACTTAACCATGTGCTGTGGTGCTCTGCTGGATGGAAGCTATAACTAGATCTTTAGGGGCCAGAGGAATATGGATGAATAAAGAGAAAGCCTGAGCTTGCTATCATGCTCACTGAAGTCAGCAGGGGTTTGCTGACAGCTAACCAGAGTAATCCATTGCTGAGGAAATGAATGAACGGACATCTTTCCTAGAACGATCACTGGATCCTACTAAAAGGAAAAGCACAGAACAGATTAAAAAGCAAATGGGAAAAACATCTGTGCACACATCCTTAGGGCTAGCCTAGCCTTCCCCTGAAATTATATTGATCATCTAGTAATGAGATCTCACCACAAAATATAATATAACTCCTGTCTTTAAAATAGAACCAATTAAGAGACAGATTTGCAGGGATTTGGGGGCTTAGAGACACAGGTAGGGTTCTAGAGAAAATTACAGAACTGCCCAAGAAGGTTAGATGCCGATGAGAGTTAGGCCCTGGACGCATTTGTTAGCCAGTGAGAGTTAGGCGCCAGCTTCCATGAGGTGCCTATCTGCATCTACAGGTGCCTAAGCACCTTGGTAAATATGGACCTTAGCAACTTTCTGCACCACATTGATGCTTTCTTATTTTTATACAGTGGGATTATCTAGGTAATTGCCAGCGATGTAGCAGAGGAACTAATGACCCAGGATCAGTTCTCACAAGTATTCGGATGAATGATGGGATGTTGAAGGTGTCTCAGAGATTCAGACACCCCATTCCTAGTCAGGTTAATGGGCATCCAGACAGGTTTGAAAATTTTAGTCATGGTTTTGAGAAGTTTTATTCAGATCAGCTGACCTTATCCTGGGCACTGAACAAACATGGAAGAAAAGCCTCCAGCTGTCATTGCCCTAAAGACGACAGAGGAGGTGCTCGGGGTCCTGGGCCTGATGTTCCACCCTGTTTTCTCGGGAGCAAGCCTAGCTCTCTCAAACTGTCTCCCCACTGCCTCTGCCTAGTAGAGACTTAAACACAGACATTATTTTGCTCCTAACAGACAGTTTCCATGGGTCAATTTATATAGACTACGAGTGTGAATAAGAGCTGAACCGTGACTCCTGAGGTGCTGCTTACAACAACAAGGTGCCCCCGTGGGTGCCAGCTGCAGAACTGGGCCCACGCTCTTTCAGTCAAGAGACCACAAGAACCAAATCCAGAGCTTCGATGATTCCCTCCCTTTATACCCAGACCACATGCATGTGCACACACCTGTGCAACTGCACAACATAGTCATGAAGTGACTTGTGGGCCGGGGGGAGACTTCCCTCTTTGTGACTTTGGATGTGCACACTACTAGTACCACTGAATGCAGGTTTTTACAGGCTCTAAATCCATGGGATCTTTCCATAGTTTGGGTGTGATCATTTGTTCGCTTGCTTTGTTGTTTCAGGTTTTATGCCATTTTGCTAGGCAAAACGTTTGCTAGAGAAGTGTGACCATATATTCTTGGAGGCAGGGGATTTTTTCTCCTGTGTGGGGGCAGCACCAGCACCAGGGGTCCTGGACAGGTGTTGCCAACCAGTGGCAAGACCCAAGAGAGGGCCTCTCCACCCTTTTGAGTCCTGTTTGACCCAGTTTTCTGAGAGCATTTGTCAAACGGGAGTGGAGTGTGTGGCTTTGTGCTGACCTTCTGGGAAGGGAGGGGAGGGTGCCCAAAAAAAGACATCTTAAATGGACCTAATTTCCAGATAGTTCTTAGCACCCGTCCCTTTGGAATCAGGCTGGTTTCAGGGGTCTTGGGTACCAATCCAGACATCCACAATTACTTAGCTTTTTAGCAAATCCAGGGCCAGGATGAATGATACACCTACACAAACCCAGCAAAAATCAGACTTGCATGAAATCAGGCTCCCAGAATCAGAAGCAATATACAGCACCAGCTCTTACCTGCTACCCGAAGATGACAATACACCCTGCCATTAAGCTAGAAAGGCAAGTTCTGCTGTAGAGGAAGGAGAAAATTGCACAGTTCCTGGGGAGAACAATTGCAAAGGTTTGCAGTTAAACTCACAAAATTATTAATGTTCTGGTGCGTAATTCTGCCTAATCAAATATGCCGTCACGCTCTGTTGCCAGATAAATGTATGTGGAGAATTTGTGACTCAAAGCAATATGAACCCAAGGTCCAAGCTTTTGTTTGGGAGCATCCCAGTTGGTTAGAAACTTAGTCTGGGAAGGAAAAAAACCTAGTTAGGGACCCAGTTCCTTTGTTATGGACTCAGGACTCCCTGTAAATCTACTGGAGCCAGTGAGAGGTTTTTCCTGAGTCAGGACCCAGGGGTCAATAGTAGTCGAAGAGCTGGACTATCATCTTAAGTGATTTTTCTTTTCTTTTCTTTTTTTGGTCAAATGATGGTCTCCCCATTTTGGCAGTTTCCATTTTGTGCTGAAGTGATGCCTTTCCATCCTTGTAGAAGCAAAGGAAGTATGAAGGGAATAGGAATGCCACACACAGGAATTGGCCCAGCTCAGTCAGTTAGATGTGTTGTATCTCTCTGGGCTTTTTTAACCCGCGCTGCAGGAGGCAGGAAGTAGGAAGAGGTATAGAAGAGGGATAGTTCCACCGCATGCCTAGCTTGGCGTGAACACTGGGCTCTGCTGGGGAGACATCGTAGCACAGATGAGGCTCGAGGCATTATTAAAAGGAGGATACGCTCCTGGCTGTTTAGATTTGATCAGGTTTTATGCCTATTTTGCACTAGCATAAAAGACTGTCCAGGGCCGCCCAAAATCTGACCTGCCACTTGGAACAGCTGGACAGGCTTTCACAATGCTATTTTTTTCCATTTGAATTGTGTCTCTGTGCCTCTGTTCCTCTCTGGAAAATGGACATAGCAATCCTTACCCCCTTGTGGGGAGATTGTGAGCCTTAATTAACCAATTTTTATAGAGCTCTCCAGATCTTTGAGCAAATGGGGCCAAGAAAAGGCAAAAGGTTGTTATCTTGTCATGTCTAGCTTGAAAAGAAAGCTTTCAGTCTATTTTACCTGAACTATTTATTGTCTTATTCCATCCTGTCTTATCTTTTTTTCCTCTTCCCAATCCATTCCATCTAAACAAGTGAGTTTCTTTTAGCACACTCTTATAGTAGGATGACTACATTAAAATAAAGGTAACATAGATGTGGGTTTGTGTGTGCGCCCATTTTTTAAAAAAGAAGGGTACATCACCTGGGAGAGGTTTATGTCAAGTAACTCCAATTGCCTTAATTGAATAATGCATTTGGTAAATGTTGTGATGTCTTTAAATAAGTTATTGGGGCAGAGGGGATGTTGTATTATCTGCTTTTTTTTCCCCCTCCCTAAATTGTAGTACTTATTCAGGAAGTGAATGATTTGCCTGGCTCATATCATGGAAGGTGTTGGGTACAGGACCTTCAACAAGAATTTTACTGCGGTGAAAGGATGGCCCCTGCTCTGATACTATGTAATGCATATACATGCTCCATGTGGGTTTGTGGCATAGAAGACCCAGGCATTTAACTGGATGTAATTCAGGTTACAAGTTTCAGTGATGAAATATCACTGTATAATTTTAGTCAGGCAGGCCCCTGTGTCAATGAGTATTATTGGTGAGCTCGGTTTGCTTCTGGTTTTGCAATATCAGCTCAGAAAACACAATGAAGTTCAAGGGCTCAGCCCCCTTACTGAGCCAAACAATCAAATCCCTGCATGTTGGGGGTGTTCTGAATATCCAAGCCCCTTGGCTTTTCACTTCTCATCTGCAATCAAACTGCCCTTCATCGCTGGTGAATGCATCAAGGTCTAAACATTATAATCACCTGAGCTGTGCGGTGGAATAGCTGCGTAGAGAGCCCTCGCTTAGGGGTGTCCGGGAGGCTGGCAGAGCTGATTACATTCAGCCGGTCTCAGTGGAACTTCTCTGGGTTCTCACAGGCCCGGGCTAATGTGGGACTTAGGATGCAGAACAGGCTTCCATTACAGGGCCTGGCTATGTGGATGCACATCTGCAAGAAAAGGCCTCCTTGTTAAAATGCACACCGCTAGCTCCAGAAGACAGTGGCTCAGCTGGGGTTCATCAATCACAACATCATTCCAGGGGACATTGTTTCAGAGCAGGGAGAGTTTTGTTCCCTTTCTGCACAGATGGCTGGGGCTTTTGGTTGCGTGTTGACTAAGGGTTCAGTTAGGGTTCAGCTGAAGATGTCTATGCAGCTCCAGGCACAGAGGCATTAGGTTAGTAGGATGTGGGTGGTCAGCCCCAGTGGGAAGAGCTGGAACCAGGTTCACGCAACTGGGGAAGATGGTCAGGAACGGCCATTGTGGCAAAGCGCCCTGCAATGAATCTGGTGAACAGCCTGAAGACCGTTGCCCCAGGTGGGTACGAGCAGGGGCCCTGCAGCCCCTCAGGAGGTGTCCCGGCTAGCCGGATGCACCCCAGTTGGCCCTTAGCCAGGGCAGCGTTGCCTGTTATGAGGCCCTGAAGTTGGGGGGTGTTGCTAGCTGGCACCATGCTATAAATAAGAATGAACATGTCCCAGTGATCCTGTGATGAGGAACTAGCCAAGCGTACGTGTGCACTACTATCCTCGGCAGCATGGTGTGCAAATTGCGCAGCTGCGTGTTGTAGGCCTTGCACTGCTAATGGCGAATCTTTGCCCTAGCTTTGGTTTTGAGGGGCATGGAGAGTCGAAGGCAGGGTGTTTCACTGTGTTCTCACGTACTCCCTTTCAGTGGCACATGGGAGAAGAGGAAGGAAATAATACACCCTTGGCTGGCCTGTGCGATGGTGGAGGGCACGCGGTGACATGGGAAATCATAGCCCACTTTAAACGGACAGTCTTTATTAAAGAGCTACATGCAGGTTTCCGCACAGCTCGACTCCCAGCCTTCTCTTACTTGTTTACCAGCCCCAGTTTTCTTGAGCACTCGGAGACTTCTCGTGGCTGACAAGATGCATCCTTTCCTTTCCCACGTCCTCGTGACAAGGTATTCAGCAGGATTCATAGATTCGTCGCGATCTGACAGGCCCGTGAGCACTTCTGCTATAGCCTTGATCTTGTGACCCTTGGGCTGTGTCAACCATGTGCCTTAGTGCTCACACAAGTCAACAACTCATTCACTAAAGGGACTATGTAGGAGCAAGGGGAACAAAGACTATAGTGATCGAAGCTGCCGCCTGCCTCCATCTTTGAATTTTTTGGGGGTGTGTAGTCTTGTATTAAACACCGTGGGCCTGATCCTGACAGATGCTTGTCCTTCACGGCCCCCATGGAGGCCACTGTTTCTTAGGAGCTAACCTGGAGTCTGTTCATTCAAAGCTCTGTTTTTAAAATCTACTCTCTCAAAGGGCTGTCTTTAAAATAAAAAAAAAAATGTACTGGAAAAGGGACAAAATTGCTCCTCAACAAAGGAGCCTATCAGCAGCCCATCAATAACGTGCCAAAGGCCAAAACCTGCCTTTCAAAGAGGCTTCGCAGCCACAGCGTGCACTTTGAGAGCAATTAAGGGACATGAGCAACATGATGATTATCTCACGGGTGACATTTCCATTGGCGCCTTGGGAAGGGAGAGAGCTAGGCTTGAGATGTGATCAATGCACAGCCTCCTCCAGCACAGAACGGCAGGGGCAACTGTGGGAGCTGGGCCTGGGGAGGCAAGTCCACAAGAGCGGGGGAAGAGCAGGAGATGAGGATAAGTGTTTTTAAAAAATGGGGGTGAAAGGAAGACGCTTGGAGAGGCAGGAAGAGATGAGCACAGGATTGGAAGGAAAGCGGGGATGGGAGTGGGTGCTAAAGAGGGCAAAGGAGCTGCGGGGTTTGGCTGTGGAGGGGAAAGTGGAGGAGAAGGAACAGCAGGATCTCGGGACAGGTCAAACCAGAGACAAGAGGGTCCCTGAGGAAGAGCAAGGGGCTGATTCAAGATGGGAGAGTCCCCAGGGTTGGTGCCAGAGCCCCAGAGCAGATCTCGAGCGGGGAGAAAAGGTTACTCCAAGCCCGGCTGCAACAAGGGGAGCTGGATTTTGTGCTGCTAATTAAAGATGCATATTCCCAAAACAATGTATTCGATCAGATTCCTTTGGCAGTGTCCAGGCTCCGGTAGCAGGGGTGGGCACAGAGAGGATCTAGCCGGGCAGGGGCTTGGTTGTACTGTCTATTAAGGATACATTCATAATTAGTTTATAAACAGTTACTAAGGGATGGGCTGGTGTGTTGCAGACATGAGGTATGTGTGGCTATGAGCAATTCAGGCGAGACGGTGCCATAGGAACCTTACAAGCATTGCATTGGACTCTAGGAGTTGATGTATATTAATTAAAACATCTGTCGATTACTTAATAGCCTTTTATTGACTGTTTAGGAATATACTCCCAGATGAAGTGGAAGGCTTGTTTCTAAAAAACAGAGAAGAAGGTGAACTGAATGGGGGCTTTCTAGGCCTAGAGACCTGTCCACTGGGCAAGATGTGGATTAAATTTACTTACTGGTGAAGTGGGGTAGGGGGGAGAGCAAAATTATCTAGAAAATCCAGTTCAATTTGGTGATGAAATCCAGCTTAAAAAGGGGGAGGGACAATTTGAAAGCCTCAAAGCACTTTTATTTCAATGTTTTTTTAAATAAAAGTGTTGGGCATTTCATTTTACAGCAGCATTTATCATTCAAAAAAAAATCTGACCTAAAATTCAACGGGCTTGTTAAAGGGTTTGAAAAAACAAAACCAGAATGAATGGGACCAAGCAAAACATTTCGGGGGGACCAAAATGAAATGGCGCGCGCGTGTGTAATTTAATTAAAAAATCAATTAAACATCCAAAATTCCAGTTCACTGAAACAGTGGGAAAACCCAGGGAAAGCATGAGTGGATACTAACACCTGGGACATACAAGCTGGGAATACAGCCTAGTGAGCTGGCTACCAACATATAAGATGGTGCTCGGAGCAGATTGGGCTGGGTACTAGGGACAACAGTGTGTACACAAGAGCCCAAAGCTGGCTGTACCCTGTTGCACGGACGCTTTGCACAAGCCAATGCTTGCCTTTTGGCATGAACATGCACTGAGGTCCCAGGCAGGAGGCTGTGCCCAGCCGTGTGCATACTCATGGCAGCACAAAGGCACAAGGACTGTAGGTGCCCAGCTGCCGTGGACTCGCACTGGCTCAAGTGCGAGTGTGCCCAGTCCCACTTGTGTGGGCAACAATGCAAGGGCAGCTGTTCCAAAGTGGGTAGCTGGACCAGTGAGTTTCGACCCTTTAGGAGTGCAGCGCTGCTGCACTTTTCACTCCTAATGGCCTTTTGTTAGAAACTGGATGGCACTTCACACACAAAAACAGGCAGAATTGGCAACACCAAAATAGGTCACCAGTTGGCATCCATTTTGCTGAATGGTTCATTCTAGGAGGGAAAAAACCCCCTAAAAACATCCTAATAAAATGGAAACCTTCCTTTTCAAAGTCTTCAAAAAGAAACTTGTTCTTTTTTTTCAGTGTTTCAGTTCCAAATGACTTATTTGTTTCAATGCTTTTTTTTACAGGGTTAAAAACAGTCCAAATCCAAAGTAAACTAAACATTTGAAATCTATGAAATGAAATGAAATGAAATTTTAACCCTATCAAAAGTAAAGGCTGCTTTGCTTGACCCAAAACAATTTTTCCCCCTCCCGGCTTCGGATTTTTACCCAAACTCTCAATTTCAATCCAACCTCAGGCAATGAGTTTACTTTTTGAAATGGCCCATTAAGACACAATTCTTAGAATACGTGTGTGTGTGTATGCGTGTGCACATGAATGCACATGCATGCGCGCACACACGCATGCACACAGGTATGCATATGTCCTCCTATACTCATGCTTTGTACACAGTCTTAGAAATCCAAGAAGAGGTTGACCCAAATCATGAAAACAGCAGGGCAGCATCTTGTCTGTCTTGCAAAAGAATGAGTATTAATAATGAAAACGATGTTCTGCTACTAGGTAAACATATGGGGAATTACTGCCAAATAGGTGGGCTGTTCTGAAGAGATGAAGCAGCAGACACGCTGAGTCCAAAGGAATCCTCCAGGATCCCCGCAGGACGCCTTCATGGTGTCTTTCTCCCCTGAGATGCGATGGAAAGAGCACAATGCAAAACAGCAGGTAAAGTCATTTCCAAGCCCCTTTATTATTTATTTTAAATCCCACCACTAGCTCCTCCAACAGATGCCAGGGGAGCTGCTGAGTTCTCCGCACTTCTGAATATTGGGCCTCATTTATGAGCTGAAATAATGAGTGAGAAGCTTAGTTAGACTCCTAGCTTGAAAACTAGGCTTTATATTTTCTCTGGCCCAGATCGCCTTCCTGACAGTGAGCGTGGCTAATGGCTGGGTTTGTTTTATTTTCAGGTTTGCTTCCTCTGTAAGCAGAGAGGAGAAAAAGGGGCAGCTCCTCCAAAGAGACTGGCTCAATCTTTTGACAGGATTGCTGCAATCTGACTACAAAGCTCCAACAAGCCTCCGCCTCAGGAAAATTCATCTCTGCCCTCCCAACACACCCTGGTGAGAGCCCTTGAAGTGGTAATTAAAGTCTATTGAGTGGCAACTTCACCTGTTTAGAGAGGAGTGTGGGGGGGGGAAAAGGTGTGCAAGGGGGGTGGGCAGCAGAAGGGGGGAGAGAGGGGACCTGGGGAGGGAGGGAAGGGGACTATTGGAAAGAGAGAGCTGGAGAGGGGGAGGCACTCGTATGAGAAGCAGAGGGGAGAATGGGAAATACTTGTGTCTGGACTGGTTCTGTTTCCTCTCCTGCCCCCAACACACCCTCATGCCCCTTCTTGCATGTCCAGCTTCTCCGGCATGCTCACACCCGCTGATGGAAATGCCAGGGCTCCTCTCATGCACACCAGCTACTCAGCTGGGTGGAAATCAGCCTTGCTCTCCTGAAGCTCGTATTGAGCGAGGCTGAGCCATGCTGGTTTAGGCCCAGCTGCGGATCCATCCCAGTGGCACTTATTAACAACTGCTGGGCTCTTCAGCCTTGCAGTTGCAACAAGCAGGTTCTTGTCCTCTGCTTTGTCTCTCTGTGAAGCAGACACACAAAGGGACATGCTCTGCTCAGCTTGGCTGACGACATCAAGTTTTTATGGACTTACACAGGCTTAAATGTGAACAAAACCTAGACAGCCAGTGGGTGACCCCAAAGAAGCCCAGAGGTGGACAAGAAGGGTGCCAACCCCCTGTTTTCCATACTTGGGGATAGACTCATGCCCCATAAATTGACTTCCCTTTTCCATCTGAAGATGTCAAGAAGGGCTTTAGGGCCAAATCCAATGCTGCTTTAAATTGCTTGGAGCTCTACTGATTTTAGTGGGGCTGTGATGATTGATGCCAGCAGAGAGCAAAGTCCAGAGCACAGCTCATCCCACAGAACAGCAGACCGGGGCACAATGGTGAATCTGGAGAAGGACACACGGGATGGCAATGGGAAATTTGCAGATGTTTGCATGGGGGCGGAGGGTAAGAAAAAGAAGCAACCTCAGCGCAGAACTCAGGATTGTCTCAGCTACCAAGAAGCTAAAAAATATTGTGGGGGGTTTTGCCTTCTTCAGCAAGCAGGCACTGGTGGCAGGAACAAAGCGAGGTCCGAAAGCCTTAGTTACATTGCCGCAGGCTCAACCATGCCCTTCCTCTGCTGATATTGTTAGTGCCCTGAAGCTTGTCCTGGATGGATTGGTAGCACACGATCTTCATGTCTGAACTTCTGTCTCCTCCACATGGAGGCTGAAGACCAGACCAGACTTGTATGAGTGGCTCGGTGGTGGGTGTATGCTTCTAGCAGTGCAGGTGATCTTCCATCACTGCAACCCTTCATGTGTTCCAGCAAGAAATGGGGCCAGACTGGGATTCCCTGAGACTGGAGGGAGGGATTATCCTCTGAGCACCCTGAGGCTGAGCTGAGCAAGTGACTCAAGCAGAATAATGTGACTGGTTTTTGCAAATGTTTCTGTCTCACTGGCTTTGATGGCAGACAGTCCCCTGTGAGTCCCTGACCTTCACACCAGGGGAGCTAGCTGGGATTGTTCGGTGAAGCCATGCAACATTATTCCTGTTCCCGGCCTGTCACAGCACGCGAGCCTTTCTGTGATGACACCGTCACATTCATTTTCTGCCAGCGCTGGCCCCCTGTCTCTCCTCATCCGGCTCCTCACCAGTGTCTGGGTTGAAAACTTGGTGAAGGTGCATTGGTTGGATGGAACTGCCACAGTAGCTACATGCAGCTAAAGCAAATGCTTTGGGGAATATTGAGGGCGTGGACGGATGAACAGTTATACTGCTTTAAATGGGAATGGCAGCTACTACTTGCAAGTGATCCACTGCAATCGCTCTACTTGCAAGTGATCCATTGCTTGCTCCTATCCCACCGTAAGTGAAGGTGGGCTTAGCTTCCCATGAGAGAAATAGGAGCACAGACACAATGGTTGCACCAGATTCACCTGAACTGGGATAAATTCCCCCAAAACAGTATAACTCTTGTCTGTCCACAAGCTACATGACTGTTCAGGAGGTTTTTGTCAGCCCTGTGTGGAGGCAATGCTGCTACAGGAGTGGGATTTTCACTGACCTGTTCCCCCTCCTCAAATGGATCACTGCCCATTAGCAGCTCCAGAGCCTGGGAGCCACGCAGTTGATAGGGAAAGACAGAGAGAGCCAGGAGCTAGAAACCGTGGCTGTGCTCATCTGCCCTTCTTCAGCCAGCATGGAGGACCAGGGGCGTTGGAGAGAGGAGGAAGGGGGTCGGGTATGCACTGAGCTAACGTTAACGCTCCAGGGAAGCTATGGAAAAGCAAGGATGCTGCAGTAGGAGGAGCTGCTTTGGGCTGACAACACTTGAGTAAGTCAGTCCAGCCCAGCAGAAGAGTGACAGCCTGATTCTGTCCCTATGTGGCCCTCACCCTGGGGGGATTCAACAGGCTTTAGTGGACTCAACCTTAATTCATGATTAGACTTGGGTGCAGGGCACAGAACAGGATGCAGCATCTGCAGTCAGCATTGGGGTGCAGAGGGGAACAAGCAAGGTAGTCACCCTGCAACCAGTCTCAGCAAAGATCTTCCACTTAGGGCCCCGCCATGCAAACACTTGTATGCTGTGGGACTTGAGGATGTGAGACCACGCTGTGAGCAGGCATCAAAATGGTTGAGAAGCCCCCATGGCTTTAGTTTTGAACCTCTCCCTTATATTGGTATAAATCCAGAGTAACTGTGTTATTCTTTGTGTTACAGCAGCACCGAGAGGCCCTCCCTGAGGTTAAGGCCGTGTTATGCTGGGCACCGCAGAGACCTGTAATTGGTTGTCCACTGGAGGTAGGACAAGAAGTAATGGGTTTAAACTGCAGATGCGGAGATGTAAATTAGACACTTCCTGCATATTAGGGTGGTTAAATGCTGGAATAGACTACATCTGGAGATTGGGGTATCTCCACCACTGGGGGGGTGTTAGGAGCAGGTTGAACAAATCTGCCAGGAATGGTTTCTCATACCATGAGGTAGGGGGATGAACCAGGAGGCCAATCCTGGGCCCTCCGGCCCTATTTTCTGTGGTCCTGTAATAAGAGAAGGCCCCTGCCCCAGGAAGTTTTAGACTCAGCAGATTAGACAGATGAAGTCTTTGGCAGATATAAGGGCCACATCCTCCGAAGAGGCTCAACCCCAGCACACATGGCTCTTTGGACCATTTGGCCACTTGATTTGGGAGTTGGGCTCTTGTGTGGGGGGGAAAACAGACCCCCTGGAACTTGTCTGGGACTGCATCAGAAATCTGTGATGCAGCCCAGATTTGGACGCTAGGTCTCCTGAGTTCCTGGCTGGGGCCTTCACCCATCCCTCCCTCTCCCGGACCACTGAGGCCATGCGATCCATCAGGTGCATTTGTCTTTTGTCCCCCAAGCACCCCTGCCACATCCTCTGCGTTGTTCTTCCACCACTCTGATTGCTGAGCAGCTTTTTGACTTTTCCATCAATAACTCTAAAGAACAGGTCCCCACCACCCTGTCCTCTCCCCTCCCCGTGGTTCCACGTCAGGCAATCTCATCGATCAGAGCTGCTCAGGAAATATCTGGTGTTTTGTTGTCAGGATGATAATAACATTGCGGTTGTGAATGGGCTGCTTCAGGCCTGATCAAGGACACCTGCAGCGTTTGTTTAATTGCATTTAATGACAAATCCTATATGGCGGAGCACAGCTAGAGAGATTTATTATCTGCCAAAGAGGCAAAGCACAACAGCTCAAAATATAATTTGCACCAAGCATTTCCCGCCCTCCCCACCTGCCTGCCCAGTCCCCGTCTCTCCTTAAGTCACTGTAATAAAAAATAAGTTGGGTACAGTGGGCACTACCAGACTCAGCTGGGACAGGGATGTAAACCAAAGGAAATTGCAGCAATAAGGCCATGCTGTTTTTTCCACCACCCCTGTGGTCTGTTCTATAGGAAAAGCTGTTGGTTTAATTTACAGCCTGGAAGAGCCGCTGGAAATCTCTCCATGAAGGGCCAGCCTCTTCTAAGGCAGCTTGAGGCTAAGCTCTCCATCCCCATTATGTGCAACTGGGCCATTTCCAACATGTTCCAGCAGCCCAGTTTGGAGCCTGTTTATGCAGGAGGTAGGCTGGAAGGGAAGCAGGGGCGGATTCCAGCATCAGAGGTTGAAACAGCTCCAGTCTATAGCAAAGCAGCTCTCTGGCTGTCTGAACCTCTGGGATGATTGGTATTGCCACACCCCGGCCTGAGAAACACTGAGCAGCTTCCATTGACTTCGGTAGGAGTTACGGGTACTCAGGATCTTTCACGATCAGGCCCTCGATCTGCTGAATGCTCACCACAGCGTGGCATTTGCTCATAGGCCGTTGACATGCTGCCCTCGGGTAGGCTCACAGATAAACCTACAGGGGGTTACTACCCCCTCTCCAAAATAAATCAGCTTCTGATTGGTCACCATTTTATTCTTTTTCCCAGACCTGTGAATAAATGCAGCAACCTGATTGACTGCCACTGGTTTCATCTGGTATCAAGAGAAGGTGGAATTTCTGTTCAGCTCCTGGACTTTGACTTGAGCAGGTATTTCCCAAAGTACCAGTCAGGGATAAGTCATATCTCTGCCTCCTACAGAATCTTGTCCATGTGCGTGTGGCTAGCGCGAAGCCCAAGTACTATTTAAGTCCTAATTATTCCTCCAAATACAGATTAAGTGATGCCTAAGCCCTCTGCACAGGGGTGAATTTCCTCTCTCCCCCACAAAAGCAAACTTTTTCTACTGAAACGCACCATTGGGCACCAACCAGAAAACAAAATTCTTCCAGTGGTGCAGGGCCTGGGGACAGTGCCTGTCACCATGCTCAGGCTGGTGACCCCTGATTTAAAGTAAATAACCTTAATAGTCCTCTTACACGTACTTTCCAGTAAGAATAAAGACATCAGTGGGAAGCCTGTATAATGTACTGGTGGTAGGCTTTGAGAGGCTGATACAGGGTACAAGGAACATGTACAGGGGGCAAGATTTGTTCTGCTCACTCATGGCTGCTTATCATGACTCTCCCTCCTTGCTAGCTATCTCCCACTGGTGAGGAAACTTTGTCCTAGAGACTTTGTACTCCACATTCACAAGTCACTTGGCTTAAACACTAAATCCTGACTCGGGATTTTGCATTTTGTCCTAATTCAATCCAATCCCAATTGACTGGAGGAGGAATTTGGATAAATTCTGGGTGAGATTCTGGCACTCCCTCATGCCGCAGAGCACCCAAGGCTTTGTACTGATGTCACGCCTAGGAACAAAAGGCATAGGTGGCTGTAGTAGTCTGAAGTCAAGTAGAAGCCAGGGTAGATTTGCACCTTAGACTAACCAAAGTGGATGTCTATCATGATCCAAGTCCCAGGGTGGCAGGTACTGTTCAAGCATGGAAGACAAAGGCAGTGCTTGCCCCAAAGAGCTTCCATCCTAGGTGTAAGGCAGGAGGCAGTGGATGGGTATGAAATCAATGGGCCCTATTGCAGAGGAAGGGAGCAAGAAGATGGACTCCATCCCTCAGCCCACCCCTTCTGTTTGACCGCAATGGTCCATGTCACGCTCACCGGGACGTATTGCACTTTGGCTACTGAGTCCCGTGGGCCTTTGGTGGCTGAAAGTGCATGACTTTCAGCCCCATCAGGATCCCAGCCTCTGCACTCGGTTTACCATTCGCCTCCCAACACAAGCATGCATCTCATAAACCACCTGGGGATATCGGGGCAGAGCAGAGCTTCTTGTTTTCCAAGCCTCAGTAGGAGCACATGAAACAAAGAAAGGTGGCCCTTTCCTAAAGAGCTTAGCTGCACCATCCAGGTAACCACAGCACCTGGTGCTGTCATTACACAAACAGGGTGTAGAGTAACACCTGGGCAGCAGTTGCGGCCAGTACCTGGACAATGCAGGTATTATGATTATCTCTATTCAATAAGGCTGCGGCCACCTGTGGCTCTACCAGTATCAGCTCCAGCTATCACAAACACTGGTGCGACCCAGGCTTGCGCCATGGGCTGTTATCTCCCAAGCAGTACAAATCCTCAGAGTGAAATGTCCATCTAGAGTCAGATTAAATTGTCCATGGAGAGTCTGTGTAGAAATTGGAAATTTCGGGTTCCCGGTTTGCTTGCCCGTTTGAGGGCCTGGCCTTTCTTGACCAGCTCTCTCCTTGCTGTGAGATGTACAGAGGCCAGGCTCTTGAAAGCTGCATTTGCTTCTCTTCCCTTATTATATTGTCTTGCGCATGGTTGAAAGATCAGTCAGAAGGTAAGGACAGTCCAGAGCAGACTGCCCTACCTGACCTCTCTGTGGCCTGGATTGAGTACGCCTCCTTCCATAGGCAGCACAGACAAAGAATCATTTGAGCACCAGGCTGTTAACACGAAGGATATTTTCCTTGTCACACACTGGTCAAGATGTATAGAAGCATTAAAAAAAGAGATCTGAGAGGTGGGAGCAAGGCAAGACCTGGGAGAAGTGAAGAGCCAGAAGCAGAAAAGAGCATTGCTGTTGGGTTTTGATCACTGGTGTCCGTCACCCGGTAGGGCTAGCCTGGATTCAAAGAAACGGCAGGGCTCACCAGCTTGTCTTCTCTTCACTGCCTGACTCCTACCCTGCATATGTTATTGCACCTACTCAGCTAAGATATGACCTGGGGCTGGGCAATTTGACTAGGCAAGAGCTCAGCTCCAAAAGGGGCTGTAGAGAAAAGTGAAGAGAAGAACCTGCTGAGTCCCAGTGTTTTGGTGACTATGAAGTCTGCATGTTTCTAGGCACCAGTTTTCAACCTTGTTTTCACTTGTGGACCCCTCTGAATTGTAAGTGTAGGTATTCACTTTCTTTTGATTGATCATGGTCATCTTCATGGACCCCTTAGACATAGTCTGTGGACCCCAGAGGTCCCTGGACCACAGGTTGAAAACCGCTGTTCTAGGGGTATACGACTCCCTGAGAAACTGGAGCAGACAGTCCTGGAGGAGCCACAAAGGGGTTGCCCTGAGACGTGACACTGGTCCACAGAGGATGCGGGGAGGGGAAGTGGCCCACGGGCACCACAGGGCTGTGCCCAGAGTGACAAACTGATGCTCTGCAGGAGACGGCCGCGGCGGGCAGGTTCCAGAAGAACCAGCGAAGAAAGATGTTTCTCAGGAGCCGGCATGATGTGCTGCTGCTCATCGTCTGGCTCTGCGTGGAAGACTAGTGATTTTGTTGTTCTGACTTATAAAGGCGACAACAAATCATAGCCTGCCATACAGCACAGACTCCTGCCACACGCCCTGCAGCACGGACCCCTGCCACGTGTGGATACGGCTGTGAAAGAGGAAAAAACAGTTCCAAATCTGTGCTTTCAGGCTACAAATATGCAGGAGTGTAGCAGGGCACTAAGGTGCCTGCTACTTTGAGAACAGAGATAAGGACCCAGGTGCAGGTGTAGGTTGCCGGTCCAACAGGTTAATGAGGGTAATGCCTATGTGAGTAGAGAGGAAAAGCTGGACTGCACGAGCAGGCTGATACAGGGGAAGAGACAGAGTACCCGGCGGGTGGCTCGAAGGGTGTTACAGCTAAGCGGCTAGAATTTATGTTATGGCCCAGGGGCTTATGCTTTGTGTTTGTGGTTTACACCAGAGGACCGGGTGAGGCTATTAGGGCTTGTAGGAGGCCTCACAGGGGCTCCACGGTAGCATGGGGACCCCGGCGCCAGAAGAGGCACAGCATCCAGGGGTGCACTGACCCCAGCCCCGAGGCAAAGGGGAGCGGAGAAGCGGAGGCCACGTAAGGCTGAGGCCACCTGAGCCCAGCAGGGGGGTCGAGACCCCAAGGAGGAGAGTTGGGGCCAGGCACGGCTACAGCCACCTGAGCCCCAAGGCTGCGGTAACCCCAGAGCAGGGGGCAGCATGGTAAGTACCCCAGAGCAAAGGGGGCCGCGAGGAGCCCCGAGGCAAAGGGGGGGCGCAGAGGGCAAGACTGACCAAACAACATCCGGGACATCTGCGAGGCTTGGGGCGTGGTAAAGGGGTGGTTGGAGCCCCGCATAGCCCATAAGGCTGGGGTGCCCAGGAACACCCATTAGCAGAGCCGGGCTAATGTACAGGAGGATAACCATGTCCAGGAGAACCGAAGAGGCAGCCTCCCTAATAACATCATTGACATCAAAGACGTGGCGGGCGAGGTTGAGGGTGCATCATGGACCGACTGGGCACAGTAAGGGGCGCTAGGGGAGAGCATGGCGACCCCTAGGGAGCTACTCCTGTTACAGCGCTGTTTCCCATAGTCCGTACGCTCCAGGCCAGGACTGGGGTCAACCTCTCTCTGTTTGTAGGTGGCACTGAACAGAAACCAGGTTTCCAACTCTGCCACTGACTTCCTGCACTGCCTGTGGATGTGAGTCACTCCCCATGTCCACAATCCTGCCGCCCCATTTGTAAAAGAGAAAGAACAGGTCTTATCCTGTGAGGCCACCGGGTGACTTAGTGGCTCTCTTTGTCTGGATATCCTATCATAGGAGCTTCTAAGCATCTCACAGACATGCATTTACCTGCATGGCATCACTGTGGAGTAGCCACAGTGCAGCTAGTGAATGTATACCCAAGATAGATTAAGTGACTTGACCATGGGCACACAGCAAGTCAAGGGCTCAGCCAAGAACTGAACCCATGTTTCCCTTGTCTCAGTCTGATGCTGTCTCCCAGGGGTGTAACTTGGGTGGAGAGAGCAGGGCACCACCCAGGACTCCAGTTTAAAGGGTTGAGCTTTGTAATCCTCCAGCTCAGTGCACAAAGAGCTCTTAACAACTGCTGTTATTATCCCAGGCAAGCAGTGAGGCAGGAAACTGCCTGTCCCAGAAACCCCAGCACCTGAGCAGTGCAACAGCTCCACAAGTCGTCAGCCCCTGGCGAGGGGCTAAAGGGAGGCTGTGTGCACTTCAGAAGCATTCACCACCTCCGCTCTCCTGCCTTCCCCATCCACCTGTCAAATCATCTTGTTTCCATCATGAGAAATTAAATCTTGCAAAAATTTGGAGGGCAGCTGTGCAAGCCATCAATGCTGGAAATGGCCAGGCTGGTGCCTAATGAAAATGAAACCCCATTGATTTAGTGCTGTGTGCTGCGCCTCTTCAGCTAGTTCCTCTGCTCCAGGCTGATCAAAAAACCTTCCTCCCAGGTAGCTGTGGCCTTGGTGCCCTATTTAAGCAGAGGGAATAATGTCATCACAAGCTTTAATGATGAAGGTAGTTATAGGACAAAAGCCCCTGCAGTGAGCTGGTTATCAGGTTGCTGTCCCTGCTAACGTCACAGTGCTGTTTCTCCGTATTTTTAGAATTGCTCTACAAATTGATGCTGCTGTTATTTAAAAGTACAGGGGACATTGTCCTCGCTCAATCTAGTGGCCAAAGGCCAATTTTCCTCTAATTCCAGGAAATTACAACTTCCCCTGACAGCAGTAAGGAGATGGATATTAGCTCGGGAGCTGCCAGTCTGCAAACATTTGGTTTGGACTTTGGGAAAGGTCTGATCCAGACTCCATCAAACTGTCGGCCCTTAACAACATAGCAGGCTGAACCCAAATCCTCAGCATAACATTTCCTGGGTGTCTGTAGCACTAAGCCCCAATTCCAGAAGTACCTCAGGTATTCCGTCAAAGTCTCATTGTAAGTCTAGGGGACTTTACTTCCTCGGTGACAGGGATTTGTACTACAATTTCCAAAAGCACCAAACACCTCCACACTTTTGGGGAAGTCATATGCAAGGAGGACTTGTAACCCCAGATCCCAGCACATCAAAGTGGTTCCAAAATATATAGCAACCCCTTTTCCATGTTATTAAGTGAACCCAAGTTCAGGAAAGCTTGTGCTCTATATATAACGTATTTAGTTAGCCTATAAGGTTCCCATTTACCCTGCCTTCTGTCCTTGATTGGTCTAATGGTGGCACCAAAAGATCCTATTATAGATTGAGATGCCACTGCAGTGGCTGCTGTATAGATAGAATAAGAGAGAGCCTCTGAACCCAGCGAGGTTAGAAGCTAAACAGCCAAGGCAGGCAAAGAAAGGATAATTATTACCCCTGTCTTATTGCAGGGGAACTGAGACTCAAAGAGATTAACTGACTTGCCCAGAGCCCCACACAGTGTGGCAGAGCTAAGAGATGAACCTCCATTACCTGGGTCTCTAGCCAGTACCTAAACCACAAAGCCATCCGTCCACTTGCTTTTTAAGGACACTGTCATTATTACTGTGAAGAAAATTGTCCAACTGCTCCAGCAGCCATTACTGTGCAATTCAGCTTGTCTGAAAGGAAATATGAAATGGCAGCTTAGAGAAAAATTAACCCTCTTGCCACACAGCCTGGCAGGCCTGTCACAATGTCTCTTCCTTGCCGCCTCTCCCTCCCCTCCAGTGTGCAATTTCCCTGGACACTTTCAGCTCATCACCTAGGGTTTTGTCTGCCCCAGCTCCCCAAATTGCTATCTCATGGGGGCTTGTCTGCAAAAGTTCTGCATGCAGAGGCCATGACGGCTTAGACTGTGTAACCCTTCCCTGCTGGCTCAGCAGTGCAAACTGACCCCACATCAGAAATCAAAAAGACGCATTTGAAGGCTGTGCGGTGGCCTGGTGGAGACGATCTGGTAACATCTGGCCTGTCCTAGGAGGTTAAAGACTGTGCTTGGGGTAGAGGCTGATGGCCGTGCAGCTAAGAAGTGAGATCAGCCTGGCCTGCAGAGGATCTCATATATGCACGAGCCTTCTTGGGGAGAAGCGTGGTGCGTAAGCCAGGACCACGCTTCCTCGATGCTGCCCGTGAAAGAGCAGTGCTTCCCCCTCGTGGTCAAGCAAGTGAGACTGGATCAAGCCCCGGAGCTTCCACACCACAGCCTGCAAGGCTTCTTGTTTCTTGTGGTTTCTACCACTGAACTGTACTTGTTAGAAGCAAGGCTGGCTCTGGTTATCCAGGGGCTAGAGGCTGCATAAAAAGCAGACGGCCAACGACAGTCCTGCCTACGCCCCAAGGAAACCCAGCTGGACAATATGACATTAAGAACTGTCATTGCTTGGATCAGACTGTGGATCCAAGCATCTGAGCAAGTGAGTGGTGTTGCACCTGCTTACACCAGAGTCCCATTTGGCTGCTGCAAGTCCAGTAGCTGGAGGGATCAGAAGAAAGCTTCTTCCCCCTGGAGCTGGAAGGCACAGAGCTTGGCCCCAGGGATCTGTCCAAATCCGAGCCATTGTGCCCCTGCATGGAGACCACTTGCACAAAAGCCCTCTCCTCCCACCCAGGAGACTCTCTTTGAGGCCTTGGTTATTCATGCAAGAAATTCCCTGCACAGTGCTCTGAAACCACAATGAGGAAAGCAAAGAGCTGAGCCGAGAAAGAGATGGACAGGTTAGACCTGGCCTCTCACTGCTGGTCTCCAGCACTGAGAAGCTTCTTCAGTGTCCAGAGGACAGAAGTTTCCTTTGTGAGCCTGGCAAAGGAGATACAGATGGGGAACCGCTCCCACACCCTGGCAGTGACTTTTATTTCTGGGCTTTGCAGCAATCAGTCCATTTCCAGCCGGGATCTCAGAGGGCTGGGTCTCTGAGAGCAGGCGAGAGTGAGGCCATGGCAAAATTTGGCTGGGGAGATGCTGGCATGCTCGTGGCCACAGCCCTGGGTTATTTCTAGGTTCATTCTCATCATCAGCCCTAAGCCCTTTCTCTGTTCATGGCACGGATGTTTCTGTCTGGTGCTTTTCTACCCTTGGGATGCTAAATGGGAGATGCTGGAGGCTCTTGATGGACTTTTTCCAGCAGCTGGAAAAAGGCTCTGGTGTGGGCATGCAGCAGGGGCTGTAGGGAGCCTGCTTGGCGCTCTTGTGTATTCTGCGCGCGTCTCATCGAAGGGAAATGATTATGGAGCTGTAGTTAATGGACACTTCAAATAAAAGTGTCAGCGCATCTAATCACCATGGCAACACAAAGGAGTGGAAATGTCAGTACTTCCCCCCATGTCTGTGCCTTCAAACGGCAACTCCTCCAGCACCCTGGATCTCACACGAGGACACTTCTGCAGATGGGCAGACACATGCTCCCACAGCGTTCACACACGCACATCCACCAGTGTTCACACAGGCCCTCCCCACATGCTCACCCTGGTCTCACACAGCAGCTCACACATGCTCACACAAGAGCCATCCAGGTACACACTGACATGCACAGATGCACATGGAGACAGAATGAGCCCTATGTCACATGTGGACTCATGGACCACTGACACATACACCCATACATGCTTATTCATATGTACCCAGGACACGCGGGAATACATGCGCACAAATATGAACACACATATGCAACCTGTCTCTGCACACATGCTCACACCCAAAAAACTGGTCTTGCACACTCATGGATACATGAAGGGGGCTCAGACATACATACGTTCACCCACAAACATCCAAGCACTGGTCCCTTTTGCCTATGAAACCAATAAAAACTTGAGCCTCGGCCATGCACAAATCTCACACGCACTGTAGCTCCCTCTGATGGGAAGGAGACACCTTGGCCCCAATCTCAGAGATGCTTTGCACCTGCTGCTCCGACTGATTTTAACAGCTACTGTAGGGAAAATCTGGCCCACGCTGCCTGCTATGCAAAAGCAGTTTCTTAGCAACTAAAACGATATTCTCTGTGACGGCAACTTGCATTAGCAGGATAATCCCAGGTAATTCCAGGGAAGAAAAATCCTAAATAAATAAAAGAAGGATGAAAATAAACAGGCTCATTTTATTTCTTGGGGAAGGAGGAGGAAGAGCCATGAATAAAATGTATGAGTTGATAGTCACCCTTGTGCCAATCTCGGCACAAGGTGCGAGGATGCCTAGAAATTTGATTTAAGGCCTTCATGTAGGCTTTCTTAACTGCGCCATTCCTGAAGCCATTTCATTGCTTTGCGCTCGCTAAGTTGGAGTGAGTTCGTGTAGTCTCTTGCGCATTTACACAGAGGAGGAGGAGGGCTGGATCCACAGCCTCGGACTTGTCTCCAGCGCAGCAGGGGACTCTCCTATACTGTGCAGGAGACATCTCTAGAGGCAAGAGGTGAAGCCAGGCTCCCTCCTGCCCCTCAGCTCTTGGTCTGTCTGCAGAGATCACCCAATGGGCCAATGAAGATGATGGCTGCTGGGCTCTGAACAGTCTCATCTATTGTAGCTACATCCCAGCAGCTCATTTTTGCAAAAACCATGAATGACCTAGCAGACACGAATGAACCCAGTTCACCTCAGCTAGATTCGAACTGGCGCCCAGAATGTGAAAATGCTTTGTTTCGTCTCCTACACCCTCCAGGGTATGACCCCCAGTTCCCTCCCACCGTGCAGCAGTGAAGGCATGGGTATCCATTCAGCTTTTCAGTTCAGGAAGGCCAGGCCAGATTTCATAAGGTCAATAAAGCCCTTGGCATCAGCAGTTTCACAGGCAGAGCTGTGACTCTGCACAAAGCATGGGAATTAGGGTTGATCGCTCTCTCTGTAGCTTCTCCAGGCAGGAGAGGCTGTGATCGTCTTCCGCAATGGCATTAAGAACTGTCATTTACTGGGTCAAACCATGCATCCATCTTGCCCAGTCTCCTTGACCTATCTCCACGCTAAGAGAGGAGAGACAGACAAGAGACAAATAGCTATTAAAGCTATCGGCCAGACAGAGCTGAACACTAGCAGTGCAGGGGAAGTATGCACAGACTTACTGCACAGAGATGGAAAAAGGAGTTTCTCCAAGCAATGGCAAAACTTGACTTCTAGACTCATGCTGAGATACAGGAATGGACAACTTCACCACTTCTATTTTTTTTTGCTTGTTGGTTAGAAAAGGTTTACAGTGTATTTCCAGACTGCACTATCTTTCCTATTAAGATACAAGACAAGACCGAGGGGTCATTAAAGGAAACTAGCAGGCAGGCAGTTTCAAACGAACACAAGGCAGCTCTTTTTCAGCCTGCGCGTCATTAAAACATGGCACCCATTGCCACCAGACGCGGTGGGTGCTGACGGTCCAGCCAGATTCACAAAGGGATGGGACGTGCTTGGAGGAAAGGGGCATCAGGAGATATTGAGCGCAGAGGTGAGGGGCACGGCCTCCGAATCAGAGCTTCCTGTAGACCTTCAACGCCGGAGGCTGCAAGCGGGAGAGGAGCAGGGGGGAGAAAACTCCTGGTCAGACCCTGGTCAGTCTCCTTCCAGCCGCCGCTCTCTGCCGCTGCGTGACACTGGACTAGCGGGCAGTTCTGATACTCCTGTGAAATGTTACAATAAAAACCGGCTTTCCACAGCGGGTACGGAAAAGCTGGGGACTGCGCGGCTCCCGGGTGGTCTCCCACCTGGGGTTTCCAACTCCGAGTCTAGCCCAGGAGGTTTCCGGAATGCCAGCGTGCCGGCGACACGCGGTGCCTCCGTGCCCGCGACGCGACGCCACCGTGCCCGCGTGTGCCTGCATCTCGGTGACGGATCGGGGGCACGTACTTGACATCAGGAAGGCAAACGCCCACAACTGTTACATTAAAATCCCACTGGAATAACCCCCGGTCGCTATGGCGCGTGTCTGACTGGGTCAAGTCTCTCGGATGTCATGTGTCATGGACCACACCAACACTGTGGAGTTACTGGGTCGGTCTCCACGGTGCAACCCCACAGCTGCATGCAGAGCAGGGGTGCTCAGAGTATGGGGTGTAGAGTGGAGCAAGGGGCCCCATAAGCACAGCCAGGCCGCTCCGGGGGGGTCGCGCTGCATGCTGGGAGATGTAGTCCCCGGCCCCCTCGCATGGCACGCTGAGAAACTGCGTCCCACAGACTGGCGTGCCGCATTTCCCAGCTCCCGCACGGCGCTGCTGGGAAACGGAGTCCGGCACCCTCCCGGCCCGGCGGAACGGGAAGCGAGGGCGGGACTACATTTCCCAGCGCCCACCACGCGCGCTCTTCCTCTCTCCTCTCTGCCGCCTTGCATGCTGGGAGTCGTAGTCTCCCGCCCTCCGCTCTGCCCCTAGCAAGGCGCGGCGGCGGGCGGGGCGGGCGAACCGCATGTCCCAAGCTGCTCCGCGGGCCGGCGCCATTTTGTCCCTCCTGCAAGCCTAAGATGGCGGCCGGCGGGCAGCGCTGAGGGGCGCTCCGTGCCGGCGGGCCCATGGCGCCATGGACCTGCGCACGGCCGTGTACAACGCGGCGCGCGATGGGAAGCTGAAGCTGCTGCAGAAGCTGCTGGGCAGCCGCAGCCGCCGGGAGCTGGAGGCGCTGACGGCGGGGCCGGGCGGCGGGGCCGGGCCCGGGGCGGGAGGCACCCCGCTGCTCATCGCCGCCCGTCACGGGCACCTGGAGGTGGTGGAGTACCTGCTAGACCACTGCGGGGCCCGCGTGGAGGAGGGCGGCTCGGTCAGCTTCGACGGCGAGACCATCGAGGGGGCCCCGCCGCTGTGGGCCGCCTCGGCTGCTGGACACCTGGGGGTGGTGCGTAGCCTGCTGGCGCGTGGCGCCTCGGTCAACCAGACCACGCTGACCAACTCCACGCCGCTGCGCGCCGCATGCTTCGACGGGCACCTGGAGATCGTGCGTTACCTGGTGGGCGAGCGCGGCGCTGACCTGGAGGTGGCCAACCGGCACGGGCACACCTGCCTGATGATCTCCTGCTACAAGGGGCACCGGGAGATCGCCCGCTACCTGCTGGAGCGAGGGGCTGATGTCAACCGCCGCAGCGTGAAGGGCAACACCGCCCTGCACGACTGCGCCGAGTCGGGCAGCCTGGAGATCCTGCAGCTGCTACTGCGCTCCAAGGCCCGCATGGAGAAGGACGGCTATGGCATGACCCCGCTGCTGGCTGCCAGCGTCACAGGGCACACCAACATTGTGGAGTACCTCATTCGGGGAGGGCTGGAGGAGGAGAAGGAGGAGGACGGAGCAGCGCCGCATGGGACTGCTCCTGCTGTTGCCACTGCTGCGAGGGGCTCGAGCTGCCCCGAGGAAGAGCGGCAGGACGATGGGGACGAGCAGCAGGCGCCGTGCGTGCTGTGCTCCCGAGAGGATGCCGTGGAGGCGCTGGAGCTGCTGGGAGCCACATTTGTGGATAAGAAGCGTGACCTCCTGGGGGCCCTCAAGCACTGGCGGCGAGCCATGGAGCTGCGGCACCGGGGAGGGCGGTACCTGGCTAAGCCGGAGCCGCGGCAGCTGGTGCTGGCCTACGACTATGCGCGGGAGGTGAGCACGCTGGACGAGCTGGAAGGCCTGATCACGGACCCGGATGAGATGCGTATGCAGGCGCTGCTGATCCGAGAGCGCGTCCTGGGCCCTTCTCACCCGGACACCTCATATTACATCCGTTACAGGGGGGCCGTCTATGCTGACTCGGGCAACTTCGAGCGCTGCATCAACCTGTGGAAGTATGCCCTAGACATGCAGCAAGGCAACCTGGAGCCTCTGAGCCCCATGACTGCCAGCAGCTTCCTCTCCTTTGCCGAGCTCTTTTCTTACGTGCTTCAGGACCGCTCCAAGGGCACCTTAGCGACCCAGCTGGGCTTCTCTGACCTCATGGGCGTGCTAAGCAAAGGCGTCCGGGAGGTAGAGCGGGCTCTTCTGCATGGCAAGGACCCGGTCACCGATTCGGCACAGTTCACCAAGACCTTAGCCATCATCCTGCATCTCGTTTTTCTGCTGGAGAAGGTGGAGTGCGCGCCGGAGCAGGAACATCGGAAGCGTCAGACCATCTACCGTCTGCTCAAGTGCAGCCCCCGGGGCAAGAACGGCTTCACTCCCTTGCACATGGCTGTGGACAAGGACACCACCACGGTGGGGCGTTACCCAGTGGGCAAGTTCCCTTCACTCCATGTCGTGAACTTGCTGCTGGAGTGTGGGGCTGACCCTGACAGCCGGGACTATGATAACAACACCCCGCTACACATAGCTGCCCGAAACAACTGCCCACTGATCATGAGTGCCCTCATGGAGGCTGGAGCCCACATGGATGCCACCAATGCCTTCAAGCAGACAGCCTATGAGCTGCTCGATGAGAAGCTGCTCACCAAGAGCATGATGCAGCCCTTCAATTACATCACCCTCCAGTGCCTTGCTGCGCGTGCCCTTGACAAGCACAAGATCCCCTACAAAGGCTTCATCCCTGAAGAGCTGGAGGCCTTCATTGAACTTCACTAGGGTGGGAGAGCAATGAGACCACCAGCCTTCCTCATCCACCACGTGATCCCCAGGAGGAAGTGAGGTTGGAAGCCTTCCTTGCCCTGAGGCAGGCTGTGGGTGCTGTCCATCCTCATCACCAGTGAGCTTGTTCACGCGGGGTAGAAAACTCAAGAGCTTGTGGCTGGGTTATCTTCTCCTCCTCCACATCTCCATCTGCCAGAAATACTGAACTGCACCAAGAGGAGGTTGCAGCCACGGCCTTCCCCTGTTGCCATCTGTCTTGCCCTTTGGCCGGTGGAGCTCTGAAGGCAGATTCCTCAGTATCCTACCGTTTCTTCCATTAATGCCAGATTAACTCAGTCATTATGCTCTGGACTAGCTGCAGATTCACATATGTGCCCCGGCTCTGCCCTGCCCCTGCCTTGAGCAATGAACAGAGAAATGCAAGCAAGGAATAAAATATCCTACATCTTCCAGTGTAACCTTATGCCTTGTTCCCCCTGGCTTTAGCACCTGAACCTAAGAGCTGAGTGGCCAATGCTCAGTAGAGTTCTTGGCCACTGACTCGAGGGTAAAGCAGGGCTCGGTGGCTCGTTTGCTTCCCCAGCAGTGCAGAAGTTCTGAGATTTGCAATGGCTGTGTGTAAAGCTGGGTTTTTTTTCCCTGTCTGTGCTAGGCCTCATCCACGCTGCCTGGTTTCTCGAATCCTGTACTAGAGTGGTTTCAACAGCAGGTGGTGGCTTGTTTGAATGTGGTTATGGGGAAGAGGGAGAGATGAGGGAAAGGGAGGCATCTATTTTTTTTTTAAAAAAAAACCAAGCTGAGTAGTCAGATTGCTGGCTTTCTTCCTATTGCACATGCTGACCCCTGGTCTAGAGACCGGCTGTTTCCACTGAAGCTCTGTGTGGACTCCAGGGTGGGCCTATGTGACTGCTCTCAGGCTGACAGGGCTGCAGCTGTGGGACATGATCAGACACCATCTTGCTAACCGTTTTGGGGTTGGAAAGCATGTGCAGTGGGGATGCAATCTGGGGGTTGATGGGAGGCAGGTAAGCATTTGGGGAAAGTCTAAATGTCTCTAGGAAAGAGCTACCGCTAATGAAGGATTGTTAATATTTGGGCTTTTTTGTACTGTTTAAGGTACTGATCCTGCGCTCTCTGTAATCGCCCTGCTCTGGAAACCATCGAAAGAGCCACTGTGGTTTGGGGCTTTTGATTCTTTTGCAAGTACAGGACAGATGGTGCTAGCTTCAGGACTGAGATGGGGATCCCTCATATGGCTGCCATCGGGGCAAGCTGTTTTTGTGCATTAGGGTCTGCACAAAAGCATTTTAGCCCTGACTTTGATTGTGGGGGGTGGGGGGGTACTGTTGCTCCACTCAGTGGGGAATAGTCAGTGCTGGGAAATACGATGCTGCCCCAATCTCAGTTCCTTTCTATGCAGGAGTGACTGTGCTATATCAGCCTGTGTCTAATTTCTTGGCCCAGTCAGAGCAAAACACATAGCTGAGGGGGAAGCAGCTGCCCCTCAGAGCTTTGGGGAAAGGTCAGGACCAGGAGAGCAGAGCCCTGACAAACACTAATGCACTATATGCCCGCAGAGCTGCTGTGCTGGGATTTGCAGGCCAGCTGAACCGTAAGCCTCAATAATCCAATATTCTCTGCCTCATACAGATACTGTAGTTCTGCCGTTTTAGTTTTTGCAGTGTTAACTATTTAAAAGAAATTTTATTTATAAGGCAAGAAGGTTTAACATGCATCAAGTCAAGTGCGGAGTTAATTGAGCTACTTCCCCCACCCCACCCCCTTCTGGCTGAAACATGGACTAAACTGCAGAGACGAATTTGTTCAATTTTGCGAGCGGACTGCTCCTAACTTTAAATAATAAAACAAAAAAAAAACTGCTGCTAGAACGCAAATGCCTCCCTGTTCCTTTCTGAGGGGCCTGTGTCTTCAACGTCCGTCTTGTGGGGGGGGGGACTGGAAGCAGTTCTGATAGTACGTGGGGAGGAGGGTGTTTCGTTCCAGCAGAACTTCCCAGCCATGGGCGATTTAAATCTACACTTGCAGCCATGCTCCCTCTTTCTCTCAAAGGGCAAAGCACACTCCTCTGGGAACAACTTATGTTTACTATCAGTATGTCAAGTGACAGCTCTGGTCTGTTGGCCACTTGAGGTCTTATTTTGCAAAGTACTTCCAGCATGTGGGTAGCCTCACTGACTTCACTGTGCTCCTTATGTCTGTAACGCCCCTAGCTGAACAGGAGTCTTCCACAGCAGCCAGGTGGGGAAGTGGGCAGCGGGGTATAAACCTGCCAGAGTTGGCAGTGAGCTGTCAAGGATCAGTGCAGGAACAGAGACTGCGTTCAATTCTACGCTGTTGGCCTGACTAGACCTCAACGATCAGATTTTCCAAAGCACAAATTCTTTCTTGCAAAGAAGCAGAACCCATGGGGACTGACCGCTTCTCAAAGCCTGACCTGAAATTGCTTGTGCTGTCTTTAAATTTATTTGCCAATAACATGGGAGCATCCAGGCACTTCTTTTCACTTTGTGTGCTCTGAGCGGCCCTGAAACGAGGTGGAGAGTCCTGTAGGAGATGCCCGACAGGCGAGCAAGAGGGTGCGATCCATTCCCAAGTGGAATGGGAGCAGAAGGACTTAACTGTGTGCTGACGTCCCTCTGTTTTAAAAGCCCCATTTAGTATTAAAGGGCAGCACAGACCGGGTCATTGGACTGCGTCACAGTCCCAGCCCTTGCGCTTCAGTGCTTCTGAGTTGGGATCTGCTAAAATGGACCCTTGTACCCTTAGGTGAGTCCTACTTAAGTCAGTGGATGTCTGCAGAGGTTAGGGCCTGTGTAACAAGTCGCAACAAAAAAGCAGGGTTTAGCTAATGCTGCTGCTTTGCTTCCTGTGATGTAGCTTTAGGTTGCTTGCAGACATTCAAAAAAAAAAGGGGCAAAAGTGCACTTTATCAGAAGAAGTAGCAAGTTACTTCAACCTGGCTCTGCAGCATCACTTCAGTGAGGCATTTTGGTGCTTTTAGCTAAAGCTGATTCACTCAGCTATTAGATAAAAGCACCAAAAAAGGCCCACTAATACACCCAATCTTTACATAGGTCTGGCGAGCCGGGTTGAAGTAACACACTGCCTCTTCTGGGCATGTGCAGGGCTCAGCATGGGAACATGCCAAGTTTAAAGTAAAGCACCTTTTGTGGAGGGGGGGTTACAGAAATTGCTGGGAAGTGTTCTAAGCCAAACCCCAGAGTCTTTTAGCCACCGTATAAAATTCACGAACGCACATTCAGAGCTGAAGTTTCATAGCAAACGTCCCCTTTACGTTAACAAGGCCTAAAGTTTAGGCCCACAGCCCCTGAATTTAGTGGAGTTTGTCTCTTCGCACACAGCTTTTGCCTTACATCCTCCTTGCAACCTGCTGAGAATCTGGCTTTGTGTGCCTAGACATAATCCAGGGCTGCCATTTGAGGTAACAGTTTTCATCAGTTCAGCCTTTGCCCTTGCACACCTGGGCTGGCTCTCGTGTGTAGTCTGTTAGACTTGCCATGTAGTTTGTCTTAACCGTTTGTCGGATTGGGTCCTAAACCGTTTCCTTTTGACCCTGGAATGATTGTGCAGGCTCACGAAAGGATTCTAGTAGATGGCCTCTCATAAGGGAATTCCTCTGATTTTCTTCTTAAAATCTCAGCATTGGTGGGGTCTGTATTTAATGCTTTTGAAGTGCCCAAGTTGCTGATACATATTTTTTGCAAAGCAGGTTCTTACCAATTAGTGCTTATCTACACTGCAAATCGACGGGCATAGTTGTTCCCGTAGAGCTATTCCAGTAGCTGTTTGGTCTCACTGGAACGTAAAAGTTAAGTGACTTTATTCTGTACTAGCTACTCTGCTTAGCAAATTGGCTCAGGACTGATTCTTGACTGGGAAGTGCTAGAAGGGTGAAAGTATTTGTGTGGCTGAGATTTGGCGCAGAGGACTCCAGATGTTGTGTGTGGAATGGAAAATAAAGGGGGCTGATTCCCTTGGAGGGATGCTCGCACTTTTCAGACACCTGAAAGGGTCCTGAACGGGGGCACCAGATAGAGTATTACCGGTGACTTGATAAAGGCACACGCTGGGAAACCCTGGCGTGTATAACTCATTCTGTGACGTTATCATCGCTCCTGTTGATGTGTTCTGGAGTTTGGGGCCTGGTCCATGGCTGGGGTAGGAGGCAGTGCACCTCTAGTCTGCGGCTGGGGGCAGGAGGCAGAATTTTTAAGTATACAGTATCATTTTCCAAAGCCTTTAATTCCACCCAGTTCATTGCCAGAAAATTATTGGCTGCTGATTGGGGTGCTGTGGGGGAGAGGGAGCTCTATAGGGAAGACTTAATGTTTCTTGCTGTGCAATGAACTAATAGCCTCCAAGAAGCGGAAGGACATAGATGCCGAGGAGCGAGAGGAATGTTTTGGGTGGGACAGAAGGGTTTACGCAGCAGAAAGAAGGGATACAACTAGGCTGACTCTTCTGGGCCACGGGATGGTCTGTCCCACGGAAGCGAGCGGACGTCGCTGGAGGCTTCTAGCGCTGACAGCTTCACCGTAAGAACAACCCTGCGTTGGCTCTTGTCTCTTCCGTAGGCTGAAACTGCCCCTGGACCTGAAATGGGGAGTGCGGGCAGAGCATTCGCCCAGGGTGCAGGCGTGTTCTCTGGTAGCTCTGGCGTACGCCCGGGTTGTGCCTCAGTCGAGTCCGGTGCTGGCCACGTCTTTTGTGAACCAACTGGGCAGAGTTCCTGCTGTCCCTGTGGCACTGCTAGGACGTTTCGATGGGCACCTGTCCTTGCAGGGATGGGAACCTTATTGCCTCCAGGCTTAGGCAGGGACCCCCACCAGCTGAGCACATCTGATGCTCTCTGACTCACTTGCCTTCTCCCTACAGGGCTGTGGCAGGGGATACAAAAGAAGCCGTGACCCAGCAGTGCAGGTAAAAGTTGTGATCCTCGGGTCAGCTTGCTGCAGACTCTGGCCCATCGTTTGGCTTTGGCAGAAGGGAGGCCTCATCTGGCGGAAAGAAGCTGATTGCTTTACCTTTTTTGCAGAACATAAACAACCTGTAATTACATGGTAAGGGCCTAGCAATTACACGTTGATGGTAATTGCCGGGTGAGTGGAATCACTGCGTGAATCCAAGTATAATTACCATGAACCAGTCATTATTTACTGTAGGTGTTGTCTGGGCCAACTCCACCATCCAGGGCAGAGCAGGGAGTTGCCTAGGGCAGCGAACATTTCAAGACTGGTTTTGTATTAGGACGGAGGGAAGAGGTTTCCCACTCGGGCTGGTAGCCGGCTCGCCCCGTGGCTTGATGGAAGCAACACTGCAAGTTCCTCCGTAATGGCTGAGTTATTACATTTGCTTCTTGCTTTGTGGGGAAAAGGGAACTTTTCTATTCTGCCTTCTAAGCTGCAGCTCAGCCCAGGGTGTCTGCAGAGACTCGGGGAAGAGGGAGAGCTTCACACCTGAGGCTCTGCTGTTGCCAGTTGCCGGTGCCCTTCTATGGAGATCTCTCAAGCACCCTGGCCCCTGCTTGTGTTACATGATCAGTGTTTACTGAGAGCAGAACTGAGGTTATAGATAGGGTGCTGCGTCAGCATTTGTGCAGGACAGGGAAACCACAGGAGGGTTGCAAATGCTCGGACGTTCCTCTGACAAGAACAAGGCCTGGCTGGCAACCCTAAAGGAGCAACTGCCTTCTTGGGCAGTCATGGGCTCCATGGCGTGTCAGGCTGGAGAGGAGACGTGCACCCCGCAGCACGCAGTCCAGCCCTCTTCTTCCGAGCCAGCCGCCTCCCTTCCCTCTGCTGATCAGAGGAGCCCCGTTGCACTCGTGAGTTAATGTGTGCGGGGTGGGGCCTACAATTTGGGCACGAGACCCAAATATTGTTTGCCCTTTAGGTGTGCTGTGAACCAGCACTAGGAGCAAAGAGTGGGGTCTCGGGGGGGCCATGTGCTGTACAAAGTAGCAGCAATGGTCTCTGCCCCAAAGAGCCCACGGGAAGGGGCACCGTGCAATGATGGAGCGCAAGCTAGGGAGCCCTCTGGTAGGAGCAGGGCAATAAGCAGCCATCACAGCATGCCCGGGACGTGGTCACTGTTGAGACTTTTGGAAGCATCACGGCAGAGGTGAATCTTGAGGAGGGCCCTAAAGCAGACAACAGAAACCTTGCCCGCCTGGGCTGAGGATGGAGATACCGCCCTCTGGCCTGGTCCTGAGTGCCACGCTACCCCGCAGCAGCCAGCATGCTCCCTGCTGACTTGAATCTGCTGCCAGGATGGGGGTAAATTAGATGTTAAAGGGTCCTGTAAAAAACAGACAGGGTGGGAGGAGCACTGGCTTTTTCCTTGAGCTGTGAGTGGCATCTTCCCTTAACATAAAGAGCGCAGTGAATGTCCCGTGCCCCAGATACAGGTTTCCGTCACTTTATGCACATTCTGAATGTGTGAATTTGCTTTTATGCGATGACCCTTTTTATACCAAAAATGCGTTCTAGGTGAGGTACATTCACTCTCATGCGGTCGGTGTGGTGGAAGCCCGCGGTCGGCTGCTTTGCGCGGTGCGGTATGAGAATGACGCGCACAGGTATGTCGTCTCCGGGGTGGATCTGCGCTCCTCGCCCGTTGTTTGCAGCATGTGTTTCTGCAGTTGCCACCCTCGTTATGATAGTGCCCTGTGCTTGTGTGCACTGTCTGCTGTTGGGGAGGACCAAAATTGGCTTATAAAAGTGGTAGGAATGGGTCTGGGGGTCAGCACAGTCGAGGTCTTGGAACGTATCCCTGTTTGTTACATGGTAGAGTGGGTTCCCTTTATGCGCCGTTGCCCAGGAGCACATGTACAGCACAAAGTGAGGGAAACCTGTGCAGCCCATCATACAAGCCATGAAAGGTTATGGGGGGGTGCTAATTACCTCCCCCAGCTGCGACCAAGCAACCCATTAGAAACAGGTGCAGTAGCAGGCTGCAGGCCAGGTAGAAGGGGACAGCAGGCTGCTCTAGAGGGCTTTGGAGGCACAGGCTTAGAGCAGCTGCGGCAAGAGCAAGGCGGGAGGTAGGACGCTGTGGAGGGCAGCGGTGGGAGCCCAAAGCAGATCAGGCATGAGGTCTCTCCCCCGCTTTTGCAAAAGGGGAACCAAGAGCCACGGGAGTAAAGGGGCCAAAGGCTTGTGAGCCCCAGACTGCAGGGAGCCCACAGCTGGACTGTGAGCTTTCCCTTCCCCTGCGAGGGGGTGCAGGTGAGATGGGGGTGCGGACACCCTGTTATCTGGGGGCTGCCAAAGCTCTGGTCTTCTGAGCAGACCTCCAACAGAAACAGGGAAGCCTGTATAAAACGGAGTGAACCCCCCACGCACATGCCTGCACGCTCTCTGCCATCTCTCTCTGCCCTCCACAGCTTAAATCCCTCCCAGTAAGAGGGTTTCTCATTCACAGGCTTCCACCTGCCCAGTCGGTCTTGCACAAGGCGCTGTCGGAGAAGTGAGCCCGGGCTGGGGGCAGCTCCTGGGTCTGCTTTCAAGAGAAGGGTTGTCCTCGGTGGCTGCACAACAGCAACTGCTGTGCGACGGGGGCTACGGTCACGCAAAGGCGGGTTACGCAAGGGAGGCAAAATAGGGTTTCACTTGACACTGGGGAGGGATCTCTGCTTGGATCCAGGCACCGGGCCCTGCCGTTGCCCGCTGAGGCTCTCGGCGGATGCTATATAAAGCAAACTGTGTTGCTTGTGGTCACCGAAAGTGCAGAGGTTAAAAATAAAAGCAGGGCCACGCCAGAGTGGGAAGTGGCAAGAAGGCGCCAGCTGCAGTTCCTGGGATGGGCGGGAGGGGGCACGCTTGGCGGGCTCAGCAGCAGCAGGACTGCCCCGAGTCCCCCAGCCCTCCTCCCCGGGTGGGGGGTCAGCTCCACACCCGAATCCAGAACGGGGCTCCGGCCCTGATACCGGATTTACAGACCTGAATCCAAAGCTGTTGTCCCCAAGCCGCCTGCTCGGCTGCTTTCCGGCCGCAGGCGCCTGGCCTCCCAAGGCACTTCTGGTTCAGAAATTCAGTTCCTCAGATACCGAGGGTCTGCTTCTGCATGTGCCTGAAGCACCTCGGCCCAGACGGGTCTGAGCAGCTTGGCGCCGCAGCCGGGACCAGCCCCCCACACCGAGCCTTTCTGGAGGGGCAAGGCATTCCTGAGCAAGCAGCCCCCCGTCAGGGTGGGTTTCTGCCCACAGTTGCAGTGACAGCCACTGCTGCCTTTTCGAACGGGATGCCCCCTCCCTGCCAGGAGAGCCCGGCAGTCAGAGCTTTTGCGGTAGGGCAAGACCCAGGGTGAACTTCCTTCTCTACCTGAGGGCATCCATACCCTCCACCCTCCCTGAGAGTGCCGCAGCTAGCAGGCTGCCTGCCGTTCTGCGCTGGGTATGCCCGTCCTTTTCCTGCCGTGTTGCGCCACGGTGCGGAAAAGGCCACAGAGAGAAGCACGGGCACGGCCACGTGGCAGACCTGGGTTCCCATTTCTGTGCCTTAGGACCGCAACCACGTGCCACCCCCTCCGACTGAGTGCCCTCATCTCCATGCCCGAGGCCTGCTCTTCTGGCTCCTTCTGGCCAGCTCTTGGATGCATTTTGGCACAGGGGCCTGACTTCAGTTGAGGGCTGCAGGTCACCCCCACCCTGTGTTGTGCTTTCCCAAGCCAGGAGGCAGGCACCTGCCTTCAGCAGAGGTCCTGCACTGTGGCATCTCAGGGTGCAGGCATACAAAGCCGTTCCCATGGAGTAATTTACCCTGGATTTGACTCCACACTCAATATACTCGGTGGGAAGGAGCAGGCACGGGACCAGCTCTCCCGAGCTAGCAACCTGCCGCGGGGGCTATTGCAGTGCTTGGCTGCGAGGTGCAGGTGGCTGGTCTGGACTGAGCAAAGGGCCACGCGGGCGTGAAATCAGCAGAGGAGCGGGCAGGAGCAGTACCCGCGCGGACTCGCGAGGGCGTGCAGGCTTCCCGTCTCCATTCCCGTGCGTTGCGTCTGATGTAGCGTGCACCCCGCCAGGCGCAGACCCCTTCTGCGGCCCTGTGGAGGTGCCTAAGCTCCGGAGAGAGGAGAGGTGGCGTTTAGGATTTGCCAACCAGCCCTGCTGTGTGGGCTGGTGGTTTGGGACCCCGGTCTGGACACCGTCGCTCCCAGGGGCTGTGTAGGGAGTTCAGAATCTGGGCGCAGGCCCCCGGACGCCAGGGCCTGAACCCAGGTGGCTGGCTGAAGTGCAAAACCAGAGCCGGCTTCCCAGGCTCTGCTTGGCCTGCTGCGTGGCACTTTCTTCATTTAGTTTGATGGGCCTTATGTCGGTGGGTCTCGGTGCATTGCTCTACACCTGGCAGTGGTGAGGGGCTGCCCGGTGCAGAATGAAGGCAGAGGGGTCTGGAGGGACATGGGGACCTAAGACCCTTCCCCTGGCTGTGACTCTTGCTACAGTAGTTTATTTCCTCCTGTATCGGATAGCTGGGCCCAGGCACACTCTCATCGTGGGATTTGGCAGCTCTCTGGAGGGCAGGGAGTGGGGAGATCTGGAGGTGCTGCCCGGTGCCTGGAGGCACAGAGCTTCTGCATTCAGCTCTCGCTCCTGGGGGAGCAGACAGGGGATCCCTGGCTCTTACCGCTCTCCAGAAAGTGAGCCTTTAAACTCTGAACTGCTCCATGGCATGAGAGTGCCCCCTCTTGACAGACTGGCCTAATAGCGCCAGCAAGTCTAAGCAGGGGAAGCATCACCTCTGTGCAATAGGTGGGGATTTGAACTTGGAAAAGGCAAAGGGTTTTTCCCTGAGCCTGGTGAAGGGCGCGTGAGCACAAAAGCTTGCAGAAAAAAAAAAATATTTTTTGCAGTTTCTCAGTTATCATCTCTGAATCAAGGGGTCTGGATTTTTGCACCAGAAAAGACGAAGTGATTTGCCCAAGGTCACAGCGGATGCCCAGGGCAGAGCCTGAATCTCCCCGGAGCCCTGACCAAAGAAACACCCCTTCACGCTGAGCGCACCGAGGTACCGAGCACCCTCCCCAGCCCCTGCTGGCTTTGATGGGCAGAGGGGAGGGGATCATCCTGCTCCTCAGAGATCCAGCCTCAGGCACCTGCCGGTTTTGCCTTAGCTAATAGCCAAAGTCTAGGTACGTGTGTGGGGGGCACTGGCATGCCCTGCAGCTTGCCAGGTCCTTCCCAAAGGAAGGCAATGACGCAGGGAAGCCACAGCCAGCACTGACCATTAAGAAATAGCTACAGCCCTGCTAGGAGCTTCCTTTCTGCTGACGGTGCCCCCACCTGTGACTCAGCCCGGCTGCCCTTTGCAGGGGAGCGGGACGGAGGCAGCTGCATTGCTGAGCGCCCTGCGGGGAAGTGGTGTTGTCGCCACTTCCTGTTTCTTGTCGCCAGTTCTGCCTGGCGCAGCGGCGTGGCCGGCCTCAAGCGCGTCAGCTCCCGGGGGGCTCCTGCTGTGTCCCCCGCCGGGCCCCAGTGATGCTGCATTTAATACACCCCGTGTGCTAGCCACGTACGCTCCACCCCAGTGCCCCTGCCTCGCTTTAACGAGCCCTGCATGTGCCCGCCCTGGGGGCTCTGCCGGTGTTTGCATACCGCAATGCCACCCTTCACCTCTTAGGATCGTCCTGCATCTCCCTGCGTTTGAGACTGAGGCGCTTATGCCAGTACTAGCAGGTAGCACTGAAGGCATGAACTGGTGGCACTGGGAAGACTGGTTCTCCGAGCCGTGACTCAGCAGGCATGCTCGGTGCCACCCTGAGAGCACGCAATCACTGACTTCAGAGGTTGTGTTACTACTCTCAGAACGAGCTGAAGTCGCCTCTGACTCAAACGTTATCTGCAGCTCTGCTGGATACGCCCGGGCGATGGGGCAGCCAAAGTGTCTCCGATGGCGGAGCTGAGCTGGCACATCTCTTCCTTGGCAGAGTGGCACGAGTCTGAATAGAGCGGCTGGGCTCCGCGGCTGGGGGGACCCGCCTGGACAGCGTGGGGTGCAGCCGTGGGAGGTGGGAGGCGAGCTAGGGGGCTCTGGCAGGAGCTAGACAGCGAGCAGGTTTCGAAAGCAGGGCGACTTTCATTGGAAGCCCGTTGAAAATGACTTGGGTCTTCAGCATCCTCCTCCGTAAGGGCCTGGTGTCGCTGTGTGAGCGGCCAGCTCAGACGTAGCCGGCGGCCTCTGGCAGCACTCAGCCTTGCTCTGGATTGCGCTTCCCAGTGTTGGAGACCAAAGCTTCCCATCCCCTGGCTCCGTCCCTAGCTGCCCCCGCCGCAATCAGGCTCTTGCTCTTTAACCCTTGTTTTTAACGAAGAAAATGCCTGCCCAATGCTGGCCCCCAGAGCCAGCGTTGCACAAGGGGGAAACTCCCCCCCGCACCGTGAACCCGCGTGACCTGGAACACGCCACTACCGAATGCCCAGCAGTCTCGCACCCGCCGGGGCCGTGGCCGGGCTGCAGCCCTGCTACCCAGGCTGTGCCCCTTGCGCAAGCCACCCCGCACGCCAGCTCCCCAAGACGGACTCCCCTTGGGAGCAGCAATGGCTTCTCCTGGCTGCAGAGGAAACTTAGCCGGAGGAACTGGTGCGGGGGGGGGAGTGCCCAGGCCTTGCTTTTTTGTGTAAAGCGGGCTGAAAAGCAGCCACCAGCTCTGCCTTGCCCCTCGCGGCCGCATTAATGAAGCCAAGCGGCCTTTTGTGTCGGCTTTCCTTGTGCGCTCGTGGATTGTCTCCATGCCAAAGGGCCTCACGCTGAGCCCTGGAGATGCTGGCACCACCCCATCCCATGTCAACCCTACCCATCCCCCTTCTTGGCAGGGAGCTCCAATGCCTTGTAAGACCCATGAGCATAGGGGGCAGGGGGGTCTCCCTGTGGGTCTGCACAGCGGCCAGCAGGATGGGGCACTGAGATCAGTTCAGGCCTTTGGACACCACTGTGAGAAAGTTAAATGTGCAAAACCCACATCCTGTTCCCAGTTGCCTTTCAGGCTAGGGCTGCACTGGGGACGTTTTCCCTTTGTCCTTCACTATCCCCACCCCCGGCTTGCAGGCCTCACGCTGCTTAGTGCTGTCTTTAGAGGTCAGGTGAAATATAAGACACTGTTCTTATTTTAAAAAAGCATCAAGTTAAGTTTCCAACCCTCCTGCTATTGTTATAGCCATGGAGTGGGTAGGAGCTGCTCTTTAACTAAAGGGGTATTTCTAATGCACTCAGTACTACAACATCTAGGTCACAGTTGCATCTAACGCCTCCTGGGAAGAATTAGATGTGTACAGTGGATGTTGCTTAACACGGTGAAGTGTGGGTCTGGACACTGTGCTGCAGGCAGGTCAAACTCTGGTTTAATCTTTATCCAAAGGTTGCTGAGGTGCCCCAGATCTTGGGATAGTGAGGGCGCTTACTCTGTGCTGGGTTCACTTGAGATCCTGTATGCATGTAGCTTTGCAGTGGCACTCACGGGAGAACGTTGTTGCGTCATGGTCACCGGGGATGAACAGATCTGGTGTCCAAGCAAGGGCATAACCAGGGCTGAACAAGTCTGGTGCCTAGGCAAGGGTGTTTTAATGACAGTTTAACAAGGCTGCTTTCAAGCTGGGTCCTCCACTGAGAAGCTGGTGGCTGGCTCATCCCCAGGCAGGCAACTTTGTGGGATTTGGGGACATCAGCTAAGTCACCTTCACCTCCAAAATCCAGACCTCATGCCCAGTTGGGGCCAAAGGAGCAGTCTCCTAAAGAGGCAGGGGTGCCTGCTGGTGTCAGGGCTAACACAGTTACATCGGGGAGGACAGATCTGGGCTCTCAGTGTGCAAGCACTGCGAGAGGGAGCTGCCTCTCTGTACAAGTCATTAACGAGTGCGTTAATGACTCGTACAAAGATCTGGTTTAGGCACTGAAACCAAGCATGCAACATGATGTGACTGCTGGTTTCTACATGCAACATGTATTGCAAGGTTGGTTTTGTCAGCTGCCCAGGCCTGTTGAGCAGCTTTTGATCATGTGTGGGCAATGCCTGATGCCCATGCTTCCCAGGGGGCAGCACGCTGCTGGTGGTGCTCTGTCCCCTTTGGGACAGAGGCCGTGCAGCCCTAGACTGTGGGCACCCTGGAGCTAAAACCAGGGATCCGATTTTTATGTCTGGAGCATTCAATGTCCTATCTCATTCCCCCTCCACCCCAAATCCTGGATCCTCCTTCTGTGTTGGGTGTCTCATCAGCCTCCCAGGACCATGCACTTCTGATGAGCCCCCTTCCTCTGTGGACAGACAAAACTCACAGACCAAGAGGTGCTTCAGAACTACATCGGCTTCTCGTCAGCATGTCTGCTGGGCCAGCTCTGGGCACTTAGTGCAGCACTGAGTGCTCCAGTGCAGGGGTCTCCATGCATCACAGCCTTGAATTGACACAGTGACACGGGAATGTGGATGTGTGCATCTAGGGGGACACCTCTCCAGGCACCAAGGGACATCTTGCTTTTTTCCCCCTTAAGGGACTGATAACTTGGCACTCCCATGAGGCTTCTCAGGGTAGATCTCAAAGTAGTTCACCAGAGCGAACCAGTACCGCACTCCCCGTCTCAAAGAGGGAGGCTGAGGCAGGGACAGAGATGTGGGCACCGATCTCATGTTCCAACATGAGACCGGGCCCGGCTGAACTCCCCCACTCCAGGGTACAGCGGTGAGGGTTGGGGGTGCCAAAGTCAGGCCTCACATTGGCCATTTCTGAAAAATCCTTCACCTAAGCAGCTTGCCCGAGGCTGCCCAGCAAATCTAGTTCTGGCCCTGTGGCCGGCTCCAGCAATCTCAGCTCTCTGCTGACAGGCTGTCACCCCATGGGCATTTCAGGGATGCCAAACCGTTCCAGGGGAGAGAAAAAATGCCCCAGGATTGTCCTGCCCTGCCAAGGAAGTGAGCACTTGGAGAAACAGGGAATAAATTAATAACAAATTTATTTCTAAAATTTGTGGGTCCCTCAAAACTGGGAAAAAAATTTTCCTCTCCCGATACCTGCGAAGGAGGAAGAGGCTGTTATGGGCCTGGAGCCCACGTCCTCTCATCCAACAGCAGAGAAGAGGCATTTCCTTCCACTCTCCCCATCCACAGGAGGGGAGGAGGTAGGACATCTTTTTGTTTCGCGCTCACGTCACAAGGCCGACCATCCCTGCTGAAGGGCCTTCCAACCGAGCGCTAACTTCTCCCGGCAGCATTGAGCTCTCGGCCCGCTCCGCTCAGTTACACTCGTTGGTCTCTTCATCGGAGCTTTCCGATACTGATTGGGTCCTCTGCACCTGCATCTGGTTGTGGTCCCCAATCTGCACCATCCGTGCGTTCTGAATGATGAGGGGCTGGTGGCCTGTCCCCGGCATGTTTTGGTGACCTGGCGGGAGAGCTACCGGTTGGGAAGGGGAGGGAGCCGAGTAGCCAGGCATGAACAGCCCACCCAGGTGAGGCTGGTTTATTAAGGCTGTTTGGGCCGACAGGCTTGACAGCAACTGGTGCAGTCCCGTCAGATCCGGCAGCTGCACGGGGGGCAACAAGCCTGGCTGGGACCCAATGTTCAGAGCCGCTAAGGCCTGCTGCACCGCTTGGAGATGCTCCTGGTATTGCTTCTGCTGTCTATGTGCCTCCTGGATCTGCTGTATCTCACTCCACTTGGTCCTCTGCTCCTTGATCTTGCTGGGGACAAAAGTGTTCTTCACTCTCCTGGCAAACACCCGGGAGTTCTCATCCAGGGGCACGAGCCCTGCCAGCACACCGGGGATCTGCCCCTTCCTCAAGGGGCACTCCTTGGGCACGAAGGGGATGACCGAGTTGTACTTGTGCAGCCGCAGGATGGAGTCCATCAGGGCAGAGTTCATCTGGTACGTGCACAAGCGGCACTGGAAGTTCTCAGTCAGCAGCAGGAGGGTGAAAGCAGAGTTGTTGATGGCGTCCTGGAAGCACGTTAGCTGGCAGTGCCCGGGAACGAGGAAGTCCTCGCAGAACGTGGCGCCGTCCGGGACCCCCATGCTCTCCAGCAGCTCCTTTACCCGGCAGGCGATGTCCATGTCCTCCATGGCATGCACGACCACAAAACTGTAGAACTTTCCCTCACCCGTGTCTGGCTCTGATGAGGGGGCAGTCGCTGGTGCTGCTGCTGGTGCTTGGAAGGGAGGGGGACAGACGAAGGAGGAAGACGCCATGCTCCGATTCTCTGTTGGAACGTAAGAATCCTCCACTGGCAGCCGGACAGAGCCAGAACCGGAGCCAGGAAGCCCCACGTGCGGCTCCTTTTCTGGCTCTTTGGGCACGCTCTCTTGTGGCCTCTGCGGCTTGGGTGGCACTGTGCTGGGAAGATCACTGCACTCTACGGGGCAGTGCGTGGCACTCCGCGAGGGAAGCCCAGTTTCAGGAACTGGAAGAAATGGGAGATGAGAGCTCCCGCCACAGGGGTCCCTGAGGCTACGGCTCCTCGGCTGACTGTGCAGGGGGGGTGCGCAGGCGCTGTCGAGCTGCTCGGGGTCCCATGCGACATGACTGACACTGCCCCCGCTGTAGTGCACGGCAGGGCTGGCACCGCCTCCGCAGAGCTTGCTGGGCCCAGGGTTGTGGTGACGGCGAGTTGCGCAGGTCAAATACTCCACGGTCGGGGACTGGCTAATTTCCAAGTGGCTGACGAAGGAGGCGGGGCTGCCCGAGGAATGCAAGGTCCGTGGGCTCGAGAGACCTGGCGCGCTCCCGATCTGCACTGGGGCGCTGCGCGGCACCGAGGCCGGGCTGGCAGTCTGGAACAGCGCGGGGTCTGATCTCAGCGCCTCAAACGAGGCCCCTCTCTCTGCCAGGCTGATGTCCATCCCGCATTGTTCCTCAGCTTCTGCCAACAGGCTGCTCAGCTGCTCCCCCTGGTTCCCCTTGCTGACCCTGACAGCTTGAATGGCAGCTCTGTAGGCACTGATTTTGGCGTCCTGACTGCACACCTTTTCCTCTACCAGCACAGAGTAGATCTGTGCCAGGACCCACAGTGCACTTGCATCCAGCTGAGGCGTCCCTGGGTCTACACAGCCTGCTGGCACCCCTGCAGACCCCAGTCTGGTCCTGCACACATACAAGGCTCCCGTGTCCTCTCCCAAAGCATCCAGGCAGATCCTAGCCTCTGCCTCCCGCCCCAAAGCCAGCAAGACCATGGCTTGCAGTAACTTACTGCTCCTTGTGCTGGGTCTCATGTGCTTCAACTTATGCTTCAGGTTAACAAGTCTATTTTCGGGCATCCTAGATAAAAGACTGAAGACATCCTCGAATGTGGGCTGGGCCTCTGCGCTCTCTGCCATTGCACCAGCTGTTTATTCAGACAACGTGCTGAAGAAGCAGGGAATGGAAAAAGCATATTACTGTCTCTGGGGCCTGGAATAAGCAAAGGCCAGTTTCTTTTCTACATGTGTGCTTGGCAGGCTCTGGGTGCTACGCATCCTCAGCGGCTTCTCTTTCCAGGGGTTTCAGCCTTGTGGTGACATGCTGTTTCTCTTCCCTCTTCAGAGTTCACCTGCCAGACCTGCGAGACAGAACAGAAAGTTACAGAAACGTGACGGGCAGAGAGCCTAGTGCTCCAAGCTGGACTCATCTGAGGTCACAGTCTGCACCATGCCTTGGCACAAACGTCACTCCTAGGTTGTACCCCCATAGTCCATCATATCGTTCACTCTGCAATCCTCACGGTAAGCTCATAGGAAGCCGTGTATCCCCACAATAAGTGCTTTAAAATACTCATTAACTGGTTGGGCTGTTGGAGGCTAAACCAGCACCCCCCACCTGGGCTAGCCTGGGTGAGGAGGGTGTGTGGATACCGAGAACAAGACCTGTCAAAGGGCAGACAAGCCAACGGCCATCCAGACCTGGAGAGGAGATGGTCACTCTGCCCGAAGAATCGCCAGTCGCGCAGAGCAACTCAACTAACGTAGGAGGGTTGTTACCTTGTCTAAAGTGCCCCGATGGGCACAGAGGCCTTGGGACTGACTTGACTTGAAATCATTAACAGATTTAGGTATGTCACCCAACCGACCAGATCGACAATCCACCATCTCACCTGGAGTCCTGCCTGTGGCTGTTATCCTCGTTAACAAGCAGCTATAAAATCAACTGCCCAGTAGAGAAACTTCTTGTTGGCTCCAAGGTTACATCCTTCCAATGAACGCATGCACCAAAGGATGTGCGCTTACTCCCCTGACGCATAGACTTGTATCCACTCAAATGCCGTTGCAGACACTCCTGTTACGCATGGTCACGCATCTAAACCCTGGATCCTATTGCACTCTTGGACTCACCCTCGCCTTCTGGCAGCAAGTTACACTTAGGACCAGACCTCACTGGTAGCCTGGGCAGACCTGGCTGAGGAGGGGAAGGTTTGTGGGGCAGGCGCTCAGCAGAACCGCTGCTTACCAAAGCCTGCTCTTGGACCATCTGCCTTGCTGCAAAATCTTTCAGCATTTATAAAAGCAACCCAAAACAGTGTTTCCAAATACCCGCAACAAGCCAGATCCCCGAGAGAAATTTAGTTTCGCCCTTTTTTTAAGTGGCCTGGGGGGGGTTTTCCCTAGCTTGCAAAATTCCTCCAGTTGCTTCATGGGCTGAGATTGAACGCATCTGCATGTGCATCCCTTCCCCTGGAAGATCGCAAGTCGCTGCAACTTCTATGAAAAAAAATCCCCTCCGCCTTTCCAAGAGGGCCAGCAAAACCCAGAACTTCGCCACTTGTGTTTACTGCCTTGCCTCCGTGACTCAGCCGCCTTGCACAAACGGGGCAGTTTCTGTTCACTCTGCTCACGCACCTTGCACGCAGGGAGCGAACCGCCGCGTGGACTCCGTGCCAGGAGCTCGTCTGTACGGAACCGCCCCGCTTGAGGCGAGAGCAAAAAGAGAAACGCGGAGCAGGCCTCGCCCGGGAGCTTTCCAAGTCCACGGGCCCTTTCCCGAGGCTCCTTCCTCTGCATTTGCGCGCAGCCCCAGGCGGAGCTGGGGGGACCCCGGAAAGGGGCGCTCATTCCCGCGGCAGCTCGGCGCCTTGCAAAGCCGGGGGGGCCGGCGCCACTGCTCCGCGGAGCCTTCCCCGGGCAGCGGGAGCCCGGGCCTCCCCGCCGCCACCCTCTACCTGCCTAGGCCCGGCCAGGTGCCCACGGCGGGGCATGGCCCTGCTCCCTGGGCGCCGGCACCGGCGGCCCCACCCCGCCCGGGTCCCGCTCCCGCTGCCCCCGGCTCTCTCCCCGTTGCGGGCAGGGAGGGGGTTACCTGGGCGCCGCCAGCCGGGCCGGGCCGGGCCGGGCCTCGTGTCCGCGTCCCGGGCAGCGGGGGTTGCCCCCCCCGCAACCCTGACCAGCAAGGGCGGAGGGGGCGGGGGCTCGTGACGTCACCACACTGGCGTTCACTCGACGCTGCGAGGGGGCGGGGCGGCCGTGCCCGGGCGCGCCGCCGGGGGGCGCTGCGGCGCTGGCAGAGCGGCCGGCCCGGCCTGCGGCACGAGCCGCGCAGGCGCCTCGGCCCGTGCCCGGAGGCCCGCAGGGCTGGGCTTCCGCGGGGCGGGCTCGGGCAGGCGGAGGCCGAGAGCCGATCCTGGGCTGGGGAAGAAAGCAAAGTCTCGCTGCCCGTTTCATGTGGCCCCCGCGGCCTTTGCTGCCCAGGTGCCGGGGGTGTGCAAGGCCCCGTCCAGCCGCCTCACGGCGATGGCAAGGGGCAAGAGCCAGCCGGAGAGGGGCGGCCGCCTTCTCCCCCAGGGAAGACCTGGCTGCCCTCGCTGGGCCCCGCAGGGCTCCCTCCCGCCAGCAAGACGCGCAGGCCGTCTGGATGGGGAAGCAAGGTTTATTTCAAAGCCAACAGTTCCCAGTTTCCAGACGCTCGGGCCTAGCCCAGCCACGTGGCTCGTCTCTGGATCCCCGAAACAAGCTACGGTGGCAGGCGGCGCTCGGCGTGGGGTACGCGCGCGGCCCAGAGACCGGCCTCCGGCCCCCCAGCCCTCCCCTTTGCAACAGGCCTGGCCTCATAACGATGGTCAAGCCGGATTGATCTTAGTAACGCCTGTAAAAGCTGCCCGCGCCCTCTTCTCGGCGGCTGCCGAGCACTGGGGACTCGGGATGAACTGAACGGGGGCAGAGTGAGTTTTTGTGAATAGGATTTAAATGCAGTGAAGCGATGGGGAGTACGAATCCCACAGAAAGCTGATCCTTTAAAAAGCACAGCCTCCCGTTTCCATGCGACAGAGGGGGCTGGTCGTTGTGGAAACAGAAATGGGGGGGCAGGAGGCAGCCAAAGCCACGCCCGGAGCTCGGCCTGGGATGGAGCAGAAGGGTCAGAAAGGAGGCGACACGCTGTCGGGTGTAAAACGGGCAGCTGTAACGGTTGGTGGAAGCAAACGGTATCAAAATGTAAACCCAGCGCCCTCTTGCTCTAAGCTGGCACAGCCGGGATGCCTTTAGTGCTGATGCCCGACTTCTTGCCACGCTGCCGCTCTCCTGGATGCGCGGTCTCAGCAAAGAGTGAGAAGCCAGGCACGCCGCCGGGCAGACTTGCAGCTGGTGAAGCCAGACCAAGAGCTCCCCTCTCCCCCTCCCAGCGCCGCAGGCTTCAGAAACCACGAGGCTGATGGGCGCAACCGTCTCGCTGGAATCAAGCCACCTTGGTTAGCGAGCTTCCTGCAAGACGCACGGCCAGGTGGGCGGCAGGAGGCTGGGAGCCGGGCGCAGAGAATGGCAGTGGCCCCCGCCCTTCGGGGCTGGCGCTTGTACAAGTGACCGAAGTTAGACACGTGTCCCTCCCACAGAAATGAGCTCCAGTAGCTGGAACCTCTCAGGGGTCTTCTTTTGGCATGCTAGCGTGCACCTCCTCCACCGCTTCACCTGCTGCCTCCATCTTCTGCGCTTTAGGTGCTTTTTTGGGTGCTTTAGTGGCCTCCTTTAGTTTCTCGGGTGACTTATCTGCCCTCTTCGCAGGTGCCTCAGAGGCCCCCTTCTCTGAGCTTTTGGGAGCTTCACTGGTCTCTTGGGCTTTGGAAGCCTTGGTGCCTTGCTTCTCTTGGGCTTTGGGAGCCTCGGTCACCTGTGTCTCCGGGGTTTGGGGAGCCTCGGTGACCTGCTTTGCTGGGGCTTCAGGGGTCCCCTCTTCTGGCGTGAGTGACTCTCTCTCGGTCATCCTAACATCGTGTGATGCCTTTGTGGCTTGGAACAGCGGGCTGAAGGGGCCCACAAGCCAGTTGAGGGGAACACCCTTGGCCACGTAATCCAGCAAGGCATCCAGGGACTCTCGGAGCTTCACCACTCGGTCCTGGTTCTGGGACAAGATGCTTGCAGAGAGGTCCTGGAAGGAGCAAGCGCTGGAAAAGGAAGCTTGGAGCTGCTGGACGTTGGTAAGGGCCTGCTGCATTGTTTCCTGGATGCTACTGGGGAGGCCTTGAATGCTGCTCATCAGGTTCGTGTAGGCAGGCTGCAGCTGCAGGGTGATCATACGCAGCATGGCTAGAACACGAGGCTCTACCTGATGAGACAGAAAGGAGTTCAGCGTAGCCCTCCGCTGATAGTGGGGAGAGTGCTTTAAATATGTCCCCCCAGCGGTACCTCTGATTGAGAAGACAGTTTCACCTGCGGCCCTTTTGGCTGGGTCAGGATCCACTCCAGCCACAGCTCATAGAGTTTCTCTTGGCCCTCTTGAAGCTTCTGGCCAGCACCTTCCTTTACAGATTCGACCTGAGGAGGAGACACAAGGAACAGCAGGATCAGCAGGGAGCTGGGCAGGGTCCCAGCTCTTAGCTTGTAGCAGCCTGTGAAGGGGGAGCACACAGGCCCAGCCCAGCCAGGGTGTAGGGCAGAGAGGGATCAGGGTGGGCACGCAGCCCCTGGACGCCCTGAGAGCAGAGTGCTTCAACACTGGGAGAGAAGGGGTGGCCACGTTAGGGAGGAGGAGGAAGGAATGTCTTCAAACCAGATTTATTGCCCGCTGGAGGTAGGCGAGAGTATCCTGGGTGTTCTTCTTGACCAGCTGCAACTTGTTCAAGGAGTGCAGGTAGGCTCGGTGGCGCACTTTGTTAGAGAGGGAGCCCAGGCGCACAAAGTAACTCTGCTGCTGTTTCTGCTGCTCCACAGAAGCCACGCTGGACCCCTCCACGGATGCAGCAAGTTGAACTAAAGGGAATAATAGGGGAGAGGTTGGGTTACCCACAGGAGGGTATCTAATCGACACCCCCACCCCCCACAAACTATGGTGGTCGAAGGATCTGCAGCATACAAAGATCTAATCCCTACTCCTTGTCTCTGTGCCTCCACTTCTCCCTCTGTACAATGGGGTTTTATAGAGAAACTGGCTTCCCGTAGGAATGTGCTTTGAGCCTGATGGACAAAGAGTGCTACGAGCGAGGTGGAGGTTACCCTCAGTAGTAGTAGCAATGCTCACAGACTGAACGTGGGCTGGTTGGCACCTGCCAGGAGGGATCTCTGCAGGACAGTGAAGTTGACTATGAAGGTGCCCCTGCTTCTCATTGCTTACCGACTCCAAGGCAAGTAAGACAAATGCTGGGAACTCTTACGGCAACTCCGGATTGAGAGAAAACCAATGGGGTGAGAAATGCAAACCAGCCTTCCTGCCCCAAGCCAGGAGCAGGCTCTGGGCCGGCAGAGGCAACAGGATCTGTGCCTGGGTGGGGACAAGGGGAAGTTGCGTTTGACTCGGCAGCTCAGCGCTTTCTCACCCAGTTCTTCCTCTGTCACAGGGAGGTAGTGATCCACCAACTCTTCTGACTTCCACAGCATGGCATCTACCCCGCTAGCCACCACATTGCCAACGGCCTTGGCTGTGTTTATGCTGCTGTTTACCATGAAACTGGTCATCTCCACACCGTCCTGGATGGCTTCTCTGCCTTGCCCCACGGCCGCGTTCACTTTGCTGGTCACTATGTCTTTTGTGCCAGAGGCAGCATCCAGAGCTGTGTTGACAGTGGAAGAGACCACCGATTTGGTCAACTCAACGCTGTCCTGGACAACGTGTTTTGTTAGATCTACAGCTCCAGCCACTCTGCTGGCCATCGCGTCTTTGGCAGTATCCACAGCGTTCATCACTGTGTTGGCAACCAGCTGCTTGGTGTCCGTAAGGACCTGCCGGCGAGAGCCAGAGGGAAGGTCATCTCCGAGTCAGCATGAAATCTTTCCTCAAATCGCCCTTCTCTCAAAAGCATTTTGCCCAACTGGGCAACATCCCCAAGCTTGTGGCAAAGGCAGGCAGGCTGCATCTGAGATTGGTGTGAACGGGTGTTACGGCCCCTCGGTTCCCTGAAATGGACATTGGCTCCGATCCTCTCTGTGGGAGGACAGCTCCTTTTCTCACCCGACACCTCTTACAAGACGTTTCACATGGCTCAGTCACCCCCGCTCCCATTTGTCTGGTTCCAGACGGCTGCTCTAAACCCCACATCCAAGCGAGACAAAGAGCCTCCCCCCTTCCCCCCCCCCCATGAAGCCGCATGGAGCGGGGAGACTCACCTTCTCTGTCGGCTGCTGGAGAAAGGGCAGCTTCTCCTCCAGCTGATCCAGGCTCTTGCAGGCGTACTCGTTTACTTTTGCAACTAAAGAGAAAGCAAGGGACAGGGTTAACACCCTGAACTGGTTAGAGCTTGTCCTCGTACCCAGACTAGCAGAGTTGTGGTAAAAGATTGCAAAAGGGTAAATTCGGTAAGCTAGGCGGCCTGTGCAGTGGTATGCTGGAGAACACGTATTACTGCAAGGAGTGGCACAGCACATCTACCGGTTAGTTCCTTGAGAGGCTTAACCAGGTTGGTTGAAATCATAGAAAATGAGGGTTGAAAGGGACCTCAGGACTGGAAGGCACCTAGCCCAGCCCCTGCTCAAGGCAGGACCAGCCCCAGCTACATCATCCCAGCCAGGGCTTTGTCAACTGGGCCTTAAAACCCTCCAAGGACGGAGACTCCGCCACCTCTCTAGGTAACCCACTGCAGTGCTTCACCACCCTCCTAGTGAGAGAATTTTTCCTGATATCCCATTTAAACATCTCTTGCTACAACTTGAGCCCATTGCTCCCTGTGCTGTCACCTGCCCGCCGCTGAGAGCAGCCCAGCTCCATCCTCTCTGTAACCCCCTGCAGGGAGCTAAAGGCTGCTATTCAATCCCCTTTTGGTCTTCTCTTCTGCAGATTAAATCAGCCCAGGTCCCTCAGCCTCTCTAATGTGGCTAGGGGAGGAGATACAGCGCTGGGGGGGCCATAGAGATGCCCCAGCCATTATTGGCAGAACATCTGCAGTAGAAAGGCGTTAAGCTATTTTTTCTCCCTGCCCTATATTGGGCATCTCAAACAGACCATAGCTGCCTAACTACTGCTCAGCAGCTGTAAAGTGAACCCCATGGGACTACATAGTGCTGGAATAGGAGAATGAGGAAACTTCCCCACTGCTCTTCTCTCATGCTACATCAAGTTTCCCTGCAGGCCCGTCGCGAGCTGCCCCAGCAGTGCAGTCTGAGCGGTCACAGGAGAGCTCTGCCACCCCTAACGCCCGGCTTCGCCCATCCCAGCGTGCGCTCACTCTGGGGTTCCAGATGGCTCAAAATTGGCTGGGCGCCCCCGACTGCGCTGCCCACTGCAACAGCAGCCACGGTTTCTGCCACGGTGCAGACAGTGGTGACGTATGGGTGTGTCCCTTTGGTGAAGTTGTAGGCAGAGGAGACCAAGTTGAAGGCAGAGTGGATCAAGGGTATGCTGGTCACCCTGTTCACCACGTTCTAGGCAAGGTAGGAGAGAAAAAGGGCATTAGTGGCATGTCCTCTGGCAGGCGGGCGAGTGTAACCTGTAGTTTGAGGTGCGCGATTTCTCAGAGAAGCCCTTCATGAAATCTCTTTTTTCCAAAGTTCAGCAGCTCAGTGGTCAAAGGACTTCAAGACCTGAGCTTACCATTCAGAGCCCTGGGCCCTGCTGCCTTTTCGTCACGTACGAGTTCAACATCACCCTGCCCCAATTCAAACCCGCTGCAGACCATCCTGCGCTCTCGTGGCACACCACCCGCAGCTGGAGTTGTCAGCCTCCTCCGAGCAAGGAGAACTGCCGTCTCCATATTGATCCGGAGACTTGAGCCATGACCCCAAGTCTGGACAGGGGGGTTCCTCTCCCACCTGGGTTTTGGGCCAGTGGCAATGCAATGAAACATGTTGGCTGGTGTGCGGGCTTACGTGTGAAAGGACTAGCAGCCCTAGGCTACCTACCGCTTGCAGCGGTTCCTCCACCTTCAGGGGGTCCTCAGCTTGTGAAGGACTAGGATCTGTGGCCTTGTTTTCAGATGCCATGGTAAAGTCAGGTGCAGCTGAAAGGAAGGAGAAAGAAGACTTGTACCGGCGAGACTTGTACGACTTCTGATGTTATCAGTAACGGTTGGTGGGAAGCGCAGAACCACACTGATGGGGCTCATTACCCAGAGCAGCTGGGAACTTCGGGGATGCTCTTACCGCTTCTTCAGGAGAAAAACATGCAAAGATCATTTAATAGCTACACGACACAGGTTGATAATTTTCATAAATTAATACGGGCCTTTATCAACAATCCATGCATGCGTGTAGGAGGGCAGTAATGGCATTTTGCCCAGTCTGCTCCCACAGCCCCAAACCATCTGGAGCGATGCAGCTCCACTAACTTCAGCGGTAGAGCTCCCTGAGCTCAAGACAGGCCGTTCTCATCCTTTTTGGGTCTGCTGCATCTGTCTGTGGAAGACAGGGATGCTCTTGCCTGAACTTTGCAGTCTGACAGTTCTCTCCAGCCCTACGATCGAGAGCGCTCGAACGAAAGCCTACGCTCTGCAGGTGCAAAACGTTGCTGGCGCATATCGCTGCTCACTGCCTTTCCTTTTAATTGTGCTAGAAAGGAGATCATTCAACGTGTCATCTTGACTACAGTCATTGCAAGACAGAAAACATGTCTTCGCCATGCAGTGAGTAGGAAAATCAGGCTTTCAGTGTTCTAATTTTAGAAATCTGATTAGCACAGGTGGTTTTATGACAACAGGGTTGAAAAAAGAGAAATAACAGCATTAGCTATTCTATTCTTTTTTAACCTGGCAACTGGACTTGCTTTGAAAAGCTCAGATTTCCCCCGTTTGTTCTGATGTTAACATGGGTTTCCCCGTGGGTTGGGTTGTTTCCTTAACAGGAGGCAGCGTGGGCACATGTCAACTCTCATCACAAAGGCAGAAGGGAGCAGTCACATCCAGACGATGAGGAAGTGATAAGCGCTGTTGTCTCTGCTGTTGTTGGGATCTACTTAATGGTTATTGCCACATTCCTCTCAGGGCTGAATCCAGCCCTTCCCCACCAACGCATCGCATCTCAGAGTTTCTCTCTGGGCCGATACCATGGGTCTGTGCCTACGCCGTGGGCACCGTACCAAATCTCCTGTCGTTTTGCACTCCCGGGCAGCTCCACCAGCCGTAGCAACCTTGGCAGTAGGGGACAAGGGGCATCTCCTGATGCTTTGGCTTTCTGGGTGGCTAAGCTGGTTCCCTGCACAGGTCTCTCTCTGTGGCTGGGTAGCTACTAAACGCAGAAGAGGAAATAGCTTCCCCATCCTGTGAAACTGTGAAATTTCAGAAATGTTTCCATTCCACATTGGCATCAAACAGAAACCTTGAAGGGGGTTTTGTGTGTTTTTCTTTTCTTTTTTTCCAAATGAAAAAACAATGACAGTGAAAAATCCTCAGCAGAGCAGGGACCGGGACCCATGCATCCCCGCAGGGTGGGTCTCCCCCTCTCTCCTGTTTTACTAGGGAGTGCATCCTGGGCTCAAGAAACCTTTCCTGACAAAAATGGTATGTTCCCATGAAAAGCTGCAGTTTTCTGCTGGAAGGCCATTGTCAAACACATTACTGGTTGCCTAGTGGCAGTTCCTATCGACTTGTTCATTTATAATGGGTGCAGGCAATTCTTTTGGGCAGAGGGCAGCTTGCTGAGTTTTGGCAAGCCATCGAGGGCTGCATGACAGGCAGCCAGGGGCAGATTAATATTCATTTTCTAAATTTTTAGGGGCCCCGCAGGCCGCACAGAATGGCCTGGTGAGCTGCGTCCAGCCCCCAGGCCGCATTTTGCCCACCCCTGATTTATAACAACCCTCCAGTACTACCTAAAGGCCCCAGGCTGCATTGCACAGAGTACTTGGATTGCTGGGGTCACTTGACCCCAGTTGTCTTTTCTGCTTGGTACAAGGGGGTTTTCCAAGGTCCCTTCCAGCCCCTTATAATCTGTGAATCAGGAGGAGCTGACCATTAACTGAGGACAAGATGCAGCATTGATGGCAGCAAGCTGGAGGAAGGAGGACAAGGGGAATCACTGAAGTGGGGGATGAGCACAGGCTCACCATATACACAGCTACGGGAGACTTGAGGGACTGCAAGGTCTCAGTGCTGGTGGTCCTCACCAGCCAGCTGTCCAAGGGTGAGCAGCTTGTATTTTATGGCCAGCACCGCTGTGAAGTCTCACCCACGGTCAGCACTTGGGTTCAAGTTCCTCTACAATCCATGGGGTTCGAGCCCATGCTAGATCGCTGCCCTGCAGCGGGAGGCCTCTCCAAACGGGGGTCCTGGGGATTGCAGATCACGTTTTGCAGGGGGGCAGGAGAAACAGTGTTTGCATCTCGCAGACATGGGGCCTGGCCAGGCTGCCTCGGCATTTTGAACCCCATGGGCAGATGTACATGACAGCAGCACCAGGTCTTCGGGATGGAGGCTCCCTCTGCATTAGGTATACGCAGGGTTCAGCACAAGAGGCCTCGATCCTGCATGTGACACCGCTGCATAGCACGGGGTCACCCCGTCTCTGCCATGCCATGGGGTCTGTCATGGCACAGCATGCAACCACGCTGCAGAGCCCAAACCAGTATGCACCATCTTCGCTGCTGCCGCGTGCACCCACCAGGCCTCCTGGGCTCTGTGCTGTGCCCCTTGGTGCTATGGTAGGTCCAGCCGTCCTGTGATTCCTCCCGTGACTTGTGGGAGGATTTGCCTGCTTGGGGGATCATAAGAAGGCACACGGAGGGTTATCTACAGCCCAGGGGACTTTGCTGGTGTCCCTACTTCTTGGCATTGGGGTCCCTGCCGTGCGCAGAACTGGGTCATGCAACTGGGTTGAAAGCACCAAATGCAACCAAGAGGGTCTTGTACATGGACGGCGGATGAAACTAGTGGCTATGGTCCAGTGAATCCTGCATTACCCCCAGCATCTGGGTACGACCCATCAAGGGAAGTCTGTAGGAAACTTCCCTGACGTAGGCAGGGCCTGGCGCCCTGGTCACAGAAACAGGCAGCTTCAGAGAACGCCCTTGTGAAGGGTTATTCCCCTGCTGCTCCCACCCTGAGTGGCTGAATCAGCTGGCAGAACTGTCACAGGCTCCTCTTCTAAGCTCAGAGCTATTTCAACACTGCCCGCTGCTTGCTGCACACACGTGCTTTTGGCTTCTAGCCTGGGAATTTCAGTTTGCTTTTGCAACGAGCCTCAGCGGCCTTGGAGTCTGGGTTCATATATAGTTATAGCCTTGCACCGCACGGTCGCTGCCTCTCCCCACCAGCCGGCAAACTGGAGCTTGAGACACCACGTGACAAATCTCGAGCCACTCCTTTGTAGCTCCAGGAGATCTGGTGTTGAACCAAGGGGCCCTGCAAGAGAAAGGCCTGTTTGCCACCTGGATTTGGCAGTGTCGGTGACACAGTGCTCGTGGGAGGACTTGTCCAAACAACCCTGTGTAGGTGGCACCAAGCATGTGGCTCTGCTAGTTTGAAGTGTGGGCAGTAACCTATATACCTGGTTTTGCAAAGGTGCTAAGTAGATCTGGCCTCGCCCAGGATGCAGAGACAAGGTGGGTCTTCCTCCTGACCTCTCAGTGGACAAAATCAAATCCTTTCTTTCTCTTACTATTATATTCACCCATCCTCGCTCAGCGACTGGAACTGGTCTCTGGTTAAGGGCAGCAGAAGCCCCTTCATCCCCTTGAAACGCTGCAGTAGAAACACTTGCTCATCTTTGCAGGAGGGTCTCTCTAAATCAACCGCCCTGCCCTCCAGGGCTGTCAGCCTAGACACGGCTAGTTTGGATGATCCAGGAGATCACTAGATCGTAGTCAGTTCTTCACCCGCAGGTGGAAACAGGCTGCTCTTGTTTCCGATCAGCCAATTCAGCTTTCTTTGCTGTTTTCCAGGTGGAGGTCTGGGTTCTCGCCTGTCAAGAAATCTGCTCTCGTGTCACCATTGAAGTCCAGCCTTTCTTGCTCTACTGGTAAGAACTGACGGATCACTATGTACTATGAAAGCAGTGGATTGCATAATTAATGGCTCTTCAGTAAGAAATGCAGATTGCATTTAATCACTTGGGTGTGGGGGGGACCAGCCGGGGGGGTGGCATTATCTTGTGGTCAGAGTGCTTGACTGAACCTGGATTCCTGCCCAGATCTGCCGTGGATTTGTTGGGTGGCCAAACAAGTTAAGTAACCTGTGTGCCCTAGTCTTTGCCTGCAACATGGGAATAACAACACCTCGTGACTAAGGGAGGTGGCTGCAGTATGCTTCGAGACGAGAAGAAGCCATCAAAACAAACATCTGTAGGAAGGGCAAATAATTTGGGTCTCCAAACTTGAGACAAGTGGGGCCCCAGGTTCAAAGCTGCTGCGAGCTGTGGGTCCTCAGCCTCTGTGAAGATCAGACCCAAGGAGGACCTCAAAGCTGGATACGTCTCCCCTGCCTTCCCCAAAGGATTCATAGATGTTAGGGGCTGGAAGGGACCGCTTGAGATCATCAGTGCTTGGGCAGGATATGTCTCCCCCCTTCTCCCAAGGATCACTAGCTGCTTTTGAAAAAGTTGACCTAAATGACTTTTGTAGCTGAATGGGAGAGTACTTAGCGACTTAGTACTTAGAGTACCTAAGCGGCTTCGAGGCGCTGGCAAGGAAGAGGCAGCAACCTCATGGTGCCCTCCAGGCTTCCTATTTCTTGAGTTTAGACTGACATTAGGGTCAGGGACTGCAGTGGTGCCTTGCTCAGCATAGACCTCGTGGTTACAGTCTCAGCATTAGAGCATCCGTCTTCCCTGGAAGTCTCCCAGTCCCGGCAGAGTTTTGCTTTTCCTTCCTCGAGTGACAGCTTCTAAAGCACTTTCAGCCGTTGCCACATCCAAGGATTTGCTGCTGTCCCTGCACAGGATTTCTAGACTGATTTGATGAATTAAGAGATCCTTTGCAGGGAGCCAGCTCAGCCGGGCTTGACTGCATTACACACCTGCATGGAGGAAGGTTAGGAAAGAGTGGACTCTGAGGTCACCCCAGCTAGTTAACGCTATTTGTGTCTGTACCGGATGTCAGCATTGCAAAAAAATCAACTTCTCCGTTAAAAAAAACAAACAATTTTTTCTGCAGAAAAATCAACTTGATGCCTGCCTACCTGCCCCTGTATTGCCACCAGTCAGGCCCAGCACCACCTCAACAACAGAGCGACCCAGAACTCACTCAGTGCTTTGCTAACAGACTTCATGGGACAGCCGCCCTTCCTGGCATCATCTGCCCGCCTCCCAATGCTTGGTTGTCAAGACAGTTTTCTGCAGACAGCGACAGTGACCCGGGTGCCCCAGTTCAAGAACAAAGCATTAAGCATTTCCTCCAAGCACGAATCTAGCGGTCTGCGTTAGCGCTGATCCCTGAGGGCCATAAAGGGTCTCTCACGCACAGGCTGACGGGAGCAAGGAGAAAAGGGCAGCGTCTAACTAGGCCCTTTATATCCTTGCAGGATCCCAGAGCCAAAGCAGAGGCCTGATTCCTCCCTGCGCTGCACTTTGTGCAGTTCCTGACACCCAGGGCAAAAGCCGCTTTTGGATTTTGCAATCCTGCCTGTCCTGCGCCGCCGTGCCTAGCCACCCGAGAGCAGATCAACAGGGAATTCGGCCCCGAGTTTCTAAATCCTCCCCTGACAACGCCGCAGCAGTAATGCGCAGAGCAGAGTCCACAGGGCAGACGGGGAGCCTGGCCTCCAAACTTGGGGAGAAGTTTCTCCTCTCCCTCGCTGTTGCTGTGGAAACCAGCTCCCAAGTGCTGGCTGAAGTTAGCCTGAGACAGGCTCGCAAGTCCTTGGAAAGTTTGCATGCAGACCAAGGCGCGCTCGGGTCCCAGCCCAGGCTTACCTGCTTCTCGCTACCTCCCGAGGTATCTTTGTCCTGGGCAATCTTCTACTCGGCATCCATCTAGATAACAAGCAGCCAAAAGAAACCGATCAAGGAGTCACGTCTCACAGCGCCAATCAGGAACGGCACCTGGGGAGGGAAGGCAGGGCTAGGGTTTTGCAAGCCACGGAGAGGGGAGTAGCTAAAGGCACGTATTGCTGCTGCTTGTTAGGCAATGGGGCTGGAGGGCAGGGGCAAGCTCCTCTCCTCCTCCAGCTGCGGGGGCTGAGGGGCCCCTGGCCCTGCAGAGTTGAAATCAGGCTGGGAATTGGGAAGGGCTGTGGTTCTCGGGGATCTGCGTGTGCATGTGCACACACGGGGGTTCCTGTTGGGAAGCTCTTGAGGGAGCCACCCAGATCGCCCTTCCCAAAGTGGAGACCCCCAGGACAGCCAGGACTCGGGGTGCATGATGTAGGCACGGGGGCAATGTGAGATGCATCCTACGCGGGAACCACAAGGCACTAGTCATTCACTCCCTGGGCCCTGTCTTCAGTGCCGAAGCTGGATTTTGGGAACCAGTCTCTTTTTCATAAAGCCCACTTATCCTCCGCAGCTCCTCACATACTGCCCTCTCCGCCCTTTTGAGCTCCCACTGCTTAAATCCCTAAACCGCCAAGCCCTGCAGCTCGGTCCACGCCAGCCAGTGCCCACCTACAGCCTGCAGATGTATCTGGGGGGCCCGTTACCTCCTCCAGGGAATCTCTTTTGCTCACCGGAGCCCCTGACATTATAGTGAATCCCCTAAAGAGACAGGAGAGGCAACACAGTAAATACAAAGTGCCTCAAAACCTGGGAGCCCAAAGCAGACTGTTCCCAAGTGCGTTCTTGCTCGCCCTGGAGCGCGGATGCGTTGCTACTTGAGGAATCGGAGCTCCCTCCCTGCGAGAGATCTCGTTCGGCTGCTGCATGGCACAACAACGAATGGCGACATGCCGGCTCTCAGGTTAGCGCTGAGCTCCAAGGTGCAGGGACCATGCGGGAGTTTGGTGTCTGCAGCAGCGAGGCCCAGGACCCAGCTGGTGCAGCGAGTGCCTTTGTCATAGGATCAACCAACTGCGCTAACAGCTGATGCTTCGCCCTGCCTTTCTCCCGGGGATCATACAGCTTGTTTCACACAAACAGTAGCTCAGCTCTGTGCTGACCATTCTTATCCCCATTTTGCAGATGAGGAAACCGAGGTGTGGGAAAGAATGAGCCCGATTTGCCTACCGGGCACACACTATTACGCATCTCCTAGTTTCCAGGTGCCCAGCCAGGGAAGCCTGGGGTAGGATTGTCACGTGCATTGAAAGGAACCAGAGCTGTGAGTGTCTATCCCCATTTTCTGTTAAGGCACCTGGTGGGCAGCATTGGAAGGGGAAGGGTAAATGGGTGGCAGCTGCCTGTTGTCAAGCAGGTGAGAGGGAGTTTAACTAGGTCAATTTGGGGAGTGGAGCAAAAGCCTCCTGATCCTTCTGTCTGTTATGCCACTCAAGGGGCTGTAATCCAGGCGCCCCCACGCATGGCTGGAATGTGGCCCAGCAGTGTGCTGGCGGGCGGGTGGGGCACGCTCACCCTTGGGACTATTATTCATGATTTGTGCAATGCCTAAGTGGGGCTTAAGCATTCAGTGGGACTGCCCTCAATACCAGCCCGAGCACCAACACGCAGCCTCCTGCCTGCTGGCCGACCCGTGCTGTGGGCAACAGGATGCGCTAAGGTTTCGGAAAGGTTGGCGCATGCAGCCGGTGCTTGGCAGGTGACCTTTCTGCCCCCCTCCCCAGCGGCTGTGCCCCGACCTGGTGACTACTGAGCAGCTCACACCTCCCGTAGGCCCAGCGAGATTACCACAAGCCCACTTGGGGGTATAGGGATGCAGAAGGGATCAGTCTCCTGGCTGGGAAGGGATGGCAGGGGGAGGGCGGAGCAGAAAGGAGGTAGCTGGACGGAAATGGGAGAAGAGAGCATCACTGCTTGCTCCTTGCCTGGGGCCTCCATTCCCACCCTGAGAGCATCTGGGAGCCCAGGACATCCCTTAAACTCTTCGAGTTTGGGCAGTTTCCCACCACGATGCAGCCTCAGCCCATGTGCCCAGTGCCTGGGAGGTGCCAGTTTTGGGGAAGTACAGCAAGAAGCCACTAAAAATTAACCCTTCCATCTCCATCACAGAGAGCAAAACCTCTGTTGGGTGGGCTGCCTGTGAAGTCAACACAGAATGAATTTGTTTCCTGCGGAGAGTGCAGGGAATTGCATGCAGAGAGATGGGAGATGGCAAGGTTTGTGCACTAGGCCTCACTGCAATCGTCCCCGGCTTGACCTATTGTCAGAAAGGGGATAGGACAAATTGATGGAAGAGACTTCTACTGTAGGGGGGAGAGGGTTTGTGACGGGCTCAAGCCAGGCAGGACCTACCTGCTATGAAGCCATGCTGGTTGCCCTTCAGCATTATTTATTTTTCCTAGTGGACGTGTACATGCTGGAGATGCCTGTACAGAAGGGACCAGCTCTCCAGCAAGGGGCAAGGCTGGACCTAGGTGGTGTGAAGCCCCCACAGAGATACCTGCTGCCAATGCACAGCGCTGCACCAACAAAGACAAGAGGCTGGATCCTTTTCTGCAGTCAGGTAGCACTGTTGGCACGTGCTATATACTTCCCCCCTTGCTTTCTCCAGTGCCCTCCCATAGATCCCACGGCCCTCAGCAAGGGGACTGTAACTGCTGTCGGGAAGGCGCCACTGGTGCTCTTTGGGTTTATTCTGCTGATCCCCCCATTCATCTCCCAGGGCAGAGGCAAGGATGAGCACAGATTGCTTGTGGCTGAGTCCTTCGCTTTGATGTCCAAACCATGCTAGAATCAAGTGAGGCCCTTGGGCTTCCAGCAAGTAGCTCACGAGACTCTAAGCTCAGGTTTGCCCCCCTGGGCAATCGATGGATGACAGTATTGGGTGTCCTGGGGTGGTGGTTGCTCCCTGCACCTCTCTGCCTCTTTTTGCAGATGATGAGGGGTCCTGAAGACCCCAGAAGCCATTCCTACTTCTCTGTTGCCTTGGGACTCTCCCACCTGACACTCCTTTCCCTGGGAAGGGTCCTTTGGGTAGAAATAGTTTCAGCTGATAATAGTGATGGAAAGCATCCTTTCCTCTCCTCCCAGCTCCTGCAGCTCCTCCCTACAGCATCCTCACTCTTTGGGAGCTGCCAGCCAGGGTCACTGCCTGTGATGAGATGAGCATGGTGTGTACTTGGGCCAAGATGGACTGATTAGCCCTGGGATGCAGGACCTTAGCAGAGCAAGGGCGAAGGAGCACGTGTGAATGGAGCTCATGCTCACTGGCGTAGCGGCACGGCTCCAGGAGCAGCCTTTGGGGGGCCGGGTTGACGCTGCCATGGCTTGTTAGCCTGCCTGCCTGTGGGAAGAACAAGCTGTACTTGGCAGGCATCGTGGCAGCGCTTCCTTGTTCCCAGCCCTGGACTGGGTGTTGAAGACCTGCAGGGGGAAGGTGGGGAGGAATCCTCTCCAGGCTGCCAAGGAGCAGCGCACGTGCTCTGCGGCTGCTTCCCCACCCTGCACCTGGGCCCTGGGCCCAAAGGCAGCAGAGTGGCGAGCTCCTGTGGCCTCTGTTGCCCTGTTCCCTACATCCTGGTGTGCATGGGACATTGTGTGGGACAGTGGAAACTGCTGCAGGGCATCTGCGGTGTTGCACCTGCTTACACCAAGTGTTGGCTGTGGCCTGGGGCAGGAGCTGGAGACGGGCCTGTTTAACCTCCCGCTGGTGCTGGAGTCAGCGTGGGGCTGAGGAGCAGTGGGTTGTACTTCCCCGTCCACATTGTGCTGGGGGCACGGGTCAGCTGCAGGAGCAGATACGGTCAGCCCCAGCTTGTGCACCCCCTCCCATAGCCCCACCGGAGCCTGCAACAAAGAGGCATTGGTGGGCAGCCACTGCAGCCTCTGCCCCTCCTCACCCTGGCGCGTGCTGGTGCTTCTGAGTGGGTGCTGTTCACGGGGGCCAGCGACATAAGGCAACATGGGATCCAGCCCTAAAGATCTGACTGCTCCTTTCCATGGGAGCCAGTGGATCCCCATCCTCCCAGTACTGGACACTCAGCCTTGTCTCCTGCATGCCTCCCCTCTTCAAAGTGGCTCCATAGAGGGGTTGAGGGCACATAGTGTCTCAGCACAGCGATGCTGCCCTCTGGGTCCTGCTCTGGACCTTAACCCTGGTCTGCAGTTGAGGTTCAGGTCCAGTGCCAGAGATCTGGGGACTCCTCTCCTCATGTGAAGACATTAGGGGCAGCACCGTGGGAAGGTGGAGGGCCAGCCTCCTCAGGACATTTTTCAAGGGGCATCTTCACACCACGCTCCCTTTGAGGGCCAGACAAAGTCTTGGGCTGTGCAAGATCTTTAAGGTCCTTGTCTTGGTGGGGTTGTCATGTGGCATCCCCGCTCCAGCTGGTGGAGTTGGTCACATCACGGAGCGATGTTGCAGCTGCTTCTGTAACAGCTACTGACAAGTCCCTCCATGCCCGCCTGGCTAGTTGTGCCCTGCCCTGCCCTGCCCTACCCGGGTACAGCTGCTCCTGTAGCTGTTTCTATTCTTCAGGCAGACATACAGCCAGTGCTGGGCTTCTCCCTGGTTAATTAGTCCTTTACTTGGATGCTGTCTCTTAAAGTCCAGTTTTTGCAGCGATCGGATTAAGCTGGTCAGCCCCCTTCTCAGCCCTCCCTTGGGCTGGGGCTTGGGCTGGGGCTTTAAGGTGTGAGGGCCCTTTGAGATGAAGCCCTGGAGGGTCCTGTGCCTCCCAGCCCTCCCCGCTCTCTCCCCAGCAAGGCCGCCTGCACAGCGCAGTCCTGGCCGAGGGCTTGTGAACAGCCCCTCCCTGCTTCCCGGCTGCACCAGCAGACGCAGACACAAAGGGGTCTTGTGCAGGCTCCGGCTGCCCAGCACGTGCAGATGTCTGCTTCCCCTTCCCAGGCTTGGTGTTGGCCTTCCTGCCTCCCCAGCCTCTGCTTCCCCCGCCCCAGCATAGCCTGCTCCTTTCCCCAGCCACCCCCGAGGTTGCCCAAGCAGCGGCAAGAAGTCTGACTTGTTCCTGGCTGCTCTCCCAGCCTTGGGGCTCACTTGGCTGCTGCTTCTCAGCCCAGACCTGCTTCTCCGTTTTTTCCCAGACTCACTAGCCCTGAACCTTTAGGCAGGGGAGGAAGGGCTCACTAAATGTCAGCTGTGTTTCTGGGGTTGGGTATTATGTCCCTTGGGCCAGGGACTGAAAAGTTTCCTTAGGAGTCTGCCCTGATTCCTGCCCCCTCTCCTAAGCAGCAGCTCTGCAGGAAAGGACCTGGGGGGGGGGGGACAGTGGACAATAAGATGGACATGAGCCAGCAGAGTGCCCTCGTTGCCAAAAAGGCTAACGGCATCCAGGGCTGCATTGGTAGGAGCCCAGGGGGGATTGCTGCCCATCGGGGAAAGCAATTATTCTGCTCTGCATCTGGAGTCCTGTGTCCAGTTTTGGGGCCCCCAATACAGAAAGGATGTGGACAAATGAGAGAGAGTCCATCAGAGGGCAATGAAAATGGTTTGGGGACTGGGGCACAGGACTAATGAGGAGAGGCTGAGGGAACTAGGCTGATTTAGTTTGGAGAACAGCAGACTGAGGGGAGATTTGGTAGCAGCCTTTAATCCCTGGAAAAATCCTGGAAAACATTATCAAAGTATCCATGATTGATAGGCTAACTGGAGGCAGTATCCTAAAGGACAGCCAACAAGGCTTCATTGTGGGCAGGTCGTGACCAATGAGATTCCCCTTGGAGGTTTTTAAGGCCCGACTCAACAAAGCCCTGGCTGAAATGATCTAGATGGGGCTGGTCCTGCTTTGAGCAGGGGGTTGGACCAGATGGCCTCCTGGGGTCCCTTCCAACCTCATTTTCTGTAATACCCCAAAGGAGATTCTTAACTGCAGCACAACCTGCATCTTAATTAAGATCCTGAACCAGACTCATCTGTGTTAGCATGTTTTGTTAATTCCTTCCAATGTTGCTCCCCTGCAGCCAGCAACAGGGTGCTCACACAGCTTGTCCACCGGCCGTCTTAGCCCGCGTGGTCCTCCGAGCACAGCCCGAGGCGCATCTGCAAGACACAGTATTGAGAAGGCCGGCGGCCAGGCTACAAGAGAACATCCACTGTTGCAAGCACCGGGGAAGCTGCAGCAGTGGTAGAGCCAGGGTTGCAAAACACGGGTGGGGACAGAGCCAGAGAGTGTGAAATGCTTTGTTTCTCCCCAAGACCTCTTTAACACCAATGGCCTGGGAGCCCTCCGGGGAAAGGGTATGGCTGGGCTCTGTTCTGGGCCTGGCACAGAAGACAGAGCCCAGCTGAGACCAGGGCACTGAGCAGATGCCTGCAGCAGTGTGCGAGCGGAGCCTCGATAACAGACTTCACTGCTGGCCTCCCCAGAACAACCCAGGCACAACCGAGACACAAGGTACCCCAAGGACCACAGCAGGTTGTAGACGGGGGGTCCCTAGCCCTGCCTGTTCAAACATGATCCATGACAAGTGTCAGTGGGGAGCCCAACGAGAAAGGGGGAAGGAGCCATACCAAGAGAGGCAGTGGTGCTAAATAGGTAGAGCAATGGCATAGGAAACAGGACACCTGTGTTCTGCTCCCAGGTCTGTTGTGTGACATCGGGTAAGTCACACTCGTTTCCAGGTGCCCCTTCCTCCTTCCTGAGGTCCCTCCCAACCCTCACTTTCTATGATTCTCCCCAAGCCGGCTATGATTTAAGATTGGGGAGGGGGGTGGACTCAACCTGTGCTCCTGCTTCTTGCATTGTTTCTGGGGAAACTGAGGCACTGACAAGCCAAGCCATAATGTCAGCAGCCCTTAAAACTCAGGTCTAGTGACTGGTTTTCTGCTCTAAGTAGAACTGCCTGCCTTTCTGTGCTGGGCAGGGCATGAGGTCTCTATGTTATCGCCCTTCTCATAGGGTCCAGCTGCTCCTACTCAGTTTTGGCCTGATCCTGGCACCCCCGCTGAATCTGGAGCATTTCTGTGCAAAGCCCTGTTGTGAAAGTAGACAGTTGGCATGAGCATGTTTGCAGCAAATCTTTATTATCTGCACCAGCACACTTGCTCCCGGCTCCTCCCGTGTTGTCTCCTTGCTATGGGTTTGGATGAGCGCCACTGCCTGACTCCTCCATATCGGCCGTGGGGATGGTCCCTATGAGGACGGGCACTCTAGCCACAATGCTGGACATGGACCAGGGAAGGTAAAGGGTTCCCACTAGCTCGTAGCGGATTTCCATGATCTCGTTGGCCAAGGACATGCAGCTGACAGGTAGCAGACTGGGCAGGGACATTATGTTGGTGATCCTGGTGACCTCAAAGGGCATAGCTTCCAGCCTGGGCTCCAGCCTTAACAGTACGTTTCGGTCTTCCAGGGTGCGTGGCTCTGACCTAGTGGTGAAGCCCACGTAGAGGACATTGGAGTACAAGGTGAAAACCACCCTTTTAATGGACTTGCCCGTCTGGTTGTCGATCTCGGTGGTGAAGGTGACGTTCTCACTGGGGCAGAATATGTTTTTCACCAGGGAAATCCTCAGGACCACGCGGCCTTGTTGGAAGCAGCAGTGATAAGCTACGACCTTGTCGACTTCCACTACAAAAGGGTGCTACATGGAAGGAGCGAGGGAAAGGCAAAGTGTGGTGAGTGCCTTTCACAGGATGCAGCGGGATCACTTAGCATCCTTACACGCAGGCAGAAATCACGGCTACCACAACCGAGGCCGCGTAACATGGACACAAGGTGCAGCCCCCCAAGACTTCATGTTGCCGTGCACCCTGCGGGATAGAGAAGTAGCGGCTAGGGCAAGGGTGAAGAAGAGAAATGCAGAACGTGTTGAAGCTGCCATTTAAAATAAAGACACCCTAAAGAGAGTAACAGTAAAGCATCATGTTATTATATACACAGACCCTTAAGAGTATGAAGGAAATACAAGTTTAATAATAAAAGCCCCTGGGCCAGATTCTTGGGTCTCATGTGTGTTAGTCTGAGTTCATCCATTTCAAAAGAGTTCATCCTGATTTCCAAACGAGAGAGAGGGAGAGTGCAGAACTGGGCTCCATGGACCAGATTTTCATGACACGAAGGGGCTTTCTTCACATCAACGCTAATTTGGATTGAAGTAGGTTGTGAATGGAAAGCTTTTCCCTGAGTAACTTCTCCACTCTTACTCTGGAATAGATAAGGGTCACATCCCGTGGAGAGGATACAAACAAAGGCCTTAATCCCATATAGGCATCTATAGAGCAGCACGATTTGCCCATTAAATTCAGCCAAGCTATTCACAGGAGTCCAGTTACCCCAGCATGTTAAGTCTGATCTATGCTAAAAACTTCGGTGGCATAGCTACTACATCTGCTAAGGATGTAAAAAGGTCAGAGCTATGCCCACAAAAGTCTCAATGTGGAGGCCGCTATGCTGACAGAAGAGGGCATTTTGGTTTGATCCTTTGGGGAGGAGGGTGGGATAGAAACCTCCGCTCTGTTGGCATACGCTGCCTCTCCATGAGAGGGCTCTGCCAACACAGCTGTGCTGGCAAAGCTATAGCGGCAGAGGTTCTGTCATGTAGACAAGCCCTTAATGTTTGCAGGCCAGGACCTGAAATACGTTCAATGACCTAAGACCTAAGGTGCATAGCTTTGTTCAGGGAAAATGGCTCATGAGATGGCGAGGATGTTGCATTGTTCAGTGACTCTTTTCCTGCACCACGAGGATGCATGTTCTCTGCACCGTGAAGAATGGAACAAACCCTGGTATGAAACCCTTCTCGTTAGCATTCAGTCCAGTTTCTCCCCTTCCTCCCTCTCCATGAAGCCATTCAGCATTCCTGGGTAGAAGCTATTTTACCCTGCTAGGCTCAGGGAGCTCTGCAGCCTTGGCTGGCTCCAGCAACGAAGGCTGCTCAGAAAAGACCTGTGCTAACTGTGTGTGCAGCACCGATTCCAGATGCATCTGATGATGCCCATTAGCTTCTGACAGCAGCACAGCTAAGCAACTGCAGAAAATGGTATTCCAGTCTCTCTTGGAGTGGTTACATGCATTGATTAAAACATTGCATTTATATGTCATTTTCAAAAGGAACTAGAGTCTTTTTTTTTTGCTTTTTTTTTTTTGCTGATTGATGATGGAAAGAAAAGGTCTGGAATCTTTTACCCTTTCCGAGCTTGTTAATTTTCTGACTTTCCTAGACATGTCAGGCCTGCGCACTGGAGAATGAAGCCATGGGCAGTGCTTAGAGCAGGAGGCAACCATTGCTGACCAACCTGGGTTAATGAGATCACATTACTCCAGCGCTTTGATCCCTTCACTGGCTGCCAGTGGAGCAATGCGGTTGGGCAATAAAGCCATGTTTGGACCAGTTCCCATGCTCCTGCTAATTCTAGTGTCCTTTGGGGTCCCGTGGCACAGGCTTGTCGACTCACAGATGGGGGGGTGAACTCAAAGGTGGTCCTTTCTACCCTTTCTCTGCTCCTGTCTCTAGGTGGAATAATCTTCAGCCTTACCTTGGACTGTAGTCTGTCTTTAAGGATGCCAGAGGTCCCCTGCACTAGTAAATACTTCTTCTTCTTAGCTAAGATGAGCTCACGACTGGAGCAGGAGGCTAGGAGGAAGTAGGAAACATACCCTATCCTGCTGGTGAACGTGGAGGGGAGTCTGGCAGGCAAGGTGAAGTGGAAGTCAAAGGTGTGGGTTCCTGAATCCAGCCAGTTCCCTGAAAGCCAGACAACATGCTGTTACTTCTCAAGCTCAGCTCCTATGGACAGGATGCTTTGCATTCCTCTATGGCAGTGTGCCGGGGGGAGGGCAACCTTTTTGGCAGGTGTGCCACGAATCAGCCCTGCACCCTCCCCAGGTGCCACTGTGATTCCCTTCCTCTGCCCAATTTCCTCCTCTGATTTCTGCTCCCTACTCTGTGCGGCCTGCCTGATCTGCTCCCTGCCCTGTCTGCTACTACGCTGCCTCTTCTCCCCCAGATCTGCTGGGGCCCACGCTCAGAGGTTGCCTGTGCCACTTGTGGCACTCAGGGCTGCAGGTTGAGCACCCCCACTCTCTTGCAGGGAGCTGAGGGAAGGGGCAGTTTGCATTTCTCCTTGCAAGATGCTTGCATTGCTCACCCAATCCTGAGTGCCCCCAGCAATTCATGTGGTGGCTATGGACTAAGGGCGGCCAGACCTTGCAGGTACAACCCAAACGCATGCATATACACAGGGGCCTCTTTCCTCCAGTGTGGCTCTCCATGGTTTCAGCCTTGTCTCACTTGGAGGTGATAAAACCAGCTCTCTCCACCCAGCCTTTTCCTCTTGCTTCACTCGCAGAGAACATTTGCTGTGTATTTGCAATAGTCACGCAGACCCTACTTCCTCTGGGCCCCGAGTTCAGGCACAAGGTAGCAGCTCTGCACAGAGTTACCATGTTGCTGGAATTTTGTTCCACTAATTGCTGCTATTACCCTTGTAGACAAACTCAGTAATTCCTCAAGTTTTAACACATTTAACCCAGGTTTCCCCGCTGACAGCATATCTCCGTAATAGCTTCCTCGCAGCACGAGAGATTCACCAGATGGCAGAACCGTGGCTTCAGTCAGGATTATAAATGCAGATAAAAATTACACTCCGAGAACATGCAAAAAAAAAGGGAAGCCATTGCTCATGGTCCTATTTGGCAACGGCAGCGTGATGCAGTTATCTCCTTGCTGCTTAGCTGTTTGAACTGCTTAGGGCTTTATTTTTATTTGTACCTTGGGACTGCTTGACACTAGTCTGGACATGGGGAAAAAGGGAGTAAGAGTGTTTTCCATTCCAAAGACCTTTTAAAGCCCTCTTCCCCTGCTGGAATGAGATGAAGAAGCTTTACTATAAAGATTAAAGCTCCAGACTATAGGGGACACCATGCAGAAGCAATCTGGTTGTAGGACAGGGTTGATTGTGTGGACAAGGACTTGTATGGGATGGTTTGGATGGGATCCTGCCTCCAGGAGGGGTTGGACTAGATGACCCCAATGTCCCTGATTTTCTCTGATCCTGCCATGTCGATGCACTTCACCTGTGCAAGCTTACTATACCCTAGTGTGGGTAAGACACATTTCTAAGAAGCTGTCTTCGTATAGAGCAGCCGTGGTTCAACCTGAAGGTGAGGTTTCAAACACGCCGGCGCGACGGATTGTGCAGCTATTTAAGTCAGCGTCTACTAGGCTCATTTCTGCTTTGTTGGAATGAATCAGGACCTGTCACCACAGAGCCACACCAGGAATAAATCCAGCAGAATCAAATGCAGGCCGTTTTCATTCTGCGTATGAGCATCCACACAGGGCTGTACGGCAGTTTAGCTAATCCACTTTCAAGTCCCCCTTTAGTTATTTCAGCTCCATTTTCCTGAGCATCCCAGGGTAGAAAAGCTCTTATTCATTTTAAGTCGCCATAATTCAATCTAGTTTAATTTCACTTTCAAAGTGAATTAAAGTAAATTGAATGAAGGCCACTCTAATTGTAGATGGGAGTATCCAAGTCGGGGCTTAATATAGTTTAACTAATATCCTTTAAAGTGAATTCAGACTAATTTTCCTGAGTGGCTCTGCAAAGATAACACCTTTAATTTCAGCCAAAATAAGAGGCTCTTGCGCTGAAATGCACGTCCATGCAGGGCTTTGCATTGGTATAAGTAAACCAAGTTAATTGAACTGGCGAAAATCAAAGGTGTAGACAAAACCTGGTTGTACAGCTCTGACACTATGAATTTCTGCTCCCGAAGAGGCCTGGATGCTAATTCCTAATTGCGTCTCTCTCTCTCAAGATTGTGGCAGTCAGGCTGGATCATGCCAGTATCTGCCACGCTGACTTCTTTCATTCAGAAAAGAATTAAAGAGAATAACTCCCCTGACAGCTTGCTCACTCCTCCCTCCTTGCGTTGCCCTTTGAAGCCTTCTCCCACTTTCAGCATTGTATCCTCTTTCATCTTGCTGCAACCCCCCACCTCTTCCCCACCAGGCATCCTGCAGTCCTCCCTCTCATCTCACCCACTTGTTTTCCAGCGTGTCCTTGACTCACTCTGTATACTACCTCTCTCCCCAAACTACCTTCTACCTACAAACCTCTACCCAGCCCCAGATATCTTTGGTCACCCTGGCAGCTCCAGGATCGGGAACAGGTTTTATACTGCCCTATGTTGGTAATGTGCCTAATGGGAGGGATCGCATTGAGAATATGCAAGGAGATAAGTCGTTGCCCTTTGTGAGCTGGTATCTGATAAGCAAAGTTTACAGAAAGGGTTACCAAAGTCTGGAGTGGGCTTCCAAGGGAAGTGGTGCCTTCCCCTACCTTGGGGGTCTTTAATAGGAGACTGGAGAAACACCTGGCTGGGATCATCTGACCCCAGTGCTTTTTCCTGCCCAGGGCAGGGGGTTGGACTCGATGATCTACTGAGGACCCTTCTGACCCTAAAAACCTATAAAATTTATGATCTTGCTGCTGTTGGTTTCATGAGTCATGAGTCTGGTCCTTGTTTTCCAGCCTACGATCATCTGGTAGATGAGGGAAGGGGCAGTTTGCTTTTCTCCACAGCATGCAAGGGGCGGTCTTTCTACAGGATTGCAAAGTACTTGGCTCCACCAGCGGGACAGACTGCAAGGAGCAGCTGGGGAAAGGGACCACGAATTGCCCCAAAGAGCAAATTCCACTGAGAGGTTGTAGTGACGTCATAAACGCCGAGAACAAGCCGGGGTTGGCAAAGCCAAGCCTGGGAGCCCCGCAGCCCGAGGGGAGAGACTGTCTGGGGTTACCAAGTCACCTTTCCAGGTGACCTAAGACACTGAGGGACTTGGGGAGGTGTCCCCATTGCATTTCCTTGGCAATTGTGATAGGGTGGCAGAGTGTGTCAGTGTGTATACGTGGAGGGATTGGAGTATAACCCTGAAAAAAGGATTTCTACAGGAGCACGAGATACTTCCCTGAAGCCTGCCCGGTGACTTGAAGAGTCTGAAGCTGGTTGTGTGAGCAGCGTGGGTTTCTGGCTCGTATCCCCCCCGACTGTGAGTTACGCTTGGCCGTGAACAATTACCCCCAATGGAAAGAAAAATGTGTTGTTTTGCTGCTAGTCAGCCCGTTTCCTTCTCTCACAGCGAGGTGATGGAAGATGAAGGCTGAGGGTTGCCAGGGTTAAAAATTAAAAATGAGGCCAATTTTTTCTTGAAAGAGCAAATATCTACAGATCAGCATGGGCAGTCCCAGACCTATGTTTTATAAGACAAGGAACAAGGGAAGGATGATAAAGTTGTCCAGCTGAACACATCCTGTGCACTTTCTGACCTCAGCAGTGGGCTCTGAGCATTGTGGGAGTGCAGGATGAGGTTGAGAACTGTTTCTCTCCGGGTCTTTTTATGGAGTTAATGTATCATGGTATTTGGATCTGTGGACTGTAACATGGTGAAGTTCAGCATGAGCCTTAATGCAGCCCTTTATGCAGAGACAGGTAGTGCTGAAAACGGCTAAATGGATCAGGACAATGGAGGACATGCACCATAACTGAGACTTGATATGTGCCTCAGTTTACCCATCCGTAAGATGCCGAAGAAGATACCTCATCTGTCATTGCAAAGCAGTTTGGTCAAAATGTCAAAACTTGGCACTTGAATCTGGGCCCTTAGGTAGGGGCCCGATGCAAAGATCTCTGAAGATTTCCATGTCATACTTACTGAGGCTTGATCATTGATGCTGTACTAGGCATAATTAATTCCCCAAACATACTCTGTTTCAGGATTAGAGTCCCTTTCTCCAGTTTAGCTTAAACCACTTCTGATGAGACATTTATTCTGAAGAGGATGGGGGGAAACAACATCAAGTCTGAAAGCCAGCACACAGAGAGGAGGCTCTGTTGCTGTAGCTCAGCAGATTTTCTCCCATGACAAACCTCTGAGAGTTGTGGGTGCTTAGCCCTGCTGAGAAGCTGTCCATTTATTTAGACAACTACATATGGATTTAGGGGCCTGTCCCGCAAGACTGAAGACCCCCTGGCTTTTCAGATCTGAAAAGCGCTGCTTGTGATTGTAATGCTAAGTATTGGAAAGAGATTTTCCTCCTGGATTTACAATAAGATCTGGTGCAACTCTCAACTGCTGGGGAAGGAATTTGCATGCCACAGTGAGTGGTAACAGGTCAAGTCTAAAGCAACTTTATTGCACATGACCTTCCTGGGAGGGCACAGCCTTCGAATACTAATACTCTTGGAGGAGCTGGAGCCTGAACATAAGAGGTCAGAGGTCAAATCCAAGGCTTTAATGCACCGACAAAAGCCTAACCTTCAAATCTCAGTTATCCAGGAGAAAGCTCATGCCCCACTGTTTTTATATCCCTGTAAATATTTGTGGTTAGTGAATTATATATAAAAACACAGCATGGCGCACACTAATCTGCATTTGCTCCCACTGTTTACTTACAATTCCCTGCCTCTCAGCAAAGACTTGATAGCACGGCTATCGTGAAGTCTCATATTACTGAGACTTTGTTGTAGTTACAAAATGTACTTTGGGACATTTCCCACTACAGAAATAAATTAAAGCCTCCGTTGGCAAAATCCATAAACAAAATGCCTTTTGATGATGGATCCTCGTTGCCGGCTTTTTGTTGGCTCATCTGTTAACTCGCTGTGGGCCACTTGCTCTATCCGTACAACTAACACGGCCTTCCGTACCCAAACCCAGGCATTTCAGTGGATTATGCATGGTGTGAAGTACTAATCCACACACGCATGGATTGTCACCCACCAGCCCTGATTTACAAAATTGCTGTTGCACACCGTTCACTGGCGTCCCTTTTCCTGAGTACAGGTATACACAGTGAGTCCGCAGACTGGAAAGAAAGGGTGCAAAGCTGGAACTGATTCAAAGAAACCTCCTTTTTGCACAATGCAGAATTGGCCTGTGAAAGTCATTGCTATCACTTGTACTGAAACTTTTTTAAAAAGTAGCTCACTGAGGCCAAGTATTTATCAGGGTAGAGGAGGCACAAATATTGGATATTTATAGATATTTATACAGATAAGTTCATCTAGAGCTATAACCGTAAATGTTAAAAAAATGACTTTAGGGTTTTTGAGGATCCCTAAGTAACATGGGTCAGGAAGAAACTCTGCCTCTGGCCAGCTTATCCCACATTTGTTTACTGCAGGCTTTGTTATATCTTTCTAGCAAGCAGTCTGGACTGACCACTGGTCTGATCCCCTATATTCCTATGTTCGCTAGTGAACGGGCTCTACTCTCACATACTGCCTGCAGTCTGGGGTCCCAGTGACCTACCCTCTATCTTGAACGTCTTGGTCTTATTGATGTAGTCAGCCTTGTTATTGCAGACAACGTCCCTGCTGTAATCCTTGTCCGCGCCGACGTCTTCGTTCCACTGCAAATAACCTCTTCCTATCAGCTCTACCTTCACCATAGGGTTGATCAAAGTGTTGTTAAGACTCAGAACCACTCGGCCATCTATGCTGGAGCCTGCCAAATAGACCTTATCCTCGGGCACCACGATTTCAATTGATTTCACCACCGACATCGGGGAAGAACAGAGGTTCGGTGTAGTCTGGGCTTCCCCAGGGCGGAGTTGTGCTTGTGATGTCAAAGGTTTGTGACATCGCTGCCCTGAGACGGGCGCTGGGTGCCTGCAGTGCTCGTTGCCTTCTCCAGCTGCAGGCGGGTGCTGTCGGGCTTGGCCCCAGGAGTAATGTTTTGAATTCTTTTTCTCCTTCTACTCTAATCCCCGGAGGGTCCGTTCTGCATATAGCATACACTATACAGTGGCTATATAGTGCCATATAGTAGCATATAGCTGTGAAGTGACAATCTCTGCCCCCTAAATTGAGTCGACAAAGAGCGAGAGGGGACAATGCAGAAGAGCGTGCGGGTCTCCTGACTACCAGCCCAGTGTCTTGTCCACTTAGACTGCGCTGCCCCTCAGCTAAGAGGTCACATGCAGGTAAGAAGGAGGGAAAAACTCAGAAATCAGCTGATTCCCCCCAGTAGAGAATGGGGACAGCAAGAGTTTTCTTCAGGTTGACTACTGAGGACCTTCAACTTTAGAAGTCATGTTCTTCGCTCTCGGCCAGTGCCTCATCCAGCCTGCATCCCAAGGAGCCTGTCTGCAAGGGTCTGGGGTAGTTAGATTCAGACTGGGCAGTGCTCTGGGACCCATATTTCTCAGGGGTTTTTTTTTTTTTTCTTTAGCTATGTGGAAAGCAATGACACATTTATCAGCAACCACAGAACCGCGATGGCAAATGTTTCTTACTGGTCCTAAAACAGGGAAGCACATAGCATCCGCTCTAAGGCAGTCTTTAAGTCCCGCATTTCTTTTGGAACAGATTCTGGGAGAGGAGTTAGATGGGGAGGAGGGTGGCATCAAAAGCATGTAGGGCAAGAGAGGGGAGGGAGATGGGCCTTTACTCCTCCCTTTATTATGTGGCACTGTGATCCCAAAAGCTCGTCCTGAAATCTCCTGGGGGGTCGCAGAGCGCGTGCCTCTGTGCCAAAGGCTGCAGTACTGGTTGACTGCCCTCACCGAGGCAGGGGTGGGGGGACCAGGGAGGATTTCCCAGGGGGTGTTTACATGGCCACCAGAGAGCTCCGGCATGTACAGTTTTGCCCATGCTAACTTTCATTTATTTAGCGTGGGGATCTGTAGCAGCCAAGACAGGGTGGCATGGGGCAGCCACCTAAGCGGGCATGTACTGTCTTCTCGCAAACAAGTGCTACGGCGGCTTTCTGGAGCTTCTTTTTTACAGTGTGTAATTAAAGCGTGGAGCTCATTTGGACCCCGACGGTGTAGCCAGATCCACAAAGGGAGAGGACACGTCCTTGGAGGAAAGGGGCGTCCGTAGTTATTGAGCACGGGAGCCTCTGACTCAGAACCTCCTAAACGTTAAATGCCGCCGGAGGCTGCAAGCGGGAGAGGAACAGAGGGAAAAACCCTGGTCACTCTCGCTTGCAGCATCCGCCTTCTGTCACTGTGCGACACAGGAGACTGGGCGCAACGGGCACGTGGCCTGGCACAGCATGAGCACACAACAGCTGCCATTTACCGTCGCGGTACCTGAGCCACCTACCCCTGCGCCCACCGCACATCTGGGCGGTAGCCAACACCCCCCAGAGTCCTGCAGCATTGGCTTCGGGATCAGCGCTGGCCATCGCAACACGCAGCGGAAACAGAGTTGTGGTGCTGGGACGGGGTTGCCCCCAGCCCCTTTTGCTCAGCACAGCCCCAGCTGAAGCCCCCTCCAGCCTGGGCCTGCTTGCTGCCCAGGGTCTCCAGTGCTGGTGCTGCTGTGCGCACTGGGACCATCCCACCCAAGGGAGTCGGGTCTCTCCAGGTGCCCGGGGGGGGCTTTAATAGAAGGCAGGGGAGTTTTACTGGGCTTTCTTTGCGGGCGGGGGCTTTGACTAGAAAGAAGGGCAGATTTAGTAGGATCCCCTTGCTGGGGGGAGGGGAGGGGAGCTTTCCGGGGGGTTTCTAAACAGAGGGGAGCTTTGCTGGGGCGGGGGCTTTGACTAGAAAGAAGGGGAGCTTTGCTGGGGTACCCTTGCTGGGTGGGGGGAGTTAGCAGAAAGCTGGGCTCGCTTTGCTGGGGGGCTCTCGGGAGACAGAAGCGGAGCTTCCCGGGGGGGGGGGCGTTGTGCAGCCCCGGAAAGCGAGGAACAAAGCCCCGAGCGGAGCCGGACCCCCGCGGGCCGGACGGGCTGTGCGCCCCGCCCCTTTCCCCAGTTCCCGCCACCAGCGGCCAATCAGGACGGGCCCGCCCCGCGCCGGGCTTTTCCGCGCCAAACTCCAAAGCCGGCGGGTTGGCGGGTGCCGGGGACGTGTCGGCTCGGCTCCCGGCGCCTCGTGGGCTCTGCCGCCCATCCGCCCGCGCTTCGCCCCCGGGACTCGCCCGAGGTGAGTGCGCCGCTCCGGCGGGAGGTGCCCCGGGGGCTCGGGCCGCGCGGGAGCGGCTGTCGGGGGAGGCGGAGCGGCCGCAGCCCCGAGCGGTCTGCCCCCGGGACGCCCGGCCCGCGCGCCGCTTTGCAGGCGCCGGCGGGGCTGTGATGGGGAGGAGGGGGCGCGGGGGCCCGAGCCGGCGGAGCGCCCCCCGGGACGGCGGGGGAACGCTTCCCGGGCCGGGGGAGAGGTTTGGCGCGTCCGCCCCGCGCGGCCCACCGCAGCTCTTCCCCCGCGCGGCGGGGCCGGGGAGTCGCCGCCTCCGACGTGACAAAGGTGGCGGGCGGTCGGGGGCCCCGTCTGCTCCCGCCGCATCTGCGGGTCGGAGCCCGCGGGGGGAGAGGGGAATGCAAACGGGGATGGGCCCTCTTGCATCGCCGTATCTCCCCTTCCAGGGGCTCCGGCCGGGTCCGGACCCTCCCGCTGCCCCGCCGGGGTGCTTCGCCTCCAGCAGGCAACGAGCCCTGGTTTGCTTGGCGAGGCTTGCGCGCGCAGCAAGTGTGTGCGCGTCTGTAACATACACGGATATCTATATGGGTGTGTGTGAATGTGTAACGCAGGTATGTATGGGATACACACACCACGTATTAGCGGGTGCATGCATAGATAACAGCTTCTTCCAGCCGCCCCGCGCCTGCCCCTTTAAAAGCCTCGCAAGCTTTCCGCCCCCCCCATTAATTTGCATAACCACGCGAGACTGCTGGGGGCGGCCTCCGCGAGACCGAGGAGAGCGTTTCAATTGTGGCGCGAGAAGCACTTGGCGCGCGCCGCCGGGCCGCGAGGAGGCGAAGGGAGCCGTTGCAACCTAACCGGCTCAAGGGGGCGGGTGCAAGGGAAGCTCTTCGCTAGCCGGAGCCAATCGGTGTCGAGACCGGCTGGCTCGTGAGCCAATGAGAAGGGAGAACAAAGCTAGCGGGTCGGCCGGCCGGTGTGAGAAGGGAAAGTTAGGTTGAGAGGTCTCCTTGAGTCGGGGGCTGGCGCGTCGCCGCCGCCGGCCCGGGCCCGACGCGAGGCCGAGGCGGAGGTGGGCGCGGAGCGGCGGGGCGGGTGGGCCTTGCCTCACTTCACCTGGTAGCCCGGTCAGTGACCCCCTCCATCCCCCTCCCCTTTCTGGCAGAACCGCCGCCATGTGGATCCAGGTGCGCACCATGGATGGGAAGGAGACCCGCCGCGTGGACTCGCTCTCCAAGCTCACCAAGGTGGAGGAGCTGCGGCTGCGGATACATGAGGTGTTCGGTGTGGAGCCCGACCGCCAACGGCTCTTCTACCGCGGCAAGCAGGTACTGGCCTTCCCTGGGGGGGACTCTGCCCCCAGCTGGGGCTGGTCGTGCACATCTGCCTGGCAGGGCTGCACGACCCGCGTCGTGGAGCGTGGCAGGGCCTCATCCTGTGGCCGCCCCCCGCCGGGCGCTTTTTTTCTTTCTTCGGCATGGCTGGAGCTGGCGACGGCCTGGCGCGGGGGGCAGACTCTTTTTGTTTCTTGCCCTCCGGTTTTTGGGAATCAAAGCATGTGGCACTGGGCACCGACAGCGAAGCCTTTCTCGCCCCTTTTTTAAAAAGACGACGGGGTGAATGTAAAGTTACCAGCCCTAGTGCCAGGGTTTTTAACTGAGTGCAGTACAGTGATTCCAGCGAGAGCTGCCTTGTCAACTGGAGTCAGTTTGGTTTTGAAACTTTGGATTATGCTGCCATCTAGCGATTTATTTATTTTCCTAAACAGTACTTTGCACTCCGGACGTGCCACGTGGGTTGGTGTCTAGTTATATTTGCTAGGGAACTTAGGTGTGCGTTTCTCTGCGAATATCCCTGTTTTGCCCATTGCTGATGCAAACTGTACTTGTTTTGTTTCAATATTAGTTCAAATTCATAGTCACTGCAGCCGTCTCAGTCATGAGGTGTAGCTGTAGTCTGCTCTGCACGGTCAGACAAGAGGCTGCTGCTCTGTTGCTGCTTTGGTGTGCCCCTAAACTTAATTTTCAGCTAGTTTTTAAGTAGATAATCATGATGGTTCTGTGTCGTTTTGATTGTATAGGGCAGGTATTGTATATTTAATAAGCGTAAGTAAGTAGTTGCATTTCATTAGTGGCTTGGCCACTCAAGGCAATGAATTACTGCTTTAACAACTGAATATACGCTTCAAGAGGGGAGGAAGAGATTTGCAAGTTCTCTTCTACTTGTCCAGTTGTATTTGGGAAGCTTTACTATGTTCTGGGTGCGTCTACACGAGGTGCTTAATGCACGTTGGACTAATTCAGTGCACGGTAAACATCATACAAAAAGTGTTCATCTGTGCTAATGTGCAGCCCCGCCACCTACAGCGCATTAATGAATGCACAGACATGTCTGCCCCGAGCGCCCCTTTCAGCTGTAGTTTCACTTGGTTGTGGTATATACATCACATCCTAAATCATTTACTGTTTCTGTGTTCTGTGATATGGCTACTATGTTTCGTTCCACAAGTAGGCACATTTCTGTGACGGGATACAATGACTTGTAATTGTATTCAAAACATATGGTACAAGAGAGAAACTGCTAAAGTATAAGGAAAATGGTTTAAACAAAATTTGTCAATAGTTTCAATCTCAGGTAAACTTATGATGATTAAATGCGTTTTGGTGGGGGCTTAGTGATTTGGCATAATTGTATGTTTTGTCTGGTTTGCCTTAAAGCCCTATATCAAGGTTGGACAACCTGCACCACGTGTGCTGTGAGTGGCATGGACAGTCTCTGTGTTTGGCGCATAGCAGAGTGGGGAGGGGGCACGTAGTATGGAGACTGGGCAGGGGAAGGGGTTTGGAGTGGCCTTCAGGAGGATGTAGGGCTAATTTGTGACATGCCTGCTCAGAAAGTTGGGCCCCCCCACTGCCGTATACCATTATCCAAAAAGTTTGTTTGCTAATAGCAAGTCTGAAGTTAGCCTAGCAAGCATGGGGGGGCACCAATACAACCGTCTGTCTTTTAAAATTTGTTTAAAAGATCTTCACAACTGCAAGGATTAAAATCACAGTTTGATTTTTAGCTGAGAGTTGATCTCCCCAAGTCTGCAGGCAGGCATATCCATTGCCTTTGGTGCTTTTTTAAGTTTTGATTTAATATTGGAGAATTTCAGTTAACCAGTCCTCTGTGTAGTAGTAAAAATGGCAGTGGTATAGAGAGAGAGCTGGAAGAGTGGCAAGACCACCACTGCAAGATAGATGTTTTGTCAGCTAATTTTTTTTTTTAAACTTTTGGAATCGTCTGATGCCTAAATATCAGCACTTGTTTTTATACTGATATAGCATTTTGGGTCTTTGTTCACAGTAAGGGAGATTTGCTTTTATTTAAAACAAACAAACCAAAAATGTAGACCAACTAAAAAGGAAGTTACTGTGTTTGCAAAACCACATGGTATCTATGAAAATTTGGGTTTTACTAGGGTGTGTGTGATCTAACGGACTGTTAAGCTTAGTAATAAAAGTTTTTCAAGCCATGGAAGTTTTACAGCTTTGAAGGGTTATAAAGATCTTGATTTGCAGGAAGCAGTCTATCTCCATAAAACTTGAGATAATAGCAGCTCCCCATGATTTTAAAGTAGCTCTGCTAAGTCAAAATTTGGCTTTGTACTGAACTTTAACTTACAGAGTGTATAAAATCTTAACTGACTCAGTAATAATATATTCCTGACACTGCAGGATATTACAAATGTGTGACAAGACTTCCTTCCACAAGTTTTATAACTTCATAACTGAATTTGTATTAAAAATTGGCTTTAAAACACATTGTTCATATATTAGGCATTGCATTGTTAAGCTGTGCAGTAAAGCTTTTTACTGGTTTCAGTTTGGATAAGTTCTTAGAGTTTGAAGAACATAGAAGAAATACCATTTAGTTTAATTGCAAATTTGCTGCATGCATTTTTTGTGAATTATGTATCCAGGGATTATGTTGGTTTTGGTGGCTAGTGTTTGATTGTAAGAATTTATAAAGAAGTTGCAAAAGGCATAGCTTCCCTCACAGAGAAATTGAATACAGGCTTTTGTCTTTTCTGCTACAGTCTCTATTTCCCATAATGCTAGTTCTTAAATTCTCAGAATATATACAAGAGAATGGTCTAAGTCAGTGGAGGCCAGCCTGTTTGGCAGGCATGCTAGAAATTAAGCCCCACGTGCTCCTAGAGTGCTTCTCAATTCTCTTCCCCTGCGCAGTCTACTGTTCTGCTCTCTGTTCCCTGTCCAAGCTGTCACTTTGGTGCCTTCCTCTTCTTTGATCTGCTGTGTGCTGCAGACCCAGGCAGCCTGTGCCACTTCTGGCATGTGTGTTTTTTGCAAGAAAAAAGCCTGGAACAACCTCTCTGTAGCATTCATCAACCTACAAAAGGCAGGAATGGCATCTACAAGATCCTGTTGAAAATTGGCTGTCCACAAAAGGTGCACTCTCTATTCAAGGAGTTCCATGAGAAAATGAAGGCAATCATCAAGTCTGAAAATTGGAAACAATCCATCTGGCATATTAATCGAATCAAGGATGGACGGCAGCTTATTCAACATCAGACTATTTCTGTGCAAAAAGCATGTCACCTAGTTCACTATTTAAGATCTGCTCTTTGCAGATGCTGCTGCGTTCATCTCTAACTCACCTGTTGAATTGCAGATCATGACGAACATCTTCTCTGATGCCATGCCAAACTTGATGCATGCAAGTAGTATATCCAGAAAACAGTTGTCATGCATGTCACAGGGCACCAACATCTCGCCCTAAATCTATGTTAATGAAGCTCTGGACAATGTAGATGACTTCTGCTGTTTTGGCTCAACACTTACCAGCTCTGATCAGATAGTGCGCTTAATACAAAACTTGATAAAGTTTCTGTCATCTTTAGCAAACTTGCCTCACGTGTCTGGAACAACAAGCTGCTAACCCTGAACACACAGGTGCCTGTCTATCAGGCTTGTCCCCAATACCATCCTTTATGACTGTGAAACCTGGGTCATGTACTCCAAGCAGGAGCAGAGATTGAACAGTTTCTACCTTTGCTGTCTCAAAAGAATCCTTGGAATCACTTGGGACCAACAGAGCACTGACAACAAGATCCTTGAGAGAACTGGCTTATAGTTTATGCAGAGTATGCTGGATGCTTGCAGGCTTTGCTGGCTGGGACACGTGGAGCGCTGCTGAAAGCTGTGGTCAACCCAAGAATCCCCTACAATGCAGAGGAAGGCCAAAGCTCCAATACAGTGGGAAGTTGTCGAGAAATTCAGCATTCCCACTGACAACTGGGAGAACCTTGCCCACAACCACTCAGTTAGAATCATAGAAAATGGGGGTTGGAAGAGACCTCAGGAGGTCTCATCCAGTCCAACCCCCTGCTCATACAGAACCAGCTCCAACTAGATTGTCCCAGCCAAGGCTTTGTCTAGCTGGATTTTGAAAACCTCCACCACTTCCCTGGGTAACCTGTTCCAGTGCTTCACCACCCTCCTAGCGAGAGAGTCCTTCCTAATATCTAACATAAATTTCCCTTGCTGCAACTTGAGACTGTTGCTCCTTGTTCTGTCATCTGCTACCGCTGAGAGTAGTCTACCTCTGCTCTTTCCACCCCCACTTCAAGTAGTTGAAGACTGCTGCTAAGTCTCCTCTTCTCTAGACTAAATAAACTCAGTTCCCTCAGTCTTTCCTCCATAAGTCATGTCCCCTAACTCCTGAACCATTTTTGTTGCCCTCTGCTGGGCTCACTCCAATCTTTCCACATCCTTTCTGTAGTGGGGGACCCAAAACTGAGCACAGCACCCAGATGTGGCCTCACCAGTGCTGAATAGAGGGGAATAATCATTTCCCTTGACCTGCTTGCAACACACCTACCAATGCAGCCCGGTTAGCCTTGGCAACAAGGGCACACTGCTGGCTCATATTCAGCTTATTGTCCACTGTCCCGCCCCCCCCCCAGGTCCTTTTCTGCATAGCTGCTGCCCAGCCAGTCAGCCCCCAGCCTGTGCTGGTGCATGGGATTGTTCCATCCTAAGTGCAGGACTTTGCACTTGTCCTTGTGTTTGGAGAAGCCAGATCAAAGCTGGTGTAGTCACTGCAAAGCCCAGGCTGAGGCCTGCAGGTGGGCCAGGAAACAGTGTGTGCTTCAACCTCCATCTGATGAGTGGACATGTAGTCATTGTGGGAAGGTTTGCAGCTCACATATTCGGCTCTTCTCCCACACCACTGCCAAGCACCATTGACTGACTGACTGACTGACTGACTGTCACGTCTCCCTTCCTCCTGTTAAGATGTTGGACGGCCATGGAAGGTCCCAGGTGGCCCTGCTTTAAGTGCAGTACTGAGTTATTGGGGTCTTGTTAGGAGAATTAAGAGGCTATTTTTTTTTTTTTTGCTTAACTAAAATCATATATATAAAGCTGAAATGAGAGTATGCATAGACTGTAAGGTTGTCTGCATTCTTGGTCTGTAATGCGTTCTCCTTTAGAAGGCATTTAAGGGATGAGGAATGTTTCGGAAGGTGTTTGCCGCAAACTTGCTTGTCATTCAGTCTTTAAATAATGTGAGAAGGGCCTTTTAAGTGTTTTTAATTTTTTAAACTATGCTAAGGACAGTTCCATATTACTTTGGGACTTGTTTTTATAAATTCAGGGCAACTTTTGCTTAGAAACAAACTACTGGATATGAGGTGGGATTGGTCCATTAGGTTCTTTCTAGTGCTTTTGCTACAGTAGGGAGATTAAGAGTATGTCTGTGCTGTGACCAAGAGGCATTATGGCTGCACCTGCAGGCATACCCCAGCTAGCTTTTGGGCTTGCCTAGGTGAGTAGTAGTTGCACTTTCCAAAAAGTATAGAAGTGTGGTTTCAGGGATGCATACCTCCAGCAGCTATTTGTTCTTCTCTTGCTGAAGTCCAGCCCTGCTTTGGATAAAAACAGCAATGCAGATTACTGAGGAAGGTATTGTACAGTATTCTCTTGTGAAATACTGTTCAGGAGAAACTTTGTTTAAAAGAGAATTCTTTTTGGTCTAATGATGTGTGGGGTCAGATCAAAGCAGAGAAAATTGCTTGATTTATTTATAATAAGACTCAGGGCAGCCCACAGACGAGAGCAGAATTCCTTCTAAAATGAGTGAAGGAGAGAGCAAAATAGGAAAAACAAAACAAAAGAACTTGAAAGCTCTTAATATATTAAACTATGGATGGAGCATTCCCTTTCAAACAGTGTCCTTTCTTAGCTTTGCTTGTTAAATGCCCACTGAGCTATTTAGCTGAGGAGTCTTGCAGAGCTCCTTGAAGTTGTCCAGGTTTGGTCTTTGGTGGCCTTCAACAAGGAGGCAGTTCCAGAGGTCGGGGCAATTACAGAACAGTCTCCCAAGTGTCTCTGCCAAGCAAACCTGACTCATTGACGATACTTGTGAGAAGTTGCTTTTGGCTGACGTGGGGCCTGTCACAGGGCATAAGGGGAAGACAGGCCCTTAGGTACATAGAGCAGAGGCCTTAAGTACATGGAACCCAGCACCTTGAATCATGCCCATTTTTGACTAGAGCACTGAGTTGTGTTCCTGATGGCCCATTCCTGTAAGGCAGTCTGCTGCCTTCAGTACCAGCTGCACTTTCCTGATGGTTATCCACAGTAGCCCCAATAATTTAACTCAACCCTTGGAAAACAAGCTTGATGAAATAGTTCTTGGACTAGGGCCTTGTACGCAAATAGCCAGACTCCATCTAGGTTTAATACATTACCCAATGAGTAAATGTAGTCAATTTTATAATGTTAGGGAGGTTTCGGGAAAGTCTGGTTCTTGGTTGTCATCACTTCTAGACCAGAGGAGTGCGGGGGGGGGAGGCTTGCTGTTTTCTCCCTCCTCCATCTTCTTGCGTTCATTTCTGCATGTTCCATTACTGAATGTAACGAGTATTTACCTTCTTGCAGAGCTGAATGTTAATAAACAGTCCAAAGTTTCCATACACACAGGTAATTACCTGCCTGTTAACTGGAAAGGCTTAGCAGCAGTGGAGGACAAGAATATTTTCAAAGATGAAGTTCCCCAAGATGATCTTTATTTAACAAATATAACTCTTAAAACAATGTCCCAGATATTTCTTGGAGGGTTTTGGAAATGGTAAAATAACTGTTGTCTTCATCCCCACAGTTATATTGTTGATGCTTGGATGAGTGGCATTTTTACTGTATGCTACAAAGAGACTAGGAGATCTGTTTCAGAAAACATCTTGGAGCCTTATGTTGTATTTTATTGTGGCTGTGGTGAGCACAGAAATGCATCTCGAATAAATTCTAGCACCCTGAAATTGAAGAGATGAAATACAAATAACTTTTTCTTTCTTACCAAAACAAAAAGCATGCTTGAAGGGCAGTACTAGTCTAGGATTGTTGTAAATCAAATGGAATGTGTTCTGGTATGAAAAGGAAGAGAGTACAGCACAGCAATACTTCAGAGAGCAAAGTTAATCCTGGTCCAGAGAGAGTGTGGGTGTTTAGGGATGAGATTTCCGGAAGTTAATGTTTTGTCTGAGTCCTTCAGGTTTGTAATGTTCTTGATTCTCAGTGCAAAATTTGTACTGTGGGGGGGATCATTATCAATAATAAGTACTGTCATACTTATATCTGCAATTGATATTGCTACTTTTGGGCAGGTTGTATGATGCTTAAGTCTCCAGAAACTGCTTCAGTTGTTGGTTCTTTGCATTCCCTACTGCTCTGCTTTTGGCTGTTCTTTATGATGGTCCCTGTTGTTTTAATCCTGCTGGTCAGCTCCTATCTAGCAACTTTGGTAGTATCATGCACTGGTGCTAAATCAAACCTTTCAGTTGATTCTTATGAATTTGAGTTGAATGACTCTTCATATCCGAGCAGGAAATGACTTGATCTTATTTCTCCTGTCAGATTTCTACTGGAAGTTCTTTGGCATTTGATGTCGTAAATCCAAATTGAATTAGCTTAATTCTTGTGAAGTGCAGACATTTGTGGTTAACTTAATTTTCCATGGATAGAGAATAAAGCTCTGAAGATAAATTTTTTGGTGGCTTTGGCTGGGTGGGACGATGACTTCCTGTATAATTTCTGTTGCTTAGATCTTAAATATGTAGCAAAGCTTGTCTGAACTTCTAAACTTGCTGAAGCTTCAAGTATTTTACTGCCAGGTTTAATGTACTACTCCTTCCTTCTGAAGTTCTTGAAGGGTGCTTATAAGAGGTCAATCTGGATATCTGTACTTGTATTATTATTTGGACAAGCTGGAATTCTGCCATTTTGCCATAGTTCTGTTCCAAAAAGTTTTAAAAGTACTTTAATTCAAGGTAAAACTAGGACTTGTTGAGTAATTCTCAAATAGCTGAGTGTCTTTAAGTTGTGAAGAATCCATTCTGATCTCTTTATTTTTTTTATTTCATTTTTTTTAAATGGAGAGAAAAAAAGTAGACAAGTTATTCACTACTCTTCTCCAAGCCAAGTAAAGACTTTCTTGACAATAATGTGAAGGACACAGGATACATACAATATTTTATTTTTATACTGTACCTTGTTATATCTAGAATAATGTGTTGTGTTGTATAAAACTAGATTTGTTCCAGTGTTACTAATGATCAATGCCTGGAGCATGTACACAGTGATTCAGTTAGACCTGGCTTGTAATGAGGAGTCCTCTTTTTAAAATATCAGTTATAGAGTTGAGATGCTTTTTTTGTTATGGAGTTTTAACAGAATATGGTGAGAAATCTTTGCAGGGAAAGCTGGGGTAAGTGATTTTTTGTTTTTTTGTTTTTTTAAATGAAAGTTGTGTACTTGTTCCATACTTGGTATGTCCACGTAAAGTTTGGTAGCCATTCTACTGCTGTTTCATAAAATAGTGGCATGAGTGGTATAGCCATTCTGCCACAATACAGATCTTCTGGTGTTTTAGTACATGGATCCTGCTAAATATCTATAAATGTGTCAAGTTCTACAAATTACTTCATTCTTATTAGAACTGTGGTGCATTCTCTTGGCATATATGTACATTGTATAATCAAAATCTAGATTTGAGTTGGCATTAAAATGCTAATTTTTATGTTCACAAACTGCATAGTTATTTTTTTTTTTTAATTTCCTTGTAGATGGAAGATGGTCACTCCCTGTTTGACTATAGTGTTGGACTGAATGATATTGTTCAACTACTAGTAAGACAAAGCCCAGCTGTGCTACCAGCTGTTAACAAAGAAAAAGACTCCGAACTCTCAGATACAGACTCTGGCTGTGGATCAGGCCAAAGTGAGTCTGATAAGAATTCCAACAATGGAGAAGGAGCAGTGGAGCTTGAGGGACAACCCAGTACAGCAGCACAAGCTAACTGGACTGATGCAGTATTTGGCCTCTATAAGGTAAGTGTAGTCCATCCAGTACATTGTATAGAACAGAACAATAAAACCAGTCTTGCAAAAAAACTCTGATTGCTTAGAATTAGGCCTGAGAGCAGAAACTGGTTTTCTTACCCCTTGAGAATTTTTAGATTTTTTTCTGGAAAACTTGCCCTCTTTGGAATTGGGGCACAAAGTAAAAATCTCTAAATACTTATGTGAACTGCTTAAGTGAAATTTGTTCTGAACATGTTGAAATGGGACTCCTAAATAATTTTGAAACTTTAAAATATATTTTTTAGAGTCAAATTTGTCAAAACCAACACTCTTTCTTTCCTGACCACCTTGACACTGTAAACAGTTGCTTGTTAATGACGTTATAGTGGAATGTTTTTGATCTGGTATTTTTTTCCCGACAACTTCGAAACTCTGTCCTTAATTGTTGTTTGCTAACAGTAGATATAAAATGCCAAAACTCTGCCCAGTATTTAAGAGAAAAATAAATGATAGACATTTTTTCTACCTCTTAGAGCTCATAATCCTACAATGTAGATCAGTGGTTCTCAACCTTTGGACTTGAGGCACCCTTGTGACTTGGGTGCCACCCAATTTAAAAAATTAATTTATACATCACAGTGCTTACCATCTTGCAGAGAGACTGCACAGTGGAGGCAGGGGTGGGGGATTGGCCAGGCAGGGACCAGCTTGAGCCTGTCCTTATCTGTTCACCTCCCACCTTGGGGTAACTTTCAAAAGATCTGGCAGCACCCCTGTGTGCCACGGCACCCTCCTTGAGAAACTGATCTAGAGAGTTTTTAGGTTGCCCTGTATGACCAGGAGGAAAGTGTGTAAATTGTGGGGGTTTTTTTAATCTAGTTACTTTTTAAAACTGGACCTTGTTGAGGGAGCTTAAACTGAAAACTAATTTGAATGTTCAAGTTTAACTTGAAAATTCATTTTGGTAAGTTTGTTTTTTCTTACTTTTATTAAGGTGAACGACTTAGTAGATGGTCGAGATATGAACATGGGAGCATGGTTTGAAGCCCAAATTGTAAATGTGACCGGGAAGAAGAAGACCTCAGAAGAATCGAATGACAGTTATACAGAGTCTAAACTGCAATCATCAGTTCCTGAAGAAGATATTATATATCATGTGAAATATGAAGAGTGAGTTGCTACTTCTTGCCTAACGACAATTATTGAAAGGAGCTGATGTTGACATTCAAATAACCTGAGAGAATTCTCCCAAGTTGGTTCTGCTGGTAGAAAAACATACCCAGAGCTGTGTGTACAGAAATTTGAATGCTGAGGCCCTGAAGAGTGGAGAGTTTGCAGTACTGACACTGTGCAGATGGGGGTAGGGAGAAGGGAGGGGGGTGGCAGCAGTGGCATGTGCACATGTCTGTCTGTTTTGCAGGCTCCCTTAGTGTGCCTGGAGACAAGTGACAGCAGTGCAAAGGGCCCATGGTCAGCCTGTTTCCTTGCAGCACAATGTGGAGAATGTGAAAGGGGCATGCTGTGCTCCTGTTGAAACAGTAGAGTCCAGTGAGTGATATGCTGTCTCCCAGGGTGGGGTGGGGAGGGGAGTGGAGGAAAATGCTGGTGGACTGTGTTCTCTTCTGAGATGTCACAGCATGTATAGACATTCACTGTCTCAGGCGAAACTCTCCAGGGAATGATTTAACCCTAGTTATTTTCCCCAGGTTATTCTTCTGGAGCAGTCATTTTTACTCTGGGAGAAAAAGCCTAAACATCTGTACACTCAGAATTTCTCCTGAGAGCAGTGACTCTCCCAGGAGAAACAATATCTGCACAAGGTCCCTGATAGAGAGTTTGGCAACATGGATCCATAGTAATAATTTAACACTCCCTTACTGTCACAGTAACTTCATTACTAGACTGTACATTGAAAAGACTATTTTAGTTTTACAAGACTAAATAAATGGTCAAAGTATAAAATGGGATGTGACATTGTTTGCCATGCCCTGTTTGACAGCAGATAAACTTGAGGGGGTGGGGAAGGAGGTTTCGTTTTTGGTAACAAATATTATGCTGGCATAAACTGTTTAAAATGTGTAAACTTTTAAAAAAGAAGTGATGATTCAATGTAATATCTGATGTTGTCGCAATGTAGCACTAATTATTTACACTTTTTCCAAAAAAAGCTACCCAGAGAATGGAGTTGTACAACTGAGTTCAAAAGATGTACGTGCACGAGCACGGACTATTTTGAAGTGGCACCAAGTAGAAGTTGGGCAGGTGGTGATGGTCAACTATAATCCTGATGAACCAAAAGAGAGAGGTTTTTGGTATGATGCAGAGATATTGCGAAAACGGGAAACCAAAATGAGCAAGGAGATATATGCAAAGATACTACTTGGGTAAGTAATCCTAAACCTAAGTCGATGGAAACGTGGGGTAAAATCACAAAAACTAAATGTTTCATATTCTGTTCGCAGTTATCACCCCCCCCCCCAAGTTAGACTTTGGTTAAAAGGGTGTGTTTCAAGTAACATTAGTAGTAGGATAAGAAAGTTTCTCTTTATTTTTAACTGCTAAAAATGAAATGGTATCTAAAAGATCAACTTCATTTGTATTACATTTTTTTTTCTGCTTTGCTTGGACAATGCATAGTAGACAAGTGGTATTTTATTCTTTTTCCCTTGCTTTTAAGCTTTTCTTTCAACAACTCCTTGAGTGTGACTGTATACACAGATGTTTGGATGATACAAGTCTGTGCCTTTTGTAAAAGACAAAAAAAAATTAAGAAACCACGTGCTATGCATAGGAGGTGTACATTTAGTTTTGTTTATGACTTGTCCAAATGCAAGTACAGGTACTCCTCAACGTCGTCCTGGTTTAACATTGTTTCGTTATTATGTTGCTGATATATTGGAGAACATACCAGTTTAAAGTTTTGCAATGTTTGATTATAACGTTTGGCCGCTGCTTGCTAGTACATAACTACTGTGATGTAATTGGATTTGCTTAACATAGTTTTGCTTAGTCACATTTTTCAAGAACGTAACTATGACGTTAAAGTGAGGAGTAGCTGTACTACTTCCCTTTGAAGGATCTTGTAGACGCATCATGGTATTTTTTTTTTTTAGCATAGAAATATGCAATTATTCAGCTTCACAGAAGTTTAGGGCTTGAAGGGACCTCGTGAGATCATCAGGTCCAACCTCCCTGGTCTAAGCAGGAAAGACTGCTGGGGTCAATTTTTAAATGTATGTATCTAAATACGTGAGCTAAATTATGAAACTGCAGCTATGAGTAGAAAGACATGGGTCTAAGTCAGAGCTGTCAAACTTGTGAGTGGTTGGTGGTCACATATCCCCTTGGCCGTGTGCAGGCCACGCATTGTTCTGCATCACCCTCCCTGTCATGTGATGTGGTAGGAGCGGCGCCTGGACTGGGTATCTGTGGTATAGGTAAATGTGCATTTATTATCTTTACTGACTGACTTAAAACTTGTTTAGATCAGCCCCAAGTCCATGACAGCGTAAAGCTTTTAAACAGTTCTGACTCGAAAAAGCCTTGCAACTTGCTCCCCTTTTTGGTCTTTTCCACAAAATACCCTTGTTACAGACTCTTTCAGAAGCTCAAAAACTCTTGACTGAGATGAGGCTCAGTCTGTTAACCCAAATGGAAACAAATGTGATGCTAAAGCTCTTCAGAGATGTGGAGCAAGTTTTGTTTTTTTGTTCCCATTTGGCAATAACTCATTCAATTATAATCAAGGTTAGCAATCTTAGAGGATATCTTGATGTAACTAACAAACTTTGGAATCATGGGTCCAAATTCTGTAAAGATGAGCTTTGCTTTTCTTCATTCTGTGAGAGGCTTCATTTTGAAAGCAAACCTTTAGAAAGAGTTATGAAATCATAATTTATTTGGGGCACAAGCTGTCTCTGTTCTTCATTTTGTAAAACACTTTGCAAAGTTTCTCTTTGTCTGTAACTGGGATCTTTGCTGTACTGAATGACAAAGTACTGTGTGTGGGTGTGTAGAGGGCAGAACATGGGGGAGAGGGGCTAGGAGTGTTGGAACTTTACTCATTGTTGGGAGGAGAATGTGTAAGGGCTGGGGATGGGGGGAGGGAGACCTAGCAGCAGCTGGGCAGTGAGGTTTAAAGTAGAAACTTGATTTGAAGCTGGACTATAGAGAGGCTTGCTGGGCAGACGAGATGGTAGATGTATAGGACAGATCCTCGAGGAGGGAATTGGAAGAGATGACAATTGGGTATAGGCAGACACTGGTGTCTGGGAAGTTAGGCAACTTTAAACAGTGAGGTTTTTTGTTTTACACAATAGATCTAACATCATTTAAAGTACATCATTGGTTAGAGATTCCATCTCTTTTTTTTAAGAGTAAGCACTTTTATTGTCATGTTAAGGAAAGAAACCATAGTTGGCATTTAAATGGTAATTGAGCTTCTAAGTTCTTTTTTTCTTTTTCCATTAACAATCTGAGAAGCTCCTTCATGAAGACTGTCTACACACACTTGTTTTAGAGGGCAGTACCAGTGGTATAGCAATGCAAAAGCAGTGTGTAGCCTAGCCTGTAGTACTGTACCTTCTGTCTGGATTTAGACTGTTATCCTGATGGTTACACATGCCTGTTTATCATGTTGGCTAATGCATAGTAAAATCCCAGTGTAGATCAGCAGTTGGCTTTATTACATGCTAGACTAGCTAGCATGTTGTAAAGCTGTGATGTATAGTAAAGATGGAGATTTAGTTGGTAAAATACTAAATGATATAGTAGAATTCTGTTGACAAAATGACACAGACCAAGGGTAACTCAGATTCCTGAAGAAACCATTTGAATCTGCAGATTTTTTTTGTTTTTGTTTTAATGAAAAGTTAGTATGCTTCTGGCCTTTGCAAAAAGTACCTTTTTTACTTTTATAATACTGCTGTTATGCTATAATTATAACAAACTGTCCTTCCTGAATTAGCAGTCACTATAGCACAGTTATTGGAATCCACACGGTCCCCATTTTGATGAAGAAAAAATTGTCACATTGCATGAAGCTTATTTAATTCTGGCATGGTTCTTGTCATATAATTGCCATGTTGGCTATTACAAATCTATTAATTGGTCACTCTGTTATCAAGAATGCTTCAGAGGTTAGTTGTGATAGTGTGTGTATCTGCTGCAGTATGAGCTATGCTTTATGCTTGAAAAACCTAACTAAAGACTGATTTTTGTTGACTTAAATTTCTCTCCATAGGGATGCTGGTGATTCCTTGAATGACTGCAGAATTACTTTTGTGGATGAAATTTATAAGATAGAAGAACCTGGAAGCGCTAGTCCAGTTAGTGCCAGCCCGTTAAAAAGTGAGTAAATTGCTGAGACCTTAAGTTTTATACTTGCTCCTTTGCTTTTGGTGGTATTCACATAATTATTTTGGGGTAATCAAGTAACAGTGGTTTTAAATGTTTGCAATTGAGACTTTTTGTCCAATTTTTAATGTAATTTACTCTTTTTCTGGGGTCTGACACTGAAATAGATCATGGTTCTTGTGTCTACAGGACAGAGTGGACCGGTGTGTAAATATTGTAAAGACAACCCAAACAAGACCTGCAGAATGTGTGCCTGTTACGTGTGTGGAGGCAAACAGGATCCTGACAAACAGCTAATGTGTGATGAGTGTGACATGGCCTTCCACATCTACTGCCTCAACCCTCCTCTCAGTAGCATACCAGATGAAGAGGATTGGTAAGTCATGAAAATGGTTTAGTAATATGAGTTAAGCTGTAAATGATGAGAAGAGTGTACAGCTTTCCCTATATACAAAGTTGGAATGAGTCCCTACAGGCATGGGTTTTAAATCAGTGCTATTGAACGCAAGTGCAAGATTAAAATCCGTTCAAACCTGCCTTTTTATTGACTTGGCTCTAATTTCTCATCCAATTAAACAAAAAATCAATACAAATCAGTCATAAATATATACTTTAAGGCTGTGGCCTTTAATATTGATTTAAAAACTACACCTGTAGGGGCATTTATCCAACTCATGTGGACAGAAGCTAAGTGTAAAAGCAAAACTAGCCTCCATCAAAACGGAGGTTGTAATCTCAAGAAGCAATTCTGTGATTTTGTATTTAATGCGAGTAAAACTCTACTGGTCTTATCAAGCTATACCTTTTCTAAATTAGGATGGATTTCTTAAATTTTGGATCACTTGTTGTGAGACCTGATACGGCTTTTCCTGAAAGCTAGGCTTCTTTCTTGAGCATAAATTCAAAATATTTTTCAAAGAAACAAAGGATATTGTTTCTGAATGTCCATAAACATGGGGTTTATTTGGCCAGATTACTTCTAAATAGACCCATTACTTGCATGGAGATTCCATGAACAGGTGCAGATTTGCCAAGGAGAGATTGACTAGCAAGCAGTATACAGTTCAGTTGGATAAAGTATTCATTCTGATGTTACTCTAACTCCTAAAAGCTTTCTGACGGTCTCCTCCTTGACTAGATTTTCAAGAGTAACTAGGGGTAATGGGTTCCTCAGTTGACTGTTTAAGAGAACTTACAACACTCAGGAGAATTAAGCCTCTTAAAGGCATCTTGGCATGGGCATGCAAAATCACTTAATGAGTGTTTTCCTTCTCTGCATGCTGCGTTGTCATGGAGATGATGTCTATGTGCTAGTTTAGTACTACATAAAGGTAACTTATCTGATGAATTCTGTTATCACTGTGATTACTGTAACTGCAAGAACAACTTGTAGACTTTGGGACGGTGTGTGGGGAACATAATTTAGTACTTTTCAGGATGGTAACTAGTAAACCTTTTGTACTAGTAAAGACTAAAGCTCCCTCTAGGCAGTACCCATAGTTAGAATGGTGCCAGCTAATAGAATATTACAGAGCCTCTTTTGCTCAGCATGAACTGGGTTTTTGAGAAGCATACCAGTTTAAAGCATGTTGTGGGCTAGCATTTTTTCATCTTTTCTACATGCTTCATTCTGACATTCTAGAGTACAGTTGGGTTTTTTACCAGTTCTGTCTATGGTGGTCAGAAAATTATGCAAGCACACTGTCTTAAAAGTTTTAACTAGTATGCAGTTGTAAATCCCAAATACTGTGGTTTTTATTCACTTCAAATAATAAATTTCTCAAATGTGCTATTTTATAATCTACCAGCTTACTCTAAAGAAGAGAACTTTTTAACTACAGATTGCTCTTGCAAGCTAATTTTCATTGATTGGTAACTTTAGGTATTGCCCTGAATGTCGCAATGATGCAAGTGAAGTGGTTTTAGCAGGAGAAAAGTTAAAAGAAAGTAAAAAAAAGGCAAAAATGGCATCAGCTAATTCGTCCTCACGCAGAGACTGGGGCAAGGTGAGTGTGAAACTTTTTTTTTTCTGCCTTGAAGTATTGTGGCCCTTGTACTATTTTAGCTCACCTGGCTTTCTGTTTGAAACAGGGTATGGCATGTGTGGGTCGCACAAGGGAATGCACCATTGTCCCCTCTAACCACTATGGACCAATTCCTGGTGTACCAGTGGGCACCATGTGGAAGTTCAGAGTTCAGGTATGAAGCAGTAGCTTGGAGTGAATGAGCCTCCAGAGGCGAAAATAGATTTAATGCAAGTCTTGCATGAGCAGTATGCACTGGCAACTGCAGCCAGTCCAGCATATGTGCTAATGCACATGAACTGGAAAAAAGAAAGACCACTATAACTTGAATAATAACGTATTAACAATGAGGGATTCCGTGTGTCTTTTTATGCAGTATTATGCTTTAGAAAGATATGAAAGCTTTTTAAAGAATTTGAACAGGCAGAAAAACTTTAAGTTGTTAAAAACGTCAGTGTTCTTTTATATAGAGGTCTCCCTTAGGGGCCTTGTAACACGCTCAGTGCTGGAGCAGCAAGGTTGCCTGTCCTGGATGATTCCTGGACCTGACCCATGTTGCCCTTTCTGCCCCCTTGGGGTCCCACCCTTTTGTTTTTTCTGCCACACTTTGTTAAAATTTGACCAGGAGGCTGTCCCTAGAGGGCAAAAAGAGGGCTTTGGGAGGTAGGCCCCCCTCTGGGCTGAGGCCTACTTAGGCTCACAGGCCCTAGGTTTGCACCCCCAGTCCTTGTCTGGTACCGCAGTTCTCCAACAAACAGCAGCCCTCCTTCTGAAGTGCTTGGCCTTTGCCCCCACACAGCCTGTTAGGTCCCTGGCTTGAGAAGGGCTCTCTCTATGCAGAGTTCCCCTGCAGCACCCCTGTGGCCTCCAATCTATTTCTTCCAGCCACACCTGGTCCTTTAGTATTGGAACAAAAAAACATGAGCTTCAGCTTCAAAGAAAAGTCTCCCCACCCAGGTTTAATCGCACACCATGGTAGAACTGCCACACTGGCTCACAACAACTTATCTTTCATTGTCCAGTGATGCTGGGGCTTCTTTCCCATTCCCTTGCAGCCTAGAGTCCTTTCTCCTCTGGCAGCCCATCTTTCTGCAGCTTGAAAATCTTAACTCCTATCCTTGCCTTACCCCCAGCCCAGCCACCTCCCGGCCATGTGATTGGCCCTTTCACCTCTTTTCTCTAGGGCCAGGTGTAGCTAATTGCCTGCTTAGCTTCCTGACCCTTGGTTCTTCACCTAAATCAAGTTGGTGTAGTAAAGGACAGGGGTTCCCTGTTACTGACATAAGTATGTGAAATAGAGACTTTTGCATTCTGCTAGAAAATGGGGAGAAGTGGGCACTGAATTATACCTGAATGTTTCCATTTAATTGTTTGGTATTAGCTTTCTAAATAGTGGGGATAAAAACCATCTCCCCATCTCAAGCATATAACTGTAGTATCTGTAATGTACTAAACTACTAGATTTCTCATCAAACCAGTGAGTGATTATCCAAAAGAAAGCACATTTTTGAAATCTGGTTAAAGCACAAGTCTACTATTTTTCTCTTGGCATATTGCTCTGAAGAGCATTTCTCCAGCTTCTCTTTCTTCAATCTGAAGTTGGGATCAACTTTAATATTTTTCTTATTTGGGCCAATGCTCCTTTTTGCCTTCTATAGTGTTTATGCTTGTTCTGCACTAGTATAAATGGCTATGTAAACATTTTAAGGCAACGTTGTTGAGTCTTTTATGTATGTTTCTGTGTGTTCTGTTAGTGAGAAACTATTTTCAAAGCCTAATTCTAACGTGTAATGGTATATATGATATCTAGGTGAAGATAAATAGCAGGAACCAGATGCAGGCATTTGTTTTAAAAAAATAGAGATTATGCCAAGAGATGTATTCCTGCTGTGCACCCTTCCTCCCCCTTGACCCCCATCCCTGCGGACCATATTAGTAAATCGGTTCTGCATCATGAATGTCTTCATTATTTAGTTAAATTTTTGACGCTTCTAATGGTCTGTTATGAGCAGCTGCCCATTTAAACTATCATTCTCCTGTAGGTGAGCGAATCTGGTGTTCACAGGCCTCATGTAGCAGGCATACATGGCAGGAGCAATGACGGTGCTTATTCCCTGGTTCTGGCAGGCGGCTATGAAGATGATATAGTAAGAGAATCTTGGAATTGTTTTCTGGTAGCTCTCTATACAAAACTTTTTAAGCATACTGAATACAGCTGGTGTCTCTTTAAAAATCTTGGGTTTATTTATCTAATCCTCTACATCCTGCATTATACCTTTCATCTGAAGAACATGGTTCCAGAATAGACAGGGAAAACTAGGCAAAACAACAGCTCGAGGTGGACCCAGAGAAGTGTCCTCTGGTAGTGCCATTAAGAGGGACAGGGCCAAAGTAAATAATCTTGACATCTGTACATCTAGCTTCTGCTAGGAAGCTCTAGCTATGTTTTTTAGGCATCTCTTTCCTCCTTCCAAAGAATGCTCTGAGAACTTCTTGTGTTACTTCTGTATCTCCCTGTGCCCAATTCTCAGCACAGAACTGGGAACCACAGCTGAATCGCTACTACGGAATCAAACCTGCTTTTGTTTAGCATTAGTTCTCATTTTCCTTATGTTCTAGTACCGTATTGCCAATGTTTGTGAAATAGATAGCTAAAAATGTAAAACACATCTGGTTTGTCCAGTTTCATAAGCTTTAAGTTTTTGTGTTGCCAAGTTGTACTGCAACATAGGTGCTGAAGAAAGGGAACTTTTTCATTGTCCCTTTTAATGGCATTGCCAGAGAACACTTCTCTGGGTCCAGCTGGAGCTGTTCTTTTGCCTACCTCTCCCTGTCTAACCTGGAACTATGTTCTTCAGAATGTACTTTTTGTCAGGGATTTTTTTTTTTTTTGTAAAAGTGTTGTGATGCTTACTGGAGCATAGCGGTCTGTGAACTGGTAATGTACACCAGCTTGCCTTATAGCTCTGTTTGTACTAGCTACAATAGTTGAAGGGGCCATGGGGCAACTATGAATCTGGCAAAGCTGCACATCCAAACTTCTTGTCTCAGAATCCTATATTACAGCTCTCTGTTTTATAATTTGAGTGCGACTAAACCATTTGATATCGTATCATTTCAGGACCATGGCAATTCCTTCACTTACACAGGGAGCGGAGGTCGTGATCTTTCTGGGAACAAGCGTACAGCAGGGCAGTCTTGTGATCAAAAACTTACCAACATGAACAGGTTGGAAGCATTCAAACCAACTCTCATGAAGCTTTCTACATGGTGTCTGGCAGGCTGAAAAACTCTCTTATGTTAATGCTGTCACAGAAAACTAACAAGTGGAAAAACTTTCAAAGGAGCTTTGCTTTGTATGGTTGATTATAGATCAATATGCAGTGGGAAAATTCCCAGTAACATACTGTATTTTCTGGCATACCACATGCTGCCAAAAAAGACACGCTCCTTGTTTTTGGAAGGCAGAATAAAGAAAAGAATTTTCTACAATTATGGCTATGTATAGCAGGGAGAGGGCCACATTTTCATCTTGCTCACTCTCCCTTTCCTGCTCAAGCAAAAACTATGATTTTAACCCTTTCACAGGCTAAAACTAGCTGCTCCTGGAGATTGGAACTTCCTAGACAGATCAAGGGTTTTGAAAAGCGCAACAGCAGTCGGCAGGGCTGTATTTTGACAACAAAATTGCTGAATAAAGGAGAGCTTGGTTAGTGGAACATAAGATAATTAAAAAGGGTAGAGGGTTGTTAACCCCTGTGGGGCAAAGAGGATTAGCAGGAATTGGGTAGAATCTGTTGAGCCATTAAGTCAGTTGACTCTCTCTTAGCACTGTCTGAATAAAATGCCGCTGCTGCTGTGGGGCAGTTGGTTTTAAGCTTTGGGTAGAGCAGGAATCAAAGTGAGGCACCATTGCAGCTTCCCTGGATCTGCCCCTCCTGGACTCTGCCCTTCCTTCCATGCAGCTGCTTGGAGGGAAGAGAAGAAAAAGCAGCAGCAGCCATCGTATAGTTTCCATGCTTCTATTCTGGGTAGAAAAGACCAGACATGCACCCCAATTTTGGAAGGCTTATTTTTAGAAAAAAATGTATGTAGCAGGCACATAAATATAGTACTGTAAATGGAGCAGTTGTAAATGGGATTAGACTTTATTTTGCAACCTGCATGAACAGAGGGATGAATTTTGAGCAGAGGCTTTCATATTCTGGCCTGTGGCCCATTTGTCATCTATGCAGCATTTGCTACTAAATTGTAGAGGTGGTTGGTCATCTGGGAGTGTCTTCTCCACCTCATTTTTAATCTCATGAAATCCTTTTTTAATATTTCTCCTCCAGAAAGTTTAGTATCCCTGTTGCCAGAAGGATGTTACATAGTTGGGAATTGCAGGAGATTACCATTTTTACTTATCTTGCAGGCCATCCAGATAATCCTTTTGGTGGTCTCCATGTTAAAATATGGTCCATGCTAAAGTAAACTTTTTAAGGGTCTACATGATCATGTTTTCTATACATGGGTAACTTTCCTGAAAGCCACTGTTTCTCACTTTTGTCTCTGATCAAGAGTTAAGCAAATTTTTAATAATATGACATCTTGCACACCTGTTTCTTCCTGGGATTTTGAAAGAAACCTTTTTAACTGATCTTTTTGATAAAGGATAAAACTTAAGGCTTTCAAACTCCAGCATAAAGACTAAGCAGGTGATGTCAAGCTGCCCTGGAAGCAGTAATTGGGTCTACAGTAGTACTGGCTGGACCCATGGTGCCATATCTCTCCTCTTCACAGATCCCCAGTGGGTTTGCTAGTGCTACCATCAGTGCATCAAACATTTGATGTATTGTTACCATGCTTCACATTCATATCTTTTTGTATCTTTATCATGCTTTAATTTATATTTAATTCTGAATATCCCCCCCATGGGTTATAATATTAATTTAATTTATTTTTACAGAGCTCTAGCTCTGAATTGCAGTGCCCCTATCAATGATAAAGATGGAGCAGAGGCCAAGGATTGGAGAGCTGGGAAGCCAGTCAGGGTGGTGAGAAGTGTAAAGGGAGGCAAACACAGCAAATATGCCCCAGTAGAGGGAAACCGATATGATGGAATTTACAAGGTAAGGAGATGTTCCTAACTTGGACTGAATTGGAAAAGAGTGGTTTTGTTTTGTAGCTGACTAGAAATTTCCATATCTTCTGAAGGCCTTACATCTGGCTGTTGTTTTTTTTCCTTTTAGGTTGTGAAATATTGGCCTGAGACAGGAAAATCTGGTTTTTTAGTGTGGCGTTATCTACTCAGGAGAGATGATGAGGAGCCTGCCCCTTGGACTAAGGAAGGGAAGGACAGGATGAAAAAGCTTGGTCTAACAATGCAGGTACACTGTCCTATTGAAAAAGTGTTACTGGGCATTGAGCTAGGAGGATTATAGGTCTAAGGAAGGGACAGAGGGAGATCTTGGCAAACATCTCTGGATATTATTCTGCTTTGTCTGAAGAAGAGACGTATGAATTAACATGATGTAATCCCATAAGTGAGGGATTACTCGTATATAACTATACCTTCAGTACTGGTGACTGCTTGTTACCAGCCTGTTAACATAGCTGAAAGCTAAATGTAGTTTAATAGAATACATTTCCTACTCGTCCCAATATGCAAGGAAAAATTTTTTATCGGATTTTGTGTCAAATTGGGGGTAGGGACAGAAGTTCAAAATGTGAATGGCATTCTAAGTGTACATAATTTAACTTTTTTTAACGGAATGCATGACATCCTATCAGTGACTTGTATATTGGCACCTGGTTATGTGTTAATGCATTTTTTCCTTTAGTATCCTGAAGGGTATTTGGAAGCTGTTGCGAACAAAGAAAAGGAGAAAGAAAATAAAAGCGGCGATGAGTTTGAGACCCCAACAGGAAAGGGAAAGAGGAAAAGGAAATCAACAGGTTGGTGTAGGAGGCAAGTGGATGTGGCAAATTTATACAGTTTTTTTCAGTGGTATACGCAGTTCAGCATTTTTTCTCTCTAAAAAGGTTCACATGTTCTTTCAGGGGGTGAAGTAGAACCCATTGCTTCTCCTAAAGGGACCCCAAAGAAGACTAAAGTTGAGCCATACAAGCTGACATCTCAGCAAAAGGCTCTTATTAAAAATGATGAAGCCAATGAAAAACTGTGGAATGAAGTACTAGAAGCTCTCAAAGATGGACCGGTATGTCAGACGCTTCTTACCTGGGAACTGTAATAGAAGTAACTACTTGGCTGTCTCCAAATGTAGGCCGCTTGGCCTGACTGCTTTAAAAGCGGGGGTAGCCTATAAGCAGGAGTGTCCGACATTAGCCTGCAGTGCTGTGACATCTGCCTCATGGGGGCTCCTAGAAGTGCTGGAAATTCACAGAAAGGGCTGAAATCCAGGCTGTGGAGCCTGTTGGATGAATGGCAGTGGTGGGGGAGTGCACAACAGCTACACTAACACCAATGGTTTCCTGACGCTGATGCTGCTTCGTCTGCAGTGTGGATCCGGCCCCAGCCCTGACCTATAGGAATGTAGCATTCCTTTTGGGTCAGGAAGGCTGAAAAAGTGGCTATCCGTTCCGAATGCTGTAGCCACAATTGCTGTGCAATGCATTAAATTGTTGTCTTCCTCTGCTCTTTTAAGTTCTTCAGATGAAGAACAGCTTCCAAAAACAAATTCAGTCCGAGTCCAGTGGTGTCTTCCTGCCCAAATGTCTGCAGCATGATTTTTTATTAGTAATGGTGATCACAATGTCATGTTGTGAGGTGGTTGTTGGGTTTCTTCCTGAATTCTGTAAACTAGGAAGTCTTATGGATAGCTTCAGTCACTTGAATCGTGCTGCATATTTGGAAAGCAGTAGCAATGCAGTGACAATTTTCTTCCATTTCAGAAATTCCTGAATAAAGTGGAAGAAGCTTTTCTATGTATTTGCTGCCAGGAGGTGGTATTTCGACCAGTCACAACAGTGTGCCAACACAACGTCTGCAAGGTGAGTAGTTGGGATGCCCGTTCTTAAGTTGTAGTTGTTCTCCCAGTAGGCTTCAAGGTTGCACCATGGGCTGCCACTTGTTTAGCTGTTTACCTTGACTTGCCACTGCCTTGCTTTCTCTCCAGGTCAAGTTCAAGTAATTAAGGAGTGCCGTTGTACTCTCTTGCCACCATCTGCTAAAGAGAGCAAAAGATTCAGAATCATCACCCTAGTTGAATAAGCTTATAACACTGTAGATAGTAAAGTGGTCTGTGTGGCAATTATGAGTAAAGCTATGATTTCTTCTTTCCGTCAGAAATTGGGGGTTGCTGTTAGCAGCCATGGAGGAATTCTTACTGAATTTAAATAATACATAGCTTTATATTGAAACATGTCTGTCTAAATGTCTTTTGTAGAAGAAGACATGAAATTTATTGCCAGGTGCAAAAGCTTCCATTGTTTCACTGCTTCAATTGCCTGTTCCCTAGCTGTCAACAAGTGCATAGCTGGGGAGCACCTCTGCTTATAGTCTGGGAAGTAACCTAAATTCTTCAGTTACATCTTTTTTTTTTTTTTTTCCTGTCTCCTCTCCCAGGATTGTTTGGACCGATCTTTCAAAGCAGATGTGTATAGTTGTCCAGCTTGTCGCTATGATCTTGGCAAAAACTATACTATGCAAGTGAATGAAACACTGCAGACCCTCCTAACTCAGCTCTTTCCTGGCTACGGCAATGGACGGTGATTCTGTAAAGCACTTCTATTTTTCTTTGTTCAGACTTGTTAATGGGTTTTCAATGGGCTTAATTTAAATATGTAGTCCCCCATACCCTTTCCCTAAAAGTAAAGTCTTCCTTGTTATAAAATCTACAGACTTTGAGGGATCTGCTTTTGTATGTTTGTGGGTTTTATTTTTCTTCAGTTTTTTTTTTTAATGTTAGACTGAGTTCAGGTTTTTTCTGAAACCTGCTGTTCATCAACAGAACTTTTTTTTTTTTTTTTCCTGGAATATTACAACATGCTTCCGGTAAGGCTGCTAATGAGCATGAAAGTTCTCAAAGTTCCTTTTCTCCCCCCCCCCCCCCTTTTTTTAATTCTGAAAATGGCTTGGTTGCTAGAACAATCTTTTGAAGTCTATGGATTTGGCCATAAATGCCTACCTTTTCTTGGCAGTATTTTGATGCTCAACTTTTCTGAGATGGTTCCTGGCTTATGACCTGTTACCCAGGTTGTGAACGTCTTGGATTTTTTTTTTTTCAACCTAGTTTTCTTACACGTTTATCAAATTATTAAAAGCCATTCCCAATCAATTTTGTGTACAAAAAGCCGTTTTTTGCATTTAGCCACGTAGTTGGGGCAATACGAAGTACTACCTCAGTTGGACTTGTCTCTATTAGAGAACTATTTGTTCAGCCAGGTGCTGTCTTCTATCCAGAATGCCATTGTGGAATACAGTAAAGCCATTCTTAAGTGCCTTTGGTCCTTTTTTTGAAAGACTGGGCTCTCTGAATCGCCATTTTTCTTTCTCTTTTTCCTTTCTTTTTTTTAAGCACTGAAATGTTTAAACTGCCATCTGCATTTTATTTTGGGGTTAAAATATAACACTGTAGCTGTATCTCTTTAGCATGGAACTGCAAACTTTCAGGTTTTTTCCTAATGCTAGGTGTGTTATGGTAACGTGGATTTTACTTTTGTTTCATTGCATTCTTGTCTGGAAACGGAGAACAACATTGAACTTTTATGAACTGTTTTGTGTGTTATTCCCTCTTTCTGCTCCCCCCCCTTTTTTTATTGTATGAGACCAGAAAGGCTTACTTTCCAGCTCCTCCTCTTCCCTAACAGTACCAAAGTTTGCAGTTTAATACCTCAAGATGACAGGGACGTTTTAATCACACTTTTACTGCAGACAGACGGGAACAAATGTACTTGTATTTTTTTTTTTTTAACTCTCACCCTTTTTAAAAATTATAATGTTAATATTTTAGGGGCAGAAAAAACTTTTATAGGCTTTTTCGCTGAATTTGTCAATTTTTTTGTACAATGTCCAAGTCAAAGTTCTCAAAATAAATATCTGTTCAGATTAAAGTGTTTGCCTTTCTCTTCACATTTCTTCTAAATCGTGGGGTTGAAACCCTGCATAAGACGGATTAATTTTAATCTAAACTGACATTTTTCTAAGCAGCCTTTTGAAAATGCCACCCCTGTGTTTTAGAAATGAAATTCAAGAATAAATGTAAAAAACCAGCTTGAATTTAAAACAAAACTTTAAACATTTCTGTTTTAAAGGGAATAAGGAAATGGATTTTTCAGAGATATTTATTGTTGCTCCATTATACACTGCCCCGTAAGATTTTAGAGATGGGGGGGGAAAAATCACAGGAGAAGTAGAAGACAATAAAATTAAGATGTTCATTGTGTCAACTGTTGTATGTAATTATGAAATATTTCTTTATGAACAAATATTTGTAAGTATAAATATGTACTGAAAAACTAAATCATATCTTGATACAGACTGGTATTCAAAATACTTATTAAAGCTGACCTTCTCACTGGACATGTGTGCAATTATATAGTGACTACAAATGCGCAGTAAAAGGTGTAATTCTTTATGAATGAAATAGTTGGAAGTTAATGACTGTTTCTTTCTTGCATTGAAAATATTTTTATAGTGAGGGCTTCTGAAAAGTGCAGAACCCTCTGTATTATGTCAGACACCATTCATTTTGATGAATACTACACTTGCATTTGGAACGAATGCACTTCTGTCAATATTATAAAAAACCCCAAAGTGGGCATGTCTACACATGGAATTAATGCTACATGCAGGTAGTAAATGTACTGCGCAAGTACCTGGATGTGTAGACGGTGGTGTTTTACTGTGTAATACATTAGTCTACTGTGCAGTAAAGCGTTTTATGTAGATACAGCCAATGATATGGGCATACAGATTTTGTAGGTCTTGCTTTTTGGGGTAACCTTAGATAAACTATCAGTGCTGTTGAGATCCAAATCTGTGGAAAGCTAAAACAGTTGTATATTGGGAAAATTCAATAAAAAAATCACCAGAATTGTCACGACTTGCTGTTTAGATCTATTTATAGTTGCTAGCAAGTGCTGTGGCTTTCTCATAATTAAGAATGAAAAATGTTCACTATTAATGAGGAAAAGAGCTTTGTAGAATTCTGACTTAAATGATGTAAAATAGGGGTAGTGGATGTGAAAAGATAGGGCAGTGACATTGCATTACTGTCACCTGATTTGCACTTTTTAAAGGAGAATTCCATCGTATTAATTTTTAAAGCTTTACTTTAACCCTTGTGAGCTAATACTTTTCTATTCTTGAGGCTGTAGGCCCCACTAAAATTTTCCCCTTGTTCACTGAAACTGATAATGAACTTGGGTGTTCATGATGGAGGGGGAAACGCAAGAAAAAAATCTATTTTCTCCTCTTCCTCTTCTCCCCCTCAAAGGAAAAAATCTTTCTCCTTTCTTCTTGTGTATGCATAAGTTCAGTAAATTGTTTACATTTCTGTTCAATATCTAAAGTCCATATTAAAATAAGAAAATGTGGCTTTGTATAAGCTTTCATTGTGATATTTTGGCTCTTTAAAGTTTTAATTGTTTAACATGGATTAATTGATGAATTAAAGAATTTCAGGAGTAATTCAGATGCATTACAAATTTTAGGCCTGTTGTGGATTTTGAAATATAAAGCTCTATTTATTAGAATGATAATTGTACTGCAAGTGGTGAATTAACTGGTGCATGTTATATTATCTATAGTCAATTCACATCCTATAACAGCCCATTGCTTATACATTTGGTTGTCATGCATTTTCCAAATTGCATTTTTTTTCCTAAGTGATTTCCAACTTGAAAACTTCCAAGTATGTCTTTTATTGGAAATGTCCTTTTACAGTAAAGAATAAATCCAGTGAGTTTGGCCCCTCTCCAAATTATCCTTTTAAATTATTTAAGGGTGTCTCCTGACCAACACTTCTGACAATTTAAAATTACAGACTGAAACCTCAACCTTTAATTTTAATACAAAATAAAAATGCAGGTCCCAGCTCTTCCATGCCACGTCTACCCTGTTAGGGTTCTAGAGTTCCCTGCCTGCAGCCTACTAGAAAAAGCACTTCCTCCTGCTTCCAGACTTAATTAATTTGCCCCATAGCCTCAAAGGGGAAGAGGCTGATCCAGAGCTTTGGGAGAAGGCATCTTTGCTGTGCCCCACTTGATCCAAGTATGTGATGAAAGGCATGCAGTCATAACTACAGTAGGTAGTGGCTGTACCTGCTACAACACAAGCATCACAGCAGGCTCTGCAGATGAAGGGCCACTGCCAAAACAATGCTGAGCGGTCTGTTTTATGGCAACAGTCCTCCCTAGTCTGTTTGTAACGGGGCCAGGCGATAGTGTGGTGGTAGCACTGCTTTTATAATAGCCAACTGATGATTACTTACCTCCCAACAGGCTTTAAAGCATACACTTTTCAATGTAACCAGCATAGTATCACCTTAAAGTCCCAGCTGCTGGAGTCATAAGTCACTTTGGTTTGCTCCTTTGTTTAAATATGCAGTCAGCGTTGGTAGAGGCGATACCTTCATTTAAATATAGAACCTATGGTTGTAGAGACTGGAAATGGTAAGCAGTAACTCTCACAAGCCAGAAAGCAATTAAAAACCTGAACATCCAGTTCCACGATTTTATGCTGGCCTCATGCATTTCAGGAGCTTTCAACCCTAAAAATCAATTTCTTTTTTTTTAACAAAGCCGATGGAGACATTTCTGTAAAGTACCATACTTATTATAAGCTGTAATCGCATAGTGTCTCCTATGCAGCACTCCGCATCCCGTTTCAACGAGCGGAAGGAGATGTCGCTCTGTTGCTGTCCCCTGCACTTGCACAGCAAACCTGTGGTTGAACGTAAACCCGCTTACACGGACAGCCCGCCCATGGGCTGCGCAGGCAGGTTCATTACGGTCACTTCATACGACAAAAATTTGCTGGCGGTACTTCAGATTGAATGGAGAAATTTGCTAGCGGTGCTTGCAGCTGTATTGTTTCAAATGGTGTTTTGTGTTTCTGTTTCAAATGGTTTTGTTTTGTTTCAAGTTTATTTTGCACTGTGGGATGTGGGTTTTTGGGGTTTTTTTGATTTTTTGTTTGCTTGAATTTTTTGTTTCAAAGTGTATTGTGTTTCAAATTGTATGTTGTGTTTGGTTTTGTTTCCGCTTGTTCTATTTTGCGCTTTGTTTCAAAGTGAGTTTTTGTGTTGAATTGTTTCGTTTTGTGTGTTTGTGTTTCGTGTCGCTCGTGGTTGCGGACGGCGGCGCTGTGCGTCGTGGGCCCGCGTGGACGGGACCAGTCCCGGCTCGCCCCTGCCCCGCGCAGCAGGGCCCGGCCCGGCCGCAGGGGGCGCCCCCGCGCTCCTGCCCCTCCCCCCGCCGCTGTGCAGTTCCTCACGTACTCACTTCTCCGCAACTGAGCCTGCTCCCTTGCGCCGGCCTACCCTGATGGATGTCCTCGCCAGCCAATCCCCTCGCTCCCACTCGGATCTCGCCCAAGGGCACGCGCGCAGGGGCGGGGTTACCCTCCCCCTCCTCTGCCGCATTGGCAGAGCGCCCCAGCGGCCTGCCCCGCACGGCTGCCCCAATGAGGAGGCTCGTTTGCCTTGTTGTTCGGCAAGCCGCACGGCGATTGGGCGGGGCCGCTGTCCGTCCCCGGCCGTGCTGCCCAATGGCGGCGGAGGCAGTGGCGGCCCGGCCCAATGAGGGCCGGCGGGGGGCGGGCGGCAGGTGCTGGCTGTGGGATACTGCCGATCGCGCCCCCCCTTTCCGCCCGCTCCCCCCGCCCCGGCGCTGCGGGGGCTCCGCCGGCCGGGACGCGCCCGCCCAGGTAAGGCCGCGGGGGCCGGGCCCAGGCCTGCGCCTGCCGCCGCCGCCACCCCCGCCCGGGCCTGCCTCCGCCCCCGCCCGGGCCTTTCCCGGCCTCGGAGCCCGGCGACACCCCGCGCTGCGGGACGCGCGGAGCCCCCCTCCTCACCCCCTTGCACAAAAGGCCCCTGGTCCCAGCGCGGCCCCCAGCCCCGCGGGGGGAGGGGATAATGGTGACAAATAATAACCGCTGATAAATCCCCGGGACCCGGCCCGGCCACCCGCCCGCAGCGCTTGGCGCAGGGCGCTGACAGGTCGGACGCCGCCAGGCGCGGGACTGCCCGGAGCGGGGTCGCCTGCAGCACGGGGGAGCGAATCGGGAAGATGGGGGGGGGGGGGGTCCCGAAGGCCGGCTGCAGGCTTGTCATTCGTCTTCGCGTGGCTGGGACTCCTCGTGGGGCCGATGCGTGTGCGTGGAGGGAGCGCTTGCCTGGGGGGTCGCGGCGTCTTGATGCGATTTGGCATTAAAAGCGGGGGAGGGGGGGCTTATTAAAGCTATTTTTCTTTTTTTTTTCAAACTTCTGGTGTGGGGAATGTGTATTGCTGGTGTGGGGAATAAGGCTGGTGTGGGGAATGTGTATTGCTCCTGGGGCAGGGACCTGTTTTGTTCGGTCTCTGCAGGGTATCGAGCACTAGGGTATCAACCCCCCATAACAAACCCCCTTATATTTATCAAACCCCCTATGTATCAACCCCCCTACAACTATCAAACACGCTATAATAAACCCCCATCTATCAACCCCCCCCCACAACTATCAAGCTCCCTATTTATCAAACTCCCTATCACTATCAACCTCCCTATCTACCAAACACCCTATAACAAACCCATGTAACTATCAAGCCCCCTATAACTATCAAACGCCATATAACCATCAACCCCCCCTGTCAAACCATAACTAAAAGGCAGTGGGGACTCATAGCAGACTTGATATCTTTGATTAGACCACCAAGATCTTTGCAAAAAAATGCTTTCATGGCAGGCTTTCAGGCACAAGCGCCCTTCATTGGGCATTGGAGAAAAGATGGTAAAAGTTCTCCCGGGTAGAAATGACTACCCAGGACTACGCATGGTCCATAACTAGGGTGCCTAGTTGCTGTGGCAGTGCAGATAGTTGATGACAGCTAGTTATCCTCCGTGGATAACTCTGCTTCAGCCCCAGAAAGTTCAATTCGTTTCCCCCTTTCAGAACTTCTGGTTTTTAAAGAAACCCTACTAATCTGAAATCTTGATGGCTTTTTTCCAGGGCGTGTTTTTTTTTTTAAAGCTTGAAACTGTTATAGTTTTGTAACTTTTTGTATTTATCGCTGCATTGTTTTAGATATATTTTGCTTTGCTGTTGCTGTGTGGAAAAACTGTCATAAGCAGTAGAAGTATGCAAGCGGGGAGAATCAAAACTTTTTGTATCTTTCAGTGCTTGGTAGGAGGAGGAAGGTGGTTATTTGTAGGGATTGTAGCTAGTAAGTGGATTTCTTTGGTTTTGCTGGTCCCATTGAGCACCTGAAACTTGCATGTGACAGTATCTAGTGTTTGTGAAGTCTTTTGAAGCACAAAAATATACAAAATGTAAGGTTTACAGGTTCTTTGTTAATGGAATAGGTTGTGCTAACCATTTAGCAGGTGGGAACGTTGAGTTTGATAAATGGATCTTTCCAAAGCCTGGAGTCAGTGGATATTCATCATTTAGTCATAGAGATAACAGTTTTCTAAGGTGTAGCTGGTTGGATTTGATTCTTTTTATTAGCAGTGGTTCTGTATTATGGGACAGTTCACAAGGCTTTTGTCTGCAAGGGAAATGTTTTAACCTTCTGCCTCTGTCCCACTGCAAAGTCCTTTGTTTGAGCAGATGAAATGTGGTTATCATTGCATAAGTGTCACCATCACGCCTAGCAAGCGGTAAACCTTGCACATCAGCCTCTGCAAGAGGTGTTCTGGCTCTTGGTGTTCTTGGTTGTGTGTGTGTGTGTGTGTGCATTGTGTGTGCATACACACACACACACGCACACATATATAGATATGTGTGTGTATGTGTATATGTATGAGTGTATACATTTTTTTTGGGTGAGGTTGATGGTGGGGAGGGAGTGCTCACTTAGATGCTCCTGCATCTAATGCTGGCTACTACTTTGAAACGCATGGACTCTCTCAGAAATGTTTATTGGCATATGGGGTTGAACTGTTTTGGGATCAAATGGAATGAAAACCCATCTGCACTTGGAGATTTCTTTTTGTCATGCAGTAGTAGACGGTAGAAGTGCGTGTTATTTGCTGAACTGTAGATACTAGATTAATTAAATGATCAAAAGAATGTGCAACTAGTTACACGTTCAAAATTTGAACTGTTCTGAAGATAAAATATTTTGGCAAAACCAGTATATCCAGCCCCACTGGATAAGCATGTTAGTTTTCTGGTAGTGTATCAGCAATTATATCATTTATAATGTTTTCTGGGAGGATGATCAGCTGTGATATGGTAAACAATACGTTTGCATTTCAGGGGCCATAATTAGGCTTCAAAGTTCACACCTCATTAAGATGAATAGGGAAGTTCACACTTAGATTGAAATAATAGCATTATTTTGCTGCAGGCTGAGACCGCCATGCATCAGTTAACACATTGTGAAGTTTCTTTGCTAGGGTAAGGGCTTAGAAATAGGATGGGTGTGATCTCTTGTTGAATTCTAGAGAATACTGAGAAATTTGAGATGATGAATGAATTTTCCAGCCCTTCATTCCTGACTTGCTAGTTTGTTGGGGTAGAATATGTGAAGTGTTTTGCAATGTGCCACCTCTGTCGATTGGTCGCCTGTTTGCATCTATGCACAGCATTACATTCATTATAACATCACTTATCTGTCACCTACGGTCAAATTATATATGGCAGCAGTAGCAAGAGGTTCATATAATACACTTGGATGTCACTGTGGCTGCTGTGACCATGCAACATGGTATGCAAAGTAATAGGTTTATAATTCAGGAACTGCACAGAAATCTGAATTTCAGCTATTAATGCTTACCTAAAAGACTAAATAATGGCTTGTCCTTATAATGGACCTGCAGGCTGCCAAATCCTCAAGTTTCCAGAACTCTTTGACACAGATTTGTACAATAGTGAATATGGTTATTAAAGCACAACTTTTATTGGGTGAAGTGATCAAACCAAGGGTTTTTAAATAAAGGCTTTTGAACTGTTTACTATTATACCCTTACTTATGAAACCCTGTGGTGCCATAAGTGAGGATGGCTATAAAGAATGGGACTCGGTCTCTCAAAGTCCAATGTCACTGGGTTTACTTCATGCAGATACCAATTGCTAAGGGAGGGATGGGCTCTTTGGGCTTTATTACATGGTAATTTTGGGCAGCTCCCCAAGTTCTTAATCCTTGGTTTGTCCGCACGTTAATACCTGAAAGTGGCTGAAAGCACTGATTATGCCACTCCAGGGCACGATTATTTCTGATCCTCATTCTGGCCTCTTCCCGCACATGTGCTGCCCAAGTTGAAGTCCTTTAGTATCCCAAGATGCAGCGGTCCCTTCTCCACCCTCCTGTTCTCTGTGGGCAAACTTTCTACCTCCTGACCTCCTACAGCTCCTAGTCCTGGCCTTGCTTACCAGGCCACTGGTGGCAAGTCACAGCTGTGCAGGTGGGGGACAGTCGGAGAAGGTTTCTAGACTAATGGTGCCACTGCTCCCAACTAGCACTAAGCCAGTCAGCATTTGTGCAGCTCAACTTATACTCTCTTTCCAACTTAGTCCAGGAAGCTACTTCTGTTTGTCACTTAATATTTGGTCCAAGATCAAGAAAAGCCTTACCTGTCACTTGCTCACTCTATATGTGTATCCTAAAAGCAATTAGCAAGTAGGTTATGGTAATAGGATAGCTATTTTAAATGTGCTTGGTATAAATATTGTATTTCATTTAATAAACCATGAAGCTTCATGATTATGAGTGATTCGAATGGCTGAAAATGCTAGAAAGCGTGCCCCCATGTCCTAGCATGCTTTTTTGGGTGTAGCATAAATCTTCCTTAGCCTGGAGCTGGAGATGGCTTAAGCTATTTCTACCTCATAGTCCCACTCTTTCAAATGATTAGTCAACTCCTCTCTCGGACTCCAATGGAGGCAGGCGACTGGTTTTGGTTTTCTTTACCCTGCCCCATAGACTTGAATTTGGAGGGTCGTGAAGAGGCAGCTTGAGGACAAATAGCCAGAATCGAGCTCATCAGGAGGCTTCCTTGAAATGTTCATTGTCAGAAATGGTGATTAAGATGCAGTCAGGAGCAGTCTCCCCATGTTTCCCAATTAGTTCATGGGTCTAATAAAAGATATCGCATCTACCCAAGAAACTTTGCCTGCCTAAGATGCAGCCAGTCGGAGCACCCAACAAGGCTTGTAGGTATGGGCTCTTTTATGGCATTTAAGACATTGTATGCAATTGAAAAAAATACAGAAGTATTTCTGTTTTGGCATAACAACCAGCACCTTTTGGTAGTTGGCATTAATGCATGTTTCAGGGTTTGAAGCTGTGGGGCTGGAGGACAGATTGGTTTAAAAGCTGAACTGGAAAACGTCATTTTACAGATTAAGACGGCAGCAGGTACAGCGTTGCAGTTTCTTCCTGACACTTTTGACACTGCATATTTTGAAGTGTCTATATGCACTCTTCGATAGGAAAACTAGCCTTTTTCTAGACTTTGGTTACATTTTGGATTTCCAGTGATAGCTGTAACTTTGAAAAATGTATTTGGAATTGAAATTTAGGGGAGCAAAGGTTTATATACTACAGCTCTGGAGGCTCTGCTTTTTTCTTCTGTGTGCAAAACTAATCCATGTGAGTATTATTTTTACCTGCATGAAAGTGTTTTTAAGGTTCGTTTTAGAAGCGGTGCTCTGGCTAAGGTATGTGTCTAGGAGAAGGCAGGGTAGTCTCTGTTCTTCGGTTCCTCTTTTTTCATTTTGCTCAGTCTCTATCTGCACTGATCATTTTTCTGGCAATGTGGCTGCCTTAAAGCTTCGAATCTGGGTCAGTGTGTCACACCCACTGTAGGCAGGGCCTGTGAGCACCTTGTGCGAGAGTGCAAACAAGAACTTGAATTTATAATAGGACAGCAACGGCATTTAAAATAGTTCCAGTGGCAGAACAGCAAATGGCTGAAATAATATCCCAGCGGGCTACCGAGGTTGGAGAAGTTGAACAAATTGCTGAGACTATTACTGCAGGTTTGTAATCCTGGTAGGTGGACAGTTGGGAATAAATCTGTTTATTCTGTTAATCTGCTTTAGGAATTGCATATGTGCATAGAGTGGTACGGTATTTAAGTTATAATGATACACATTTATTGCAGGGTGATGGAACAAGAATAGACTTTAGACCACTGGCATCACATTGTCCGTTTTGCAGCCTTGTAGACTTTGAGTTGGGAGCTGTGGACAAGAGATCTTAGAAGTATTGCCTGCCTAACCAGGAGTATAAGAAAGATGGTCAGTTCGTCTGTCTGTCTGTTCCCTCCTCTCCTCGCCTTGCCTTCCCATGGAGTGCTCTGCAGGAAGCCCGCAGTCTTGGTGCTCGGACATTTCATGCATTCTCCACTCCAAATTGTTTGCCGGCAGGGAAATTGGGAACAGTGGCAGCACTTCACATCCAGGTTAGCAGTGCAGCCTCTAACATTTATGCAGCTCTTTCTTGTGTTTATCCTGGTGCTGTTGTCAGCCAGAAGGCAATTCTTGGATGCGCTGACAGTCTCCTTTTGTGTAAAGTTATGCAGATTGGCACCTTGCTTTGCACACAGTTAGTTTTGACTGCAAAGAGTGGGTGTCCTGAACCTTATTAACCAGTGAGTTCTGCTTTTTGCTGGCCTGTGGGCAACAATATTGAGGCAATATCATGCTGCGGGGAATGTTGTGCTTGGTTCTTCCTCCTAGCCAGGTGGAATTTGTATAACTGTGGAAAGATGTGGTTCTGCTTGACTTCAGGCTAACGAGGCTAAGGCCATAGATTTGCACCTTGTAGACCAACCAAAATGCAAGCATGTGTGCGCACACATGCATATCACAGGCGTTTTTGGACTGGTGCTGTGGAAAGCAAGATTTCCTGTGGCTCTGAGCAACATGAGCATTGCCTCATAGGCAGTCTGTTGGCTTTGAGTCGTGAGTCGGGGGCTGCTGCTCTCAACTCTTGGAGGAAAGGTATGTCTTCCAGGTGCATTAACTTGGTGGAAATATCAACTCAGTTGAACCTCCTGGTCCCTTTACCACCAGTCAAGTGGAATTAGCTCAGATAAGCTACTACAAAATACTGCTCGTTTTCCCTTCTAGTCTGAACAAAGCCGTGGATGTGGAGATAATGGAACTTGAGCAGTAACCCTCAATGGGTCAGTACGTGGTCCTGGCTTCAGCTTCCAGTTGTGTGGTTGCCACTTCTCTTTATTAGTTTGCTCCTCCTCACAAAGCAGCAGAGGACAGCTCCAGCTATCCCATTGGGATCGAAGCACCACTTTATTTGAAATGAACTGTACAGTCCAATTGCCTGTAGTGATACTGGCTGCACTGAGCCATTTGATCTTTTAGTAGGTTAACTTGATGCTCTTAAATAAACTACAAAACACTGTGTAGAGGTGACATAGTCTGAGATCCTCGTGAGCTTCCTGTAGTTCTTCCTCTGTTACTTTTTGCAATTTAGGGTTTTGTTAAAAGAGAGGAACCCCGCCCCCCACTCCTGTGTGTGAAGTACACCTAGAAAAAGTGTTGAGCACTTGCACCTCGGTCCTATTTTTTATTTGTGTGAGCTTGAGTCATTCTTCATCATGGACGGTTAAGTGAATTTTCAAGTGGCTTTAAAATGTCGGTGGTGCCCTTTAATTACCAGTCTTTACAAGGTCTGTTTATTGCTTGCCTAAATTAAGGAGAACTTGGACCAGTGTGCTGAGCAGATTTAAATCAGGCTTAAGTGGTTTTGTTACTGAATTGAGCTAAGGCAGCTTACATGCCTGTGCATTCGGTATTTCACATCAGTGAAGTCTGGTTTGCTATGCAAGTTTCCTTTAACGTTTTGGGATTTACGGCCTTGTCCACACTACAGGGTTTTACCTGTAGAAGTCCAGCAGAAGAGTGCTTGTAGTCCAAACTCCCTTGCTTTCTACCAGTGGATTTACAACACTTCTGACCAGGCTCCCTTCAGCAACCAGTGTCTAACCAGGATATGTTGTGTGCTTGGCAGCCTGGCTGGCGAGGAGCCAGGCAGCGCCATCCAAAGCACATGGTGTGTGAGCTCTCTGGCAGCTGGGTGGTGGTGGCTGCTGCCTGCGTTCCTATACTCTGCTCTGGTGCCAGAAGAGACCTTGATTTATGCTCTTTAATATATCAAGTCTACCCTGAAGACTCTCAAACTCTTCCCCAGCATCGCATTAGCAGCAGTGGACCGTCACTGGTAGGAGTGACAATGAGACTGCTGTTGCGGATGGAGTTCCTGCAGCTGTTGACATTTTAATGACTTATTATGATTTATTCTCTGGATTACAGCAGTATCTAGAGGCCCCAGCTGAGATTAGAGTCTTATTGTGGTAGGCAATGTAGAAACAATAGTGAGACAGCCCCTGCTTCAAGAGTTTACTGTCTAAATCTGGTAAACCTTTTAGCAGCAGGGAGCCAGATTTAGTGGAGCTCAGTCAGTCCTAAAGCGAACCTGTCCTGCCTTCCCCATGTAGCCCTTTCCTTTCTGTCTTAGCTTTTCAGGACAGATGCAATCTCTTTGCAGGCTGAGTCTGGCCTGGGGGCCAAAGATTGCTGACCCCAATCAGGGGTTGCTGACCCCTGATCTGAGGTTAGGAGGCAAAGCGGGCTCAGAGAAGTGGCTGAGTCAAGGTTAGTTGTAGCTCTGGAGTTTAGTAAAATAATTGACTCCTGGTCTTGTGCCTCTTACTGTACTTTGGATCTGCTTTCCTGGTAGTCTCTGCCCCTCCACATTGGCATTGCTGGAACTACAGTAGTAGGGGAGCTTGGGGAAAATTTCATGGAAGAACTAGGTGCTGAATGAAACCCCTCAGTTACTAATATTTCATTTGAAATGCAGTGGGAGATGAGGCTGCACTGTGCAGCTTCATCTTCTTTGTTGCCTAGATAACTGCGGGCATGGGAAAATTTACTGCTGTGACTCTCCTGCTGTCATTATACCTGTGTAAGGCCCCTTGGGAATACTGTTATTGTCCGCACAGTGCTGCACTAGTATAATTATACTGGGAACCTTCTCTGCAGAGGCAAGCCCTAAGGTTCCTGCTCCTAATATTGTGAGATTTACATAGTTTTAAAAGTTTAGCTTGGCGTGGCTAGGGGGTGCTGTGGGCTTGTGCAGCACTTTGAGCAGCGATAAGAAAGGTTGTCCTCTTAAAGGTAACCTGCAAAGTGTTTTTGGGCAGCTGGCACCTTACTCCAACTTCTACCCCCTTCCTCCCATGATGTTTGCAGGGGGGCGGGAGAGTCCTTGTATCAGCCTGTGGCTATTGAGTGCTTTTTGATCGTTGGGGCCGTCTCCTTTTGGGTGGAAGCTTTCTCTTCTAGTCCAGAGCCCTCCAGGTTGCTACTACCAGAGAGGGATTGCCTTTACCTCCTCCTTCCTTTAGGCGCTTTATTTTAAGTGATGGGGTCTTTCTCATTTTTTCAAGCCATTGCTGCTATGTTTCCAATGAGTAGCATGAAAACGATGTGACTGACAGTTTTGTTGATGCCCATGGGGTGACCGACTGAACTTGTTAAGTCCACTTTTGTGCTGTTGAGAAAATAGCAATAGGACCAGTCATTAGAGCTGCTGGCAGACGTAGGAAGACAGTCCTGGATTTCTGACTAGTTTTCATCACATCTGGAAGATTCGTTGGAACAGGAGTCCAGATTTCTTTTTTCTTGTAGTCACTGCCTTGAATAAGCTGCAGCATATTTGCTCAGATAATTCAGGGATGAGTGGGGTGTAAACTTGAGAGGCTTGGGGTAGACACACTGACTCTTCAGGAAAATGTATTGTTAGTCCAGGAGAGAACTGACTCATCTGACAACCTCAGAAAACTGGCCTGGAGAGTTTAAAGTTGTATTTATAGTCCATTCAGGTTTTTTTTCTTTGCTGTACTGCACAAAGCTTGACTTACAAAAGTAGTGAGAGCATCTGAATCCAAACTATTGTTATTGGAAACTGGAAAGAAAGTAGGCTTTTTTGGTCCAGAAAGTTAAAATATTGGGCCTAAGTACCTCTTTTAACCACTGAGAAATGGGTAGTGTATGCATTGTGGTACCTCCTGTTGCTCAGGTGTACAAGATACACTTTTGGAAAGGAGGTCTGGGCTGACCTCAGACTACTTTCCCATGGTTAAAACCAAGTGCTTTTTTTTTGCTTGTGGGTGTGTTTCTTTTCTTTTTAATTTTCAACTGTCTGAGCTATTTGATTTGGCTGTCTTCTGATCTGCTGTTGTTCATTTGAAGCCCCTCTTCTCCATCTGGGACTCCTTGTGCTTTGTTTCACTTCCAGCACAATGTCCTCCAAGACTGCATATGTCTGTCTCCTTTAAAGGTGTGTGATTCACTGCTCTCGGATTCTTGGGTAGTGTAATGAGCTGTGAAAGTTAATTTTCTTAACTGTTAACAACACTTTTACTGGACTTAGACAAGTGCAGGGATGTTTGTTGTCTGCATTGATTATATTAAATGGTTAGTAGGTTCATTGTTCTGTAGTAAAAGGGCAGATTGCACTGATGAGCACAGATAGCCCTGGATCTATTAAGTGTGTACCAGCTCCAATTATATAGGCTCTCCTTGATGGGAGGAGCAGAGAAATTGCCACCAGAGGAATGATTAACCTTTTCTGGCTGGATGGACTAGAGGTTGTCCTTTCATTTAATTACATTAGGTATTTGAAGCCCTGTTTTCAGACTTATTAATTTTTAAGTAAGGCTAGAGGCTGCAGTCATCTAGTCTTGGTATGGTTTTGTCAACAGGAGTCATTTTAGTGCATAATCTCCAGTCTGTGTGATTGCCAAGTACCTCAGTTGTTTCCGTAGTCTTGTAGCAACCCCATTTTGGTTTACAAAATTGCCTCTTACCACTTACCCAGGTCACAGCATTGAACGAACAGTAGCACTGCACTGAATAAAGGTAGACTCTTATTCTCTAAAATAATCTGTCTAGAGCCAAAGTTGTCAAAAGCCATGTCATTGCACCACATCTATGATCAGTGATATTAATTAGACCTGCTGGAAAATACAGAAGCCCAGGGTAGTGTTGGATTGATGATGTAGCTTTGGTCGAGGAATTATGAGAGGGGCAAGGAGTTTATTGGGGGATAGCTGCATGGTTGGGCGAAAGTTAGGCAAGCTTTTTGATGCAAGGCATTCTTCATCAGGTTTGAAGAAAGCCACCCACAGAGCAGTGAATAAAAATAGTGGGTTGGGCTGTGAAATTGTGGAGGGGAAAATATTCCCAGGGGTAGCAAAGAGTTAGCAGGAGAAAAGAAGTTGATTAATGGAAAATCAAGCCCTATCAAAAGGGAGGAGGATCATTATCACCTGAGTGACGCATTAGAAAGCTTGTCTAACTTAATCCTAACCATGCAGTTGGTCCAATAAAAGCTATCGCCCACAAAACAATCCTTCGGAGGTCCAGGGCTGTATCAGTGAAAAGCAATGATTTGTCTGCACACTTTCAAATCGAGGGACTTTCCCAAGGACAACTCAGTTGATCTTAAATGTGTTTATGGGATTCAGATTTTAAGCCTTATAGGGCTTTTGGTCATCAACAGATGCAGGATTTTCAGCTGCCTACATGACTGTAGAGCACAGTCCTCCAAACCTTTAATGGGACTTTTGCTTCTAAGTCACTTTGAGTTGTTGCCAACAAACCCTCTTGTAACGTTTGTATGTGTTGGTGTAAGGTTTCTGGGGACAGGTTGTAATGTTTCCTTGCAGTTAATGCTAAACACAAAGTACCAATGGCTGGTAACATTTTAGGACTTTTTTATCAAGGAGGAAAAACACAGAATGTACTAGGGGAAAAAGAATGAAGGAATCATGATTAATTTAACTTTTTTTTAAATAGTCCTACCCTGGTGGCAGATGACAGAACAAGGAGCTGTGGTCTTAAGTTGCAGCAAGAGGAGTTTAGGTCTATTTATCCAATTTTGCTGCATTGTATTAATTGGCCTTCCCTGGAAGTATCCAGAGTTTTAAATAGAGGTGCCTGATAGTACCAGTCACTTATAATGGGACGTGCTGAGCAACTTTACAAGGACCATCCCACTCCTTTTTTTTTCCTTTCCTTTTTTGATTGCATCTTCACCATGTTTTAACCATTTGGGCTGAAATTTGTGGAGGGTATCTGCTTCTGACTTAATTCCTTTTGAGGAGGGGGAAAATTGGCCAATGCAGGGAAGGGGTGACAGCACGGAGATTTTTCCAAGCAGCTCAATATGATGGGGAGGGGGGTGAGGAATGGGAAAGTGAGACGGGAAGAGGAAGTGTGTGGCCAAGGATTGGGACCAGGAGCCAGTGAGGGGTGGGAATCTGAGTGTCATTTCCCCAGGGTTCCTCATACAGGTCTAAGTTTGCTAATACAACTTCAATTTGATTCCCTTGTTTGCATGCATTATGATAGTCCTTAATTGCAGAGTTTTTCCAGGGGATCCCTACCTTGGTGCAGAGAATTGGAGGCTGGTTGATGAGTAGCTGTTTTGCATTTTGTTTTTATCCTCATAGTCAAATGTATGGCCTTAAGCTGCGCTTGCTGCACAGCATTTCAACCGTTCCCTCGGCTAGAATTATTGGTTTCCTCTTTGTCAGTTAATTACATCACTTGTAGTATTGCCTGCTTTACAAATATTAAAGGGTAATAATTAAAGGCCTGGTGTAAGGGCCTCTTCCCACACATGTGCTGCCCAAGTTGAAGTCCTCCAGTATCCCAGGATGCAGCGGTCCCTTCTCCACCCTCCTGTTCTCTGTGGGCAAACTTTCCACCTCCTGACCTCCTACAGCTCCTAGTCCTGGCCCTGCTTACCAGGCTGCTGGTGGCAAGTCACAGCTGTGCAGGTGGGGGACAGTCTAGTAACCTTCTCCGACTAAAGGTGCCACTGCTCCCAGCTCCCAGCTAGCTGCTATCTTGGCTGGAGGGCTGCTTAATGAGTCTGGGTGAGCTGTTGAGGGCTGGAAGGGTGGCCCTGTCCCCTGGTAAAATCTTGGGACTGGAAGTACTCCTTTGGGGAGGGGAGGGGAGGGGAGGCAAGCGTTGCCATCTTGGAGCCAGAAAAAGACCAAATTATAAACCAAAAGTCAAACACCTACTATAACATATTTTAATTTTATTGCAAAAAATATTTTTGTGTTTACGTAGTGTATATAGAGGTGATTGCATAACTCATGTGCTGTGTGATAGAGGCGGGTGCCTCGCTCCCACCCTCATGGGCGGAAGGGCCAGGCAGGGTACAGTTAGTTGATGGGCGACCCTGGCCCAGATGAAATTGCCTGGCGGGTGCTGTATTTTGCCTGTCCCCGGTGTAAGGTGTAACAAGGTCCTAACTTGGCAGAACAAGAGAAGGAATCCCATTTCCCGCACATGCATTCAGCTCTCGTTAGAGGGAGATGCTTTCTCTTGCTCTCAGGCAGGGGATTGCACTCCAGACCTCCAGTTTTTGGAATGAAGGAGGCAGGTTTTACTGACAACAGTGTCCTCCTCTGGTCCCCAGCTCTGGGATGAACTCTGTGCAGGGGAAAAGAAAAAAGTACCAAAAAGTGTAATTCATTAATGTCTATGTCATAATACACAAGATGACCAAATTCACATTGCATTGGGCGTCTTAAATTTTAGCACTTTCTAACTTTCGAGTGCCTGGCTTCACCACCTCAGTGGGTTTTTTTAACACGGTTTTCGCATGTAATTTAATTCCCTACCTTAGTATAGAGGAGCCCAAAGCAAAGAAAATTTGTATTCACCCTTGGGCTTACTGCTTCAGATATGGGAGTGGGACCACACATTCGACCAGTGGTTCTCAGCCTTTTTTAGACTCACAACACCCCTTGTTAGATTCAAGACACCCTCCAGAAAATGCCAGCTGTGCATTTTCGATGGTTTTTTTTTCTAACTATGGAAAAATAATACAGAAATTCTACTCTTGCAAAGAACTAGGAAAGACCGCAACAGGGCAGACTTTTTTGACTCCGTGGATACCATCTGAAACCTTTGATTTATCTTGTGAATCATGTTTTTAGAGTGCTAACATTGCATGGCACCATGCAACACCCTTAAAAGAATCTCAAGGCACTTCTCCCGATTGAGAACTGCTGCGTTAGACCTTGTCACTTGTCTGTACTCTGAACTCTCCAAGAAGCTCTAGCTTTTAACCGTGGAATGAAAGTTTAATTGTAGTTATTTCAGCTTCTCTAGTGATGTTCGTTAATTTTTAACAAATGACTCAAACCTGATATTCCTCTGTCCTGTACCTGTTTATACCATATAGCTGCAGAGCATTCAAGGGGCAGGGGTATAATCTCATTTTGTTCATTTGTGAGGTCTTCTGTTTGTTTTCTGGCTAGAAGTGTGTTGCATGGTATTCTTCACCCCTCGTTGCAAAATCCATGGAGCTTCCTGGAATCATTGTGCTTAATGTAGAAGAGAAGACTGAGGGCTTTCAGCAAAATGCTTTGAGTGTTTTGTGCTTGAGTGAGTGCAAAATATTGACACGTATATCAGTGTTCCTGGATTGACCAAAAATATGTGTAGAAGGCAGTGTAGATTTGCCCCTAATAGACCAACCAAAGTAGACATGTATGTATACCACAAGCTTTCATGGCCTGAAGCTCACTGTCTCTCCCCAGAATTTTGTGCACAATACATTTATACATGCAAATTGTGTTGGTGGTGGTTAGTTACTGAATAAATTAACTGAACCGAACTTTGTGTCTCTTTTCATTTTGTCCTGCTTAGCCTTCACCAGGAGGCTCGTCACTTGGTATCTGGGAATCGTCCTGTGATAGGCACTTAGGTTGGGTAACGTCTTTATTTGTACCGGGTCAAGTATTCCTCCCGTGTTTCTTTACGCCTCTTTTTTAACTTAATGTCTTATGTGATCTCTCTTCTCTTTTGTTTCCTCTTCTGCATGCAGTTGCTGTACTGCGTTACAGTACCTACTTGACCATCCTGGTACTCACAGGTATGTTCTGTATCCTTTCCATGACTTGTTTCGCACATTATTTCACAATTATTCATGCACCTTCCTTTCCTGTCTCCACCAGATACATTTGTATCCTCTTACTCTGGGTTGTGTAGCAAAAGGCTGTGATAAAACCCCATTGAGTCAGTGGCCAGAGATCTTTTTCTGTTCTTACCTCCTAGCCCCAGTGCCTTAGAAGTGGCTCTAAAAAAGCTGCAGACATCTGCTATCCAGGATGTGTGAGAGGAGAGTTGCTATCAGTGTCCAGTGGCAATGACAGTAGTGCTTATCACTGCTTGAACAGCAGAATGAACCTGCTTCCTATGGAGATCCAAATGACAGTAGTGTAGTGTGGAAAGAGGGGAGGATATTTTCCTACCTCACTATCTGTGCTAGGGAGAGGGTTTTTAACTTGGAAAATAAAACGGAAACGACTTCAAGTTCGTATTTCTTATCGGGCTCAGTTTGCTGGGTGCTTCCTAGACACAGACGCATTCCTGTCCTGGAGAGACAAGAACGATCCTTTCAGGTCCTTTGTCGGTCGGCTTTTGGGACATTGTCTGCTGCTAAAAGAAGCGCATGAGCCATTTTTGAAGGTTGCTGCTGTCTCTGTCCAGAGGCTGGTGATGAGGCTTAGAGCCTTCCTGTAAAATGGTCCTCCATGGGGCCCTTACTAAGGCAGCCCGAGCCAGGGAAGAGTCATAGGCTGGCTGAGGTTGCTTAGGGCTCTGAATGAAAGGAGGGAGCTCCTTTCATGCGTTTTCAGAATAGCTCCTTCAACAACTTAATAAGCTGCTTCTCCTATTAAACCTTTCCCAATTGGTCTTTCGGTTTGTTGCTGCCTTTGTCTGTGGCAGCAAAATATCTCCTTCAGACTCTTTTAGTTCCTGCCTGGCTTGTATCAGCAGCTCTTGCTGGTCCTGCTGCTCGCGCGGTTCCTCGTCACAGCGTCTTTGGCAGATGGCGAGCGGCTAGCAGCAAAATGCTCCAGCACTGTCCAAACTACAGCTACGGGTGTTGCTTAATGCAGCGGTTACCTGCCAGCGCGGTTGTGAAGAAGGAAAATGAAATAAATAAGAATAATGAAAACTCCTGTTCCTCCACAAGAGCTAGGTCTGAGAGCTCTGCATTGCAGGCTTCACACTCCTACTCATGTAGAACGGCACGTGGCCTCGGTTGATAACAGGATGTTGCTGATGCCCAGGTGTCCCTCCGCTCTGCTTTTTAGAATCAGAAGTAAAGGGAAGTGGGGGATCTGATTCTTCCCCTCCCGCTTATGGCTTCTATAGTTAGCTGTTGTAATAGCTTAATTAGGTTAATTAGCCGAACACACACCACAGCAAGTATTATCTAGGGTGCCTGTTAAGATTTGCTTTAGAGCAGTGAGATCAGATTAAACAGCATGGAAAAATCCAAGATGCCTTATGTTTCTTCTGTGAGCCAGGGGAGAGGGAGAGACATCACTACCTTGCTTTTTCAAGGGAAAATAGACTCCCTTGAATACACAACTGGTCCCTGAAATGTCCTTCATGCCTAAGGCTATTCCTTTTAGCTTACTTTGGTTATCTGCTTTCGATGGGATGGTGAAAAGGTGGAAGGCTGCTACTGCTGCAGCTGGGGCATTTAGGTAGTGGTGGGGCATCTCTGGGACAGATGGCTTTGAGAGCATTGGTTTGGATTTTCATCAGGAGGAAATGTTAGGTCTTACCTTGTGCCAGCAGTGCTGGTGCAGGATTTTTCCCCACTTCCCACCTTGCTTGTGCAGAAACTTGTTTTGCTCTGTTTTTAAGAGTGTTGAAAATGGCTGTAGCTTCCCTGTGTTGTCTTACAGCAGGGGTGGGCAAAATGCAGCCCGGGGGCCGGATGCAGCCTGTCAGCCATTCTGTCCAGCCCGCGGGACCCCTAAAAAAATTTAGGAAATTACTATTGATCTTCCCCTGGCTGCCTATCATGTGGCCCTCGATAGCTTGCCAAAACTCAGTAAGCAGCCCTCTGTCCAAAATAATTTCCTGCTCCTACCTTAGAGTAGCCTGTTGGGTGAGAATCTGGAGGGACAGGGTTTTGGAAATCTCACTTTGAAACATGGTCCTGAGTACTGGTTCTTCTCTGTTTTGGATTAAGCACCACCATGTGTCTTTCCTAGTCAATGCAATTTTCCCAGATGCTAATAAGGAAACTATTTAGTATCAGTGCGGGCACATCAGTCAAGTGGTTGGACCCTGGAACTGGAAATGCTCATCCCTCTTCAGTATTATTGTAAAACATTTGAATAGCACAAGGAATAATACAAATAGTGCAATAGTCTATAATGCAATAGTCTACAATGCAGAGAAAATACATGCCTTTCCCCGCGGACCTGTGACCTAGAAGCATCCGAAAATGCTTTACATGCTGTAGTTATAGGAATTTCTTAATGCACAAATGAAATTGGATTTTTCTTGGAGGTTTTCCAGTTTAGTACAGACCTGGCAAGGTTCAGCCCCACTGTATTTTTTGACATCTCATGGCTGCAGCTGACATGGCTTTGCTGCGTATTGTAGTAATCCTTAGAAGCCCATCACTGCCCTCTAGTGATATTAGTGGTGTTCGGGGGGGCACGTGCGTGTCTTTAAGGCATATAGTCTGTTCACAACTCTTTGGAAGTACAGTTTTTTTTTAACTTTCCTTTTGAAAAGATCCGTTTTTCCAAATTTTAAACAGCCCAGGATAAAAGAAAAAAAAAATCTGCAAATTTTGAAAGAAATCAGACAGTTGCTTTTTGAGTCGATCAAGATTTTAAAACGAGCGGTCTACATTTTTAGGGAGTGGAATGCTAATCTGACCCATTATAAAGTGCAAGCAGCATTAAATTACAATGTAGGAGTCTATCTATTAAATAGCTTCTGTCTTAACTGATTAGCACTTGAGCAGAAGAGGAAATAACTAACATTATCTGTAACCTAACGTGCAAGTTGCTTTCAGGGAAAGTAATGGAGGAAGAGGAAGAAGCATGCTGCTCTAAAATTATGAATGACAACCATTTGCTTCAATACGCATGCTGAAAAACAGAGGGCTGAAGTGAATGCCCTTAGCTTAATGTTGAAGGACATCCACTTATGCAGAGTAAATGAATGGAGCTGAAGTATTTGGGCAAACCATTAGCTTTGCTTAGCCTTTATTTAAGCATAACTGATATGTGTATTCTGTTACAGTTATTAGTACAAGTCCCCCAAATCTTCCTCAGCTGTTATCCTAGTGTAGTTTGTACATGGACAGGGAGCAGTTATCCTAGTTTAATTTGTACATGGTTGGGAACAAGAAAGAAAACCCTAAGATGGGTAGGGCTTCTGTGGTTTATTTATTCATGTGACCATCACCATAGGATCTCAGCAACTTCCATATAAAATCAGTAGCAAAGTTCGTAGCGGACTTAGTGAGTTTCTGGCACTTCTCCCTTTATGGGATCAAAAGCTGGAGGTGGAAGGAGTTGGGTGCAGACATGTGCTTGCAGTGGGCTGAACAATGGAGAAGCCAAAGCTTGTGTTCATTTTGCATTCCATAGGCAATGCAAGGGTGCTAATGCTAATACAGCCTGGAGATGAAAATTGCGTTATTACAGTGTCCAACTCCATGTCACACAGAAATGGATGATGTTTCCTAGCAAGCTGTCATGAAAAAAGGCATTTTTGGAAGCTGATGGTACCTGTCATCCCAGATTAGTGAGGCATCAAACATGTTGTTACCACTTTGACAAATGGGGTCACGAGCTTTTGGGGGAAGGTGGAGACAGTGCCTTAGCCACCTCTACAAAATATCTCCCTAGCATGCTTCAGGATTGCATCAGTTCTGCTTGAGCCGGTTGCTTTCCATCCATGGCACCTTTTCAATAGTAGCGTTACTGTTCCCACCCCAGTGAGTCCCAAGATACATATGCAGACAGTGGAAACAAAACTGTACCCCGGCCAGTGTAGTCATTTTGGTATACAAAACCTGTATAGGCCAGGCCTTACACTGTGGTACCAAATGAAAAGTAAAACTCAAGAGTCTTTATTAGACAGATAAATTAAGACTAATTTTTCCAGAGAAGATACTGGAGTCCTAGAGGTAGAGGGTAGGGACCTTACCTCTATATCGTGTCACTCTGCCCTCCCCCCACCCCCTGCCACCTCTCATTCTTACTGAAATATCTCTATATCATGATTGCATTTTTTTTTTTTTTTGCAATCAGTAGCTACAAATGATAATGTGTCTTGGTGTATGAACACACAGATTCCCCCTTCGTAGTAAAAAAAATAAAACCAATATGCAGTACCTTGTGATTTTGTACAATGTCTAGAATGGTTTGTATAGATGGGAAATGAATATATAGAGTCTGTTGAGAATGTGTGCCCCTTGTCTGAGAACTGGTGGGGAGAATAAGGAAAATACAGTGAGGTTCGCAGTTCAGAACGGCAGTATGGATGGGAAATGTTGCTTCACAGTTGATAAAAGAACTGTGTTTCTTAGGCTACAGAATAATATTTTAAGTCCAGTTTCTTGAGCAAAATAGTACATTTTGGGGTGATTAATTGCAAGATGAAGGGTAGAGGTCAGTGGTGGTGTAATTGGTGCTCCGTTGGTGGGGGGAAACAGAAACCTGGATAAGTTTTTTGTGAGATTGTAAAAGGAGTGTGTAAGGAAAGGAATGCATTTCTGTTTAACCTTTTTCTACTCTCTCCTGTACCCTCCCCACCTCTCTTGTTCAGGTGCTGAAAACTTGCTGGAAACATGGGGTCTGAAAACCCAAGTCCACAGAACCCAGGCTGTAAGATCATGACCTTTCGTCCTACCCTAGAGCAATTTCGGGACTTTGCAAAATATGTTGCCTACATTGAATCGCAAGGAGCTCACAGGGCAGGACTTGCCAAGGTGAGTTTAGTCTCGACTTACCGGTTGACTTGACTTACAAAAGTCGAAAACGGGCCCAGCTCAGTATTGGGCTCCTGAACAATGCTACTGGGTCTGGTGCCTAAATGGGAAAACACCAGTTATGTTGGACTGTCACATCTTGGGAACGGTGCTTATTACATAGCGCTAATCAGAAATAATTAGTTTTCACTTGGTGTTGCTCTTACTGTGACTGTCTTCAGGTGGTCCATATATAAAGCACAAGATACTTGTAGTGCACAGGTATTACAGGTGAAAGTGCTTAAAAACTAGAAATGTTGTTGATTTTACAAGGCACCTTGCCTAAGCCATTGGGGTGATGCTGTGTTCTTCAAAAATGTAATGGGATCTTTAATTTCTGCACATAGACCTAGAGCCCAGTGGGCCAGACATCATTTTTCAGACTGCAGCCCAAGTCTTGTTCTGGACATTTAAGCCTAGGTAGCTGCCCAACCAAAAAATACATGACACCTCAAGGAAATGAAGCTGTTGCACCCAAAAGGGGTGCAAAGCTATTCTACTCTCAGGGGGCAGCTGCATGTCCCTCCAGACCATATAAGCACAAAACAGGGATCAGACGGTAGAAAATGCTGAGCCAGGGTTTGGCCTGACCTCCTGGGATTGACTTGGATGCGGGAAGACCCTTCCATCATGACAGCTCCTGGCTCCCTTGGAAGCTCTTAACAGCATTGTGAATGGCATAGTACATTGGAGGAGGAGGGTGACATGCCTACCTTTTGCCCACTAGCCTAGTGGTTAGAACCTAGGTTCTAGGCTGCTCATTTCTGAGGAAGATTAATCCTGCCTCTCCTACTTCCCCATGTAGTGCCTGAACCACCAGACTTTGAACTGGGCAGGGCTGTGGACCTCCTTTCTTCTTCCTGCTTCAGCTAGGCATAGGGCAGGCCAGCTGCGAGTACAAGATGAATAGGGCCAGCAGGAGAGCACACAAGGAGTGTGACTCTGTGATTTAATGCTGTGTGCATTCCCCTGGTTGTGAAAGGTGCCCTGTTTCCAATGCTACTTATGCTTTTTTATCTTTTGACTAGTTAATGCAACATTCGTAACAGCCGGCATCTAGGGGCACCTGCACACATGCAGCGAGTCTGCTTTGACACACTGGAAATCCAGTGTGGTGGAGCACATATATTAAAGTGCCCAGTGCTGCATTGGGCACAGGTGTATAAGTGGCGCCGTGAACATCATCCCTGAGAAAATGGTTGTCAGCACGCTTTGAACTAAAACACGTTTGATGTGCTTTTGTTGAGAGTGTACCGCCGCTGTTTTCTCAGCATTGACGTGTGCTGCGCCACTTACACACTTGTACCCGATGCAGCACCGGGCACTTCTAATTAGTGCAGCTCACTAATTCAAATGTAAAAATGGCCCTGGGCTCTTGCTCCTGGCGTGGTGCCTTCCAACATAGGGCATGGAGTGAGGGTCTGTCTTCCATGCCCTATGTGCATGGGTTTATTACTGCATATCCTGTACAGCTTACACAATCACCATCTCTGCCCTTTTTAAACGTGCTGGTTATTCAGTGTGGGTCTGAGAGAGCGCTGCTTATCTTTCCAAATATCTGTAGTTGTCAACCAGTGGGTATGTATGAGCTAAAACACTGGGAGTTCACAAGCACAAAAGGTTTATGGATTCTGCAGTGTGTTTTTAATTTAATTTTAATTCACTAATAATCCTCATTGCTAAGCCTGGCAAATATATTTATTGAATAAATGTGGCTGGTGATTAGTCAGAAGTAAATGTCATCAGCTTGTCCTGCTTGAGGTGTTGTGGGGGAAAAACTAGGGATTTCATAGATTTCATAGACATTAGGGCTGGAAGGGACCTCGGGAGATCATTGAGTCCAGCCCCCTGCCCAAAGGGCAGGAAGTCAGCTGGGGTCATAGGATCCCAGCAAGATAAGCATCCAATTTACTCCTGAAGGTGTTCAATGTAGGCGCTTGAACCACCTCCGCTGGCAGACTGTTCCAGACCTCGGGGGCTCGGACAGCAAAGAAATTTTTCCTATGTCCAGCCTGAAACAGTCTTGCAGGAGTTTGTGACCGTTCAACCTCGTCATCCCTTGGGGCGCTCTGGTGAACAAACGTTCCCCCAGATCCTGGTGGTCACCCCTGATAAACTTATAGGTGGCCACCAGATCACCCCTGAGCCTGCGCTTTTCCAGGCTAAAGAGTCCCATGGCTCTCAGCCTGTCATCGTAAGATCTGTTTTCCTGACCTCTGATCATGCGCGTGGCTCTCCTCTGGACTCTCTCAAGCTTCTCCACATCCTTTTTGAATTGTGGAGCCCAAAACTGGACGCAGTACTCCAGCTGCGGCCTCACCAAGGCCGAGTACAAGGGGAGAATGACGTCCCGGGATTTACTCGAGAAGCATCTATGGATGCACGCCAGCATTTTGGTCGCTTTACTAGCCGCAGCATCGCATTGGAGGCTCATGTTCATCTTGTGGTCAATGATGACCCCCAAGTCTCTTTCTTCTGTAGTGCTATCCAACGTAGCACTGCCGAGCCTATAAGGGTGCTGCAGGTTTTTCCTCCCAAGGTGGAGAACCTTGCATTTATCGGTGTTAAACACCATGAGGTTCTTGTCCGCCCATTTGCTGAGCTTGTCCACGTCAGCCTGGATCACCCGCCTATCTTCTGGCGTGGATGCTTTGCCCCAAAGTTTGGTGTCATCGGCGAACTTGGCCAGTCCACTCCTGACTCCAATGTCCACATCATTAATGAAGATGTTGAACAGGATGGGTCCCAGGACAGAGCCTTGAGGGACCCCACTGGTCACAGGGCACCACGATGAGTGACTGCCATCGATTACAACCCTCTGGGTCCGACCACGGAGCCAGTTTCCCAGCCAGCAGATTGTGGTGGAGCCAAGGCCACAACTGGGCAGTTTGGCCAAGAGGTGATCGTGGGATACCAGATCAAAGGCTTTTTTGAAGTCAAGATATATGACATCAATCTCTTCTCCCTTGTCCAGGTGATAGGTCACCCGGTCGTAGAAGGAAATGAGATTGGTCAAACAAGACCCACCCGCAACAAACCTGTGCTGGCTATCCCTTAGGATGTTAGCCTGGGCCAGTCCATCAAGGATGGCCTCCTTAATAAACTTTTCTAAGATCTTCCCCAGGATAGAAGTCAGGCTAATGGGCCTGTAGTTAGCCGGATCCGCTCTCCTCCCTTTCTTGAAGATCGGCACCACATTGGCCTTCTTCCAGTCTTCGGGCACTACACCAGAGCACCAGGAGTTTTCAAAGACCCGTGCCAGGGGCTGGGCTATGACGCTCGCCAGCTCCTTGAGTGCCCTGGGGTGCAGGTTGTCAGGGCCGGCTGACTTGAAGGTATCCAGCTTCTCAAGGTGTTCCTTCATGAGGTCAGCATTGATGGAGGGTAGGGGATCCCCCTCACCCGGATCTCCCTGTCCCATAGCAGGCATGGGCGTCCCACAGGACTGATGAAAGACTGACGCAAAGTACCTATTTAATAGGTTGGCTTTTTCCTGGGCGTCAGTTGTCAGTTGCCCCATCTGGTTTAGCAGGGGTCCAACGTTGCCCTTGCTTTTCCTCCGGCTCCCCACATAGCTGAAAAAGGACTTTTTGTTGTCCTTGATGCCTGAAGCTAGTTGGAGTTCAGTTGCAGCCTTGGCTTTCCTGGTTTGCTCCCTGCAGGACCGGACCAGTGCAGAATAATCCTCCTTGGAGGTGAATCCCCTCCTCCATCCTTTGTAGGCTTTCCTTTTTAGCCACAGGAGGTCCGCTAGGTCCCTAGAGAGCCAGGAGGGCTGCTGTGCCTTCTTGCTGCCTTTCCTCCGTGTTGGGATAGATTTAGCTTGTGCATTGAGGATCGCTTCCTTGAGAAGCAGCCACTCTTCTTGAACTCCCATCTCCCTGGGGTCATGGTCCCTGAGGGCCTGACCGACAAGCCTCTTGAGCTTGTCAAAGTCGGCTTTTCTGAAGTCAAGGACTTCTGTGTTGCTGACTGACTTGCCAGCTTTACGGCGGATGGTGAAGGTGATCAGCTCGTGGTCGCTGTCACCCAGCTTCCCATCGATCACTAGGTCTCCTGATCGATGTGGTGCCTGCGGTCGCATCGGGGAGGGCCCTTAGCTGGATAAACAATTTATGAAACATGCTCAGTTGACCACAGAAGCAAGGCATTGCTATGTCTCGGTCTTCCTGTTTTTTGTCCGAAGCCTTTCATAATAAGAGCTGAAACTGTGAGAAGTCCACATGTCTTAAACGTGGACTTTTTGGTAAAAGGAGGGCAAATGAAGTGGGAAGCATCCTCTTGTGTCTCTTTCTTGTTGCATCCCAGATGGAGATCCGTTTGTTCTAACGAGGCAGATATACGTGTGTCACTTAGCTGAAAGTAATAGCGCACAACACAGAAGAGAAACATAAAACTGTTCGGTGTGAGAGAGTAGCATCTTGTTAAGACACAGGTCAATCGTTGCTTTTATTACAGGTGTAAAATGGAGCTTGGTATTGATAAAAAGCTCTTCACGAAGACTTTCCTTGTCTGCTTGAGTGTACTAATGATTTCATTCTCTTGAGTTCTCTAGGGCAAGTTCTTAACAAAGCTGAAAGCTGTCAGTGAATTCTGGATCTTGGAAAATAGCCTTTTTTTCCCCTATTGTACTATACCTCCACGTCGCAGCATCTTATAGCTCTGAACATTAATTCTGTTATCCAAACAGGGCTTTCTAATAGGTACTCACTTTATTCTAGGGGACTTATTCCACAACTTAAAGAAGTTTTCAGAGCAGGTTAAATGAACACTTGACTAGTGTGGTTTAAACCGGGATGACCCTGCCTTTTGTAAGGGGTTAGACTGGATGACCTCTTGTGGTCCCTTCCAGACCACCTTTTCCATGATTCCCATTAAGTTCAAATAAATTGCCATTCCTCTGTCTCATAACTAACTGGTTTCTTATAAATCCGTATATTTTACTTTTCAGCTGAGGTTGCCATTCTGCAAGCCTCATGCCTGTACTTGGGTCTCTCCTCTGAGCTTGAACCTAGATTTATTTTCAGTCCTTTTCTTTAAAAGGGAAGTTTTACCTTCCAAACTCCCTGCTTTGTAGCTGCTCTGCACACCACCAGCTTATGCCTAGAAAAGCACAGGAAGAGTGCTGAACAGCTATCCTTAAGTGTTTTGCTCTTCATTGATCCTTAGGAGTTCACATATTTTTATCAGGAACTGTGCATTACTTTTTGTCTCTCTTCCTTCCCAGCCCTTTCTTGTGGTGTCATATTGACTGTTTTCCCTACCTAAGAATTTAACTATCCGGATTTTCCTAGTTAGTATGGACAGATCATTTTGTCCCCCTCCACCCACAAGACTTCTCTGTCAACACCAGTGTACACCCCTCTGGAGAGATCGGAGAGAAGTCCCCTACATACACGAGCCAGGGAATCAGATAAAGCTGCTGCCGGCAATATACTTTGTTACACACTGTTGCTAGCAGGGCTTCAGCTTTATTATGGGCAGGACCTCTGTCTTTTTATCAAACTGTTTGAGTTCACAATTTAAATCTCCCCTAGACTTGTTCATTGCTTAAAATAAAAGTAATACTTTTAGCACCTCGACAGAAAACTGCTTGTGAAAGCTGAATCTGTTCCCCTTTATTCACTTCAAATACGAGCTGGTAGCAGAATGTGTTTGTGACCGTTCATTAAAGACACCAAGCCTTTGAAATGCTGCACTGAAGGAAAGACACTTGGTTTGCAGTTACCATGTTTAATACTTAAACGCAACTTTTCATTTTTCAAGGCACTTTGTAGACATTATTTTCCTAGTTAATCCTCTCTTCACCCCTGTGAAGAAGTGGAATAGCATATTCATCTTCCAGATGCACAAAAAGGCTAAAAACACTCTTTATTCTTTCCTTTCTCTAACCCCTGCCCCCCGTGAACATCTCAATAGGCTTCTTGTCTGTCTGTTTTGCAAAGCAGGAGACTTTTGCCACATTATCTGATTTTGAAGATGATTGGGCTTTTACTTTTTCCTTTATCTTTTGAACTCTCAGCTCTTTTCTCTGACGGTGTCTCCTCTTGGTCAGGGGGGCAAGCAAATTATTAAAGCCCTGCTTCACAGAAGTTTGCTAGTGTAACTGTCCTCCAGATGTGGCTAAAACAGTTTTATTTAACAGGTGCTAGGCTGTCACTGTGCTTTCACAGTGCCTCCAACGGTTATCCAAGGCTTTTGGCATAGATCAGAGAGATGATGAAAAAAACTGGACAGAATCATTTGCTACCCGTGTTTGGAACAATCGTAGTGTAACTAGGCTTAGAGTGATCAAAATAGTTCTTCTCCTTGCTATACGTTTTAAGCAGGCCCCCTGAATGCAAGGTATTTTTAATGTATGGAAAGCGCTCTTAAAAACTGTTCTAAAACAATGTCTTTTGCTAACCCAGTCCTGGTATATTGAGGAATGGTCAAGAACAATACCTAAAGCTGGTCAATACTGCAGCATAGGTTTTCAAGCTCAAAAATGTTTAATCATCTACATGTTTAGTGCAACAGTCTAAGCAGGAATAAGCTTTCTACATTGTGGACTTGTAGTTTGTGGAGCAAATAAAGGTGTGCTGCATATCAAGCAGAAAAACAAGTGAATAGCATAGGGTGCTTCCAGTTCCTACTGATGTCACTGAGATTGGGGTTTGTGTGAGAGACTTCACAAAGTTCCCTAATTTTTCCTTTTCCTTTTAACTTGGGGGGACAAGTCAAAATCCTCGTGTCGAACTTAAAAACATCTAACCGTGGAACAAGCAGGCTACATCCACAATGCAGGTAGACTGGGCCAGTCTTGTTGTGAGCTGCCGACTCCTTTAAATTTTTTGGGGCATAGGAAGTATCACTAGACATCTACAAGCCTGTGAAAATGGGAGGCGTGTGGATAGTCTGACAGTAGCATTGCTAGCGGATCTAATTGCAACTTCTTGGGGTGGCAGGAAAGGCAACTTTTTATGGTGCCCACTGGGAAAGCAGCATACACATTATTTTGATGTGTCAGGGACTAATGTCTAAACAGTGGTAAGAACTGTTGAGAAAAAATGCTTGATTTTCATTTGGGGTAGCTACATTGATAGGAGTGCTGGTAGACAAGCTGCCAGCTGTTTAACTACTCATCTAGTTCTGCTCAGAATGAGTCATTAAAATTCATGCAACCGGTTTATGCTAGCTAGAATTGATGCACAAGGTATGTCCACATTAGCATTTTTCTTAATGGAAAATAGCCTGCCTGGTGTGACAGAGAGATTCTTACTTGGTTGGTTTTTTTCTTCTTCCAGGTGATTCCTCCTAAGGAGTGGAAACCCCGAAGGAGCTATGATGACATAGATGACATGGTTATCCCAGCACCTATTCAGCAGGTCGTGACTGGCCAGTCAGGGTTATTCACCCAGTATAACATACAGAAGAAGCCCACAACTGTAGGAGAATACCGGCGTCTAGCCAACAGCGAGAAGTACGTACTTGTTCATGAGTCTGGCAGTTTGCTGCGTCGTGCACTAAGAGGTGCTTATGGAAAGCTATTCTCGACAAGCTGGGAAGAAAATGCAAAGCAGCTTGTTAAATAGGAAGCATTCTAGTAGCAATTATTTTTATTTGTAAGACTTTCAATTCAGAATCCTAGCAGTATAGCAAGAGATTATGCTAGGTTGTCATTTTCCTGTTCTACTGAATCAGTGCAGACTGGCTGCATTTGATGACAATCTTCCATGGCCATGCATCTCGTGGAGGAAATGGTTCTGGTTCCATAGTTCTTAGAAGCAGCTGTTTTATCGTTGTGACTTGCCAAACAGCTAGTCACTTGGAGATGGGCTTTGGTGCCTAAGTATTATGTAGATGAGCAGGCTGGAAGTAGCTCAGCTTGTGTTCGTTGCATGCATGGGTACACCTCGGGATGCTTCATAGCTAGTTAGCATCACAACAACACAAAAGAAATCAGTTAGCTGAAGCTGACAGACCAGAAATCCTCTTCCCAGATTCACATGAACAGAGCTTGTTTTTTAACTTAGTAGAGCGAGATCATTAAAACAACCCCCCCCATACCCAGTATCTATAAAAGCTGACGCCTCACTCTGTATCCCATTCCTGACTGCCACAAATTCCCTGTGTGACTGTGTTACCGCTTTGCACTCTGTTAACTTCCCTGCTCCACCTAAATGCTGAGGGATGGTCTCAAGCTGCAGCCAGGAAAGTTGAGCTTGGATATTAGGAAGAACTTTCTCACTAGGAGGGGGTAGTAAAGCACTGGAACAGGCTACCCTAAGAGGTGGGGGAATCTCCATCCTTGCAGGTTTTTCAGACCCGGCTAGACAAAGCTTTGGTTGGGGTGATGTAGTTGGGGCTGGGCTAGTCCTGCTTGGAGCAGGGGGTTGGACTAGATGTGACCTCCTGATGTTCCTTCCACCCCTCATTTTTTATGATTCTCTGAATATATATACACACGCACTAATACATGTGAAGTGCTTGTACAGTTTTCTATCTTTTGAAGTCTTTCTGCCTATGTGTAAAAAAGACTTAAAAGCAGTGTGTAATCTTCTGTGCATGCATATTTTAAAGGTTACTTTGTTTTAAGACTTCTAGCATCAGCAATAGGAAAAGAGAGAGAGAAGGAATATAGGGAACTTAAACTGCTTTGAGTGGTAATTAGCCATGTTTGTCTGAAGTCAGGCAGAAGGCAGGGGAGAGATGCACTTTTATACCAATGATTCTTGACAAGGATGCCATGAAGTGTGGGATAAGTGTAGGCTCAGGCTTGTTCCTGCCTGGCTGCTTCTCTGTCCTTATTCCCTGGCCCTTCTCGAAGTTGATAATTACTATACAAATTAGGTTTTTGAAATGGATTGCCGCTCAGTTCACAAGTCATAGAGAGGTGCTGTAAGCCTAATGAAGAGTGTCTTATGTAAAAATGTTGAGAACCACTGTTAGAGACCAGCTGAAGCAGAGATGCATAAGCTTTCATGAGCAAGAGTTCACTTTGGCATCTAATGAGGGTGAGCACTTGTTCACAAAAGCTTATGCATCTCTGATTCAGTTAGTCTACAAGGTACATCTCTACCCTGCCTTCTGCAGGACTTGCTATGTGATTTTTTTTTTTTTTTAGGCATTGCAGCTCACTCTTCTCTGCCTCAGCTTACACCATTCTGACATGGAGATGATACTTGTATGTCTTTCTGCATGGTTGCGGGGCTCATTTTGAGATTTTTAACTGGAAGATATGAAATAATATTGAAAGAAAGCAGAGGGGTAATAACTCTCAGTGCACTTACACTCTAAAACCTGTTGAGCAGTTGTGGTCAGTTATAAGTGGAGCACAGTGATTAAATGGGGTGTTCTGTAAGTGCCCGTTGATGTATACATCTCGAGTCTGCTGCGTATGGGATGCAGCCATGCCTCCTTTTTGTGGGCTCTTGGGCCCTGCAGTGGTTGTAAGGGAAACCAGAGGAGACTGTCTGGTTCAGGTTGTCTGGTGAATGGTAGCTCGCTGTGCTTCAGGCATCAATCACATCACTGCTACATAATCATCTTCACTGTGCTGCTATCCAGAACCCACTGCTCAAACCATAACCTCTAAGTGTTCTTTTGATTGCCTCTTGGACTGCCCAGTCCATCGAGACCGTTCACAAAAGTAAACAGTTTATGCTTTGTTTTAGTCTCTGCCGAACGTCTGCTTCTTCAGTGTATGCCTTTCTACCCTCTTACTGTTTTCCTGTTTGCTTACCAGGTATTGTACTCCTCGTCACCAAGATTTTGAAGACCTGGAACGCAAATACTGGAAGAATCTAACGTTTGTCTCACCAATTTATGGGGCAGATATCAGTGGCTCGCTGTACGATGCAGTAAGTAATACGTATGCTTTTTGAGCTACTTGTTAAATGGACCCAAAGGGCCAGATCCTGCCCCTGGCCACTTTTTTTTTAGGTGTGTGGCTGTTTATAATTTCTGGGGAAAATACCCAACTGGCAATCAAAGAAATGGATAATGATCTTTTGCTGAAGTGCCATGGATATTTAGAAAGGCAAAAGCCTACTCTCTATTCTCACAATCAAAAGCTTATCTTCACTTTGGCCAGTGAACGGGAGCTGCGGTTCATTACATTTAAGTATAGTGTTGGATTTGGCAGAAAAGACCTTCTATTCCTGTTTCTTGCAGACATTACTGATGTCCCTTTTTTAACAAAAGAAATGACTCGTTATGTAATTCATTCAGTCTATTTTTAGATAATTAAGCATGGCTTATTTTTCCTCCTCAAAGAAAGTTAAGTCTGCATTAGAAGTACTAATCTAACCAAAACAGGCGCACTATTTACAGGCTGTTTGTTCTTTATGAACTATATGATTTTGTTTACTGGGGGTTGGATTTTCAAATGCACTAAATATTGGTGGCCTGAATTACCACCAGTTTCAAAAAGAAGGAAAAATATGAATCGAGCAGAGATAAGCCAGCGTTGAGTGCTTTTGAAAAATAACCTCTTGGCTTTCTTACACGTCTCTTCAATAGCATGGATGTGCAGAGAATGCAAACCAGGTTTTTTTGTTCTTGACATTGGGTGGGTCTGTTGGCTTGCTTGTCTTGGGATGGGTAGAAGAGCGAACCAGTTTTGCAGGCTAGGTCCTATTTATCAGTGCGAAGCCATCTCCAATTGGAACTACAGGGGGAATTGAGGGGACTGGAATATATCTTCAGAATGAAGAACACTCTTTAATAGAGTATACTAAATCCTGTCTATTGGGAACAGTGATTAAACACACACATTTTTGTTGAAGGAAGCTTAGAAATCAGCATCAGGCTCTCTGGAGCCCCTCCCCTCCATATTTATTTCCTTTTGAGTAGAAAACTGCATCTCTGGAGTGTTGACTGACTGTTAGCACTATTTAGACAGTAAAAATGAGATAATACTGTCAAATGTTTGTGCTTCTGTATGCACAGTAGAACAAACTCGGAGGGCAAACATTCTGCGCTGCAGCTACTTGACATTATAAAGGAAAGTAATTGTTTTTTTTCTTTTCTTCTTTTTCTTCATGTGACTTGGAATAAAGATGCATTTCTGAGGTCTTCACAGCACAGGCTACCCAACCTCAGTGCATTTAATATTGGTATTACAATATAACCTCATAAATCCGGCATGCTCGGGACTGAGCACCTGCCGGAAATTTGAAAATGCTGGATTTTTTTAAACCTGAATGGCGGCCAGCCACAGGGAGGACGTAGCGGCGGCTGGTCCCGGAGCAGTGTCCACACATGGAGTGGCAGTGTGGGGTGGTGGATGGCAGCAGCAGCCACTGCTGTATGCAAGCTTCCCCCTCCGTTGCTCTGGGACCGACCGCTGCTACTCCATGAAGTAGTGATACAGCAAAAGCTGTGTTAACTGGCACTTTATTAGCTGGAAAACTCTATTAACCGGCATCTGAGGGATGCAGCAAATCGAAACCAGAAGTACCATGTCCGGGTTTCACCTCTGCAAGCAGAGTTTTTCTTTGCTACTTCTTTGGCCCATGGCCCAGGGCAAAGCAGCCTGCACAGGTCCCCCCCCGTCCCTGCTGATTCCATTAATCAGCATCCCCTATTTCCGGGGGATGCCGGATAACGGAGCTCTTACTGTATTTTTTTAAAGTGCCGGATTTTCAAGAATTCTGGATTTTGATACCTGGATTTATGAGGTTATGCTGTACTTGCATATCCATAGCACATTCCACTGATGCTAACATGAACTGGACACAGTTGATGCTTTTTAAAACTTCACAACGGAGTTTTGCAACCTTATTTGAACTTGTCTGTGTGGTTCATTCATTTCAGGTAATGTGTCCAGTAATCCTTTCACCCAGTGTCTCAATGAACACTTTTGCTTATGGTAACCATCTTTGTTCAAGCAATTTAGGAAGCTTCCATCACTCAGATACGCTCAGATATGTGTGCCTCTGCTTCCCAGTTTTCTTCCTCTGGGTCTTTTCTGTGGTATAGTACAGGTTGACACAAAAAGTAGATGCCACATTTCTAAGTGTTGTAGGGTACATATGAATTGTTCCATGGCATAAATGTGGATACTTTAGGGTGGCTGTCAGAAAGCTTAGCCATGCTTCACCTGCCTAATTTAGAAACACAAAATTGCATTTTAGTTCAGTAGTGTGCATGAGGCTTGAATCTTGGTGATCCTAGAGTTGATGCAGCAGGCAGGTACAAGTATTTCAATAACTGTTTGGGGTACGTATCAGATAGGGAAGATATTGCTACCTTCCTTTTTGAAGATTGTACTACCGTTCACCCTCATTGCTAATAGTCTGTGCACAGCTGTGGTCTTACTTCCCTGGTAAGTTTAGGGAAGCCAACCGAAAGAACTGTTGTAACTTTTTAACATTGTAAAGTTTTTTTTTTTTCCCTAATTTTCAGAAACAAAATGGGGAGGTAAATGTCACCATTTTTTTTTAAACGATTATAAGCCAAAACTATAAGAGGCTTCATGACTTGCTTTAGTTTATCATTTGAGAGCACGTTGAGAACAGTGCACCTAAGAGCCTGTATACAGCTGCTACTGTGGCTTCAAAGTCCTGGACTAGCTTGGGCACTACATAGTTTATTATAATTGATGGCTTCCTCCTAAATGGATTTTGGAAGTGGATGTATTATTTGAGTGAAGCATATTAGGAAGAGAGAACTGTTACTGTATTCGTCTCTTTTTTTCTAAGGGCAGGAGACAGTTTCTCACTGGTGTAGCTTTGGGGAACAGTTTAATTAGAAGCTGCCCAGCAGCAGAAGGTAGCATTATCTTGAACTCTTTCCAAGAAAGAGGGGAAAAAATCTTTCTTTAGGACTGGTGAACTTTGGTTTGAGACAATGTACTGGATTGGGGAGAAATAAGAGGAATTGGTGAATGCAAACAAAGAAACCAACTTCAGGAAACTCGACTTTGTATGGGACATTTATAGCCACTTTTCTGGTGCTGAATATGAACACAATTCCTCTTAACCTTTTTGTGAAGCTTAGCTCTTTTTTAAGCAGTTGGGTAGAAGAGTGGGTTGTTATCTCCACAGGCTGAAGCATCTAATTTGAAAAAGAAAATGTGTCTTTATGTGAAATAACCTTTATAGTGCATTTATGAACAATAAAAAAAAGAATAAAATCGGAAGAACGGCTGCTCTTAAACTGCAGCGCATGTGTTGATGCCTCTCTAGGGTCAGGAGGATAGCTCTGCCTCTCTGGTGATAGGTGTAGTATTGCACATTTAGGTACAATGCCAAATTTTTATTAGGAACTTACTTAGGGCATATTTGGCTTGAGGAAACTTTAGCTGGCTTCCTATCTCTGAGTCACCGGTCTGTTCTGCAATGGCAGTGCTTGATCTGCTTTTACTTTGACTCTGCCGAATGTCTTGTCTCGTAGGATGTGGAAGAGTGGAACATTGGTAACCTGAACACCCTGTTGGACATGGTGGAGCATGAGTGTGGGATTATCATTGAAGGCGTAAATACCCCCTACCTCTATTTTGGGATGTGGAAGACAACCTTTGCATGGCACACTGAGGACATGGATCTCTATAGCATTAACTACCTGCATTTTGGGGAGCCCAAATCCTGGTAAGTGGGTAAAATGTTAACGAGCGGAGTTGCCATGAGTTCTTACCTCTCTTCAGAAACTACCCTCGTATTCTCCTCTTTTCTGTCCATGCTGGGAGCCCCTGTACTTCCCCAGAGCACAGTCTTGATACGAAATCAGTTGCTAGTAATTTAGCAATGCGTGTTCACGTACAATCTAAGGCCAGTTAAAAATGTGCGGCACATTCCTTAGATTTCCAGTGATTTTTTTTTTTATATTATCATAGAAGGGTTGCTTCTTTCAGTTAAATAGAAAGAGTCCTACTCTGAAAATCCAGTCAATACAAGCATTTCTTTTGCTTGCTGTTCAAAAGTCACATGCACTCTCTTTATCCAACCTCCTTTTCTCCCACTAGCCATTTGAAAGCTTTTTTTAATCCCTTTCCCTTTTCTTTCTCATGTTGAAGAAAAACCCTTGCCCCTCAAAGAGAGGATTTGGAGGAAAGAGGTTAAAAACTATCACCTACATTTCAGCAAGTGAGGCTTCCTGGAAACTGGTGCTAAAGGATTAAAGCTTGGAGACCCAAGTGAAAAAAAATACTGAAACATTGCTATTCCTGCTCTGTGCCATAGGGCAGGAGGCATCTGTTATTTTGATTCAACAGTTAAATATGTTAAGATGTTCCCAACCCCAGTGTCTTCTGGGGGAGGCTGGTGAGGGAGTAATTTCTTAGTGTGTTCTTGAAGCTGCATATTAAGTATTTTGGTTTTGGATGTGGTTGCACATCTTCTGGTTAGAAATAGCATCCCATGAAAATGATCAATAAATAGGGGTGAAATTGCTAAGCTCGAGTATATGGAACAAATAGGTTACCAGGAGTCAGTGTTCATTTTCCCGAGGTCTCCTGCTATTTAAAAGTATAACCAGTGAGACTTGGAGACCCGAAAGAGTGCTTTACTGAAGATCTTGATGTGTCTAATAAATATTGACATTTGCATGCAAATTAAAGTTTAAATGTCACCATGAAGCTGTTTTCTGCTAGTGCCAGGGCACAGTGACAAGATCTTCTCATCTCTCCACAATATGAGTCCCCAGTGACGCCACTTATCTCCGGGCTGATGGAGCCTGCGGGTGTATGAGAACTACAGCAGCAGGGAGGCTGCAATAAATAAATATGGTGCTCCTTTATACCGGGTAGGTGGGAGAGGGGCTGGGTTTTTTGCACATTCACCTGGAGTTTTGGTGCAAACATTCAGTCTCCTCTGGTGGGTCACAAAATGGTTTTTTTTCCCCCATTCACCTGCTTAGTTTCTCTCTTTCAGGAAGATGTGAAGGGAGAATTTCTGCTTTCTCTGATAAGCTGGTTTGACCTGGGGAAGCAGATCACCTGAGGTCTGAATACAAAGTGCCAAACTTTAATTTTAGATCCCATCACATCACCTTTCTTGAAAACCCACTCACCTAAAACAGGAGCAGGCCGTTATTTGGGCTGGAGGGGCCACTTGATGAGTTTTGGTGGGCTGTTGAGGGTTGCACTCACACAATGGTGTTTAAGAACAGCTATCCTTAAAAATTTTTATAGCATTTATGGTATAAACATTATACTATAAATGCCATAATCAGGTTTCTACACATCACCAGATTTCCAGGCACAATTCCAGAAAAAAGTTCCCAAATTACTACACAGTTTTTCAAATAGCATATTTACATAAACATTTCCACAAAACAATTCCCAAATCACTGCAGACGGTCACGTTGCCAGAGTTTTCACATTTTTCCACCCACACTCCACCCCTGCGCTGTGACCTGCCCGTGGGCCCCACGCTCTCCCCTGGCTGCACTGCTGCCGGGGCGGGCTGCACCGCGCTCCCCACTGCAGAGTGAGGCCGGGTGCTGCCGTGCTAGGCGTGCCATATCTTCTGCCGCCTGGAGTGCAACGTGGCCGCTGTGGACGTCCGGAGAGCAGCAAATCTGTGCGGGTTTGGGGCGAACAGTGGGGCCAGGGACAAGTGGTGCTGAGCAGCATCCCATCGGTACCGGTTCCACGGAGAAGCAGCCCATGTCTGCCTGTTGCTCAGCCACGATCCCCAGCGCTCAGGGTTGCTTATGGAGGGAAGCAGACAGGTGCTGCATGCAGTGGGGTTGCTGCTCATTTCCCTGCAGGACACTTCCAGGCTGCTTTGCCAGCTCCATCCATGCACAAAAGGCCCCTGGATGCCTGCTGCTGCTCTCCGTGCCGCGGCAGGTGGCTGCTGCAGACCCTGCCTGGAGCACTGTTGCCCGCCTGTGGGCAAGGTCAAGGGCGAAGCCCTGGGCCCTGCTGCCCTCTGGTGGACACGTGCAGCATAGCAGGCCAGGAAGGCCACACGCAGCTGCTGTTCTCCATCCTTCATGTCATTTCCACAATAGCGCTTATTAACATGCTAATGAACACGATACAGATCTACTAAAAAATCCATGGGCCGGATGCAAGTCATGTTTTGCCTATCCCTAACCTAAAACTGTGGCTTTGATCCTTTATGTCCGCTAGGTGGCACCAGTGCCCCACCACAAAACTTCCTTCTGTCCTTTGAATACACCGGAACAAACTCAAACGGAGCTGAAGCATAAGAACTTGGTCATGGCAGTCTAAAGCCCCGCTTCATCCTGCAGATGTTAGTTGCTCTAAAATGTTGCATGCACAACATGTCTCTGATCAAGATTAACATTGAGGACGTATTGTCTTAAGAATACTTAGTCACCGTCTTCAGACTTTGGCAATGTCAGCTCTTTCCCTTTTCTGCCGAAGTTCTGTTTTTATTCTGAAGCCAGAAGAGGAGTGTCTGAAAGCAGAAATGACCAGTTTTTCTTGGAAGAAAACTAGGTACTGGGCAAGAAAATGATAGCTGTTGTTTGGTCTACAAAGACCCATAGTGCTTTGGACAAGGGTGTAATAGAAGCTGTTTTCATTGGCACAGTAGACATACGGCCTACCTGAAATTGTTGACTGCCTTCCCAGTATTTTTCCAGCTCCACGGGTACCTCAAAGGAGTACAAGTAAGAAGCAGGGGTGCTGGGCCAAACGGCAGCCAGTTTCTCTTGTGAAGTTATTGTTGCTCCCATCAGGACCTGCTTTTTGTTGAACAATGGCATTCCCAAAGCTGGCTAGTTTTTGCAAGAGGTGGCCCTTGTGCCTAATGGCAACTCATGTAAGCCTGGAGAGTCAAAACCGGGTAGAACTGAAAACTCAGCTTGTGCCGTAGACAGAAAAACTAGTGCAGCAGTTGAAAGCTCTCAGTTGTCATTCTTCCCCCCCTGTCTTGCCTTGATGAGGAAATTGTGCATCAGAGGAAGCACAGAGGGCATCTGGACAGGCTAAATTATTGTGTTTACTAGAGAAGTAAAAAGGGAATTTGAAGTCATTGGCTGGATCAGCCACCCGTGAACCACTTGTGTGGAATGGGAAGAAGAAATGGTGATCAGCCCTGCTTCCCCAAGAATTGCACATCTCCCGTTATGGTAGTAGAGTGACTAGCACTTGGCGAAGAGGTACCTTTGCCACATTTGAGGGGCGATCAGATTTTAGAGTAACCCAGCTCTTCAGTGGTTGGGATACGTTTTGAGTTGTAACCAGTTACATAAAGCAAATATTACAGAAAAAGACGATGATGAGGTTAGGCCACAGTTTGGGCAAAGTATTTTCCTGTTGGGCTGAGCTTGTTATATAGACGACAGTCTCTCACAGCAGTGGATGCATTGTGACAAGATGCCATGGCTGGTTTGGCAGGAGACTCTGCTGTTCCCTTAAGCACGAGGCTAGAGGATGCCACTTGCCCAAGTCTTTCCCTCCTTGCTCTTCACTCAGACAGCTTCTATTAAGGACTCCTGGAGCAGTCCTGGAAAGACTATGGGCTTCCGAGGCCTAGAAGGGAAGTGGACATCTCCAAGCAGCCAGGGTTACTGTCGGGCAAACTAGCCAGTGCCCATTTCCCGGCTCTGACTGCAGTGCTCCCAGAGATCAGGTGGAGGAGCTCTTGGACTTCTGAGAAGAGAAGTACAGCTGTCTGCATGGAAGATGGCTGGAATGATGGTGCTGTTTTTTTGTGGCCCCACCTCCGTGGAAATTTCCCAGGTCCCTTCCTCCTTTTTACAGACTCTTCCACCCTGATGGTGATCATCTTGGAGGCATCTCAGGGACTAGCAGGAGCACGGAGAGTTACCAGCTCAACCAGTTTGGGGCTGTCCCCTGAAATAAGAGGCAGGGCGCTATGATTAGGCTGTCAGCTAGAGGTTTTTATACACCAACATGGAGTGCTCCTCTGTTTCTTGGTGGTCTCCTGCAGGCTCAAAGTAGCCGATCAAAGATGTACGTGCATTTTTCTTACCTGCATACGTTATTTTAGGTGACTTGAATTTAGAATGAGGCTGTCGGACCTCTTGTGAAGAGTTCAGCTCTGCCGTGGAGAGAAAGCCCAACCAAAGAAGCACGCTTGGTTGCCTCTCATGGGAAGGAAAGAGTTGAGAAGTCAGGCTGTATCCATGGTGGGTTCTGCTGGAAACACCCCCCTCCAACATTCGCCTTTTGGTAGAAGAGGTGAAGGGGATAAAGCCCTTGGCTCCTCCTTCTGAAGGAGGATCAGATAAGTGGATTGTGCGAGGCCACTTCTGAAGGTAGAAAAAAGGTCAGCCCTCACTGGAGTGGGAAGATCACCGTAAGGCACGTTTTTCACATCTGGATGAGGGTCTTTCCAAGGATGGTAACACGGAAACCTCAGTGAAACAGCCTTTCCACTCTGCAATGCTGGGGGGATACCAGGCTTTCACAAAGTGTCTCAGTAGATGAAGATGACTTCTTGGTTGGCACCTTAATTATGAGCCGCTTGGCTGGTTGTGCAGCCGCTTGATTAATGTAAGCGTGCCCGCCTTACTTTCAACACCAAGAGAAAAAAGCTGCTGCGCTGACAGTTCCTTGTATCGCTTCCCTTTCACAGATGGAGAAAAACACTAGGCGAATGAGTGCCTCCTCCAGCCTTGCTTTGCAGGATAAGAAACGTTCAGAGAAAAGTGAAGTGCTCAGGCGGCGGAGGGTCATCCAGTGATGAATGAAACGGAAAGGGGCAAGACAGGGCAGGTTTTGCTTTGCTTGTCAGCTCTCACCAAACAATCACGGCGGTTTCTTTAGCGCTTTGCGTTAACGCACTTGTTGATTGCTGTGCGTTTTTGAGCTCTCAAACTCCGTCTCATTGCACGACCTGGGGGAAGAAGTAAACCATGCCTGTCCTCAGCAGGTACTGCTGCTACACAAACACCAACCCAAATAGAGCAGTCTGGATTCTGCGTGCCACGGGCTGGGGAAGCCGATTGTGTCTCTCCTGATGTCCCAGCATCCCCGTGCGTGCATCTGGCCTGGCGCCCTGTGGACAACGTCTGGTTTTGTCAAGTCCAGGAGAGGCCGTTCTCCAAGGGGCGAGGTGGCAAGTGGGCACGCAGCTTCAAACACGCATTGCAGGGGATTTTGAGCTGTTGAGTAATTTCATTTTGAGCTTCATAGGCAGGGAGCTGCCAGCTTGAGCTGAGTCTCTTGCTTGCATGTCTTTTTCTAATTATAATATACTGTTCCTCTTACATTAGAAGCTTAATTACAACCTTTTCTTAGTCTGTCTTCAGTTTTTCTGAAGTTTGAATTTATTCCAGTTTGCAGCCTGTATAAAAACCTCTTGTGGTAGGAGTTTTTACTGTATCAATTATATGTATTATGTATAATTACCTTATATGCTCATATATAGAGATTTAAAATGCAGCAAATTGTCAAATAATGTTAACAGAAGACTGATTTTTATAAGAACAACAGCTACAAAATTGAGTGTCAAGCCTAACGCGGCACTTATCATTGCCATGCTGACAAATGTCTGCCTTGGCCTTGATGACTTCAAGAGTTTGGGGAGGGAAGCAGGGGAAGCTTCTGACCATAGCAATGCCACAAGGGGCCACTGTGCTTTGGTTACACCAGCTCTTCTGTATCCTGTATTGGAGCTTGGTTGCTGCTTTCCTTTCAAAGCTGCAGTAGCAATCCAGCAGGCTTGTGGTACCCAAACTGCCCCACCATTGATTAATACTATTCCCCACTTCTAGCTATCTGTCTGAGGATTTCCAGGCATCTCCCAAGCATTGCCTCCGAACAGCCAGGTGGAGTAGGTGAACGTTAACCTCCCTTTTAACACATGGGTATTGTGACCTGCTCAGAGCTGTGGGAACTACTGTCGTGGGATCCCTTTATGTAGCTTATTTAGCCAGTGGAGACGCAGAGAATTAATGCTTCATTTGTAGGGTATAGTTAAGTACAATTGAACAGTTTTGAATTGTGTTCAGAGCATGGACAAAAGCTGGCTCTTCATAGCTAAGGCTGATACAGTCCTTAATCCTTCCTGCTCCTAAGGTATGCACATAACAAAGCAGAGGGGGAGTATGTCCCTGCATTAATATGAAGAGCCGTCCACACCTAAGGAAGCCCTTGAATTGTGGATCATTTTCTGATGTTGTAGATTTAATTGGGTGTATCTCTGAGAGTATAACATCCTCAGGCCAACTGGCAACATCACAGCTATGGTGAAGCCCCTTATGGCTTGGCAACGCAGATGTAACAGAGGTTTTGCAAATACCCCAGCTGATGGATATTAACAGTTGTATCATTTCTCTCTCACATAAGTGCCAGTGGAACAACATTTTGCAATGTTGTTTTACTCTCCAAAAGCTGCAGAAGTTAAATAAAGTGATTATTGAGGAAGGGGACTCAGAGGAGGCCATTACTCTCTCCATAGTTATAATAGCTTCAACTCTGAGCTTGGCTTTTTCGCAAGCCCTGGCCAGGCATTCCTTTTCTGAAGATGGGTCAAGCCTACTCTACTTGACCCATGGTTTCCTATACCACTTCTCACATTAGGGTAGCACATGCCTGTAAAGTGCTATGCAAATCAAGGAAGGCGTTCGGCAGTATGAGCTGTTAAGGACCCTGCTCATGCTAGGGTAGCATGTAAAATGTAATTGTTGCTAGCAACAATTGTATTGTTTCCTTGCTAGAACTAGATTCCCTTGACAGCCCTGCTAGCAAAACCATTCTGGATTTTCCTTCCTTCCTCCTCCCACCTGCATTCCCATTTCTGCCGTAGTCCCCTGTGTACAGTGAGTCTCTGTCCATGGAATCAAGGAAGCCATCTAAGGACTTTGGATGGAAGAGCCATGTTTAAGCAAGCCTTGTTCTAACCAGCCCCTTCTTGATCCCACCATCGGGAGGGTGTAAAGCTGTTTGATGGGGGGAGAGGAAATGGGAAAATGCTCAAAAGCAAGAAACATTTGTTCCGCTGGTTTTGGGGTACATTTAGGAGCCCTGCCCCTTTCTTATCTGACCAGTGGCAGATACTAAAGCAGCTGCAAGTGTCAGAAAGCTGTAGGTTTTACTGCAGATTTGGTTTTTCATTATTGTCTCAGGCTGTGTTGCAGCTGTCTTGGCCTGACCCCTTGCCCTCTTCTACCTCCAGGATAGAAAATGTTAATCCCTAGGGAATGATTTTAGATAAAGTAAATGACCTACCTAATGCGACCATGGAGATTAGCTGTGCCGGCCCCTTCTTTCTCCATTCCAGCTGCAGATACAGGACCCTTGGTTTGTTATACCCACTACCCCGGTTTCCCCTTGGTGGTGCTCTGTACCCCCTCCCCAGCCACTTCAGTGTACCCTCACATATGTTGCAGTTTGCTGCAGGTTTGGTATAATCCCATTTCAAGCTGCTGGGTTTAATGTTTGCTACTGAATTGTACAACAGCAGCGGAGGGGAGATGAGGGGTGCAGAATACCCATCCCTGTTATTGCCTTCTGTTACACTGTCTTAAGGGCAGCATGTTGCACAAGGAGGTTCAAACACTAACTCAATCCGTTGTTATAATCGCACCTGATTACTGGGATCCCTTTAACCCCTTACAACTTGGAGAGCATGCGGGCTTTTTAATGTAGAGTGTCAGGAAGCTTTAGGTGTGCCTAGTGACCTTTAGGAAGCTGAGAACATTACATGTGTTGCAGTGTGAATATTTTTTCTCTGATTCAGCTCCATCTAGAAATTTGTTGCTGAGTTTTTGCTTTCCTTGTTCTCTGCTTTGGGACTTTTCATTAATGAACAGGATTCTGCCGGATTTTTTGCCTCTGACATCTGCACCAGACTTATACAGGGAGCATGTAGGGCCGGCTTGTTTTTGAACGTGGCACTCTTCCACTGTTTGCAGGTTCCTCTATGGTGGGAGAGATTTACGGGCAAGGGGGAGGAGGGAGAGAGGCAGGGAGAGCTGAAGGAAGGCCATTCCTGCAACGACAGGAAATTTGTGAGCTTCAGGGAGCCCTCCAGCCTCTGCTCCCCCATGTAATCTGTTTTATGGCTCTGCAGTTTTGGATGGAGGGAGAGCAGAATTTATGGTGATGTTTGATTTATGGATCAGCCGCAGCACCATTTGCTCTCAGGCTGATTTGGCGAAGCAAGGCTCTTCGCTGTTGATGGGAGAGGGCGGAGGAAGGATTGGGCGATGCTTATTAAAAGAAATAAAGGGAATGGGGTATAGTGTGTATTAACAGGCAGAACAGCGTTTCCCTCCCCTGTCTGACCTGGCACCAACTCATAGGTCAGAGCTGCTCTGGAATGGGGCTTCTGCATTAAGAATGCCTCTGCATGCTGATTGCTCCGGGTGTCAAGAAAGGAATGATATATTGAGATGCAGAGTTGCATCCCCCTGTAATTTGCTGATAAATGGGAGGAGTGCAGCAGTGAGTTATTAATACAGGCTTTCGGGCTTTGTATACCGCAGTCATTAGTTAATCAATACAAACCACACCATCCTGCTAATATTCAAACAAGCCCTCCTCCAGGCTCCCACACGCCGGAGCGGCTGGCTTGGTCTGCAGGTGGTGCTGTGGTGAAGGATGAAGCCCTTTTCCGAGCAGGCGGCAGCACTGCTACTTTGGTGTTTTTTCTTAAATCCTGGGAATTGATGAATTGTAGGGAGGTTGAAGCTTGGGTCAACTGAATGATTTCAGTGCTGTTAAGGAACCCAGCTGATGCTTTTGAGGACTCCTGAACCCTGCCCCTGGTTTGAGTTCTTCCCCCATTCAAGTACCAACAGCTTAAAGAATGGAAATTCATCCTCAGTCTGCTTAAAGCTTTTCAGTGTTACATTGTCATGGAGGACTTGACCAAACACTTACTGGTTTTCATGTGTGGGGAAGATGCCATCGTCTGGGGGAGGAAGACCCAGGTGGTGCCACCTTTCCTCCTCTTCCCACTTCTCTGCCATGGATTTAGAGAGGAACCCACCAGACTCTCCAGCCGGTGGACACGGAGGGCACGGCCGTAGAAGCAGCCAAGGAAGAGCTTGCTGCACTAAGGGAAGGGGAGCGAGCGCAACCCAGCCAGCCACTCAACTGCTTGCTCCAACCCACTTTACTCCAGCCTCACTACTCACCCCCCAGCCTTATCTCTATTCCCTTCTCTTGTCCTTTTCCTCCTTAAATAAACTCCTCCACCCCCTCTCCAAAATGCATGGACTTACCATGATGTTTTCTGCCATCCTGTTATTTGCCAGTTGTGTGTTGCATGCCTTTCCCACAGCCTGCGCGCCTCTACGCCTTTTAGATGGCAAGTTCTTTGGGGCAGAGACTGTTTTGTGCCATGCCACACTCAGTGAGGTCTCCCATTCTTGGGTATTTCTGGTACAGCCCCATAAGAAATGTGAATGAGACTACTGATCCGTGCTCCTCGTCTCGTATCTAACGCGGTATCTCCAAATGGGTCCCTTTTCCGCTGGCATAGTGTATAATGCATGAACTGCCTTCCCTACTAGCACTAATAATTCATCACAGCTCTGCAGTCCCAGTGTGGATTGAGAGAGGCCCTTCTTTGATGAGAGAAGGCTCTTGCTGAAACTCACTCTTCTGTTTTGAAAGTGTCTGCTCAAAGCTCAGACCTGATTTGAGATGAAGATCTATGGAAGTCTGACAGGATCACAGATTGGTTTTAATAACTTAGGCTTTTGAGCAGTGCACTCTGTCATTGATACAAGATGTGAGGCAGATAGATAGATGCGCCTTCTCTCTCCATATAACTCTCGCAGCCTGCTCAGACTTAGACCCTGCCGGAGACTGGCTCTCAGATTCTGGCTTTATGGCACTAGCACCTGGGTAGGTTAAGATGGAAAGGCACCCCTAATGGAACTGAAAGGCTTTTCATTCACATCTTGTTAGCATGTTGGCAAAAGTCAGTTTTTCTTTTTCCTCTGAAGAGGAAATTGATCTCAAGTGATGCCGGCGCAGCACAGGGGTAGTTTAAAATAGCAGAATTTCTGCAGTAATGGTGAAACATAGCACACAGTAGTCCTGCATGCACATGCTAGCTAGCTAATCACCCCCTCTTTCTTCCCCCCCCCAAAAATATATATATATTTAACCCTAATCACTGAACTGGAAGGTGTGGTTGGGAATTGTTCAAGTCTGCACCAAGCCTGTACCCCCTCTACCAAGACTTAGCTGTACTAGCCATCCATTTTAATGGGAAGGGCGCCTGAAGCAGGACTATGGGCTTCAGACTACCAGGCCCTGTGAAAGGAGGTAGCTTGTCACAGCAGAAATCTCCTGTGTAATGTTTCTGTTGGGGTGGGCTTTACCTCCTGTTGAGATTCATGGAAGGTGAACCAGACTAGCGAAGTGGAGAGGGAAGTCTCTCTAGCAGAAAGGGCTTCCAGATTAGGTGATGGCCACCATCACTAATGAACAGCCACTGGCATTCGCTTGCCTTCCTTTCCAAGAGTGCTGAACGGGAACGTGCACATCTCTGTGCCCAGTGGAGAGGGCGGCTCTCACGGTACAGACTAAGAATACCTGTTAACATATTTCTTTGCACGTAGTGGTCTTCCCCCGCAGTGTGTGGGCACAATTTTTGTGAGCATTAAGAGGAGTTAGCTGTGTCCATTAAAGGGAGAGTAGAGATCTAGAAAAGTGAAGACTTCCTGATTGCAAACATTGCTGGGTTTTTTTCCTCCCCCCTATGCTGCACTTCTGTTTATTCCTACCCTTTCCACCTGCTGTTGGACAGGCAGGGGGTAATATTATGGGGGTTTATTTGAGATTTTATAGGCATTGTAAAATACTTTACTGGAAGGGAGAAAGCCAGAGTTAGCGTTGGCAAATTGCGAGGGTGAATCTGACCTCCGTAGTCCTAAAACTGGGCCCTAGCCCAGCAGATAGGAGAATTGGAAATATGTGAAGTGTGATTGTGCTGTTATCTAACACGTTGAACTCCTGATAATGCAGGCTGAGGTTTTCTGTTCAGGGACAATGGCTGGAGGTTTCTGTGCTAACTCACTTAGATTAGTGGCTTGATGCTGATGCTGTGGTTAAGGTTAAGGGGGCCCATCGGAGAATACTGTGCAGCAGTGGCAGCTCTCTGCCTTGTCCCTCTTAGATTTCAGCCTCCAGTCGTACTTCCTGCCCCAAACACCCCATCATCTTGGATGCCACAGGCCCGCAGGGTGAGATCTTGCTGTGCCTGTACGATGGACAGGATTGCATAGCCAGTTGGACAGCAAAAGAAGAGTTACTCTGGCGTTTTCTACCATCACCTGTGTTAACTCCTTATTCTGATAAGGCTCAAGAAACTGCCAGCATGTTCACGTATGAAATAGCCTTTGCGTTGCTCAGACTGGGGAGAAACCCAGGGTTGTCAATATGGAAGCACCCGAGTCTCCCTGGGCTGCTGGGGTCTCTTCGTCTGGAGCAGAGTCCTCCCACAGATCTCGTGGAGGCTTACCTCTACCTTGATGCCTACCAGGAACAGGTTGGCTGATTTAATGGCATAGTTGTATTTTTCTGCCTGATGTCAAGGTTGTGGTGATAAAACCATGATTTTAAATTAACAAGGTGTCACCAATAGCTACATGGTTATGCCTTACCCTGTTCCCACCTCTTTCTGTCTCTCTCTGCATGGCAGAAGCTCTCTGTGGTATGGCCTGTGCCTTCCTTTACTTTTGGACAGTGTCTCCTCCTGCAAGCACCCAATAACTAATAATCTGATAATCAGTTTATGGAAATACATGTTTCATAAATGATGCCTTTAAGCTGAGATAATAGAGGATGGCAAGGAGACGAATACTGTTGCTGTTAATTTCTGTTGAAGTGTGTAGTAATTTTCCTCTTGGCCAAACTAGATGAATAAGCCATTTCGAATATTTTCCCCAAAACATCTTTCCTTACTAAAACACCCCTCTGCGTGCAAAAGCAGACCATAGCATTTCTTTCTTTTGCAGTTCTTCTGTGGTTTATAGTCTGCATTTATTGTGATGTAGGTTAGTCAACTGTTACATAGCTTGTCCTTCAAACAGCAGATGGTCATTCATTTTGAGCCCCTTGTTTAAAGCAGTATTTAAAAATTACATTGGGCTTCTGTTACAGGCTTTCGAAAGAGCAAGTGAAGCAGAATCCAGGAGTCCCAGCCCTGTCCCCATCCCTTTTTTTGCCCAGTCATGTTTCTGGGCAGGTTCTGGGCTTTACTAGCTCCGGGGACCCACCAGAAACCTCTGCATGCCACCCTTTCCAAGAAGAAAAAGCAAAAAGCTGCTATTTGCAGTGCCTTTCCTTGGAATTAATACCTTCTTTAGATAATACTTCTTGCTTGGGCAGCTTTAGGATTAAGAGTTTAACAGCAGCATGTATTGTGCACAGGTTGTGCTGGGACACTTACAGATCCACTGATTAGATTTAGAAGCGAGCCCAAAGTAATTTTAATAATTCAGCATTGCTGGACAACAGATGAGGCGTATTTGTCCTCCCCCTCTTCCCTGCCCCCAATGGAAAAACAGAAATACCAGCATATTGCACTTCTGTTATTTCCAGTTTCTTGTGGGGGAGGCGTTTCCTGCATTGTTTTCTCTTCTCTGGAGAGAAGAGTTGTTCTCGGCTCAAGGCCTACCTGGGTACTTCTGTGCCGGGTGGTGGCAGCACGTGGGAGCAGTGGCCTGACTGGTAATGCAGTGAATTGCTGTTCTTGTGTGCAGCTGCCCGCCTGTGCTTTCCCCTAACTTGGCGCTCGAGGCGAGTGGTGCTCATTCCCCTTCTCCCCGCACCCCTTCTGCAAGCTATGCTAGTGCTCCCAGCTACTTGGTATTAAAGCTGTTGCAGTATATGACTATGCAGACAGCGCTGGTGACAGTGGTTTAGCTCCACTATATGTTTCCAATAATTCCCAATGGCTGCTGTAGTACCTAATCAGGCTCCAACCATGCTATCTATAATGAGAGTGCTCTTCTAGCCTGACTACTACATTTAATATTGTCTACATCAGTGGTCCTCACTCTTTATAGGTTCAGGGCACCCTTGGAAAATGCCAGTTCTTAGTTTTTATTAACTTTTTGACTACTGAAAAATAATAGCACAATTGTACTAGAGCAAAGAGCTCAAAAAGACCACAACAGGTCAGAATGATTTTAACATTATGGATCCCTATTTGAAATTTCCGGGTTTATCTTGTGAATAATGTTTGCGCACTTAACAGTGCTAATCTTACGTGCTGCTCCACGGCAGCCTTGAAAGGATCTCAGAGCACCCCAGGGTGCTGCAGTCTCCTGGTTGAGACTCGCTGGTCTAGAGCCACTACTAGGCAGTGTTGAACAATGGTAGAAAGTATTTGGGAAAATTTCATTGCAAGCACAGCAAGGTAGGACCAGCAGTATGAAGAAATAATTTTGCAGTGTAGGCTATTCTGTCTGCTCCTGTTGGCTGTTCAGTCTTGAATAGGCAAAACTTCACTGTGAATGAGATGCAAGTCAGGAAAGCCTAGGAGGACCCTGCTCATCTTGTGCTGGGATTTTGTGGCACTGTCTCCTAGCAAAGTGTTCACGCAAGGGGGGCTGGCAGCAGGGATCAAGTTCCACTGGATGGAAGGTTGATTTGCTGTGTCTTTGTGTGCCGGAGCAAAAGGCAGCGACGAACTCAGAAAATCCTCCTCTTGCTACTATTGTAGAGCAGTTATCCAAGAGCAGCTTGAATCTTGCATCAAAAGAACTGTTGATTGGCACTCCTTGTTGGCATGAGATCCCTGAAATGGCTGATTTTGGACAGTTGGATGTTGTGGGCACTGGATTTATGACCTCGATACCCTGTTCCAGGTAGACCAAAGCCCTCAGACCGACCACGACTTCTTCCATTCGATAATAGGCAAATTTTTTTGATACGTAGTAATAGCAGGTAAGAATAATGCAGGCAAGGCAAATAAAATATCCCCCTCCCCCCCAATTCTGTATCAGTCCTAAGGCTGTCACAGAGGGAGGGTATGTCTGGCCAGTACGCGAGCTTCACTTGTTCTTTCTTGAAAGATGTCAGCAGCCTGGAGGTCAAGGGCAGAACCCCTTGGGGTGGGTGAGATGGGCTGGTGGTGTGCTGGGATGATGCGCTCCTGGTGTCATTTAGTGGTGGCTTAATCTGGGCATGCCCTGGCCTCCTAATTTGGTCCATCCACCAAAGTCGGAAATCCCAGGGTCTCTGCAGCTGGTCACTGTGACCTTGCCGACACTGCAGAGTGCCTTATCTCGTGTTATGGGTTATCAGGGAGCAGTGCGGTCCGTATCTGCAGTAACCCAGCCAGTGTCTGCTGGCTTCAGACACGGTGGGTCTCGAAGGAAACTTCATCACAGATAGGCTTTTAGAATCATAAAATCCTAGAAAATGAGGGTTGAAGGGACCTCAGGAGGTCACATTTAGTCCAACCCCTTGTTCCAAGCAGGACCATTTTAGAAACCAGTTAACCCCTGCCTTTCCCCTGGTCCATTGTTTTAATATAAATCTGCAAGCCAGTTCCTAAAAGCAAATCTCTAAGTATCATTTTCTTGCCATCGGATGTAGTTGAGTGGTTTGCTGCCCAGTGTTATGGCTACATTTGTGAAGCGCCTTGTAGGGCGGCAGCGTGGCCAAGGTGCTATTGAAGCAAATATGGAAGCTCTGGTTTAGAGGGCCAGGTTTTGGCAGCTCTGCTGTCTCTCCTAACAATGGTGAGGGGTTTTTTTTTTTGTTAAAATAGTATAATATGACAAAGGAGGACTTCATCTTGTCACACCGCCCCCCTCCCCAAAAAAATCAGATACAGCCTTGCAGATACCAACTTTAAATTCTCGTTGGCTGTGTCATGTTTCCACCCTTCACCTATCTTGAGCTGCCTCTTTCACTTAGTCTCTAGTCTTTGTCACAACTTGCTTTTGACTAGGAGAAAAATCACATAGAAATCTTCAGTGTGTTCAGCTGATGTCGCTCTTTCAGCCAAGCCTTCGCTTTTCCCATGCCAGGCTCCCACTCAGGTTGGACCTCCACCGAGGCTATACAAGAGCGAGCACCGCATTGGAGAGGAAGAGGCATTTCTTTTTGCTCATCTTTCATTGCGAATCATCAGGGAACATCCGATTTCTGTTCTTAGGCGCATGTTGTTTAATTTAATTGAGGTCTCTGTGCAGCTTGCGGAGCGCTCCATGGAGAACATCGGTGACTGCAGAAGTCGCTGTCCTGATTTCCCCCCCCCCTTGTTCCCCAGAGGATTGTATTTGCCACCTGTCTGCGGAGCTTTATTATTCGGGTTTGTTCAGTGTGGCTGTGTGGCTGCAATCTTGTCCTGTCCTTACCTATTTACTCTTTATTATGGGTTTCCAGGCAGATACTCCCAAGTCCCCTGTGTTTATCTTGTGCACTTGTGTGTGTTTCAGTAAAAATGTCATTATTTGAAATCATTGACACTGCTGGTTAAAGCTACTGAATTCCATCATCTGTTGTCCTGTAAAATGATCTATTAAAGATAAAACTGCAGAGACTTGATAAGGTTCTTTCCTAGGAACAAGGAACGCTGATCCGGGGGCGATCTTATCTTCTGAGCAAGCGTTTGCTTTCTCGATATCAGGGAGCCACAACTGAAGGGGATAGACAGGGGAGGCGTAGAGGCTTTCCTTTCCAAACGGTGATCGTCTGAGCCGGAAGATGGCTGCTTCCGTGTCAGACCATTTCGGATATCATGGAGAGGAAACGGGTGAATTGGATCCTGCCTTCGGTGCCTCAATGTAGTTAGCTTTGCATTTACCAGGGATGGTGGAAGGCTGTTGACCGGGGTAGGGGGACAGCGAAGAGGGGAACCTTTTACATTTACAATATTTCTAATCTATCCTTGCATTGGCCTTAACATTTGAAGACCAGATGTCAGTCTCTGTTTGCCAATTGCTGTAAATATTCTCTCCGTCCTAGTAAGGGCAGAAGTACTGTTTTGATCAACTTTGGGAGACTCACCTGGATGACCCGTAAAGGATTAAAAAAAAGAAAAAAAAGAAAAAAAAATGTTATTCCTCTGCTTTTTCCTGCCTTTTGGCCTTCCATATCCATCACAAGAGTGTGGTTTATATGTTTTTGTTCTTATTTTATAGAGTTTTTCTCCTTTTCTCCTCCCCTCTCTCATCCCATAAGAACATGAAGTCTGTTTTTGCTGAGTGATGATATAAGAGATCTGAGTGTGTCCAGTGCAAGGAGATGGATTTAAGAGGGCCTTGTTAACAGGAGATTTTAAATTGTTTTCAAAACATTTGTTTTAATAGATTTGATTCAATATCTAAGAAACGTTTTAGAAAAAAAGAGCAAATCGTTTTAAGGGGTTTTGGGTTATAGTCATGCTGATCTGCCATAGGCAGGCAAACCTTGCCTGTCATTGTTTTAGGGATTTCAAAGTTCAAGTTCATCCAGTTCGTGTGATCTTATATAGCATGAATCCTCCGAAATGGCAAAAGTTCTTCAGAAATAGAAAAGGAAGAAAAAAAGGGGGAAAGGTGAGGACGGGACAGACAGGGACATAACCCCAACACCTCCATCCAAGAACACGTTGCAGTTTTTTGTCATATAAGAGCACTGCCCCCCATCTTATGCCCTGTTCACCCCGCGGCTGAGCGTATTGAGTTTGTTACGGATAGAGTGATTGCCTAATGGCGATAATAAAGATGATACACAAAGTATCAGGATCCTTACTGTTTAATTAGGAAATGGGACTGGCTAAAAGGCTAATTTGAGTCAACTGGAAAAGAGAGGGGCTACACACCTGGGATGAATTGGGATAAAATGAGAGACTTGGACCCTTTTGGAGGGAGAGAGCATAACTTCTGGGTACTTTTGACATGAAGGTAAAAATTATTTATTTAAATCTAGGTGCCTAAGTAAAGCTTGCAAAACTGCCCGAAGCTAACAGACTGGAAGGAGAAACATTTTGTTTTGCCGCATAGGATTTTCTTAGCAGTATTACAAACGCTTTGTTTTATGGAGTCAGCGTGTGAACTTTAATTTTTTTTTTTTTATGCTAGAAGCATTTTTTCCTGATTTTACTAGGAGAATAACCTGTAGGTGGTGGCTGTTATATAAGCAGAAGATTTGCCGACAGGCATTGCTGCTGCCAGCAGGTTCCCAGCCTGAATCTTGAGGTTCAGATGATACGTTTTGCGGGCCCATTTATGTCTTACGGTGATGGCCTCTTCATTCTGCTTGTCATCAAGGAAGGGCAGGTTGGCATTTAAATCTGCTAAGGGTCATTATTCTTGGCATGAGTAAATCTGCTTTGAAGACAGATAACTAACCCTCAGTTTGACACATGGTCCGAGGCATTTTAGACGTGGCGGTCCCTTTTTTTTGTTAGCATGCCTTATTTCAGTAATTATAGCATGTTAAGCTGTGCGAGGCCTGTTCGGCCAGACCTTGTGCAGACACTGTGAAATTAACTTTTTTACCTTCCAACACGAGCTGGACCAAATTCACATTTTCTAAAGCCTTGCCGGTGAACCTCCTGCCCGTGGTGCCCATTCTCTAATGGAAAAAAAGGTGCATGGAGATTTAGTCATCTCATCTTTGCTTAATTGCTCTACATTGTAGAGGAAGGCTAGGATGCAGACATACCGGGGGGGGAGGAAGGAGAAGTAAGGGCTGGTGGCTAGCAGAAGCATTGCATGTTTGGGAGAAACAGCGATGCCAAGAATGGGTCTGGAAGATGATGACTGAGTTGAACTAGAGGACATCAGGCTCTCTCTTCAAGCTAACATTGTTTTAGGTGGGAATAACTAAGTTTAAATGGGGAGAACTCAATGGAAGTGGCATGAGCAGGTGGAGGATTGGATGAAGCAGCTGTGCTTTGCTGGAATAAGTTTTAATAGCCTTCAGTGACCAGCTATAAGACCAAATTAAGATATCCTTCCCCCCACCCCTGCAGCTCTTTTGGCAGCTTTGGGGACCAAATGTAAAAAGCCCCTGTACAACACCTGGTCTTCTATAAAGCTTTTCTTTGTAGCAGTGAATTCCTCATTGTCTCTTTTTAATGGTTTCTAAAGTGGCCCTTATACCCCACGATGCTCTCTCTGTTCCTCTTTCCTGACACACTCATTTAATTTTTAACTCACAAGGCATTTGCTTATTTATTTTCATTGTTCCTGATAATAATTCTAAGCCATTAGAGGGGAAAATTGTATTCAAAAATGCTGTTTCACACTTTATTTGTTTGATGATTTAGAGCGATGGAAAATAGCACATTTGCTGGCTTTTATAGTCTGATAATTATTCACATCCATCAAGCCATTCCAGGGGAATAAACAAAACACCAAGAAAATTACACTATTAATAGCATGTACCATGGCAAATAGGAAGGATCTTTCTCATGCTTTAATCTTAAGGCTAGAGAGAGGAGATCATCCAGTTAAACCTTCTGTGCAAGGCAAAAGCAAGCTGGCTCTGTATGGAAAGGACAATATAATAGAAAATTTCACCGCTTGATTGAGCCCATTCTAGATCTCTAATGCTGAACTTCTATCAATAAATTACACCAGAATCCATTTTTGTGGGAAACCCTGGGTCTCTAAAGACTACTTTAATACAGCATTGATTGGCGGCTCGGGAATCCTGGCACTTTCCTTGCAGGGAGATTGCTCCAGAAATTATAAAGAGTCTGGCACTTGGAGCAGTAGACTTCAGATTTCTCTGGGTGAAACTGTTTCACTCCCCCTATCTTGGATACTGGCGTAGTAAAAAAAGAGAGAACAAGGTGGTCGTCCTCAAGGTGAGATGCCATTCTAGGGGATCCAAACTGTATTTTTTCTTCCGTGGTCTTTTTCCCCACCTGCATGCCTTGTTCTCCAGCACTGAAGCTGGCCTGATAATTCATTGCTCTCGAACATCATCCAACAAACCGTGGCGACTTCTGGGAGCTTGTTTCCTGTTTTAAATCTGGCCTTGCAGTTTTTTGGGTGGGATTATAACGATCTTCAGAAATTATTATAATCCCACTCTTGTTATCCAAAAAGCTGGGTGTGTTACTAGTTGACCTGTTTTGAAGAATGTCTTCATTTAGTACTGGTTTTGCAGACCTGCCTGTTTTTAAGAAGCTGAGTTAATCCAGGGGGACAAAATGTACACTTGCAACAGTGGTTGAAGGTCAGTGTCCTTGGCATTGATTTTTGGCTGTCACGGATGTTTTCCACTAGCAGGAGCAGTCTATAAAGGGTTGCTCTTATGAGGGTTATTAAAATAGTTTATGCCGTTGCTATCCCCTTGCTTTTGTTTTGTAGCTGTTCAGGGTGGAGGAAAGAAGTTCCTGTTCCCTCTCCTGCATTGGTTGAAAGTAGTATTTCAGCCAGGGGGGCAGAGCTTCGTTGATTATTCTCTTAATTCAATTTGAATAAAGCAAAGGGTCATCCACAAAATTGCTTTTCTTGACAATGGTGAAGCATTTGGTAATCTTTAAGAAGTAATATTGTCTTCTAGTTGGAGATGGGCTGAGGTTGCTTGCCTGGATGCTAGAGGCTCTTTTGGCCAGCTAAACTGAAAATCCCAGCACTAAAGTGCACCTTATGCAGTTGGTTTGTCTGCTTTGTCATCTCTCTCTCAGAGTAAATTGAACCGTGATCAAAATTGGAAGGATCAGAAAAAATACACCGAAGGGAACTAAATTGCTTACTAAACTGGAGGGGTCAGAGTAGCAAAAACTGCTGGCAAAAAGGAAAGGTTCAGTCCTAATAAATGTAGATGTCCATACCCAGAGAAGGGGGAAAAATGATTGAGTTTTATAATGTTAGGGGGTTCATCAAGAAATCGTCCTTGGTGTCTTGGAGCAGGCGTCTTCTGCTTTTGTGTACTTAATGGAATTATATTTTTAGTTTTTCATGGCACTGAGCACTCCAGTTGCAACAGGGAAGATGTTGTACCTCTCCTTCCCCACTCCACAAGTCATCAAGATAAGGGGAGATGGAGGCACATTGAGCCAAGGAATGCTTTTGTTGTGTGCACAGAGCTTAGCAGCGTGGGATCCCAACCCTACCAACAGCAGCAAGGCCCGGGGAAGAGTAAGGAATAGCTGTGTTCTGGAGATGTTACTTGTACAGTAAAAGAAAAAAAAAACCTATAAGAAAATAGTAAAAACTAGATTAAACTGAATGAATAAATTAGGGTCCCCTAATTGTATTGGCTGCGCATACTTATTTTAGGCCATGTTAGGTTAAATTGTGTTTATAGAGCCCACAACGAACAGTTTTGGTTGCCTTAGGCATTATCTTCTAAATAAATAGGGTTGACAAGGAAATGTTTAATTTTCTTTCTGTGTAAAACGCAAATGTTGGTGCTCGTTTGCAAAGCAAAACCAAGATCTTTTATCGGGGGTAAGATTCCCCCCTCTCCATTTCCCTCTCCCTCTCCAAACGGTCAAGACTTGGGTGGTTAGGACACAAACCTGAATTATGGAAGATGCATGTGGCTCTGTGCTGAATTGGCCAGTGTCTTAGCTACTGGGTTACTTCCCCCTTCTTTTTGACCACCGATTCTGTTCTGGATTTGACTTCCTTATGTTTAATGCTTAATTAAACCAGAAATGTTTCTGCTCCAGGGTGTTTTAGTTTCAATAAATCAGCACATTTTGATAGTTTCATTAAAAAGTCTCTGGCCATCTCTAATTATACCATATTTTATAGCCATTTCAGGTTTTCACATTGAACGGAAATACAAGGAAACAGCTGTTATTTTTATGTACGCCTCGTTTCTTAAATTACAAGAAAACAGTTAACTATGTCAGAGGTGTATTTTGTCCTGGTGTATTTTGAGAAGCTGCTGAGCTACTTTAGTGACTTGACCTTTCAACGCATCTAATTTAAGTTCAGCTTTTCCTGTTAGTCCTTATTCGGATTGTTGTTCAACGTGAACCAAGGCTCAGCCTAGAAATTTTACAGATTTTTTTTTTAAATTGTGCAGAATAGAAACAATTTTGGAGTAGTTCTTGGGGGAAACTAGTAAAATGCTGCCCCTGAGAAGAGTGTGTCTGTAAGAGTGCAGGAGGTTCAGGGGAAGGGTCAGGGAGCTTGTGGGAGTTTGGTAGGTAGCAAATGGGGTGGCTTCACCTTGGTGTCAGGTACATGCAGCTCTTCAGCAACTTCAGGCTCATCGATGCCCGTTGCTCTGGGTTGATTATACAGCATCCTCCCTTGCTTGGGGGATTGCTTCAAGTTTACCAGCCGGCTGCTCTGTTGCTTTCCTTAGTCTTACAGACAGACTTTTATCCCTTAGATCCAACTGGTTCCCCAGCTTCTTCACGGAAACAAAGGAATTTCCCGTTAATCCTTGCCACCTTGATCTTCAGGGGGCAGGCTGCAACATCTGCTGGGCGAGAGAACAGAGGGAGCTCCTTGCTCTGCAGGAGCTTTTTAGTCTGGGGATCCTCATGAGCCTGAGGTTCTCTGTGCTTGCAGGTTTAGCTGCCACTTTAAACTGGTCCTGCACATGTGCATCCTTTTTTTTTTTTTTTTTTTTTGGAGAAGAGGAGAGCAAGCAAGATTTGGCCTGAGTAGCCCTGCAAAATGGACACTCCCCGGAGAGGGGAGGAACCCTGGATTCTGGCCCCTGCTCCCAATGTTGCTTATGCATTTTGTTCTTAAATAATCTTTAGGTAAAATGCACAAGAAACATTGGGTATAAAACCCTGAGCTTGCTCCTTCCTATTTGGCCTACTGATGGTTTCTTTCCATTTCTCCCAATGGTTCAACTTCAAAGGGACCGATGGATAATGCCCTTGACCTTGCACAAACCTTAGGCAGGATGGGGGCAGGGCTGTAACTGGGTTTCCCACCCATGTTTGGTTGCTACTCATGCCTAGCATTTCCTTTGGCTATAAGTAGGTGGCTCCCTGTGTAGTTATTATGCCCACTGAAATAACTGGAAGCACTTCTGCAGCAAGATGTGTATGTCTGGCCAAGTAACTGTAGGTTTAGAAGTTGAGATGGTAGAATAGGGTATATGTAGTATAAGCTTCAGTTACTGTTTTGTACTAGGTAGAAATCTGCAGGTGTTAGTGGTGCATGGGCACCGAGGGGGAGGATCCCATTCTAAATCCACCCTTGTACCAACAGAGATGCTGTGTAGTAAGCATCTTGGTAATTACAGACGGGCACTGGTGACTGCAGTCCAAATGGTGGGTACCTAACAGGGCTTATAATCATTTCTATTGAATAGCAACATTTTTTCACCTGCTGTTATCAAGGAGTTTTGTATCTAAAGAACCAGCCAAACTTCATGGTGTACGCTACATGAATGCAGGTGGCCAGTGCCCTTAGGCCATCTTTGCCATCTCTCTCATTGTTGCATGCATGCTCAATTTACAGTCTGCCTTTGATTGCAGCAACTTCCGATCTTTCCGAGCACTTGTCTTCTCTGCCCACCATTTAAGTGATCGTTCCATGTCTTGTCCTCTGGAGTTTGTAACTCATACCTGTGCAGAGCTTAGCATGGAGGGGGGAAGCCTTTTGTTTCTCTTTTGGGCTTTGGGTCTTAAGGCCAGTTCCTTTCCTCCCTTTACCCGAGAATCCATGCTTGCTCATTCAAATTGGTGGTGTTGTGTGGGTGTCACCAAAAGAGACTTCACTCCATTCTGCTATTTAATTTCCTCCCTTGCCCCAAGGAAATCCAGAAAAACGTACAGCAGTGGTGCAGTGTAATCCAACCCCAAGTTTCTGTAAGTGTTGAACCAAGTGTTGCTTCAAGACTGTCTGTTTTGTGGGTGGGGGAATAATGACTTGTAGATTTTGACTCAGTTCTGGCGAGCAAAATAGATAGAGATTTGGCTCTGCCTGCTGGGTTCCCGCCCAAGCAACTCCTTTTCATTCTCTCCATGGACCCCGCTCCAGAACTCGGCTCGGTTTCTCGCAGTCTGCAGCTTCAGATAACACAATAACCATGTTCCAATGTATTAAACTTTTAACATCCTCAAGATTCAATTAATCTTATCTTTACAACTCCCAATTACAGACACTAATTAAGTGAAAGTCGCATTGTGGACTAGGGATATTACATTAATCATCTGCAGCCTTGGAGCCATAAATTAGTTCTTTCCCAATCCTTTAGTGTTTTCCCAGAAAGAATGGAATGTTTCATTTCCCAAATTTAAGGGACGTTAATCCCACAAAGGAGTTTGGGATCGGGATTAATTTTATCACGTTTATGTAAGTGATAAATGGCCATTTAAAAAGAAAAGCTCTACCGGCTTTACCCAAGACGAATGAAATTGTATTGTTTGATAATTATACGATTTAAGGCACTGTCACCACTTTGGTCAGTGAGTCTTGGGAGCATGTTGCTATACTTATTACTGTTTTTCCTGGGATTTTTTTTTTAATGTTGTCAGTTTAAACCGGCTTAAAGGCTAAATGTTGGAGCACCTTCTGCAGAATTTCCTACTTTTGTCAGCCTTTCTGTGTTTGATTCTGCCCCTCCAGATCATTATGGGGAACTTCACTTTGACTCACTACAAAGCGAGTGTGGGAGGTGGCTTTCCTTGTTACTTCTTGCACTCTGGGTACATTATCCTTGTGGTTTTAGAACTGAGGAGCAGTACCCAGGGGCTGACCTATAGATATATCATATGCACGGTGTACTTCAGAGGTTTTACACACAGCTGGTAGCTCTACCGGGTGATGAGGCTTTCCAACATGTTCGATTCATAGATTGTAAGGGGCCAGAAGGGACCTCGGAAGATCATCAAGTCCAGCCCCCTTTGTACCAAGCAGAAAAGACAACTGGGGTCCAGTGACCCCAGCAAGGTGCCTGTCTGAGACCCTGTTTTCAGCTTCCTAAAAATTTGCCAAGCTAAATCTTTTTAGCAGATGCATGGCAAACAGAACCAAGGAGGTGATACTTCCCCTCTATCGGGCACTGGTCAGACTGCAGTTGGAGTACTGCATGCAGTTTTGGGCTCTGCACTTCAAGAGGGATGTGAATAACCTGGAGAGGGTCCAGAGCAGGGCCACTCACATGGTTAAGGGCTTGCAGGCCAAGCCCTACTAGGAGAGACTAGGGCACCTGGACCTCTTCAGCCTCCGCAAGAGAAGGTTGACAGGTGACCTTGTGGCTACCTACAAATTCATCACGGGGGCGCAGAAGGGAATTGGTGAGGCTCTGCTCACCAAGGCGCCCCTGGAGGTCACAAGAAATAATGGCCATAAACTAGCAGAGAGCAGATTTAGATTGGACATTAGGAGGAACTTCTTCACAGAGTGGCCAAGGTCTGGAATGGGCTCCCAAGGGAGGTGGTGCTCTCCCCTACCCTGGGGGTCTTCAAGAGGAGGTTGGATGGGCATCTGGCTGGGGTCATCTGAACCCAGCACTTCCCTGCCTGTGCAGGGGGTCGGACTCGATGATCTGTTGAGGTCCCTTCTGACCCCAACATCTATGAATCTATGAATTTTTGGCTGCAACTTTCCATGCAGGATATCTGTCTTAAGCATTTTAAGGTAAATTGCAGTCAAAATGGCTTAGCCAAAGTAGGTAGTATTCCTGAGCATTAAGCCATAGGGCATTGTTTTGCCTTAATAAAACCAAATCTGCCTGCCTTTCTTTGAGTAGCTCTTTCGCCTGTGTATTTTGGAGCAAAGACATTTAGCATGTGTGCATATGTCAGAGAGAGACTTCCTGTGAAGAAACCTTCCAGATCTGATCCAAGAAACATAGAAAATGAGGGTTGGGAGGGACCTCAGGAGGTCACATCTAGTCCAAACCCCTCCTCAAAGCTGGACCAGCCCCAACTAGATCGTCCCAGCCAAAGCTTTGTCTTAAAAACCTCCAAGGATGTTACCCACCACCTCTCTGGGTAACACGTTCCAGTATTTTACTACCCTCCTAGTGAGAAGATTGTTCCTAATATCTAACCTAAACTTCCCTTGCTGCAACTTGAGCCCATTGCTCCGTGTTCATCATCTACCCCCACTGGGCACAGTCCAGCTCCATCCTCTTTGCAGCCCCCTGCAGGGAGTTGAAGGCTGCTGTTAAATCCCCTCTCAGTCTTCCCTTCTGCAGACTAAATAAACCCAGGCCCCTCAGTCTGTCCTCATAAGTCATGTCTCCCAGCCCCTGAATCATTTTCATTGCCCTCCGCTGGACTATCCAGCTTGTCTACATCCTTTCTGTAGTGGGGGTCCCAAAACTGGACAGTACTCCAGGTGTGGCCTCACCATTGCAAAGTAGAGGGGAATAATCAGTTCCCTCAATCTGCTGATCCAACTGGAACGAAAAAGTTCAGCTTCTGCTCAGCAGATTACTTTTTGGAATGAACAGTAAAGATCTCCAAAGATTATATCAGCAATGAGTAGTGTATTCTCAAGATGACCAGGAGTTTTCCTGGATTTGCAGCTTGTGGGTCTGGTAGCCTGCGTTTGTCCAGACACTGGAAGTGAGAAGAGGGAAGCAGGTTCTTCTAGGCGCTCACTGTAGACATCCAGGTAGTACGGAGGAGAAAGTTGGTTGCAACAGTAGAGGTCTTGTCTCATTCTGTCCGAAGAAACAAGAGTCACTCTAAGGGGCTAGGGATGATGATGAGTTGGGACAAGGAACTATTTTGTGGGAAGGAGAGGTAGGCTGTTGGTAGGTAGGAAACCTGGGAACTGGTTTAGTGGAGTCAGGGGATTAGGAGGCAGTGGGTGTTTGGTGGAGAGACAGAGATTAGATGAGGATCAGGAAGGGACGACTGGGTTTGCTGAGCAGGATGGGTAGGAGTGGTAGGGACTGGGAATGGCTCAGCAAGTGGAGTGACATTGGGGTGAGAAGCCCAAATACTGGAATGGAGACTGGGATTAGGATGGAAAGTGGGAATGGAGAAGAAACGGTACTGGGATACAGGCAGGCTGGAAGGAAGAGGGTCAAACTTGTGGGGAATGGACAAAAGAGTCTGCCTTAATTAAAATATGTTGCCATCCCCTCCTGAATGGAACCCAAGTTTCCTGACTCCTCATTCTCATACCAACATCTGTGGCACTTTCTGGCAGATTATTTTATTCCCTTTTTATTTCTAGTCCATGCAGAGGCTGGTATTTTGTGCCTGCTTTCATTTAATCTGTTCAAGTGCTAAAGGTCTGACTGGTGGTTCTCTAGGTCCCAGCTCCTGCTGTTGACCCATGTGGATGTTGGTTTGATGCCATATGAGGCCATTTCTATTTTTTATCTTTTTGCTTTTTTGTCACCCCAGGCAGCGGATATGCATGCTGTGTTCAAAGGTTAAAAAGTCACGCCTGAGAAAATTAAAACACCAGAATTAAGGTTGCCTGCATATTAAGTACTTATTTTGTTGCCCTCTGTCTTTTTATTGTATTTTATTTTTCTAGGAGGGAAGATAGACTGTTTGTCCATACCATGGAGAAAGGTCTATTTGTCACTCAATTAGCTTGTGAAGCATGTAGTCCTAGATTATCTTGCCAAAGGAAAAGGCACTTATAACAGATTCATCCTTTTTCATGTTTGGATTTTGTGGGTTTTATAACCCTTGAGATCCCTCAGTAATATCTTGGAAGAAAAACAGGCATGTGAATTATTGGGTTCCTGTCCCATATGTTCTACTGAACTTTTAATGAAGTTGCTTTTGTTTAGTGCCTAGATACTCCTTTGATTAAGGTTGTATAAATATATAGAATAATTTCATCTAGAACTTCTTATCTGTTAAGTTTCAGTGCAACCTCCCGGTCTTATCTTGTACGCGTCTTGTACGCATCTTTCCTAATGAAAAAAAAGTTTAATTCATTCCTCATACTGCTTTACTCCTGGGTTTCCCTGCGCTGCATTACCATATTGCCTCATTAAACATCCTTTTAAAATCTTTCCCTTCTAGCTCATGATTCACTCTGTGTGAAGTCTTCTGATGCTGTAGCACATGAAAATAACACAGAAGAAGACAACCCATTGTGCCAAGCACTCAAGGACTTCAGCTTCTCCAAAATAAAATTTTGGTTTTCTTCCTTGTATTGTAATGAATTTAATTGATACCGTTAACATTTTCCAAAATTTTGGGGTTCTACTTCTAGCTGCCAGCAAATTGTTGGAGTTGTGCTACACTCCCTTCTACCTGCAGTTATTTAAATCTCAGTGACTTGGGTTCTTGTTTTTTTTAAAATTTGTGATGCTGTATTTTTTTTCTGATGCATGTAAATTGTTTCCGTAGGTATGCCATACCCCCGGAGCATGGCAAGCGGCTGGAACGCCTGGCAAAAGGTATGCTCACTTGCCCACTTTGCTCATGTTGCTTCTGTTCAGACAAACGTGGATATGTGTTATGAACACATCCCTGGGATGAGTCGCACCCTTGATTTTTAAATCGATTCATGTAGCATTGAGACAGGCCTGCTTACTATAATTTGCTCTTGCTAGAGGTAGCTGATGAATCTACACTGGGTATATCAGCCCCACAGCCAGAGACCTTGTCATCTTGTCAGCAATGCTGTAAACAGTTGCTGCTGGTACAAGTGGCTTCTCAAAGCCTCCGTCTCCTGACACACCAGGCTAAAATAGATGGAAAAACTTTCATTTTGAGATGTTAAGACCAAACCATGGAGCTGTCCTGGGAATGAATTCAATAAGAGACCCACCATGCCTCTCCGCATGCCATACATGGCTTGTGCCCATCGCAATGACATGAGCTCTACTGATCCCTTTGCTTGGAGGGCCAGCTCCTGGGCCGCTGTGAAGCTTTCCCTCCTCACTCTGCTTTGTGCAGCCTTTGAAAGAGGAAACATTATAATTATTTGTGCTTCCCTCCTTATAAATCTGTTAAAAACAAACAGCATTTGTATTGATTACTGCTGAACATTTTTCATAAAGAAAATGCTTAGAAACTCAATAATGGTGGATACAAGGATCATAATTATGGGAATTCTCTGTTCCCAGTGTATATATTGTCTTTGGGAGTAGTCCTCTTATACTGGGCCTCTGTAGTCTGATTATTTCTCTTGCTTCCCCTTGCCTTATGATTGAACCCTGTTTAGAAGGGAGACGTAGATCCGAGGCCAGTGGAGCAGTGGGACACTCCCTATCCTTTAAGGATCTTTCATATTCTAGAATCATTTTATTCTTTTTGATGAAGCAGACATTTCTCTTCTGAGTTTTCAGGGTGGGGGAAGGAGTCTTCTCTAGCAAAGTGATTATGTAAATGTGCCTGCAGCGTAGAGTCAAAACTCAGTCGTTGCATCACCAGAGCTGGCTCATCCTAACGAGGTCCTGCATCCTTTCAGTTCTTAATAAGCCCTTTCCCACCAATTTCCTCCTGGAAACCTTCTGCTTAATAGCTTAGAAGAGTTTCTCTTCATGCATTGCTCTTCCCAGGACAGTTCATCCAGGTTCCTACCTTTTAGAGCCCATCAAAAAGGGAAAGGTAGGACTGAAAAAAAAATATGTTGGCCAACGTCTTAGTATGCAAAGAAAAAGGGGAGGACCATTGCTGTCGTTTCTGCAACAGTGGTCACAACATTTTTTTAAAGGCTAGCATCTTATCACATTCACCCTGCCTGGCTTGGATGTAGAACATCCTTACTGGCCTCATCCTACTGCTACCCCTGCCTTCTTTGTGATCATGAAGGATTCCTATGAAAGATTTCTCTTGGTGTCGTTCCTGGAATTGTGAAAGCATGTGGATTTGCTCACCGAATCTCAGACTAGTCCCGTAGCAGAATTAACCAGCCAATTTGGCCACCACTTTCATTCTTACTGGATCACAAAAGCATTTTTTTTTTTTTTTTTTGCTCCTGAGCTCTACTTGTTTTCAGATACAAGCCCATCTTCAGCTGCCGAGACCCCCATACGAACACACTTGTTTGGATCCCCTGCCCCTTTCCAGTGTAATCCTAGGGGCTGCAGTATAGTGCCAGCTCTTCAGTGGCAGGGATAAAGTTTGGCACTCCATCACGGGAGGCAACATTAGGATTGTAGGATGGACTTTGGACAGTCCTATGAGGGTACTTGTAAGGTGTGCTTGAGTTGTGCTTAATAGATTGCTGTTTCTGCGCACTTAGAAATGTTAAGACTGCAACGTATGGGGAGCCGTCCCAAGTCAAATCCTTGCTTCAGGACAGTTAACTGAAAACAATGCCTCCCTTTCCAGAGAGGTATACCTTGAGCATCACACTTATAGCAGTCATCATATAGATGACTTACTCTGCGTTCAGTCGAAGATGATGGAAAACAAATATCTGTGACACCTGTAACATTTGGAAAATGTTTCCGTTCTGTTTCTAATTGGATGCTAGCTTCCAAGCTGTACTTGCAATATTAAAATTTCTTGCTGACAATCTAACAGTTTTATTGATCATTACATACTAAATAAAAGCCAATCCATGGGTCAAGATTAGTTTACACTGATAGGAATGATAGTCCCAGGTTAAGGTCACATTGGCCTTGTGATCACTAGTGACATTTACATTAATAGAAGTAGCAAATTATTGCCTTGGAAGGTAGCCTGTCCAGGCTGTTTCAGATCCACCTAACTGAGTTTAGGAGTCACGTTTTCTGAAAACTATCATTTCAGTCATCAAAAAGGCCAATACATCTAGATAATATCTCTAAATTTTAGAGAACCTGAACTCTTTCACCAGGTTATAACAGCTTAAGGAATCTTTCTGAAATCTCGTGCCATTTTGTAACTAACTCTACCTGATGTCAGTATTGGGACTTGTTAATATTGGGCAATGCAACAACCACTCACAAATTGCTAATGAGCTGATCCGTATTTTGAGATTTGTCTTCTCCCCTGTTGCTTTGCTTTCAGCTTGATTAGGGAGGCACAGGACAGGTCCTCTTCACACACTAAAATGGAACAGGGTCACTTTTTAAGCATTTCCCCCCCAACCCTATGCATCAGCTAACTATTATATAGATGTTCAGCACAGTGAAATGAGTTTGCGATTAATGTGGAAAATGAATAGCTGAGCTATAAATGGGCTTGCTGGGAGAGTTTTGGAGCCCATGGAGAGAACGTTAATGTGTTGCCACGTTATTGGTGCTAATCACTTAAAATGTGCTCCTTTATTAGTAGCTTTAATGAGAGCCACTTAAACTGTGCATTAAAAAGAGGAACTGCAGAGAGGGACGACAAACTGGGTGGCAGGCAGTCATAATTCTAATTGAAATGCTTTTAGTACAAAAAGGTAGCCAGAATCCAGTAATTCTTTGCACTTTCTAAAGCCTCCCCCTTATATCCCATCAATTGGCTTTGTTTCTAAGGCTGTTTTTTTTTTCCACAAATGCTTGTGGGATATTTTTTCTTCAACCCTCAATTTTGATTTTATTTAATCAGGTACCAAAAAATGGTCAGTGTTGTCTGGAACAGGACTGTGGGGTTGAAAGCCCAGGCAGGTGAAAGGTAGGAGACAAGGGAGGGTGAGAGCCTTTATGTGGGTTTAGGTTAGTATCCCAAGACTTCCATAAGAGCTCGGGGCTCCCAGGTTTTGCACACGTGTAGGAACGCTGTCTCTTCCTTAAAGGCAGTAGATGGTTTAAGATGAACGGATGAAGCATATTAGGAATGGTGGCTGATCTATAGCTAATCTGTATGCATACCTTTTACCTTTAGGTTTAAAATTGTGGATTTTTGGTATTCTGTTTCAGTTTTTTGGGGGTGGTTGTTTTGTTGTTTGTTTGTTTTTTTACCCCAATCCTAGGCATCATGAATTAATGGACTTCATATTGCTAGTTTTGTGTCTAGTGGCACTGTTCTTTCTGATGGTGAGAGAATCTGTCCAACTCAGACCAGACTCATGGCATGCAGCCAAGCCATAGGGACCTTTTACCTTTGTAAACAGCAAAAAGTCCCTGTGCATTGTCCCTTGTTTTAGATGGTGGTGGGGTAAATATATACTTTTTTTTCCCCTTTTGTGTTTTTCACCAACTGAAACTAAAAACAGTGGAATGCCTGCCCATACTTTGATGGTGCATTAGGCTAGCACAGGTAAGGCATGCCTGCTTTCATAGCCACTGGTGTACAAGAAATTCTGAGACTAGTGTTGCATCCTACCACCTTCAGATCTCCAGGGAAAATTGCTGTGTACCCATTGAGTAAACTGGCACCCATTTTTGGTACGAGGCTTGGACTTGCATTTCTGGATCCATAGGGAGACATCTTAACTGCTCTCCCAGGCGTGCCTCTTGGTTGAAAATACTCATTTGTAATTTTTACCCTCCTCCTCACTGCTACCTCACTCTGTGTGTGGTGGAGGAAGGTAGTAGGAGATAAGGACCAGTACAAGGCACCTTGACCTAGGCTCTGTAGACACTGTGCTGCTTTATTTTGCTCAGAGTAACATGGATGCCCACCAGTGAGTGCATAGGCAGGGCAGAGCAGCGTGCAGAGTAGGCTGCCTACTGTTAAGCTTTGTAAGTCTTCTCGGTTCCTGGCTGCAGTACAGAAGGCAGAAGAAAAATGTTCCGGGATTAGAGCACTAACCCCTGGCACCTGGGAGACCTGGATGCAGTTTCCATCTTGTGCAAGCTTGAGCAAATCACTTAGCCTCTCCCTGCCTCGGTTCTCTATCCATGTCAGGTAGATAAATACATTAAAAAAAATGCAGGCTACTTGGATACCCCAGTGACTACCTGTGAGTACTATAGATAATTTGTGAGTGAGGATGAACATCCGTGCTTGGTCTTGAGGCACTGTATCATTGGGAATGGAAGTTCAGGGAAGAAGGCAGTGTTTTGTGAGAACCCCTGGGAGATTTGTAAGGCAGACCTTATTGTCAAGACCAAAGATAGCTTGCTGCGACTGAAATATGGGTCTTGGGCCAGGAAGATGGTGGATGCGGGTAGAAAAGATGTCTGATGGTGAAATCCTAAAGTCCCTGATTTTGCACCTGTGGGAAACATTGCAATGCCAGCAGCATTACCCGAGGCAAAGTGCCTCGTGTACCTCCTTTTTTGTAGTGCTGGGGAATGGCCAGGAGAGAGATCCATCTGTTATCAGAGATGTCTAACACGTGACCCTGTGTCAAAAACAACTGTGGATCTTTGTCATTGTCACCATCTTGTAGGCAACACAAGCAAGATAATCAGCATGCCCAACCTTGCCGTTTTGTTTTCACCTTATGTAAAATATTCAGGCATACTAACGTTCTGCTGGCTCATTTTGATGGTGGATCGGTGTTTCCTGCTTGGTGAATCTGTCTGTGCTGACGTTCATTTCTTCTGAATACCTCTGCAGGATTTTTCCCAGGAAGCTCTCAGGGATGTGATGCCTTTCTCCGTCACAAGATGACCCTCATTTCACCCTCCATCTTGAAGAAATATGGCATCCCGTTTGACCGGGTATGTACAGAGGGCATTTCAGGGATATGTTAGTTGGCTAAGAACTGGGGCTGCTGCTTCTGTTGGAAGGAAACCATTTTGGGATGGACATGCTGGGGAAGAGAATGCTTCGCTTTGCAATATAAAAACGCGCTGTCCATTTAAACCAGGTGATTGTTTAAAAATTAAAGATTCACCGCTTGGCTAAGGCAATCCCTATAAAGTGCTTCCAATAGTGAAATTTTGCATTTGAACTGCCTTCTGCATTCAGCTAACCTAAACCTAAGCCTTGTTAACCTGTGAATTGAGGAGTATTCTGTTTTACTGGGGGGGAAGGGGAACAACAATTCTGTGGCCTCCCCAGTGGTGGGCAGTAAATGTTAGTGGTAGTTTTGGGAATCCCATTTCTGAATTTCCCTGCTCTAAACAGAGCTCTAGAGCTAGAGACAGAAATTACCTCTCACATCACCAGACTTTTTGGTTTAAATGAAGCTTTGTCAATAAGATGATGCGACTCCCCCCTATCTTCTGGTCCGAACTAAGGCTGGGAAGTAATTGCAGAACACTTGCCCTGAGTCCTGTACTTTTAGGTGTGAGATTAATTACACGGTTTTTTGCTACCACTCCACCCAAGGTGATTAGGATCTTTGTTGAATCAATCTTATCACTTCTGCCACTGGTTGTTAGTCCCGCACATAGCACTTATCTGTGGTCAGATGGCGTTAGTACAGGGTCTGAAGCAATGGCCAATGGCGGGGTGCAGGGCTGGGGAAATAGCTGAAGGGTACAAGAATAGGAAGAGCTAGAAATTAATAGAGGAAAAGTGACTGTCCTTTCTCATTACCTTTTACATGCCCATTTGTGATTGGTATTGCCAGTGCATTTTCCCCGAGATACGAATGCCTACTTCCTGATCATTCTCAAAGTAGGGATTTGTTAGAGTTTGGGTGCCTGAGACAAGGCACGGACCAGAATTGAAGGGCTTCATCTTCCTTTGAGATGGAATTGAATGCTTTCTCTTTTTTTAGAAATAAAAGATTCTGGTGCTCTGTGTCAAGACTATGAATTCATTCAATTTACTGCTCCAGAAGCTGCTTCATTTTTCCTAGTGAAGGCTGCGATGAAGGAAATGTGAAGTGCCATCATCTGACTTTTCAGATCAGCTTACTGTCAGTGCAGTGGAGACTTGTGAGAAGCCGTGTGGTGCTTGTGGCTCAGTATCAGCACCCAGACTGGGCCCATTTTTCACATGATGGTTGATCACTGTACTATAAGGGACAGTAAGCGGAGTTTGTTTTTTTTTTTACATTTCCACTCATGGAGCCTAATGTTCAAGTATGAACAGGCACATATCTGCTTTACACAGTTAAGAAACTCCATTAAAGAAGTACAGATATGGGTTTTGTAGTCCCTTAGTATGCCCATGGTGAGAATTCACTCTCTTGTGTAAAGGATTTCTCCATGACATTTTTTTTCCATTTTCCATTGGCCCAACTCTGTAACTAGTGTCTCATGCTACCCTAAAGACTTTGAATTTTGGAGTCCCAGGTCAAGAGGAACATGAGCTGATTCAAACCTAAAGATAGGTCACTGCTTTATCTCAGAAGGATGATGAAAATGAAAAAGCAGGAACCTCTACTATATTTTTTACATTATTCTATTAAGAGGAGTTTGTTACTTGTCACTCTTTCCTCCTACAGAGTGTGAGAAGCAGCAAATAGGGAGATAATTTCATTCAGGCAGCCTATTAAGGCATCATTTTACCTCTCATGAAGGCCATGGTAAAGTAGATAAAAGTCTTCTATAAGACTTGAATTGGTTGCATATACCAAGCATTGCTATTTTCTTCCTTCCAAGTAGCTGTTGTAATGTTCTTGCTTTTCCTTTTGCTTGCTGGTCTGAGCAAAAGTTTACATTGACTGCTGATTGGAAACTGAATAGCTTCTGATCAGTAATGTAGCAAATTTCTACTTCTCTTCTCGGAAAAGATTTGTAAAAAGGGCAGTAAAGGAAGGATTTTTCACAACTGATCCCAAGAAGGTTTTATTGAACAGTGTCGGTTGCGGGGTAACTTGTAAAATGTTTTACAGTAGGGCCTCTCCAATGTGCTGCTTGCTGAGGAGTCTGTTCTAGCTTCCTAGACGGTTTTTTCCCCTTATGGATCTTTTGATTTGTGAAGCAAAGGAAATGTGCAAGTGTGTTGAGTATGAAAGATGTGTGTGTGTGCGCACACAATATTATGAACACCAGGTGTCATGGGGGCTGTGTTTTCTGACAGTCCTCAGAGTCAGTCTTAGTTGGTCACTGCATTTATTGAAAGCCAAGAGGGACCCAAATGATTATAAAGGAAGAAATCCTTTTAAGAGCGAACTCTCTCTTTTAAAGGAGAGGGGATTATTAACATTCGGGGGGGCGAGTATGACTGGGAAGCCTGACTGCAAGAAAGCAGAAGGGATGTGCTTTCATGAGAGCTTCCCTCTTCCTCTGTGCCTGTTTGAGGTGCTCACTTAAAAACCTTTTAATAGTGAGGCGAGGGAAAGCAGGAAGACTTCCCTAGTCTGAGCAACCAACCGCTGGAAAAATCCTAACCTGGAATAACAGCTTCTGGAGCAAGCGCATCAGTGTTCAGGGAAAGACTAATGCCCTCCTCCTTGTGGGAATTCAGGTAGGGTCCCTTCATCTAAATTCCTGGCAGATTTCAAAGAAGTTAATCCACACACGTTTATAAATCTCTGTAGTGGTATTTACTTCTGCAGAATAAAAGCAGATCGATACCAGAGCTTTTTAATAATTAAAAATGTGTATTTCTGTAATCCCCCATTGATTTCTCCATTTATTCTTCACGAGCTTGCAGAAGTCAGTAAATTCAGGCCTTTCTCCATGAGTGGCAGTTTGTGCTGGCTTTCCCTCAATAGTTATTACTTTTCTACATGGCCTATCCATCATCCTGAGCGCTCCTTCATTTATTGTAGGGATAATGTTGACAGCAGTGACATGGAGGATGTACACTGTGGGCTGGAAATGAAGACACCAGGATGTAGATTTTCTGACAGGAACATAATCTTTCCATCTTCTTAACTTAACGATCTGCAGCTCTGCTTTGATTTATGAAGGGGCTGGGTGGGATGGTGTTCTGTGGAGCTGAGTAAGGATCGGCCTTGAGCACCTGCATGGGTGGATCTCGAATTTTGAGAAGGGGGATGCTGATGGTATGGAGCATCATCGTGCATAACATGACTCTTTTCTTCAGTTGAAAGAGGAACTGGAAACTTTACTAATGCTCTAGGAGCCTAGCACTATATAAGATCAAAGCAAAACCAACTATAACTTTATTGGATTCTGCACTGATTTGTTAGATAATATATTAAATTTAAAAATCACAAGAAATTAGACAAAAGTGGTCAACATTGTCAAGTATTGTGTCATTAGTCCTGTAGGTGTTATAGTTAAATGTGCAGCTCTTATTCAGAATGGTAAAACAAAATCTAGCCTTCTTGAGCATCTTGACACTGCTTTCAAACAGCCTGACCTGAGAGCAGCTGTGAGGCATGTACCCCCTAGCCGAGTAGCGAGCTTGGGTGCTTGCAGACTGGGAGGGCCTGGGTGGGACTTGTCAGGGAGACTGGATAAGCATGTCCGTAAAACCAATTTCCTCCTGTCTCTTTTGGGTGTCTGCTGCATGTATGTGTTGTGGTTTAAGCCTGGAGATTTAACAGTTCTTGCTTTAAAAAAGAAGTTTGCCTTGTTCATAGAGGCAACCTGAAAGAGGTTTTTTTGAGCAGGACTTTACTGAACAAGACTTGAGGAAAGGGATGATCCTTTGACCCCAGCTGACTTCCTGCCCCTGGGGCAGGGGGCAAGACTCGATGATCTTCCGAGGTCCCTTCCAGCCCGAATGTCTATGAAATCTATTAAATCCATAATGGGAAACTTGTAACAAAAAATGGACTCGTGCCCTTGGCTAGCTTTCCATGCCTGGCTGAGTTTGTTGTAGAGCTTTTCTGACTCACTTATATATTTTTTTTTAAACTCTTCTGTTTATAGTTCTTATGTTTGGAAGTTGTGTGGAAACCTACATGAATTCTCTAAAAGTCAAATTTCTTTTTAACTTTCCACCTCTTACTGTCTAGACATATTTTCAAGTTATGGATGACTGTTTCTAAAATCCCATTTTAGGTTCTTAAACCATTTTGTTGAGACTTCCCCCTGGTAGGAAATAATCCCAAGTGTTGCTGCTTCCCATGCAACTACCTCTGCAGTATAGGATCTGTCAACACTTCTAGTACTAAAAAGGCGGGGTCAGGTCAAATTTTGACTCTTTCCCATTTAGGAAAATGAAGATGATACCACCTTCCTAAGGGTGTGTGTAGAAGAGTTCATGTACAAGCACTAGATTGATGACAAATAACTTTATAATCAATGCTGTATGTAAGCAACAGTAATTTTGAGTGACTTTTGAGATGACAGCTCTAGTCAGAAGTTTTCTGTGACTGAAGATCCAGTAATCTCCTTAAATCAGTAATATATATGTATATACATATGTGTGTGTGTATGTTTATGGGTGTGTGTGTGTGTGTGTGTGTATGAAATTACAACAAAATAAACATGCACAAGTAGACAAATAGTGGAATATCATTTTTAGTATTGTCTGTCCTGTTCTGGACATGCAAATACAAGCTTGGGGAGGGCTGGCTGGACGATATAGTGAACTAGTTTAAAATCAGGATGCATGAAGGCTGAGTACTGAGTCAAAGAACCCAAGGCTGAACTGATTCAATCTTCACAGGTTAGTCTAAGCTGTGTAGACTGAACTGATAAGCAAGTGAACAGACATTCACTTTTGATTCCAGAAATGCAGTCACATGTCTGCAGTGGCCCAGGCCAGAAGCCAGGGGACGCTAGAGCATACCTCCCTGCTCTGCTGGAGCAGACAGCTTGGACCAAGGCTAGCCTGCCCACCCTGCAAGGGAGGGTTTGCAGGGAAGATGCAAATCATCCTGGGATGCTGGGGGGCTGTGAGTTAATTTGAATCTGGAGGGGATCTGGGGCAGAAGTTCAAAAAACAGATTTAACCTAAATCAGTTAAGTCTGATACTGCATCCATCCAGGATTATTGTAAAGTGGTTTTGGCCATTTTTAAAGTGGTTTATGTGCACTGAACTTTGTTGTGCTGCAGATCTGAACCCGTTTCCAATCACTTTATGTGTAATTGCTGTCCCTAGCCAAAATGTTGCTTTCATGTGGGGGTGAACACACAATACACGGGTTATAGTCAGGAAGAAAATCCCATTTGGGTGGCCCTGCTGACTTGTCTGCCCTTAACCTAATTGCTCATTTTTCAGGAACTCTTCAGAACATTAGAGATACAAAAAGCCCTGTTTTTGTCATTTAACCCTTTGGTCACAGTGATTAAACTGCTTAAGGTGACAAGGGTTCCTGTCTCTGTCTGCTGCTATCCATTACTAAACAACTTCTTAATAGAAATACTTTTTATTGAAATGATTTTAAAGGATATTAAATCAGTACTCCAGTTGTCTCTTCTACCAGTACTCAAGAGTTGTCTTTTCCCCTTTTTAAAGATTAACTATTTATTAGCCTGTATGATGACACTGTGAAAGAGGCTCTTTTCTTCTGATCCTTCTGGAGAACCTTGCTCAGCGAAATTTCCTAGGGCTTCGTGCAGTTTATCTCCATTATGTTTGCTTCTCCTATGCCACTAGATAACACAGGGAGTAGTATCATAGGGTTTTTTAAATCCTTTTTTCACCCCCCCACCATTTTTTGCTTCCAGATCACTCAAGAAGCCGGAGAATTTATGATCACGTTTCCTTATGGCTACCACGCTGGATTCAATCATGGCTTCAACTGTGCAGAGTCCACCAATTTTGCCACACTGAGGTGGATCGACTATGGGAAAATGGCTACTCAGGTAGGTGTCTCTGTTTGGAGGAGCAGGTTCCTAATTCCTTCTAGGTGACGAAAGGCAAATAAATGAACAGGCCTGCAAACACAAATATAAGGATGAAAATAGTATCCCGCAAAGAATATGCACTTTCCAGGGTTTTATGCCCATTTGATGGGGATTGTCATTCTACTCCGTCTTCTTACCTGTAAGGTGTTTATTGCATATTATTGGGAGGGTTGCTTTAGTATGCAGAGAGAGGTTGATGTGATGTTTTAGTAGCTGGGGTGAAGCAGAAATCTACCACCTTACTTAAGTACTGCAGGGAATGAATTACCCCTGAGTAACCAGTATTTTACTCCTCTGTACTCAACTGGAAAAAAAAAAAAAAGTTGAAAGGTGAAGTCATGCAGCTGTTGGAAACTTGACAAAAATGTGCAAGTGACCTGCAAATAATTGATTTTTTAATTTTTTTTTATTATTTTTTTTTTTTTTTTGCAATGTGAGAAACTTTGTTCAGGTCTCAATTGCTGGGAGAGGCGAGGGAACCATTTGCTTCCCTGCATACAGCACCTTTCAGTTTCTGGGACGAACCTTCGTAAGAGGGCTTCAGTCAGAGACCCTTTTCTGTGCAACATGTTTCCTTTGACAGCTCAGTAGTCAGAGCTGTTCCTTTTGACAGCTCACCGGAGCTGTTGGCCTTCAAGGCAGAATGCATGCTTCATTTGTTTTGTCACTTTTTTATTTGCATCTACATCAGTGGCAGTGAGGAGAGAGCTTCCAAGTTAATGAGTGGATCTAGTCAACAGCAAAGGTATTTTGCATGTCTTGCCCTTGAAGGGGTGGTAAGTCAAGTCATTGGGTTTGCACAGAAAGCCATGTGCAAGTGCTGAAGTATAGAGCTAGATTGCACTTCTGGTCTTTTTTTAGTGATGGTCCATTTTTCCTGCATGTTGCGAGAGCGGATGAATATTTACACAGGTAACAGCAGTTTAGTGTGTGGTACTGTCCAAGCAATGCTAAATTGACTTGGAGAAGGACTTCATTTCTGCCATAGAGTGACATCGCCTTCAAAGTCTGAAATGGGCTATACCTGAACACTGATTTTCATAATGAGCTCGACTGCTTTGGTCCCTGGATCGAGGCACTGAGATGCATACAGATTCAGTAGTGGCTTGTGTTGTGCGTGTATGGAGTAGATAGTTGATCATGAAGTTTTTTTACCCTCCCTTCACAGCCTTGGGGATATTTATGTTCCTGACTTTTCATCTTCAAGCTGTAGTCCTTTCAGCTCTCTTCTTCCCAGCCAACCCAGGATATCCTGGACATGATTTTAGTCGCTGCTAATCATTGATGGTCATTAATCAATGTGAATGGCTGCTGCTTCAGTGATGTGAGGCACTTCCTTCTGCTCCTGAGAGGCTGCATGTGTTTGTCCTAGTTTCCATTTCTTGCTTGGCTGTCGAGGAACTTGTGGAATCCCAGAAACTACGGTGACTTGAAGAAAAGTTACTCTTCATCTTCCTGCCTCTTTCTTTCAAGTTCTCAATTTTTAATGGATCAATACAGTCTGTCCAGCTAGGAGAGGGAGATGCTTGTAACTAATGACACCCTGCAGAGGCTCTTCTCTCTGCTACATCCTCATCCTCCTTGCTCAGTGTTCTGTGACATTGCCTAGGTAGGCACAGGCAGACTGGCTGCGACTATCAAATGCCATCATCTTCAGTGTCTGAGCAGCTCATCCCATAGAAAGGTGCCCATCCCTTCAGGCTGCTGAAAGGTGAAGTGCCTGCCTCATTTATTTTTCCAGTAATTTGCAGCGCATGGTCTCGGGGGATCTGTTATTAGCTGACAAATGTGACATTTGAACTCTATACTTGTTCTAAAATAAATTCCCCTTACCTCCGCGAACATACATCTTGGCAGTATTTTTTATTGACAGTTTGGAGGAAATGTGAGGCTGCTTGATGGGAATTCCATCGTGCGCCGCTGTAGCTCGGAGCATGAACAGAATTCATCAGCCAGCGCTGTCTTGCCTTGTCACATGTTGTAGTCGCAACCTGCTTCCCTCCTTGAGCTCAAGTCTGCTTTGACTTTTGTAGAAGGGCTGGTGCGAGTGAGGCTGTAGATCTAGACAGTCATTCAGATTAGACTGATTTTTTTCGATTCTGGGGTAAGGCACTAGAGATTAGGGGCTTTAGCCAAGAGCTGTAGTAATTATTTCCAAGCACGTGCGCCATAATAGAACAAGTGTCTCCAGATAGGGCTGGCGCCGACTTCTTCAGAAGGAGACTTAAAGCTATTATACTATGCTTGACTAGGGAATCATAAACCATGGAGAAAAACTTCTACTTAACTTCCAACTGGTTTTAGGCCGTGTGCAGGAAACGGAACCTCTTTCCAATACATTTTTATTAATTTTTCAAGGTCTGATGGCCCAGGGTCCACAAAAGTATATGCTAGGGCAGTGGTTCTCAAACTTTTTTTCGCAGATCACTTGAAAATTGCTGAGGGCCTCGGCAGACCACTGAACAATATTTTTTTTTGTTCTACAAATCAAAGCACACAACTCATATTTGAATATCAGTAGTCTTACCTTACAAGTACGGGTATTATCGATTGCTCTGCAACCTTTCTGCGGACCGCCCGAATGGAGCTCGTGGACCACAGTTTGAGAAGCTCTGTGCTAGGGAGTTGCAGGGCTGGTCGCAGCCATGTCGTTTTTAGTTGCTTTCTTCCCTGATGTTGGCTAGACCATAGCCAGTTCCTTTGAAGTTGAACTTCAATTTTTTCATCTTAATTTTTTTGAAATGCCATTAAATTAAACTAACTTCTGCTGAAATCAAAACTAAGTGGATCCTGTCGATGCAAAGCCGTTTTAAGGACCATGGAATTTGTAGCCGTAGTAGCTGTTCTGGCTTGGAACATCTTTGGTGCCTGAGCATGGATTGAGTAACATCTGGCTAATATGCTAGAGAGGCAGCATCAATTCCTGTATAATTTAAAATTTAATTAAAAAAAAAAAGTGGGGGGAAGCAGGCATCCGTTATGGATTGAAAGAAAAATTCTGATTTTTTTTTTTTTTGCAGTGCTTTCTGGCTGAGTCACCAAGCTAGAATGATAGCTGGAGTAAGTGACTTCATCTCTAACCTCACGTATGCTAAGCTTCTTGAAATTCTCACCATTGCAACTCCATTGGTAGCAGAGAGGGTGAGGGACTAGTGTGAACAGGCTGTTAAACATTGTGCCTTTGTGTTGTCAAGACCTGCTCTGGGTAGGGTTAGGAAAGAGTGGTGAAAGTGCCTTCTGCCAGCCTACTCCAGTGGTCCTACAACCGCTGTGCAATTTCAAGAAAAAGATCCTTGTAAATACCTTGCCAATTGGGCATAAATTCCAAGCTATTAATGATAACAATTTTGATATTAGTGATGACTAACCAAAAAATGACCTTTATAAGGGAAGAAAAGATGAACGATACTTTTATGCAGCTACCTCTGCTTCCTGCTTCTCCCCCTTTCAAATATCTGACCCCTGCCAAGGTGTGCTGCAGGGTAAGTAAGGGGCAGGGTGGACCCCAGAAGTCTGAGATCCCATTTTGAAGATAAAGGAGCCGTCGGAAAAGCATAAAACCACAAGAGGTCTTAAATGAGCTTCGTCAGCTTCCGACTTAAAAATGGCCAAGCAAATTTGATACAAGCTCAGTTCATATCTGTGGTGACCTTGCATGGCAAGTTTGTCTGTAGCAAATTGCCATGGAGTTATGAAACACCCCCCCACCAAAAAAAAAATGGGGGTTTATCATGCAGATTTTGACAGACCCTTAACTACAGTGGGTGCCAGCAGGCACCACTCTAATATTAAAAGCAATTTTGGGCTCATCCATGTGTTCACAAACAAGTGACATTTGGGAAGTGCAGTTTTAGATTGAGCCTCCTTGCTTACGTTGTTAGGCGGCGTAGCGTGAAATTACTGAACAAGCAACATGGAGAGCTCCGAGCAAATCTGGGGAGAGAAAGTTGAAGTGTGGAAGGAGATGCCCAATTTATTTCCAGTCCACGCAGTGACTCTTCTCTGTTTGTAGGTTTCCAGCTAATGCCAAAACTGGGATTTGCACACATGTTCATTAACCCTTTGGTACCTTGGTGGGAGATTTTAGATGAGGTGCGAGGGCTCTGCTTAGATAAGGGCAGAAGGTTCATTTGAATCTCATTTTAAGATATGAAATATCAGATGGCTGTGCTTTATGTAAACTCACATTGTCTGAACTCTTCCTGAAGAAAGGAAAGTCCTGGATGATGCGATTTTGGTCAGTGCAGTTTTTTTAATGGACCAAATCAGCTATGTTGACTCTTCAGGTCAGTCAACCGGAATAATTTTTTCCATCTGTAGTGGAGTAATTTTTTCCTGAATTCACTATCACTGTTCAGGAATCCTGGACCGAATCGCATTCTGGAAGTACAGAATAATACTCGAGCAACACCAGGCTCTGCCTGTTGGTTTCATCGCCTTTCCTCCGGTTGCCAGCACGCCAGACTTTTGCTCCTACTGCTGCACAAGAGCCTGGTAACAGCTTGGTTTTCACAGCAGGCCGGTTGACTCGTGCCCTTCGTTTTGTTCTGTTCTGCAACACAATTTCTGCCGTTCGTAGCTGTGGGTGGATGGAAAGATGTTAAGGAGCAATTTGAGGAAGGAGTTAATATTCCATTGTGAAGGGCAACCTCAGAAAAACCTGGATACAGCAGCGCTAGCTGCCTGCCAGGCGGACAGAATGGGCTGACAACTACAGCGAGCCCTGCCTGGCCTCCAGAAATTCATTATATCCAAAAATCGAGTTTAATGATCAGTTTACAATTACAGCGCAACCAGTTCCTAGCAGAACACGCATCAGCACTAACAGAAAATCAGCAGTGGCTGCAAAGTTATGCGGATTACTAATGATGGCTGAATGGACCTTGCAGCTCTGTAAACCTGTGCCGGAAAATACTTTGTACAAAAAGCTGGTTAAAGGTGGCAGGCACTTGAGTAAATAGCTGGGTGTCCTGTTACAGCATGAGGCTTTTAAGAACCTAGAAGAGATTAATTTTGTAAGAGGTGCTTATGGGAAATGCTGTCAGCGAATAGTGGAAACGTGTGTAATGAACTCAAGAGGAATATTTGGTTTTATATGAGCTGTTATCTGTCAGCTACTCGCTCTCGCAGATGGCCTTTTACCATACTGGGGTCTCTACCAAGGAATCCTTTTGTTAGCTAAGCTAAGAGCTAGTCCATGGTAGGATTGTCACGTCAAATTTGTGCTTTCTGGTTTGTCTCTTGTATCTGCTTAGCATGTCTCAGGCTCAGGTAGGGAAGCTGAGTGTTGCCGATTCTTGGGAGATAGGACACCGCAAGCGCTCAACAATTCTCTTGCTTTTCCCACGGGCCTGGTCTGATCTAGTTTCAGCTCTTTCATCAGAACAGGTGCTTGCTGCTTTCAGGTCAGGTCTGCTGATCTCTCAAGTAATTGCTTCTTTGGCTCCGACTCCAGGTACTGGCTTGTGACAAACAAAACTCCTTTCTGTCTCTCAAGATGTATATAAATCCTCAGGACTGATTTCTATCAAGTATGGTTACTGGGCTGTCTCCTACTGAACTATTGAAACGATTTCTATTTTTATTGGTATAGATCAGCAGGAAGGGCTTCAGCATCCCGCTTTGTAATAATAACGCTTGCTGTTTGAATCACAGATATAAAGGCTTACTGTAACCTTGTGTTGCATTACCAGAACTACTTTCAGGCCTCATCACTGCTCCTGGATGCTTGGGACGATGCCAGATTGATGACATTTGAGAACTTCCGTCCTCCAATTTTTCTTTGTCTTTCCTGACTCGTTTCCACTCTACAAAGTCACTTTCTCTCCTTCTCTCTTGGGGATCTGCTTGCGCTGCAGAGATCATCTGTATGCCAGCACACGGGTACATAGCCATGACATCATGGTGTGCAGATACCCTCTAATGAAATGGCTATCTCGTGGCCTGGTTGCAATGTGATTAAAACTGGAGGTGTAAGTGGAACAAATCATGGGTTAGTTGTCTGGGCTCTGCTTCCCTAGTCTAATTCAAGTAACGTGAGCAAGGTAATTAAAGGAGTGAAAACTCAGACTTGGTGACCTTTCTGCACAGGCCAGTAGCTGGGGGTTTTATTTCCTTTTAAGTGCTGGGCAGCTAGTAACAGAAATGATCTCACCATACTATTTTAAACACATGACATCCCAAAAGGGTGGAAACTTGTTCCTACTGTGGGAGCATACTCCTGGAGCAGGGCTTAATGAGAAGATGTTTCCAAACTGACAGCCCTATTTAGAGGAGCAACCTTTGTGTGAATGGTTGGGTCTGAAGCCTCCATAGCTCCTTCTTGGCTTTGGTTTGTACAAAGGAAGTTGTTAGTGCATTTTTCTTTAGCGCTGCAATATGGGAATTGTTCTGGACTGGACGCATCTTAATTGTGTGTTTGATAGTAGCCAGTCTCTGGGGATTTTGCGGAAAGTATCACATACTCTCCTCCATGTCATGCAGTGAACGATACTGCTTTATGCTGGGGGCAAATGTTACTCTTGTCCTGTGGTTGTGATCATAGTTTCATAGTTTCTAGGGTCGGAAGGGACCTGAGCAGATCATCTAGTCCGACCCCCTGCCATGGCAGGAAAGAGTACTGGGGTCAAACGACCCCAGCAAGGTGTTCATCTAACCTCCTCTTAAACACCCCCAGGGCAGGAGCCAGCACCACTTCTCTTGGAAGTTGGTTCCAGACCCTAGCCGCCCTGACCGTGAAGTAGCGCCTCCTGATATCTAACCTAAACCTGCCCTCTGCCAGCTTGTGACCGTTATTCCTGGTCGCTCCTGGCGGTGCTCGGGGGAGCAGGGACTCCCCCAATGCCTGCTGATCTGCCCTGACTGGTTTGTAACAGGCCACAAGATCCCCCCTCAGCCTTCTCTTGTGGAGGCTGAACAGGTTCAGGTCCCGTCGCCTCTCCTCATAGGGCCTGCCCTGCTGTCCCCTGTCATGCGAGTGGGCTCCTCTGGACCCTCTCCAAGCTGTCCACATCCCTCCTGAAGTGCGGCGCCCAGAACTGCAGCTGCGGCCTGACCGGTGCCGCATAGAGGGGGAGGATCACCTCCCTGGACCTGCTCGAGATGCATCTGTGGATGCACAACAAGGTGCGATTGGCCTTCCTAACCGCGTCCCCACGCTGCCGGCCCATGTTCATCTTGGAGTAAGTGATGACTCCGAGATCCTTTTCCGCCTCCGTGCTGACAAGAGGGGAGTTTCCCAACCTGTAGGTATGGTGCCAGTTATTCCTCCCCAGGTGCAGCACTTTGCACTTGTCTGTGTTGAAACCCATCCTATTCTCATCCGCCCACCCTTGTAACCTATCCAGGTCTGATTGTAGCCTGTTGCACCCTTCCAGTGTGCCCACATCCCCCCACATCTTAGTGTCATCAGCAAATTTAAACAGGGTGCTCTTTACCCCCTTGTCCAAGTCACTGATGAAGATGTTGAACAGTGCGGGCCTGAGGACCAAGCCCTGGGGGACCCCACTGCCCACGTCCTTCCAGGTTGAGAAGGACCCATCCATTACCGCCCTCTGGGTGCGGCCCTCCAGCCAGTTGGCGACCCATTTGACTGTGTGGGTGTTTACACCACAGCCCCCCAGTTTCTTAATGAGAACGGGGTGAGAGACAGTGTCAAAAGCCTTCCGGAAGTCCAGGAAAACGATGTCCACTGCTACCCCTGCGTCTAATGATCTGGTGATCTCATCGTAGAAGGCCACCAGGTTGGTCTGACAGGACCTGCCACTGATGAACCCGTGTTGGTTGCCCCTAAGCATGCAGTCCCCTGCTGGCCCCTCCTAGATGTGTGCCAGCATAATTTTCTCGAACAGCTTGCCTAGGTTCGAGGTAAGACTAACTGGCCTATAGTTTCCCGGGTCCTCCTTCCTGCCTTTTTTGAAGATGGGGACCACGTTGGCCCTCTTCCAGTCCTCCGGTACCTCACCAGAGCACCACGAGTGCTCGTAAAGCCGTGCCAGGGGACTGGCAATGACCTGGGCCAGTTCCTTTAGAACTCTAGGGTGGAGATCATCCGGACCGGCTGATTTCATATACCCCAAAGCACAAAGTCTTTGCCATTGATATTGTACTCCAGTGATTCTCAACCTTTTTTGACTTAAGGTACCCCTCATTGAACTTGAAGCACCCCTCTGTAACTTTTTGTGTATTAAGTGGCATCCAAGTAAAAAAACTAATGTATCGATTGCAGTGCTTGCTTCCTTACAGAGGGGTATGGCAGGAGGTTGGAGGATTCTTTGGCAGGGGAAGCCCAAGCCTCCATTTACCTGCTTAGTTTATCTGCTTAATCTCCTAACACCTCACTTATCTTCTCACCCCTGCACCTCAGGGTGCCCTGGTACCCCAATTTGAGAATCACTGTGACTAAATGCCTAAGCCTGTTCTCAGGGCTTCTTGTTGCATTTGCCTTCCTCCCAAGTGAGAAGGCTTGGATGGCACGTATCTGAACCACTTCTTAATCAGCATGGAGGAGCTGTCGTTTGAGTGATGCCACTGGCAGCTGCTGGTCTATCGAATGTGAAGGGGATCAGAAATCGGCTTGGGAACTCATGCGTGTAATCACTGAGCACTGTCACCAGTCTCTTCTACCTCTTTAAAGTGATATCCATGTCTGATTCCCTTGTTTTCTAGACAGGGACCCAACTCCTGCAGGAAATGCTGCTTTCTAAGATGCATTATTAGAACAGAGCTGCATATAAATCATCTGCTACATACCAAGAAGATTAAAAGTAAAATACTTGCAGGGTTATCCTCAGGAAAAGAGGATGGCACAGCCTCTCGGGTATCCACCTGTACTCGGGATTCCTTGGCACTTAGACTCTTACCGTGCAAACAACATTGCAGTTTTAAGCACCTACATTCAAGTCATTTTTTTTCTACACCTGTGGTTGGTGTTTGGAGGCAGACTCTTAGACAAGGACATAGCAAGAAGAAATTCCTCTGCCCCGTCTTCGCATGGATGCTGGCTGCTCCGGCAGCGGTCTCCGATTGATTTGATTTGATTTACGTATTCTGTTAACAGTCTCAAGGAGATCTTATGGCTGAAAGACAGCACCTGAGAGCTTTTTCTTCCAGCAGTGCATATTCTTGCTACGTGAGCCTGCAGTCCCATTCTGCCTTTCTGCTCTGGTAGGCATTGGTTTTGCTGTTTATTTATTCAGGTGCCCTGTCGGTCAGTGAAGGTGGCGTAGGATCACATTTAATCAAGTAGATCATTAATAACACTTTTTATAGCGAGTATTAGTGAGCTGTCAGGCTGGGACCCCTCCCTCCCCTGCAGCAGCCTCTACTTATAGTCTTCCCTATTCAAGAGGCACTTGCAGAATCTGCGGCCTCTGAAAAATTCCTTTTCACTTCACAGAGCAGCTTTTCTAGGGTTTTTTTTTTTTTTTTTTGAGCAAACCAGTCTAGAAATAGGCAGATGGAAGGGGAGCAGTTTCTTATGGTCCCTATAACCTTAAGAGCAGATATTAGTGGATAGCATCCATGCGACTGCAGACTGGCATTTTCATAGCTTCACGTTATATCCCATTTACTCCAAAGATGCTCTCAGTTCTCTCTTTCAATATAAAAAGGGGTCAAATTGCCTTGTCTCCCTGACTCCTTTCATGTACTGGCATAAGTAGCCTTCTTCTTCTCCTGGCTACCTTTCCATTACCAGTCTCCATGCTAGCACTGTCCACTCCAGGCCTGGTTGACTGACCATTTTTTTTAGAAGAACAAGGAGCAAGCAAGATTGCACGCAGTATATTTATGCTGCACATCTTGGGGAAGATTGGTCTTTTTGGAGAAGTATTTCTTTCACATAGTTTACTGCTCGTGCCCCCCTTGTTGCCATACCTCCTTGTCTGTTGCTGTGATACAGATCTAATTTAGATTTTTAGCGCCTGGATATGATGGATCTTGTCTGTAAAGTACAACGTAAATAAATACAGCTGGGCAACAGGTTAGCAATGCACCAGCTGAAGCACTGCTTATACAACACACATGGGTGCAGGAGGATTTTTCTCTTTAAAAGCCCATTTAGTTTCTGAAGAATGTAATTCCTGAGGTGCTGGCAGGAACAATTTTGATAAGGCAGAGGGATATGTATCTTGTAAACGGTTGAAATCAAGCCTGTATCATTGCATTGCAGTATGTATTAACTGAGCTGCATTTGATACCTTGAATGCTGTTCCAAGTGAACAGTTTTTTTCAGCTTGAATCTCAAGAGTTTTGTTTCTGGAAGGCATGCACATCCACCCTGTGCAAAAGCATCCTCTCTTTGTACCTTATTGTTTTACATGTTGAACTAAGGACTGTTGTGAAACAGTCCTGCTGTATTGCATTTTACTATATGCAACAAGGAGTTTATTCTGTGTCATAAAGAGGAATAGTGTTGACAGTGCTGTTTCTCCAAAGGTAAGGCCAGGTTAGCCATCTGAGAGTCCACCGGAGCCCCAGGCTCGCTCTGCCTCCTCATATTAGTCCCTTAAGCTGTAAATAGACATTTGCACGTGTTCCAGGAGAAAGTCTTTTATCCTGGGATTCTTCAAGTGTGTTGTCCCATTTCAAGTCCTTCTGGAGCACAAGGTACAACAGTGTTTAGAGACCTGGGAAACAGGACTTGTGAGGGGCAAGGCTGAAAGAGCTAGGGTGACTTAGTCTGGAGATGAGAAGACTGGGGAGGGAGGGGGGATATGATAAGTCTTAAAATTCTTGAAGGGCAATTGTAGAGATGATGGAGATGGGCTTTTACCTGTGGCTATAGGACATAGGACTAGGAAGGACAGACTCGAGCTGCAGCAGGGGAAATTTAGGTTGGAGGTTAGGAACTTTCTGACTTTGAGGGTGGCCAAGCATTGGAACAAGCTACGTAGAAAAGTTGGAGAGACTCCATCCCTGAACATTTTCAAGTGCAAGATGGGCAGATACTTGGCTGGGATGAAGTGAGCTCAAGTTTGTGCAAGCTTATGCCATACATCTCTGATTTAGTTAGTCTGTAGGGTGTAAATCTACCCTGCCTTCTGCCTGGTTTCCAACTAGTGTGGTTAACTACCTCTCTCTGCTCATGGGATGGTTTTAGGCAGGGATCCTGCCTTGAGCAGGGTCTGAACTAGATGACTTCATGAGATCCCCTGCAGCCTTGCTCTTCTGTGATCTTATGCAGGATAACATGTGCAAAAGCTTTTATTTGGAAGATGGCCGCATGCGTCTGGGGTTCTTGTGCATCATCCAGGGACAGATTGGTTCAGCTCTTGGCAGTGGAGCAGCAATACAGGTTCAAAGGGCAAATGACTGAGCCACTCCTGGTCAAACCCTGGGCCGGTCAGGCCAACCTCCAATGAGATGTCTGTTTACAACCCTGTAAAACACCAGGTGAGAGAGTGTTTTCTGCTCATGAAGCAAAACAGCAATGCCCCCATTCTTACTCCTCCTCTGTTTTTAAGGGTGATTGCTGAAGGTTGCAGCCACTTTGTTTGCTTTTCTTGGTTTACCACTGAGACCTATTCTGATACTCAGCATCTAGTTTACTTGGAGCCATGATTACTGCACAGTGTAAACCAGATTGTGTCTGCTGTTTTTGAGGACTGTTTGTTCTTGTGTTTGGTAGTACATTTGCCTGCTCTGGATGATTACCTAGGAGCCCAGGGGAGATGGCAAGCCTTCTGGAATGGAAAGCTGCCTCTGACCCAGTTGAATCCGGAGGTAGCTGGGTTGACATGATCTCCCATTCTTTCTCTGCCTCGCTAACCCTCTGATTTATGGCGTAGAGGGTGCTGTGTGCTTTGCGGTTGCAGTAAATAGCTACATGAAGAATGTGCTTGTTGCAGTTTATTCTTTCAGCTCTCCTGTTGCACACGAGTCCCTGATCTAAGGCTACGAGACCCAATCATTCATGTGTCAGAAGGTAGAAGCTTTAGGGTCACCTGGCTTGAGGAAGGTTTGTATCACAAGACTACCAAAATCCCTTTAAAAAAAAAAAAAAAAAAAAGTCCTCATGTTTGTCTCTGCCTCCTCTGCTGGCATCACTTTGTTGGAATAGCATCAAAAGGCAACGCCGAAGGAACACCTGGGGAACGTCGCTGTGAAAGGAGAAAGAGCAGCCTCCGAAACTCTGTTCCACCAAGCACAACAATGGTCCCTTCACTTCAAGGAGCACATAAATTATGAATTCTTGAACTGAAGAGCCTGTTCCTTATCGACGGCCTCAGTGGAGTGGGTCGTGGAGTAACGTTTTAAAATCCTAGCATTTCAGTTAGCGCGAGGTAGGAGAAGACACCAGCGTTCTTAACTGTGCATGTTTGGAGCCCGTCGTGGACGGGTGTCACGTGTCTCGTTGTTCTGGAAGGGGTCCCAGCCCTTCAGGAGTCGTTCTTGTGAAGTCTGTCCCCAAGCTACCAATGCTGCGTAGCATTGTCAGACCTCTGGATGTAATCGAAACTCAATGAGCTTCAAAGGCAAAATGTTGTGAGAGGCAGATTTGCTTTTGTTGCTGTGGGACTTCCTTTTCCCATCCTTGCACGTCATGAGAATTTTAACCAAAGGCTTGACAAAAGTAAGAGGGCCATGGGATCTCTCTAGCTGGCTTTGTATCTTCTGAGGAGCTGGCTTTACTAGGCTCAGGTCTCATATAACATTTGGATGCGATGAGGCTCCAGTGCTCGTGTCCTGGCACCAGGGTATCACGGCTATGAGTCCAAACCAGTCCATTTTAATTTAATGCAGAGAGGAATTGTTCAGCTCTAGTCTTGACGAAAGGGTGGCAGTGGCATTGCCTACCATCAGAGGGCTTGCTGGTGCTGTTCATTATTCAAGAAACCTTATTTCCCCCCTCCTAATCAAGACAGTATTGTACATTTGGACAGATGTTGATAGAGAAATAAAACCTCAAGCCTTTGCGCAACCACAGCTCTCCTGTTGAGGTCTGTGAAAGTCTTGACTAGTTAGAAACTGAATAAAAACTTCTGAACCATGCCGTTAAGTGTTGAGTTGTGTATTTGGTTGACTTCGCTGTTAGCTAAATTGGGGCATGCCCCTAAGAGCGTTAGTACTGTTAGCAGTTACATTAGAGTCCTGGGAAGGCAAATGTGGGGGGTTGGAAAATAAGCTAAGTATACCCTATGCAAATATAATTACCTCTCTGGTTATGTATGTGTAGGGCTTAAGAGGGAGTGGAACAAGTCAGTAGAACTAAAAATTAATGTTTGTACAGCTCCTTGAAGACTGGTGCTATATCACTTCTGAGCATTATCACCACCGATTAGTCTCTAGCCTCTTGATCTCTACTTGGCTGGAAGAGAAAAGGCAAGGTGTGTTTTTTCTTTTTTTTTACATAAGGAAGTTGTCTCAAACTAAGGTGCAGCCTGAATTTATAGTACACTAGCTATTCTGCACTAACTCTTCACATGCCTATTCTTAGTACACCGTGGGCGCGTCTACATGAGATGCCTACTGCTCATTAGCCTAATAACACTGCGCAGTAGTAGCGTGGCGGTTAGAAACTGTGCTAATAGCCTACTGTGTAATGTTACGAGGCTAATGAGCAATAAACATCACAAAATAACTGCACCAGTGCTGCTAGTTACTGTGCATTTAGTTAGTCCTTTATTAAGCAAGTACTAAACTAAATGTGCAGTATCTAAGGTGCATCAATGAATGTGGAGATGCACTCAGTAAGTACAGGGTAACGCTTTGAAAGTAGAGTGAGCTGCTTTATACTTGCTGCACCGTGGAGATCTTCTAAAAGCATCTTGATGCCCATCTTGCTGGGCTTATCTGACCCCAGCGGGGGGCTGGACCCGATGGTCTGTAAGGTCCCTTCCAGCCCCTAACAGCTATGAAACTATGAAATAAGTGTCTGTGTGAAGTAGCCAGTGCTCTGCAGCTTGAGACCCTCACTTAACGCTGATAACTACCCTGTATGAGCTGACTTCTGTTGTATGTTTTCTGCTTCACCAAAACTCAAGTTCTGATTGTGGGCTTCTATCAGAAATCCAAATACTGAGCCTGGTGTTCTTGATCCCAGCTGAATAGCGCCCTTGATTTAGGAAATAGATCCCTCTCCAGGTAGGAGTTTCAGGTAAGATAAAAATTTAATACTTGATAGGTAGTGGCTTTGAATAGGTATGTAAAAGCTCCCATTATCTTTGTGGTTCCCTTTCCCTAGTGACTGGGAGTAGTTTTAATACTCAAAAAATGGGAGTATTTCGCTGCCTGTTGTAAAAAAAAATGCATGCCCTTCCAAGCATCTTTTCCCGTGGCTTTTTCCTGCTGGTGACAAGAAGCTAACTCAAACTCTGCGGGAATCCTAAAAAACTATTACAAGTGTAATTTAAATGCATCTTTATGCCTTCACAGTAAATGTGCTTCAGGGAAGATGAATCTTCTCATGTCTCCATTCAGTTCATCTGGCTTAGGAGTGTTTCTCTGCTGGTGGGTGTGCTCATAGTGGATGTGCTCCAGGCTCTGTGTTGGGGAGGGCAGAGGGGGTTTCAGGCCAAGTGAGAGCGGGCGGGTAGGCACGGGAAAGGGAGTTGTCTCTCTTTCTCTTGTTTTCTGCATGGCAGTAAGTCCATATTGATCAATTTTGTGCTTGTGGCTCCTTGGAAGTGATGAATGTACATGTTAAACTGATGTCACTACAGTTTAAAAGCCTGTTCTCTCTCTTTGCAGCACTCCTGTCTACCTTAGTTAAATCAGTTGATAGCTGATCTGGGCCCCTGCTTTCCTGCCCTCCTTTTTGGTTTTTTTTTCCCCAAGGGCCTTAGAAGTAAAACACTCTTTTGCTGTTGCTTTTCTGCCAGTCTGATTCATCTTCAGCTAGTCTTACCTTTCTGTTGCATTTTGTGCGACAGTGCCACCCTATCGGGTAAGCACTGATGGGGCACTCCTTTGAGTTCAGTGGTATTGCTACATGATTGGTGTACTAACACTGTCTGCTCCAGCAGCAATTTTCCCTTGCCAGTTTGCAGGGGAAGGATAAGGAAAAAGAGCTTTCTTCACCTTGGCGCTCTTCCCCGCTGCCTTCCATAAATGCTTTATTAAATACCTTTGCTATCCTAAGTGTAGCATTCATTACCCGCCTACTCTTTCACCATGTATACGAAGAACATCTAAAAAAATAAAGATTGCATTTTATGACAGTGCATTTGGAGCAGACTCCTCTTCTGAACAGCCTGTCCTCGTTTTTAGCTTCATTTTGTTTAATCATGTGTCTTTCCTGACAGCCGCGCTTCTAATTTCCTTCCAGCTTGGTTCCCTGGTGACAGTTCCCAGTTCCTGTTGTGCGGTTTTCACTGGGTGGCTTGGAGATGAGTACTTCTTAATCCCCGTCATCGGGATTCGGATCTTGCTTGCGCTTAATAACGCAGTAGCTGCTCATGCTGCTTTGAAAATATCTGCGGGCAGATGTGGATTCAGAGCGAGAGGACTGGAAACACTTCATTTTTCACGTCTCTCTCGGAGAGGCCTTTGGTGCCTGTGATATCTTTGTGTCTTTTTGGATTGATGAATAATCTCCCACCTCCCTTACTTGTATACAGACACCCTCTGTACTCAATCCTTGCTGTTGGAGGTACAGCCGGTAGGTTTGAGATCTCTGACCTTTGGAAAGGGGTTAATCTTAGAGTATCTCCTAGCAGGTAGCATTACTACAGGCTTGTGCAGACCATTTCATTGTATGGTAAGCATGCAAGCATTCCCTGTACTCTTGTGCATTGTAGAGGGGATTTTACTGGAAGAGGAAGAAAGGATCACTGGCCACTTTCTACTGGAGAGCAGAACCTGTTTGTCAGACCTTGTTAAAACAAGCAGATGGGACAACTGACGCCCAGGAAAAAGCCAAGCTATTAAATGGGTACTTTGCGTTGGTCTTTCATCAGTCCTATGGGACGCCCATGCCTGTTACGGGACAGGGAGGTCCGGGTGAGGGGGATCCCCTGCCCTCCATAAATGCTGACCTTGTGAAGGAACACCTTGAGAAGCTGGATACCTTCAAGTCAGCCGGCCCTGACAATCTGCACCCCAGGGCACTCAAGGAGCTGGCGAGCATCATAGCCCAGCCCCTGGCACGGGTCTTTGAAAACTCCTGGCGCTCTGGTGCAGTTCCCGAAGACTGGAAGAAGGCCAATGTGGTGCCGATCTTCAAGAAAGGGAGGAAAGTGGATCTGGCTAACTATAGGCCCATTAGCCTGACTTCTATCCCAGGGAAGATCTTAGAAAAGTTTATTAAAGAGGCCATCCTTAATGGACTGGCCGATGCCAACATCCTAAGGGATAGCCAGCACGGGTTTGTTGTGGGTAGGTCTTGCTTGACCGATCTCGTTTCCTTCTATGACCAGGTGACCTATTACCTGGACAAGAGGGAAGAGATTGATGTCATATATCTTGACTTCAAAAAAGCCTTCAATCTGGTATCCCATGATCACCTCTTGGCGAAAAAGGCCAGTTGTAGCCTTGGGTCCACCACGATCCACTGGCTGGGAAATTGGCTTCGTGGTTGGACCCAGATGGTAGTAATTGATGGAAGTCACTCATCATGGTGTCCTGTGGCCAGTGGGGTCCCCCAAGGCTCTGTCCTTGGACCCATATTGTTCAACATCTTCATTAATGATGTGGACATTGGAGTCAGAAGTGGACTGGCCAAGTTCGCCGATGACACCAAACTTTGGGGCAAAGCATCTGCGCCAGAAGACAGGCGGGTGATCCAGGCTGACCTGGACAGGCTCAGCAAATGGGCAGGCGACAACCTGATGGTGTTTAATGCTGAAAAATGCCAGGTTCTCCACCTTGGGAAGAAAAACCTGCAGCATCCTTGTAGACCCGGCAGTGCTACGCTGGCTAGCACTACAGAAGAAAGAGACTTGGGGGTCATCATTGACCACAAGATGAACATGAGCCTGCAATGCGATGCTGCGGCTAGTAAAGCGACCAAAACGCTGGCTTGCATCCATAGATGCTTCTCCAGCAAATCCTGATACCTCATTCTCCCCTTGTACTTGGCCTTGGTGAGGCTGCAGCTGCAGTACTGCATCCAGTTTTGGGCTCCATAATTCAAAAAGGATGTGGAGAAGCTTGAGAGAGTCCAGAGGAGAGCCACGCGCAGGATCAGAGGTCAGGAAAACAGACCTTACAACGACAGGCTGAGAGCCGTGGGGCTCTTCAGCCTGGAAAAGTGCAGGCTTAGGGGTGACTTGATGGCCACCTATAAGTTTATCAGGGGTGACCACCAGGATCTGGGGGAACGTTTGTTCACTGGAACACCTCAAGGGATGATGAGGTTGAACAGTCACAAACTACTGCGAGATCGTTCAGGCTGGACATAAAGAAGAATTTCTTTGCTGTCCGAGCCCCCAAGGTCTGGAACAGTCTGCCATTGGAGGTGGTTCAAGCACCTACACTGAACACCTTCAAGAGCAAGTTTGGATGCTTATCTTGCTGGGATCCTATGACCCCAGCTGACTTCCTGCCCTTTGGGCAGGGGGCTGGACTCGATGATCTCCCGAGGTCCCTTCCAGCCCTAATGTCTATGAAATCTATGAAAAGAAAGAGAATGTCTTTATAAGATTTTTCATGTGTTTGAGCGATAGATCGCAATAGATTTGGAACATTTTGACCATTTGTCTTGCGCTTCGGTTATAAGTTGCTCCATTGGCAGGTTTGAAGATAAGCATACTTTCTGAGAACAAGAATTACAAGTAATAGTTTTCTTTCACCAAACTGCATCTGACATGGCAGTGGAGAGAATGAAACATGTTCCTACTGGTCAATGGCCTAAGATAGCCAACAGGTGGTGATTTGTAAAGCAGTCATAAGGAAGTCTATGATTTTTTTTAGCCCCTGTAATGGAATAAGGACACCAGGAAGGAGCAGAGTTGGTATTTCACTGGATTCCCAGTTGGTATTTCATTGGATTTTGACAGCAATCTCCCCTTCAGTGCTATTGCTCCTTGGCTTGGACACACAGCTCAGGATCCCATTGAGGTGGAATTGTTCGATACTGTAATTCTTTTTGCTTTGCACAGCGGACCACGTGTGCCTGCGGTAGTTTTAAGGCTAAAGCCATGAACGCTGCCTGGATAGCAAGCAGCTGACATACTCCTTCAGGGCTGAACCCCATGGGTCTGGGATAGTTTTAAGGCTAAAGCCATGAAAGCTGCCTGGGTAGAAAGCAGCTGGCATAATTCTTCAGGGCTGGGGAAGGTGTACAGTAGTTTTACTCTTTCTTCAGGTAAAATAGCAGGAGAAATTTCTGGTGCAAGGGAAATGAAGCATACGGGCTTTTAAAGTTTTGCCCAGTGTGAAACACCGCTCCATGCAGCCTGTGATGCAGTTTCCTAAACAAGCCTTGTCTTTCAGATGGGCAAAGTGGGGTAAATCTGACCCTCCTTTGCTACCCTGCAGTTCTTCGCCCTCCCACATCTAACACCGTAGGCCACCTGTCTAACACCACCCTACTCGGAGAAGTGTGCATCGAGCATTACAGAAGCAAGGAGAGAGGAAACGTGCCTCGCAGCCAAGGACCAGGGGGAGTCCTTGGAAGTCTTTGTCTAATTGTTTTGTTTATGAAATTCTGCGGAGGGTTTCCAGTGGGTTTCCTAATGAACTGGTTTGTTGTTGAGACGTACTGCAATGCTAATAATTACACTAGAAACAGGGGGTCAAGGCTCATCTTCCTTCCCACAAGTTTGCAACAGCCAGCCAGTAAATGCACAAGCTACTTGTTTGCAGATCGTATTTTCATTTTTATTTTTTCAAACGTTAACTCATTCATCTGAGAATTACCTGTCCTCACCTGCCGCTTTCGGGTCTTGGCTGCTGTTGAAAACTTGCCCATCAAGATGGGCGTTGCTGCAGGGAATTGGATGAAGTTGGGCTTAATGTGCTATGCTATGGTGAGTAGTAACGAGGGTTCAAATAATGTGCTTGAATTAGGTCAGGAAGGCGAGCAGCCAGTTGAGGATGCCAAGAAGCATCTTACTTTGCATTTCTCAGTATAGGCAAAACCTGCTGTCCTTCCTTGAGCGCTCCCATTTTGGAGGGAGCCGATCCCTGCAGTGGCAGCTACACCAGTAAGATACTGTTTTTCTCCTTACAAATGAGTTACTGAGTAGGATTGTCTCAGCCTCCTTGAAAGCAGCCATTTTCCTTGCAAAGCAATTTTTTATGACCCCCATATAATGGAAAATCCAATATTTAGTAGCTTCAAGTCAAGGCTTCTGTCCTGTTTTTATCACTGGATAAACAATTGGAGGAGCTTCAGCTTTGAGTGTGTGCATTTTTCTTGTATTTAAGCATGAAGGGAAGTTAGGTTTTTTGTGTGTGTGTTTTGTTTTTTTCCCCCCCCTTGGATGATCTTACGTGTTGCTGGTGGTTGACTTCAGCTAAGCATAACCCTCCACCAGGAAGCCTGGAAGTGCTAATTTTAATGCATCACCTTTGCTTTTGCATTTATGTGGGGAGATGTGTTCCTTCACATAAACTGCTCATGTAGTAGGGAATAGATTGGGTTCACTTTTCCGTTAATAGCTGGCAAGCTTTTTGTGATGGAGAGAATCAACCTTCCTAGTGTGATAAAATGAGGCCTCTGTATCATTTTTTATTACTTTTTATAAAAACAAGTCATCTTACTTAATCCTCTGTAAAAGGAGAGAAATTACTAATGGTCATAAAAGAATATTTGACATATCCGGAGGACACTATAAAATGTTAGTGAGACTTCAAGTAACCGTTATCTATCTTTTACCATTCGTGAGAGATTGGGGAGGAAGAAGGAACTGGGGAGAGGAGGCCTTTAGCTAGATTAAACTGTCTGTCGCTTGCATTTTCTGAGACTGTGATAGTGAAATGACTTCCCCTTTTAGGGGAAGGACCCAATCCTTCCACCTAGGAAACATGTTTTATTGTGCCATATGCATTTTCACTGGGCACTTATGGAGGGGCTTCTATACCAGTACTAAATGGAACAGGTTTGCTGGGCTGGGTGAAGCTGCAGGCTCAGCATGAGGATTTGAAGTCTGTTTTCTTAGTCTCTATTCTAACGAGCTCTGCCTTCATTTTGCAGCAGGCTAGCTGGAGTCCTGTGTTTTGCATAGCTGGAGAAAATGGGTCTTGTGTTCAGGTTCCTGGGTACAGCTGCTTATAGTTTCATAGTTGTTAGCAGCTGGAAGGGACCTTACTACATGGGCATCACGGCCGGGAATTGGCATTGCTGCAGGGAATCAGCACCCCCTGCACTTGGGCAGGAAAGGCTGCTGGGATCAGATGACCCCCAGCAAGGTGAGCGTCAAGACGCTTTTAGAAGATTTCCAGAGTGGGTGACCGTACGGAGTTTTTTTGCAGATGGTTTTCTTCTGCCACGCTTGCATCCTCCAAAAGCTGTCTTCTGATAACCCTGTTGCCTCTGGATAGTGAAGCCAGCGGTTTCTGAGAAGAGGAACGGGGGAAGCTTTAGAAGGAGATTTCGTTTGGATTTGGTGGACCCCTTAAAGCTCCTCTGGCCTATGACAGGGGTGGCTCTTTAAATGTTCAGGCCCCAGTGTTGAATTATGTTCTGCTTTACAGATCCTGGGAGTTTGGGAAGTGCTTTGTGTTTCCTGTGGGTACCAGCCCTGCGTTCTTTCCAGAGCAAGGGCAGAGGGAGATGGGGCACGTGCTGCATTGGACATGGGTAGCGTAAGGAATTCAGCACCGGGCCAGTGAAGGATTCACGGGGTGAAGCTGTAGTACTGAGCTGTCATCGTTTTCTTTTTCAGAAGTCAGCTGGTTGCTGCTTTGGGTCTCTGATTCTCCGAAACTGGAGGCAAACAGCAAACCCTAGACCACTTTTTCATTTTCCTCAGAACTTGCCAGCGGGTCCTAGGAGACCCGGGTTATGAATATTCTGCTCTTTGATCTGTCATTCTCCCAGCATGCGTGGTGACAGCCACGCTGCTCCCCGGCAGTTTGGCATGGCAATCTGGGCACCAAATGAGGGAGGAAGAGGGGAAAAGACACAAAGATGCTTGATTAGATCCCAGAGTCCCTTAACTCCACACTTGTAAATTCCTTCATCTGTCACGTTGACATGATGAGTGTATGGCCTTCGTGTTACCATTTAGTCATGGCCCGTGTGCTTGGTGACCTTGTCACTTTTCAGCCCTTTTTCAGCCACTTTTCTTTAGGTCTGCAGCTGGGATGAATTTTTCTAATGGCATAGAGAAGGAAACCTGCAATCAGGATTTCTCGGTTGGGTTTTTGCAGCGTTTCAGTATAGTGCAAGTTGGGGGAAGAAATATAAAGGGCAGCATGGACTGTTGTGCTGTGAAGACAGGGGGTTAGACCTCAGAGCGCCTGCATTGTCAGAGTGTTTCTTAATTTTAGAGTTGTGACTGGTTCAGTTTTGCACCATGCTTTGGCTGTGTGCAGGCTATTTTTATGCTCTTGTACGTGTACTTTATACTTTTGAAGTTGTACCAGAAATAGTGGTAAGAACTACCACCTATGTGACACATGGGTGTTGCCTGTTACCCCTACGCCATCCCTGGGCAGCTACCACAGTGCTCCGATGGTGGTGACCTAGCCAAGCAAGCATGGAGCCTCTTGCCTGCCCTGGCCCATCCAGCAGTGTGAATGGAGCACAGCAGAGCAGAGGATCAGTTTAATTTATGGTGCTGCCTGATACGCATTTCATGGAGCAGTTTCTCTGTGTGCAAAGGAAAAAGAAAAGTGTTCTGAACATTGAGGGGATGGATCCATTTGGAGAGGGCTGCTTGGAGTGTGACTCGATGCCATGGCACGTCCTTGCAAGGCACAGCCGAAGGGAATATTTCCATCACTCTCACTGGCATGATAAGGAGAGGACAACTCAAGGGTATCTATATTGCTTCAACGTATACAGTGTGGCTTGGATTGGTGTGACCTACGTAATCTCAGCCCCTTGCATGGGAGCGACAGCGCTCTTCTGTTCGTGGAGATGTGTGATCAGATTCCTTATCCAGGTTCAGGCCTGTTTGGGTTTCAAACCCCTTTTCTCCTTTTACTCAGACTCAAGGTTTTGTGCATGCCCAGTTCCAAGTGAGCATCCTGAAAGGGTCGGGCTCCTTGATTCATCACTAGCTTGTAAGCTGAAGAGGTCTGGTTCTCCCTAGTGTTGTTGCCAAACAGTCTTGTTTTATACTTGAATGGATCATAATGGGGGATAACTCCAGGGCAGAATCAATGCTGCTGCAGCATGGGAAGCCTGGAGGGCTCCAGTTACCCCTTTACTCCATCTCATCTTAGCATTTTATACAGAAACTGGAACACAGTAGGACCCCAAGGTTCAGCTGGCACTCGAGGGAACCTTTCGGACTTCTGTTTCTGTCTCTCTGCCCTTCCGTCCCGTAATGTGGTCCTTCCCTGTCCATTAGAAACCAGCAACACAGTTCACCTCCCTTTGAGAGAGCTTTCTGTCCCCGTCTGCGGAGACAGAGAGGAAAGATAAATGGAAGTGTGCACGTGCCTGCGTGTTCAGCCTTCTGAAACTCTAGCATTTGTAGCTAAAATTAGGTCCTTGGAAATATTTGTAGAAAGTTAGTGATTGAAAGGCGTGGAGATGGGGTGAACATTTTCGAAGGAGACAAAAGGAGAGCTGAGGAATGTGCTTTGTGTCCCTTTCCAATGGAAAAAGCAGCTTGATGCACTTTAAACCCAGTCTCCTGCACCACTGTCTTTCCCCCATCCTTGTAGGTGCATGGAGAATACCTGCTTTCAGCAGGATTGTGAGGCTCTGCCAGAGAGAAGGGGGCGGGAAAGAACCACTTGGCCATTGCAGGAACACGGATGTGGCACAATTGCGGCAGCTCAGGAAATATCGCTGCACAGGCTGGAAGAAGCCCCAGGGGAGAGTGGCTACATGTGAATTATTCATGCTCGCTAGTGTGAAAGCAATAAAATAAAATTAAAATTGAAATATAAACATACATCATGTTAGATCTGCGCGGAGAGAGAGGAGCCCGGCTGCTGCAGACTGAGCGTTGCAGGGGATTGGAGAGGTGAAGCCAGGGAGACTGCAGCCTGCATTGTCACTTCCCAGAATAACAATTGATGTAAATTGGACCTGAATAGCCCAGGGTGAGGGTTCTCGGCAATCCTTGCATGCAGTCATTGGGGCCCTCCAGCCCTGCCTTGCGGGAATGGGCTAGCATTCCTGGTTTTGATCTTAATTCGTGCATTCATAACACTTACCCTCCCCTCGTTGGTGTACGCACAAGAGGAAACGTTCCTTGCATTATGCATCTACTGTCTGGATCGGCCCTTTGGCCTCCTCCTCCGTTGCAATCTCCCGGACCCACTGGGCGATCTGCTCCACAGGGCGCATCTTTGTGTTCCCCTTCGCAGGAGCACACAGGTGCCTTTTAAATTACTTACGGAAAAGCAATTGAAAAGCCGCTCAATACAAATCCCTTAAGCCACTATTGATGGAGACGCTGGGGAAAGCTGCTGCCCAGCCAGGATCCTGAAACATGGGCACCATCTGTGATCCTGCAGCTCCTTGGCCAAATTGCATTCCAAGCCTTTCTTTTCTGCACTATTTTTCATTAAATGAATTGAGTTTGCTGGAAATCGCCTGGCCATAAATATTCTCTCCCGCTCAGCACAGTCAGGTTATTACTGCTCCCCAAGTTGGTGCTTCGTTGCAGAGCAGAAGGTGGCCTGCACTCCTCGTGAAATGGAGAACAGGGGTGGGAGGGGGGGAAAAATTCCCTTTTGGGGGAACTGGGGCAGCAGGGAGCTCTGCAGAGAGCCTCCTCTCTCAGCTGCTTTGCATTCAGGGCCATAAATATTTTAATGCTGCTAGTTACAAATGAGAGAGGGAAGAGGCAAAGCAGTGCCACACACGGTTTAATTCCTTGCATTTGTGCTGAGAAAAGGACAGAAATGTAATCGGATGGTTTGCAAAGGGTGGGGGGAAGGTGTTGGGAGGAAGGTTAAGTGTTTTTAAATGCCTGTCCTGGAAATGTTCCAATTGCATCGTCCTCTGACTACAGAGGAGTGGAAATCCAGCAGGAGAGCAAAGCAGGCCAAGAGCCTTATGCTTGTTGGAGGGCCCAGCTAGAAGGGCGCCATGCAGTTCCACATACCAGAACAGGAGAAAATGCTATTTCCTTGGGGTGACACATCTGGATGCTGCTGATGAGTTAGCAGTTTACAAGGGTAGAGGCACATGTGGTCTGGTACTTCTGTGCTGGGAGACGGGACTCTGTAAGGGGTGCCGTGGGCTGGGAGTCCAGTCAGGAGACTGGATGCAAACATATTCTTAGGTGGACCCATGGCTGCAATGCCAAGGTGTATATGTTGGTGTTGCAGCCATGGATCCACCTAAGAATATGTGTGTATCCAGCCTCTTGCACAGCTGGATGCAGAAATGAATTTGGACATTTCCCACTGTCCGTTTGAATTTTGGTTTGCTAGTCCAGCAAAGTGATGCCAGTTTTCCCTGGTTTAGTGGTGCTTCCTCCAGACCCAAGCATAATTATAGTTGTTTAGCCTCTTCCTTACTTCCCATGACCTCTCCTTCCACCTTGCATCCCCTGCAGTTCCACTTCTGAAGCTGCAGACACAAAGATCATTATTTGGTGCTGTAGACCTGGTGTGCGTTAAGTCACTGGAGGCAGTGGAAGGACATCACTGGGCTTTTGTTTTTGGCATTAATTTTTTATGCTTTAACCATTATGCCCGCAGCTCTAAAAGTTTTTTGTGACAGCCATTTAGGAGCAATAAATCATGTTTAAGTGTCCTCTCTGCTGTTTAAATTTATTTTCTCAACAAGCTAATAAATTAGACTCCTTCATTGCAGTGTAATCAAACTCCACACCGAAAAAATAGCAGTCAGATTTTTGCCCTGCAGGCAAGTTGGCTGATGGCTCTCCTTGATACACGTCTGTATTTTTTATCCTGGTCTGTTTTGTATGGGCACAGCTAGATCGGTGACCCCATTGCCAAGCAGGCCAGTCGGCTCTTAGCTGCATCCAGAGCGGGTCAGTGCAAAGCTGCTTTTCTGTCTGATTACCCCCTGCCTCCCAGCTCCTTTTAGGTAGCCAGTTTACTTCTGGTAATGGAAACAGCTAAACCCTGTGTGCCAGCAGTGAACAGGGTTGGCATTTTGGGTGCTTACACTTGATGGATTTGAGGAAAAAATAATACCCAGCATCTTGATTTAAGATGATGAGGATTAGCTGCTGTGCTCTAGCATTAGATTAGCTTTGTGTCTTTTTGAGGCCTTTCATTTCGGAAGTGTAACGAATCATTTGTCCTCTGTGGCAGCAAGCACACCAGGGAACCAGTTAATGGCAATCTAGAACCTTTCACCTCCAGGCTTTCAATGCAGCCCCTTTCCGAAGTGACCAAAATCGTTACCCCCTAATGACTAGTGTTCACAATCTGTTACAGCAGAGAGAGATCTGTCTGCCACCTCACTTGCCAATAGCTGGCAGTCTTGTCGGTAGGCTCAGAGGAAATGCAAAATTAAATGTAGAGATCGGATCTCAGCGGCCTGTTTCAGGATCTTCCAGGCCAGATATGGGAGAGGCAGGCAGAGTCAGATGCTGGCATGGTCCCTGCTTCTGCTGGTCTTTAAGGAGAGATGAAATACTTGGCTCTCGGTCTTGACATCTTTCAACCAGTTGACGTAGGCATGGGCAGGTGAACATACCTGATACTATTATAGGAGTTAATGAAGTCGATATGTACAGTGTTATAGGTGTTTAAGCTCCCCAAAGGAAGGGGAACCCTGTTGGACAAGAAAGAGAAAATTGCTCCTGTCTGCCTGTAACACCTGACTGACCCTAGTATCTGGAACTCTCTTGCAGTGCACTTGCCGCAAAGACATGGTGAAGATTTCCATGGACGTCTTTGTGAGGGTTCTGCAACCAGAACGTTACGACCTGTGGAAACAAGGGAAAGATATCGCTGTCTTGGATCACATGAAACCCACGGCTCTGACCAGTCCAGAGCTAGACGCCTGGAATGAGACAAAGTCTGAGCTGAAATCTAAACTGCTCCGTAGGTAAGGAGAGCCTGCTATCAGTCGGGTACTTACATGCATCTTAACTAGCATATTTTGGGCTGCTTTTGTTGTCTGAAAGAGAGCTACCAGCTCCTGAGTGCCTGAGAAGGTGCTGTATAGCCTTAATATTCCAGGCTCCTGTGGGCTTGGGATTTCATCTGTATGTCGCTAGCTGAAAAAATACATACACGGGCTCTAAACTTTGAGGGCCCAGCCGGTGGTCTCCTTCCTTCATGGTATTAGGGCTGCACTGATCATTGTGATAGAAGGACCCTGAAGCAAGTGCCTAAGGGTCAGGGCATGTATCCCATACAGAGCATTTTTGACATTTGATAACTTAGGGTTTTATGTTCCCAGGGAGGAGTTTTACAGATAGAGGAGAAGGGCAGATACTCCTGTAACAACCCAGACTACAGTATCTAGTTTCCAGATATACCCAATGCCTGGCATCTTAGAGGAGTACATGTTAAATCCATAATGTATTTGGTCCATTGTGCAGTGGTAAACTTGACCTGTCAACAGTGGTGAGTAAAAGCATAGGCAGATGCAGATGTGCAGTCCCAGACAGATCTGCGATGGCACAGAAGCATTGTTCTGAGTGTTGCTCTCCCAAATTACAAAACTTGCAAGGAAGAGTGCTAATCTTTCAAGTTAGGATCCAGATATTAAATCTTATAAGCTCAGGTGCCAAAACCTTGCAGTTGCTCTGACTTTATTTTACCTTGTATATTTTGGTTGCATAAAATGCTCACATTCTTTTCCCTTCAAGTGTTATAGAGAAATGTTTCCCGTGTAACTAGGAACTTTACAGCCCCAACTTCTCCCATCCTGAAAATCAAAATTTCATACAGAAGGCGTTATAGCTCCACCTGCCAGGGAACAGGAAAAGGAAAGACTGTTGGTCACACAGGGCATTTTTACACATGCTCTGGAGTGGGAGTCGGGGCGGGGGGGCTTTAATTAGTCTGGTTCTGAGAGCCACTCTGATTAAAGCACCTGCAGTGTCTTGTGTATCAGCATCTCCATGCTTTAAAATGGCGGCTGGGGCACTTCAACTAAAGCTCATCAGACAAAGTACAGGGCTTCTGTTGGAGGTGCGCTAATTAGCGTGCTCCAACAGACTTGATTAATTGAGTCGTCTCCAGTGCACTGTAATTGCAACGCATCGGAGCAGCCTCCCAGCACATGTACAGGCACCCGCAGAGTGCTTCTACCTTGGCTCCTATCCTCTTCCTCCAGCCTTTTCTTTTTCTTTTGGGAGTATGGAGTTGTCACTCAGCCTTTTCTGCTTTTATGTCTCACTGGGTTTCTCTATTTGAGATCAAAGAAAAAGAGATAGTGAAAAGAGAAGACCTCCTTAAAAGAATTACAGAGAAATGTTTTGACCTTGTGAATGTTTCAGGTTTCCAAATCGCATGTGGATGAGTCCCTTCTCCTCCCCCCTGCCCCATTAGGTTGCTGTACCCTCTTCTTTAGGGTGCAATGAAAATGAAGGTGGTGCTAAATCTCTGATGCAGCTGGAGTAGCCAGCATTGGAAGATCCTGGAATTGCAATTCTGGGCTTAAACTACGATTGCTGGACCTTGGGGCTGCAGGGTCCTATAGTGTTATTTCTGATGAACTCCACGCCTGGCTGCTTATAATCCAGAATGACGCTGCCTAGCTCCTTTATTTTTTTTTAGCAGAGTGCCTTTGTTCTCATATCCCTTAAGCGACACAGGAACAAGACACAGAATGAGCGTGTCCACACATAATTATCAGAAACAGTTCCTTGTGCAGCATTTATCTTGGCTCCCCAGGGTCCTCAAGCCCCTGGGAGGACAAGCGTTCTCTTATCATCTTTGGATGTTTCTTGGGCAATTTCTCAGGCAGAGGGTTTCATCCAGTGGCAGGTACCACGCTCGTAGAGCACAGGCCCAGCCCAGCAGGCTTGCTGCCTAGCTCTCCCTGGCATGCCGACTACTGCGTTTCCCTTGTAGCTGCTGTGATTGTGTAGGTCAGGGGTCAGCAACTCCAGAACATGACATGTGAGGCCAATTTCCTTGGCGTGCATTGGGGCCGGAGAGGCAGCAACTGTTTGCAGCCTCCTGACTGCAGCTAGCCCTGGCTCTAGGTAGTTGCTGCCAGCCAGGAGCCCGGGCTGCTCCCAGGAGGCAGCTGGGATGCTGCAAGCCCTATGGGGAGTAGCCCAGGCTCTGTGACTATCAGCAGCTACCAGAGCCGGGACCGGCTGCAGCTGGGAGACTACAAACAGCTGCTGCCTCCCCAGCCTTGGCCCCAGTGGGTGCAGTGCTGGCACTTGCTGCCTTGCCGGGGCTGGGGCTGGGAGGCAGCAGCTGTTTATAGCTTCCCGGCTGCAGCCAGCCTGGCTCTGGGTAGTTGCTGATAGCCATAGAGCCCGGGCTGCTCCCATGGAGGCCCTGCTGCAAGCAGCCTGGGCTCTGTGGCAGTCAGCAGCGACCCAGAACCTGGGCCAGCTGCAAACATCTGCAGCTTCTTCGTCCTGGCCCCGGCCCCGGCCCCGGCCCCAGCTGCCTCCCAGCCCCAGATCCGGCTCCAGGGAGGCAGCACATACTGGCAGTGCTCCCTGCTGTGCTGCCCTTGCCGCTTCTGCAGAGCAGTGTTGGAACCCGGCACAGCAGGGGGCACAGAAAGCTGCCTGCTGCCAGCTCCCTGCTGCCCTACCACACTTCCCCTGCAGACAGGGGCAGCAGTGAGGGGCACAACCCTGCGTGCTGCCCACGCTGCTCCCATGCACACAAGGGAAGTGTGGCAGGGCAGCGGGGAGCTGGGAGCAGGCAGCTTTCTGTGCCCCCTGCCGTGCCAGGTTCCAACGCTGCATTGCAGAAGCAGCGAGGGCAGCACAGCGGGGAGCATTACTGGTACATGCTGCCTCCCTGGAGCCCGGGGCTGGGGTGGAGAGGCAGCAAATGTTTGCAGCTGGCCCAGGTTCTGGGTAGCTGCTGACAGCCACAGAGCGTGGGCTGGGGGGCAGGAGCTTTGAGTGAGGGGCAGCAGGGGTGGGGGGCAAGGGTCATGAGCAGGGCTGGGGGACAAGGGGTGGCAGCGCTGGGGGGCAGGGCCTTTGGATGAGGGACAAGGGTCATGAGTGGGGTTGGGGGGCAAGGGACAACAGGGCTGGGCTAAGGGGCTTTGGGTGGGGGGCAAGGGGCACAAGCAGGGCATCCTGCCATGTACCCCCTGCCTTCATTTTGTTTTTCTGGCATGCTGACACTCCGGCATCTTCCAGGGTAGGCATTGTGGGGTTTTTCAGCACTCCAGCCAAAAAACGTTGCCTACCCCTGGTGTAGGTGCTTGTATTGCAGCACTACGGAGAGCTCTCGGCAGCTGTCCCATCACTTCTCATGCTTTATGCTCCTCACCTCTCCTTTTGGCTGGTTCTTCTGGGGCTATAAGATGATGGCACTGTTGTTGTCGCTCCAGTTGTGCTGCAATGTGTCCCATAATGAAGATTGGCATGTCCACATGTCACCTTTCAAAGTGGGTGTAAAGAGTAGGGTCCCAGTGGGGTAAGCTGACAGTCAGCTGATTGTTGGCCCTGGCTGGCAGGGGCCGAAAATCAGCTGATTGTCAAAACCCTGTGCCTGGCATCTCTGGTTGGGCTGCCAGGGTATGGGAGGATCAGATGCTCCTTGTAGTGGAGGAAAGCCCACAAGCTTCCTCCCTTGGGGACTTAAACCCTGCTGGGAGCCTCTGATTCTCTTCACCTTGGCCAGCGTTACATGCATGGTTTTCAGAGATCCCTGGTATATGGGGACCCTGGGGTCAGGGAGTGTCTCTCCAATCCCAGGGTCTCTGTGTGCCAGGGATTTCTTTGAAAAAAAAAAAAAAAAAAAAAAAAAAGGTGCAGTGGAGCTAAGGCTGACAATCAGTTGATTGATGGGTGAGCCGGGACCTTTTAAGATCCATGTTTTTGGCCCAGCTGGGCTGCGCACATGGTATTTATACATCCCCGGCACACCGGGACCCTCCTCCATTGCTGAAGAATGTCCTTGATAAGTGAGTCTGTTAGATGGTCGTGGCTTTTCAGCTTATAACCATAAACATGGAGGTGCAAAGCTGCCCTTAGAGGTTGTGTTCATATCACTGCTCTGTATAGCATTCCTCTAGGTCAGTGGTTTTTCAACCCCCCTGGGGGTCTACAGACTATGTCTAAGGGGTCTGTGAAAGAAGACTAGGATCAATCAAAAGAATGTGAATACCCACATTTGCCATTCAAAGGGGTTCTCATGGCCATTTGAAATTTCCAAAGTGGTCTGCACCTCCCATTCAAAATTTTTTAGGGGTCCACAAATGAACAAAGATTGAAAACCACTGCACTAAGTGAACACCAGTATGGAGGCTGTTTATTCCCAGAGACTCCATGCAGTGTTACCAAATACCTCTTCCCCTGGCTGCCCAGCATACCTGGGTGGTAGGGAAAGACAAGTGGAGGAATATCACTGAGTTGAATGAAAGTCGGCACTTTGAGTGGCTATGAGAGACATGTTTTTCTCTCTAGCTTTGATTTCTCTCCTCCTTCCCCCCACCAAATAAGTGCTGGATGTCACGCCTGCTCAGGTGGCTTTTGTAAATCCCACTAAGTGCCTGTCTGCATCTTTGGGCTCCAAAAATACCCTTGTAAATCTGGCTTTTTTATCCCTGAAGGTTTTACAGTGGTCATGTAGACTTGCCTTCCTAACTGGGCAGCTTCTACTTGTAGGGCTTCGTGATGTACTGTGAAGAGGCCTGGAACATTTCTGTGTAGCCTGGGCCTTGTTATCTGGGTTGTGCTGCTGGAAATCGGGGTTTAAAGGCTTCTAAAACAATCCTTGCTTGGATTAAAGACTTGGTCAGCATGTCTTGTAATCAGGTGAATAAATCTCTCCTGTCTGTCTGAACCTCTAGAGTTGGTGCTGCCACCTGAGCAGAGACAATATATGTGCCAGTTTGATAAATGCAAGGCCAAAATTTGGCAGCTGTGGGCTCCACCTCTTGGTACATTATTGTACTGTAAAGTTTCTCATTTTTGTGGTTATGAAAATATCCTGAAAACCTGAACTGAATATAAACCCAATATGCTGGAGTCTGCATGAGTCTATAGATAGCTAAAACAATGGTTCTCTAAGGGCCAAGTTACCCCCACTGATCTCAATTGGGCATTAATTCTGAGACCTGAAGACAGCCGTTTACATTTCATTTTCAGATAGCATATGGCTGATTTTAGCAGAAACATCCAGTGAATGTGCTTACCCCACAATCCCAAGCTACCCCTTGTTCCTCTTCAGAAGCCACAATAACAGCACTTGGCTTCCTTTACTGCACTATATATTTTTCATATTTATTTTGGGAAAAACTTCTGTTGTAAATGAGATAGGCCTAGAACAGGGGTGGGCGATTATTTTGGCTGGAGGGCCACTTAAGGAGTTTTGGTGAGTTGTCAAGGGCTGCAAGGGTAGCCCCGGCCCTTGTTAGGTGCCCCGCCCCCTGGTTGCCATCTTGTGACCAGAAGTCTCGCCCCCCTGACCTTTGCCACTGGAAGTCTCTCCTCTTGCCCCTCCTTGGGGGCGTTGCTTGTGTATTGTGTGTGATGGGGTAGGGAGTGTATGTGGTGGGGTATGGGGTGAGTATGTGGTATGTGGCTGGGTGTTTGTGTGGGTGTGTGGGACTGTTGGGTGTGTGTGTGTGGCTATGGTGGGGGCTGGGATGTGTGGGACAGTGTTGGTGGGATGTGTGGGTATGGTGGGGGTGGGGTGTGTGTGGTTGAGGTTTGGGGAATGTGTGGATATAATGGGGGTGGGTGAATGTGGGGGTTGTAGGTGGGGTGTGGGACAGTGGATGTGTGTGTAGGTATGGTGGAGTATGATGGGATATGGGTGCATGTGTGGGGTGTGATTAGGGTTTGGGTGGGTTGGGCGTGTGCATATGGGGGGCTGCCCCCCCTCTGCTTTTCCCTTCCCTATGTGCCCCCCCACCTGTTCATAGTGCCATGGCTGAGCCCAGCCCCTCCACAGGCAGTGGGGAGCAGGAAGGGGATCAGCACTGCCTGGCTGGCTTGCAGCACAGGGAAAGCAGCTGCTCCCAGCAGGCAGCAAGAGAAGCCCTGGCGGGGTGGGGGGATGACACACACCCTTGGCTTGGCACCTTTAGTCTCTGTCTTGCACCTGCCCAGCAGGGCTGCACTGAGCTCACACTGGCTCCTACTGCTGCTCCTGCCCCACCTGCCTGTCCCATGCCTGCCCGGTGAGACTTTGTGAGCAGTGGAGCTCCTTTGTGCCCCCCGCGCCCCATTCACACAGTCCCCTACCCAGCCATGCATGAGTGGGACCAGAGTGAGCTGCAGGCAGAGCCCCGCTCCCCTCAGCGCTGCAGCTTCCCCTCCCTACCTGCTGCCCTGAGCGCTGCAGCAGGGACAGGAGGAGGAGTTGCTGAAGGCCAGGACAGCCCAGCAGTTCCCTAGACAGCGGCAGCAGCAGCCCTGCCTGGAAGCTGTGCCTGCTGGCCAGGGCTGGTGCCCTCTGGCGGGGGAGGCTGGGAGCACAGCACGTGCTGCTCCCAGCAGGCATGGGTGGGACCTAGCCCCATGCAGAGTGCAGGAGTGGAGCCAGGTACAGTTAATTGGCAGGTGCCTGCCTGTGGGCCAGATCCAATGAGCTGGTGGGTTAGATTCGGCCCGCAGACCATATTTTGCCCACCCCAGTCTAGAATGTTCATTTTATAAAATCCAGGAACCCTGGTCTTGAGATCTAGATTGAATTTGCTTGTGACTGTACAGGCCCTTGCCTTATACTACTACCTACTAGGTAAATCTACCTTTGCTTATAAAGCAGCTCTTTGCCATTTAAAGTCTCTATTTAGGGCATCCAAACTGCGCTGGAGTTTTATTTCATCACACTTGGTGCATCTACAGAAGATGTTACAGCGCAGTTGCAGTGAGCTACCGCACAGTAACTCGTTGCTAGTGCACAGTAGCATTGCCGGACACTAACTGTGATGTGATGCTACTGTGCGGTAGTGATGAGCTTCTGCACAGTAGTTTGTTCTTACTGTGGAGTGTAATCGGGGGGGAAAAACCACGCGGCAACAGTTCTGTAGTTACTGTGCAGTCATTTAGTACTTGCCTGTGTAAATACTACATAACTGCGCAGTCTCTTGCTCGTGTATTAATTGCACATGTAGATGCATCTGCTGCGAGTGAAAAGTACATAGCAGTAATTGTGGTTTGTAGTTCTCCCTTCTGTCATCTTCATTTATAAGTATCATTGCTTTCTTTTGTATTACAACGATTTGAAAGAAGAACCTGTGTGTATAAATCTTGTGTGCTCTACAGTCTTTTTAACTGGACACAGGGTGTTCTAATGTTTGCTATATTAAAATCTTGTTTTGTAGGATAGGAGAGGAAGAAGAGGACAGCAAGCACAATTACCGGTATGTAACTTCCCCTCCCTTGTTTTGCCTGAATTTTTTTTTTTCCCTTTCCAGATTTTTCCTACAGAAAAAAGGACTCGCACTGCAGTAGTTACAGAGGGAGGCTGGACTGCTGTTCTCTTCAGTAATAGACTGCTGGACTGTCCAGCATCTACCCCCAGCGGCTCTGATAGCAGGCAGAAGCTTGGATACTGCAACATAAATCCTAGAGAGATGGAATTGGTCTGACCTCTTTGAGGGGTGGTTGAACCCTACATGCTTGCTCTTCACATTCCCACCTAATCTCTTCTCATAATAGAAAGTATCTAGCTGTTTCTTGCACCCCGTTCTCAGGCACCCTGGTGATGAGCATAGTATAAATACCCATATAATCAGATTCTAGCCTCAATTAGATCACATTCTCTTTGTGTTCGCTTCTCTGAGGGAGAAATAGGGTGACCTGAATTCCAGGCACATTCCTAATCTCCTGATGTTGAATGTCCCCTGTTTTTTAAATCCTTTTCCCTAGTGTGGGAACAGCTTCTCATTTCTCTCTGTCAAATCCCTTCATAATTTTGAATATCCCTGTCCGGTCATTTAATGCTGACATGTCTGGACTTAGCTGGACTCATTGTGGTTTGGATTTTAGGTGGTTGTCAGTGTCAACTTTATTTGCTACACTGGATTTATATTCAGGATTCACTTCAAAATGGCCTACAACTGTGAAGATCTTTCAACAACGTGTGCAAGAAAGCAATCCTACACTCCTAGGAGCTTGATTACTGTTCTTCAGTTTTGCCTGCTCTGCCTGCTATTTCAATAGCATAATAATAGGAATAATCTGATCAAAATTAAGTCTGTTTTATGGGTAGACAATTTTCCTGCTTGGCTTTCTGATTTTTGTCCTCTAGTTACAGCACAGGGCCAATTTCCCGAATCCTGTGAGTGTCTTCTTCTCTCTTTATCCCAGTGACCTTATGTCATTTATCCCTGCATACTAATTGTTGTTTTCCACTCTTAGCTGTAACTCTTCTCCTACTCCCTTTTACTTATGGGTGAATAGCTATATTAAATATGAAGACATTTTTCTGGCTTATTCACATCGCTTTTGTTTTAACAACATCTTTCTTATCCTTGCTAACCTATGTCTGGGATTCTGCATTTGACTCATGTCTTCTCCTAGTGGCATGGAGGATATCCAGGCATGGGATTTGTGAGGCTGCCTTTGTTTAACCTTCACTTGATTTCTTACCGGTATTAATTTCTGTCTGTGTCAGGTGAAAGGCTTTCTGGGAGCCAAATGTCTCTCATACTAATTCTTGTTCCTATATGTGCAGCTGATGTGCTGAATAAACCTCGGCTAGTGAAGATGCTGCCGAGATGTGGTATTTGCATAATGGTTAATTGATTGTGGCTAAAGCTAATTGGTCAACAGAGCGGGTTGCCAATAAACAGCTGCCGCATTCCAAAAAGTTTAATTGGATTAGAAGGTTTTATAAATGGGCTGCCAATAGATGAAGCAAACAGGTTCTGGAAAGAGAGCCATTTCTCCCTTTGTCATGCTTGGTTTAAGAAGAAAAATCTTTATAAAGACAAAATTGAATTGCAATAGAAGTTTCAATTTGCCCACATAGAAGGTAAGCCTGTGCTGTTTTTCTGCCCCTCTCTTCTGCTTTTCCTTTGCAACACTTGCTCCAAATGCACAGGCTGATTTTGTTCCCCTCTCATCTAGGTGATGGACCTTTCCCACAGGTGGCTTTATTTCAGTTGAAATTTTAACAGACTGTTGGTGGTGTTAATTTTCAATAATCCCAGTAGGCCTATAACATTCTTAAAACTGAAATGAGGAGTTAGGCTGACTTTGCATACCTGAGGCCAACTTCAGTAGGGCACTTGAGGAGTGCTTTAAAACTGCAGACCTGGTAAACATGCCTGATATCTTAAATCTGGGTATTACAGCACCTTGGGAAGAAAGAGGTTGCACGTGTTGATACGAGCTTATAGCTTACGGGCTGACAACCCCCAGCATATGTGCCAGAGCATAACATGCAAGGCCATTTTGCTCGGCACACCACAGCCGGCCAGGGCTCTGGGCAGCTACTGCTGGCCACAGAGCCCGGGCTGCTCGCAGCAGGCAGCTGGGAGGCTGCAAACCCTGCTGCATGCTGCCGGGGCTTCGTGGCAGGCAGCAGCTGCCCAGAGCCTGGGCTGGCTGTGGCAGGCAGCCGGGAGGCTGCAAACAACCACACTGGGGTCTGGAAACCTGACTGGGCTCAGTGACAGTGGCTGCATGTGCGCCTCCGGGTGGACAGCGGGAAAGGGACTGAGACGGCGCTGCCCCACACACCTTCCTGGCCATGCATCCCGAGGCACGGACCCCGGTGCAGCTGTTTGCAGCCTCCCAGTTACCTGCCACACTTGGCCCGAGCTCTGGGCAGCTGCAGCAGGCAGGCTCCACACAGCTGCACCAGTCTCCAGAGCCCCAGCGCTGGCTCTGTGGGGGTCGTGGGTGCACGTGTGCCTCTGTGCACAGTGCAGAAGGGGCCAGGCCAGTGCAAGCCCAGCCCCTCCCCTGCCATCCACCTGCAGGTATGCATGCACCCACCACCAGGAATGAGGATTGGGTCCCACACCGCTCCCCCACTGTCTGCCTCTGGCTCACCAAGTCAAGGCATGCATTGAGGTTGGGGTGTGTTTGGCACTCCAGCCAAAAAGATTGCCGACCTGGTATAGCTCTTCATTAGTGGAGCTCCACATAGTTGTCAGTACCTTGCCGTAGCTTTGCCTCATTTACGCACCCCATTTTCCTACATGCCGTAACATGTAGGTCTGTTATGTTAGAGCTGAAGGCAGGGAGGGGTGTCTCTCACTGCCTCCTCCTTGTATAGGAAGATCCTAAAATACTGCTTTATTTCAGAGCTGTTCTTCCTGAAATAATTTCAGTCTTTCTTCCCCTGCAAGCTTCAGGAAAGGCAGTTGGATCTCCTGGAGGGCAGGGGTTCAATTCTGGCCTGTGCCTGCCTTGCCGAACTTCAGCAGGTTATTTACCCTCTGTTTCCTGTGCCTGAAGATTAGGGATGACATTTGCTTTCCGAGAGAGTCGGTTACTTCGTGTCCTGGTAGCATATGAAGGTGTAAAACCCCATGTGACCACACTGTGCGGTTTTTTTTGTCCCTTTAGAAGCTTATTGCTCAGCAGCGAGGTCCCTTTGTTAATCTTGACTATTGTAAAAGGCCTGTCTGCTCGTCCGCTGGAGTCTGCTGTGCTCATTGCTTCCTAGATTATTCCAGAATTGCCCTGAAGCAGGTTTCAAGCTGTTGAACACATATACGTTCCTTGGTTCGATGGCCTCAGTTAGCCACATTCTCCATATGTTTACAGCTCTTGGGATTAAATAATTCTGCCTGAGCACTCTGACTTCCCTCACCAGGCTGAGGTTTATCTTGTTCGGTATGTGTTTGTCCAAAACTCTTTGTGGTTTTAAGTACTTCTGTTAGGTCACTTTGCAGTTTGTTCTAAAAAAAGAAGTGGTGGTGCCTTTTGGGGGTTTTCATTTACCGAATCCTTAATTTTTAAAGCATTTCATTGGCTACATGTCTGCTTCTGCAAGACATTTGGACCCATAGGAAGCTTGCCTTAACTTAGTAAGGCAGTATAGATCAACTCTGCCCATGGCTTTGGCCAAAAGCCTTGAATTCACTTCACAGGAAGGCAGCCCATTTCTCATATTGCAGTCATGCCCGAGCAAGGGAGCATCATCTCCTCTTTCTGCTACCATGGATCCATGTACTTGTAGCTCTAGAAATGCAGCTTCACCTGTGGAGTGCTCCCTCTCCTGCCTGCTGCGATCCCTTCAGCTTCAAAGTGATAGAGGCACTGGAGATGTTCCCCTGCACCTCTTACAAGTTTAAACCTTTGTGCCCTGCTTGTGGATAACTGGAGTAAAGTATTTTCTTTATTAAAAATAGCCTCCAACACTGCATCTTACTCTAGTTCCTTTACCGACTCCAGAAAGTTTAAAGAAAAGTTGTGTTTGCTTGCCTTGCCTCTGAAAACGTGGTGCATCTTTAGGACCTTGGTGGGGAGAAAAGCTGATGCTTCTCAGTTCAGCTGCGTGTACCTGCTAATGAATGTCTTGCAGGTGTGAAGTAAACATCTATACTTAGAGGGCAACCATATGGTTAGAGTCTAGCAATTATAAATTACCATGCTTGTGGTTTAATTTTCCTTCTCTATTAATCATTCATTATTTTGCAGGTTGTTGGATTCCACCCCCCCCCATTCAGTTTGTTGCTTCATTAAGGGGTCTGTTAACTTCATTCTACTCCAGATCTAATTAGGGGCTGAGTTTCTAGATGGGTGTGGAGGGTGTGAAGCTGGATTCCAGCTCCCTAGGACTCTGAGGCAGATAAGTGGTAGAGGATGGCACGGCATTCCCTCATTATGGTATGGCAGATGTCATGGCACAGAATGTGGAGACCATATGGAAGTCGCTGCACGCTAAAAATGAGGATGAAAGTTGCAGTTTTCTGAATCCATCTCTGCTGATAAAGGGTTTCATTTACCCTGGACCTGGAGTTCAGATATTTACTTGACCATGGCATTCTTAAAACTAGATAAAATGTACAAGTGGCTCCTAACTTGGAAGGGCTCCCTCGCTTCAGTGGATCTCCCTTGCCATCATCCTGGGTGCTGCTCTCTGTAGTTTTCTTGCTTTGGATTTGATCAGTGTTGTTCAAAATCGCTGTCAGTAAGGGTGGTGTTTTGCTACATCTCGAGTGTCAATATGACACTAACATCTGCCCTTCTTATTAGTCTTTGGGTCACTCTTTGACTTACTGAATTACCTTACGGTGACATTATCTGCTCAGAAAGGCATAGGCTACCTGCATTGACTAGTGAATGGCCTAAGCCAAAAATTTGGCAGCACTTGATGATGCCCAAGAGCTGGAACACGCTCCTTGGCAGAGTATCAGATTTCTCTAGAGAGGCTAAGGCACTTAGAAAGGGGAGGAGGAGAGGGTAACATGTTTTTGGCTGCTTCTGTCAAAGGTTTGCACAGCATAGGCAGTTTGTGTTAGCATTGGTGCAAATCTTTGTGCAGACCTCAGAGAGAACTAAACTTCTTTCCTGAATGTTGGGAATGAATCTTAGACGGTCTGCATCTGCCTTGCCCATCTCCTCCGCGATGTCTATTCTGCCTCTGCGATGGCGCAGGACATTGCTAGGTAACTTTTGTTCTTTCTCCCAGGTTGGTCCTTCATTTCACTGTTGAGTTCTTTTAGGACGTGTGATTTGTTTTAAAAACTCAGGGCTGTTCCTTAGTGGAGATCCTTACTCTGCCCTTCCAGGTCTCACAGGAAAAGAAGCCAACCCAGAAGGCATAAAACAGAAGATCAGAAGTCCCTCGGAGAAGTCATGGCTATCGAGACTGCCTTGGATGAGGTGAAAGTAAAAGAGGAGCTGAAAAGAGGGCCAGACCTAGATGAAGAGGAAAAAAGTAAAGCGACGGAAGGGGGAGAAGGTGAGGACCTTGCTTGCTGATGACAGATCATTTAAACAGAGAAATGGGGCAAGCGGCGCCTCCAGAACTTATTTGTAAATAATCTGTCAAGTGTTGTTTATTCCCGTGGAAAGATCGGTGGACTCTTTCCCAATATTAAACCTTTACTTACTGAAATCGCCATCGTGTACAGCCACGATTGATTTTTCCCCTCTCTTTAACAATTCAGGCCAAATAGCTTTCTGTGCAGGGCTTGGAAGTTTTGCCAGAGCTATTACAGTTTTATAAAAATATACATTACAGGAGGAATATATTTTTAAATATTTCATAAAGGAATGAATAAATATGTTTGCTGTGCCCTTCTCTGGGAGCGGTATGCCTTATATATTCCCATGGGCAATAGATCTCTCTCCTCTCCCTCCTTCTCTGCATAAAGCTATCTTTTGCGTATGTGAAGTTTTCACTTGCTGTACAAATAGGAGTAGAAATTTGACTGAAGTCATTCTGCTGGAGGAGAGACTTCAAATTTGGCTTTGAGTGCTTGAATTAGCACAAGTCTGTGGCAGCCCTACTGTGTGTGTATAATTGATTGTGTGCGCACAATTCTAGCACAGGTCCTGCACTTCACTTAAAGAGAGGAAGTTTCTAAGTGGCGTATGGATTGGGAGTTAACGTGGGACTGTGTCTTAAATCCGGTATTGAATTATGGTCTGACCTTCAGCAGATCACACAATACCTCTCCGCTGGTTCGCACGTATTTGGCCTGGCCGTGGTACTTATTAACCTTCTAGGATGAGTCTGAGTAGAGTTTGCAAAGCGCTTTGAGTGTTAGATGAAAGGCACCATGCGAAGAGTGAAGTATAAAGAAGGCTTGTCGTAGATCAGGGCATGTCCTGGTTTGTGACGGGTATGTTGTAGTTTCTCTCCAGGTATGACACACAATATTTTGGTACGTGCTGCTGAAGAACCAGGCCTTTGTCACCATGCAGAGATCTGTGGCTCTTCCCAGTAGAGAGGCTCTGTGATGTCACTAGGATGCTCTGCCTCTTAGCACTGTATTGAAGGTTGTAATTCTTGCTTCCTATGCCCTTTTTTTGCACTATATGCAGTGCAGAGAATAACCTGCACATAGATACCTTCCCTTTGAGGCATTCCAAACCATTGGTTAACTAATATTCATATCCTATTATACCCCCTTTGTTCCCAAATTATGTCAGGGGGAAACCGGGGCAGGCAAAGTTTAAAGGTCATGGCACATAATGTCATACCCTATGTCTTTGGAACATAACCCAGTTTCCTGACTCAGTCCAGCGATTTATCAACCAGACAATGTGCCTTCTGCCTTCAAGGGAGATGAGGATATGTAGATTATTGGCATATGGAGAAGGAACAGCACAGGAGAACAGTTACTTGCTATCACTCCATCTTGAAAGTGCCAGCAGTGCATTAAACTGTACACTCTCAGCTCGTGTATGAGTTTAACAGTTACTGCTGTAATAAATGGTCTGAAAATGCTGATATCTCCTGGGAGGCAAGAGATAAGTGGCAGGGACAGATCTGAGATCCTTAGAATGGAAGAAGGGAGAAAAGAATAGCTTTGTTCTAGGTGAACAGATTTTAAATCACACACTTAGTCCTGATGTGGAAAACTGCTTAACTGGTAGCAGAGAAGGCACAAACCCATTTTCAGCACCATTGCAGAAAGTGCGACGAGCGGCTATATGGTGTTCGGTGTAGTTCTGCGAGCCCCACTGCTGATAAGGCCCATCAGGAATGGGCTGTTTTCTCCGGGCAGTATGGAAAAGCTAAGCAGAAGTGGTTTTGGTAGTCTCCTCGCAGGCCGAGGGCAGAATCTGCATTCTTTTCCTCAACCTATTTACGGCTTTCTACTAACCACTTTTTAGTTTGCAAGTCTGCAGATAGCACCTGGCAGCTTATCTCCAAGTTACACGTTATCTTCCCTCCTCCTTCCCCCTCCCCTTTCGTTTTACCTTGGGTTTCGCCTTTCCTTAAAAGGGGTTTTCCACTTATCCCAGACAAGAAGACTAAAAGGTGCTGGGAGAAGGAAGAGTGGGATCCTTCCAAAATCACTGGCAGCTTTCAAGAATTAACTGTTTCATGTTGTTGATTTGGACTTGCTGAATATTAATGATTGAAGCTTTAAGGGCTTCTCACCACATGCTTTACAACATTTTCTTTTTTGCCTTTTCTGACTAAGCTTTATGTTCATAATATAGCATGCCAATATTAATGCGGTGAGAATGTCATAGCAGGTTGCCTTGGAACTAGCAATTTCCAGGGAGAACCTTCCAGCTCTGCTCCTCTCTGAAAGCATTGAACAGCGTGAATGCAGCCCATGTAGCAATGGGTGCTCCTTGTAATGCCTCTGTGTGTGTGTGTGTGTGTGTGTGTGTGTGTGTGTGTGTGTGTGTGTGTGTGTGTGTGTGTGTGTGTGTGTGTGTGTGTGTGTGTGTTGTATCTTGTACCACTTTAAATGCAGCCACTACAGACCTGGTTGTGGTTGCACTTGAATTCATGCCCGTGAACCATCTTGCTTTGGGATATGGTGCCAAGAAAGGAGATCTGAGGGCTCATTCACCTAGGGCCAGCATCATACTATGGGGGTAATGGGATGACTTTCAGACAGTGAAAGTATACGATGAATATTAAGAAAAGTGTTGTGACAGTAGAATTATTCGCATGTCTCTTAGATTGTAGCGTAGCTTTTCCTGTGAATGGGGAAAAGCCCTAGTGCTTGAAATACATAAGCTGGATTGCACCAACTGCTAGAAACCCACTCCAGAGAGTTGTGCCATTTTAGGGGCTGGGGGTGCTCTGGAGTTGGACCTACTAGATTTCTGCCAGCTTTGATTTCTCTTCTGCATCCATGATCACTCTGTTGCTAGATTAAGAGGTCTGTTTTACAATCCCTTACTTTCTAAACCATTGACAATACAAATTTGAAGTTTGCTTAATTGCTGCTGTTAATTTCTGTCCCATATCTTCTCTGCGAGTGCTGACACTTGAGCCTGTAGCTTTTCCTTAGTAACAGATGGAATCTCTGCTCTCTGTGAGCAGTGGTTTTAAAGCTGGATGTTTAAAGTTACTCAGCTTCAACATAAGTGGTTTTTCCAGAGGTACCGGCCACCTGCAGCCTCCGTGAAAATTGATGTATAGTTTCAAACTGCCCCCACCCCAAACAGTCTCCGTATATAAAGCCAAAACCATCTCTGCATTTCTAAACTATTTTCTATAGGTATTTGTCATGCTGTTCAGATCATCAGTAAATAGCTGCCTGTGGTCCTGCTAACCTGCCATACAGGGTAAGCTTATTTAATAAAGAGTAAGGCACTTCTCTCCATGTGTAGGCAATCATGATGGCCAGACTTCTCCTTCGGATTTGTCCTCACCATTTCCCTGGAGCCCGGCTTTGTATGTCTATCACGTTTTACAGATATACCTGTAAAGTAGATCTTTCATCATCGAAGCACTTAAACTTTTAAACTAGTCTTGGCTACCAGCTGCTGTCAAATTAGCCCATTTAGAAGTCAATAAAGCCAGTGAATGGCGTTTGCTTTGCTGTTTGGGTAGCGAGCTCTCGGAGTGTGTAGAGAGTAAATATGATCTGTTGTTGTGTGACTGGGGAGAAATCCAATTTGACTTTCATTCAATATGTTTGTTTCTCCAAGGAAATTCAATATTCCTTTCTGTGCGATACTACAAACCAGTTTACCCGAAGTGTGGCTTACACAAATACGACAATAACTATTTGGGCCAGCCTTATTGCCATTTTTTTTTTTTCATAAATTAGTATGAATAAGACCCTCCGATCGCACTTCTGGGAACTGTCCAGATTCAGATCTTCCCCCCTAAAAACACTTCAGCAGGGATTCTAGCACTTCATCTTACTTGGGCTATAATCACTTTTACTGAGTATCGCATTATGTTGTGGTAGGCTATCTGATTTTCTGCAGTGTGTAGAGCCTGGCCTATAAGATTTGCTAGGCCGTAGTGGCAGATTCATAGATTCATAGATTCATAGATGCTAGGGTCGGAAGGGACCTCAATAGATCATCGAGTCCGACCCCCTGCATAAGCAGGAAAGAGTGCTGGGCCTACATTACCCCAGCTAGATACACATCCAACCTTCTCTTGAATACCCCCAGGGTAGGGGAGAGCACCACCTCCCTTGGGAGCCCGTTCCAGAGCTTGGCCACTCGAACTGTGAAGAAGTTCCTCCTAATATCTAATCTAAATCTGCTCTCCTCCAGCTTGTGGCCATTATTTCTTGTAACCCCCGGGGGCGCCTTGGTGAATAAATACTCACCAATTCCCTTCTGTGCCCCCCGATGAACTTATAGGCAGCCACCAGGTCGCCTCTCAACCTTCTCTTGCGGAGGCTGAAAAGGTCCAGTTTCTCTAGTCTCTCCTCGTAGGGCTTGGCCTGCAGGCCCTTAACCATACGAGTGGCCCTTCTCTGGACCCTCTCCAGGTTATCCGCATCTTTCTTGAAGTGCGGCGCCCAGAATTGCACGCAGTACTCCAGCTGCGGTCTGACCAGCGCCCGATAGAGGGGAAGTATCACCTCCTTGGACTTATTTGTCATGCATCTGCTGATGCACGATAAAGTGCCATTGGCTTTTCTGATGGTTTCATCACACTGCCGACTCATGTTCATCTTGGAGTCTACTAGGACTCCAAGATCCCTTTCCACTTCCGTGCCACCCAGCAGGTCATTTCCTAGGCTGTAGGTGTGCTGGACATTTTTCCTCCCTAGATGCAGCACTTTGCATTTCTCCTTGTTGAACTGCATTCTGTTGTTTTCTGCCCACTTGTCTAACCTGTCCAGGTCTGCTTGCAGCTGTTCCCTGCCCTCCGGCGTGTCCACTTCGCCCCATAGCTTAGTGTCATCTGCAAACTTGGACAGAGTACATTTCACCCCCTCGTCCAAGTCGCTGATGAAGACATTAAAGAGTATCGGTCCAAGCACCGAGCCCTGCGGGACCCCACTGCCCACACTCTTCCAGGTCGAAACCGACCCATCCACCACAACTCTCTGGGTGCGACCCTCCAGCCAATTCTCCACCCACCGGACTGTGCAGTCATCCAAGTCACAGCCCCTTAACTTGTTCACCAGTATGGGGTGGGATACTGTGTCAAAGGCCTTCCTGAAGTCCAAGTATACGACATCCACCCCTCCTCCTGCGTCGAGGCGTTTTGTGACCTGGTCATAAAAAGAGACTAGATTGGTCAGGCACGATCTGCCTGCCACGAACCCGTGCTGGTTTCCCCTCAGCATAATTTGTCCTGCCGGGCTCTCACAAATGTGAGCCTTGATGATTTTCTCAAAGATTTTGCCAAGGATGGAGGTGAGACTGACTGGCCTATAGTTACCCGGGTCCTCCTTCCTCCCCTTCTTGAAAATGGGAACCACATTGGCCCTTTTCCAGTCCTCCGGGACTTGACCCGTGCGCCACGAGCGTTCAAATATTCCCGCCAGTGGCTCTGCAATGATGTCGGCCAGTGCCTTCAGTACCCTCGGATGGAGCTCATCCGGGCCTGCCGACTTAAAGGCATCCAGTTCCTCCAAGTGACCCTGCACCACCTCAGGGTCCACGCATGGCAGTCTGGTGCCTTGCTGCTGCCTCCCTACACTCCCAGTGAGAGACTTGTCGTGCCTCTCACCTAGGAACACTGAGGCGAAGAACTCGTTGAGGAGTTCAGCCTTGTCCCCTCTGTCCATCACCAGTTGTTTCTGCCCATTTAGCAGAGGTCCTATTCCTCCCTGGGCCTTCCTTTTACTCCCTATATATCTAAAAAACAATTTCTTATTGTCTTTTACTTGGGTTGCCATCCTCAGCTCCATGGTAGCTTTGGCCTGTCTAACTGCCTCCCTACAAGCACGAGCAGAAGAGGTATATTCCTCTTTGGTGATCTCTCCCTGTTTCCACTTTTTATGTGCTCCCCTTTTGGCCCTTAGTCTGCCCAGGATTTCTCTGGTCAGCCAGGGAAGCCTCCTGGCCCCTTTCCCTCTTTTACCTCGCACGGGGATCGTCTCGCTTTGTGCGAGAAGGATAGCTTCCTTAAGGCACAGCCACCCTTCTTGGGCTCCCATTGTTTCAAAACTACTACTCTGCAGTGCATCCTTCACTAATCGCCTGAGTTTGCTGAAATCAGCTTTCCTGGGGATGGAGCTGGGGTGTGGTGGAGCGACATTGTCTGTCTGTCTCCTTCTGCATCATCAGCCCCCTCCTCTCTCCCCATCTTATTAGTGGACAGAGTGACCTTTTGCAGTAGAGCCATCCAATCGCCGCATCTATAGGTGAAAAACAATCTCTTATGAAACAAATTGAGGGCTGGCATCTGTCTGTGGTACATCTATTATTTACTTTCCTTTGAGTGGACTGATAACTTTATTCATGAAGTGGGGGAAGGGGTGGGCATAGGGAACATAATTCACTGCCGATGCAGTAAGGGAAACAGGCAAGGCATCTTCCGTCCTGACCCAGCGATGCTTACTCAAGGGCCCGCAGGAGTTTTAATCACGGTGGTTGGGGAACGTTCTGAAATCAAATTGGCCCCGTTATTTTACGCGGTTATATTGGGAGGGCTGATAGGGAGAGAGGAGAAAAGGTCTCTTTGTTTTATGGGTGATCCCCATCTCGATAGAAAAATACTGGGGCATTCATCTGCCCAAGAAGTTTGTGTGCTGTCACCACTGTGTAAGAGAGATGTGACAGTATGCAGATAAAATGAATGGTGGTGAGCCGGGAGGGGGAAGGACAGATGAAAGCAAGCGGTGGAAACTCACATCGCAGTTGCCAATACCGAGATGGTGCCTGTAATAGACTTGGTTCAATGCTGCGCTTGATTCATGTTTTAAAGGCCACTGTCTAAAGACCTTGCAGTAGATGCTATTCGGTAAAAAGTGATTTAGAAGGTTTGGTTCAATTCTTCATTTCCCAGGGTTGTTGACTGCATTGGATATACAGTAACACTTGCGCACAGCAGTGGTTGGATGTGGGGGGAGCAGTAAATGAAGGTGGCTTGGGGGGTAAGGGTATAAAACAGGATATAGAAATCTTCTGAATACAGATTGGGTTTCTTGTTTCAATGTGCCAGTGCGGCACTGTGTGTTCGCCTCTAGAGTTGTGACCCGGTCATTAAGGAAGTGGTCTAGACTCACGTTTCATTTGATTGTGTGATTTTAAGGGCAAACAGGCCTATTTCCCAAAAAAGTGAGCTCAGATGTAAGAATTAAAAGGTATGGGGAGGACTTCTTAGGGGGTACACTGGCTTTTCCTAACTATTGCTATCTTTGCTGAATAGTAAAGCAAATGAGAAACCCTTTGCTATTGCCTAGGAGAAGATGCGGTGCCTTTTCCTTAATCTTCTTGTCAAGTGCTGTAATTTGGTCAGCTAGGACTCTGGGGCTTCAGTGTTTCTGCCTAGCTGGGTGACTAAGAGTCGTGTGTCTTAGCAATGTTAATGTAGTACGCGCCATGATCCTCTCCATCTAGTTTGCAGTGGACAGCTGTCTTCTGTCACACCTGACCTTCACGTAGGTGTGCTTAGCAGAGCGGTCAAGGTTTGAATAGGCCGCAAGAACAAAATAAGCCTAATTTCTAGAAATGGATTTTCTAAGTCCAAGCAGAGAGTGAGTGAAGGGCTTCTTGCATAGCCAGTGTGCTGTACCTATTTCATGCAAGGTTCTGCTGCTTATCTTGTTAGTTTGGCACCTTTTGTCAACCCTGATCTCATTTGTAACAGGGAGCAGTTAATGAAAGAAAGTGTCCAGAAACTTCAGCATGATCTGTTCAATCTTGTCATTTACTTGAAACAGGAGACTGCAAGGTAAAGACCCGTCCCCCGAAAGTAAAAGGGGAGAGGAAGAAGAAGAATCACCTCCATCAGCACCACCATCCTCATCACCACCACCACCACCACCACCACCACCACCTGCAGCCACCCCCGCCTCCACTGCAGCAACAGCAGCCTCCACCACCACCTCCACCTCCCCCTCCACCACCACAGCAGCCTGCAGAGGAAGAGACACCACCAGCACGGCCGCTGGTCCCCGTAGCAGCAGCAGCAGCAGCCACAGCCGAGAAGAGCTTACCCCCCGTGCCCCTCAACGTCATCCAGCCCTCGGAAGTGCCAAACGAGGTAGATGACTTTAAGCCCCGGCCCATCATTCCCATGCTTTATGTGGTTCCGCGGACCAAAAAGGTGGTGTTTGACAAAGAGCGCATGTCCTGCCAGCAGGCCTTTGAGCAGTTCGCCACGCAGAAGGGCCTGGGTTGGCGGGAGCAGGCTGTTCCCGGAGAGCTTCCTGTGAAGGAAGAGGAGAGTGCAGAAGCTGAAAATGCTGAGGTTGCCACAGGGGCCAGTGATTTACAGGTACGTGCCAGCAAGGTCACGTTTAGGAAGGGGTAGAGATGAAATAGATACTTCCACTGTCATAGCTGTATCTGCCTTTCTATAAATGCTAGTGGCAGCAGCCATGTGGATCCCAAGTATGTTCCCCAAACTACTGTGAAGGGGTCTTAGTTGGTGCCAGCTGTGGAGGGTTGATCCTTGTTAGTTATCATCTTGCAAGGCCAACCCTATCCCCTATGTATATGTTGCCATCACTGAAAATGGTGCTGCAGATAGGCCAGCTCACCTAACACGTGCTGAGTTTGTGTTCTGGCTGTCATTGTCATCTCAGCAGCTCTCTTTCTTTTGTTTCAGAACCCCGGTGCCGTCTATAAACAGGTTGGTTTAGGAGAGAGGACTCTGTGCTAAAGATCTTGTACAGTTCCTGGGTAGAGTGGTGCCCACTGGCTTTTATTGTCCTTTGTTTGAAGTCCCTTCTACTGCCCTTGAGCTTGTGGTGATCTGATGCCGACGGGGCTAGCGGTTTAAGCAAGCTTGACATTCCTGCATTGTGTTTCCTGTTGGTTGGGCCCTGCTGATTCCCCACAAGGTGAAGGGGAAGTGCAAGTCAACCAGAGACTCAGCAGTAGAAAGCCAAATAATTGCAGTTAGTTTTGAGATGAATCACTCTATCTAAAGTTGTTTGATCACTGTTCTAAAAATGGCTTGTAACAGAGTCTGTGAAACCCTAGTTTTGTATGGGTGGATGACTTCCAACGAAGCAAACTTGTGCCCAGTAGCATGCAGAAAGGTGATCACAGAAGCCAGTTTTGCAGTGGCTGATGCACTGGTGACTGCTGTGTAGAGCAGTGGGTGGGGTGTCCAGTTTGATTGCATTAGCATTGTTTCAAACGTAACCTTACATGCAATACATTTTGTTTAACTACTTCTCACCTCTGCAGTTGGCCCATAGAAACCCCCTTGCCTTCCCTGGATTTCCTGAATCATCACCAGGCTACAACAGTACCAACTCTATTGATACAAAAGAGCACTTCCCACAAATGAAGGAGCATTAATTTTCAGTTGTTTTCTCTAGTGCAGACAAAGCATTAGTGTCCTCCATAGTGGATGGCAGAAATTAATTGTGTTAGGTTCTGAGTGTGCATGCATGCACGCACGCATCTGCAAAGACAGTCTTCTCGGCCAGGGAATGGAGAAGAGGAGCAGATTTCCCTGCAATAACTTCAGCATCTCAACCTGCAGATTTTATTCAGTTTAGGTATTCTGGTTATTGACTCCCAGGTTTTTATAGTGCCAAAGCAGAAACTCCAACCCAAAGTAGATTTTCTTTTACATGGAGGTTTTCAGCAGAAATGCTGACAAGTGTGTTGACTGACCAAACCGTTCAGAGACTAGTAGAAGTGGCAGAGTTGGACTGGCTCTGAATCTGCCCCGGTTAAGAGAAAAACATTGTACCTACCTTTTAGCCTGGCATGATTTTATGAGATGGTGTTGGCGTTCTCTATCGCAGTCGCTTTTTTGGAGAGGTCCTTGTCAATCCTTGCCAAATGCAGCAAGGAGTTTCTTGTGTGGGCTAAATGCCTGAGAAGTTAACTGCATTTTGCTTCTGCTGCTCTGCTTTCCCTGTAAGACTCTGGGACTTTTATGTAATTTATTCTAATTTATTTCAGACTGCTGCTGCTTTCTCAAAGATGAAGATGGAGATAAAGAAAAGTCGCCGCCATCCACTAGGCAAACCACCAACCCGTTCCCCTCTCTCTGTGGTTAAGCAGGAGGCATCAAGTGATGAGGGTGAGTGCATATGGCTATGCAGAATCCAGCTTTGTGTGTAGGTTATAGCCGTGTACAAACTGGCTTTTCATGCCTGAAAAAATTGCTAGAGATGGTCATTAACATAGCATGATGAGCCAGCAGTGTGCCCTAATGACCCAATAGCATACCGTTGCTGCAAAGAAGGCTAACAGCATACCAGGCTGTGTTAGTAGAAGCATTGCCAGCAAATGGAGGGAAGTGATTCGTCCCGTCTATTTGGCACTGGTGAGGCCACATGTGGAGTACTGGATCCATTTTTGGGTCCCCCACTACCCAGATGTGATGTAGATAAATTGGAGAGAGTCCAGTGGAGGGCAGTGAAAATGGTTCAGGGGCTGGGGCACATGACTTAAGAGGAGAGGCTGAGGGAACTGGGTTTATTCAGTTTGGAGAGGAGAAGACTTAGGGAGGGATTTAATAGCAGTCTTCAATGCCCTGAAGGGGGGTTCAAAGAGGATGTTCTTGGTGGTGGCAGATGACGGAGCAAGGAGCAATGGTCTCAAGAGAAGTTTAGGTTAGAAATGAGGAGGCAGTGTAAAGCAGTGGTCTCCGAAGTGGGGTGCGCAAGACAATCCATTGGGGTGCAGGAAGAAAATATTAGGACTTCTATTTCTATTTATATAAATATACATATATTGGGGGTGCGTGATCAAAAATTTTTTACTGATAGGGGTGCACAATCAAAAAAGTTTGGAGACCACTTATTCATCTGGGGAGAAGAGTTGCCTAGCCACTAAGGCACCTGGTAGAGATGGAGCCAACCCTTTTGGCAGGCATGCCACAAATTACCCTTGCAGTCTTCTTGAGTGCCACTGCTCACCTGCTGAGCCCGATTAGGAGGTAACATGGCAGAGGAGACACGGGTTATAAAAGGGTAAGGGCTTCGGTTGTTCTCACCAGCTCAGAGGTAGCTGCCAAAGAAGACTGATGGGGTGGGGTAAGTCCCATCTAACTGAATGCCAGTGAACCTGCCCGCATCCCCAAGGGAAAGGTGAACTAGTGCTGTGCTGGGGACACCTGCTATTTTCTAAATGGTCTGTACACTCAGTCTTCTCATGGCCTGTATATGTGCAAGTTTTATGAGCTACAGCATTCACATGCCATCGAAGTGGTAAACAGGAGACTTGAAGATCCAGAGGGTGCTGGGACTGTGCATGCTCTACTGAGAAAGTTTGGTGGAACTGAACGTGGTCTCTGGGCCCAGTTACTTGGACCATCAAGAGGAACATCAGATGCACAGTATGCACCTGGACTGCCTGCCTAGAACCCCATGCCAGGGCCAGTGCTAGTGCCTAACCCCCACCCAGCCTTAGCAAGCTAAGGGAATATGGCACTCGAGTGTTTGGATCCCCTCTCGGTCGTCTAGCGAATGTCTAGCAGGGGGAGCTCAATTAGCTCTATGGCAGATGCTGTCCCAAGATTCTGGAAAATGCTGACTCTAGTATTCCTGGCATGTACCAATGCAGTATCCCCTCTCGCAAAGGCTGCATTACCCGATGCAGGCCACAGGAATGACACAGCTGTAAAAGAAAGAAACCTCCTGGGTGGTGAAAAGTAAGCTCGGGCCAGACATGTCAAGCTGAACTTGGCTACGTGATAATGACTCTGTAGGCAGGTGACAAATTTCTGCTTTGCCAATCGATGGAGCTGTTTAAATAAAACCACATTGCTTGCCGTGCAAGCCTCCCAACTGTACTAGCAGCACATCTCTAAATTGGAACTGAATCATTTGATTGCCAACACCACTCTCCCATGTTCTCCCCTGGTTCAAGTTGTCTGAGGTTAGATTAGGTCTACAGTGTACTGAAGGCTTCCACGGGTCTTGCGGTACTGCAGTGCAGTAGACTTGGAGGTCTTGTGGCAGATTCAGCATGTTTGTTAAAGGCCTTCATTGGAATTAAATCAGAAAATGAATAATACAGCAAGTATATTATCCCTGTATTAATTTTAATGTTAAATTAAATTAATATTTTACTCTGGCCCTGAATCTTCTGTTTCTAGCATGTCTCAGCTACTTATTCTGCAAACAGATTTATAGAAGCTGTCACAAGGAGGTTTGGGCATGGAGGAAGCGGACATTTGGGGCTTTAGCACATATGAAGGAAGGGGACAGAGTCAGCATGGGCTTGCGGGAGTAGCATCTCGGTGAGATGTTCCTGCTAAAATAAATACCAGGAGTATTATGCACAATACTGCTGTGTGAGTTTTATATCGGGCTCCGGGGTTTCCTTTCCCCCGGCACATGTAGGAGCCTGTGCTGCTCAGAGCTGCTGTATTGTAGGGTTTTTGCACACTGACAGCACTGCCGTCACGTCACACTTAGTTCACACGCATAAAGTTTTCCTACATCTGTAGTAATTCAGAAATAGTAAGCTGAATTGCTTAGGTACTAGACCACAAACCTGTAGTGTGGATGGATGGATGCTGTGCCCAGAGAATCGTATAACACAGGTCCCTGATCAGAAGTTTGTGAAAGCAAAGCAGCAGCATAAGCAGCTTCCTAATAGATCTTTGCTGGAAGCAAAAATGGTTGGAGACGTAAGGCTGAGGCACAGCACTTGAAAGGCAGATGGGGAATAGTGGCAGAGAAGGGTAAGGGAGAACCCAGACGGAGGTTGCTTTGCAGGCAGACTCGATGCCTGTATTGGCAGGCAAGAAATGCACTGTGCGATGGTGGCTGAGCGCAGAGTTGACCCTCTGCAGTGGGGACTGGATGACCCTTCTTGGAGACTAGGAGACTCCTCTTGGTGGTATGTTAAACGAGTGTGCTACATAAGTGACTTCTTGGAAGCTGAAGTTATCACTTGAAAAAAGGAGATTTCCTTGAGTCCGTATGAATCATCTTGACCTTGACTTAAACTGAGGAAACCATATCACCCAGTGGGCACAGGACTGGGATGAGAGCTTGCCTCTTTCCTTTTCGATAGGCCAATTGCTGTTCCTCAGCCTTGTTAAAATGGAGCTGAAAGATGTATTTATAAAATGCTTTGAGTCCTATAGATGAAAAGTACCATAGAAGAGTTAAGTGTTCTTCTTTATTCTGCTTCTCCCGAGTATCACTGGAGTGCATTTGTTTTGCACTCTCTTGCTGCTTTTTATTTGTCTGTACTGACGAGTCTTCCCATTGCACATTTTACTCTAGAAACATTTCCATTTTCTGGGGAGGAAGATGTGAGTGACCCAGAGGCTTTGAAGTCTTTACTTTCCCTCCAGTGGAAGAATAAAGTACATAATTTCCCAGCTGAGAGAAAATTCAATGCAGCTGCTGCCCTGAGTGAGCCATATTGTGCAGTCTGTACACTCTTCTACCCGTATAACCAGGTAATTTGTGATGATGCTGTGGATGGGTGAGTCAGTGCAGGGGGCTGCATGGTGGGTACTTTAATCAAACTATTATGTTTGCTTTCTCTAAAGAAAGCATCGGTATTATGATTCAGCCCTTTAGTGTGATAGATAACAGACAAGAACACCAGGTTTGCAGGCTGAAGAGGCGTAGCAGGAAAAATGGGGAGAACCTTTGGCTTTTTGTCTTTCCTGGCATTAATTTTTCATTTCACTTCAGTACAGCAGAAATTTCATGTGCCAGGTATATTCAGCCAAGCTCAGATGGGTCTTGTTCTGCTCTGCTACAGGCTTCCCATATGGCCTTCAGAACATCATTTAATCCCTGCTTTGGCTCCATTATTTGCAAAGTGTCAGAGGAATGACTTGAAAGTTCACGTGCAAAGCTTTCAGAGATCCTCTGACAGGAGATGTGAAGCTGAGATGTATTATTGACTTGTGTATTCAAAGACTTTGGGATCGTGCCTGTGTTCACCTTTTGCTTAAAACAACCCCCAAAAGCTGGCTGATATCCTCTTCTTCCTCCTTCCACTTCCCTACCAATGCTTGGAGATCGACAGCTTCTCCAGCTGAGTAGGCACAAATCAGAGATCCCAAGGCAATGTAACCTCCATTATTACTGGTGCATGCTGTCTGATGGGAAGAAGATTTTGCCTGGATCTCTCCCCTATGCCCGTATTCCAGTTCTACCTTTAATCTCAGTTGTTTGAAACTAGAGAGGTGAGTTACCACCACAAGATGCTGACTGAGAGTGGTTGCAGAGTGCCCGAGAAGAGACCAAACTAAATGCTACTGAACTGTTAATATATACTACAGAATTCTCCCATTTTTTCCAGGCTGCTGTAGGCAAGTGTCACACTTCGGTTACACTTTCAAGAGTAAAAGTGTTGGTCTTTGTTTTAGAAATGTGTGCATTGGAGCCTAGGTTTAATGTAATATATGGCACATTACACAGGGCACCAGGAAGGAGATGCTAATATAAGTGTGAGATGCTAATATAAGTGTGTGTGTGTGTGTGTGTGTGTGTAACTTGCATTTAATTTTCCAATCATTTGAGTAAATAAGCAATAATACCTTGATGTGTTTGCTGGGCACATCTACCCTTCCTCAGTTGCCAAAAAATACTTCTGGGTTTTAAACTTCTGAGAACTTCAGTTTAAGATGTAAATTTTCTTGGCTATGGTAGTTGCCTGTCAAAACAAAGGGAACCCAATCTAATTGTGCAACACGCATTAAGCATGCTTTATAAATAAGTACGTAGGACAGGAAGGCACCCCAAATTCTTTAGAGCTCTCCACTCTCAATGTAAATTCTTTCATACACTTCATATCTGGTCCCTATAATTGAATGTGTCTGGTGCTTCTTGGTGTAAACACTGACGCTGGATGTTTCAAGGGGATTGGAAAACAGAGGTGATGCACTGACACATTTAGGCTGCGTGGTGATTTATGGGGCCATATATTAATCTGCATTACACTGCTGGGCTTTCATGTACACCAGAGACACCACTGTATACAAGACAGCAGTGGCATTGCACAGGTAGTCTCATGTAGGTCATGTATGACTTTGTACACAGCTGCATAGATTTAGCATTGCACACTCCAGAAGGTGTGCAGAAAGACTAGGATTTGAAAGAGGCTTTTACTCACATTAAATGTACCTCTTTGAACTTCTCCAGTTACTTGTATATAACCTCTTTCCTCCAAGGACTGCTACTCAAAGATAAGCTGTCTGCTGCCTTTGTTTTAAAATCCTGAGAATAAAAAAAAACAAGAGTCAGGCCTCTTGCTGTCCTGGAAGAGTTGGATGAATTGTTTTTAAACATTACTTTGGAGCCCTTGAACAACAACTATACTAGCCACATTCACTCTCACGTGAGCTGCTGTCCCTCGGTGCTCGAGCGGTTGACTTCGAGCAAATTTCAAAATAGCATTATGGAAACACCAGAGCTGAACTTCTTATTACCCACAACTTCTTGTTCCCCACAACTGTCCCCCCACTGAGTGACAGTTTATCCACAACATTTGAACAACAACCTTGGGGCATTATCATTTTGCCCCCAGGTATATCCCATGAGCAGGAGGATGATATTTATAAGATGATATAATTACTTGTCCGGCTCTGTGCCACTTCAGCCCTGCATTAGCAATCTTGTGCACCTGGATCCAGATATAGCTCTCTGGGTTCACTAGGGGTGTGTGTTTGTGTGCAGATGTGTGTGTGAATGAATTAAAAAAGAGCCCTGATTTATTTTCCATCATCAGAATAAAGTCTCTCTCCAGGATTGCCTGGATGCGGCTGTATAATTGATTGTAAGGAGAGGTGGGTACAGCTGGGCTGTTTTAATCCATTGTCTTTTAACTCCAGCTTGCTACCAGAAACCTTGAAATGCCCTTCTGGAGAAAATCTCGCTGAAAGAGCAAGGGAATGATGCCAAGGGCCTGGAGATGGGGGAGGGAGATCTTGCTTTTGGTCTGGGAGGGGCGAGGGATATTTTTCAGCTGCAACATTTGGGGATTTGGTTTTGTGCTTATATGTCTACAAAATAAAAATAGTGAACACAGCTTTTTATTTTAATAATTTCCTGAGCTTTCGAATCACATCACAGATCTCTGGCCATGTCTGGTTGGAATGGAGGGGGAGTGACAAGGTTCCCTGTTTGCTTAACTGGAACTCTGGGTTCTTACAAGTGCTGCAGGGTTTCAAACAGTGTTACCCAGCAAGCATTGACATTTTTTTTCGCAAAAGCTGGGGCTTCTTGTCTTGAGGTCAGACCAGTTGGTGGTTGGGCAAAGGGGAGACAATGGGTAACACTTTCTTTTTCTCTTAGTCTTTGCAGGTGGATAAAGAGGCTGTCCAGGTCTCTGTAGGAGAGAGCCCCTCCCTGCTCCAGCTTTCCAAGTGTGGACAGAAGACCAAGCCTCTGATTCCTGAGATGTGCTTTACTTCAAGCGGTGAAAACACAGAACCCCTTCCTTCAAACTCTTACATTGGTGAAGATGGAACTAGCCTCTTAATATCCTGTGCCAAGTGCTGCCTGCAGGTCCACGCTAGTGAGTGTGCCTCTACTTCATTATGGGATCTGGGTAGTCACAGCTGCTTTGTCTGTATGCTGCTTGTCTGGACTCTCTGGGCTCACTTGCAATGCTCATAACTCCTGTTTTTTCCTGTTCCTGCACTAATATTTCTTCATGTTATCCTTCATTACATTCCTGGGTCTGCTACCTCTGTGGCCATCCTTGGATCAAGCTGTATATTTGCTTTATATTCTGCTCTCCCTTGAATTAGTTTTCTTTCCTGGTTGGCAGGGGTCAGCTTCTCTCTAGCGAAAGCTCCTTCTCATACATACATCTGCCCTCTAATTCCCATTGGGTAAGCTTTCTCTCTGAGCCCCAGGTGAGAGCCTGGGGGCGTGAAAGGCAGGCAAATACAGCAGCACAACCTTAAATGCACAAGGTAGAAGGGGGCATGGAGTAGAAACCTTTAACTTGTATGATTGGAAGGGTAGCCATGGTGCTGATTAAAAGCAGCCCAGGAGAAACAGCTGAGGAAGAGCAAGCAGATGCACGTCCTGCAGTGAGTAAGCCGCCATTTCTAAACTTGACTCAATGTCCCCTGTTAACAAACCCAAGGGCGCAATATTCAGTAGCTGCTGGACCTCCAGCAGACCGTCCCCTCAGATGTTTTCAGCTATAGATTGGGCTTCCGTTGCGAAGGTATCTGTTAGAGGGAGAGTCCATTATTTTATTGGGTACTTTTCTCCTTCTAACACATCAATTACGGCCTGGTATTCTTGGAGCCTTCTGCATGAACAGAATGGTAATTTGGCTTCTGGATTGTTTTGCAGGGATAGAAAACTTCTTAAATACCTCTTCCCCAACTTGTGTCATCCCTGCATATTCTCCTGGGCCTCGCGGGGGAACTGCCTGGTGTATTTAAGGGACAACCTGTGTTGGAAGTAGAGCTGGGTGAAGTTATTCAAATCAAAAGCCTAAAACGGCTTCAGGCCAACCACAGCTATTCATGGATTTAAGCTGAATTTGGTGAATAGTTTCAGCATGACAAAATGGGAGGGTTAAGGAGGATTTAAAAAAAAAGTTTGCTTTGATATAGTCTAAAGAGAGCTTTGGCAACATTTCAAGATCAAATCTAGCTAAATTTAATTTAAACAGTTTTTGATAAGAGAGGCTTTTGTGATGCACCAAGCCAATACGCTATTTTTTGGCCCAGCCACCGAACTAAATAATTAAAATGCAGCTGTGCAAATGGTTAGCCTTTCTACCCCCTTTCTTGCCCTGAACTGTCACACAGTCTCCCCACACTGATGAAACAGGATATTGCCACCTTTTGCTGCAAGTAAGATGAGATCCAGAATCCAGAGTTCTCCCTCTGCAATTAAGATGATGAACCATCATTTTGAGATTTTTATTTTGGGAGCTTAAAGCCTCCTCACTGAGACAGCAGAAATCAGAGCCATGGTTCATTACGTACCTCTCTTTTGCTCACTTGCACTGTGTAATTTAATGATTCCTGGCCTCGTGCCGGTTTTACTCTCTCATACTTCCATAAGAGAATTCTCTGGCAACAACTGCCCATCTTTGTTGAGTGATTGCACAGCTAGGGCAGACAAATGAACCTTTTCCTGGGGTTAAAAAGAGTACCGGTGCCAGAAGGGGACTAGAACAAAGAAAAAGGAATAAAAAGTCCATTAAGAATTTTGTCTCCCATGTTCCTGCCGCAAAGAGTGGAGCATGAACGCATTGGCTGTGCATCATGTGTGTGGGGATTCAGGTTGGAGTTGCTTCTAATTAGTTTTCCATTTAAATGTGGTGGTTTCTAATTACATCCTGTTAGAAAAAAGTGAAGTTGAAAGCAGGCATCTTTGAGAAAAGCCTGTTTCTGGGGGTACCTTAGTTACAGTTATCTTCTCATATCACTTGCTTTGGCCTCTGTGCATAAGTTACCATTTGTTTTCACTATAGCAGGAAAACCAGCAAATGAAAAGTGAGTCGATTTATAGTCTTTCGACTTGTCCAGGTGTTGATCTTCTGGGTGAGTCCTGACTTGTTCTTGTGAGCAACCTGAGACCAGGGAGCAATTCTGAGATGCCTCTTTGCAGTATCTGCATTGCTCCATATAGAAATGGTGCCTTATCACAAAAGAGGCATATATGTCTATATGTTCCCTTGATTGTTATGCCTACAATCAAGGGAATGTATAGACATATAAGAGAGGGTTTCTGATGGCAGCTGATTGCAGGTGCCGCTTAGTGTCAGGAGTATTTTGTATTCTACAGCGTCCAGCTGATTTCCACACTAGTGTTTGGAGGTGCAACAGATGACAGTTTGACCTGGGCAGATGGAAAGTCTGGCTTGGTTCACATTGGCTGAAATTACTTTTACGACTGTAGCTTTCTAGACCAGGGGTTGCCAGGCAGTTCGGCACAAACTAGAATTAGAATAGAGATTCAGCTTGTCAATTGTATCTGCGAGGGAGTTGCTCCCAGCTCACAAGGGGTAATAACCGTGCAGGGTGAGTGAGAGTTCAGAGGTGGTTGTCCCATTTGGAGGTAGTGATGGTTGCAACGTCCGTCTTCTTTATCTGGTCCGTGCACCCGTCCCCAGTAGAGTTACACATCAGAACAGTCCCAGAAGCCCAACTTCCGAGAGAGGTGGCTATAAACAGAGCAGTGCTAATCTGTAGTCCGAGACCGAGCCTGGTGTTTTCTGCGGCACAGATTTAGGTATGTGGAGCCCATGAGGCGTAGGTCTAGCTGCTGTGCTCTAGACTAATAAGGTCCCCGGTGCCTGCTTGTCTCCTTGTCGCTGTCTGTCTGCACTTGTAGACTGCAGTATCTATTCGACTTTGCTGCAGTGAGACAAGTTTGCTCGCTCTGTATAATGGAACGACGGCGTCCAGGCTTGTTTCAGCCAGGATGGCAGCGTGCTACAAAACTGCTTGGCAGTCTGCTTGTTGGAGGTGCCTCACCTGGCTGCATGACAGGCTGAGACAACAGTGAGGACATGGGGAACAGAGCACTTACCCTCTGCAGAGGTTTTAAGCTCTTGAGGTGCTGATATCCCATATACTGGGTTCATTGCTCTAATTATGGATTCTGGGTTTCTGTCGGTCTCTGTTCCAAGTCGGCACACGCAGCCTCTCTTCTCTTGCCTGGCTATCTCTGCACACTGTATTTCTCCAATGGGAATGGGAGCTTTGTGCCTAAATACTTTTAAAAGTCAGGCTTTTCATCCCTTTCTGCCTTGGTTCCCCATCTGTAAAATGGGAATGATGGCCCTGTTGCACTTCCCAGGGGGACTGCATAACATACTGAGGTGCTCAACTTCTGCAGGTATGGAAGTACTTGGCTTAACTGGCTTTGGCGTTTAGTCTCTCTTATCTGGAATTGCACAGCTCTTCACCTCCTAGAGACGTGCAGAAGACCCTTAGTTCCTGAATAACAGAGTTGTCCAAATCTTCCTAAGAGGCCACTTAAAGGTTAAAATTTAGTCTAAGCAGCTCTTGAGTCATGTTTTTTTCTTTTTTTTTTTTTTTCCCTGCAGCTCTCAATAAGCAAGATTTAATTTATCCTCTGAAAACAAACATGAATATCAAATACCTGCCTCTGCATAATTTATCTTTTCCTGGCCCCTCATACTTCTGTATTTCCCTCTGTGTTCCTTCAAGAGATCCCCCTCCCTCTGCTTTAAGTCCAGGGGTCCCTCACCTGTAGTCTTGAAGCAAGAAATCAATGCTGAAATTTCACAGTCTGTTCCACACGGCTTTGGGCTCCATAAATATTTCAGTTAAAGGTGTCAGTTTCCATTTCAAGCCAATTTTGAGATCAGTTTTCCAAATCCCATCACCCAGTTCCTGTGCCAGGTCTGGATTGGATCTGCTGTCCTGACCTGTCATATGATGGAAAGAAACTTCAAATGCAGGAGGCAAGTATAGGTCTATATTATTGACTTTTCAGAGATTATATTTATCTGGGTTAAGTAGCTGCTTTCATAGAGGCAGGTACTGTGGCAACCTTGCTGATACCTGAATATTTTTCTCCGAGTTTATCAAAATGATTGGCTTACCATATACTATTGCTATGTGTACTGGAAAAATGCTTCCCTTGTTTGGCTGATAGTGCATTTTCAACTCCGGTGCATGTTGAGATGCAAATTTCTTAATAGGGTTTGGGTCGGTATGAAGGATGGTAGAGGGGCTACTGAGACACAGACAGGTCAGGCTCAATCCCTGCTGTGGTACAGACTTTGGGCAAGCTGCAGGTTCAGATTTGGTGCCTCCCTTCCATAGAAATTGGCAGTGATCAGGTGCCTAAATGGATTAATAAATGTAGTGCTTGGTCTCTGTGTTTTGGTCCCCCATGTGTAAAACAGGGATAACAACTCTGCCAAGCCTTGCAGGAGTATTGATAGTAAATACATTAAAATTCTTAACTGCTCAAATACAACAGTTACGGAGGTCATAAAAATACTTAAGGTAGATGGACCGAACGCTGCAGCCAATCTGGAATTTTGCCCTGGTGCTTTAAATAGTGTCAGATTCAATGGGCAGCAGTAATTGCACAGTGTTCAGTTCTCCACTGCTGGATCGTTTTGCATTCATTCACCCACTTAAACTCCTGCTCAGCTGCTCATATTAATACCAGCTTGATTGTCCTTAACCCTTTGGATGCCTCCATTGATTGCAAGAACAGGCATTTCACTTGTGAGACCCGTCTGTTGACTGGACCACCAGGCTATTACAGTTCGGGCTGTTGGGAGAATATGGTTTTCCTGTGCTTTCATTAGTGCTCATCAGTCTCAGTCACCCTTCCCCAGAGTTGGCTCCTGCCTACGATGGAGGCTTGTTCCAGAGGTTCTGAGGCCTGTGCTTTGATTTTCTTTCAGGCTGTTATGGAATACGTCCAGATCTGGTGAATGAAAGTTGGTCTTGTTCACGGTGCTCAGCCAATGCATGGGCAGCGGTAAGCATCCACTCTGGGGGAGACTGAAAAGGGAAATTGTCAGGGGGCGTGGAGGGGGGAATTAACAGGAAGCATCAATACAGGAGGGAATAATGGCAAAAAAATGTCCTGTACCTTGTTGTACCAATATAGTAAATCTCTGAGGGAAGGGTAAGGGTTTCAGGGTGCTCCTTGGATGTACTTGATCTTTGTTTTTCCTATTCCAGGATTGCTGTCTATGTAATCTCAGGGGTGGAGCTCTTCAGATGACCACTGATGGACGGTAGGTACCATGTAGGATGCCTTGTACATGTACTCGGGCACTGATAGCAGCCACTAGCACGAGTCATCTGATTGTTTTATGAGGGGCTGGTGAGGATGCCCAAGTGTGTGACATCTAGGTTTGGCTGTGCTTGCCGTCGCTCTCTAGATGATAGGCAGGACGAGATTGAAAGTCTCTGCTACCTACCCTACTGTCTCTTCTCTCCAAGGCACAGAACACCTTGGAATTCCCTTGTTCTCAAAGGGAGCGCTTTTCGAGGAGAGCTCAGCATCATGCAAGATCAGCTGCCTAATGAAGACAGTTGACTGCAATTGTTCTAGGGCCCTTTATCTTGTGTCACTCCATTAATAACCAGATGGGAATATTATCAGTGCTGCCAACCCCATAAATATGTCCAGACACTATGGAAGGAACAATGGGAGAAATGTCAACTGCCCCCTAGAGTTTACACACTCCATGAATACACCGCAAAAATTCTGAAAATCCAAATAGGGTAGTTTCTGATTTCTTTCATTTATTTCCAGGTGGGTCCATATAATCTGTGCTATCGCTGTCCCAGAGGCCCGTTTTCTCAATGTAATAGAACGTCATCCTGTGGACATCAGTGCTATTCCAGAGCAGAGGTGGAAACTGGTAGGTGTCTTCTCCTGGGTGTTGTTGGAGTGAGAGCAGGGCTTGGTTTTGTCTAGGAGTCCAAAGCAGCCAGGGTTGAAGGAGGTGTTCTCAATGTATTTATCCCTTAAGTGCCCCAGGATGCAGCAACCTATGGATATAGCTGAGAGATTCTACTCTTATTTCAGGGGTTTCACTTTGTCCATTAGGAATGCTTTCCCATGTACATACTCAGTGCACTGCCTCCTGGAGGTCCTCTCTGTCGCGAGGAAATCTGTGGGAAAGATGCTAGCAGAATTCTAGGTAATGGCATATGGTCTAGCCCTATTCCAGGGAGGCTGCAGTGCCTCATTTTGGGGATCACCAGGGGGTGATTGATCAGGGCACTGGATTCCTCTAGCTGGATTCCTCTAGCTGGTTCTTAATGACCTGTCAGTATAGGTGCATTTGCTAGTTAATTGTGCTTTTGGCTTTCTCTAGTGCAGGAATTGGTTTTGGGATGTTGGGAGAGGAAGGTGGTAGGGGAAGGTGAGGTAAGCATTGATGTATTGGGTAGTGTTGATGTATTTGTTAACTGTGCTGCTATTTAGTGCAGGCAGCCAAGCCAAGTCCTGGATGGGAGATTAGGAAGAATCTCTCTCTGCTTTGAGAGTTATTCCTCTATTGTGCAAATGGGTTTTGTACACAAATGTGAATGTAAAAAGCATTCATTATTCAGGTGGAGTGATGGAGCAATGTGATGCGAGGGTGATAAATCCTGCAGCACAGGCTCTTTATGGATTGTCTGACATTTCCAGCATGCATCCTCTTCATTACCAGCACTTGTAACGATGAATTAAAAATCCTTTTACACAGGACTCACTTGTATTGCTTAATGGGGCCTCACAAGGAAACCTTGTGACTTAACTCCTTAAATTCTGCGTGACTGCCCTGCAACTGTGCAGCATCCATCATTGGATCTATGCAACGTCACGTTGTCATAGCGAACTCCAGACTGCTTGGCATAGGTCTGTATGGGAGGACTTCGGGGCAAAGGAAGAGTATGGCACATATGAATTGGGGGTATGGGAGAAGTGACTGCAAATTGTGGGGGTGGGAAAGGATTGGGAAGTCTTTGGCTTGACATTATTTGACCAGATAACCAGTGTTCATGGACTTCTGTGCTGTCCATGGACTTCTGTGCACTAAGACTTTACAAAAGTCCAAATATTTTTTGATTTTTACTAGTGTTTGTCTGAAGTATGTGCAGATACCAGACACAGATCAGTTAGGGCCTTTGGGTGTTCCATCCAGCACCCCAATACAAGAACCCCTTGTTCTGGTCAGTGCTGGAAGCAGGATATGAGATTCAAATGGTCCTATCCAGTACAGGTGTTCCGATATGTTGGTCTATATCAAATCAGCACCCGTAAAAGGAAAGTGGACATGATCAGCAATTGGCTTTTGTTGGCCAGTATAGCCAATAACATCACCAATAAGTGCCGCGTGCAAGCATGCAGACACAGCATGCATGCGGCCAGGAACGCAGCTGGGCAGCTTGGAGAGCTGTGACCAGCTGGTAAGTCAGTTGTGGGAGGAAGGGGTATGGGGGGTGGGGGCGAGGGAGGGAGTGGGGCTGGGGCAGGGGCAGGTGCTGCTCAGCCAGGCCAGGGTTGGGCACAGGATGGAGCTACAAGCAGCTTGTCCGGGGTGGCAGCTCCCCACCACTGTGTGCACCTTGAGGCATAGGCCCATATGCACCCCCAGATTTGTGCTCAGGGCAAGGCCCGGCTGCCCACTGCAGACTTGGGGCCAGAGACTGCACTGGCCTCTACCTGGCGGGGGGGCTAGGCCGGGGCTGCACTTGGGGTGGGCAGCGGTGGTGCTGGGAGAGGGGGCTGCTACAGGGTGGGCTAGAGCCACCCCAAAGTTCACTTTGGCCCTCCCCCCACCCCCAGCGTCTCTGCTGCCCTCCCTGCACCGCCCCCACCCACCCTGAGTGCAGCCCTGGCTCAGCCCCTGCTGGGAAGAGGCCAGTGTATCCCCTGGCCCTGAACTGGCAGCGGGCATCCTGTCCACACCCTGCACACAAATATGGGGAGCACATGCCCCCCACATGCCTCTCCTGGGGGTGCACGCAGCAGTGGAGAGCTGCTCCCCCTCTGCCCTGCTCTGCCCCAGCCCCACTCCCTCCCTCACTGTGAGGGGCCTCAATCTGGCCACACCTCCCACACCCCTCCCCTGCACAGACTTACAGCCAGTTGCTGCTCTCCAAGCTGCTGAGCTGCATATCAGCTGTCGGATCTGTTTGGGTTGATGTGGCTGATTAATACTCGGCCATCGATATTGGTCAAAAAAATCTTTATCTGCACCCCTGCTATCCAGTATTGGGTCAAATCTGTGTTCTGCTGCTGTGACGATCAGACTTTGGTCATGACCCCAGGTAGGGTTGTAACATCAGTGAATGGGGTCACAGGTGTTGGGGGTATGGGTTGGGAGCGAGGGACCATGCTGAAGAAATGGGGTCATAAGTGGGGTCATGCTAAGGAAATGTTTGGGAAGCACTGTTATGGGCATCGAGACTGCTTCTAGGACTTGCCAGACCTGCTGAGTTAGCTGGGTTTGGCATCGCAGGCAAAGGGCAGTTCGGGACTGAAGGCACGTGACTGACCGTGCAATTTCGATCTGAACAGAGCATGGACAGATACGGTTTTAACTGATGTGAAACTCTGCCAGCGCACCTCCAACTCAGTCTGAAGCTCCTGCTAGTCTCAGATGAGGTCTGCACACAAATCTCTGTCAAGGACTCATGCTCTTGCAGTCCTGAACAGTGACCAACAGCCTTGCTGATGTGTCCAGTGGCTTTAATTCCATGAGCGAATGTCCAGCAGGGCCAGAATGCTTTGCCTTTTGTTTCCTTTGTATTTCAGAGGAGGTAAAGGACTTTTCACAGTTAAACAGCCAAATGACCTGTTTGCCAAAGGTCCTCGGCATCTGTAGGTCCCAGAAAAGTCAGCAGGAAGCACGGGTTGTCATAAAACCCCTGAAAGGCCTGGCTTCAGGTACCTCATTTTGAAAGTGTTAGTCCATACGCACCCCTCCCATCTTAATCAGGCTAACCTCTCCCAGTGGCTGCTGGAGGCATAATGTTTAACTTGTGTGTAATATGTGCCAAGATCACACATTGCTCTGCCAGCAGGCACTGTGGAGAGGCTCAGATATCTCTGGACACAGGTGCAGCTCTCAGGCTTCTGACACGATGCCAGCGTCGCCCTACAGATGCCCCTGCAGTCAGGACTAGAGGCAGGCTGTTGGAAGCAGGCTGACACTCAGCCCCATTTACCTCCCACCCCAAAGTGCCATCAGGTTAGTTACTATGCACAGTGATGGTCTGATTGCTACCATCCCTCCTTCTGCTGTGTTCATCCTTAATTGCAAGTGCCATTATAATATATATATGCACACACCAATGATGCCTGATGGAAACAATAATGTGCTGGCAACATTACCACGTACAGTGCAGCTTTATTTTTATAGTCTGTCATAGCAAAGGGAAGGAAAATTATGTTTCAAACTGAAATTTGGAGGGGAATGTTAATGAGCTAAAGAGATTCATGGAGGCTTTGTCCTGGATGGCAGCAGGCAAGGAAGGCAGCCCTCGAATCAGCAGCATGATGAGATTGTATGGGGAGCACTGAAGAATCGTGAGTTAGATGAGCATAGAGGTTTGCTAGATGGGGTACAGCAAGTGGAGCTGGACCCGATGACCTTGTGAGGTCCCTTCCAGCCCCTAATGTCTGTAATGTCTATGAAGTCCCTAGAGGGTTTTGGCAATGAGAAGTTTGTAGCTGAATCTGGAAGCAAAATGGAGCGGCCAGTGGCGTTGTGCAACAGTGGCTTTTTGTAGTCATTTCTCTTTGTACATCAGCAGTGAATGACACAGTATTTTGCATGTGATGGGGACCTCAGAGAGCCATAGAAAAAGGAGAGGAAATGAAGGTTGGTAGCAGAGGAGGCAGCATGATGGCTGCAAATGTTTTGGCAGAGGGCATTGAGGCAGTGGTAGACAGGATTGTGGAGCGGGGATCATGCAGGCCCATGGGTGAGGTGGGAAAGAGGATGAAGAATGATGCAAAGGTTGTAGGTTCTTGTGGTAAATGGACTAAAGTCGCAAAAGGGTTCGGGCAGAAGATCCTTTTAGCCGACACCTTTCTTCCTTAGCTCCACCCTGAAGCTGGAGAAGAGAAGACTCGGAGGGGACTTCAGCGGGGCTGGATCCGATGACCGTAGGGTCCCTTCCAGCCCCTAACAACTATGAAAATATGGGAAGGAGTCGGCACTGATGCAGATGTGGTTTAGGAGCAAGGGGTATCCTCTCTGAATTAGGTCAAAGGACGTGGTCATCATGGGTGACCTGAACTTTCCAGACATCTGCTGGGAAGAGCAGTCAGCCAGGTCTGACTGCTCATGTAGGTTCCTAGCCAGAGTGCAGGACCTCCATCTAACCCAGGGGGTGCACAGCCCCACCGGGGAGACGCCTTGTTGGACCTGGTGCTGGCCACGGGGGATGACCCAGTGAAGGGGCCGCGGGTGCTCAACCACCTGGGTGACAGTGATCATCGCCTGCTGGGATTCACCATCCAGCGCAAGGTGACAAAGGCCGGCAGCAAGGCAGCAGCCCTAGATTTCAGGAGGGCGGACTTGAAGGAACTAAGGAGAATAGGGAAGCACTGAGGTCCTGGAGAGGAGGGGAGCCAGGTGTCCAAGAAGAGCGGTCGCTCCTCAAGGAGACGATCCTCCAAGCCCAAAGGGAGGTAATCCCAACATAGATCAAAGGGGGCAGGAGGGTGCAAAAGCCCCCACGGCTCACCAAAAGCATCCAGGAACATCTCCTAGCTAAAAGGGAGGTGCACACCCAATGGCAGGGAGGGGCCATCCCCAGGGAAGACTACACTGAGGTTGCTTGGGGATGCAGGGGGGGGTCAGGAAGGCCAAGGCAGAGATGGGACTGGGACTAGCTTTCCAGATCAAGGACAACAAGAAGTCCTTTTTTAAATACATAGAGGGCAAAAAGAAGGTATGGGGTAACGTGGGGCCCCTGCAGGACACGCTAGGAGATTTGGTCGTCACACCAGACGACAAAGCTAACCTATTTAATGACTTCTTTGCCTCCATTTTCCTGAACAGGGACCAGATCAGCCTCCACACCAGCCCCCCCTCAGGCCCCAGGGGAGGTGCACCCAGGCCAAGGGTTAGTGAGGAACTAGTCAGGGAACTTGTGGAGGGACTGGATGTATTCAAATCAGCAGGTCCGGATGATCTCCACCCCCGAGTACTGAGGGAATAAGCTGCGGTCATTGCGGGACCCCTGGCATGGCTGTACGAGCCCTCGTGGTGCTCTGGTGTGGTGCCAGAGGACTGGAAGAGGATCAATGTGGTTCCCATCTTCAAAAAGGGGAGGAAGGAGGACCTGGGGAACTATAGGCCAGTTAGTCTTACCTCGATCCTGGGGAAGCTTTTTGAGAGAATTATCCTGGTGCGTGTTCAGAAGGGCCGGGGGGAGATCATGCTTAGGGGCAACCAACACGGGTTCATCAGTGGCAGGTCCTGTCAGACCAACCCGGTGGCCTTCTACGACCAGGTCACCAAATCCGTAGACGCAGGGGGAGCAGTGGACATCGTCTTCCTGGACTTCCGGAAGGCCTTTGACAGTCTCTCACCCCGTTCTCATTCAGAAACTGGGGGCTGTGGCGTAGACACCCGCACAGTCAGATGTGTCACCAACTGGTGGGAGGGCCGCACCCAGAGGGCGGTGGTGACGGGTCATTTTCGACCTGGAGGGATGTGGGCAGTGGGGTCCCGCAGGGCTCGGTCCTCGGGCCTGCACTGTTCAACATCTTCATCGGTGACTTGGACGAGGGGGTAAAAAGCACCTGTTCAAATTCACTAATGACACTAAGATGTGGGGGGATGTGGGCAAGCTAGAAGGGAGGAATAGGCTGCAATCGGACCTAGACAGGTTACAGGGGTGGGCGGATGAGAACAGGATGGGATTCAACACTGACAAGTGCAAGGTGCTGCACCTGGGGAGGAAGAACTGGCACCATCCCTACAGGCTGGGGGACTCCCTTCTCGTCAGTACAGAGGTAGAAAAGGATCTCGGAGTCATCACTGACTCCAAGATGAACGTGGGCCGGCAGTGTGGGGATGTGGTCAGGAAGGCCACCCGCACCTTGTCGTGCATCCACAGATGCATCTCGAGCAGGTCCAGGGAGGTGACCCTCCCCCTCTGTGCGGCACCGGTCAGGCTGCAGCTGGAGGACTGCGTCCAGTTCTGGGCGCCGCACTTCAGGAGGGATGTGGACAGCATGGAGAGGGTCCAGAGGAGGCCACTCGCATGGTCAGGGGGCAGCAGGGCAGGCCGTACGAGGAGAGGCGACGGGACCTGAATCTGTTCAGCCTCCACAAGAGAAGGCTGAGGGGGGATCTAGTGGCCTGTTACAAACTAGTCAGAGGGGACCAGCAGGCACTGGGGAGTCCCTGTTCCCCCGAGCACGACCAGGGTGACCAGGAATAACGGTCACAAGCCGGCAGAGGATAGATTCAGACTAGATATCAGGAGGCGCGACTTCACGGTCAGGGCGGCTAGGATCTGGAACTGACTTCCAAGAGAAGTGGTGCTGGCTCCTACCCTGGGGGTGTTTAAGACAAGGCTTGACAATCACCTTGCTGGGGTCGTTTGACCCCAGTACTCTTTCCTGCCATGGCAGGGTTCAGACTTGATGATCTGCTCAGGTCCCTTCCGACCCTACTAACTATGAAAGTATGCAAGTTGCCTGCTCTTCCCGCTTCCCCAAAACTCACATTAGGCAACAAGGCCATGCCTCTCTTAAAGCACAGACTTCTGTGTTCATCCGAGCACACTCCGTCGTGATGAAGAATGCAGTTTGCATGCTTCCTGATTAATGGCGTATTGCGGGCCTGCATGTGTAAATTATTTATGACGTGGAAATCCAGAATAATTAGCTGTCATCCCTCAGTAGAGTAAATGAATTGTAGTGTTCATCATTCAGGAGACAGTCCATTTCTTACTCTTGGCTATGATCTGATTTTTTGGCGTGCATTAATTCTGAGTGGGTTGGGGTTTTTTTTTCCTCTCCTACCTTAGTCATTCTTTCTCTTCCCACCTCCCCTCCCCTGCCCTCTTGTGAAGCTGTCTGGTGTGTCTTCCCCATAATACAGAGCCGTCACAGCTCTGCCAGTCTCGGGTCTCCCACCTCCAGGTCTTCTGTTCTCGCTCTCCTCCTTCCACCCGTCCTCCAAATGCAACGGTCCCACCACTTATATTTTACTTTGTCCTCTGATCATGTTTGATCTGTCTAAACGTTCCTGTCCTAGAGAGCCGCTCTGCTGCTGGCATGCCGTTAGATGCATGTTAATTGCCTCAGGCTTGAAAGCATATATTTGCTCCCGTGAAAGCTGCTGCCTGATACTCGAGGGTTAATGCTCCCTTGAGAGGCAGTATCGAGCACATTGTATATCAGTGGTTTTCCCTGCTGGTGAGAGAATTAGGTATTGACAGTTTAATAATGAGATCCCATTGCTATTGACTTGCTCTCAGTGCTGTGTTCCTGCTGCATACTTTGCTGCGGTGCTTATCTGGCTTTTGAACATGGTTTACAGAGTGATAAAGGCGTAGCTTATTAAATACCAAAAACCATAGTCAGGGAACACTAAGGGACCGACTTAATCTAACAAAAGCCAGGAAATTCAGAGTAAAAGCTCAGAGCCAAATTCACCCTTGATATAGATAGACGGCCTTTGATTGAGCGACGCTAGAGGTGAATTGGGCTCATTGTGTCCACATGCAGGAGTTTTGCTGATGTGGGGACTTGGCGAGGGGGTGTAGGAGAGAGCAAGGTTTCAGCTCTTCCTTTCTCAGGTCGTGGGGGGGAGAGGAAGGTATTCTTCATGGATAAAGATGGTCTTTTACTGGTCTTGCAGCTCCTTGCACGGTGTTGGCCCTGAGGCATGACAGTATTACAAGTCATATTGAAATGGGAGGCTCTTTGGAGTGATTTGGGAAGAGGTTTGCAGTGCAGCATTCTTTGGTTTTCAATAATCGGAGGAAATAGTTGTCTTATACCGGGAGGCAGGGAGTTGGGACAGTGGAGCCCTGTCTGAGGCTTTACCACTGAGTCAAGGTGCGATGTTCGGCAAGCTGTCCCATTTCTCTACCACTGCGTTGCAGTGGATGTGATATTGTGGCCCTACTGTACAAGTTGGACTGGGAGGTCCCAGGACCTGAGAAGCAAGGTCCTAAGATCCTGCAGAGGATCAAAATAACCTCAATTTAACGAAGATTGAGAAGGGGGAAGAAACCCTGAGACCAATGGTAGAAGCTGCAGGGGAAGGTTCTCGCTTACAGTGAAAACATGAGATCCTGGTGTGCAGATGAGTAGAAGGAAAGGGGAGTGGGGCTAAGAGCGAGATAATTCAGTGGTCTTTAGGAGAGAGTAACCTGAAAACAGAGATGACTGCCTTGTCCCAGCCTCTGCACGTTAGCTTTTGGAAATGATTTCCATCTGTCGATAATAAAAGTTTTATGTAACTGTGTAGGGGGTCACATGCATGCAAACGTGATCTCCCCAGGATTTTATTCATCTGAGAAGTTTCAAACAGCTGCCACTTATTTTAACGAACGACTTTCTAGAGATGGGTTGCTTTTCCAGAGTTATGTGCCGTCCTAGCTCCCAAATGGGAAATCCCATCTTTATTAAGTTACCTCGGTCGGAGGCCCAGGTAGGGTGAAATTCTGTGGTCCACCTGTGCCGGTTTTTCTAGAGGTAAAAACTTACAAACCCAAGCTAAGTGGATTCCCAATGAGCCTGGTTCCCCTTGAAAATTCAGTGGCAGTTCAGTGCTGAAGTGCTTCAGGCAGCTTTGAGGATTTCAGCTGATAAGGTTGATCATCAGTCTGCGTGGAAGTGGGAATCTGGAAGAAAGGGGAGACTGCCACTGGCATGTCAGGCTCGCTCCCAGCACTGTGGGACCAGGGCACACTTGATGCTTAAAGCAGCAATATTTTTTGCCTTGAAAATTTTTCTTCCAGCCACTTGTCTGCCAAGTTTCGGCTGCATACGGATTAAAATGGATGCATGTTACAGATCTCTGGAGAACAGGTGTATAATGGAAGGAGAAGCTTTCTCATAATACTCATAGAGGAATGTTGATAATGTTGCCCACTAGTGAATATGGTCTCAAATTGAATTTGGGAGGACTCTGCTGTCCAACACATGTATGCTGGATTGAATTATTGATAGATGCTGGTAAGACTAAAATGTCGTCATCTTGTTGCTGTTCACCTGGACGGTAGTTCTGTGTCTGCTCTAGCTTCTTGGCTTGGATTCAGAGAAAGGGCAGGTAGTTCAGTAAGCAAGTTGAAAAGGATGTGGCTACCCCTGTGTGTGTGGGCACCCCCTCTTCTGGTTGAGGCCCTTGGGCTCTGCTATATAAATGAGAACAATACAAGGGTAGCTGGATGTCGACGATGCTGAGTAATATCTCTCTGTTGCATTATGTCAACTTGTGTTTCTCTGCAGAAATGCATATACTGTCGGAAGCGGATGAAGAAGGTGTCGGGTGCTTGCATTCAGTGCTCCTATGAGCATTGTTCCACTTCCTTTCACGTGACCTGCGCCCATGCTGCAGGGGTACCCATGGAGCCAGATGATTGGCCCTACGTTGTGTCCATCACTTGCTTCAAACACAAAGCAGCCAACCACAACGTGAGTGTCTTCTGTTTAAAAGCCGCTCCTCTACATCTTTTGATATGACTCACGATCCCTGATCGGTGGCTTTCTTCTGTTCCGTAGATCCAGTTTCGGAGGGAGATATCATTGGGTCAGACAGTGATCACAAAGAACCGGAACGGACTTTACTACAGGTGTAAAGTGATTGGCATGACAACACAGACCTTCTACGAGGTCAACTTTGATGATGGCTCCTACAGTGACAATGTGTATCCAGAAAGCATTACAGTAAGAAGCTCTCTAGACTCCTCTATAATTGCACCACATCCTGTAAAATGCAGTGATACATTCTTGGTACATCATAGGAAAGAACAATAAAGAAAACTGTAATGCATTTTTTATAGGAGATGTAAAAAATAGTGCTAGTTGCATACCCAATACATATGATATTCATATATCTCCTTCAGAATTATGGTTTTATTGATTACCACCTGGATTCCTTTCTTCTACTCATTTTCCAAGACTTGTCGTCAGCATGTGCTGATTGATGACTTTGCACAATGCAGTCCGTTTGTTCTGTCATGTCAGCGATTTGCATATTTTAATCTGAACCATCTCTCTCTTTGTCTGCCCTTTTTGTCAGGGGGAAGCAGATGGCCTGCATGCAGATTTGGTTTCTCACAGTAAACAGGTCATAGGAAATGTATTGAGTAGCTGGGACTAGGAGTTTAGGTGCCATCCACAGTTTTGCCACTGATTCACCATGCAATACTAGCCAAGTCATTCACCCTCCCTTTTCCGGCAGAATTGTGTGATTGGTGCAAGCACGTGTCCATTGTCTTTCTAACTTTTCTTTTCTGTGTTGTCTTCAGAGCAGAGACTGCATCCAAAAGGGCCCCCCTCCAGAGGGTGAGGTGGTTCAGCTACAGTGGACTGATGGAATTGTCTGTAAGGCCAAGTTCATCGCAGCCCAGATCAGTCAGATATATCAGGTAAATAGGGAGGAGTTCAAACACCTCCCATCCCCGTCTACCTCCCATGCTGGCTGGTCCTTCTGTGTACTGGAGAATTTATACCTCGTAGGTACAAAAGGCTTATTGTGTTTCTGAAGATGCAGTGTGGCTTTCTGGGGATTTACATTCCCTTGGGTCTTACAGGATCTGTAATGCTAATGTATAGAGCAGGATGAAGGATTTTGTTCCAGAACATGGACGCACATATGCACAAACACAGCCTCCTTGTGTCCAGATTTGTGTCACTCGTGTCTGCCCTTAACAGTAGTATAACTAAGGTTGGGGGCCTGGGGCAGTAGAGGCAACTGCTCTGGGCACCAACTTGTGGGGGAGGGCACATGAAAAAATGTGACTGCTACTGGCAGGTCGCCTGTTCCCAATTACAGCAGCACCTGGAAGTTGTCACTTGTGCTTTGTCCCAGGCACCTGGCTGTGTCCCTACATTGCTGGCCCTTCGAGATGTACAGTGAGCTCTTTGGGCACCTGTACACAAGCAGCGAGCCTGCTCTGATGCACTGTAATTACAGTGCATCGAAGCAGGCTTAGTTAATCGAGTCAGCTGGAGCGTGGTAATTACTGCTCTCAGCATCATGTACATCAGCATCCCCATGCTCAAAAATGGTGGTGGGGGTGCTTTAACTAAAGCTCATCAAACAAGCTTTAGTAAGCCCCTGTGCTGCCGTTTTTAAGTGCAGGTTATGCTGATACATGAGATGCTTTGGGCGCTTTAATTAAAGCAGCTCTGTGAGCTACTCTGATGACAGCACCGCCATCCCTCCTAACTCCTTCCTGGAGTACTTAACATAAAGGCTCTTACATTTTCAGCTTTTCTCTCAGATGGAAATGTTTGTGCAGGTGGTTCATCGCCATGCAGTGACTGATATCCATAATGAGGGAACGGTTAGTAACCATCAAATGATTTGTTAGTGTCCACAGAGGATTTTTTAGCACAAAGTAACATTCCTTCTAAAGGTAGAGAGTTCTACTAAAACTAAAATAAATCATTGATTTCAAGAGGCCCTGGTCTCTGGAAACTGCTTTGATTAGAAATTGAACCCTTCCTCTGTCCCTTTTGCAAATAGTTTCTGACAGAGGGTTCGCCAGTGCCAAGGAGTTTGTAATGGAAGAAAGTCCCTAACAGAGAGGACTTTCTGAAGGGTGAGACCACTACTATCCACTGGGGGAATATATAATTGGGAACTGAATGGCTCAGGATTGTTAATGGGATTATATAAGGCATCAGTTCACTTCTGACCCAGGTCAAAAGTGATATGATACCACCAGCATCTGGTAGCTGTCTGATGGCCCATGTTAAATTAACTTGTGACCTGCAGCTCCTAGTGGACGGGTAGTTACATAATTAAAACCCTCTTGGGAGTTTAAGTGGAGGTCAGGATAGGAAGGACTTGGAGGGCTCCTATACACATGCAGGGAGGCTGCTCCAATGCTCATTCCATAAGCTTTAGTGAAAGCACCCCCGCCAGTCTTTTTCATTGCGGGGACATTGATACACGATGCTCTGGGCGCTTTAATTAGCACAGCTCTCTGAGCCGTGCTAATTAAAGCGGCCCTGCCTCCCGGAGCACATCTGTAAATGCCCAGAGAGACTACTCTTGCCCTGGAAATTCTCTTCAGTCACGGAAGGTAAATGGGCAGAGCAGCTTGTGGGAACATTTTCTCTGCTGTCTTCTCTCTTACATGTTCTCTAGTGATAACTGGATGCCTTTAAGTCTCCAGTTTTGTCATCCACGTTGTCTCCCTCCCTTTCTGGTAGAGACCAGAATCAGCTAGTTTTGTCATTTAAAAGGCTGTGTGCTGGGCCAGCTCCTTTGTTTGGGGCCCTGTTCCCCATATGAGGGTTTTGTTGGTAGAATACCAGTAATTACCAGCGAAGGAGGAATGGACTGCGATACATGCACGGCGCTGGTATTTCAGCAGTAGAGAGTCTACAAAACGCAGCATGTTCATTTGACTACCTCTAGGCTAAGGGGTCTGCAAAAGCTTTAGAAATCCCAAGGATTTGGGGAAGGTATCAGGTGTTCCCTGTACGCTTCCATTTAAATTAACACCTGTTGCAGTATAAAAAGAACCGTTGTGTGATACACGTTGGTGCCTCTGAGCTACTGTAAAAAGGGCAGGGAAAACCATTCTTTGCTTTTTGTTCAAAGGAAGGATCTACCATACACTAAACTCCACTCACTCTAGGAACAAAATGCCCAAGGCCTTGACTTGCGAGCAGAAGAGCATAGTAATCCGGCTTTGCACAATAATGATCTCCTTGATATGATGAATCTTAACTGCTGCAAGGGGAACATAATCTGATTTAACCTGCATTTTAAATAAATTTAACTTTTGTATCACTCCATGGAAGATCTATTTTTCGTCTGTGATTTCTGATTAAATCAGAATGTAGGGATTTGACATTGATCGTGTAGAATAACATTGAAGGCTAAACGGTTGAAAATAAGCAATGCCATTGCCAGCACTAAATGAGAGAAAAACGTGCTTTTTGCATCTCCTGTAGTTACCTGCAAGCAGAGAGAAATAGCTTTGAAAAGTCATTTCAGACTAGTTTCCTGTTTCATACTATCCTTCGCTTAATTGTGCCTTATTTTTTGTCCACTTTAGAATTGGATTAAACTAAACCCTACCAATGCACTTATAACATGGAATAAGTGTATCCACACATTGAGGTAGTGCGGGATAGCTTTTGTGGCTTAAATTCACCTTCCTTTCCCCCCGCCCTCCTCTCCCCATCTTATTTTGCAGTGGCTTCACTGTACAGCCAGCCACTAAGTCCAGGCTTTGCACGTTAGATTTAGAGGTTGAGTTTGTAAGTGCTGACCCCAAAATTTATCTTTAAACTTCCTCTGGGTGTTCATGGAGTGGAAGATTAAAGTCTGCTTATAACTCACTCCTTTGCATATAACTGTTACAGCTGACGCATGGTTCTTGATTCGAGAAGCTCAGTGGTTATTGCATATCTGACAAGTCACAACATCGGTGCACAGTGTGGGGCCACGGATAGGGGAGTTCAGAACATGGTTTCTTTCTGTTCACTGAGTTTTTCCAATTTAACCCAGCCTGTACCTTTCTCTTAAATGGTGCTGCATGTGGTTCTACATTATTTAGGAGGGTAGAGTCTGGAGCAAAGGAAGCAAGAGGCTTCGAACACTTTATCATGTAAAACTTTACATGCTCGTTCTGATGAATAAACATCCCTTGTTGCATAATTCATGATATAATCAGTGCTCAGAGAGGTTTGGGGTGAGGAGTTGATGCCATTTGGTAATACCTGACTGATTGTTATTGCTTGTTAAAACAGAAATGTATTTTGGTGGCTGGCATTGTTTCATTTTGGCTTGTGTAAAACTTGCCTCATCTCAGGAGGAGAACGGGCTCTAATGAGACTATCTCAAGGGCATTACAGGACAGCTAAGTATGTGGTTCCTTTAATAGTTCCCAATAATATTACAATGTCCATTGGAGAGTTTTGAAGAAAGGGTGAGAAAATTCAGAGCTTGGGAGATATTCAGAGATATTGGGAGATATAGTCAATGGTGAAGCCAGTCAGGTGGTGATGGCTTTTCTTCTCTCCGCAGGTGGAGTTTGAAGATGGTTCCCAGCTGATGGTAAAGCGTGGTGATATTTACACCTTGGAGGAAGAGCTTCCCAAGAGAGTAAAATCCCGCTTGGTAAGTATTGAAGCAGCAAAATAAAATAACTTCTGCTCTCAGAGGCTCAGTCAGTTTGAAAAGCAAGGCCCAGCTTTTGTAAGATGCCAGTTCATTCACAAACAGCCTCGAGTTTTACAGTTATTCATTAAGATGTTTGAAACGGTTTTAAACAGTTCCTTTTCTGCATATTAAGACACCGTACCTAGATGAGAGATCCCGGTCATGTTAGGAGACCAATCACACAAACTTTGTCATGGAAATCCTGCAACTTCAGAGTAATCAGTTGAGATGGACCTCAGTCCACTGGTGTCTGGGAAGCTGGTCGGTTAAACTGGGACAAACCGCTGCTCTTACCAGTTGCAAGCTATTCAAAGGACTTTGACTGTGGATGTGGAACACGGGGCCCATTTGTTTGAATTCTCACCCAAAAGACCAATACATAATTAACTGCATGGAAGTGAATTAACCTGCAGATTAGGAAGGTCTGCATTGAGATTCCGTAGAAATGGAGTCTGTGGATGTAGGGACACACACTCCATCCTGTCCCCGATTTTCTTGTTTGACCTTTAAGGCCATCACTTCCAGCCAGAACGTGAGTTCAGATACCCAATCCTGTGGAAAGCATACAGCAGCTTGCTTTGTTCTAGATGGCTGTAATGTCGACTGTTTCCTCCTGAAGGCAGAAGTGTGGAATTGAGCTTTGGAAAGATTAAACTGAAAATAAAATGAGGTGCATTGGTATTGCCAGACCAAGTCAGTCCCATTGCCCACAGGGTTCCATGCGTGTCAGTGGCTACTAATAGGTGGTTAGAGAAGTGGCACAAAAAGCCTCTCAGCCCCATGATGGAAAAGTAGGTGGAATAACCTGACAGTGGGAATGTCGGAGGAATCTGTTACCAGTTATTAGCTGGTGAGCGCCATGGAAGATTGAAGGGTTGTTTTTTGTTTTTTTTTAAACCACTTCTGAAAATCCTTTTGTTCTCCCAGTGTAACTCAGGATGTTCTCGTTATCCCTGTAAACGTCTCATCCTTTTTGAATCCTCGTGATCTCAATGAGATGTTAGGGCAGCAGGCTCCAAGTTGAGTCATGCTTTGTGTAATTTAGTCATCTGTTCTCTCTCCTTTAAAAAACCCTGTCAGTTCTGGAGGCAGGGGCAACGCCGATGTTGCACTTTTGAGGGTTCACATTTTTTCCTGGCCAGAGCCCTGCCTTTACGCAAAGCTCCTGAGTGACTTTGCACGGTGAGATGGGGTGTGGTGGGGTTGTCACGCTGATTGGTGCTGACCTTCAGGCATTGTAACGAAGAGAGGAGAGGCATGCAATTAAAAAGTGAATAACTCATCTGCCTGGAAACTTCTGACTTGGTTACATACCTCCTGTCCCAGAGATGCTAGGAAGGGTCCTATGGGAGTGGCGCACATAGTGCATTAACACAGAAGAGTTGGATGAAGGAAGGAAGCCATCGGAAACTAATGATATTTTTCTCTCCCCTGAGAATATAAGAGCTGGCGAGTGGATAGTGGCATGATTCTGAGAGCGGCCCTCCCCAAGCTGTCTCCTTGTGACGTGGGAAGTGAAAGAGAAGCTTCAGTTTTCTGGGTGATTTGTTCTAGGAAGGAGCAGAAAAAGCAGGGGCACAGTGAGCCCTGGATATGCGGGGCAGGAGCTAGAGTGGAAGAGACCCAACTCTAGGAAGGAGGCAGACTCAATGGTTCCTCTAAGCCCAGCAACTTCCTCTGAGCTGGTTGCTGTGTTCGCCAGACTTTGCTGGTTCTCCAGCATGCACGTAGCAAAACACTGGCTTCTGGTTACCCAGGCGGTTTTGTGAAACGAGCACCCTGGGCAGCTGATGCCATTCGCTCTTTTGTTGCTTAGCTCTAACCATTGTCCTTTCCTGTCTCCTGTAGTCTCTCAGCACTGGGGCTCCAAAGGAAGAGATGTTTTCAGGAGATGAAGTGAAGGCAGCCAAGCGCCCCCGGGTCGGCAATTCCAGGAATCCCGAGGACTATGGACAGAATCCGGATTACCTGGCCTTCATGGAGACCCTGCTGCAGACACAGTACCAGCCAGGAACTCAGAGCAACATGTTTTAATTAAAAGAAAAAAAAGGAAAAGAAAAAGCCCTTTTCAACCTTACGGAAAAATAATCAGGAAACTGTGGAACAAAAGGCCAGCCCTGTGCAATAGCCTGCTGTGAATTCCTCTCATCTGCTCTTGGTTGGGACTACAAGATGATCGTGTCTGGCTACAGGCTACCTCTACTCTGCTAGACACATTGCTGACCAATAAATAGGGAGCTCGAAACTCCGTCGGACAGCATTTCACATGGAGACTTCGGAAGCGTGCGCTCGTGGAGCTTTGCACCGGGCTCCTTTTTTTTTTTTTTTTTTTTTTTTTTTTTTTAAGGGTTGGAAGGGGTTAACATTGCAAGATGAAATGACTCAGATTTTTAAACCATGTCAAACTCTTTTTGTCTTTGAAAGGTGCTATTTCACTGACTACTGAAGCAGCCTTTGGAATTGTGATTTCTGTACATATGAATCACCTTTGTGATGTTTTCTATAAATGAGCATTATTAAAAAAAGGAAAAAAAGAAAAAAATGCAAACAAAAACAAATAAAAAGAATAAATAGGGAGATGACAATTTCCGCAGATCACTTTTCTAGACAGTGGCTTTAAAACAGGAGAAAAAAAAAGTCATTTTCTTTTCCCTTCCCCCTGTGACAGAAATGTGGTAAATGGCAATGGGGAGAGTGAATAAGAGCAGGCATCCTGGGAAGCTTTTCTTTTTCTTTTTCTTTTCCTTTTCTTTTGTTTCAAGAACCGTTTTGTTTTGTCGTTTTGGAGGAGTGGGGAAAGAAATGTCTCATAGCTGGAATGTTTTGGCAGCAGATTGCTACGGATAGATGATGGATGCGTGCGTTTCTGCCCTGTCTTTGGGAAGGGGCAACCAGCGGGGCATTGGTTTCTTATACCCCAACCTGCTTTTGTTGCGTCTCTCTCATTTCCTTTCCCCACCGTTGCAGGCACTGTTACTCTCCAGCCTCCAATGTGCATGGCTTGTGGCTCATGCCTTCACCGAGCTGGCAGGTGTTGTGTTGCTCCATGTGTTTGGTCCTTTAGGAACCCCCACCTTGCCCCAGCACAGACTGGGCTGCATGGGGATTGTTCTGGCTCCTTGGGGGGGGTCTGGGTAACCACAGACCCCCATAGGAGCTATGTTTTCTTTTGTTCCTCCTCTGTTTTTGGGCTGTGCTGCTTACCAGTGCAAGAATCATTCCTTGACAGAAGCCTTGGAGGGGTGTGTGTGTGTGTGTGTGTATATATATATTTTTTTCCCATTAAAGAAGAAATTCCCCAAACACCTTTGATTGTTGTGACATCTTTTACCTAGATAAGAAGTGAGCCTTTGAGATGCTCCTGCGGAAGCGGATGGAGAGCCTGGCACTTGTTCGGGCTCAGTTTGTTAAGTATTAAATGAGTATTAAAGATGGAAACCTTAAAATATTGTGTGGGCAGCACCCACTCAAGCGCTTTGATCACCTCCTGTAGAGCTGTACAGTATTGTGTAAAGGACCTGATGCAAAGCCCCTGAAGCTGGTGGAGTAGCTACCATTGACTTCCGCAGGGTTTGGATCTGGTTTGAAGTCAAGAAAAAATGTAGGCTTAGTGTGGAACGGCAAGGAAGGTGAGGCTTCTGGAGCATGGGGGCTGGTGGGGGGCACGGTACTTGTATGGCACCCTTCAAACCCACCCACCTGAATGCTGTGGCTTGTCAGCAGAGCTATCCAGGAGATGTGTCCTCAGCAACCTTTTCACTCGAGTCCCAAAAAATAATGCACGGGGGGAAGAACCACGTTTTCTCATTGAGCCCCTTTGCAACGTGGACAGTGTGTTTTGGGGCGGGGGGTGATTTGTAAAGTGGCTGTATATTCAGAAAGTTATTTAGGAGAGGAAGGGAAGATGTGGGAATAATTTGGGACTAACAGATGGTAGATTAGCATTTTAAGAGACTAGATGGATGTTCAAATGTCTCTGTGAGAGAATGGAAAAAGTCCCTCCTCTTCTGGGGGAATTGGAATCCCTTTCACTTCTTGCTGCCTTGAGAACCCTTTTTTTTTTCTTTTTTCTTTTCTTTGATGTATTTTATTTAAAAAAAAGAAAGAAAGAAGGAAAGAAAAGATGGTTTGAAATCCTTTAGGTTGTTTTAAGTTTTCAATTTCTCCAAATAAATCTTATCTCAAAAAAAACAAAAAAGGAAATGAATGGCCTGAGGTTGATTTTATAAAATATACTTTAAAAAAAAAAAAAAAAAAAGAAAAAGAAAAGAAAAAAAAAAGATGGCGAGTATCTTAAAAGCCTCCGTTCGTACATCATTTTGGTGGGAAGAAGAAGAATTAGAACCTAGAGCCCCTTTCCTTTATTTGCTGCTGCACCTCTATAGCAATTACTCTACACAGCTGTCTCTTGTTGGCTGGGTAATGATTTAAGGGATAATTTGCTTGTATAAAAGAAAAAGGATGTTTTAATGGTGGCGAGGCCACAGAGAAATATTTAAAACAACTGAAAGAGAATTTAAACAGCAGAGGATTCATTTTTGGAATGGGGTTGGGGTGGGGGGGATTGGGTGGCTGTGAGCAATAGGGGGGAGGGGGGAAATTTCCTCTGCATGTTAAGGTCCTGACTGAAATAGCACCATTACTGTATTCATATGTAGTACCTTTTTAAATACTATTTATATTGTAAAAACGCAAAAAGTGTGTTTCCCTGTCCCCATATTCAGATGCTGAGTTATGTTTAACGTGAATCTGGAAATGTAGAATGCCCTTCCTTGTTGCTGGGATTTTCCTTTTTGTTTTATTTTTGAAGTCCTTCCCCCCTCCCCCCACTTTTTTCTCTTTTTTTTTTCCATTTTGGTTTAGAAATGACTTGTGCAGATTAACTATGATGACCATGTTGAAGGCTGCGGTGCATCAGCCTATGAAAAAGAAATAGGAAATGCATATTTTCCTTCCCCCTCCTTTCCCCGTTCCCAGTGAAATATATTTGTAAGTGTCTGATTATGTGCTATAAAATATTGATTTTTTTTTTCCTCTTAGATTAAGGATGTGATGTATTTTTTGCATATTTTTTTTCTCTGCCTCTAGGTTCATAATGAATTAAAGGCTGTTGAGCACTTCGGAATTACAATGTTTGGGGGGTTGCAGTCTCTTCATTTCTAAGTTCAAACCTGTGGAGAGAGGAAGAAAATCTCCCGGGCTAGTGTGGTTGGTGGGAACTGACTGATGTGAAGGGGAGCCTGGTGAATAGGCGTACAGTTTGCTCCTTTGCTCTCCGAAGTGTTTAGGAAAAGAGGTCTTTGCCCTCCGCGTCTTACAGTACAGGATTGCCACTGGTACTATTGGATTGATGCTATGAGAGCACAGGTTCACTATCTCATGTACTGCCAGTTGCCTTTTATTATTAGGAATCCGCTAAGACTTGTAGTGATGGTTTAGCATGTCTTTCTAGCCCTTGCAGGTCCCACAGATAGTGAATATACCCACCTCCATTCTGCCCACTCGAGTTCATAAATTGCTTTTGATACGTAGGTCTTAAACTGTTACAACCTGAGCAGTTCTGGAAACAAAAATCTCTGGTTTACAGCTGGCTGTATATCACCAATTTTTTACTTTTTATTTTTTTTAACCCCACCTGCTTTTTCTCAAATTGTTCTGCTAAACCATACTATTCAAATGTGACTTGGGATCTGACATCTCTGTCTAACTCTACTGATTCCCATGCAATTACACCAGCAGATAACTTGCCCTTTGATTTTTAAGGTCACTCTTTTGTGACCTGCCGCAACCAGAAATGCTCCGAGTGAAGACAGATGTATAGTTAAAGGCCAGTAGATGTGTCTAAGCAGGTGGCCTTGGATCAGTGATCAAAATGGGCAAGAATCAAAACACATTACCGCACGAGAACATCCTAGATCTGGAACAGAGTCAGTGTTTTCACACTGGCCTCCCTGGGTCTGGGTATTGACTCTTGGTATTAGCTGTTAAGCCACTTTCCCTCTACAGTTCCCAGTTGAAATGGATAGATAGATATACTGTGGGGCTGAATAAAAATTCATGCTATCTTGGGTACTCTTGTTGCCAGCTCTGAACACTACTTGTACAGCATAAGGCCTTGTCTACACTACAAATCCCTTTTGGCACAGTTCTGTTGAGTGCCTCTCAGCTTCTTTTTCTACCCTCTCCATCTGTCATCCCTGCATAAACTCTTTCCCGGATGCTTGAGTTGTACCCCTCACTAGGGAATATTCTTCTGCCTGCTTTTCTTTCTCTTCCTTTCCATCTCCTCGACTTGCTCTAGTCCCATTTCTCCAACGTTGGAATTCCTGCGGCTTCCTGTTTTGTCTCAGAGGGGGTCACTACGTCCGCAGGATCATTACTTACCCGGCCTGGCAACCAGATCGCTGTGATCAACACCATGTTGGGGCCCTTTCCTTTGGGTCTTGCCTGCCTTATGGCATGCTGTTCATGGGTATGGCAGGTGGTGGGCCTAGACTTCATGGGTCTGTGGTGAGGTTATCATGCTAGGGGACAGTGCTGATTGCTCACTGTTATTTGAAAAGTGTGGCACCCGTTTCAGGGCTAGTGATTTAGGAGGATGCGTTTGCAACAAGTGGATATTTTAAATCCTGTAACGTAAAAGGTGGGAAAGCTATCTTCGCAATGTCACCAGCTGTCACATATACAATAAAGCCGTTCTGGGATAATTGCTGGCAATGTTGGAAAAAGGATCAACAGGCTGCTTATTCTTGCTGCCTGGATGCTAGGCAGACTTTAGCCATAAGCCTGGCAGGTGGAAGGGTACACAGAGAGATGTTTAATTGTTCAGTGTCTCCGTCTGAAGGACAATCCAGTCACTTGGAGAGAGGAGGAGAGAAGTCCCTTTGTAGTGTGTGGGGGGGAAGGTAATTTGAAATACCTCATCAAATAGCCATGCTATTTTATGGATGCCTATGTTCAAATGGAAGGGCCTCTGTTTGGAATGGACTCATTGTGTGATCAAAAAGTATCCCCTGCTTCGCAACATGCCATTCAGCTCTTTACTTCTCTTGCTTGATCTCTTCTAGAGGTGGAAGGACTGTGACATGAGGGGTCTCGTGGTATGTTTGGATACAATTGAAACTGGCTTTTGTGACTGTTCTCACAGGTCTCCAGAGTGAAGGTATGGCAGAGTGTGGGCCCATTCATTACATATGAAGGTTTTTACCCCATCAGTAGGCTACGTGCCCTCTTCCTGAAGCTCCCCTTCCCAGCATTGGTACTTTCAGAAGTGGGCACAGCCCGGGTTTTTGAAGATGGCTTCCATGCTTTTTTCTTCTGCATCACCTGCATTTGCCTTCTCACTTTGCTGTAGTCTCATGATGTTTCTTTTGAGAGATGAGATGACAAAAGCACATTGTTACTTACCACTGGAATCTGTGAATCAGCCACTTCCCACAGAGCTTGGCTCTCTTGTTTTTTCCAGCGGTTGGTATCTCATTCCTCAGTGTTCGTGCTTCAGAAAGCAGTGAAAATGTTCCCAACTGACTTTCTCTCTCTTCTCCTTTTTTATCCCTCTAGGTATTGGAAAGAGGTGAGTGCAGGTAAATCCAATTATAAGGAAAAATGAGGGACTTCTTTAGTTCTCCTCTGAGTGTGGTTGGGAGGATGGAACTAGGCGTCTCTGTGGATTAGTAATGGGAAAGAGATCTGAAAGCCCGTCTGCATCACTAGCTTCCATCTGAAAGTCTGGCTGGGCCATAGCTCATATCTCACCTGAGCCTGCAAGAATTGAAGGAGCGTGGATATTTGCTGGCCTCTATGAAATGAGCTTGGACTCCAGACCAGTTGCCAGGGAACAGATGTCTTCAACACAAAGCTATCACTGCAGTTGGCAAGAAACATTATCTTGATGGTCTCAAGCCACGGCAGCCAACCTTTTTGGCAGGTGTGCCACAAGTTAGCCCTGTACCTTCCCTGAGCACCTCCGATCCCTTCTGCTGCTCTGCTTTCTTCTTTCTGCCTTGTCTGCCACTGTGCTGGTTGTCTCCTCCTTGGCCTGGTACATGCCACACACAGAGGCTGCCCCAGGTTGGCTACCCCTGAACCAAGGAGCCAAACACCATATGAGACCCTGGCACCCAGCTTCTTCCAGCTTTGTATGCTTGGTCCATGAGTAGCAGGACTGAAGCCTGAACCAGGGTGAAATTTCTCCTGTCACAGTCTGGATTTGGCTCTTTTTCTAGAGTGATAAGCACAGAAGTAGTTAGCTGTGATAATCTGAAGCTAGGCAGAAGGTAGGGCAGGGTGGCATGTTAGAGAATAACTAGTTCAGAGAAGCATGAACTTTCATAAGCAACAATCTCTTTCATCAGCTCTGCTGAAGTTTGCTGCCTATAAAAGCTCATGCCTCTCAGAACCAGTTAGTCTCTATGGTGTCACCTTGCTCCCTACCTTCCAGACTAATAAGATACCAGTTTACAGGACTGTTAATCCAGCACTTTTCATCAGTGCTAAAATCAATAAATAAAATATAACTTTGGGGAAAGAAAAATGCCAAAACAAATTCCTGTGAATTGTCCAGGGCTTGTCAAGCTAAGAAAGTTGCACCAATCTAACTAGACAGTTTTTCAACTGATGCAAACCCCCTTATGAAAATACTCTTGCCTTGAGTGACTTGTTTTTGGATTAGCTGAGGTCAATCAGAAACGAGTTTAAGCTCAGCTGTGCTAGGGCATCTCATTTGTTCGGTTGTTCCAAACTCTGCTTTGATTAGAGTGAGTGGGGCAATGCTGGTTGCCTGCAATCTCAGCTGTTTCCACAGAGCTGCTGTCTAGTTTGGTCATTTTCTGACATCTTTGGTACTGTTTGCTGGGCAGGGAGCCTCTACTTTTCACAGTTCCAGACCTCCAGAGCCCTGGACATGTTGGTCTGTGAAAAGCAGATAGGAGCTGCATGGCAGATGCTTGAAGTGCGCTCTTGAATTTAGATGTCATTCAGCACGTCGCTCAGAGGGGTCCTGCCAAGCGGAGGCCATGTGCTTTATGCGGCTGGGCCTAGCAGTGGTGCTTGAACCTGTTGCCTTCCCTCTCAATGTTCTTTATAAATAGGATTCCTCCTAATGCCCCTCTGGGACATGATGCATGTCTGCTTTTACAGATAGGGACCTCAGCAGCAGGAAGATTGAAGCAAGTGCTTGGAGTGGAAGGAAGGCTGTATAAGAAGCTGACCCTAAGTCTTATGTTCAAACTGTGACTTGCTTACTCCCAGGGATGAGTGTTTCTGGCACGCTAACTCTAAACCACTACTGGGGCAATGCCGACACCCAAGTGCTACTGGAGGGTTGGGCTTAAAATTACTCGGCATCCTTATCAGAAGAAAAAGGAACTGCTTGCTTAGGTCATTTCTGGTTACAAACCAATACAAAGCAGTTGGGAGCTATTTCATGTACTGAGAGTTAGGGGAGCAGAAACCGTTCGTGTTTTGTTCTCCTACTGGACAATTCACAGGTCGCTGCAGAGCTCTGTCCACAGTTTGGCCACTCTTTGCAGGACTGGGCAGGAGTCTGGCCGAGCGTTGGCAGGGCACGGCAGCGTGAAGCTGATTGCAGCTTTCCTTATCTTGGCATGTCACATGCCAGCTGCTAATACCAGGGCAGCAAGTTCCCTCTAGCAAATGAGCACCCAAGCAGGACGTCTTTGTAGCCAGGAGCGATCTCCTGCTCTTGTGGCTTAAAAAATAAACAGCCGGATAGGGCCCTTCGCCGCATGCCTCATTTGGCCAAGCTGTCTCTAGAGCACAAAGCAGGTTTTTCCAGTTCTGGGGGGAGCTTTTCCATAAGAGCCAGCGTACTGTTAAAGCCTTTCTTTTCCCAGACAGGACAAGGGAAATTCACTCGCTAAATCGGCCAAGGAACCGGACCTGGCGGGAGATGAGGAAGGGTCTTCTGCTGCTGTTCAGTGGTGAAAGGCAATGTTGGTAAGAAAGGAGGTTGTATGCAGTCACGCTAAGACCTCTTGTCCCCCTCGATAACTAGGGATCGTGTCTCACCGTTCAGTTATCCCTTTGTATTGTCAAAGCGCCTAACCTCAAGATGCTGAGGCCAAAGGTGGTGCTGAGGGGCCATGATATTTCGAGTGCCCAGGAAGAGGAGGAAAAAACTGCTCGTCTCTTGCCCTGGTTAAATGCGTGTGCGGGGGGAGTCCCCGTAAGTGTTTTCTTTGCAGCATGGATTCCCATTGCTGGTGCCGCCGTGTACCAGGAGTATATTTTTAATCTCTGTATTCGCTCTTCATCCTCTCCTTCCCCACCCAAGGCCCAATGAAAAGAAGGTCCCCTTGGATCTACTTTATAAAGGCCACAGCGAGTACTTGCCCCCTTGCAGTCCCCTGATGTGATGTGAATACTGCCTGTCAGTGTCTTGTCACTCCCCGCACCTCTCTAATGTGCTTCTATTTACCGCAGTAATCAGAGCCCCTGAAAGGCGAGACTGAACCAGAGCTATTAAATATAATTGTCATTGTGACAGGTCCATTGTGGGAAAGAAAATTTGTGCCTTTCAAAGCTGTCTCTGTGATAAAGAGCAGCAGTAAAATCAGAAATTAATCCCCTGGCATGAGAATGACATGGTGATCGTTGGATTGGCACTAACAACTCAGTCAGGGCACCTGCTGATCCTCCCTCTCACTGTTCAAAAGGTTTACTGAGTGGAGGCCAGGCCACTCCCTGTCGCCCAGCCATCCCCACCCCCGGCTTACAGCTGATTTTCTCTCGTTGCCCCCGTTTGAATCCAGAAATGCAAAGCACTGACCATCATTCGTGCTCCGCCACAGATTTCCAGTCTCGGAGGTAGCGGCTGTGTGCCACGTGGGTGCTGAGGAAACCCAGAGAAGTGTCTTGTAGCATCCAGGTGGTGCCTGCTGGTGTGTTGAGGGGGTGGGGGGGAAGGAAGGTGAATTTGGAGCTACAGAGAACGGAGTCTGTGCAAAACTCCAGTTCCAAGTAAGTTCGTTTCCCCTCCTGCTGCACAACTGCAGTAAGGCCTCATGTGGGATCTCTCTGTTGGCATTTGGCTGTTTTGCATTGACATGTCTCATTAAGAAACATGAGGAATCTGTCCCTCTGCTGGGACTTGAACTGCAGCTTTTCACTTCCAGCATCGGTGTATGATCTCGTATGATAGCACTTGAGCTAAAGGAGAATTGCCATTAGCTGTCAGTAGTGCTACCGCGGCGCTAATTACGGTTGAGAAGACACTTCCATTACAAACCTCTGTTTCAAGCAGCGTACCGCAATTTTTTGTTTTAATGTTTTTTAGAGAAAGTTACCAACAGGATTTGAAGTGTCTTGTGTGTGATCTCAGGCCCCAAATGTGTTGTGGGGCAAAACTTGATTGAATTGAGATTAGGTGTTTTTTCCCCCCTCCCTGAGACCTAGCCCCGCACGAAAGTCTCTCACTAGTGAAAATGTGTCAGTCGTGCCTAGAACGCCAGCGAACACGGACGTGTTTGAAGACTTGCAGTTTGTTGGACAGATCCAAACGCGCACAAGCAAATGCTGGGGGTCCATGTTCGGAGCTGAGCCGTTGCCACCTGCTCCTGCATTCAAATCCATGTTGTGCTTGTGGAGCTGAGAGGGTCCAGGGGGAAGCAGATCCAGCTCCACTGAAGGGCACCGTGGTCTAGTGTAAGGGGCAGTGGACTGGGAAGCAGGAGACTAGACATAGTCAAACTATGCTAATGTGGGCTCATCCGCTCACTGTTGCTTAATTTGGACAATGGAGCATAGTAATCCTTGACTCATCTCATCTGTTTTGTTGTCTCAATTTCCACCTTGGTTCATAACCCGGAAAGCTTCTCTGCTTATTGAAGCATCTCCCTTTTCCTGTTCTTGCTTGCAGTTTATCAGCTCGCCTTTCCAAGAGAATTCATAGCGTTTCCAGTTATTTGGATTACAAGAGCACCCAGGGGACCTGGTCAGAATTGGGTCCTCATTGTGCCGGAGGTTGTCGAACACAGTAAGAAGGGTCCCTGCCCCCATGCACTTAACAATCTGTATAAGGACCAAATGCAGCAAGGGGTACAGAACCCCCTGAAGGTGAGGAAGAGGGCAAATGGGGGTGACCATCCATGGTTGCGTATGCTGTTGTTGGACTGGGCAGTTTGGAGCCTTCACCATATTTTACTTGATGACATAACAGAAAAATAAATAATAATGAATCAGTAAAAGACCTGGCTGCTCCTTTGACATAGTTAGCCATGGATAGTTTGCTGGAGGTAGATTGTAGGCACGTTTAAATCAGGGCACATTTTAGATAAGGGAGAGCACTGCTTGGGGGTTGCTTATGCACTTTGTAACTCAGGGTTGGACAATTCTTTTGGGCGGAGGGCCGCTTTCTGAGTTTTGGCAAGCCATCGAGGGCCGCATGACAGAAAGCCAGGGCAGATAAATGTTAATTTTCTAAATTTTTTAGGGGCCCCGCGGAAGGATAGGATGGCCTGGCAGGCCGCATCCGGCCCCCGGGCCGCATTTTGCCCACCCCTGTTGTAACTGGTGGGTGCAGCAGGACAGTGGAATGAGACTTGAAACGGATACGCTTATTTGGATTGGATTGATAAGCTTATTTGATTTAAAACTGAGCAACATATATTTACCCCCAAACATTCGTACTGTACTGGAAACACACACCCTACCTTCCAGGAGGTAGAGATGCTGCCTGCCTTGCTCTGAAAACAAATCGGTGGATTTGCTGGCACCTTGGCATTTCACAAGCGGGACGAGAGCTCAGATGTTCTGAGGTGTAAGACCAGCCCTGGCATCCTTCCAGCGTCCCCCGGGAACTGAGTGCAGGAAGGAATACGAATTACCCATGAGAGAGACATCAGATGTGCAGTCAAGGCTGCATCCTGCTGCCACCAGAATGCTCCAGGACAGAAAAACCATTTTAGATGGTTAAAAATAAAGCCCCGGTATAATGCAAGGTGCCACAGGCCTTTGAAACGTTGGAGGGAGCGGAGCTGCTCGTTCTGCATCCTTCCCTCTTGTTCGTCCTTTGGAACCGGGCCAAGAGTTTAAGTTTGGAGCCAGCGCCTGCTGCAGCAATGGGGCGATAAAAATCCACCTTGGATTAGCGGTCCTTGTGATGTCTGCGTGACAAGAGCGCACATATGGGAACCGAGGCTTAACTAGCATACCCCCTGGGCTGGGGCTTGGGGGAGTCACTTCCCTGCGACTATAAATAAGGGAACACAACAGACAAGAGCCGCCAAGGTCTGATAATAAAATCTGTTTGGAACAGCTGTCCGCTGACAAGTATAATAAACTGTATTAATGGTGTCATTATTATTCCCTAATTAAAAGCTAATAACTAAGAGTTAATTGCCTTTAAAAGATGAAGCAGTGCTATGGCAAGGATTTATCTCTGTTTTTCTTTGCTTGCCTGGCTGTGCTGATATTTTCAAGCTAATTAATTGAATCAAATCGTACAGAAAACTAATAATCTCCCTGTGTCGATTCAACCAATTGAATTAAAAGGTGTTTGCTGTGTGTGTATTTCCCCCCCCGCCTCCCCCCCATATCCATATTCTTTGCAACTTGTTACCCCAGGTAGTGATCAAGGGGAATGGAAAATAAATGGTGCTGTGGTGAAAAGCTGTTTGATGAGGAAAGCAGTGACCTCCTGTTAAGAGGAAGAAATTACAAATACTGTCACTAGACAGCCTAATAGCCCAGCTGGCTCTTAAGCTGAGGTCTTAGCTATGCTGTCTTTCCCAAGCTGCTGAGTTGGAGAAAGGTCTTGGTATGGAAGAGATTGGCTTGCACTCTTGTAGACCAAGTGGGCTGCCCTGCAGAGGCTGTGCTATGTGCATTTTGTTTAATAGGAACTGAAGGATGCTAAGAGGAAATCACCTTGGAGAGGTTTTAAAGAGCCAAAGCAGTTTTTCTGATGCTGTGCACTACGGGGGAATACACCGTTTGTTCCGATTTATACACATGCTCTCAGAGTGCCTGCTGGGTGCCTCGACGTGCAAGGCAGCAGCAGCAGTTAATAGAAGTCGCCATCAGTGAGTCGGGTCTCTTGGACTCTCAAACCCGCTCCCTCAGCTGAACAGTTCTTACAATCGCTTGGAGAAGAACATTGCAGAAAGAAAGCCCCATCTTTTCATTTGCATTTAGCAAAACTGAGGCAGGCACTTCACGCACCATTTTCAACACGTGAAGACTCCCCCGGTCAGGCTGTGTTCGAGGACCAGACAGACCCAAGACTTTAGGATCTCAAAACACAAGTCTTGACAGCTGTCATGTAAGGAATCAGCCCCATTGGTTTGAGGGCAGGGACAGAACCAGAAGGTGCCTGGACCCTCTGCCTTAGGGCCTTCCCAGATTAAGGATGTATGAAATGTTAGTGGACTAGCTTCCAAGCGGCAGGGGTTGCTAGTCTTTAGCAATTACTGCCTACACTGTTGTAACGTGGACTGAGATCTGTGGTCATCATTACGCTATGTCCAGCTGTACTGGTGCTTCTCTCCCTGACCACTTGCAACTGGTGGATGGGCCACATATCAGCTATTTCACATTGCAGGTTCATAACGGCATAGACTCATTTACTGCATACCTGTGGGCTGCCCAGCACATGGGACCCGTCTCGGATGTGGTCTTTAAACGTTAGGAAAAAAAATGTTCAGATGCCAATGCGTTTTGTTCAGCCAACACAACTAGAGGAGACGGAGTCCCTGAAAGAGAGGTGCGTTTGTATAGCCCCAGGGCGGTGAGGGATAGAACGAGGTGGTTCTGCATATAGCTGGTAACACCTTAGAGACCTTGCCCTCAGAAACCACTACCATTAACAGGCCACCACAACAGCAGCAGGTGTTTACCACTTTCCTAGCAAAGAGCTATAAATAATGATTCTAGTTAAGATTTTTCTTTTTTTTTTTAAGTTTGTGGTGGTTTATTTCCATCTCGAAATAAATGTCGACTTCGTTCACAGGAGTAAAGAAAGACAGCAACCCCCGGACTTCCTCTTACAAAGGATGATCGAGTCTACAAACTTTTGTGGCCAGCGAGGCACGGTACGTTTTCTGGAATCCACAATTGCTGAATGCCTCGTCCAGCTGGCAGCGAGCCACTCACGGGCCCGTGATAGAAGAGAGCTGAGATCACACGCAGACAACCCAAGGTGGGTGTGTTTTCCAAGGCTCTCCCGATAGCAAATAGGCACCCACTGGTTTCCAGGCCAGGAAAGTTCAGCCCCACAGGGGCTCATCAGGAGTTTGTGCAATGTACTTAGTTGGTGACAATTCACTAACTCTCTGCACCTCCATCTCTGGCAGATCACTCTAATGAGTGGCCCCAGGCTTTTCACTACCATAAAGGGAGCTTGTACCTTGGTTCAATTGTTGCCAACAACCTGTCACTTGAGGCTGAACTGAATACCCGTATTGGCAAAGCATCGGGTATCCTGAGCGTGCTGAGCAAATGAGTGTGGAACAACAACAAACTGACTGTTAAGACCAAGGTCAGAGTATTTTGGGCTTCTGCCATCCACACCCATTTGCATGGCAGCAAATCCTAGACCACATACTCTACTCAGGAAAGGCACCTCAACAGCTTCCACTTGCGTTGACTTCACCTCATTCTAGGAATTTCTTGGTGGGACAAGGTTGCCTACACCCGCGTCTTGGAGCATTCCCACATTGTGAGCATCAACTTCACTAGCTTGGTCATGTGCGGAGAGTGGGCCATCGCTGTATACCCAAGGCTCTCTTGTATGAAAAGTTCTTTACAGGAAGAAGACAATTTGAATGTCCTTATCTCCACTTCAAAGACATTTGCAAGAAGGCAGTGAATAAATATTGAGCCAAATGATTGGGAAAAGACAGCTGAGGATCAAAACACTTGGAAGCAGTCTACTAAGCGTGGAATTAAGGGTTTTGAGGAAAGAAGAGCTTAATGTGTGGGGGAAAGCAGAAACCTTGGGAAAAACCCTGCACCACGTTCAGATATGAGCTTCACATGTGATAAGTGTGAAAGGGACTGTTGTTCAAGGATTGGGTTCTTCAGCCGCATTCGCAGATGTTCAACAAGTTGACACCTCATTCTGTGCAACTCCGTTGTCTTACAAGACAGACAGATGCCTGTTATTAAAGGGAGCCCAGAAGGGAGGTACTTTTTTTTTTTTAATATATATATTAGAAACATCCAGGAGTGTCCTTCAAGACCTCCCAAAGAGCCCTGACCTCACCATCTCCCAGCAGGCGCAGAAATAAGTGACCACCTGTTTCCAAAGAGCTCAGGATTGTGTGGTTCTTCGTGGGAGCTGCCGAATACCAAGCGCAGTCAGAGACCCAACTGCTTCCTTTCAAAGCCCTTTGTGGGGAGCAGTGGCCCCAATTGAGGGTACTGGGGATCAGGGTCTTTATGGATAGGGTTTTTGTTGTATATACTGGAGGGCTGGGGGTTCAGGCACACAGCACCTGAGGGAATTGGGTCTGTAGCTCTTCAGAGAGAGCGTTTGTTCCCTGTGCTCATCGAGGTTTGAGTAAGCTGATGTTGGCATAACCAAAAACCCAAAGGGGGTTAAACCATTTAATCACAAATCCCATCCCCTCTCCATTGCTCCGGTGTCACTTCTGATGCCATAATCCCATTTAGTTCTCTAGTCATTCATGGTCACCCTAAAAGAGGAAAAAAGGCCTAATTTTTCTAACTTCTTCTGCATGGGGTTGGATTTTTCATCATTCCATTGTAAAGGAAAGAGAAAAGGCATTGGGAGAGTTCGACCTGCTTTGCAGCTCCCTTTGACTCTGGGTTTCAGGGGGTGCCAGCTGTGACAAGACAACTCTTCTTTCTCGGAGAAATTAGCCTAGGGATTGGACTGTGCCAAGTGTCCTCAGGAACAGCATTCGAAGCAAACGCGGAAGAACTCTGACCTCCAACCTGCCAGCTGACATTGGATTTCTCTCGGCTTTCGAAAGTATCTAAATTGGCCATTAACAGACCATCTTCTGGAGCGTCCTCAGCAACAGCAGCCCAGGCGAGTGTTTACACCCTTGGGAAAGGCAGCTGATCTGTCCTGCTGCCCTTGCTGGCACAATCTGTTTGCATTTACAGAGATTTTCTTGATGGGTTCATGGTGCTTCTCATGGAGAAACCTGAAACTGTTTTGGTGGGAGAACAGAAAATTAACAAACCTTGGATGTGACAGGCTGTGGCTTAGAAAGCTGATTGTGTCCTTTTGCTTGCTGCAAACTAACTGACACCTGACACCTTGTCAGGCCTTCGCAACTAGCTGGAGAGGAGCTTAAACAAAGCTCAGAGCGATGAGATTCTCAAGCAGCGCCATTTAACACTGCAGCCTACTGAGCGTGTAGCTCTGTTGGACGTGACATCCACGCTCGGAGTGGTTCACGCAGCAAAAACTCTCCATGCAAAACCAGCATGGAGCAGAAAATGGTGCAGAGCAGCCGTAATCCCAGTGCCAGTCAGTTCTTGGGCTGAGGCCATGACCTGGGATGGAGGTGAAATAGGACGGTCGCAGCTAAGGTTCGCGGCATCTTTAAGCCTGTAGCAAGAACTGGATGCTGGTATTTAAGCTTGTTGGCTCATCATTTACAGTTCAGTAGCAACCAGGGACCCTATGCTATATTCGCTGTTAAGCCAGTTTAGAGCAGCTTGAGGTTGAAATATTTATGTACAAAATGACATTGGTTGATTTATTTTTTACTCTGGATCCTCCCTCTGCTGCTAAGCACCGATGTAACAGGGCTTGGTGTCGTGCAGGGTATATTTGCACTTTAACTTCTGAAGAGTTGACTGTCAGGACACCAATCTGTGCACCCAGCAGAACTCATCCTCTCCTGCCTCGTGTGTCGTGTAAGAATAAGGCAGACCAGCGCCAGAGGAAGAAAGGTTATGTTCGCCCTAAAATAATTAGATATTTGGGAGCAGGCGGGGGCACCGTTTGCTAAGATATTCACAGCATATGTGGACGCTAACGAGAGACAGACATCCTTGGCGCTCCCGTTGTTGGTCAAGCAAAGGGCAGTGTACATCAATGCTGCCGCCTGTCAGTGCTCATTACTGCATGATGTCTCCCTTCTCCTGGTTTCTGTCTCTTCACCTCCACCTTCTCGCTTTGTCCCTGCTGTCGAGCTTTCGCACCTGAGCTGATGGGAGCCTTGCGTTGCTCCAGTGTCTCTTCTGTTACTCTCTGTGCAGCCTGGTGAGAGGTGGAACGATGAGGGGACGCACCGATGAGCCCGAGCTGCCGACAGAGGGGAAGATGTGCCTGTTCTCAGAGCTGAACAAATTGGTTCAAGATGGGGCCTCGGTACACTTGTGCCTCCTGTACTGCCTACAAAGCATTGGCCAACTCCAAAGAGCCAGTTGACAACTTCCTTGGTAGGCCACATGGCCATGACCCATCTCTCGGAGCAGCCTGGGCTTTAAAGGAGAGCCCTAGGAGGCAGCCATGTCGCTCTTCCTACAGTTGGCCTAGACTAGTCTGTGATAGACCATTTGGTTCCCCAAAGATGAACATCCTCGTAATTCAGCGCTGTATGTAGCTGTAGCACGGTGAGTCACCAACCTAGCCTGCGTGGTACGGCTTAGAGAACCTGACCGTGAGCCCCAGACCCTCGTGTCGGCAGTTCCTGAGAGCCGGTGTCTTGGGCTGTGTTTTGTGGTAATCGGTGACAATTGCCAACCTGTGCTGGTTCGGGAGATCCAGATCTGGATGGACCTGCCATCCATGCTCATGCGGAGATGGTTAAGTCAGGGAGGTAGTAGCCAGTACTGCAGCCGTTCTGCACAGAGGCCCTGTGGTGCAAGGGGACCGCTTTTTGCAAAAGTAAACTTCCCTTGTGCCGTCAGCTGGCTCTGCCAACCACGGAGGCTGCCCCTGCAGGAAACAATTAATATTCACCTTCCTCTGGTCTGTAGCATGGGAAGCAGCTGGTAGGTCTATGCTGCCAGGTGAAGCTATCAAAAGAAACTGCTTACCGTCTTCACTCCCACCTTGAAACCCGAAGCCTGGCTCCCCACCACCAGCTCCTGGTGGCGGTAGGACACTAATTGAAAGGAACCAAATGTTCTCTTTGGAAATTCACTTTATCAGTGTTAATCTTCTATGCAGACTAATTTTATTAAAGTTCCCACAAGAACAAATTGTAAATTCATTAGTGCCCATCTTGGACTGTGCCCTCCCTCACTTCGGGTAAAAAAGATTAGAAGTCATCTGGGCCCTGTGATAATTAAAAAGAAGATGCTCAAACATAATTCTTAATTAAACTGTAATGAGATAAGAACTTGTGTAGTCTGCTTTTTGTCTGTTGGAGAGATGCAGAGGTTCCCATTGTAATTATGTGATTTATGATCTCCCACACAAAGATGTAATTAGGTTTTTTTTTCCCCCCTTTTAAAATTTAAACATTATTTAGATAAAAAAATAGTGCGGCAATTTGAGTCGGTTTTTCCTGGTGGAATAGCAATTTTGTGCGTGTGCGCTTTTTTTTTCCCCCAAGCTAAACTTACAGGAACACAGCACAGCTGCCATGTGGTCGGGAGCTGATATTTCAACGTGTAAATCAGATGCGGAGAAAGACAGCGATGGATGGACGGACCGGGGCTGCACAGAAGACCAGAAGTGTGATCTGAGGTGAGAGGACCTCCCGTCGGGGGAGAGTATGTGAGATGGAGACACCTAAGATCTGTGGCCAGGTTAAGAGAGGCAAAGAGCATGAACTGTCGGTAATAAGAAATGAGAGAGGCAGGTTGCTAGATGCACACTGTGCCTGGGATGGGGGGTGGGAGGGGTGGATCTTTTAGACCGAGAAATTAGCAGAAGACTAGCTGTTAAGAGTGGATTTTCAGGTCCCTCCCACGTCACAGCCATGGAGGGATGCTGTGGGCCTTTAAAGGAGCAGAAAAGGTTTTCTTGCTGCTGCTGTTGTTGCAAGACCAGAGGGAGCTTCAGTAGCTAACTGGTAAAGAGAAGCAGGGCTTGATCTACCTGTCGTGTCTCCAAATCTCCAAGGACAATGCCCTAGAAAGAAATCCCGGACCTGGGATGTTCTGGGTTAAACCGCCTGCCTGTAAAAAAAACACACACACACACAAAGAAAGAGTTGTGCCCACATGATCCATCCTCTTGAGCCAGAGTCAGTCTGCCTTAACCTGGGACATTTTACTCCAACCAAGTCAGGGCAGTTTCTTCCAGGAACAGGTGTTTGTCTGTTCAGCAGTGAAGCAATGCTGCTTCCCACGGGTGACATGAAGGCGAGAGGCGGCAGAGGGATGGGGATGGGAAAGAAGGGAGGAGAAAGAGCATCTCGGTACCAGAAGCCCTCAATCGCTTTGTTGTCATAGATTTGGGGGGGGGGGGTCAGAAGGGACCTCAGTAGATCGTCGAGTCCGACCCCCTGCCCCGGGCAGGAAAGAGCATTTTGACGTTATTGTTTCAACCTCAAAACCTGTGTGGCAGATGATGTGAACGGTCCCTGCAGTTCAGAGCGGTGCCACATTTGGGCAGTCCCAGAGGATGGAGAGACCGCTGTTTGTCCACCTCTTCGGTGAGGCAAGGAAGCTCCTCTCCTTCCTGGGAGCTCTTGAAATTACCACCGTGGTAGCAAGAATAGCAGCATTCATCGCTGAGCATAAATCTTCGCTTCTATTTGCCTAATCTTTTGTGAAGAAATAGAAAGACCCGGCGATGAATTTGTGGAGTTAATCACCTTGACTCTACCTCCCGTTTACCTTAATTATACTGCTGTGACTATTGAAAACATATACATACTGTGGCTATTGAGCTATATTCTGCTGTTCTTAATAGTATGCCGAAAGTTAATAAGTTGCTTATGGCTTCTTTGTTCAAACCTGTGTTTGTGTCTATTTTTGAAGCTCTGTTCTTTTGTTTAGACCATCGTTGTTCAGCAACTCTAGGCCTCTGGTCCCTGGTTCAGCTAATCCCCTTTCGCTGCGACTGTGCATACCAACAAAAGACATTTTTTCCGCTTCGCTTGCAGAGGAAAAAGTGTCTCACAGTTTAAGATCAGATTGGTCCCTGAAGAAACAATCTGTATGGAAAACAGTTGGAAACGGACAACTTCTGACCTGTAGAATAAATAGAAATACTAAATGAATACAATTTCCAGACCTTGCTGCCTCCTAATAGAAATGCTAAATTGCTCTTCGTAAAGTGAGTAAATACAGCCAAATCTTCACAGGTGCTGTGCACTGATATTCGGTGTGGCCTTGGCGCACAATGAGCGATATGTATTTTAAAAAATGAGGGGGTAGGAGCCGGGCTGCTCGGTCTGGGTGTTCTGGGGAAAACGAGATGTGGTTGTTGACCTGCGGTTGGTTTGAGCACGTTCAGACGTGGAAACGTGGCAGATTGGAGCAGATCAGTAGTCCTGGAGGTCCAGTCTCTTCCACCCCCCATTTGGCATTGCCCAAAATGGTGGATCGGGTCTCTGTTAATTTACCTGGCTAAACAGACCATGCGGGGACGCAGAATTGCTTCTTCCCCAGCTCCTGTGGACGTCAGCCCCCTGGGGCAAGAGATGTTACCACCCTGGCTGTCTCCCTAGCTTGGCAAGAAATGCCGCTTGCAACAAATGGACCAACCTAGATGCTAGGTTTCCACCTTCCTCTTCAAAGAGAGCAGGGGCAGAACAGGGAATAAAGTTGTCCTTTCTCCTCGCCTGCATTTTGCAAGCGCAACTCCTCCTCCTAATACTTTGTTAGCTCTGCCCTTGAGGCAGGATGCTCCTCGCCTCCCTCCAGCACCAGCCCTCCAAAACGGACGCAGGTCTGCAGCTATCCTGCAACGGTGCTGGTGAGCTCTGCTGTCCTCTGCCTATTCCCCTCTCCAGAATGCAGGTGAAAAAAGGGTTAAAAGCCAGAGCAGGTTATGGCATGCTGGGATTTGTAGTCCTAAGGCAGCAAAGCATTCTGGGAAGGGTGGTTCCTTGTTCAGCTCTCTGCCAGCCTCCCAGCTGGCCGTGCAGCTGTGTGCACGTGTGTGCTGGGACAGGGTCACGTTTTCGGAGGAGGCGCTTGAGAATAATTTTGAGCCCTCAGGAGCTGGGCTGTTGGTTGCTTGGTGTCCGTCTCTACGTGTCTCGCTGGGAGTGCAGCAGAGCATTTCTGTGGCCTCCGGAGGGTCCCGGCACTGGTCGCACGTGGCAGTGGTGGGCGAGGGGAGCGTCCCAGACATCCTCACCCGAGGCCAGGGTTAACCCTGGCGAATGAGGCTGGGGAGCCAGGCACCAGCGAGCCTTGCTGCCTTGAGAGCAGGCCTGGCCGCGCTCTGCAGGTCTCTGCACCCCATCCCTGCTCACCCGGGGTTTGGTTTTGCCCTGACACCATTTCCACTGGAAGTGTTTTTCCCTCGGGACATAGTGAATTGATGCAATCACATCTTCCTTCTCCAGGATCGTACCCGCCGACCTCAATTTTTGGTCATGTGAACGCACGTCTCAGCGCCCTGTCGAATAGCTCTTCTGCCTGAACTCAGCTTCCCACAAAGTTTCCCTGCTGCCCTTCGTGCCGTCTCCCCGGGTCTAAAGGGATTAGATCCCTTTCCTTCAGTGTCGTCATTGCCCTTTGGGTCCACACCCCCAAACGCAGAGCGCCTCTCCTGATTTCCCATGTTTAAACAGCCTGCCCTGGAAATGAGGAGGGGTGAAAAGAAGGACGGGTCAACGCCACCTCTCCTGGCCTGGCTATCGCAGTTCTCCCTGGTTGATACTTGGCTCGGGGAGCGGATATTTGAAGGATTCCTCCGTGCCTATGGTCTGGCTTCAATTGCTCTCTCTTCCCCCCTCCCAAAAAAATACCCCAGATGTCATATTTTCAGATACCTGAAGTGCTTGTCAACCTTTGCGATTTCGCTTGTAGCTCTCTAGATGCAAAGAGTTTCTTTGCACCTTGACAGCAGTCGGCAAACAATTTGCCGTGAGTGTTTTCCCCCCCCCCGCCCCGCCGAGGCAAATGCTTTGCTAGTTTTATTTCACTTTAATGTGTGTTTCTTTATGAGTTAAGTGAGGTTGGACAGGCACACCAAAAGAGTGTGTTTTATAGCTGATTTTTCACAGTCTTTACTCTCTTCCCCCTGCCCTGTTTTGAGACACGGACGTGCGTAAATCCCTGCGCCGTGTTCGGTTCCGTTTGGTAGATGTAGCAGTAGAAAACGCTACTTTGTTTTATCTGTTTTTAAATGATTTTATGGATTAGCAAACCAGGTGGGATTTTTTTGCTGTTGTCGAACTGATTCTGTTACGTGCGTTCAGGGTTTGAATTTGCCTTGGGGGTAAAAGGGCTTGGAGCTTTATGGCATTTCAGCTGCTTTGCAGGAACTGCCCACATGCACCTTCCTACCCTATGGTACGCAGTAGTTAACTGCTTAGCCTTCGATGGAAATGGGATAGTTCACCACTTAGCCTTTGCTAGAAATGGGGTAAGTTCCTGTGAATGAACTTCTACTTACCAGGGCGAGAGCGGGCAGTTTCTGTGCAACGGCTGGCAGCTGGTAGCGTCGTAGTGACTTTTTCCCCCATGGTAAGTCGTTCATATGCCGATGCCCTCGGAAGAATCCTGATTGCCCCTTCCAGCCCTACTTTTCTATGACTCTTGTCCCTGGAAAGTAGCAACACATTCAGTCTGCATTTGCTGCCAGAAATTTTGAGGGCAGTGCGAGAGAGACAAGTGCTGTCCCATCCCGATGGGCTGAGTGTTCAAGAGGGACTAGTGATTTTTGTCGGCATAACCTGAAAGTGCTTAAAAGGGACTGATTTTTCAGCAGGAGCCCAAGGAAGTTTTGGAAATCTGAAGGTGCGTGGCCGTTGGCCGTTCAAAAGTCAGCAGTCACTTTGGTAACCAGAACAAGCTTTATTAAGGACAATCTTTCATCCCAGTGTTACTGAAAAGGCTGTAGCTATTATAAATGACCAACTTAATAAAAAACAAAACGCAACAAAAAGAACAACCCCCAAAATTTGCTTTTCACCGGGTCTTGTTCATCCATCTCTTGCATGTCTCATGCCCATGAAATAGTTTTGTGTTGGGTGCTGGTTTCTCAGTGCTGCTGTGAGTGAGAGGAACGCTTGGCGGCAAAGTAGGAGCTTTTGAAGAGAAGTAGATGCAAGTGGATGTGTGGCAGGATTAGCTCTTCCAGGCTCTGGAAGTGGGCTGCACAGTCTGTTCTGCAGACGATACTTAGTGTGACCTCTCCAGCATCTCCTTTTCCGCTCCACGGTTCCTTAGTGGAGGGTGCTCCTGAAGCCAGCCGGAGAAGCTGGCACAAGCTGCGGCGGTGGTCCCGGTTGCGGGCTGGTGGTGACGCTGGCAGCTGGGCACAGCACCACCCTGGACGGCAGGACCAGGGTTCAGTTGGCTGTGGTAGTAGCTGAGAAGGCAGCAGCATGAGCGGCAGGAATAAGGCCTGGCCCCGGCAGCTGGCAAGAGTGGAAGCTCAGGGGTGAGTGAAAGAGGCATCGGATGCGGGGGGAGAGAAACAGCCCTTGCACAGCACTCGCACTGGGGTCTCCCCTTCCTGCACCCCGTCCTGTCCTGTGGAGTTGGAGACTGGCACTGCCCTTTTTGTCCTGCCTTCCCCCCCATCTCTCTCTGCCCTGCAGGAAGGTGCCTTGGCTTAGGCCTCTGCACAGGTGATGCCTTGTCTTGAAAGCAGGCGGCTGGGCTTTTGTATTTTATGAACCTTGTTTTGCACCCTTCAAATCATCGTGCAAGTGCATGTTCCAGCAGGAAGCAAAGGTGTGGGAGGGCTCCTGGTACCGTTTGCTGTCTTTGTCCCTAGTGATATCAAGGCTGCTCTGGGGAAAGGAAACACGTGCTTGCTGGATCTCAAGTGGGGACCACGTTGACCTGCCACATCCCATCAGGGATGTCTGTCCAGGCCGGAGGACTCATGGTGGTGGGGATCAGGGGTGAGTCAAGGACCTTTACGTCGATAGTCTCGTTTCGCAGTGTGGAGCTCTACCTGTGTCAGCATGGCACCAGGCTCTGGCTTGGAGCGCGTGTCCCCTCCTCTGTCCCCGGGATCCTTCCAGAGCAACGAACGCTGCCCGTTGGCTTGTTGTCTACCCTCTTCCTGCCGCGCCAAGCCTGGACCAGGCTACCCAGCTGTGAACCTGGAGCACATCAGCACCGCTTTGAGCATGGAGAGAGGAGGCGTCTCCAACTTTCCCAGCCCGATGGGCTGAGTGTTCATGTCTTCTGAGGCTAGCGTGCTTTGCATCTGAGTGTTGCCCTTGAAAAGGCAATAATGATGTATTGAAAGTTTAGGGCCTGCTGCTGCTCCCACTGAAATCAGTGGTATGTCCCTCGGGGGCTGCATCATCTGTTGCATGGCGGGGAGGTTGTATGCGCTGCCATTGTTCAGTTGGTTCACATTTCCCCACCAGAAAGGGAAGCGGGAGGGAGCGTGAACTGAATTTGAAATGTTTTACCTTGAAGCAATAACCTGAGTAGGATCTTCATCTTGGGCAGCCAGGCCAGGGACTTGACCTCCAATTACTTAAAAGTCAATGTAAAACAGGTTTGACTTTTTTTTGTTTTTTTCGTTTTTTTTTATTTTAGTGTTTGGCCATAACTAAGTTTTGAAAAAAGAAGAGGTGTTCCTGAGTGAGCCGCGGACAAAACCCAAGTATATCCTATTAATTCAGCATGGCTACCCGTGTGTGTAGGGAGGAGCGTGCACATATGTATTGCAGCATACGTGGAGAGATGGGTACCAGGTTCTCTCACAGTGGGGAATCTCTCTCTTTAATAACTAGGAGGGGACTCCAAGCACCTGCCTTTCAGGAGCTACAGGAGTGATTAGATGGTAATATCGGGATTTCATCCCTGTACAAATTGTAAAGGGATCTGGCATCGTCTTTTCATCCAGCCATGCGGTAGATGTGTAAGTAGATAGATTAGAGAAACAGGCAGATTAAAAATGGGCCAGGATGAATAGATTAGATAGATGCCTAGAGAGAGGGCCATTAATAAATGGAGATATATGGCTGTTGGTCAGGCTTCCATCCCTTTGCTAGCTATAAAAGGATCTGGAGATTTATTATTCCTGCAGACAGTTTGCATTAGCTTAAGACCAAGGCTGGGGTATATACTCGGATAATATTTAAAGCAACCCCTGCGCATCTAGTAGCGGACACCATTGCTTGAAATTTAGTCTACGCAGTGCATGCTTCCAGCATGTGTAGGTGTGTGTTGTGCCTCTTCTTTCTGACTTATTTCCTGTCCTAAGCCTTGAGCAGGCAAAGGATAACTTTTCAATGTGGCCTATATGGATCTTGAGGTTGACTCTCCACCCAGAGGCCAGCTGGGGTTTCTGGCCTGGATCTGTCACTACAAAGACGTGCTAACAGTTCTCCTGGCCGGTGCAGATGCTGCTAGAAAAGCCAGTCAATTTTGGCCACCTTAGCTCAGCAAAGGAGACTAAGAAACCACCAGGTCAGAGTTTTTTTTCCAACGAAGTCTGTGGTTGCTGAGGGTGTAATTGCTAATTTTGGTATCAGGAAAGTGGACGAAGGTGTCCTTGTTTCTTCCAGGGCAGATGAGCATGACTTGAGTTTTGTAGGAATAGCAAATGGATGGAGGCACAGACTTTGATGCCTACAAGTGTTGGAGCCTTGGGGGTGGGGGTATTCCAGGAAGGGGAAGCAGACCCCCAGCTGGGACATAAAACCAGGACCTGGGAGAGAGCTGGTTGGGAAGTTTTCAACCCAACGGGGTTTTTTTAATGAAAAATGCTGATGTGCTGAGCCCTAACGTCTGGCAGGGAGCATAGACGTGGCTTGGAGTAAGGTCTCAAATGCTCAAATCGCTGCATGTTCCCATGTTCTAAAGAAAAAAAAAAAAATCCCCTTTTCAGGTTTGAAACAATTTTTTAGATCATGCTTGTGAGCCAAGAACACCATTTCCTTTCCCATCCTAATCTGAACCCCTCCAGTCCTGTCCACCAGCTGCCGCGTAGCCGTCCCCATAACCTCATGTCTGGAGACGAGGCGCGTGCCGCCGGACTTCCGACCCCTTTTTGCCAAATGGAGCGAAACGGTCCTGCAGCAAGGCTCAGGGGCCGCGCAAATGGCAGCAGCTCCTGGCTCCTGAGCTGCTCCGTTCTGCCGCGCGGTTTGTTCTCGATGGGCAGGAGCTTGGTGGTGCCTGTCTTTCCAGAACGCAAAGTCTGTGATGCGCCTGCAGACGCAGCCGTGCTGTGGTTGGGCTCCCTTGTGAGGCTCCATTTTATTTTTTTATTCAAGAAGAGGCAGAAACCAGATCTGGGCAACCTCGTTGGGGAATAGCGTAAAAACTTTCCCTGATCTCTCCCCTAGGAAGGGACTAGAAGAGAACAGGAGGCAAATTTCCCTGCTGGAATGACTCTTTACCTTTGCTATTAAATTCTGCACCAAGGCAGCTGCTGACTTGGGGGGTTGTAACCATTATTCATTCTCCGTTTGGGGGGGAAAAAGCAGTGGATTTTCCTGTTTTCCTTTTCTCAGCATGATTAAAGCTGATGGTAACCCATAGTATTTCTAACCACGTATACTTTCCCACGGCCTGGAAACTGGTTTGTCTCATGTGCAACTCGGGGAATTGGGGGGCTTTTCTCTCAGTCACTGGTATTAGAGAAATTACCTTTGTTCACTATTAGGCCCCTTGGTAAGACCTGAGGTCGGGGTGTGAGAGGTTTGGGTGGGGTGTTTAGGTGCCTTTACAAATCTGTTCCAAATCAGGTCTCTTAGGCCTCTGGTCTGTCCTGCCTCTGCTCCCTTCCAGGCCTGTCTCCGCATCCAAAGAAGCCATCCCTTCTCTCAGGCTCGGTTCCTGACTCTCCAGCCAGCCAAGACAGAGGGGCTGAAGCTCATGTGGTTACAGCAGGCGAGCAACAGGAGCTTCGCGAGATGCAGACTGACACGGTAGCAAGACGGTTATCAGTGCATGGAGGAGAATCCAGGGACTCGTCCATTCGTGCCCTCTGGCAGGGTGAGCTCCCGAAAGGGTGGGGGAAGAGCCGCGGTCTGTGAAAGTGAAAGAAAGGTGGGTCAGGGCATTTGGACTGCTGCCCCATTGGCACAAAGAGGGGTCACTCCTGGCTGGCTGGCAGTCACTTTTGGGAAGCGACTTGCAAGGCAGGCGGCGGAGGGCAGCTCTTGCATTTGGGCGCCGCATGGTTGAACGCTGCAATGCCCAAGGCGGACCTGCAGGTGGCAGCACCCGTGCCGTGCTCCAGGCTGGTGGTGTTTTACCAGCTGGAGTCGAGGGAAGAAAGAATAATTCAGAGTTGACCTTTGGAAGCAACATAAATAGAACATAATGTTTAAAGGCGAGGAGACATGCAATCGAGATGATTTTAAGAGCCGTTTATTAAGTGATGAAAAGATGCTCTTCTGGATTTGCATCTAAATGATCGCGCGAGCGGTGTCTGCAGGAGTGCCGGGAAGTCCATCTGCTGCTGGGAAGGGGCCCTGCCTCGGCGGGGGAGTGTGTGGGGCTTGGTCCCAGTTGCTGCTGGGACCATCCCAGCTCCCCAGAGGTGAGGAAATGAGGCATGTGCGGTGCCTTCAGCAGATGAAGGAGACGTGGGTTTTAATGAGATGACTTCTGAATGAGCACGTCGGCTGGTGCTGGAGAGGAGTCGGCTTCCCCGCTGCCGGGCAGCTTGCTGGGTTGTTTGCCTGACAGCGAGGTGGCAGATTGGCTTCCCAGTGCCTCTGGGGCTTTTGCACGGAGGCTCTCCCCACATATGCGTCAGTGGTGCTGAAGGTGTCTATGCTTTGGGGGCTGAAACGCACCCCAGTCTCCTCTTTTTGAAGCCAGCCTGCAACTTGGCTTCTTCTGATGGAGACAGATCCTCGCTGCACCCTGGGGACATCCCCATCCCTCCCTTTTCTCCTCCCGACAGTCTGCCTTTAACAAGATAAGGCTCTGCCGTCAGGATTCCCCTGCAAAGCCAATCTCTCATCTATTTAATGACCCGCTCTTGGCCATACGGAGTTATGTCAGTGTAGATCTCCAGCCTCTCTGTGACACTCCCTTTGTGGTAAAAAAATACAACCTGCGGTGATTTACTCTTTCAAATATGTAGCTAATGCACTCACCGTCAGAGCCATTTGTCAGGCGGTGGAGATGAAAAACCCACTTCTTTTGGCTCCGTAGTAAGGAGGTAGTCGCAAACCTTCCCATGGGTCTCCCTGAAAACAGATCTCGGTGGCCGTAACATAGGATGCCGGTTTTAAAAATAAGCAGGCGAGTGACCAGCACGTGCCTCCCGTTTCAGGCCAGTGGTGTCTTCTGGTAGAGTTGTATCCTAGAAGTGAGAGTTTGCAGCAAAAGCTCCACCTTGAACGTGATCGGTTGGGCAAGGACAGTATCGCTGCTCAACCACGGCATGTCGTGCATGGAGTACCTGGTGCTCGGTGAAACCTGAAACCTTGGTTTATCGTGTTCAGGCGGTCGAATGTCCCTACAGCAGCTCACGAGTGCCAGGAAGATGTTCTGCCAGCTTCTCTCCAGACCGTTGCATGGAGATTTTGGAAGGCCTTCGCGGCATCTCTGCTTCTCTGCAATCCAGGGCACCCTGGTCTGAGCAGGATGGATCCAAGGTGGATCAGAAATCCTCATGCAAAAGATGTGGCACAGAGGTTCGTTATGGAGGTCAGGCATGTGACGGGAAGTGACCGTGGAGCCCGGGATGCCCGAAGCACAAGGGCGTCTATGAACAAGCAGGTCGTCTTCTCGCGAGGCTCAGCTCTGTTTTGTGCGTCTCCGGAGAACGGCGCAGCCCTCCTGGCTGCTCACGTTCTGCGTGGGGTGGCCTCCTTGCGTCGTCTTTCCCTCCTCTGCTGCGCGAGTCGGGAGAGCTGGCGTCCCCGTTGCTGGGGAGCTGGCGTCCTTACACCGCTTCCTCTCAACTGGCGTTTTGTTCAGAAAATTAGGGCTGGAAGGGCCCTCTCAAAGTCGTCTAGTCCAACCCCCTGCCTGAACGCCCCTTGGTTTTGCGCGACACAGTCAAGATAAAAACAGGAGCGCAAGACCTGGAAGGGGTATTTGCAGCCATGGTGCTGGGCACGGCCGGGAAGGAATGGGACGTGGAGGTGCTCTCTCAGGCCCGGCCTCTCAACTGTGTCCCGTGTGCATCTCGGGCTCCTCTGCATTCAGGGGCTTTGCTTTTGTGCTGAGATTTCATTCTACATTTGCTTTCCTAAATGGCTTCCTACAGTACCGGTTGTTTTTCGGAAAGGTTTACTTATCTCCCAGCTGCCGTTCCAATTCTCCGCCTCTGTCACTCGCCTGGGCTCCGTTTGCTGGTTATTGCATGTTCGGGAGGATTTTTACATCCTGCGATGTGGGGGGTGGTCACGCCATTTCAGCAGAGATGCAGAAGAAATCAGAGGCTGGAGCTCAGGAAGGAAAATGATTAGAGGCCTGGAGAGAGGAGAATAGGCCTGTTTAGCTTGGGAGGAGGATGCGGAGAACAGGGGCTGTCCCTCTTTCCTCTCTAGCAAGATAAGAAAGGGGCGATTAAAGTCACAGGCTGCAAAATTGAGGGAGCGGACTACACGATGTGCAGCCACTTCCGTGCCACGTGTTCCCTGCGAGCCCACGGGCCTTATTAGCCCCAAAAATCGTCATCGTTGTCTTCCTATCAATGCTTGAGGCTACTCGGGTGCATTAGACAGGATTAGACACGGGGAGACTCGCCTGCCTCTTTGCTTTGCCTCTGTGCCAGTTCGGGAGCTTGTGGCATGGTCCTTCCCTGCCAGCAGATGGAGACCGTATGACGCCGGCGTCGCAGTGCCGTCCTCCCCGGCTGCAAGTTCATCAGCCCAGCTGGTGCTTTGAAAACGCTTCCGTGATTTCTCACCGAGTGTCTTTAAACATGACCGCAGACAATTTGCAGAGTGAGTCTAGTCTGAATGGTGTGGGGGAGCAGGGGGCCAGCTTGTCTCGGGGCAAGGAAGGCTTTCCACTCCTCCCCCGGGGCTCTCCACCCGGGTCCCCCGCGGACCTCTCCGCTCACCTGGGAGAGATGCTGTCATTGTACGAGGCGCTGCAGGTCGCATCTTCTGGGACCCAGACTTCCCCGGCCTGGCTGGAGATGGCATTAACTCGGTTTAGCGACTCCCTTATGCCTCCTGTGACAGCACATCAATGACAACTGTTTGGTATATGCTGTTTCCACCTGCTGGCAGGGAAGAGCTATACCCAAGTGTCCGACTTGGCACAGACGGCGCTGCTTCAGGGCTAAGAAAACCTAGCGAGCTGGGGAGAAAAATCCCCGCTGGTAGGTTATTCCTTACCCACCCCCTCACCTGCTTCTTTGCAGCTCCCTCTGGAGCCCTTGCTCCTGGCCACTGTCACAAATTGCTGCCCGGCTTAGGTGGACGATGGATCAGATTTGGCAGAGTAACTGCTTTGTCACAGCACCGGGAGAAGATACTGCTGGGATTCAGGGCTGCTACCAGGTCAGTCTCTCCCTTCTCAGGCCCGCTGTTTCCTTACGGGAAAGGATCGGAAGTGGATGAAGCGCTGCCTGGGGAGCGGCGCTGGCGCTCCGGTCTGGCCTCGCTCGCAGGTGCTGTTCAGACGTGGCCTACGCCACCGCTCCTCTGTGATCTTCGGTAGCACCCCACGTGGGCGTTGCTCGACGCAGGGTGTGCGCTGAGCTCCTGGAGAGCAGACAGGAGGAATGGGAAAGCAAGAGAAGGGGAAGAGGAGCAATAAAGAGAGGAGGAGAAATTAAAACAAGAACCAAACACTTCTGCAGTGTCCTAGGCTGGGGGAGCAGGTACAGGGTGCAATACACTGTCTTTTATAATCATCATCGTCGTCGTCATCATCACGGGAACTTGGCAGCATCGCGCTTACAGGGATACATGGCCCAGAAAGTTGGTGTGTGGAACAGACCCCCAAAAGGTCCAAGTGAAGGCACTTGTCTCTGGGCACGCACCCGTGCGGAAAGCAGGCACCAACTCATTGCCCACATCCTCTCCCCAGCTTCTTTTGTCTCTAGGTGACTGCATTTCTGGCAGGTCAAGGCGGTTCCAGATGCGATGCCAGCCTTTTCTCTGGGGGACAGTCCCCTTGCTCCAGAATGTCCCTGCTACCTAGGTAAGCGCTGCTTTGCATTTGCTATAGAAACCAGGCTTGCTAAGGAGAGGATAAACCTCCCTCTGCCTCCGACCTGAGAGCATACAAAGGGCCTGTCCCCCTGGTGTGCGAGTGCCAGGACTTACCAGATATAAGGTTTCTGGGGGGTTTCTTGCATCTGGGTTTGGTACGCTCTTGCCTATGGGGTTAGATCCTTAGTCAGAGGCACTTCGTGGCAGCGGCACCCCGGCACAGCACAGGCGTGTGGGCAGCTGGGTTCATGAGCAGCAGATGCTTTCTATTCAAGTCTGGAATCAGTGCCCTCTGAGTCAGGAAAAGCCTGGGCAGGTAGAGACGGGGAGGTGCTCCCTTCAGACGGATCCTCGTTAGCGTCTCTGCTGCAGCCCTGAGCTGCACACCCAGCCCGAGCAGGCGTACCTGAGCTAGCTTCGGCTCGTCTAGCCACAGCAGCCTGGGCTTCAGGGTGGGCTGCACCCACCTGCTCGGGTCACTGGGTAAATGCTTGGTGGCTTAATCTTCTGATGCTGCCATCTGTTCCAGAGCAAGCCAGATGACCGGCTCCCTGGCTGTGCCTGCACATGCTGCCTTGGGCCCGCGTTTAGCTCTCCCCTTAAGCAAATCGGGGGGAAGCGAAGCTCTCCTCGCAGCAGATGCATTTGTGGCTTAGCACCAAGGTCCCGAGGCCCCCCCTTTAGCAGCCCAACTTCTGAATAACGTATTAGGCTATCGCACTCGCTGGTTCTTGTCTTTGTACATCCCATAAGCCTACCCACAAACGGGTCTGCAGCCAGTCCTTTCAGACAATCTTCCTTTAATACAAAGTCAATATATCTACATACACCGTGGCATGAAAACCACTTACTGTTTCAGTTTGAAATAGTGTGAGAGCAACAGCACTTTGCTCTCATACAAAGAAAAAAAAAACAAAATCAAAACCTTTTATTCTGTTTTTTTTTCCCCCTAAACTCTCCCAGTTAAGATTTTGCTGCAACATACTTAGAAATTTGGGCAACTTTCACACAAATAGGAAGTAAAATCTCGAAGAAGCCTCTTTTTTGTTGGAGACAGGAAATGGGTTGGGTGTTTCGGGGTCACTGTTTGGTTGAGTTGCGTCCATCCCAGCAGTACCAGGTTGTGGCCATGTCGACCCCTCTAGAAAACGAAAGAAAAGTCGAGGGAGAGCAGTTCTGGGGCAGGGTCTCTCCTTCAGGACATGCTCACCTCGCTGCGCTTTGGCAACAAGATTCCTCTTTTTCACGTACGTCTGCTAGACTAGCATCTACGCAGCCCGGTGCGCGAAGAGTCAGGGGCTGCTATTACCATACCCGCTGTTTTTGTTGGTCGAATGATTTTAAAAACGGCATGTGCGCACGTGTGCCATGGCTCTGACATTCCTGTCTTTCTACTTCGCTTGTAAGACACTGGCGTTGTTTAATCTCCCAATTAACCGGCGAACGTGGCAAGGGCAGGCTACGTGGCCACAGGAGGGTGGGGGCGAGTTGGCACTACGACGACATCTAAGCCAGCCTGCTAACCTCACGCCCTTCCAGAGATGCTCGATATGTCTGCGATTAAAAAAAAAAAACAAAAAACCCCAAAAAAACCAAACCCAAAAAAACCGGACGTTTTGTTCTTACATGAGCAAGTTAAACCTTTTAAATGGTAGAAAAGCAATATGTAGAAGTAGCAATTTGCACTGCATTTTTTTTTTTTTATATATCACAGCCATTACACATAACATTTCTACAGTGAAAAAATAGACTGTCTTTGAACATAATATGAACAAATAAGCAAATTTTTTTCTTTTTAAATTCATTGACCGATATTCTTTGTTTTTTTTCTTTTTTAAAAAAAGGAAAAAATACACTATTTAAAAAAAAAAGGTAATGTCACTTGTTACAGTTACATCGATACTTTAAAGAAAGCCACTCACAGTATATGCCATTGGATGCAGCTCACTTGATCTTTCCAAATTATTTTACAGCTAAGTGTGGGTTCATAGCTGTGCCTACAAACCCGGGTGACGTACTGCACGGGGACGGGCACAGAAGTGTCTCTGCGTCTCTTCTGGAGATCTGCTGTGTTGTGGGGTGAGGAGTTGGCAGCAAGGATCAGCAGCTGAATAGGAATGAATCTCTTACAGAAGCGTCTCTGGAACAGGCCTGGTAAGGGGCCCGTTCAAAAATGCTCCTTACCCTGGGGTAGCGGGCAAAGCTGGTTACAAAAAAAGGGGATGGTACATGTGCAAAGAGAATGGGAAAGACGCTGCGTTTTTGTACGTCTCAAATCGAAACAGCGGGTGTGCCCGGAGGCGTGGAAAAGAGGAGGTGAAAACCCACGGTCGGTGAACCCAGCTAGGGAAACCCCATCTTGACCTGACAGCACCTGGGCTCAGCCTAGCCAAGTCTGTGCCCAGAGCCCGGGAGCACTGCCGCGCTTTATATATATATTTTATATCTATAGCGTTTTTAAATATCCTAAAAAATAAATTTTGGAATTAGAAGAAATGAGGAATGTTCCAAGTATTCAAAAGGTGAGCTACAAACCCTCCTGCCTGGCAGAGGCACTCAGTGGATGCCGATTGCAAGGTGCCCATAAGCCCAGGATCATCCCGGTTGATGATGCTGAGGTTATTAAGACTCCAGCTAGACGAATTCCTGACCTCGAGTTTGCTGACGTGTTGAGACTGGTTTATTGGATTTGTTTCTACAGGACACCTTCTCTGCAAGTGACTTCCTTTAAAGACTGCCAACTATATTAGTAAATAAACTGAACTCTAATGATGTAACCAGAGCCGGCTTCCTTCCCTTCTCCAGCTCTCTCAGCTCCCTTCAGCGGTAACGTTTCGCAAGGTGTTTGTTTTAGCTTTTGGATCAGTTTTGATGATGTCCCGACATCCTCCACAGCGAACACCACTTGAGGTAACAAGAGCAGTTCACCACTTAAAATAGTCCTTCAGCACCCTCCTGAGCTGCCTCTTCACGTTCCAGGTTACAACATGGAGTTCCTGACGGGGTGTGCCTCGCAAATCCTTCCCCCCACTCCCCACGGCATCGTCCAAATGAAAAGGTACTTCTTCTGATTCAGTTTTGTAAGTTCAAGCACTCCTCCTGGGTCAGAAGAGGCCTTCCAGGACTTAAGTGGTTGGTAGAGTCTGCAAAAACGGATGGCTTTTTATGTTGCATAGTGATCAAAACTTCCGAGATACTCCAGAGCTGCCTGGTAACAGAACTGGTACTCGTCCTATCAAAATGAAAAAAAAGAGAGAAAGAAGAGTTAGCGTTTGTGAAACGATTGTTAAATCCCTTCCAACTGTGTAGTCAAGCTAACCCCTTCATAGCCTGCAGGGCAAGAGTGCGGCTGCAGGCCTGCGCACAGCGACCGGAGGGGATACAGCGTGCTCGGGAACCGGGGAGAGATCCACGATGCCGAAGAAGTGGGGGAATCTCTGCATCTTATTGCGAGGATGTTCATAAACGCGCTTTTCTTCCTCTGCTTTTCATTAAAAGTAGGTCAGCGTCCTTACTCCGTTCCCAGGATTAATAAGGCCCCTAGAGCATTTGTGCTCTCGGAGCGCAGGGCTGGGGTTAGAAATCCACGGTGGTGGATAGCGCGGTGGGCTTGGATGGTGCTGCTAGGATCTCCCCCCACCAAACCGCCCACCTCCCCAGCCGTCCCTTCCTGAAGGTTTTGATGGGATTAAAGTTTCCCAGTAGCTGGAAAGACAAAGGTTCAGTCGTCCTCCAGCCGGGAGGGCGAGGTTAACGCTACGGATGTGGACAGGGAACACGCGCAGCTGGTGCTGCGAAAAGGGGGCAAGTCCTAGAGTCCAACCGTAGCTGCTTTACCTCTGTCTGCACCATGGCAGGTCGTTGTGTTCGCAGCATCTTTACTGTCTGGAAAATATCTACAACACCCTCGTAACGCATTCTCTCCAGGACGATGCTCAGCGTGATGAACACCCCGGTCCTGCCCACTCCGGCGCTGCAGAGGGGGAGAGACGGAAAGGGAGTGAGGCAGCGCCTGCACTCTGGTAAGGAAGCAGCCCAGCAAAGCGGACGCCTGCCTGCGTGCTGATCTTGTGCGGAGCAGTGACCTGACACCCCCGGCCAGGGCGCGCGGCCTTAGAGGTGGAGAGCCTAAGCCTATCAATCCAGCGCCGCATCCCCGCACAGCAGCTCCTACCAGCAGTGGATACATTAAACCAGGCAGAACAGATGATCCACAAAGGTCCAAAGCTTTAGGGGCGGACAAGGTGCCACTGGGGAATTATTTTTATTGCAGTAAGAAAATAACTTAACCCTCCCCCCCCCCCCAACCAGCCTCTCTGATTCAGACGCACAATATCTGCCGGCTGCTTTAATGAAAGAAATCCACACGGCTTCGATGAGGTAATGCCCTGCATTATCCCCTGCTCAGCCAATCGGGATGCAGGCATGGTTCTCGCTAGAGCCAAGCGCCTGTCTGAGCATGTGCCGGTCTCATCCTGCTGCGAGCGGGCTGCTCTGCAGCTCTCTGCAGAGGTGCGGGGCCCTACCCCTCCGGCATCTGTCTGTGTCCTAGCAGCTCTGGAGCGCTGCGTGCAAACAGGGCTGAACTGTCTGTGGATCAAAGAATTAATTTAGGGCACTGAACCACGCCATCCAGTGCAACCAGTTGCCCCCCTCCCAGCGCACTGCGAATGACTTCTCTTCCAGACAAATGCAAATGGGAGTGGTAGGGGAAGATGTGGTGCACAAAGCCTTAGGCATGGCAGGCACCCAGAATACCTGGCATGAGCCCAGGGTATAATGCTTTGTGGGGGCCTGGGCGGAGGAAGGAACGGGGGTGCCCTTGATAAGAGAGTGGGGGGGACTGCACAGAGCCCCCAGAGGAGAGCGAGCGGGTGCGGGACATGGAGGGGAGCCAGGTGGCCCTGGCGCGTGCAGCGAGCTCAGCCAGCGGGAGCTACAAGAGGAGGCGAGGAGTGCCGCATGCTGGCGCCTCCTTCGGTGCCGGGCTGCTCTCCAGCGGCTGAAGCCCGCACGTGCACGCCCGCCTACCTGCAGTGGACAGAGATCGGCCCGTCCTGGCCAAACTGCTCCTTTGTCTTGTGGACCTGCCCGATGAAGTCGATAAAACCTTCTCCTGATTTTGGCACGCCTTGCTCTGGCCAGTCGGTGAACTGGAACTGACGGACGGTTCGGGACTGGCCGTCCTGGGCAGGGCAAGGGGAAAAGAAAACCGTACAGTTAAAACGTGGGCTGTGTCCACGCCGTTAAAACCAGATCTCCCACGTGCCCGGTTGGTGACGAGAATCACGGCAGAGATTCTCTGCGCTGCACTGGAGTCCAGCACCCATGTGTGCGCAGAAGAAAATGACTCTATTTATAAAGAAATTACCCAACTGTAGCTGATGTCTGGGAGTTTCTGCTACAGATCTATGCTCTTGGCTTGCACTTGAATGCTACCAGCATCTGGACACCTCCGAACACTGCAGGGCTGCCCAGACTGGAGTCTTGTGCTGTGCAGCGCTCAAGCTGAGGTTATGGCCCTTCCATCAATCTTCAGGACTTGTTGCCATGGCATCAGAATTATACTCCAGAGGAAGATAAATCTTCCCCCACCAGAGACATCCTTCTCTACCTTGCAAATGGAATTAGCAGGCTACACAATGCCAGCGACCTCAGGAGCATGTGAAGCTTGTGCGGAGATTGAGGCTGTATTTGCAGAAGAATTCTGAAAAGGTCCCGAAATCCTCCTTGCGATGGGTTAAAAAAAAAATCTTGTTGCACCTAACGTCATGCGAGTGAAAGCTCGCTTATGTCTTAGCGGTGGTTTTCTCTCAACTTCTCCTTGCGCTTAAAATCTGAACGCAGGCCTCGTTTTTGTGCAGGACTGGCGTGCGCACCCCTTGCAATGTTGGTGCCTTCGTTAGGTGCTTGTTGTGGCGCAGGAAGATGCAAATTTCCCCATGCTCTCCAGCGAGCTGAGCTGGGCGCTTGGTGGACCTCCGGGCTGGAGCAGATAGCCCAGGGGTGCAGCTCTCTACAGGCGAGGGTCCCGTGGGAGCTGTCCATGTAGGTGGAGGGCAGTAAGGATCTAACCACCCCATTGCAGCGGGCTGCAGCCCAGTGGTGCACTTTGGAGAGGTCGCTTCCGTTGCTTTGAGCTGTAGGTTGGTGGTTAAATCGCCCAGCCCCTCTTTCTTCGTAGAGTAATCCCACTGGGAAGAGCTGGGGTTTCGCGCAATGCCAGAGATCCCCTGTGCAAGACAAAGAAGACCGGCAAGGAAAGCAGTGCCGGTCCTGAGAGTAGGGAGCAGGGCAAGGGAAAGGAAAAGCTGTACCAGACACTAGCGCTGCAGCTTCCGCTGTCCTGTCTGGAAGAGGAAAGGGCTGGGGGGCAGCACTTGTGTTTCTGTCTGGCGGATCGGTGAGCGGAAATGGTTCTCATCTAAGGCATTAGCGGCATCTTTTTCAGGTGGCCTGATGTGTGAGCACATTCGAGTGACCTACGGCATGTCAAAGGTGCTCTCCTTCTGAAAGGTGGCTGGTACATGAATAGGTCCTTGAAGGAAGGCTTAAAGCCATATCCTGTTTGGGTGTCCTACCCACTTTAGCTTGGGAAGTCTTCCCGACGATGAGAACTGAGGCTACAGAGCAAGAACCCAGGCTTGAAGTGCTCCTGCAAAGTCACCACTTGCTCTCTGCTGCCATCCGTTACTGTCTCTCCTTCCTCAAGAAGGTTGTTATCCAAAGGAAAGATGACGACGGCAGTAGCTCCGGAACGTGGTGCCTGGCACCGTGCAAATGCAGAACAAGGTGGCGGCCCGAACAACTTGCCTCATTCCCAGTAGAAAAGAGGCAGATGAGTCTGACTTCCACGACAGATGCTTCGCCATCCTAATCGTGCGGTCTCAAGACACGGTCTTAGGAGATCTTCAGAGACAACTGAAGGAGATGGCTTTGGATGTTGGAAGAACTAAGGGAGCTCTTGAGAAGGGAAACAGCCCCCCGACCCATCCATCGACTTTCTGTGAAGGGGCTGGCACGCAGGCTGGTGCCACGCATGGTCGTAGAAAAACCCAGGAAGTCTTTATGAACATGTACAGCCCTGCACTGCCTGTTGAAGCTTGATGCTCTTCTCTTCCCTGCGGAGGGGACTGGAAGGCTGTAAAATCTTCTGGAGGCGATGCAAAGGAGGCCTCTTCTGCAATGTTAAGTAGCCTCTGGAAGGTGGACTCCCCCTTTGCCTTCTTGGAGCAGGATCTGTATTTCAAATACCCGAGGAAGAGCCTGATGCACCAATTCTACCAGCTAAGGGGGGGCGGTGGAACCGTCCCTAGCTTCTCTTGGCGATATTCAAAAGCAAAGCAGCAAAAGCTGATGGAAACCTGTTCCGCCAGAAAATGCTGATCTTGTGCAACGGTGGTAAATTGCTAATTATCTTTTCTTGTACAAAATTGTCAAAAACCCCCAAACCCAACAGTACAAGTGAAGCCCTTCAGAGTGCTTCAAGGTTACATAGTGTTTCAAAGAGGATTTTTTCCCCCCAGGATTGTTGTGGGTAATTTCCAAATTTTTGATGTACTGTTTTTAGGTCTGATTTGGGACAAAGGGATATTTCCAGAGCAGAGTTTCCTGGGGGAACTGAACGTTTTGGGGTTCTGATCAGCTCCAGGAGGCAGAGCAGCAAGGAAGCCATCACGGGGCTTTAGGAGAGTTTGTTGTACTAGAAAAATTGAAGCACAGGCTGGGATCTTACATGCACCCATTGAAAATAGCAATTATGAGGCCTGTTTGAAGCTGAATCTTTCAAATGCCATGGAGCCTGCAGCCACCGAACGGTCCCACAGCACTTCCATCCATGGACACCCCCCCATGGTCCCTGGTTGTTGCAGAAAATGGTTCAAAAGTTTCCTTCCTGTTTTTCAAAAACCCTCCATGGATCCAGCACAACCTCCCTCCCATCTTCGTTGCTTCCTCCGCAGTCTCCCCAAGGCTGCGGGAGTCCTTCCTGCCTCCACAACTGCCTGTCTCTTTGCAACGCTCGATGAAAGCCTTTCTTACCTTAATTTCTCTACCCTGCAGTGCGACGCTAAGAATACCGACTTGGCGGAAACACGCCGGCGTTCAATTCGTATGAAAGACAGTACACAGAGATATCGCACTATAGATCCTCTTCGGTTATCTGTAAGGTGACCCAGCAGCCTTGTTCAAGGCATGATGAATGAGCATCAATGGACTTGGATGGCTGTATGCGGTGATGAAGCACCTTCCATCAGCCTGTCCAAAACAGTCTAGTTACTGCTCCTTCGCCAGCCGCCTCACACCGAGCCTCAGAGAGACCTAATAAAGCACCGAGCATTTGTCTGTCCATTTGTCAAGACGCACTGGTCACCACTGGGCCCACCCGCTGAAGCAATGCGTGTACCATCTGCTGAAGCATCCACAGAGGCAACGTTGCTGGTTTTGCTCCAGATTCAAGGGAGAGCGAAAAGATTTCTAAGGCAGGAGCCGAGGGATATCTAGGAGGAAAATCCCTCACTGATCATCTTGTGATCCCCGTCCCCATCACGAGCAAAAGGAACGGAGTATGTTTCTGCGCGGTTCTTGTCTCTCGAGTTTCACCTGTCAACCCCAGATCAGGATTTCCTATTGTGCGGTCTTTGCCAGGCCCACGCCATCAGGCAACCATGTCGTGCAAGCAGGGAGGGACTGCAACAGTTCAGGGGGCCAAAATTCGTAGCTTCCTAGGTTGTAAGGCCGGAAGGGACCTCGGAAGATCATTGGGTGCAGCCCCCCGCACCAAGCAGGAACGAGAACTGGGGTCCAGTGACCCCGGCGAGGTGAGAACTGGTCTCAAAGCAACAGGAGAAAATTCAGTAAAGACAGATGGAGACAGAGAGGAGGGAGTCCTGAGGAGAGGAAACGTGCAGCACGATCTGGGAGGAAAGGCTGAATGATCGAGGCTTGTTTAAGGGATCTGGAAAGAGCCCTCCAACACGGACAGGACTGTTATGAAGAGGATGGGGGTTGAGTGTTCCCTGGATCCACAGCCAACGAGAGGTCATCGCATTCATCTTTCTTCAAAAGAAGGTTTTGGTTCAAGGGAAGACTATTTCTAACTGTGGGTTAGTTTAGCATTGGACCAGGCAACTAGGGAGGCTGTACAAGCCCCGTCATCGGAGGTTTTTAAGACCAGAGATGGTCTTGGCATTTTTGACTTGCCTCGGTGCAGAGGGATGAACAAGATGGACTTCACAAGGCCCTTCCAGCTCGACATTTCTATGCTAATCCCCTTACTAAATTCACCAGCTTGGAAGGAGTCTCTTTGCTCCCTCTCCAGCTACACCTATTGGGAGGTGATTCCAACGCACTCGCCTTTTTATTTCCAACCAAGCTCACACGCATCTGTTCTCGTGCCCACAGTCCATCTTGTAGCTATTCTCCCTCCCTGGCATTTACTCCCATGAAGTATTCAGAGCGGGCAATCCTACCCCTGTCTCAGCTTTCATTATGCTGAGCTAAACCAGCCATGCGCTTACGGCCTTTTTTTGCAAGCCAAGTTTCCTAATCAACTCCCGAGGATAGCGTTTACCCTTCAAAGCACTCGCGGAAGGACAGAGCACTCACCCTGGCATCAGTAACCTTGAATTCTCGAAGGATGTACTGAGGCATGTTGTATTCGGCCATGGGGTCGACCACAAAGTACTGGTAGCGGGCTGACCGCTCTGCTGGCCAATACTGATGGCACTTTTCCTGCCGAGGGGGGGAAAAGATGAAAGGAGATCAGCGTTATTACAGGCTGGTTAACGCTTGCGCGGCTGGAGGGCGGCAGCTTCCATTTAATCGGGTAGACACTTACCCGGCCCATCTCCCGCAGCTTGGTCAGCATCACAACGATGGTGGAGTTGTTCTCCCACAGCATCCGCCAGAAATCCTCGGTGGTCTCTGCCAGCGGCCCTTGAGTGGCAATGTATGCTTTCTGTTGTCTGCAAGCAAGCACAGGCCCCATGCGAGGCTTGAATTGCCCCACGGTCTGGCTGAAGGCTGGTATGGGAACAGCTACAAAGGCCTGAAGTGACGGGAGGTGTATGGAAATGCTGGGGATTCGGTTCCCCAGAGATCCGCCAGGCTTGAGATGGCCCTAGGCGTCAACAGGGCTTGTGCTGGCGTCCTTTCAGCGCCCTTTCCCTGCTTCCTGGGACTCAGGGCTACGTCCTGCTCCATCTTGCATACACGCGCAAGACGGAGGAGGCGGCAGTGCGCCCCTCGCACGCTGGGGCCGGATGCAGGCAAAATCCTGCTGCTAGCACTGTGCGAGCGCAACAGAAGCCTGCAGCTGCCCGCAGCGGTGCTTCGGTCTCGAGGGGCCACAGGCAGGGAGAGGGCAGGCTGCAGCTGCCGCTGCTCCGTGCAAACCTTTAGGATGAGTTAGGTTAAGTTACTTTTATGGTGTAGTGTTCTCCTAGTCCTTACCGTACTGATGAGTTAGCATAGGTAGGATAAGAGAAGCTGCATGAGAAAAGCAGAACTAGGTCCGCCAGTGCGAAATACTTCTCGACTACCCAGTCTCGGGACATCTTATCTTGAGAAAGGGATTGGGTCAGTATATACCTTCTTGACTATCAGGATGACAGGATGGCATCATCTCGGTACAGTGTTCGTCAAGGTCTCTACCACATCCTTTTGTGTGCTTTGCTATGGAGGGGGATGAAAAGGGGGCCAGGGATCCGAGACGTGTTCCTTTTGCATCCAACGCTCAGGTTCCCATCGGCAGATGTTTCATGGATCCCGTGCCCCTTTGAACTCAGTCTCTAGTTCTGGGTATGGTCCTCTTGGCCGGCTGGCCACTGGTCAGGACCTTCTGGGATTTGGGGTTTGTCATGATATTAAGTGATAAGACTGCTTTCTTTTTTTTAAGTTCACGACCTGCGATAGAGTAGATCTAGATATATTTGTGTGACGCATTACCTGTGTTGCATTCTCATTTGTTTGCTAGCCACGTTCATCTTTGCAGATGTTTAATAAGGCTTGCTGTGTGATCCCTCCACAGAAATCCTTCTTTTGCTGGGCACCACAGGGTTGGTTTGAACTCTTCCTTGTGAGCCTAGCGCTCCAGGGGAGGGGAGGAAGGGCTGGGGGTCAACGTCAGGCCCCGGCCCCTCAGCAGTCGGGCTCTGTTGAGGCTGCTCAGGGGAGTCTCAGAGCATCGCTGCTGGAGAGCTGCAGCTCTGCTTGCAGGCTCTGAATGCAAAAGGCACAGCACTCGCTGCCTTTGGGAAGCGGTCGATAGTGCAATATCCCAGAACCGTAACAGGAATGAAAGGCAGCGGCAGGAACAGCTTCCCACAGAAGCTGCCCACAATCCAGCCCTGTGTGATATGCAGAGTCCAAGGCTGGAGCTCCTTTTTTTTTTCTTTTTTTGTGGGACGGAAAATTTCATAACCACGAATGGCTAGAATAGTTAGGAGAAAAGTTAAGAAAAACCCCATACGCCAAGGGGCATGCTAATCAACTAAGCTAATCAAACATGGTTTCTCCCCATTTGGCGGTGGGCTCTGCACACGATGCAATACACGGATAGGATGTGCCAGTCCACAAGACACTGAGTATAAGCCAGGCAATGGATGCGTGCCATCCTTGTGGTCCACGTACAGCACTCACATGCCCAGCCTAACTTACTCCTTGCTACAAAAGCAGATAAGTGTTACCATTTACCTGTATCCATCGATAAAACTGGCATTGATGTAGTCCGACCCCTCCACTCCCCTGATGGGCTGAAGGCAGACCCGCGTGGTCTCGTATGGCATGATGTTGACAAGGCGATTCTTGAATTTGTTGCATGGGAGGTTGGCGCTTATGAACCTGGATGTGTGGGCTTTGGAGTTGGCAAGTCGCTGAAGGAAAACAAAAATCACTTGGTACAGGGCGTTATGGCAGCTCCCAGGAAAAGGAAAGCTGGGTATTCAGGCATCTGGGCCAAACTAGCTTCATGAGGAAACACAGAAAATGAGGGCTGAAGGGACCTCAGGGGGTCACACCTAGTCCAATCCCCTGCTCCAAGCAGGACCAGCCCCAGCTGCATCATCCCAGCCAGGGCTTTGTCTAGCTGGGTCTTAAACACCTGCAAGGATGGAGCTTGCACCACTTCTCTGGGTAACCTGTCCCAGTGTTTTACTGCCCTCCTCCTGAGAGAGTTCTTCCTAATATCCAACCTCAACTTCCCTGGCTCCAACTTGACACTGCTTGTGTCACCTCTGCCCCCAGCGAGACCAGTCCAGCTCCATCCTCTTTGTAACCCCCTGCACAGACGTGAAGACTGCTGTTCAATCCCCGCCCCCCCCACGGTCTTCTCTTCTCTAGATTAAATAAGCCCAGTTCCTTCAAGCTCTCCTTATGTCATGTCCCCCAGCCCCCTCACCATTTTTGTCGCCCGCCGCTGGACTCTCTCTCCAACTTGTCCACATCCTTTCTGTAGGGGGGGGCCCAAAACTGGACACAGTGCTCCAGATGTGGCCTCACCAGTGCTGAATAGAGGGGAATAATCGCTTCCCTTGACCTGCTGGCAACACACCTACCAATGCAGCCCAGGATGCCATTAGCCTTCTTGGCAACAAGGGCACGCTGCCGGCTCCTATTCGTCTTCTTGTCCACTGTCCCCCCAGGGCCTTGTCTGCAGAGCTGCTGCCCAGCCAGGCGCCCCCAGCCTCTCCCGGTGCAGGGCATTGCTCTGTCTTAAGTGCAGGACTTTGCACCTGTCCTTGTTGAACCTCAGGAGAGTCCTTTTGGCCCAAGCCTCCAATTTGTCCAGGTCACTGAATCCTAACCTGACCCTCTGGTATATCCACTAGCCCCCCTGCACTTGGTGCCATCTGCAAACTTGCTGAGGGTGCGCCCTGTGCCATTTTCCAGGGCGTAGATGAAGACATCAAAGGGAGAAAGTCTCTTTGCTTGCCTGGGGCTGATCTCAGACAAGCGCCGCAAAGGCAGCAAGCTTGTCCCAACCCCTCCCGCCTACCCCCAAACAGGTGCCTTTCCTCCCCTCCCACCGGTCTCTGCAAGGCTCTGCCTCCTTTTCATCTCTTGCTAAAGCACAAGTGCCAAAGCGAAGCGTCTGAGATGCTGGGGCTATCCCTCCCCCGTCAGGAATCTCTGTCATGATTTGTCAACATGGCATCTCACACTCAAAACACAACGCGGAAATCAAATGTTAAGACAGGAGGAAATTCAATCTGGATTTCAGACAGCTGGACGCGCGCCTTCCAGCAGCAGCCAGCCCTCCCCTGGGAGCCACTGCAGCAGCCCCAGAGCTGGAGATGTAATTACTTCTTTAATGTAGAAACACAAAACCATTCTTTCTCCTCCAAAGGGCCGGGCGTCTGTCACCTCTTGGAGTTTAAAGCTGCAGAAAGCTCCAGTCAGGAGGCCCGACCTTTCCTCTCCTCTCTCTCATTCCCGTTGCTGTCACTATTACGTTTCTGCAGGTGCTGAGGTTTTTGCATCGAAGTCCCTGTATTCACCCCACTTAAACCAGAAACGCTTCGGGGTGCTGGTTCAGCTCTGCTCACAGACCTAGAGCCATTGCAACCACCCTACTAGACCTATGTTATAAAGCCTGGCAGTCCCCCACCCTGTCTGGGGACTTCAAACCATGGCCGTGATGCTGGTGGGTGCTAACCACTGCTGCGTAAGCCCATGTAGGGGCCTGGCCATCTCCTGCACCAAAGGTCCATGTTGAAGCCTGGCAGCAAGTTTCTTGCTCCCCTGCCACCACCCCTGAGAGCCCAGCGTTTCCCCGTTACCTTGAACTCCAGCTCCATGCCGGTCACGTGCTCCCCCACTTCTATCTGGGCCAGCTTCTGGATGTACGTGTAGAGGTTCCTGGCCGGCACCTCCGTGTTCCCGCAGGCCACGGCCTCGAGCAAGGCATCGTGTATAAAGCTGTACTGATCCTCCGTCTGCACCATGTAGTTGCGCTGTGACCTCATGAGGGTGACGTGTCCATAAATGTCCACTGTCTTCTCATGCTTTATCCTCTCCAGCATGGCGTCGATCACGATGAAGCAGCCGGTCCGTCCGACGCCCGCGCTGAAAGGGGAGGTTGGAGGGTGAGTGATATGTCACACCGCCTAAGCTCTTTCATTCCCTACCAACTGGCCAGACGAGACGGGACAGCCTCACCGGTGCGAGCGAGCCGCGGGTGGGCGAGTAGATGTGCGGCACACAGCGCCACACACAGGATGCGAGCATGTGAAAAGTAAGTGGGTGGTGATAAAGACCCTGTCAATATAGCTGTAGACAGAGGCAAGGTAGAGACCGGGGAGGAGGTCTGCCTTCCTCTGCAGTGGGGATTATGGTCCTCTTCTGTACATCTCCCAAGCATATTTTAACAAGCTACTTCCTGTCCTTGCAGGACTCTGCCAGCGCCCGTGTCCACCTGCTCTTCTTGCGTCAAGTTAAAGGAAGTTTTCTGATGTTCCAGCCATTGTGCCTGGTAGCTGGGTGTGAAGGCTGGTCCTCGAGCTTTAAGAACAGATTAGACAGGCACAAGGCTGGCTTAGACAGGGATGGGCCTTCCTCAGACTAGATGACATCCTGAGGGCCCTTTAAGCCCTACTTTTCTACCATTCTGCAGGTCAAAATAATTGGTGGCTCCCTAAATTTCTGGGACTCTGGCCTCTCGGTACTATGGCTTTATTAATATTTGTTGCTGCTTTATAAAAGCAAGCCAGGAAACCAGCCTGCCATGATTAGAAAACTGGTAGGCAAAAAGGAGTATGTAGCATCCTGGCTTCAATAAAGCATTAATAACAGACAAGTCCCTGGCAGCAGAGAGGCTAGAACCATGTGTGGGGGGGAAAACCCCAGCAAGGTTTAATGCTGTAAAATGCAAACCAGCCAGGGAGAGAGAAACCCAAGTACAGATGGAGTACAAGAAGCAGTGGCCAGCAGCAGTGCCGGGAGCCACCTTGGTATGGCAGCAATGCAAGTGGCAGAGACACCAGCCTGCAGTCACGGGGGTGCCAACTGGGCTGGGCAAAGAGGCTTGCCATCACCAAAATGCTGGGGCACGGCTGAACTCAACGAAGCCAAGAAAGAGTCCTCGGTAAAGTGGTCGTGAAAATGCCAACAACATGGAGGGGACTAGGGTAGAGCAAGAGCAATGGGAGAGGGGCTGGCAGGTGCGAGGAGGAGGGGTTGGGCTGCACCACCCCCGACCATTCTGGCCCGCGATGGAAGTGTGCTGCTGGGGTGAACATTTCTGGCGGATGAGGATATGTGACTAGGCGAATGGACGAAAAGTGGCACAAGGGAGTGGAGCTGGGAGTGACCGAACGAACGAAGACAAGGCAAAGCAGCCTCGGGGTGAGGTCTCCAGGCTCGGGAACAGCCGAAAGCCCAAGTACGTGAATCGTTTAAGACTGGATGCGATGAGGTCCTAGGGAAACACAGGCACTGGCAAGGGAGGGGAAAGGACACTTCCCTCCAGCTCAAGGGTGCCCGTGACCTCCGGGTGCAGCCTCTCCCCTCGCAGAAACCCGACATAGCTCCGCTGAAGCACCACCGATTTCGGATGTCGCTGTCTGTGGTTTTAGAGCTCTGGGCTTCCCTGGGAAAGACCCCATGGGATCGAGGTGCAAGGCTGTTGCAACCGAGCCCATGCACTGGATCTGGCATGAGAAAGACTCGGAAGAAAACGAACAAAAGGACAAGCCCTTCCAGCTGGGCTTGGGAGAAGGAGCCTGTTAAAAAGTCTTGCTGTTTAAGCTTTGGAGCATCGACCTGGTGGAGAAGGAGGTTCCCAGAGATGGGACAGGTCACCTCCTCTCCTTCTGAGGCCCAACACTGCTTTCAGCACCACCCGCTACCTGCTGCTACTCCTCCTTTACCCCAAAGAGCCCAAACCAGGGGGGTTCTGCTCTGAGCCTGGGCCCAGCTTGGCAGGAGCTTCGTGCCGATGGCTGGTCCTGTCACCTGAGGACACAAGGTGAAAAGCCACGTCTGGCAACCTGTCTGTCGCTCCCCGATACCAATCTGCCCCATTTCTCACGCCTCCTGGTCTGCAGCAGCACCTCAGTAGGAGATCTGCCCGTCAGACACACAATTATGGCAGCTCCAGGTCGGGGGTTTTGGGTCTGAACAAAGGGCTGGCGTGATCTAAGGGCTCGAAAAGCATGTTTAATCACCCGGGTCTTTAGGCAGCTGAGAAACGACTAATGCCGTAATGAGCAACACGCATCACCCCTGTACCTTGATGCACAAAAACATTTGGGTCACATCTAACTTGCATGCAAAGGCATTTATGAATCAGCGTGGCCCTGCGGGGTCTGCTCCTTTACTGCTGCTAATAAAGGGCTTCCTCCCACTATTCAAGCGCGGCCCCCTTTTTTTCATAAAACCCCCTTGATCTCTGTTAATTAGACTGTGCAACACCTGAACCACGCAAGTTGCTGGAGCTCTGGCAAGAAGTGTGGGAGCTGATCAGGAAGCTAGTTCTTATCACTCGTGTGCTGCCGGCTGCCTTTATTCACTTTCCGAGAGGGGCGCGATAATTGCCATCTGCAGGGTTAGCGATAAGTTGCCCACTTACAAAAATGATTTCAGCTGCGTCCTCCAGGAGAGGCAGGATTAGATCCCCCCCGACTGCTTCTAAAATTCACACGTCGCTTTCCCCAGCGCTAGGTGACCCACCGGCCCCTCCGGATCTCTCCTGAGGACCGAGGGGGATTTATCGGAGCGGCGGCAGCTGCGAGCGTCCCTTGCTGGATTGTAAATTGAATTAGGGAACGCAACCTGCCCGTGGGGGTCTGCGGCTCGCGGCTCTCCACGCTGCGCTCGTGATGACGGTGGTGCTCAAACAAACGTTGCAGACCCCCTACCTCTGCTTTGACGCCCGGCCACCAGTCCCCCACTGCCCTACGTGGCAACATCACTGCTGCAGCCTCAGCCCCATTTTCTCTTCTCCCTTCCCCACTGCGACAGAAATGAGCTTGCTTGCTTGCTGAAGGGCAGCACGTTACCAAGTGCCCTCCCCCGCCCTGCTCCAACGAGGCCTTATCTACGTGAAGCCAACCAGCCCCATGCAACGTGGGAAATTCCTCTCTGAATAGAAATCCTCAGCTGCTGCGTGGGAACCACTCGAGGGGACCACTCCTGCTTGCCGGGTATGCCAAAGGGAGCGCGATAAAGGGGCTTTCCCGTGGGCCGGCAGTCAGGTTGCATGGCACTGTTCCTCTCGCTACTCCTAGGAGCGGGCCTACGGGTCCGGCCAGGAGCGGACCGGTACCTGCAGTGCACCACAATCGGGCCAGCGTCGGGCGGGTTGCAGGTCTTCACTCGTCTCAGGAAAGCCAGGAACGGGGTCGGGTACTCGGGCACACCGTGGTCTGGCCACGCCGTGAACTGGAACTGGCGCACCTCCCTCTTCTCGCTGGAGCCGTTCTGTGGAGGCAGGGGGGCGGCAGCGCCGTGAGCCACGCCAGCACCACCGCGCGCGCCGCGGGTGGGGGGGGAGTTACAGCACCCAGGGGCAGCGCGCCCGAGCCCGCCTCACCTTGTGAAGGGAGAAGGTCCGAACGCAGAACGTGGCCAGTTCGATGGTGTCAAGCAACGTAACCTGAATCATCCCGTACGTGTCTGTGCCCCGGCCGGGCCAGTACTGGTCACACTTTATCTGCAGGAAAAGGGGGTCGTTGCTGAGCTCTGGACCGTGATCCAAAGCAGGATGTTCACCCCTGTTGTCACGACATTGCAGCAAGTGCTGCCCGCCCAGCCGAGGCAACAGGAGAAGCACAAGGCATTGCTGGAGCACTGCAATACAGATCCTGCCCCCCCCAGCCCAGTATGCTCAGCCCCACAGCCGACATGCATTAAATGCCACTTCTCTGGAGGGGCTCAGGCTCTGCGGCACACTGCTAGCCCGACGCACCGCAGGGCAGACGCTTCTGGATGGCTGGGTAGCCTGCTTCAGAAAATATTAAGCAAAACAATAGGGCTCTCCCTTTGCTACGCGAGACAGCCCATAGCCAGGCTTAGGGCACAAGCCCTGGGATTCGCTGCCCTCACCCAAAGGGATCTCAGGTGGGCTGGTGGCTCTCTGAATCCGAAGCAGCGAGGCAGGCCGAGCTCTTCTGCTGGTGTTATCATGGACTGCAGATTGCAGGGGAGGAGGGGGGGCTGTTGTATTCCCCACACGCATCTCGTGCCTGCATCTCTCCACCGTCTAGTTCCCACCCTGCTCACGACTACCTGGCTGCCCCTCCCAAGTTTCTCACCCGTGACTTCTCCTCCAGCTTGGTCATCATCACAATGGTCGCCGAACGCTGCTCCCACACCATCCGCCAGAAGTCTCCAAAGGTCTCAGGCAGGGGGCCCTGGGTGGCAATGTAGGCGTTCTGCTTCCGGTAGCCATCTATGTAGTTGGCGTTAATGTAGTCGCTGCCCACGATCCCTGCATCAAGACACAGTAAAGGGAGTCAGCTGAGTTCGGCAGGATGCGCCTTTAAAACAACACCTGTTTGAAGCAGCCTGAGCTCCGTGGAGCTGAGTCGGGTCCAGGGAGGTAGCAAATCTGCATAGTTTCAGCTCGGCTGAAGCTGAGCCCCAGCACAGGGTCCTGCTCAGCAAATCTGCATTACAGAGATAACGCATCTATTGTGGGGGTGGGATATGAGGTACCAAACCATAACTAGCTTCTGAGAAGCACTGCCACAGCTCCTGGCTCAGAAACCCTCCCTCTCCGTGCTAGGAGCTGTGCATACGCAGAACTGGACGACAGGTCATGCTGCAAAGAGCTTGCAGCCTTCAGGTACCCATCGCCTCTGGCTACCCCGATGCACTGCACTGACCGTAGGAGAGAGACATCCTGGGGCGGGAGCTGATGTGCCCCGCACTGCCGTGGGATTTCTGCAGCAGGGACCAGAGCAGCAAGAGGCCTTTAGAAGCGGCGGTTTGTGCTGTGGCTGGGCAAGACGGAGAAAGACCTGGCTGGGATTTGCAAAGGGAGGAGGTGGCTCTGAATGCCAAAGCACGACCTGCTTTAACCTACATCCGGCCATTCTAGGACGGTCTTTTGTTTGCAGAGGTTAACCTGTGCTGCGCGACCGCTGCCTGCTCAGTCTTTGTCTGAGGTTCGGACGTGACTGGTGGAGGCAGGAGGTGCAGGGCGAGAGGCCCCTGTGCCAGGCTTTGCATCTGTCACAGCTCAGCTGCAGAGATGCCCTTTGGCTTGGCCCAAAACACTAAGCCGTTTGGAGGTTCGCCCCACTCCCACGTACAGCAGAGCAGCCGGCTGCATAGGCGAGCTTCTGCGCTCCCCACATTAGCACTTAGCTCAAGTCTCAGAGGAGAGAGGTGACAACACCAAATGGGTTTCAAGTCCTCCGTCACACCACTGCATGCAGACAACAGGGCCCTGCTGTGTGTGTGCCCGGGCAAACCCACTCTGAACTGCCCGCCAGGCCTCACGGACAGCGGGCAATTTCAGGTGCTGGGGAGAATGGCTTTTAATTGAATTTCTGGAGGGCTCCCGTCCCACCGTTCAGAAATTCAAAGGGGAAAGCGTCTGTGTCACAGCACCACGAGCACAAGTAAGGCTGAGCGTCCAGAATTAATCTCCAAACCGTTCCCTTGGGCCTGCTGTGCAATTTAAAATGGTGGCCAGCGCCGGGCATGTTTTGCTGCGTGACAGGCCTCGTTACAGGGAAATCGCTGAATTAAAACCGCTACCTCCCTCCCCTTTCGAGCTGGCGGAGCCAACGCGCTGCGGATTTGACGATGCCAGAACTTTAAACAACGGCTGGGAGATCCCGCCGGCCTGCCGGGAAGGGCTACGCCAGCCGGCCCAGGGCAGACGACTGTGGCTTCACCGATCTCCGCGCGCCGCTGGGAAGCTGTTCCTCTGCCCCTCCACGCTCCTCGTAACCTGGGCTGAGCGTGCGAAGGGACAGGAGAACAGCTGCACGAGACGGGAGGAAACAACTGCTGCCCGGAGACCACAGGAGCAAATGGCCTCCTTTCTGGGAGCTGGTGGGTGTCATGTCATTAGCCTAATGTCACGCAGGCACGGGCTCATCCACACCCGTGCATCCGGTACTAACACGGAGGTGCCCGGGTCTTGGGGATGGACCAAAGAGGCACCTAAGGAAGACGGGGTGCCTTGCTGCATACATGCAGCGTCCGTGTTAACTAGGGCAAGCAGTGGACGGGAAGCCGTTACCAGCTGGTGGCTCTGCCCTGCCTCCGTGGCATGAATCCAGCTCCACGCATGCAGGTGCCCTTGCTGGCTCCATCGCTGCTTGGCTTGCAGGGCGCAGAGATGACACCTCTTGCAGGTCTGTGCGGAGGCAGGTTGCCCGGGCAGAATGAGAGACGCCTGCCCTTTCCCTGTCTGTGCAGCACCCGCTCAGAGCCCGGCAGACTGTCACCCTAGGACCCTGCAGGAGCTCGAGGACTGAATGCGACTCCAGACGGTCCCTGCACTGACATCAGTGCTCTCCTGGCTCGTGCTCCCGCGCAGGGAGCCGGTGCTCGCCCGTCTTTGCTTTCTACGCCGGCAGGACCGTGCCCCTTCTTGCACCTCTCCCTCCCCCTTTCTTTTCTAGCACAAGGCAGGCAGCTGTGCAAAGCCTGGCTCTGCAGTTCAAGCAGGTACTGCAAGGTGTCTTGGAAGGAAAAGCGGCTGAGCCACAGTCGTCTTTGTCATGTTAACAATCCCCCTTCCAGCACAGACACCGCAGATCGAAACCTGGGCTGGGTGTTCGGGCAGAACTTCATTGCCAGTGTCCCACCTCCATCACATATGTGTTGGACAAGTGTGGTGGTGGGGGGGTAGGGAAACTCCAGTTTACCTTCAGCCACAGGATCACTGGACCTTAACTCACATCTGCTTTACTCTAGCTGCCTGGATAAACGCGCCCTGACTGCACAAGGCTACCCGCGAATGGCAAATCCGTGCATCCATGTGCAGCAGAGGAGGGCGAGAGCAGCGGGTCACGTCTGGGATCGCTTTCCAAAGACGCCCCACTGCAAGGCCTCTGTTAGAGCCGCATCTCTAACGTGGTGGCTGGAGGCAACCAGGACCAGTGCAGCAAAATGCGCAGCTCCCCAATGGCCCAGGGCTGTCACTACACGAGAAGATCAGGAAACTGCTGAAGCAAAGACCCCCCACCCCATGCCGTAAGCGTTTGAGTAGAAGCAGACCCAGGTCGTCTCGTGTCAGAAGTGCTGATAGGACAGACCCAGGTAGCTACGGTCGGTGACAATGGCAGGGGGCATTCAGCGCTACAGGCTTTCATACAGGCCACCTCCTTCCGGAAGTACCCAGAGTCCTCCGCAGGTGTACGCAACCTGCACCAAAGCCTGAGAGAGCGCTCCTATCGTAATCTGTGCGAGCTAGTGCGGATGCACATGCAACGGCGCAGTTGTTTGCTCTGCAGACAGTGTTTCCAGCCAGGCCTAGCTGCACCCGTCCTGAGCACCCTGCTTATCACCCACCTCTGGATATGTTTCAATTCCAGAATACATCTGGCTGGGAGCTACGAGGCCTCCCTTGACATGAAGGGAACAGAGCTTTAACTAGACGAACTCTGAAACGAAGGACGCGCCAACAAGGCACCAATCTCATAGCTCGTGCAAGACCCTCCCTTCCGGCCTGCTGCTCCCGGGGTGAGCAGGCGAAGGAGACTCAGCCGGAGGGGCAGAAGGAACAGGGCCTCAGTGGGCCACGGCTCCCAGCAGCCCCCAAAGCACCAGGCTCCTCTTAACGTGCATGAGCAGAAGCCGCAGCAGTTACCTTCGATGGGCAGCAGGATGACGCGGGAGTGGTCGTAGGCGATCACATTTGCGTAGCGGTTCTTGGGCTTATTCACTTCGAGGTTCGAGTGCTCCCAAGTGAACTGCTGGCCTGGGTCGATGGACTGGAGGGACCGGAAAGGAAACAGTGCAGTCAAGAATGAGCTCCTGTGGGTCTTGCTGTGCCCCTGGGTGTCTGCAGGGCTGGAGTCCCAGATAAGACCCCAGCGTTTGCTACGGCTTCACCTCCCAAACTGACAGACCCTGCCTGCTCTCGGCTGCATCTCGGCAACCCCTTTCCCATTGCCCTCGTGCATCATGCTCTCCCCCTTGCCCCCACAACCACACACACACACACACACACACACACGGCAGTGGCATGACGTGATGCCAGCGCGACATGGCCACAGCCCTGCCGGTGCCATTTCAGGCTGCAGGTACAAAGGCATCGCGTCACGGAGCAGGGAGATGCCTCATCTCTATACAGCTCCAGCATGACCGTGCCTGGAAAAAGGATGAAGGCAGCCTTTTCTGGGTCCCGCATATCCAGAAAGGTATGGAGGAACTGCAGGCAACATTGCTGATGCAGGGGCTGCCGGGACGGCTTCATGAGCGGAGATGAGAAGAGCCAAAGCTGCATGTATTTTAGCTAAACAACGCGTTAGTCTAACAACACCTGCGGGGTGGAAACCTCAGGGGGGATGATTGAGGGCCGAATGAGGGATTATAACCAGCTATAATGGGATGCCAATGGGAGGGGAAGAAATGTAGGCTGCACATCAGGGGAAAGCATCCCGTCACGGCTGGATATTAGGCAGCAGGAAGGGAACTAAGCAGCCCTAGGAAGGGGTGAGCGGGCGTCAGTGCTTGGGGTACTTGGAGGCAAGACACAGAGCTCTGGAACGGGGAAGGCTCTTGCACGAGTGTAAGCGTGCCCCTTCAAGAGCTGGCATGGGCTCACTTGGCAGGAGGGGCAGTGGCCCATCTCCCCAGGCAGACAGGGGTTAAGGAGTCTGGTCCTAAGGAAATGAATTGCCAGCGGCCCCTTCCTAGAAGGGATAAAGGAGTAAACAGCAGAATGCACTGGAGAGAAAAATCCTCTCTGCCTGTCCTGATGATTTATGCCAGGTTTCGTGTTTTTTCAAGTCCAGCTGTCCCAGATATGGAAATTAGGTTAATTACGTTTACCTCCAAATCCTCAGCCAGAGAATTAAATAAAACAAGGGCTTAATTCCTTCCTCGTTTCGCAGAGCCGGAGGGGTTTGCTCCAATCAGAGCCTTGGCAGCAGCGCATGCCGCAGCAGTCCCTGCTGTTCGCTTCGCATCCGGCCCGCGCCCCTCCCGGAGGGCAGGGGCATGGGCACGCTGCGCGCAGGCCTGCTTCGCCCGGCAGCCCCCGGTGCCCGCTGGCAGGAGCTCCAGGCTCTTTCTGCGCGCGCCCGCCCTGCGCCGCGCTCGCCCCCAGCGTCTCCCTCCTTCCGGGGTGCGGCTGGTGGTCGTGGGGTGTGTTTTATGAGCCGTGCAGCTGAGAGGAGGTGGTGGAGCCGGTACAGCACCACACGACACTAATGTCCTCTTGCTCTCTTGCTGCGGAGCATTTCTAACTAATGGGTATTTATACTGTTGTAATGTGTCTGTTTGCTCTCCATCCCTCTAATCTCGCCTCGCATTCATTTCATTAGTGCTGTTTGTTTAGCTCTGGCTCCCCAACTAGAGGAGGTTGTGCTGGAACTAAGCCAGGGCACTTGGGATATTGCATTATGCAAATGAGCCTTTGAAATCTGTATAGAGCATATTAACTGGATTTGGCTTCCATGCACTCCTTTAACTCCAAGACGGGGGTGAAAGGCCCCAGCAGAGCAAAGGTCTTCCCCCACCCTGCATGCATGCTTATATGGGGGGCAAGCTGCGACGATGGGACTTTTTTGTCCGCTGCCAAATGAAAGACACTGCAGAACCGTTCAGTCCCTCAGGCCTCCCTGTTTGTGAACTGCCTGGGGGCAGACCCGGACAACCTAGAATAGTCCATGGTCTAAAACTATCAGCACATCTTTCTGGACAAAAGAAATGCAGCCGTACGGCCTGTTTGCTAATGACGCCATCCGTGTCCCAGGAGAGGTGGCCGCTGGGCTTGCGGGACCGAACTCACCTGCCCGCCCTGGGCAACCCCTGGCTGCTATGGTGGAGCATGAGAAGCCGGAAACGTGCTGCGGGCACCCGACGCGCTTGGGGGTGGACTTGTGCAAATGCCGCTCAAGCGGGTGAATGCTTGCGGAGAGAGCAGCCGAGAGCCTCGGGGCTATGGGGACACCCGGATGCACCACGACGCGTGGCCAGACCGTTTTCATCCTGTTCGTTCTGCTCCATCAGCAGGGCCGAAAGGACCCTGCTAATGACTGGCCACTGTGGCGGGAGGAAGGGGGTAAGGCCACCATCAAGATGTCCGCACCTCCACGGGATCACTAAGGGACAGCAAGTTCGCCATCCCTGCAGTCGAGGAGGCGGCTGTGCGCCTGCCGCCCGCGGGCCTCAGACGCGTGGGATCAGGAAACCCCTTTGGCTGCGCTTTCCAGAACCTGTGCATGCAGCCTCAGTCCTGGACCAGGACCCCCTTGCGCTAGGCGCTGCATAGACAGGACAATACAAAGAGCTCCAAACCCAAGCGCTGCTCTGCACAGCTGCCCTTGCCTGCAGTGCCCGCTACCCTCCGGAAACCAGCAGAGCCGAGCAGGTGCCCCCGGCGGCACGGCTCTCTCTTGCTACATGCCTTATTGCTCGTACCTCGTACTCTTGGGATAATTTCAAGTTGTCGTTGGCTTTGAGGTGCTCCGTGTGTTCTGCCAGCTCGGAGATGGGGATCGGCGGGTGGCTGAGCATACCTGGGGGAAGAGACAGCAGGAGAAAATGTCATTGCATTAAAAACAAACCAACAAAAAAGCCCCCAAACAACCCATTGTAAATGTTGCATAGTTTAGAAGAAAGAAGAAATATAGAAAAGGGGAGGGGAAAAAAAAAAAACTTTACAATGTAAGATCTGCAATGAAAGGAGGGCGGTTAGAAGAGAGAACATTCAGGGCTCGAAATTGTGTCCTCGGACGTTACATGAGCGTCTCCCCCCGCCCCGTGATGGCCCCATTTGCGAAAGGAAAAACCCCAAAAGAGCAGATGCTTGTTAGTGATTGCAATGGGGGACTTGAAATGAGCAGCCTCAGCCAGAGGCACCTCCGCGGCGCGTGGCTCCGCGCGCAGGAGGGGCGGAAACGAGCGCCAGCCCCACGGGAGGGAAGGGGCAGTGCTGAGGCTGGCTGATGGCGAGGGGTGAGAGGTGGTAGGCGGAGGGGAGCAGAGAACTGGGAGGCTTTTCAAAAAGTTGCTGCCCTGGCTCCACGCACAACTGTAATCCCCGCCGCATTCCTGGGACCGCTCCCCCCAAATTTGCAGCCATCGACCTCCCGGCCGCCAGGAGGGAAAGGGGCGATGTCGCCGTAGCTCTGGGAACGTAATTCCCGTTGGCGGCGTGTCGAACGTATGTTCAGCTCCTGCAGCTTCCTACTCTGACGATGGCTCCAAGGAGGATCCTTCCCCCCCGGGCCAAAAGGAGGTGAGGTGCACCCAGCTCCTGCTGGCCCTATCCTCTGAACAAAAAGGGGCCGGAAGGGGGTTCCTCACCCTCCAGCAGGCAAGGAAGACACCTCCAAGCGTGGCACCTAACGAACACCTTGACTAGACAGACCAAGACTCCTCAAGAGCCCCAGTCACCTTGCTCCCCTGAACTCAGACCAGCACCGGGCCCTGCGGAGCGAGGGACCGGCCCTGCAAGCAAGAGCTGGGGCGTGGGAGAGCCTGGCGTTTGGGTACGGAGGCGACAGCAGGTGACGAGGGTGACAGTCGGGAACCGGGAAGGAGCTGTTTTGGGATCACGCTCTGCGCAGCCTGGCTTGAGGCCTGGGGAAGGTCCCCCGGTCCGGCTCTACCCCCTCCCGCCTGAGCAGCGCGACTAGAAATGCTTTCCCAGCTCTGCTCGTCTGCATGAGATCCCCTCGTCCCAGGGGTCCCTCCTCTCCGCCCGCCCGCCCGCCCCGGGCCTGGGCAGCAGGCAGGGCCCGGGCAACCTTCTGAGAAGCCACCGCAGCGCCCGCGGGATGGGAAGGGGAGGGTGGAGGCCGGGGAGAATTTCGAGCCCCGTGGGGGTCACGTGTGACAGAGCAGTGGCGGCAGAATGGTCGGATACTCCGAAAACTCAGCACAGAGATGGCAAAGCAAAGCATGACGGTCCTCAGTTTTACAGTGCGGCCTAGAGGGGGGGGCACCCCTGAAACCTGCAGCTGGGGCAGCGTCGCAGCACGCAGAGAGGGGTGCCGGCCCCGTCTCGGAGCCACGAGTCAGGTGTCTTTGTCCCCGAGCCGACGAATCGTCCTTCCCCAATGTGGGGAGGTAGGAACGAGGGAAAAGAAGAGTCAGAAACAAATGAAGGGGCTACACTGGCAGCCTTGCAGGTCTCTTTAGGCGAAGGGGGCACAGGAGGCGGGTTGCTGGCTACCCGGCTCCCGCCAGCTGCAGCTGGGCCAGGGATGCTGCTTCGCTCCCTACTCTCCCCTGTCCTGTGGGGTGGCTGCTTTCCGTGCCAGAGCCAGCTGCATCTCGGCGGTGCCTGCAAAGCGTGAAGGTGTGTGCGTGGGGCTGGTTCAGTTCGTACCGCTTGTTTAACACGTACGCATCCAACTGAGCAAAGGATGGTGCGTACGGGAGAGCTGGACCGCGCTAATGTGATCAACCCTCACGCAGCACAGCGAGTCCTGAGCTCACGAAGGCTTGGGGCGAGGTCCTGGTGAGGAGCAGGCACTCGACTTGCTTGGTAGCCAACTACGCCCCAACGCAGTAACTCTTGGCACTTTCCCGCACTGCGCGCATCGCCTTCCTCACCGATTCCTTCCCGCCTGGGGTGGGAGGCAGGCAAGATGCCAGCTCGCCAGCATATGGCCCAGCTGCCGGCACCTGAATCTGACTCCGCTACAGCAAGCTACAGATTATTATTAGCTGAAGAGCAATTAGAGACACAGTTATAAATTAAATCCCAAACAATAAACACGCAGGATAAAACAAAAATGAACAAGCAAGAAAACCAGCTGCTCCCTGGCTTGTAAATCACAGCGCGAGGTGGGTCTGCCGGCCCGGCCATGCAACGGCCAGTGGGAAGGGCCCACGGGGCCGCCCTGGCACGAGCGGTCGCACTGTCCTTTAAGGGGGAACTTGCTTTGCCAGGGCTCCCATAAAAGCCCTTGGCGTGACCGGGGTCTGGAAGAGGTCTTGGGTTTTGTGGGCATGTGCCCCGCAAGCCTGTCCCAGTCATTAAACAAAGCCCAGCTGCGAGTACGTGGGAACATGCCTCTCGTCCTCACTAAGGGCAGAAAGCCCCGTGTCAGATTAATTTCTAAGGCTCCTTATAATAAAAAAGAGGCTAAAAGGAGTAAACACTTTCCTGATCAAGCTGCCGGGGGCATTTGGGTATGATCCTGAACGGGACTCTGTGCTGACAGGGCAGGGGAGGCGTGGGCTTGCATTAAACATACTTTAGAAGCGCTCAGCCTGGCTCCCGTGGCCCGAGACCCACTTCTTCAGTGGGGCTGTTGACTTCCTTGTGATTAATTAGAATACTTTTCAATGCAAAAGAAAATGCCTTGCAGGGTTCATCCTGCTTCTCTGCAATCGCCTCTTGACCCACGTACGATTCCACAATAGCAAAGGGACTGGGAGGCGCTACTTGGCCGGAGCCCAAAGGCCCTCGGCACGAACAGCAGCAAGTCTAGGATTTAACTCCGTGGCGATGAAACTGGTTTAGGAAGGGATCGGCTTGGCTTGAACAGCCGGTCGGAAAGCATCCATGCTCCCTGGAGGGCAACATGGGAGAGGAAGAGTTTGCTTTGCTGGACACTGTCAGAAGCTACATTCAAGAAGTGAGACAGCCTTTCCGCTGAATGCCAGCCTTTGGATGAGGTTGTCCAGAGACCTGGTCCAACTCTATCATCCAGGAGCCCAAGCAGCGGCTATAGCAAAGTCCACGCCTGCAAGCAGCTAGCCAGAGGCAGAATTTGGCCCTCGATATTTATTTGCTTCAGTCTGAAAAAATAGTGTGCGCTTAAGGACCTCGCACACAATAAAAAGGAGCTGAAGCCTGGATGGGCCAAGCCTCTCCAAGGAGGTTCTCATCTAGCATTTCAATCACTGGAGTCGCTCTCTAATCTTATCACAAAAGCCTCAACTCTCTGTGTACCAGCCAAGTCAACAGAAACATTACCCTGACATCTGTGATACGGGCCAGAGCTGTTTATCTTCGGAAAATAAGCACAGCTGGATGATGCCTCCCGTGCAAGTCGTGCGGGGCGGGGAGGGGGGACCAAAACGAGCCCTGCCTGCATCAGCTTCAAGCTAGGAAGCAAGGCCGCCACAGGCCGGAAATGGCCCGACTGGACCCTGGCTTGTCTGGGCTGACCCAAAAGCAGGGCAGGAGGAATCGTCGTCCTTGGCTGCAGCCTTCTGGCCTCCCACGTCACACAGCGACACGCACATGAACACACACGGACACGCTGGTGTACAGAGATCTGATGTCTCCCCACGAACAAGCGTGATGCACACTTAGCCAAGCTTCTCACGGCTGCTCTAAACCTTGGACGAGAAACACTTTCAGCAAGGGGACGGGACCTCGAAACTCCCGAGGGCGAGAGGCAGGAGGACGGGTGCCGTCTCCGAGCCCCCTGCCGGGAGCGGGGTCCTACGGGGCTGCTAGCACAGCTCTCGTCGCTGCACAAAAGGCTCGTGTTGGGTACTGTAAAACTGGAAGTGCGACTCAGACAAACAGATGGCACAGAAGAGGAATGAGATGGCGTGAGCCACGGGGACGCACAGAGAGATTGGCAAAAACAGGAGAAACAAACCAAACTCAAAACAGAAAGAAAAAACAAATGATGAAAAAGGAAAAAAGAAAGAAAGAAAGGAAAAAAAAACAAACAAACCCCAAACCAACAATGGAAAAAAAAATGAAACCAACGGGAACAAAAACACACACAGGAACTAACTTTCAAAGTCAAACTCAGGGTCACTGAGAGGGCTGCTCAGACCAGAATCTGCAGAAAACAGTAAAAAAATAAAGAAATAAAAATACACTCTTTTCCAAAAGTTCATGCTAATAAAACTAAAAAAAAAACAACCAAAAACCAAAAACCAACATAAATTTAAGAGGAAATGAAAAGTTATTTTTTGTGCTGATCAGGCAGGGGCAGGGCCACGGGCAGCTGCTGCTCCCCCCCAGCCCCCCGCTTACACCCCCGCTGCCCGGCTCCCAGAGACCGCTGGCGGCTTGCTGGTCCCTGGAGGCTTTTGCTGCATCTCAAGCTGCGGCAGGGTGCCCCGAGGGCAGCTCTCCCTCCATCGACACGCACCGGGGTCGGATTTTTAAAGGGAGCCCCCCCACTGAAATCCGGTGGGAGCTGGGTGCCTGACCCCCTTGAGAAGCCTGCCCAGATAATCAGCGGAGGACCAGAATAAGCTCGCGACCACGGGGCTCTCTCTGGCCGTGTAAGGGTCTCCCCAGGGGAAGGGCTGGAAGCATCGTGGCTCCGCATGTTTTAAAGTAGACCAGACAGGACAGCGAGTGCCTGGCAGGACCAACCCCGCCGCGGCTAGTGGGAAACGCTTAGCGACCTACAAGATGCATGGAGATGGGACGTGCTTTTCTGTGACACCCGCTGCCCCGCAAGGGTCGAAACTAGCCCCTCGGCTATTGCCTCAGCCCTAGTGAGCTCACCCCCGCTGGCTGGCTCAGACCGAGATGCAACTAACTCCAGGCACGGCTACTTCTAGTGCATTGGCTCAGTTTTCAGATGGGCTTTGGGGGACTTTGGGATCCACACTCAGGTGCCAGAATGGGGGGGTGGGGGCTGCCATCTGAGGCTTGATGCCCCCAATGCCTCTCTTCCATGGGGCAGCTGAGCTGGTTCCCACCGCGCTACCCTAGGGACGGACCCATCCCTCCAGCGCAACCACGGCTTTTCTTTCCATCAGCCCAACCTGAGCCCGGCCCCCAAAGCGAGTTTCACCAGCCGGCGCCTTGCGATGGCTCCTTCGATGAAAATGAACTTCCCGGAGAGTTGCAGCAGGACCCCCCTGAGCAAGCTGCTCAGACAACGGGCGACCTGGCAGGCAGGGCCATCGGCCCCTGCGCTCGCCTCGCTCTGTCCCTGGGCTGCATCTGCAGCTGGAGGAGGACTCGGCCTGGATCCCTGCACCATCAAAAGGGCAGGGTGGTACCAGGGTGGCACCCCCAGAGTCGCTCCGCTGACCCCACAGCGGGGGACACACAGACTGTGCTCAGACCCCTCGGGCTGGGATATGCCTCTTGCCTCCGCTTCTCAGCGCGAGATTTAGCCTTTATTCAGGCAGAGTCTGAGCTGCCGGGAGTACGTGGCCAGGAGGGCTGCCCGTGGCCCCTGTCCGCAACTCCCAGCCCCTGGGGACCTACCATCTTCTGGGAGAGAAAGCTCAGGCAGCCCTAACGACAGAGACAGGAGGAGATGGAGGGGGCGCTGCAGAAACAGTACTAACAAGCACAGCACGGCCAAAAAGGACAACCAGCCCCAAAAGCACAACAAATTCCTTTCCACCTCCTCCAGCGTGAAGCGCCCAGATGCTGGGCAGCATGCAGAGGTGCTGGGGGTGTCTCTGGGTGAGGACGTGTCCTTGCAGGCACCTGCCAGGGCAGGCTTGCAGAGGTGCCATGCAGGCAGCTAACGCATGCATGTCTACAGGACCGCGTGGGGGTAGAAGGAGAGTGCAAGGTGCTTCTCTGGCAGGTGCTAAGTGTATTACTAGGGGGGGAAGGAGACCAGGGCATGCCCGCAGTGGGGATCTACACCAAGTGAGGCGGCACAGCTTGCAGGGAACAGCTGGCTGCCCCAGTTCTGCTTCTGTTCCTAGAGAAGCACCATTTCCAACAGTGCCACTGTGGACCAGGACATTGCGTGAATCCTGCTGTGCCGGTCCCTGGGCCTCTCAGAGGCACTGCGTTGGGGCGCGGGGTTAGGAAAGGTGGCAGCATCGATGTCTGCGGGTGCCTGTCTAACCTGGACCGCGCCAGACCTCAGCAAAAGGCCTTGTTCTAGCCATAGCCACCGTCCCGTACAGCATGGCGGCTAGGCAAGGATGCAGCACGTTGCCCCTGAGCGGGGCTCCAAGCTGGCATTTCTTGCAGCGCTCACAACTTAGCACAGATGAGGCCCGAGAGACTCCTCCGCAACGGCCTAGGCTGGTGCCGGTTCCCAGCAGAGGCAGTGCTGCAACAGCCGGTAGGTACGCAGGCAGGGAGGGATCGCGACAAGGGCAGCTCCAGGTGTCCGAGCGTGGGAGGCCGGTGTGCAGCCGGTTACCTGGCGTCTGGAAGTTGATGCGTCTCATCTCCACGGGGTCCTTGGGGTGGTGAGGGGTGATCTCAGCGTTGTTCAAGAGGCATTTCGTCCGTGGCTCCGAATCCTTCCGTTTGCTTTAAAAAAAAAAAACCCAACAAAGCCAGAAGCCTCTTAGCACGGGGCCCGTCCATCCTTACGACAGACTCCAGCCACCCGGCCACGCTCAGACCCGTGGTTGGGGGGCGGCTCTCAAGGGAGTCTGCGTTCAGTGCAGCCGACTCTTGAACGGAGGGAGCTTGGGGTGACAAAACAGGTCTGATAACGGGTGTCAGGGACAGTCGTGCAACGGGCACCAGTGCTGAAGTCAGTGAGCGTGCAGCACCCACCGTGCTAGCCCTTCAAGCCAAGAGCAACCTCCTGAAAGCTGCCCCTCGTGCAGACGGGTCTGACAGGGCTCAGTATGATAAGCAAGCTGTATCCCAAAGCCCTTGCTAGCCACACTTCCTGCTCGGCTCCCGTCCAGCCTCTTGGAGTGCAAGTACACAGTGAGTTATAGCGGCCATGTCTTGCACTCCACCAGGCACCCGGGAGCCTTGTCCACACACACAATTGTACCGCTTGCACGAAACGGGCGTTGCCCCGGCCAGCGTGGACATACTAAGAGCTCGGGCGCACAACGAAGCTGCCTTGCCTTACCTAAAAAGTGCAACTTGAAACCACTTGGCCAAAAGCTGTATGGGCACACCGAGTCCGGATTTAACCAGGCTTGATTAGAAGCTGGGTTAAACCAAACTGAAACAGGGAGGTCTTAGACCCATTCACACAGCCTTTTGCATGGGTTTAAATACTCTGGTTTGAAATGACAGCTTTAGGACTCAAGTCTTAGACCAGAATAAGAATATTCACGTAGCTTTTTGCGCTGGTTTTCCTACACGAGTTTAAAATCATGGCTTAAAGGCTCGTCTTCACAGGGGCGCCTGCATGCAGTCAAGTAGGGCTTGGATCACACAGCGCCCACCTGCACTCTCCGAGCTGGACTTTGAAAGGCACCTTGCACTGATCCTGCCCTCGGCGCATCTACCTGGGACTCAGGCCCGAGTAGCTAGTGCGGGGTTAAACTGTGTTGCAGATCACTGCACCGCAGCTTCCCGGCGGGACGTGCCCCGAGTGAAGCCACGGTCACTCTGCATGCAGTTTGGGCCCACGCATTTTAAGCCCAAGGGACTGGAGCCACGGGCAGCGTTTGCAAGGCACGGACTCTTCTATCACACAGCTCCAAGAGCCGAGAGCCGGCTGTCTGTCCGGCAGCGTTTGCTGCAAACAGAGGCTCTCAGGCATGTCGTAACCTAACCTAACTTCCAGCAGGACCTCCTCATGGACACCTTCCTTCTCAGTCTGGATCGGGCGGGTGCCCCCCATAATCTGCCTTACCTACACACAGCATGGAGCATTTCATGCCATTTTGCGCTGTTTCTTAATGTCATTTCTAGCGGGAGGTCCTGCCAAGGGCTCCGCCGGCTTTGCACGGAGCGCCGTTGGAGGACGCCCGCGCTTTGCAGCTTGGAAGGAGCGCCGTTTTTTGCTGCCGTTCATGGTTCGCTGGCTGAACCTGCCGGTTGCTTCTGGTGAAAACTCTCCCAGCCTCGGAAACAGTTGGAGAGGAGTCTGAGCTGTAAACAAACTCTGCGGAGGGCCTGGCGGAGGGAGCAGGCATCGCTTCCACACTGGGATGAGGACAGCTTGGCTGGCCAGATCCAGCTTCCAATATGCTAGAGGCTGAGAGAGGCTGTGCGGAGACAGCCCGCACTCTGCTCTGATTACAGCCCAAGCTGTCTGCTGTCACCGTCCTCCCGTCCAAAGACGGGCTCGTTATGCTACAGGGCAAGGAAGGTGCTGGCGCTTCCTTCTGGCTTTCTGCCTTCCCTGCTCTCGGGCTATCTGGATCCCCGATGTCCCGCAGGACACCCGGGAGCAGGAACTAAACTGACAGAGGCTCATCGCACAGGCAGGGACCTCGGCCCAGACACAGCCAGCCCAGCGCAGGGGAGATCGAAGCAGATGCCAAACTTGGCGCTCTTACCTGTCTGGCTTGCTGTCCAGGGAAGCAGCAAGTAGAGGGAAGAAAAGACAAACGTTTGGGTTAGAAAGGAGCTGTAGAGGCAGCAGAACCAGTCACGCAGCTCTAGCTCTTATGACCCACATGGACGAGCAGGGCTCTCCATCTCGCGCTGTCTCTAATGGACCCGAGAGGGGACTCCCGAGTGCCCCAGCTCCCCCGGGGCATTTAGCCATTTCACACACGCTCGGGGTAAAGCATGTGCCTCCCAGCAGAAGTCAAGGGCACCCCTTGGGGGACCGACAGGCACAGGGATGACAGCCAGAGCATGGCTGCACGGTGCCCAGCCTCTGCTCGGTGAAGCCTCCAACCCAGCGGCATCCCCCGTGGGCCTTGATCTGATGCGGCTGCTGCCACCTCCCTGCCCCCAGCCTGCTCCGCTTGCTTCCTCTCCGGTCCTTCCCGCACAATTCACACTCCTCTGCCCCCTGCAAGCACTGCACGTGGTGGAGCCAGGCCTAGGGTTTCCTGATCCCGAGCCGAGTGCTGGGGGTGCAGCTAAGCAAAGCTTGGGCTTGTGGGCTTGTGCCTAGGAGCTGTTCTGGCAACTGGCTGCATCAGGCAGCAAGAAAGGAAGAAGGCAGCTTTCAGAGGCGCACTGGTCCTCTCCGCGTGCCCCCGACCTCAGCTGGAGGAGCAACGCCCTGATCAGCGCGCCTGCAGGATGAATAGCCGCTCAACTGCCGGCAACTATTTACTCGAGGGAGCAGGGCGTTCCTTTCCACCCCCCGTCAGCGTATGGGGGACCCAAGGAAATGGGCTGAGACCAGCCAAACTCATGCCATCTACACCACTGACCTGGCAGTAGAGACGCAGCAATATCGACTGTGCCTTGAGGTGGGACCAGGTGGAGGTCTGTAACTACTCGACCAGTCTCCTACGCCCCCCCGGCCCTCCCCTTTCCCTCTCCTGTGCCCCAGGCTTTGCGCTGTGGCTCTGACCGAGGGGGTGCCCTCAGCCTAGCAACCCCAGGCCCGAGCGTGCAGGTTGTGGCCTTTGCCCCCATGGCTCGGGCAAGGGACCCAAGTGAGAAGCCTCCCTTACTTTTTATAGAGCAGGATGGCAATGACAATGCAGATGATGAAGACTACGGCCAGGACCGGCCCGATGACCCATATCAGCCCCTCCTCCCCGTCGATGATCGGCTGCGGGTCGGGGTTGTCCAGCTGGATCACGTCAGAGAAAGGGCTGGCTGCAAATGTCTGGAAGACACGAAGGGTCAGAAAACGGGACTCAGGGATTCGGGATTCCCAGGGGAAAAGCTGGAAGAGGAGTCAGGGCCCTCGCATCTCCCTCTGCAGCACCCGGCGCTGTCCTGGGGCAGAGGTGGGCGCTAAGTCAGAGGGAGTCCTGGGATACCCCATGCCCATGAAGAGCCGGGCTGGGCCAGGCCCACAGCTCATCCAGTGTCCTGGCGGGGATGCTGGCCGGCGCCCGGGGTTTCAGAGGGGGAGCTTTGAAGGTGGCTTTCAAACACCTGCTGTCAAAGGCCTCCACCTCACGACATCCCAGTGATTCCCCATCCCTGCCTTCCTCCGCTACTCCATGCTCAGCTGGGGTTACATGGCACCAGGGGAGGGGGATCGGATTAAAATGAGAATTAATGCTCAGACCTGGCCCGACTAATGAATATAGTGGGGCACTTCTCCCCTCCCTTCCCTGGGCCATGCTCCCGAGAGCAGCGAATCGCTGCTGCATCGCAGCCCAGCAGGAGCTGCCTTCCTTGCCCAGGAGCCCAGCGCACCCACTTCCATCCGGCTGGATGGCCGAGGTCCACGCATATGCTACATACAGCAGTATTGTCTACCTGCCCGCTCGCGAGGACGGGCTCCTGCCTGGCTACCGCTTCTCTCCGTGCTCCGGGTGCAGAGGCAGCCAGGCTCTCCAAGGTCCCCCTGAGAGGGGACCAGGGGGCTTGGCTGTGCGCGCGGCAGGGGAGGGGGCTAGGTGTGCGTGAAGGGCGCTGAGCTGCTGTGCTGTATCTGACGGCAGAGGAGGAAGCTGCCCAGGCGGCACACCTGGCCAGGAGCAGGATAAAGCTGCAAGGTGGAAGGGGGCCAACCCCGCGGTGCGCGCCCTGCATGGCCAGCGGTCCCTGGCTCCCGAGAAGCTGGACGGCCCTGAGCTACGGATGCAGCAGCAGCCGCCTCCGAGCTGGTCTTGGGCCTCTGCAGAGGCTCTGACATGACAAAAATTCCTCCTGTGCAGGAAACCCAACATGCCAGCACAACAGTGCCCACTCTCCTTGCACCTTCCCAAATGTGCCCGGCCTGCCCCGCCACGAAGGAGGGGTGCTGTGACATGAAGCAGATGGGGAAGAGACCTGCCCAAGGTTACTAAGGCAGGCTGAAACCTCGGGGGCCCATGGCTCTGATCCTCGCGTGCACTGCACCAGAGCAGGCTGCTTGCGGCAAATCCCCTCTGCTCCACGCCGCTGGCACAAATGGGACGCTGCCGCCCTGGGGAACACAGAAGCCTGCTGCTCTTTCAGTCCATTGTGAGCGAATCTGCTGTACCTTGTTCTTAAAGCAGAAATTACCGCAAGCGGGAGTAATCCGATTGGGAAATCCGTTCACAGGCGTGTCGGCCTAATCCCTTAATATCGAAGAGACATCTAAATATTTATTTGCAAAAACCCCGCTGAAAAAAATTATTTCAATCACTTCCTGCTACAATTCCACAGGGGCATTTAGAGCCGTGCGGTATTAGATGCTGCTGCTTTGCAGCAGGGGAAAGGTTCGCGAATGCTGGAAGGAATTGCTCGTGGAAGGCCATAGCCAAGCCCGTTCCTTGCCACTCAAATCAGTGCCCCATAGGGCGATTGCTCCTACAGCGCAGTGGTTTCCCCCTCGGACTGAGTTTGCTGCCCTCACTGGGAGTGGGGGCACTTTCCTCTGGGTGTTGTTATTTGTAAAGGGTCCATGGATGGGGTGTGTTTTAGCTGATATTTCAGCATCCTCCAGTTCTGGTTGCAAAGCAGGTGCCCACGCATGGAAAAGCCACCGCCAAAAGCAGGCTCGTGCAAAGTGAGAGCATTGCACTCTCAGACCCTGCTCACAGGCCCCGACCCGCACTGGCCGGCTGCAGTGCACAGATATGGGCTGTGCGTGTTCGCACCTGTGCTCACAAAGTTTGGAGGAGGATTTAAATTTGGTGCCTTTTTTTTTAAAGGAGTCCCAGGCGGATAGTTGCTGAGCACCACAACAAGGGCTCCGGGGTCCCAGGCTGGCTGACAAGGTACGTACGCACTCAGAGCCAACCCCGGCTGGTGACTGGGGAGCAAGGCCACTGGCACCTGGGACAGGGAAAGGAGGAGAGCAGCACTCACCGCCTCAGAGTCCTGGAGGACGGCTAGGATGAAGACGACGTATCTCTGCCCGGCTTCCAGGGCTTTGTTTTCAAAGTTGTCGTAATGCTTCATGTCGCCCAGGAGGAAGTGGGAGGGCAGCACGCGGAACCGGGCGGCAATGTACGGCTTGGCGACCTCCAGGTGCCGGGAGTGGCGCAGGCTGCGGCGCTGGACCCTGGAGATGTTCTGCACGAGCTGGGAAAGCAAAGGGAAGTGGCGGCTGAGACAGAAAGCCTTGGGTGCGTACAATACTGATGGGACCAGAGGCAACCGAACTGCCCAGTACCAGACAGACTGGCACCGCCTGCCTGGGTCCATCCTTGCTCTCCCTCTGGGCACGGGACTGATGCAGCCCAGGTTGGCGAGCGGTGCGTTACGTGGGGCCGAGACGCCACAGCCACCTGCGCTGCACACAGGTCTCTGCTCGAAGTTGCGTGAGAGCTGGCCAAGCACTCACCTCCTCCAGGTCCATCTCCTCAGGGCTGCTCATGGGGTTGCCACGGGATTTCTTCAGAGGCACCACTACGATGTAGTAAGCCCTGAGAGGCACGACAGGGAGGCAGAAGAATGAGTCACGGAAGGAGAGGGAGAGAACAGCCCCCCCAGGAGTCATGCTGTGCTCTTGCAGGGTGGCCCATGGAGCTGATACCCGCAACGGTACCTTGCACCTGGGGCCGCTGTTCTCTATGGAAGGAGTCAGCACTCGCCCGACGGGAAACCGTCCCCAACGACGACAACGGTGGGTATGTTTCTCCGAGGGTCTCACAGCACTGCTTCTATCAGTCCCTCCCCCCAGCCTCCAGCATCCCAGTTTCCTGCGGCTGGAAGCCACGTGCTTGCCGATACCTAGAGATCTGTATTCTTAACCTAGAGCATCAAGGTGCTGTGTGTGTGTGTGTGTGTGGGGTGTGTGTGTGTGGGGTGGGGGATTAAATATGTCTTCGACACTGCCCTTTCACCCCCCAGGGGCCGTTGCAGCAGCCGTGTGTCCAGTCGAATACAAACTGGCTTCCCCTCGCTTCCTTAACTTGAGCCAGAGGAGGAGGAGTAGCAGGCTGTCTGCTCCTGATGCCTGGGAATAGCAGAAGCCTCCACTCTGTCCTTTGAGACAGAGGTAGCCAGTCTAAAGGGGGAGATTTTCAGACAAGGATGCTGTGCGACCCTTGGAGAAACACAACGACCGTCGTCATCATTGGGGTCATCCATGAGCCCTCTGCCTTGAACACATGCAGTGTAGGGGGAAGGAAGGAGTAATTATCTCCATTTCACAGTTGAGGAAACTGGGACACGGAGATTAAGTGAGTTGCCCCAATCACAGTGAATCGGTGGCAGAACCAGACGCGAGTCCCTGTCCTGGGCCTTACAGTGCAGAAGTTCAGGGTGCAGCAAGGGGAGCGAACTGGCAAAGTGAAGTCTGTAAGATATGGAGGGGTGAGGAGGAGGCACCAATGGGACACCAATTTTGCCAGATCCGGGCCATCAGCTTGGCTTCCAGTGACTGGAAGTCATTGCCCTGTCCAGGGATGGGCCTCTGGTAAATGAGCTGGTGCTTCGTCCTGGGCAAGTGGGCACCGCAGTGAAATAGCCCAGAATTAAATGAGTCACAGAGGGTGAAGCCTGTCACCTGGCCCTGGGAGGTGGCTCCTTCACACTGGGATGGAGGCACTGTGGGTGGCTGGGCGAGGAATGCTCACCTGGCCAGCGCCCGTGCCGCACCCAGAGCCATGCAGCAATGTCGCTGTAGCAAGAGGTGTTGCACAAGATATAAGAGCGCAATGAGAAGCTTAATTCATAACAACAAACTTAAAATCGCTCCGGAGGAACCTACTGGACAGGCACTGTGGTCTTCACGTCCGGCAGGATCACCACCACACTGCCGTCGATGTCAGCCCGGTGGGTCACCTCCGGCTTCTTGGTCAGGATGTCCGAGGCGGTCCAGGCCGCCACGTTCTGCTGCAGGCCACCCATGCTGTTGCCCTGGTTGGTCAGGACGAAGTTGTAGAAGGTGCGGGGCTTCAGGTTGGTGATGAGCTTCTTGGTGGTGTGGCCTTCCACTTTGATGCTATCCTCGTTGTACTGGATCTAAGAGCGGGGAGGGAAGGGACAGCCGTGAGACCGTGAGCGAGGCCACACAACACAAGTCAACCGCTCTCTTTTTTGTGACATGAGGAGTCTGGCACCCGCCTCACAATGCTACGAAGGCAGCGCAGCGCACAGCGCGGCGAGGGGATGCCCCCCCGCCCGGACAGGAACAGGGGCAACAGCAAACGTGCTGCGTGCGCCGACGGTGCCGTCCGCGGGGCGGCACGGTGGGCACGAAGATGCCACCTCCTGCCTCCTTCAGGGAGCACTGTCCCCATTGCAGACACGGGAGAAGGGCAGCACGGGGAAATGCGGCAACTCGCCCCAGGCTGCACCGACTCGGGAGCGGAGCCGGGCACGCGACTCAAGGGTCTCGACTCTCCACCACCGCCCCACTCTACCGCTAGATCTGGCAATTATTTCGGACGGAGGGCCGCTTACTGAGTTTTGGCGAGCCATTGAGGGCTGCAGGGGCAGATAAATATTCATTTTCTAAATGTTTCGGGGGGCCGCATCTGGCCCGCCGACTGCATTTTGCCCACCCCTGCGCTAGATGCAGGGAAGGGAAACCAGGACGCCTGACGAGGCAACAGCACAAGGCCACGCGGCCCGCCCCGCTCTGGCTACTCCTTTGCCTTCGCTGGGAACGTAACCCAGATGTCCTGGCGCCCCGTCCGCTGCCATAAACCCCTAAACCATAGTGCTTCTCAGGGGCAGATACTGGGGCTGGGGGAACACCACAGCCTATACTGCGTATCGCTGCCAAAACCTTTCTATTGGCTTTGCACAAGGGGACGCGAGAGCTGAAGCCCATAGCCGACAGCCAGGACACGCCAATCCCGAGCCGGAGACGCAGCTCGGGCCTCAGCATGCCTTCAGGCCCGGGGTTTGTCCCGAGCCGCAGGCGTCGCTTCCCAGGGACGTGGCAGGGCTTCACCTTAGACTTAACCCCAGCCACGAATGGTAGTGTTGGCAGCACGGTGGGCCTGGGGAGAGGGGCCAGAGGGGGGCCCCCGCCAGACTCGCTTGCCTTGTAGGTGACGGGAGAGTTGTAGTTCTCGGGGAACTCCCAGCTGAGGAGGACAGACGTCTTCGTCACCAGCTTCACCCTGAAGTTTTTGGGTAAAACTGCTGGAAGAAAGTGTGGAGGGAGGGGAGAGAAGAGGCAGGGAGGACGGGGCAGACAGAGAGGGGGTATCAGAGGCTGACAGCAGAGGCGCCACCCTCGGGGCAGCGGCACCCACGCCGGGAACAGGAGGGTCTGCTCCCCCCGCACGCTTCGCTCGGGTGTCGCCAGAGTCCGTCTCCCAGCCCAGCGCCCCCGGCCCTAGCCTAGCCTGGGGAGGGGCGAGGGAGGCCCTGCCCGCGCCTGCCTTCGTCCCTAGCAAACGCGCTACGTGTCTGAGTGGCTGCTGCGGAGAACGAGGCGCTGGCTTGCTGAGCATGCTCAGTCGAGGAGGAGACCCATCCCGGGTTTCGTTCGGCTTTTGGTTTTGGTCTTTTTTGGTTTTGTGCGTGGTCTTTTTGTGTTTTGAGGCGGCTCGCAAAAGCTGAAGAAAAGGCTCTTCCCACCTGTGGTAGCGACTGGTCCGCCCGGGTGCCAGTCAAGAGCGTCCGGACTTAACTTGGAAGAAAGCGGTAAAAGGGACTTACCTGGTGAAGGCAGAGAGGAGCTGAGGGACTCAGCGTGAGACCACGCGCTTTGCGTTTACTCACAAAGCCTGTCTGAGGTTGGCTTGACCTCTCCAGCTCTCTGCCTCCTGGCACCAGCCCCGGTTACATGGAGATAGAGAGAGAGAGAGGAGAAACCGGTAAGTCCTACCTTGGTCCAGCTGGAACGTCCGATACTGGACGGTTGGGCTGTATGGCCCGGGGCCTTTACTGGTGTGAGCACGGATTTTAACATCGTAGGCGGTGTTGGGTTTGAGACCGTTGAGGGTGTACGAGTTCTCTGGGGAGGGGGGCAGGTCTTTTTCCAACAGGTTACTGGGGGAACCGGCTTCCCAGTAGGCCACGGTATACTTGACGATGGCTCCGTTCCTCTCGGCCAGCACGGGGGGGAGCCAGCCGAACTGGACCGACATGGAGGAGATGTTGCTCGCCTCGAGGATTTGGGGGTAACCCTTGGGGATGTCCTCCGGGATGGTGAGCTCCTGCGTGGCTTCCTCCCCAAAGCCAGCCCGGCTTTTCACGGCCAACTTGAACACGTACGTGGCGCCTTTGTGGATGTTGACGGCAGTGTACTTATCCTCCTGGGCCGCGAACTCCAAAGTCGCTAGGGGGGCGATGTCCTGGCGCCCAAACTGCAGCCGGTAGCCCATCACCTGGCCCTCTGCCTCCAAGGGGGGCTCCCACTTCACCAGGAGAGCGTTCTCCTGAGTCTGGTGCACAGACAGGATCGGCTTCCCTGGAACTGGGAGAAAGGAGAATAGAAAAGAGACCATCAGTGATGTGCTAGTTTTCACACGGGGCAGGGAGGACCCGCACGGCAGATCCGCAGGGCAGACCCCACAGAGGCGGCACGACGGGGTCTTGGCTTCTCTTGCATGGGTTCAAAGTGTTTGCTGTTATTCCAATGCTAGATTTAGACGCACGGGACTGGACCCGTGCATCACTCCTTCCTCCCGGAAACTTTCGGTGGGAATGGCTGCAAAATCACTTGGCAGCAGGGCCTGGAGTGGACCCCAGCGTCTCAATGCCCAGTGTCCTGCTGACTCCTCACGGCTGGGAAGAAAGAGCCCAGAGTCCTACCTCCTGCCCAGCCTTTCCCCCACACGCCAGCCGGTAAGGAGAGCATGGTTCGTGCAGGAAAGCAGGGCTGGAGCAGATCGGCTCCGACTGGGAAGTGCAGAGCTGCTGAGGGTGAAGTAATGACAGAGGGGAAAGCTGAGCTCCTGAGCAACCCGGGGTCCCGAGCGGCCGGCACGGGGCCAGCTGAAGGGAGCTGGCAGCCGTTCGGCCACCCAGCTGGGAACAGAGAGCTGGGGGCAAGGGAAGCCTGGCAGCAGAGCCCAGCCTGCTCCTTCTCCCCTCCAGAAGGAAAGGCAGGACATCACCGGGGCTGCCAATGCCCGGCCGGCTCCTCCGCACGCAACCCATCCGATCGGCACGCGTCCGGGATATCGCGGGAGTTTGGCGGTGCCGCTGGCTAACGAGCTCTGTCGCGGCAGGACTGCTAAATGAGCTCACGGTTGCGGCCTCTCATGGCCGCGGTTTCGATTGCGTACGCAGGCCCGGGGGATGCTGGAGCCAGAGCGGCGAGGGCATTAACTCCACCAGCTCCTGCGTCGTTTCCACTCACTCCGCTCTAGTAAAGATCTAATTTCCTTCTCTCTCCAGGCTGGCTGGGGGAGGAGGAGAGCAGGCAGAAGGGAAGGGAGTCGGGGCTGTCCAAAAACACAAGCCAACTCTGAAGTCAGCCTGACCGGGGCCTGCAGGTGAGCGTTAAAGCTGCTCTGCCGCTTGCACTGTCAGCTAGAGAGGACCGGGCAGACACCTCCGCGTGCGTTTGTGTACGACGCCACGAAAGACGACCGTTGACCCTGACAACGCAGACCCGATGCCCCGATCTGCCACAGGTAAAGGAGGCATGGGCGACTGGTGCCTCCCGAGTCTGGGAGGCGCCAGACTGCTGACGGGGCCGACCGGGGGAGGTCCCCCAGCGGCGGGTTGCCAAGCCGGGGGCAAAACCGCAAGCGCACTTTCACCGGCACCACGGGTTTCGTGGCTGGCGCTTCCAGGGGGGCCCAGCCAATCTCAGGGGGTGCGTGTGCACCCTACGTTTCGCCAGTGAAAGCAGGGGACCCACAGCAGCCAAAGTCCTGCTGCTATAAAATGGCAATATACACTCAAGAGGGCTATATCTGTAATTCCAGCAGAGATGTAATAAAACCATGAAGCTCTACATGGATACACCTATATCTTAGGGACCTGGGCAGGCAGGGGACGCCGGGGAAGTCTCCTTGACTGGCTGCAGCAAACCTGACATCCAAACACACAGATGGGGGCTGCCTGTAATGCATGTTTTATTCATTTTAAACTGGTAGAGAACGAGTGGCGAATGCAATTGGGAAAACCTCCTTTGGAAACACTTAAGAAGCACAATGTTATTACAGAGAAAAACAATGCCATTACCTTTATGTCTCTGTTTTTATCACAAATGTGACTATAATCAGCTGGGCCAGGAAATATTACATTTGCACAACAAATATAATTTGGGAGTGGGGGGAAAGGGGAAGGGGGGGGGAAGAGTGGGGGGGGGGAAGTGTTTTATTTTGCAATTGGTTTGGACATTAAAGAAGAAAATGGGATGTATTACAGTATTTAAATTCAGCCCCTAGCCCTGAATGATAAAGAAAGAAATCTCTCCTCTCGGAAGGTATATTGACTCGAGTGGAAGGAGATAAGGACGTTACAGAGCCATTTGAAAGACTTGAAAAAAAAATAGCTATTTCGAGTTGGGGGAAATTGAGTTTTGGGTAATAGCTGCTCTGCTGGAGAACGTGTCCCCTCCGTGATCGATGCACCTGTGCTGCAGATTCAAAAGGGAGAGATGGGGACAGCAGGGGAAGAGAGAGGGACGAAGTGGGGAAAGGCTACGGGAGAGAAGAAGAGACTAAGAAAGGAGAGCATAAGGGAGAGAAGCGGGGCGGGTGGGACATCCACCCAGGGCGGAGGATGAAGGGAAGGGACAACGCTGGGGTGGCCAGGCTAAACTGAAGGGACGCTGCAAGGACCAGGGAGCAGATCTGCACGAAGCTTGCGGTCCATGTCTGGAGAGGTGCCACCGCGGGGTTGTTCCCACGAGGCCCAGGATTGCCTCCGAATGGGCAGGAAAGCCCAGATGAAAGGGAGCCAGCGAAAGCCCGTGACTTCTGGAGGCCAGGTGCCGGGGAAGGGATGAAGGTGCGAGCCACAAAGCCTATGCCTGGTGCTTCCCATCCGGGCCAGCACTCGATTCCTGGCTGCGCTGCTCGTTCAGCTGTGGCTCCACGTTGGCTTGGGGGCCTAGGGGGATGTCCAGGTTAATTATGCCATATTGACCGAGGGCCTTTGATCCCAGCAGCGGGAGCTCATAACACTTCCCGGGGGCGGCTGCTGTCAATGTACTCAGCTGCTGGGGGCGGAGGAGCAAGGGGGAAATGAAAGGCAAGAAGAGGAACAGAGAAAGGAAGTGAGAAGGGGAGAAAGCAGCTGCCCAAAAGCATCAGCGGAAGGGGAGAGGGAGGTAAATGCAATTCAGTAGAGGTGTCTTGAGATGAGCCAGGGAAAGGAGGTCCTAGACCGTCCGTCCCGCATCTGGGCATGGCCCTGCCCCCCCGCAGGAAGCCACGGGGCAAAGGCACCCGGTGGGCGTGGAGGGGGGCAGCAGAAGCGCCAGTTTGGGGAACAGAGATGTTGCCTTTCCTCCACTTGGTCCCTGCATCCTCTTGCGACCCCGTTTCTTTTATGCACGGGCTGGGAGCTGCTCTGCCACAAACACCAAGGCAAAGGGAAGGAAAGAGCCGGCTGGGGAGGTTTGGAAGGGCAGGCAGAGCCCGGGTCCTGGAGACTTGTCTAGCAAAAGGTCAACGCTGCCTGTACTTCCCCTCTGTACTGAGTCCTGAGCCAGGGTACAGCCATCAGATACAACCCCACGGGGACGGGAGAGTGGGCGGCTTCAGCTGTCACCGCGCTCCCTTCCCCGGCTTGGCTGTTTGCAAGTCTACTTGGATTTCAAGCTGTTCCCTCTCCTCGTTGCCTTTCCTGCCCAGTTGGAGACGGTCCCGGTACTTAAGGGAACAAACCGTCATGGCAAATCCTCCCGGCTCTTCCAGCAAACTCCCTTCGTCGCATGCTCCACTTGGCCGCGGGGCCCAGCAGCTGCTCCCCCGCAGGACCGCGCTGAGCATCCTGGCTGGAGTGCTTTTCCCTTGGACGGGGCAGGCCGCGGGCACCGCGGTGCTGGTCGGGCAGGCGCAGGACACGCTCGGGGGAGGGAGGTGAGACTTGATCCTCGGGGCTCGGGGAACCGCTTGCCCTGCCCCGTGCGCCGAGCCCCCGTGAACACGACGCTCCCCGGGAAGGATGTGGAGCTCCAGGAAAGCCCGACAGGGCTAAGGAGCCGCTTACTCCCAGCGTCACCACCACGCGGCGGCTGCCCTTGGCGTGGAGGGGGCATGCTCTCTGTAGGGGCAACCGGAAGACCTCTGCTGTATTGGTGCAAGGGGAAGGAGGATGAGGCAGGGGTAAAGAGCTAAGGGCTCCCTGCGGGACTGAGGCACGAGGTTCCCTTCCAGCCAGGCATTTCAGTTGCAACGAGAGAAAGGAGGATTTGGTTCGATTGAGGGCCTTGGGAAGTGCGAGAAAATGCAAAGACGGGTGGCGAGACTCTTACCTGCACCTTTGGTCATAGCCAGTTTGGGTTTGCTGCGAGCGCCATCCCCCTTCATGGTGTAGGCAGCCACCGTAATGGAGTAGGCGGTCTCAGGCTGGAGCCCAGCAATGATCATGTCCTGTTTGGAAGATCCCAAAGAAAGGAGGGTGTTAACAACCTATTTCTCTTGCGGGAGCCTTGGCCCTTTCTAGCATGCAGGAGCGCTCACCAAAGCTGCAAACACAAGGCAGTCGTAGGAAAACACGGAGGTGGGGGAACGGGCACCCCCCAGCTGCGAACAACCCCTCGTCCACAGGGACCCGGATGAAAACACGCCGTCTCTCAAATCCACCTCAAACACATCCCCTATCTCAGCACAAGCTGCTTCAGCCATCGAAACACGGCTGCGCGCTTCAAAGCCTCCCTCTCCCCCGCGCCGTCTCAGAGGATGGCTCAGTGGCTTCAAGGAGATTAAACTTTTTTTCTCCCCTCTCTCCTAAGAGAGTGTTTTTTTTTTTTTTTAAATGCCTTCGTAATATTAAAGGGATCACTCGAATGCCGGCTGCGAGGCGACATTTGCTGCCTGCACGCTAAGTCTCTGGGTTAAACTCCAAACACAGACCTCCCGTTCTCTATCGCGCTCACAACACCTGGCTCCCGCGAGCTTTCGTTACGAAGCCGGCGTCCCAAACGGTCCGTTTGCAATGCTGCCCTCTGAAAGGGCTGCGTTATAACAAGACAACCCACAATAACTCAGACAGGACGGGGGCACAGGCGGCAGGGTTCCCCCCAGAGCTCCTGGGGGAGGAAGAAGGGCATCTTGCACGTCTTCGATTGATCTCCTTCCCTGCCCTCCCAAAAGTTGAGGCTCCAGAAGTGCACCAGGTCCTGAGAACATCTGCACCGGCCTGGACAGCGAGAGGGTGGACCTTACAAACACCACCGTCCTGATGAGCAGATCAGGAGGCAACGCAGCCCAGAGCTCAGGCCACTAGACCCGGGGTCAGGAAACCTTGGCTCTATTTTCTAGAGCTTCAGGAGCAGGGCACAAGGTACCTCCCTGCTCCCGGGCCTAAGTGTCCGCACCTGTAAAATGGGAGTCATGATGCTCGCGTGCCTTTATAGGCACTTGGAGTTCAGTGGAAAAGGAAGGCGTGTTTTAGCAATGAATGTTTTGGAACCTGCCCGGTGGCCTTTACCCGGTGGCTCTGTAGCAATATGCCAGCCTTCAAACGGAAATAGGAAAAGATCATCAGAATGACAGTGTTGGCTGTAAGGTCCAACCCCTCCGGAGGCCCGAGGGCTTAACGCAGGTGCTTTCTGCCATGAAAGAGCCGAGGACCCGGGCTTTCCGAAGGGCGCAGCGCATTGGCTGAGGCCCTGATGGTTTGGAAGCAACAGGGCTTTGAACTCTCATTAATCCCTAGCTCCGCCACGTTTTTCAGCCCTCCACCAGGCCCCGATGCATTTGCAAACCTCGGTCCTGCCAGCCCATCTTTAACCCATGGTTAAGTTTGTTTGGTCCCAAATCAGCGCCCAGATTGAGGAGGCAGCTGCCTCAGCCTTTCCCTGAGAGCCCGGGGGGAACCCTGCCGTACTGCCACGTGCCAGCGGAGCGGAGGAGCACTCGGGGAGGCAGAGAGAAGCGTACGGGGTGGGCACGATGCACAGAAACACCATTAGAGGCTTTACAATAGACAAGCTGGCACTGCAAAAATAAAGGAGAGGAAAACGTCACGCCACAAATGAAGTGGGGCAGGGAGGGGACAGCACTGGGACCAGGGCAGGAGCACGGTACTTACGTATTCAGCAGTGTCATCCGTTTCCCACTGAGCAGAGAACAAGAGAGGATTTGCAAGTGAGAACACAAAAGGGAGAAGGAGGAAAAGACAGAGACAGCATGAGGAAGGAGTCCCCGGGCAAGTAACTACTGGAGGTCAGAGGTGACCTGGGCCGACATGAAGGAAGAAGTAGAAAGGGACAGGTTAGTAGAGTCCATAGTGACCGCTGCTTGACTTATAGGGGCAGCCCCCAGCGCTGGCCTTCCCGGGAACAGGAAGGACAGAGACTACGGAGTTTGGTGCTGGGAGAGCAGCCCAAGCTCCTCCTCAACAGCTCGAGTGGGAGCTTCAAACAACTGCAGGACAGCCGTGGATGACGCTGGGCCCGGGGGACGCTGCGCTGTTCGCGATCCCGGGCGCTACAACCCGCACAAGTGGCCAGAACACCCTACCCCTCCAGCCCCCCTGAGAAAGCCAAGGGCAAGCAAGTCCTCACCTGGGCATCCGCCAGCATGACGTCCTTGATCTGGGGCAAGCCCTTGGCCTCCCCGCTCTCCATGCGTACGTAGTGGACCTGATAGCCGCGGATCTGGCCGTGCTGGCGGTTCTGGACTGGCGAGCGCCAGAACACCTGGATGGCAGTCGAGTTCAGGACCTCCACCTCCACTTTCCGAGGCGGGGCACTGGGCACTGCAGGGAAGGAGAGGAGGGGGCAGGCGTTACATTTAGCACCCGGGCTCGGTTACTCCGCCCGCGCGAGTGTCTCGAGAGCCCTAAACAGGCAGGGAGCTGGGCGGTAGCCCCAGTGGCCCTGGGCCTCCCCTCGGCTGCTGCTCGGGTGGACCTGGCAGGTTCCCAGGGCATGGCTCAGTGATCTGGATGCGGGATGGTGGGACCATTTCGTACTGATGCTCAATTTTCCTTTCGCAAGCCTCTTTCCTAACGATGCCTGATCAAGAGACCTGTAACTCTCTGTGTCAAGCCCTGGGAGAGATCTGATTTCTGAGGAGCCAGAAGAGCCGTGGACATGAGTGAGACACTAAGGATGACGTCTGATGCAAGGGGACCAGCTCTAGTCAAGCCCTTGCCATTGAAGCGCAGATCACAGATCTGTAGAAAATGAGGGCTGAAGGGACCTCAGAGGTCACATCTAGTCCAGCCCCTGCTCCAGGCAGGACCAGCCCCAACTACATCACCCCAGCTAAGGCTTTGTCTACCCGGGTCTTAAAAACCTCCAAGGATGGAGAGCCCACAGCCTCTCTGGGTAACCCCCTCCAGTCCTTCACCACCCTCCTCGTGAGAAAACTGTTCCTAATATCTAACCTCAACTTCCCTTGCTGCAGCTTGAGCCCATTGCTCCTTCTGTCATCTGCCTGCACTGAGACCAGTCCAGCTCCATCCTCTCTGCAACCCCCTGCAGGGAGCTGAAGGCTGCTATTCAAACCCCTTCTTAGTTTTCTCATCTGCAGACTAAATCAGCCTAGGTCCCTCAGCCTCTCCTCGCAAGTCGTGCCCCGCAGCCCGAACCATTTTTGTCACCCTCCACTGGACTTTCTCCAATTTCTCCACATCCTTTCTGTAGTTGGGGGCCCAAAACTGGACACAGGACTCCAGATGTGGCCTCCCCAGTGCTGAACAGAGGGGAAGAATCACCAGGGATCCTGGTTTTCTCCAATAAAAAAATAAAATTCCCAATTTTCAGGAACCCCAAATCTACATTTTTCTGTGATTAAAATTAAACTGAACACCACTAATATGTGTGTGTGTCTCTGTGTACACACACACACACATATATAAAAAAATATAAATATAAATATATGAATGAGATTTCTTTTGGCCCAATCCTCCAATTTGTCGGGGTCACTCTGAATCCTAGCCCTGCCCTCCAGCGTATCTACTACTCCCCCACAGCTTGGAGTCATCTGCAGACTTGCTGAGGGTGCATTGCATCCCGTCTCGTAGGTCACTGATGATGTTCATACCTGGTGCCTGGGAGCACTTGCAAGATCCCAGCTCATGGAATAGGAAGAGCTGTCTTGGAAAACGACTGGGATGAAAGGGGGTTCGGAGGAAACGGTGTACAAAAGCAGCGTGGCACCTCTGCCCCCCAGTTCTCTGGACAAGATACCACCCCTCCACTTGCAGGTACTTGCATGGGGGCAAGGGAATGAGAGCGCTCATAAAAGTGACCTAAAATGGGGCAAAAAAAATGTGCCCCTTTTTTGCCTCTTCACGATGGATGAAGGCTATCATAAGGTCATAAGAAAGTAGGGCTGGAAGGGACCTCACAAGGTCATCTGGTCTAGCCCCCTGCTCAGGGCAGGATCACCCCAACGAACCCACCCCCACCAAGCATCGTCTAACCTGCTTGTGAAAACTCCCAAGGACGGAGACTCCACGATTTCTCTCGGAAGCCTGTCCCAAGGCTCGACCCCCCTTGTCGTCAGAAAGTGCCTCCTAATCTCCAACCTGAATTTCCCCCGCTGAAGCTCGAGGCCATTGCTCCTAATCCTGTCCCCTTCGGTTGCGTCTCTATCCTCTTCTAGTGTTTGAAGGGTGTTAACAAATCCCTCTCCCATGTCAAGCACTTGGTCTAAGACAGACACCCATGGCAGGGGCTGACGGGGAAGACACCCTCCCAATCCCTTCCCGTCCAGCCAACTCGGGTGTCACTTCTTTGCTGCGTGCGAGGGCAGGTGGGGCTGGCGCTCGGGGCGGCAGCAGCCTTGGCAAGACTTGGGCACCTGACATCAATTTGCAGGGGAGGAAAACCACGGGGGCCCCGACTCTCAAGAGCCACTGATGGCAACAGCAAGCGCGCTGCTAAGAGCAGGCCCACGCCTCGGGGAGGGGGGTGCACGCCGCGGTCGGGGACATGGAGGCGTGCTTCATTCATCGCCGTCACCAAATCCACGGTCTTGCTTTGCAAGGGAGTCTCAAATGGGGGTGGAGGGGGCTGAAAAGGAGTGGAAAGGGGGGGAAATTACCATCTTCGTCGGTTCGGACGATTACAGGCGAGCTCTCCGGGCCCGGCCCCACCTCCGTGTGCGCCACCACGGCAATGCGATATTCTGTCCACTTCTCCAGCGACTCCAGGAGGATCTGATTCGTGGTGGGGGGGATATCGTTCACCTCCTTAAGCTCCGTGTCCTCAGAGTCCAGTGCTCGGTAGTGGATGCTGTATCCAACCAGGACACCGTTTTGGCTCTCGGCCGGCGGGGGCCGCCAACTTACCAGAATGGCGGTGGATCTGGTGCTGACGCATTTTACGTCTTGAGGGGGGGCAGACGGTTCTAGGAGGGGGGAGAATTCAGGAGGGAAGGGAAGAAGGGAAAAAAACAAAAGATGGGAAAGATAAAAGAAATAAAAAGAAAATGATAACAAAAAAATCTAAAATAAAACGTACAAAAAATTTGGTTTAGGAAGATAAATCAAAAAAGAGGGAGAGCTTTTTGTTTTAATTTTTTTTTTTTAAACTAAAAAAAAAAAAAAAGAAATTAAAAAAGGCAACAGAAACGAAACGGGGCATCGGAACGGAAATGCTACAAAGCAAAGCAATAAAAGAGACAGCGGGCTAGTCCAGGGAGTCCTGCAGCTTCTAGCAAGGGCGAACCAAAGCTGAGCATCTAGCTGGTTTCCAACAGACGGTTTGCCATTCGGTGGTCAGAGCGGACATTTAAGCTGTTAGCTTTTGGGTTCAAGGAGCCTGGCAACCTCTGAAATACTCGGTCACATTTTAAGTAGGTAAAGGTTTTAGTCGGGGGTCCTTTGCAAAAGATTTGCACAAAGGACTAAGGAGCAGGTTTTCAAAGATATTCAGGCACCTGATGGGATGCTCAAAGTGCCCACATCCTAACGGAGCGAGGTGCTGAACCTGCTCCGGTGCTTCTGAAAACCCCATAAAGCACCTGCTCGGCCCTTTGAAAATCCGACTCTGCAAAAACCTGATTTTTAATAGCTGAAATGGGCCTGATTTTCAGTGGGCAGGTGCTCAGCAAGGTCTGAAACTCAGAAGATGAACTAGGGACCTAAAAGCACTATATCTGACTGAGAAATCGTGCTGCTAAGGGTGCAGGCACACGAAACAAGTGAAACGGTCCAAACGCCTCGGAAACGGTTTCAAAGCGCCGGCTGAACGCACGTACCAGCCCTCTGAACCATTCCCAAAGCGGCTGAAAATCCTCCAAAATAGCATCTTCTGGGATCTGCGAGGGAGGGAAAGCGGGCAGATCAACTATCCAGCTGCCAGGGGCGCTGCTGGGATCTCCATTATCTCCTGCTGGGATCTCCATTATCGTAGGAGCCAGTTTTACTGCCCTCCACCACCCCCACCGCTGACTCCCCTGCAGCCGGAGCTGGTCCCTCCAGCCCTACCCCCTCTGCCTTTCCTTTCAGCTGAAGTAAAGAACTGGACCTGAAATTGCAGACCCCAGGACCCCAGGAGGGGAAGGGGTGAGCACAACTGCAGGTCGCAGCAGCCTCTGGGAGCATCCCCGGGCTGGTGCCTAAAGACGACCACAGTGCTTGCAGCCAGGGAAGGGCCCAGGGGCTGTACGCACGTCCCGGGCTGCAACGCTTGCATTGCTGAAACACTTCCCAGGGGGTTTCGGTTGTGCCATCTGCCTGCAGCCTAAACCCATTTGCGAGCGCCTCGGTGTGACAACGTAGCTGCGAGATCTCTGCCCCGCTCGTCACCACCCAATAAGCGAGACAAAAATCGTGCTTCGGCTGGTTAATTGTCAAGGCACGTTTGCACATCTCTTCTAAATGAGTCAGAGGGAGCCACAATAACCGCTTTGAACTCCTGCCGGTAAAGGGAGACCTGCCGACCATGGGGTGTCACTTGGAAAAAGGCAAGTGCAAATGCCGATTTACCCTAAGACGACGGGCTTCTTGGGGTAAATCCAGTATCTTTCATTAGACCAACTACAATAGTTGGAAACATTTCTTCTTTGCAAGCTTTCAGGCACAAACGCCCTTCATCAGGCCGAGGCAGCGTCTGCAGTTGGTCTGGGCTCTTCCCGGGTGATCATTTGTGTAATTTCCATTTCGAACAGCAAAATTCGATAGCTTCATGTGAAAGTGCACTAATTCAGCGCTCGGGAAGGTGACTCAAGCCAAATCCTGCTGTCCTTGATCGCAACCCCGCTGAAGCGGATGGAGGTTGTAGCTGAACACATGGGCCCAATTCTGGTTTCAGGACAGATTTCATACATCTGCACTAGTCTGCCACCAGTGTGAGGGGGGAGCCAGCCGCAAGGACTGCAGGATTTGAGCCCCTGCCGTCTGCATTACCAGCACCCCAAGCAGCGATTTCACCTTCTCCCTTTCTGCTTTAATCGTCCAACTCATTTTGCACCGCTAGCGCCTTGGCTTCGCCAAACACCGGCTTGCCCACTCCTTTTGTGCGTCTAGCTGGTTTGACTTTCTAGTTCAACTGCACTGTGGCATTTGGGTTGCAACCTTGCAATGGTGAGGGATGCTGAAGGTAAAGCAGGATTTGCTTTCCTCTTATCTAGTTTTTAAATCAACTGAAAACTCTTCTACTAAAGATTCGTTTTGGCTTGGTCTTTCACATCACCTGCTCCCCTCCGCATTTGGGGCCTAACATGCCTGGAGGGCTCCTTTAATGAATCAAGTTGGACTTTCCCAGATTTACTCTCTCTCATCCCTAAAAACAAAGGTTTTGGTGGAGAGACTTCCCTCGGGGAGGGTGGGTGGGGGTCAGGTCCCGGTCTCCCAGACCTGGCTAGCCACGCAAAATAATGCAGAGCATGTCAAACAATCAACCAAAGCAACAGACTTGAAAACAAAAAAAACCAAAATAAATCAAGTCATTAATTTCAAACGAAAGATCCATCAAAAAGGAAATCAGAACAAAACACCAGCGCTCTACCAAGCGGCTCCTTTGGGGACATTCCCAGGCTCTGTACCTACCTTCCATGCTTCAACTGCTAACTTATAAGACTTTCTTACGAGAGAACAAGAGAAACTGAGCTACAAGGCCAGACCGCTGCTCCTGGTGGGTTTCTGCACGTAGTTTGCTTTTTTGGAGGCTGTTCAGTCCTGACTGTCACCAGCTCCTCTGCTCTAGGCTATTCCCACCAGCGCCCCATGGCCCCCGGATGTCGGTCATGAGAACACTTGTCCCTGATCTGTCCTGTCTTGGGCAAGATGACGATACCCAGCCCAGAGCGCGGGTTGACAGTGCGAAGAGTCCCCGCATCTCTCGTCGCCTGCCTTGCCTGAATGGCGCAAGTATGCCAGTGCATTGCACCCTTCCATGCGTTAGAAGCATTTAAGACCCTTTCTACTGCTGGCAAGGCTAAGCAGTCCCCAGATGCCTCCGATGACCTCCCCTCTGCACTTAAAAATCAGCCCCGGGGGTGGTGGCATCAAAACTTCCTTCACTCCTTAGCAGCCCAGCTGAAGCCACAAGGGATGAGAAACCCACTGCAGAGAGGGTCTGACCCGACCTACCCTTTCCATCCTGAGCCTAAGGCTGCAGAAACTCCTAACGAAAGCCCCAGCAAGCAGAGCACCGAGCTCCAGCCGGCACTTGGGTTCACTGTTTCCATTGGCAGCTGCTGTGCCCGGGATGCTCACTCACTCACCCTCTACACTCCAGCACAAGGACCTGCCGGGTGGCCCCGGCGCGAGACCTCCTTTCGGTTGCGTTTGCAGCACTTTCTCTGGTTAAAAGGGAGCAGGGGGGCCCAGAGGTGCCCGTGCCCCGCGCCGCTCGCACTGACCACAGCACCTGGATGAAAACAGCCACCAAGTGCTGGCTGGCCGCAACTGAAGACGCCTCTTTGGAGTTCATGGCACTGTGAGTTTCCTTCACAATCCAGCCCAACCTGCATGAAACTGGACACATGCGTGCGAGACTGAGCAAGTGCGTGCGCGTGTGTAAGGCACAAGTGATGCGTGCTCCCCTCGGCCCTGCGAGCTGCGTGCGATGAGCAAAGCAGCACCCAAAACGTGGCTCTGAGGCAGTGGGATTTACCTCTGCACCAGATCCCTTGGCTGCGCTAGGATCCTGGGCGGAAGAGCTCACGGGCTCGCCATAAAGCCTTTTTTATTGCTAGCAGCCCCATCCACACCTCCCGCGTGAGCGCCCGCCGTGGGATGCTGTGCGTGCGGAGGAGGTGGCAGCAACAGGGTGGACTGTATTTGTGAATCTGCTTGAGACCAGCCAGTACTCACCTGAACTGCATCTTTTACATGCTTTAAGTTGACTGTCCAAGCCACAAGAATGACCCTTACTGACCTCGTACAGGACAACGTTTTTAACCCTTTAGGTACCACAGACTTTGGATCGATTTATTGCACTCATGACTCTCTTGGGACGAGAGGAGAAGGATCAGAGCAACTGGGAGGGGGAACGTCCCCTCTTAGGAAGGAGCAGACAGAATGAAATCCCTCCCCGGCTCCTTTGCAACCTGCATGCCTACCCTCCTCCCTGTCCATCCTGCCTGATGACGCACACCACGAGAAATTTCTGATGGGAGAGAGTGGTGAGAAACCCCAGGGGCTCTGCCGCTAGGTTGCCAAAGGCACCGTTTCCTCCGCACACACGTCTCTGGTACTTGAAGAGTTAAAACCCAGCTACTTCAAGAAGAAAAAGATACTTTACCTTTAGTTTAATGGATTTTAACTTTGGTTATGATGCTCGGGAGAGCTACCCTGGCAGAGATGTAGAGGAGGCTGTGCAAGGGGCACATGCAGGAGGGGGGATGCTGGCTACGTGGGCAGGGGCATGGCAGCTGAGACCGGGAGGAAGATGAAGAACGCCACAGCAGGCCACGGGTGGGAAGGCTCTAGGGATGCGAGGATGAGATGCAGTCATGGCGTGAAACAGCCCAGCAAGAGAGAGAAAGAGAGACAGATCAGGGAGCTGGCTTCGCAGGCCTTGGAAGGGAAGGGCATGCAGGCAGAAACACAGGCAAGCAGACAGACAGATGGACAGGAGACAGAGAGAAAGAGAGAGAGCACGAGCCATGGAGCAGGCCACGGAGGAGCTGAACAGAAAAGGGGCTGCAGAAGGAAGACACAAAAGCCTGTCCTGAGCCAGAAGATCTGCGAGCCGAAGAATGCCGCCCGGATGGGGAGACTTGACTCGTTCCTCCAGCAGCCAGCCAGGAAAAAATGTTTCACCACATTACAAAATACGGACAGCGCCCAGCTGAGGTTCTTAAGAGCATTAAATTCATGTCGCTAACAACTGGGCCTATGCAGCCGAACGACACAGAATCGAATTAGGCCTCGGTCTGGGCTTGCGCCAGGATAAAAACCATTCCCGCCTCCCCCATGCTCTCTCCTTGTCACCCTTTAGGGGAAACCTCCTAACCCCTAGAGCCAGCGTCCCCCTCCCCGCCCCCCCCCCAACCTGCATGTACTCAACCAGAAAGCACAGGTTTGAAATCTTCTCCCCTCTCCATCCCTCCCCACGGCTCCCAGAAGCTCTTGCAAAACCAAAGACGAGTTAGGAAAAGTTTCGATGCCTGTCTTTTTACCATTCACTCATTATTTCTCAGTGCCGACTCCCTCTAATGGTGTCAACCTCGGTCAGAGCCACAACCAGCAGAGTCGCAAATTCAAGAAAAGTCGGGTTGTTGTTGGTTGTTTTGGAGGGGGTTATAGGTTGTCTATATTTTAAAACATTAGAAGGAGTACCGGAAATCATCTCTGAACGGACTGGAGACCCGAGCAAGCCCCAGTGAGAAATTTTGTCCGAGGCAGAGACCCAGATGCTCCTTTTCTTCCCACTTGCAGGAGAGGGGGAAGGAAGCAACACTCGGCACAGGAAGGCAAGGCAGGCCGCCCAGCCGTCGGGCTGCAGCTCCCGCTTGTTAAGGACTCGGAGAGATGGGAGCGCTCTCTCTCGCTCTCTCTCCTCACGCTGGCCAGAGCCATTCCTGAGTTAGTTTTGCTCGCGGCTAACTCCTAACTGCGGCCGAGTGATTTAGTAGAGATGAGAGGAGACAGAAAACACAAAGAACAGCTGCCACAGCCACTCATGCAGTGAAAAAAAAACACCTCGTTTAAAAGCAAAGATCTGTGAAAAGCCCAGGTTGAAATATTGCCGTCCAGGGTTGGCCATCCCCAGGGCAACAGCGAAGGGAGACAATCCATTAAACTAAAACCAGCACGTTTTGGTGACGTACGCTCTGCCCCCGTGTCGTTAGCAACCCCCCTTCAAGCATGCCATGGCCCGTCTCCAGCACTGGCTCCGGAGAGCAGGCCGTGTTCCCGCGGGCTATGAAGTCGTTTATGAGCAATGGGGTGGGGGCTGCTTTCCCCGAGACCGACGACAGTGTTGGTTTTATTAATCGCCGCCTTTTATCCCCCGCCCTGCCACTCACAAACCTCTTGCTGAGAGTGCTTTCAAAGCGAGCTGCGTCCCTCTGCGCCCCCCGCCCCGACCCCGAGCCGTGAGCTCCTGCTTGTTAACGAACCAGACCACAGATAGCCTCACGGGGGTGGTGGGAAGCCATCCTCACTGAGCATGTTCAGCGTCAGGGGCCCATGGGACGTGCTCAGCTCGCTCCAGCGAGCTGCTCGCGTCTCCCGCTCTCAAGCGCACGGTGCCAACTTGCACCCTCCGAGAAACGGGGGTCCTCCAACTCGCCCTCTCTTCCCCACAAGTAACTCTAGATGCTTCATCCTCTGCTGAGGGAACGGTGCCACGTATAGCTCGCGGACCCCCAGGTCCATACCCCTGCGCCCACCATCTCTGGCTCCCTGACTGCCTTCCCGTCAGAGAAGGGTGGGAAAGGAGAGACACCTACTAGACTGCAGGGTGCGCTCCCGGACCTCCGGGGTGAAGGCCCCCAGGCCCAGATCTGAGCGGGCAGCCAGCCGGAAGACATACTCAGTGTTGGGCTTCAGGTTTTCCACCATGAACGAGGTTGCGGGATCGAAGGTCCTCGACACCTGGATGTGGGCAAGGGGGAAGAGGAAATAAAACCAAGAAACAAGGAGCAGCAGCAGCAGAGACACCCCGAAATAAAAGGGCTCTGCTTCCCCCAGCTCTCCTGCAGTCCCTCCGCGGACAGAGGGCCATTGATGTCCCAAGGGTAACGAGGCACGGGGGGTCGTCCGGCACCGCACGAGGTCCTCTGAAGACTTACCTCCCTGCTGTGGTCTCCTTCCCGGAAGAGGAGGTCATACTTCACTATGATCTCCTGACGGGGAGGGCTCCACGAGAGCAGGATGCTGGTCTCGGTCTTAGCTTCTGCTCGGAAATTCATCGGCTGCCCAGGAACTGAGGCCGGCAGAAGAGGCACCCGCAGGGCAGGGAAGGAGAGGGCAGAGGAGGAGAAGGGAGATAGATGGGGACCTGGTTGACTTGGCCCTTTAAAAGATTCCCACCTCTCCTTCAAGGTGTGTCCGCAGGAGACTGCTGGCGTGCGAAGTCACCCGCGAGGGTCTTTATTCACCCAGCAGGGCCATGAGAGTGGCTGGTCTAGAGGACTTGCAGACCAAAGAGGTCTCCTGGACTCATGGGGTCCGTCAGCCCGGGGCAGGATGCAGCTCTTTCCATTAGGCCCCCCTGCCAAGAGCTAGAGTTCTCCACCCCCACGTGACCGGCACAGGACTAAGGCCCTCTTGTTGGGAGAGCAAATTCCCTTCTCCACTATACAAAGGCCTGTGGATTCAAGCCTGGAAGCAAGCTCCCAATTACAAGGGGAGGAAAAATGATCCATTGCAGGAAGGGAAGAACAAACCCTTCCTTTCATCCAGTGCCCTACATAGGAAAGGGCATTCTGGCCGGCATCTCGCACATGGGGAAACCCAATTCCCACTTGGCCTAAAACCTCTACCAGGCATCCACCAGAGCAGGTGTTTTTTACCCTGGCCAAGAGGCAGACACCTACAGCTCTCCGGATCGCAGAGTGTTTGGGGGATGCCACCTAAGCTTCACCACAGCCTTAGAGGCGGAGAAACCGAGACACCGAGACGCCACGGTCAAGGAGAAAACAGACTCCTGTCTTCTACTTGCCTACTAGACAGGACTCAGGAGTCCTCATGCCCAGGTCCTCTGCTCCAACCACTACCCAAGACTGTCCTCCCTGCACAGTTGCTGCTATTCAAACCATAGATGTCCTGCAAAAGGGAGACGCTCTGGGGACAGCCACGGGCATAACAGCCTTGCTACACCGCGAGTCAGCTAGCCACCCCTCCCTCCGGGAAGCATCTACCGCAGCTCGGTGCGTCTGTGCCTATGCGGGGTCTGAACTCACCTCCTTGCTGTGTTTTAACCTGGATGGGGTCAGAGAGAGGCCCATCTCCCACGGACGTGAAGGCCAGGACCCGGACGGTGTAGGTTTCGTCCTCCAGGAGGCTGCCCACTGTGGTCAAGAGGCTGTCGTCCATGTTGTGCTTCTGCCAGTTGCTGACGGGCTGATCCGGCTCCATGGTGTAATACACCCGGTAGCCGCGAATCTGCCCATTGGGCTCCACTGGCTCTTCCCACTGGATGATCATGGTGTTGCTGCTCAGCATGCGTCCCTGGACATTGCGAGGAGCGCTAGCCGGCGCCTGCTCCCCAGTGCGGGTCACCACAGACTCGCTGGGAGGCCCCTGCCCAATGCTGTTGACGGCCGACACCCAGATCTCATACTCCGAGTTGGGGCTGAGTCCCCCGATGCTGTAGCGGGTGGTGGTGATATCCTCTTTGATCTGGTAAGGGCCGTCCTGGCTCTTAGACTTGTACTCGATGACGTAGTAGGACACGGGATCGGGGTTCCCGGAGTCCCACGTGATGGTGATGCTTGTTGCAGTGGTCTCTGTTACCATAGGTGTTCCAGGAGCCTTAGGGAGTGCTGAGGATTGGGAAGAACAGTCGCTTTAAAACCATATGCTAAAACGGTGCCTAATTGGCTTGTTAGGGCCCCACAAGCCGTCAGCAGCACATGGATCGCAGCGCGGCTGTTCCGTAAAGTGCTGCTGAAATATTATGAACCTAGTTACGCTCTTTATTACCCTCCTTAAACTGCTCCATCAAAAGAAAGCGTTCAACTAAACATCTGGAATCATTAACGCAGGCTTCAACTGAGCATCCACCAGCTCGCACCGCGCTGGGGCTTCGCTCGCAGCTCCGGGAGAGCGGGGGGAAGCGTCTCATTCTGTATCGCTAGCTGCCCTTACGTGTGCAAGTTGCTGCCTCGCTCTGCATCGGTGGCGTGCAGCCACTGCGTGGCTTCCTCTAGAACAGGGGTGTCAAATTCACCGGGGGCCCCGGCCAGATCTGGACGATGGGGCTGGATCCCGCCCGGGGCATGAGGGCTGCTGCAGTGGCGAGGGTGGTGATGGCAGGGGCCCAGGGGCTAGAGCAGGGTACAGCAGGGGCAGGAGTGGTGCGAGGTCTGGTGGCAGTGTGGGCAAGCCAAGTTCACTGCTGATGGTCATGACCTATGGGGCCAAAGGGCCCAACTTCCGGTAGCCCAGCGGGCTGGAGAGAAAGGCTCTGCAGGCCAAATCCAGCCCGCAGGTCGTATGTTTGACACCTCTGCTCTAGGCATGCAGGTTGCTCTTTCTACATCTAGAAAGCTGAAAGAGCATAGGCCTGTTTTGGCTCTTCAGGCCATGCGCTAGACCCACCCTTTCTCCAAGGATGCACTCTAGCCCAGGGGCTGTCCTTATAGGCAAGCTCTGGACCCTGTTGTCCTGTCTGCACTCCCTGAGTTGGACGCTCTGACAAAATGGTATCTATTTTCTTTCCATCCCCACTCCCAGCTCCATCCCCAAAACCCTTATGGAAGGTGTCAGTGCTCAGAGCAGACACCCGCTCAGCCCAGAGTTCAGTAGTGCCCCACCCGCACATCAGGACCTGCTTAAAGATATCACCTGCCCTCCTCTTCAGGATCACTAGCCTGAAGCTGGATCTCATTCGCTGGGGCAACAGAGGATGCTTCTCCCAGACACCCGAACTAGGCTCTAGTGCGAGGGACTACAGGCTAGAAGTAGGCAGGTCCTCAGGGCCTGCTCTGACTCCTCCAACTCTGGAACAAGAGCAGGGAGCAAGTCCCTTGGCTGCTTGCAGATGTCCACACATTGGCCAGCCAGCCCCACGTCCCAGCACTGGTAATGCATATGCAGGGGTTTGAACCTCAGCGTCCCAAATAAAGGCAACTCCAAAGTCAGGGAATGCCCCAAGCCAGCAATGGGAAGTGGGCGAAGCCTTTGGCTTTCCATTTATTGGGGATTTCTTTGTGTCTTGGCATACCCAGGCACCCATGCACTAGAACATCACAGTCACGAACACACTCACATGCCTGCACACACACACACGCGCGCGTGCACATTCCTGCGCATGCACCCACGCAACTATTTGCTCACGTGGGCTTAGACTTGCACACACAGTCCCTGGAAATCATGCCCCCACATGCTCACACCACGCTCATCACTTCTCTCGCGTACATACGTGCGTGACCACATGCCTACATGCATGACCATGCCTCCACACGCTCCCATGCATGGTCATACAACCATATTTCTCATCTCGTGCACACGCACGTGTTCCTAAAGGCATGCCCAAATGCAAGGTCCTGCAGTCTCATGCTCATTCATGCACATTCCCCCATGCTCACATGTCTGACCATGCACACACATGCATCTTCACAGAAGCTACACACTCACTCGCACACGCATGCTCACACTCTCTTACATTTCACCGTGATCTGGGCCACAGCCTCTATGACTCCCAGGCTGGACATGGCCACGCAGGTATAGTTGGCCGAGTCCTTGACATCGGTGAGCTCTAGGACATTGCGGCCCACCGGCATATCATCTTCTGGCGTCAGGTCCTCTGCGCCCTGCATCCATTTTACATAGGGCATGGGCGAACCCACTGCCACGCAGGTGATGTTGACGTTGCCCCCGGGCATGATTTCGTGGCTGACGGGCAGGATGGAGAAGCGCGGGGCCACCCGGCGAACTGCGGATGAGACGCACAGAGGTAACAGAAAAAAAATAAAACGGAAAGGGGGGGGAAAAAAAAGAAAAAAGAAGAAAAGAAAGAAAGAAAAGAAAAGAAAGACAAAAAGGGGAGAAAAAGAAAAAAAGAGCAGAAGATAATTTAAATATAGATGGGGGTTGTGGTTACGATATTTTTCCTTCATTAAAAAAACAAAATGAAACCAATAGAAAAAAAACAAACAAATCAAAAACCAAACCAAAAAAAATCAAACTTCAAATAAATGTTACTTCACAAACAATATATAGAATATAGACATAAAGCGATATTTCATAGCAACAGGGTTCCATTGATCAAGATTAGACCCATCACAGCACAGATAAATACACAAAAATTTATTAGCAATTTCTCATCTTTACTGACAAGAGCTGGCTTTATGCGCATCGAAAAGTCTCCTCCACAGCTTCCGGGGCCCCAGCTCCCCGCTCCGTGTCCCCAAATGCCTGCTCCTCCCCTTGTCTTTTGGGTCCGATTCGTCCCTTCCACCTCCTCCCACGGAAATCCGGGACGACCCCCACCACCGAGTTTTCCTTGCAAGCGCCTCCCTTCTCCAAAGGGGTTGGTGCCCTGGGACAGGACCGCTCTCACACCAGCGGGCTCCCGTTTCCAGCAGGCGTGGAGGGAAACGGAGAAGGAGGAGGTGGTGGTGGTGGGGAATTGGGTAGGGAGGGGGAAGAAGCAGCTTCCACGAATCTGTCTTTGTTGGAAAGGCCTTCAATCGGTGGAGACCTGGAGAGGGGGGAGGATTCAGGGAGAGATGCAGAAGACGAAAAAGAGATCCTTCCCCAATCTCCAGACGCCACCTGCAAGGCAAAGAGAGGGGGAGACGGGGTCCCCAGAGCAGGCTACAATTTAGTTCATGTTTGTGAATGTGTGCGAACCGTCCAGAAGGAGGCAGCCCCCCCTGGAGCGACAGCGGAAAAGATGAGAAACTCTAATGAAATTTTTGTGGTTTTCGGGTATAGAAACCCTAACGAAGCCTCTTTAAGATCTGACACGGTTCCATCGATAGATGCAGCTCTCAGAGTCACAAACATCATGCAAAATAGGTAAAAAAAGAGAGAGAAAGAGAGAGCGAGAAAGAGAGAGAGAGAGAGAGAGAGAGAGAGAGAGAGAGAGACAGGGACAGGGACAGAGAGATAGGAAAATGCAGAGGAATATAATTTATGGGCTGCTAGCAAATGCCCACATGAATAGTGGAGAAAAAGAGAGAGAGGAAGACAAGGAGGAAGAGGACGGGGGGGAGAGAGGGAGAGAGAGAGAGAGAAAGAGAGAGGGGGATGGGGAGGGGGAAACCCACTTTAATGCTGCATACTTTTTCTAGCTGATGTGACCCAATGTGGTGGCTCACATTGTCACATCTCAGCCCTGGCGGAATAATAAATAGAATAGAATTAATAATAATAAGAAAAACGAGGTAATGAAACTTGAACGTTGAGAAAACAGTGACATGTTCTGTGCATCTCCTTAGCAGAGAGGTGGATGCAGCTTCCAGACCTTACACGATAAGAACATGGACGCAAAGGAGAGGGCGCCGTTTCTGTGGCTCCATTTTCTGAAGGGACTGGGACTGGATGGAGGGACAAGGTGGGGGCTTTCCTAGCGGACCAAGTAAGGAGAAGGGACGAGTGAGAAAGCCCAAGTGAGAGACTAACTCGGCTCCTGGCTTCTAGAAGGGATCCACACCGGCTGTTACCAGCACAGCCAGCACGATCCCCGGGTCTCCCTGAGCCCCCACCTGTGCTAGGCGCCCCCCATTATTTCACTGAGCCTGCAGGTTGGTGTGCCACTGCAGTCCAAGGTGCAAGTGCAGCTTGTGTGGACACACCTGATCTGGCTGGAAGTTGGCCTGGGTGCCGAGAGCAGCACAGCCGCAGAAGCTGCACGGCCACGCGTCTCAAACACCGAGCAAGGTGTCGAGAACAGGGATGCTGCTGGGGAAGGCTCTCTCTTCTGAGGGGAATGACTGCAAAACCACGGCCTGCCCTGCCCTGGGGAGGATGAACAAGGCTTCAGTGAACTACCACCTTCCCACGCTGGCAGTGGGGAGCAGAGCCAGGTCCCAGTCTGACTGGAGAGCCCTCCTCTCCATGTTTGCAGTACTGCCATCCATGCAGGTAGCATGCGCCCACCTGCTTCATACTCCTAAGTGTTCATTTGTTAGGGGTGTCTAACACCGCCCCTATTCCTTTGCTATACTATGGCTAGTTCCCATATTTCTGGGCTTGGCTGGTTGCATGGGGCTGGGAGGAAAGACTGACTGTAGTTTTGCTAAGAGGTTGGATAATGGATTTCTCTAGGATGGTTTGGATAGGGATGATCCTGCCTCAGGCACGGAGTTGGACTAGATGACCTATAGAGGTCCCTTCCAGGCCAACTTCCCTATGACTCTGCGATTTAGGAACAGAATTTGGACCAGGCTGTTGCATCCAACAAGAGAGGCACTGGGAGTGTCTACATGTGCATTTACACTGGCTTAAATTTACTGCACGGTCAGTTACTGTGCAATAACCGGGAACAGGCCGTCTACACGTGCAGGCGTTAAAGCCCATTAACGCTGTGTGGACTGACTTGGGACTAAAGTTAGTCTAAAGTTAGACTAAAGTTAGTGTAACTGGGCAGTAGTTTCACAGTTTTGGGGTCAGAAGAGACCTGAACAGATCATCAAGTCTGACCCCCTGCCCTGGGCAGGAACAGCTACACGTGCGTTATTGCTCGGTAACTAAATGGGCATAAATTTGATACCTGCATGATGCGGGTCTCAAATTTACGCTCAAGTCAGCTGCCATATTGACTGTGCAGTACAGGTGTGTGCCCGTAGACATGTGCCCATACTGTGCGGTAGTTCTGGTTACTGCGCATGTGTAGACGCACCCAGTGAGAACCTCTGCTGAACAGTTGCTCAGTCTCAGCCCACGCCATAATAACCATCAGAAACCGCTTGCTGGGCTCCCTCCACAGTGCCATTGCCATTGGCTAATGACAGTCACCCTTTACCCACCTCCCTTCACAACTGAAAGGTCAGAAACTGCTCCCCTGTGATGGGATTCAATGGGAAAAGCAGCTTCTGCCTTCCCCGGCAACCCCATAAGCCGGCATCTCCACCTCAAGCAGCACCTGTGGACCAGCCCTTAGCGTGGAGGCAGAAAGCCTCAGGGGACTTGACGCAGGGGAGATCCTGGGTACAAGGGTAGGGGATGCGTCTCCCTACCTTGATGCCATGGAGAAAGGTATACGGCACAGGAGGCATAACCTCACCTAGACACTGGTGCTTGGAGATGGGTCCCTACCTAGACACAGAGAGATGGTGGGAGTGTATAAGCCCTCTCGGACCCTGGCTCTGGCTGGGAAAGTTGGCCAAGACACAGCCACATTGACCACCATGACTTTGAAGAGGAGAGGCAAGGCCTCTTCCCAGCTGGCCCAGGGTCGAGGAGAAGCGAGTGTGCCAGCAGTGGCTGGGGGCAGATGGGACAGGTATCTGGCTGGGGTACACTGGCAGGAGTCTCCCCTGGGGCCGACACGGCCACGTGTGCAAGGGCGGCGCTGGGCCCTGCAGGATGTGCCCCGGCTACCGGTCCCATCCTTCTTTCCGCTGCGGCCGGGTTTCTCAGCTTTGATGGGAGCCGAAGCCCAGCCATTCCCCCGACGCCGGCAGCGTTTCAGAAAATGGAGCCACGTGAAGACTGCGCTAGTCACATCTGAGACAAGATGGAGAGAACTTGAAAAGAAACAAGTGGGGGTCACATGCAGACAGATCTGGGGAGGGATGAGTCTCCTGAGGAGGGGGCTGATACGTAACTTCCTGGGGGAGGTGGGGTAGGGGAAGGCGAGGAGAAATGGGGAGACATACACTGACGGACAAGATCCGGTCAGCAAACAGCATCAACAGCAACAAACAACGGCAAAGTGGGATGCAAACACGGAGTTGTCATGGAAACAGAACAAGACACGTTAATTCAAACGGAAGTTAATTAACAGAAAACCAACGGAAAAAAAGGAAGGAAAAGAACAAACCAGAATTTCAACAACTGAAAAGCATTGTTCAATGGGCAGCAGAGTGCTGAGAATCGGAGTCTGAAGGGAACCAACCCTACCGCCGGCTTGCTCGCTGGCACGGGGGAAGATGGGGATCGTCTGCTCACAAAACACAAGCCTGCGCCGGCCCTGCAAACACCCCCCCATCGCTCCGGTTTTCAGGTCAGGCCTTTGGGGCCTCGGTTTGGCATCGCCGCTCGGCTCCTGGAACGGCGCTGCCAGGCTTTGCAAAAAACGAGGCCAAGAGGAAGTCCTGATGCCAAGGAGAAATCTTATGAAGGGGACGCCTTAGAAGCAGGCTGGCAGTGCAAGGGCAGAGATGGCTGGGAGCTGCAGTCCTTCTGGGGCTGTATCCTGGTTTAAAAAAAGCTTCACGAGGACACACACATACACGCATGCACACATGAGCCTGGGCAGTGAGAGTGCCACCTGCATTAGTACGGGAGTCCCTGCACACAGGCCTGGGAGGACTCAGGGCAGTGACAAGAGAGCTTCCCGTAATGAGAAACACTCAGCGGCTCGTTGCAATAGGTCTGCTAAGGGCCTGGGCAGCAAGCGAGCCTTCCTCCAAACCATCTTGCTGCTAATTATTTTAATAGCCGACCTGCTACTGTTTGAGTGTTGACATGAGATTGCACAAACTGCGATGCTCCAGGTCAGCTTCTAGGTCAGAGCCTTGGGGAAGAAAGCTTGACCGGCAGCAGAGAGACTGAATTGAGAGCTCTCGCAGCTCGCTCAGGCTGGAAGAAGGGATTCGCAGACAGAAAAAAAATGCAATGGGAAGCCCCCGGTTCTGCTACTGGAGACACCTGCATGCTCGGGAAGCAAACCCCAAGAAAGCAAGAACATCCCTCTGTGCAAAGAAGGGGCTGGGGACCTGCAACTGGGGGTCTTCTAGAGACCATTAAGGCAGCGATAGATTTCTTCCAATCTTCACACCCCTTCCTTCTCAAAGCTGAGCTGCATGTAGGAGCCTCACCTTGGCATAAACTATGTTCAGGACAAATATACACTAGCCTCGTTCTTCCGGTCTATGCTCACCGAGCTTTACAAGTGTCATTTATTACCCGAAGGGCAGAGCCAGGGAGCAGGGGGCTGTCCCGCCAGGGCCAGCAGCTGAACCCAGCCATCAGGAAGCTTGTGCCCTGCTCTTGCTGTCAGACAGCCCTGCTTGTTCAACCACAGGAGCCTCTGGCCTGGACGGCAGTGAACGGACTGGGAAGTCCATGTGAGAGGGTCACTGAACCCAACGGATGATAAAAGAGCAGGGTGGCAAGGTAACAGCAGGAGCTACTTCCAGCGAAACCAGAAGGTAACGCTGACCCGGTACCAAGCCGCTGCGTGGTTCAGGCACCATCTCCATGAGAAACCACGGCAGGACAGGTGCAGCTCCTTGGGGTCCACGCTGACGGCAACCCGGACCCAGGTGGATCAGGTTTAGAAAGGGGTTCTGCTGGCGGGGGAGAGGGCTAGGGGATGCGTTTTCATTGCCGGTCTGAATTTCTTTAGAAAGGAAGAAGTTAGGGCTTTTCCTGGCTTGCACTCACCAGGCGTACGACCCGCTGGGACGGACGTGGGAGCCAGGGCTGGACTATCCTACCTGCTGGCTGTGCAGCACCATACACCTAACCCACATCCTTGGTCCCCATGTGGGAGGCAGCTAAAAGGGGAAACAATGCACAGCATCCTCTCTCTCCTCCTCCCCAAGCAGACTGGTAGGCAGAGACGGGGAACACAGTCTTCCCTATAGGCATCCATCGCTCTGCCCCATGATGCTGTTTACACTCAACTCCTCTGACCATCACCCCCACCCGAAAACCATTCAGCTTTGAGCAACAAGGGCGCAGGAGCTACCTGCTACTGCTGCTACCAGCTAGCTCTGCAAGTGTTTTGCAGGATCAGTGTCACAAGGGGAGCACAGCCTTCGGGGGAAGGTGAACAATCTCAGTTGGGCTGAGATTTATATTCGTCTCTTTTATACTATTATAAGGTTCGCGGGCCAGGGAAAAATCTCTTTGTTTTGGGTCTGTGCAACACCTACCATGACTGGGGTCCCTAGAGGTGCTCCCCACTGTGTACAGTAACAGTCAGATGCCTCTCCCTGCCCCTTTCCAATGTCTGAAACCACTGTCAAACCTCTACTGCTTTTATGTAGATGTAGGAGACAGATGGAGACTCGGGATCCAAGCCTTCCTGAGCTCGCTGAGGATGCCTGGGATGGATGTTGGCTCCCCAGAAGCCCACTTACATGGCATCCACCACTCACACACCCCCATATGCACCGCTTCGATGACCACCAGCACTTTTTAAAAAAGGATACGGCTCCCCACCAACAGCGCCCTGCAACTCTGGCTCTTTAGAGAAGCTCCCTCCATGCCACCCTCCCAACGTGCTTGTTGGAAAGGGGCGATCTTGTCCATCAGGTCAACTTTCTGTGCCTCAAAAAGTTGCGTTTACCCTAAAATTCGCTAGAAACTTCACAAATAAACCAAGCTCTACAGTTTTTACCTTCTGATGGGGCAGGTGAAGCCTGGCTTTGCTGCTTCTCCCGAACGCAGGGAGACTGCCCCGGGCTGTGTTCTGTGAGCAGTATTTTCAGTTCATTATTGCCCTCAAGTGGTCACGATCCAATCTCCCCCCCAGCCCTCCCAGGTTCGAAAGACAACCTGAGGATCCAGGGGGGGCAACACCGACATTTTCGAGGGGGTGAACATACAGACCTGGCTGGAAGAGACTCTGGAAGATCCGTGTTGGGTTTTGCAACACCGGAATAGCCGCCCTTACAACGTGGTCCCAGGACCGGTGAGAGAAGTCTGAGGACTGATCAATCAGTTTGCACGGAAGAAACCCACCGATTTCGCTTTCCACCCCACTTCCAGATTAGCTTAGGGGCGCAACGTTAGGACAGGGCGAAGCAAGGAGACTGGGAAGGCACGCTAGACAAGGACCCGTCACTTCAAACCCCGATTCACATGAAACCGAGTCAAAGGAACAAGGAAATGAACAAAAAAAAAAAAAAAAAAAAAAAAAAAAAAGAATTGAAAAGAAACTCGTGAAAGGAAAATTAAAGAAATGAAGTGACTGGTGAAAAGCACCAAACAAAACCGAATGGCATTAACATTTTGACACTCAGCAAGCCGCTGCTCCAAATGAGGTGAGAAGGCGGACATTATCGGCCATTTTGGCGAGACAGGAGTCATTCCGTCTTACTCCAAAATGAGGACGGGGTAAGGGAAAGGGTGCCAAAATAATGTGCAGCCTCTACGTTATTAGTGAAGCTTAGATTACACCTGTCCTCCCCTCCCAAAAGGTCGCTTCTCCCTGCCCCCTGCGCTCTCCGTGCAGCCGCCTCTCCCTCTCTTTCTCTCTCTCTGTCCCCCTCTCCCCTCCCTTCTCCCTCTCCAAATCCAAATTGGAGGTTTGTTCTGCTGGGGTGAGGCTGGTTGGGTTCGGATTTCCGACCTCCGTCCCTCCAGAGGACAAGGAGTCTCCCCTCCTCCTGCCCAATCTCCTGCCTAATTTCTGCTGGTGCTAAATTAAGAAAAGGACACCAATAAGGAAACCAGACCGTGATCTGGGTTGGGACCGGAGGAAAAATTTGCAATTGCTACCTTCCCAATCAGCGTGATTATTTTGCCACTTTCATAACGTGTCAGTCGAGTGACAGGCTGGCTGAACATCTCTGGTCTTTTTTAATTTTTCTTTTCCTTTTACATGATTGAATAGCAAGTCGTCTAAGCCCAACTGATTTCCAAGCAGCGCTGTTGCGGCTGCCGTAATATTAGACGCACTTTTTTTTTTTTTTTTTTTAATTTGACAAGGTGTAATCTAATTTTTTTCCCCTAAAACAAAGAGAACAGCGATGCAAAAGGTGTAGGAGACACAGGCAGGCAGAGATTTCGAGATCAGTACAGCACAGTGTTCCTGCAAAGTGCCCTCTATAGATAGAGTTTTTGTTTCCAGTTGCGGTTCTTGGTGCCCTTGAGAAATCCTTCTGCAGAAACACAGCAAAGTCAGTGGTTTGCTTTTTTTTGTTTTGGTTTTTTGGTTTTTTTTTTTAAACTCTAGAATTTCAGAGCTGAGGACACCCCAAACGTGTACAGGGCGCTCCCCCTTCCTTGGAGGCGTTAGGCGGGCCTGCGAGAGCAATGTTAATCGTCATTCCCCCTCCCTGAATTCCAGCATTAATGGGATTCTGGAAGATGGCATGAAAGGGGGTCTACAATGAGGTGGCGGTCTTCTCGAGGGGCGCTACCTTCCCTTCCCCTCCACCCTGGATGGGAACCGGATTATATTAATGCTATTATGGCATGGACTTAAGATGCTCAGGATTTTAGAGTCTGCATGAGCATCCTGCTCCAGAGTCGCGCCCTGACGCTGCTCTTTCACTTCTAGAGCACAACTGCCGTATTCCCCCGTGAGCCTTGACTGGAAGCGCAGGGATTTAGCAGCATCCTCCAGGCCTATCGAGGGACATCGGTAGCTGCGGGCCGCTCTCGCTGACTCGAGTCGTGCGTGACCCCAACCTGCCCACCTCTCTACGAAAGGGGGCAGCGATTATTTTTTAATTTATAATTAGTTTAATGTGTTTGTTAGATGGTATTTCTCGAGCGACGCTGGGTTTCAGAGCGTCCAACCCAGCTCCGAAACGAGCGGTTTTTTTAAAACGGCCTTAATGTGACTGTTACCTATTTAATCCCTGGCTTGCTTTCATCTTTAGTCTCTGAGCAACTTGGTCTTTTCCTAGGACCCTGAAGAATATTTGGAACATTCTCAGCAAAAACCAGATTGCAAGGCTGGACGGATTCACCGAAGTTGAGGGCTGGACGGGACCTCGCGAGATCATTGGGTCCAGCCCCCCCACACCCCTGCTCTGGGCAGGAAAGAGAAATAACCCTGGCAGAGGGTGCGCCCAGCCCCTAGTGTCAGCGACCGGGCTGCAGCTCTGCTACCACCTACCCTACTTACGCTGGAAGCAGAGGAAACACGCATGCATTGTGCCGCTTTTCAACACCTGCAGTTGCACCAGGCTTGCAAAGGGCAGAGCAACAGGATGAGTGAGGGGAAAAGGGCTGGGGTTACCCCTATGGCACCGCAGCTGCTGAAGAGGCCACCAGCTGCCAAGCCTTAGGGAAGTTTTTGGAGATGCTCAGAGCTAAGCAATTAACTTCTCCCAAGACACAGAAGTGTAGCAGTGATAGCTTCGCATGTCCAGAGGTTGCTGAAGCCTTGCTCGTGGCACGCCCTGATGTGCCACCTGGCTTCCCTCATCGTTGTTTTACAAGAAAAGGGCTTGGAGGGACTTCAAATCCTGACATGTAATACTCCTTCCCGAGCCAAACAAGAGGCCGCTTGGATCGAGACAGTCTGTCGTACGTCCTCATCTAGATTGGGCCGCGGACAATGGCGATTTGTTCTGTTTTATGTTAGGCACGGCCCTTCGGCTTCAGGCACGTTATCAACCGGCAGAGCCTGGGATCTTTTGCTTTTTGGCTCGGTTATGCTTTGGGGAAGTGGCCGTCAGACGCAGTCTACCCTGGTTTTGTCTCCCAAAGGCGAATGGGCGCTCCAGCCCATACGGCCGTGATCCAAACACTGTCAAGCTCCAAGACTTCTCTCTCCCCATCCCGCCTGAGCTTGCAGACGTGCTTCCAAACTGTCCCTGCAGCTGCCCTAGGATAAGCTCCAGCACGGTGGGATCCCCATCAGCTGCAAGGTGAAGAGGCACTCGGCTTGCAAAAAAACTCCCCTCCCACCATCATCCCAATTTGGCCATGTGGAAGGCCTGATACAAAGTCCACCAACATCAATGGAAAGACCCCCATTGACTTTGCTGAGCTTTGGATCATCCCCTTATTCTCCGTCACTAAGGGCCAAATGTGTGTCTAAGGAGGCAGCCGCATCTGCAGGGATTTTCAGAAGTGCCGTAGCAGGGCAGACCCCCTCCCCGCAATCTCAAATCAATGGACGCTCTTAGGCGCTTTTGAATCTCTCTGCCTTTTAAGTGCCTACCCTTTGAAAATCAGGTTTTAAGTCACAGAATATCCAAATATTCTTCAGTGATCCCAGGCCCTTCTGGAGCCCTGCCTCTACTTCCTCCCCGGAGCCTCCTCCAGAAATGCATCCTGCTTTCTCCGCATGAAGGAGCCTGAAGGAGCATCTCCTCAGAGACTTTAGCAGATGTTCACGGGCTTGGATCACTAGGGCCATCAAACCTGACCGCCCGCTTAATGCTGGCCAGAGACCCTCACTTAGCGATTTCCATGGCCAGCCTGTTAGCCCCTCGCTGAGTTTGGGTTTTAGGTAGATGTCCTGCCCCGATGCACTTGCCAAGCCTCACTCCACTGCCTGGCGCCCGCGTCGTTTTTAGCTTTATTTTATGGCTGTTATTATTGGAGCTTAAAAAAGGATTTAGGCCTAAGAGCTTCTCGGATCACCTTGGGTCTGCGTAACCTGTCACGCTGGAGAGCAGCCAAGCGATTCCACCCTTGGCAGGGCCAGGTGGGCACATTAGAAACATTTTTATCAAGACCAAAATAAATACATCCATAAAGAAAGTGTATAAAGCCCTTTTTAGCGCATCTAAGCCCTTACACTCATGCACCTATTCATGAAGGCAAATTCTGGCATTAGTGGCAATCGTAAGAGGGGCTGGTAGCCCTGGGGAGGAGGGAGGTGGGATGGGGACTTCTCATTTCAGGCTCTACCCTCTCTGCTGTTTTTAATAGATATTTTTATAGTGGATTTTTTGGTTTTTGGGAGGTGGCGGGGGGCAACGGTTGGAATTGAAAGAGCCACAGCTGGCCACTTCAGAAAGACGTGGGCAACAACGCAGCATTTCTGAGTGGTATTCTTGTACCTATGGGTGTCGGAGGGAAAAGAGGGGGGAATTACCAGCACTGAGGGTCCGAGCACTGAAATCTCAGCATCTTAAGAGAAGGAGAAAGACAAACAGAGAGAAAGAGAGAGAGAACGAGAGAGAGAAAGAGAGAGACAGATACTGTGTCCATACTGCACTGGATTTCTCAAAAAAAATCACACAGCTTTAAGACCTGTACGCTAGGAAAGCCACTGCCTGGTCTGGTATTGTGGAACAAGGCCTAGTGGGGAGGGGAGCTACGGACAGGGGAGAGAAGAGCAGTCTGGTTGGTAAAGGCCAAAGCCCCGGGGGATTATAGCACAGTACAAAACCTACCAGCCCGCTCTTCCCCGGGGTTGGCCGGGGGGTGTGCATCCCCTTATACGGGGATGTGTAAGGGATTAATGGGGGGATGCAGGGGAGGGGAGCAAGGCTCTCAGGACAACATTTTCCAACCAGAATATGCCGCTCGGGGGACGGCTTGCGGTTCACAACAGAGACTGAGCGGCCAGACTTGTCAAGCCAGCCTCCCTGGAGCGTCCCTCTGCCGCGCAGCCTGCCCACGTGCCTTTGGAGAAAGAGGATCTCTCCGTCTTGGGGTCAGGTCCACGGTCCTGAAAGTCAGCTCCAGGCACGAGCTGGTTAAACAAGTGGGCGAGGGGTGAAACCATGACCTCTGGCCACCCCCCCAGCGGACAGCCCTGCTTGCCTTGGCATAGTGGGGTCCTCTGCGAACAAGGGTGGCGTGCGTCTCTGATGAGAGCCACCACCCCGTGCGTGCGTCGAAGGCAAGAGCTCAGCAGGGTTGATCTCTCCGTCTTGGGCTGCAGGTACTAGCTCCTATGTGGAGGGACTCTAGGGCATCGTCAGTGGGAAATGAGGAGGGTGTATAATGGCAAGGCCCTTGGAGTAGGAATCGGGTCCTATTTTGGGTGCGGGGTCTATGGTCCGGGGACGACAGGGAATAGGTTGTTCTAGTGAAATGATGCGAGAGAGAGAGCGAGATCCATCGGCACCACCACCCAGGGTTTCCTACTCTTGCCTCCCCCTCCCCAAAAACAAAGGTGGCCCCCCGTTACAGCGCTTCCACCGCCAGGAGTTAGAGCTGTGTGACTCCTTTCCTCCGAGGGGGGGTCGGGGAGTTCAGTTACCAACGGGGGCAGGAACACTGGCTTCTCACAATGCGTTTGGAATAAATTGCAGCACAGCATAATCAATCCGAACCGAAAGAGGAAAATCAAGAAAAAGCAAAAAATCCAAAAGGAGAAACCAAAAACAAATCCACTCGAAAGAAACCAGAACTGGAAAATAAATGTCATATATATTTATCTATATAGGAAACCAAAAAAAAAAAAAAAAAAAAAAACCAAAAAAAAGAAGAACTAATTGAAAAGAGTGGCATGCAAAGAAGATCGTTACATTCTCCTTTCATGCACCAGGCCCAATGTCCAAACGGCAAGGTAACCATGACGACAAAAAAGTGCAAGAACTCAGCAACATTACCAAAGGATGCATAGAGAGGCCCACAATGCAACTCAACTCATCTCGGCGAGACCCGGGAACGGGCGGGTCTCGCTCATCTTAAAGATTTCTTGCTTTTTCTCTTTTTTTTTTTTTTTTTTTAATTTTTTTTTTTCTCTTAAGAATGTAAAAATGTGGGTAAAGAAAGTAAAAAAGAAAAAAACCACACCAACCTTCTCGTAGCTCTGAGGGATGTTAAGGGGGTTTGATGCGGAACACAATGACATGAGGAGAAGAGAAAAATAGGGGAAACACAGAGAGAGTAAAAAAAGGCCTTCTCAAGGCTGTCAGCTGCAAATTGATTGTTTTTTTTTTCTCTTTTAACCAAAATGAAAAGAAAGAAAAAAAGAAAGAAGATAGTAACGACCCTTTTTTTTTTTTTTTTTTTTTCCTTTTTCCCTTCCTTCCTTCCTTCTTCCCCCTCCCATCCGAGTTGAAGGGCTTGTTTCGGAGCATCCAAGCTCTGCGAAGCGGTCAGATTGCATACAATCCAAATTCAGCACCCAACGGAGGGGCCAACCCCACCAGCGAGCTCGCACCTTCATAAGCCTGGCTGAGGTTTCGGGAAGGGGAAGTGGAGATTAGACCAGGCAGAGTAGACCTGGGTGTAAAGCTGTCCCCCCCAAAATTGGACAACACCCCCTTACCCTCCCCCCAGCTTGTCTGTCTCCCACCCCTACCACATCCCACTCCCCCCAACTTTGCTGGCGCTAATTTTCCAATGCAGGCCTGACTTTAAAAAAAAAAATTAAAAAAAAAATTAGAAGAAGAAAAGACATTTCCTTGCAACGTTAAAACTTACAACTCCTATCCCAGGTATTCTATAGAGACAAGCATGTTATGGGAGAAACATGTCAATTGGAAACACAAGCATGTTCGAGACTTTTTTGAAACGAAAACGGGGGGAGGGAGGGGGTGGGGGGAGGTCGGGAAGGGGGAAGTACGTGAACTCCCCCCAAAAGCGATGGAGTTTCGGGACTTCGTTACCTTTCCGCAAAGTTAACACACAAGAAACAAGGGATTAAACAGCATGAAACCACCCAAACCACAAGCCGAGCTCTCTTCCACAGTGTTTTTCTGCACCCTCCAGGCCAGTTCATGCTGGGTTTGCCTATTAGAGAGGCCTCAGAAGCACACAGGTTATTTTTGGTACGGCGATGGCCATCTACCTGGACCTGAGATTCATCCAGGGAGCGTGAAAAGGAGCTCTCGAGGATGACAGCCGTTGGAAGTTGGCTAGCTTTCACCGCATAAAGGTGGGGAGTTTGGGAAATAAAATACCACCAATAAAAACACATTTCTTAAAAAAACCCATTTAGCCCTTGTGTGATATCACATTCCCAGATTTATGCTCCCAACGGTGGAATTTCAGAGCTCAGACAGCAGGGGAGAATTCCAAAACGCAATTTTCCAGCTGGCCACAAAAGCCTCTTTAAAAATTTAGCTTGGGAAGATTAAATAATTAAAAGCCTTCTCTCCATGTGCATGTGATTTAGTGAACGTGAGACACAGAGAGAGACAGAGAGAGAAAGAGAGAGAGAGGAGCGTACACAAGAGCATGGGTCTGCGTTTAACTGCAGCGTCAGCATGGGTGGGGGGGTTTGCGCTTCTGAGGCCACATGAGATGAAAATGGGAACAGTTTGCTGGGATGCAACATTTGTTTTTCCGGTGGTGGTCTTAACGGGAGAGGGGCAGGCCCTGCTCTCCTTAGCAAAGGGATCTGCTGCGGGAAAAATATTAGTCCAGAACTACACCGAAGAATATGCCCCGGGTCCGAGGGCTTCAACCACACGAACAGCAAAGAAAAGGCAGGGGTCACTGACCCAGAAAGGACTAGAGGAGGACCTCAAGTGCGGGGCAGTACCCTGCCTTGCCCAGCCCCACGCTGCTCTGGAAAGGGGGCTCACCCACCGGCTGCACGGGGGCAGGATGGCTACGCCTGCTTTGCCCGTGCTCACGTGCCCAGGCAGGCAGTGTGGGAGCCGGGGGTAGGCGGACTCTGCATCTTCTGGATGGAAACAGCGCCATGCCTCAATGCTCCCCTAAAGGGGACTGGGCGAGCTGGGATTCCCCCTGTGCCTCACTGCAGGTGCAGTCACCCATCACGTGCTGTCCCCGAGCTGGGCGAGCAGATGGCTCCCACCCCAATGCTCCCCTTCAAGGGAGAGCAGCTCACCCCAGGGAGCTGACAGCACCTTCCCCTCTTCCAGAGGTCACCCAGCTGTGCCGAAACTGTCCCGCTTCCCCCAGGGAGAAGCCTTTATGAGGACGGCAGTAACCTCAGGACTCGCTCTGCATCACAGCCTGATCCCTCCTCTCTCGGCCGATGAGCTGGTGATGCTCTTGGGCCAAACGCCCAGGGCACTGTTGGGATCAAAGCCGGTCTGGTGCTGAGGACTGGGTCTCTTTGGGGTGGGGGCTGTTTCTCTCTATGTGTTTGTGTGGTGCCTGGGGAGTTTCAGGCATTGCAGGAACATCAGTGAATGGCAAGAGGCCTTCGTGTTGCTGCTCAGGGTGCAGTAGTAAAGAAAAAAAAAAGGGACAAGAGCCATCCATCCATTTTGGGGGTGGGAGACAGCACAAGGCAGAGCTGAGCACCGCTGAGGTGGGCAACACTGCAGCTGCCACTGCCTCCAGCGCCAGGGGGACCCAGCCAACGGTGGAGAGCCCTGGTGCTCGTTTCAAGAGGTCCTCTCCCTCCCCGAGCTCAGCAGTACGGCGTAACGACCCATCTCAACATCAGCGCCTCCCCCTTGCTTTAAGAAAGGCTCGGATCAAACGGCAAGGGCAAAGCAAGGCCGCGGGGCAGATTTGCCAGCGTTCTGAGCCGAGGCGCTCCCTACCTCTCACGTAAAGGTTAGCGGGTGACGAGTAGCGCACCCCGGCGCTGTTGCTGGCCACACATTCATACTTCCCCTGATCCGTCTCCTCGCTGCTCTCGATCTGCAGGCCACCTGGTGGGACAGAAGAAGACGGCAGCAAAGGCATTATTAGTCGCAGAGTCGGTAAGAGGAGGTCTGGCACCAAATCTGGGTTTTTCCCCAGGAACTGAACACTGGGCCAAAGGCCTTGAGCGTTGGTGCCAAGACTTAACTATTCTCACAGCTGGTGGTCCCAGGCAGGGGCACTGCTGGACCTGTACCCCAATGCAGGTCCCCAATCACTATCTGCAACAGCAGCACAAGCAGTATGAGCTCTCCCCAGCTGCCCTGCAAATTGGCATCCACCCTCACCTGAAGCAGCCATTTCTCAAGGGGGAGAGGAAACTTTCATGTGCTGTCCTGGTCGCTGTTGGGTCTTGCTTGTATAGAAATACTAGCCTCAAAGAAAGACTAAAAGAGCATTTGAAAAGCACAATGCCCATCAGTGAATGCTCCCAAGGAAAAACTCCAATAATGCAATATTTAATAAAGGTCTCCAGGTTGTCGCTGCACTGGCCTACAGGCAAAAGGAATCAGGGTTTATGGTGGAAGTGATCTTTTATTAGACCAGCTATCCAGTGATCTGGGGGCTGGACCCAATGATCTCGTGAGGTTCCTTCCAGCCATGAAACCTAGGAACTAGATTTTTGCAAAGAAGGGTGTTTGTGTCCAAAAGCTTGCAATTAGGTTTTTTGTTGTTGTTGTTGCAAAAATCTTGTTGGTCTAATAAAAGAGATCACCTCTACCATGAGTCCTGATATTTAATGAACTTCTTTCTTTTCTTTTCTTTTTTCCTATCGGATTGGTCAGCCCATCTGACCAGCCAATAAAAATAATGGCTGTTCTTCAATCTGTAAATGCTTTCAGTTTATGAGAATATGCTCTGAATCCAGACTAAGCACTCCTATTATCAGCTATTTAAAGAACAGACACGCACAATTATGCAGCATGCGCTAAACAGATGAAAATCACCTCTGTCTTTTACCTGAGAAGGCTCCAGGTCTGCAAAACTCCACTTCAAGCACACGTTATAGAAATAAACCAATATAATATCACTTTTTGTTTTGCATATTATACTTGGTTAATCACAGAGATGCAGACAGAAACCATGGCCCTACAATATTTTTGACTCTCTGAGAAATCCCTGCTTGGTTTCATAAGGCGGACAGGGTCCTAAACGAAAGAGGGGCAACTGGCATCAATGTCAAGTGCCGATTCTTCAGGAAAGAGAGAGTTGACGTGTCTGCACGCCAGGCAGATGCCGTGCGTCTGTGAGTGCATGTGGAGAAGCAAGCGTGGTGCGTACAGAAGGGGAGTGGAGGGCGTGAGCGTGTGTGCAAGAAAGAAAGGGAGAGGGTATTACTCTTGCTAGGGCTCCTTGCATCTGGGCAGCTCCCAAACACAGACCGAGTAGGATTTAAAAAAACAAAAACAAAAACAAAAAACCCCCAAAGCTAAATCTCAGCAAAGAAACCGATGGGCATTCCAGTCCTGAAGAGCAACTTGAAAACCAAACGAGTCAGGAGTTTCCCATCGAGACTTCAGCTAGGCAGGTTTTGTACAGAAGTAAAAGCAGGGGACGCCGTGTTGTGTGCGAGCCTGGCAGGGAGGAGGAGGAGGCTGGGCTGAGTGGGTGTTCGTAGGAGCTTTTGTTCATTCGGGTGAATTTGTGGGCCGGTTCCACTCGTCCGAGACAAAAGCTTTATTTGGCTCGTGGTGGTGCCCGTATGAACGGGGAGCACGGAGGGAGGCTTCAAACCGAAACCCTGGGCCAGCCACAGAAAGATGCAGCTGTCGGCTGCAATGGACTCCGGGGTCTTGTCTACATTATGGAAATAAAGCCCCATTCATTCTCCACCCATGCATCTTCACTGGCACTAGCAGTAGCAGAGCTGAATGCTGACAGGCCCGGCTGAAAGCCATGTGATAAAACTGCCCCGGTGATCAAAACACCCTGCCTCCAGCTCCTGCTATTGATTTGACTCGGGAAGAACTATGGGGTTTGAAATCTCCCTGTGTAGATGCAGCCAAAGTGAGAAGGGCCTACAAGTGACACCTTGTATGTCCCAGTGGATCTACAGGCACCGCGTGCTGAGGTCCCAGGGAACTGCAAACGCTGCGGCTGGTCAACCTCCCTTTGAGCTCCTTTCGAATGGTGTAGGCGGACTGTGGAAGTTACTTACCAAGGATACAGCTCCCAGAAACACCCGAGATCAGAGGGGAAAAGGAAGGCTCTGATACTACACAGAGCAGGGCACTGGGATGGTGAGTGCCAAGTCCCTTCACCATCAGTGCCAAGCCCCCTTCATCAACTTAGTACCAACCACGATGCGGCCCTGAGTGGCTACCAAACTGTGACAGCATTTAATGCCAGAAATGCACTTCCAAGCCCTGGACAGATCAGCTCTTCCACCTGCACCATTCATTTCACGCAGCAGCAACTGAGCCGTGCGTTCGAGAAACAAGAGGCAAATCCACCCAGCGGACAGAGACAGACACGGGCGCCGTATTTACGATTAGGGCAGACATCGAACAGAAATAAAATATCCAGGGAGGTGACGCAGGACAGGAAATGACAGCAACAACCACGAGCTTTGGGGCCAAGCACAGATCACACAAAACAGGAATTGAGTGGAACTGAGTGGAGAGAGTGGGGTGAGTGAGAGAGTGAGGTCTCTTACCTCGGATCGGAGTACCTTCTGCAAGGAAAACAAAAAAGAAGTGAAAGGAGTGAAAAAAAAAATGAACACACCTGGGCTGCCAGTGGGAAAAGGACCCAAGTCAAGGAAGACGGTTCCCAGCAGGACAACTCCTAAGCTACCTGCTGTCATTTTTAATTAAACGGGCAGACTGGAGGGGGAGAGGAGAGATGTTCTTTGCAGAGCAATCCAATCCAGCTTGTTTAATCATACGCCAGGGACCTCTGCTTCGAAGTCCAGATGCTGGCTAAATTCATGATCCCACCGCTGGTCAGAAGGGACAGGACGTCTCCAAATTCCCAGCTCCACGTAAGCCAGCGTTACTACCTGCCACTGATACCCGTTGACGAGCCTGGGTTCATCCTCCTACCCCTACGGGCACATGGATTGGTGTTATCGCCCTGTTATCTCAGGCAAGGAGACCGAGACCTGTTGAAAGGAAGTGATCTGCCTAAAGTCGAATGCCATGCCCGTGCTAGGGATGCAATTAGGGCACGGAGTTTCCCATAATGCCCTTGTTTGGGGTCCCAAGTTATACCAGGAATGACTCTGTGGGGTCTGCAGAATAACGAAACCAGGCAGCTGGAGGCTGGAAGAGCTGGGGCTAAGAAGCGAGGCCACGCCACTGCTCACATAACCAGGAAGCACGCAGAGGGGTTAGCCACCGCTTCCAACCCAGGGCAGTTGCTGGTCAACCGCCCTCCAGCTCCTTGCCCCGGCAGAGCCCAGCGTGACCTTTCTGCCTGCGCACAGGTCCATGACAGAGGGAGTAACATCAGAGCCAGTGACCCACCTGAGCCCTGCCCATTGCTCCCCCTTCCCCCCTTGACGAACTGCCACCCTCTCAATGTTGCTGGAAACCATCTTCCTTGGAAAACACGGAGGATCGTTTTCTCCGCTGGCACTCAGATTTTCTGCACAGCTTAGTAATGTTTTTTACCCCCATCCTGAAAACAGGGCCGATTCTGCAAATCCCACTGCAAACTCTCCCTTACCACAAATAGGATGGCTTCTCAGTGACTGTAATAATACTCTGCCATTTTCCAGTGCCTTCCAGCCAAAGATCTTATAATGGTTCGCAACCCACCCCAAATCAGGTACAGCAGTATTATTACCCCCATTTTACAGATGGGGAAACTGAGGCCCAGATAAGAACATCGCAGAGGGAAGTCTGCAGCAGAGGCAAGGACAGGACACAGGGCTCCTGACTGTCCATCCACTGCCTTAACCACCAGACAACCCCTTCCTCCTCATCCTTTAGCCTCACTCATCTTACCTGCCTTGTGGATGCACCAATTTCAGGATGGAAGGTAAAAAAATACATATATATATATATATATATTTATTGACTGATTACATCTAACCATTATTTAATTATTTCCAAAGGGGACGAGGGAAAAGAAGTGTTATATTGTTAGGCTATTAGAGTCTAGTTAGAGTCAACGTCTAGTTAAGAGGTTAGGTCATTTGCTAGAGAGAGAGGTTAGCATCTAGTTAGGGTTAGGAACTAGCTAAGGTTAATAAAGCGGGTTGGTTAGCTGTCAGGGCAAAGGTTGGAGAGAGAGCGCGTGAGAGAGAAAAAAGGGGAGGAGGAGCATTTACTCGGACTGATCTCCACGCAGGAGCGGATGGACAGGTTTTAAAGAGAGCGAGAGACAGACAAAGCAGCGGAGGGTTTCAGATCAATTCAGTGGAAATCACAACAGCCTCTGATACATCCTTCTGTCTCAAGACGAGAGCGAAAATCTGCCATCTGTGACAAAGCTGGGCCGAGGCTAACAGCAGTGGGTGGTAGAGATATGGAGACCCCGGTATCACCCTCCGCTAAATATAAGTGGGAGCAGCCGCACGTTAGGGAGCACCTTGGAGGCTGGCTCTGCTCCGCTCTGAAGGTCTGCACAGGAGAAACGCTGGGAAGCAGGACCACGCATGGGTGGAAGGTAGGGCCCACACTCCTGCCTTCTTGAAATACTGCAGCTTTGGCTTAGTACCCGTTTGCCCCAAGTGTCACGATACCCATGGGGACAGGTGACAGAGGCTCCAGTGCTCTTGGAAAAGGGAGTATGCCAAGCCATGCCGTGCCGCCCTTAGCATCCCAACGCTAACTGGGTGCCCAAGGAGTCCGTCTGGGAGGGCCAAAAATAGTTTCCAATGGGTCCCACCCCTAGAATGGATGAAATTTGGACCAAAAATGAAAGAGTAGGACTATAAGGAAACAGCAGTAGCCTGAAGGGTTGCTGGGACACAGATGGTAGATTTTCACCACTGGAGTTTCACATCTAACTAGGTCTAGATTCAATTGCAAGAAGCTGATCGACTCTCAAATGGCCCGGTGCATCCCTGGAGATTTCTCAGGGATAGTAAGTCAGACAGGGAGAGGGCTGCCTTTCATCAGGGCTCAGGAAAGAGGGCAGCTGGGTGCTTGGAGACCCCCGCAGTGGGCCAGGAGGGGGTCACGGATCCAATTTTCAGCAGGGAGCTCCAGGTGGGGGTGCCCACTTTCTACCTGGTAATGGACACATGCACCTTCCCTGAGGACGGGGCTGTGCAGCACTTCCGGAAAAAAGCAGGCCGGAGGCGGACAGGTTAAGGACCCCTTCCACACTGGCTCTTTGCAAATCCCCCAGCCTGTCTAGCACGGCATGAAGCACGGAGGTAACACAGGGTAAGAGCATGCAGCCATGGCTCAAGCGGGGAGCCGACTTCTGATGTTCAGGCTGTTTCCCCAGTCTTGCAGGGCACAACATCCAATTGCTCAGGGGCAAGTCATGGAGCTAGAGCCTTAGCCCCGGGGACCAGGCAAGGGAGCAAAGGTGGTCGAACATGTACAGCATGTGCCACTGCATTATGTGGGATCAAAAATGCTGCCATGGAAGGGGTGACCCATGGTGGGGTAGGACTCCTTGCTCACGGTGGCATGCGGGGCCCGCTCTGCCACCGCCTCTCCCTTTGTGCTTTCTAAACAACAGGCTGCTGGCAAAACCCGAGCCCCAAAGTCGGGAGAAGCGGAGGCACCATTGCTATGGTAACACGAGAAAGTGTACCAGCCTTCTGCCAGGCCGCGTGCGACGTGTGTGCCCGCGCCGCTCCCTCCGGGGGTGGAGAGCAGCCTTCCAAGCCCTCCATCAGCAAGCTACCAGGAAGGGCCCTGTGCAGCGTGCACGCCCGCTCCTGCCTGGCGGCTGCGCTCGATGCATCACCAACTGGGACCGGGCACGGGGGAGGAAATGGGACGCCAGTTTGGCCGACGGGTTCCCACCGAGGGTCCTGGCATCTCAAGAGATGGGAGCAATTTGGAAGGGGAATCATTTGCCCACATCCCACCCCCATATCCTCACCCAAAGCCTTGCAATATTTGGCTTCAACTTTAAAACAGACTGTCTGATGGCCTCGGCTCCCCGCACACTCCCTCTTCAGACAATGCCAATAACCCTGTTAGATGTGAAACTCCAAGACCTCCCGCAGGTGTGAACACAATTATCACAGTTCCAGGGTACAAGCTATGGTGTAATTGGGGAATTCCAGGACAACTGTTGCTACGTTACCAAAAAAAATCTATCCAATGTTAGGAGGTTGCAGTTGAGTTATATCTCCTTATACAGATATATTAATTATGAGGAGGAGGATTATTTTCGTAGCCTGCAATGCCCCTGAGGAAGTTCATTAAGAGGGCAGAATATCCCTACTGAAGGAGTTAGTAGAAGAAATGCACAGCATGCCTCTCAAGAAGCTGTTAAGAAGGAATTAGTTTAGAGGGCAAGGGTTACAAATCTGGAATTAGCAGGTTTGTTTCTGGATTGTTTTTTTTTTGTTTTTTTAATTGAACAAAACTTACCAAAGGTCTCTGAATGTTCAAAATAATGAAAAAAAAAAAAACAGAAAAGAAAAATTAAGAAGTTTGTTATAGACAAATATTGAGAAAGTAGAAGACGACACACAAGATACAAAAGGTTTCAATGCTTTTCAGGCTTAAGAAGCTGGCTGCAAAGTGTCTCTTGGTTTCCCCTCCAGGTGGCATTGGTGAGCAAAGGACACCGGCTGGATTTGGAAAAGCCCTGGTTCGGCATACAGTGCTGGAGTGCAATCATCCAACAACATCGAGACACAAAGGTTTACACTCGCGTAACAAGCAGACAATCCTTGGCCCTTAGGCTGAGGTTTCCGACAACTGCTATTGCAACTCGGTACCCAAACTGGGGGGGGGGTCCAAAATCCCAGCTTTTCATTCCTTCAGGAACCCTCATGTTTGTTTGACCCAGTGCTTGTCCAAATTACATTATTCCCAGACACCCAGAAAGTGTTAGGGATGGGGGGAATGATGTGAGGTGGAAAAATGCATCTACAGGTTACGTCCTTCAGTTCAGATGACTTAATTCTCCGTCTCACTGAGGTCCCTCTGCTCTCTGGCAGTGAGTCCAGAGGCAACATAGACCCAATTTAAAGTTCTTTGACACGTGTAAAGCCAGAGATGGGTAGAGCAAATTCAGGGGAAATAAGAGGCAGATTTGGGGCATAACTACCAAATGCAGTGTATTTCCAGGTGTGGCACGTTATGCAAATTGTTTAATGAGCTATTTTGGATGCGCACAACTAATCTGCATGCAGCCACAAACCCAGTCTATTAAAATGATGTGGGTTTTGTTCTGGGGAAGGGAAGTCCTGGTGCACTCATCTACAGGGAAGCACCAAGGCCAGTCTCTAACACGCACGGCATTTATCATCTCTAACGTGGGCCGAACTCCCCAGGGCACCTAAGTCTCCGCGGCCCATGAACGAGCACACGGGCGACTGCGATACGTGGGGGTGAACTTTCAGTCTGGAACCGGCAGCTGAACCCCACTACACTTCTCTTTCAGATGGGAGCTACCAAACACCCATTATCTGGCAATAACTTCGCATCTCTACTGAGCTGGGCTGGAGTCACAGTGATGACCTGCAGGCACAAGGCTCTGAAACTCATTAGCAATGTCCTGAGGCATCCAGCACCCTAATAAGGGTTAGTGCTACACTTTAGAGAGCAAAGTCTGTTTTCTGGAAAGATAAGCATGTTACATTATGTCCTGACATTTCTGAAGCTCGCACAGGCAACATCTCCCACACACTGCACTCAGTCCCAAGCATATACTCAATCTGATGCACTCTGAGCTTAAAGCGACAGCTCCCAGCACACACATTTAAAATACAGGATCCTAAAAATATAGTAATGCTACATCTAGGTATAGCATTAACACTTATTAGGGTGCTGGATGCCTCGGGACATTGCTAATGAGCTTCAGAGCCTTGTGCCTGCAGGTCTTCACTGAGACTCCAGCCCAGCTCAACAGGGATTCAAAGCTATTGCCCATCTTTACAATGCTAACAGTACTACAGTGAACTTCCTGAGGCCTTTTCATCTGAGAATAGACAAGATCTTCAGGAACAATTAAGCAAGTCTGACAAAACTCTTGTGAGATCTTATCGAGGGTGAACGGAGACACAGGGAATCAGTGGTACCCAGGGCATACAATTTCCAGTGACTTTGGCATCTTGAAAAAGAGGCCACAAAGTGGGTCAGAGCAGGAGTGTCTGGATGCAAACGCTCTGCTCTATGCATTAGACCGAGTCTCTTTCCCAGCGTGGAGGTAGACATGACAGGTTTGTTAAAAAGACAAGAGGGAGATTTCAGTGGTCTGCCAATGCCCTGCTTCGGGAAGGCTGAGGTCTAATGGCGATTCCACCCACAACTCCCCTGGATCAGGACAGGAAGCGCTGCAATTCTAGGTTACTTTTTCCTACTTATGCTAGCAGATTTTTGCATTGGAACAAAGAGACCCATTTCACTTGTAGGTTCAAGCCTCTGTATGCTGAAGCACACGGGTTTTGTTGATCAAGTATGATGTTAAGCCAGCCCACAAAAGCTGCCCTGGATTGGGACCACAGCAAGTTTCAACTTCTGGGTCGTATGGGCGAGCCCGCTAAAGCTCTCCGATTTTCCAGCTGCTACAGTGGAATGTATAAGTTAAGCTTTTCCATTGAAATAATAAACACAAGCGGGCTGCATTTCCAAACATGCCTCATAATTATGGGTGTTCTCAGTTATGATTGCAACATCTTAAAGGGACCTGATGTTTAGAGGGCAAAAAATGCAAGGAAAAGAAAACTAAAGCTTCTGTTCATCCTGGGCAACATTTTCAAAAATAACTTAGTGACTTAAGAGGCTAAAAGCTCACTGACAGGTTGTAAGAGGTTACGTTTCTCAAGCATCTTTGCAAAGCCTATCAGGTAAATTTTGCAAATGCCCTATTCCTTTATTAAAGTAAAATCTGAATTTTGGGCTTTCAGCTAAGAAACCAAGGCCTGTTCAATAAATGCTGTGTTGTTACAGCACTCTAAAAATCAAAGCATATAGAAATGCATCTTTCTGGGTAGGCACAGAGCAATAGGTTGCAAAGCCATCTAACAGGGGAAGGAACAGTATAATTGGAGGGGGAGTCAAGTGAAGAAATGAGCTGTTATTAGTCAATGCTGGCCTCTAGCACCAAAAATCTTTAAACAGACCCTGTGCCAAACAGGACAAAAGGCAATTAAATTGTCATGTTCTTTGAAATTCAAATCTAACATCATAGGAACCAGGTTTGATGATTCTGAAGCCAGGGGAGGTCTGGGCAGAAGCAATTGGCTATTTCCCCCTGGCTAACTTGGAAGATGTCCGATAGTTAGAAAAGGCTCCCCACAAAACAACCCTGGTTCCCACGCTGAATCCTCTGGGCTCTTTCCCCTCCGCTTGCCCTGTCCCCATGCCAGGGAAAGCTCTTATGAACATTCCCGCTCTCTTGGCCAAATATCAGTTCGCTCATCTGGGCAAGTAAACTGAGGGTAGTTCCTGCTAAGCCTAATCAGATAGCTGTGTGCTCTCTAGCTAGGGTTAAACCTAGCAAGTTCAAGTGTGGCAATGTATCTAAAAGGTTTCCTTTGAGAGGAGAAGGCCCCAAAGGCAACTTCACATTTGCAATTATTGGAGAAAGGAAAGGGTTTGGGGTTTGTTGTTGTTTTTTGACTGGACAACATGACAGTGCACTAATCAGTGGCTTTCAAATATATAAGTGCACATGCGCACACACACACATTTTCTATATAGACATACTTACACACCATGTGTACACTGGGACACTGGGTGAGCGTACAAAAGCACTCCTGAAATGTGAACACTGACAAATGCCACGGTAACGCTCACAAAACTTAAAAAAAAGGACAGATGGACGAGCAGATGGGGGAAGACAGGGAACTGACAACAGCAACAGAGCTGGGGTACATCTGTTCGTGGAGCATCATTCGATAGGGCACTGCCACCCACTACCTTAGGTTCACGTGAGAGCGCTTAGCACTGCTTTCTGGTGATGGCTTCAGGAAGACGACATATCCCTAAGGGCTTCGAGGCAAGAAGCATCCTGCAGGAGCCATGCTTCTGCCGCAGATGTGAAAAGGGCCCACGCTAGGTTCAATAGGGCATGGCTCGAGTGGATACCGTCTTGATGGCAGGGCCTGAAGCCCCATGCTCAGCGTTGTCACCTTCTCCTTCTTTACTTACACAGCTCACCGCCAGAGCAGGCAGGCCCCCCTTCCAGGTTGGCAGAAAAATGTTCCAGGAGCATTGCCAAGCGACACGATTCCCCGAGATGGGAACCAGTTTCTTCGCAGAGTTTGCTTTCCTGTCAATCGACTTGGTGGCGGTACAGGCAGCAGGAGAGGAAGGAGGAAACAACCATCACCTACCTCCTACTTTGCGGACAGGCAAGTCCCAAATACCCTGAAGAGCTCCACAGTTTTCCAAGCCCCTCTCTCAAGGGAAAATTAAGAAGTGCTAAGGTCCTAGGTCCACGGGCTGATGGGGTCGGCAGCCACCAGCCACCATTGTGAGCAGAACGTGCTACAGAATCACTCTCTTCCCAGCCATCGCTAGGATTTATTCTCTGGGCCAAGCACCCAGGAAGACCTTACCTGATCTCAGCTGCTTTATCCTCCCATTGCTGGCACTGGGGTCAACAGGCAGAAAATCTTTAAACCAGGTGATCTCGGGATCTGGGTTCCCGCTGGCCGCGCACAGCATCGTGGCTGTCCGTGTACGCTCCACCACCTTCAGCTGGGGCCCCATGTCGATATTTGGGAAGCCAGGAGGCAGCTGGTCCTCTGTGGGAAGAGAGCAAAACCAGAAGGGGTTTAGTTCTTCTGGGATAAAAAGATGGAAGAAGGAGAACCGAGGTGAGGACTTGTCCAGTTCAAAGTGGTTTCAAATCCTGACCCTGAATCCCCCTGCTAATTCTTGGGGTCTTTTTGTGCAGCACCAAACCTTGGAGGCATCAGAAAGCTCCTGCCATCCCAATGATCCAAGGGAACTAACAGACACAGGAGATGAAAATCTCTTTTGGCTGTAGTTACTGGAGGGACGTCTGTAGCAACAGGAGGCAAAGCGCTTTCAGAAGGGGTATGATTTTTAGGTTTATTAATTATGATTGCTGCTGCTCTACAACAGAGGGTAGAAGCAAGAGCTCTATGATAGCTTGCAGAATTTCCTTCTTGCTCTCAAGCTTGCCCTCGAGGCCTTGTCTTAAATATGAACACACAAAGGCATTGCCTTAACTAACTCCTGATAAGCAATGTGAAGGGAAACCCTCAGTGCTCTGCGGTCCTTTCCTCAACCCGCTTGCTCATGTCAACACTACAGTTTGGTAGGATTCACATATTGGCTAATGCCCATGTTTTTCTTGTCCTTTTTTTAATGTCCATTTTTTCCACCAGCATAGCTACAGACCTAGTCTGGTATTAAAATAGTATTATGGTAAAATGGTATTAAAATAAAGGAGCAGTTATCCCATAGAGGAGGAGGAATAACCTATGTGGTTATTAGCAGGGATGCTGGTTTTCTCTGATTTAAAAAAAATCCCCAATTTTCGGATTTAAAAAAGTCTCTATAGATCTCTAATTGAGATTTTATATATATGTATGTATATGTGTATGTATGTATATAGATATACACATACACACACACACACACACACACATATATAAAAATAAAATGGCATCTCATTTTAATCAAGAGAAAATGTGCATTTGGGGTTACTTTTTTTAATCTGAAAATTGGGGATTTTTTTTTTTTTGTTTTAAATCGGAGAAAACCTGTATCCCGGGTTATTAGGCACCATTAATGACACATCCTGGGTAGGGGCTCCACTGGAGTAACTATTCTGATTAAAAATACCACATCCATAGCCAAAATACTTATGCTGGAGGGAGCACAGGCTGGGTATAGGGCAGGTGGCTCAGGGAGGGAGCTGCAGCGATAGCCTGGCCTGGCTTAATACAACATCTTGTACTTACAACCCCGAACCCACCTGCAGGGCAGAAAAAAAAATAGACCTTATCTTACAGTTTAAACTTCTTGCAGAGTTTAGTTAGGGATCAGAGCAGAGGCCTGCACGAAAACTTTGTTTGCAGCTCTGCCACTGAGCTTGTGCTCTGACTTTGGGAAAGTCCTTCTCCAGACCTCTGTTTCCCTCTCTTTAAAATAGGAAAACTGCGAAATCCTTCTTTGATACCTCGCAAGGCTGGGCTGAGATTTTTAAGTGTTTTCAGGCACTCGGGGAAAAAGGAGCTTTGTAATCACTGCACCGTATTCCCTTCCCACCTCATATGTCAACAGGGATTGTGTTGCTCAGTGCACTTTGTACAGCACCTAGCACGCAGGAACCTCAATTGGAGGGTTTAGGAGTCTATCATAGTCATGATGATGATGATAGTAGTAACAACAACAACAGCGATCAGATCATGCCACAAAAAGGAGGCTCCACCCTGCATGCTGATGAACACCCTGGACCCCCGTGAGAATGACGGTCACGAAGGATGGCACGGGTCCCCCCAACCAGCGAGCCCAGCGAAAGCAAAGGAAAGATCTTAATTCCCCCTTTTGAACAGGAATACATACATATATTTAATAATAAGGGACTGAGCTAAACCACAGAAAGCCAGGAAGCTGCGTCCTTAGCTCCGGCTGGGTATTGCTGCGGTCCCCAAGCAGCATGCCTTCTTGCAGATCACACGTGTTGAAATATCCAGGCCCTACATAAGAGTGAGCTCAGGACAGAGATGCACTGGGAATTGCTTTTCCTTTGCCTGCTTGAGTCAGGCTTTTAACGTCTTCCCTTCCCTTCTCTCTCTCTCTCTTTTTTTTTTAAACAGGCAGTGGTATATTGTTAAACAGACAAGCCGCTGGTGCTTGATTGGCTGAAGATGACATCATTATTGATTACCGCTTGCATCCCACTCCCTGGTGATGCTGCTCCACCTGGCTCGAACCCGAGCCCGTTAATTTCACAAACCAATTAATCCTCGGAGAGAACAACCCTCTTGACTGGCAGGGTGCGAGTGTGCGTTTGAGTGTGCGTGTGTGTTGGGGGAGGCCTGGTACAACTATTATTACCGAGTGTTTCTAATTAAACAAAAATGTTAATCTTGCAGCACATTGTGCAGAATTCCTCTGAGTTTAATTAAAACAACTGCGGCTAGGGGCGTGATCAGATTTGAGGATCAGATCGGCAGAGGAAGCATCTCTGAACGACGCGTATTGCACTGATTCAAGTGCTCAGATTTCCTTCCTGCCAGGAAAGTGAAACTGTCTCCGTCCCCGAACAATTGGATTCTCTGTAATAACGCAATTACGGTATCAATTCACACCCCCGCTAGATGTGCCATCCCCCCCACCCGCCCCAAATGGCTTGCCACACCTGGTAAGGAAGAATAGTTTGGATTACGAGCTCCGTTTCTATAAGTGGGCCAAGCATCTCCGAGAACAAAAGCAAGCAGCCTGGAGGACACATCTGGGCAGATGTTTGCAGCTGAATCATGCTGGCTTTGTAGGGAAAGTGCTTTCAGGTGTTACGCTTGCCATATTAGCAGACACTGCTGAGTGCCGTGTTCGTACCTGCTCGTGGATCTGCTGGTCTAAGGGCCTTCCCTGGGGAAAACCTGGCGAATTACCTCAAGGCCAATGAACAAGGTAGCGTGAGAAAGATCTGGTGGGAGGAGAGGGTGCTCCAGCATTCATTTATAATAAATCCTGCCAGAGGACGTGCTCTGTGCCGGGGAAATGCATGGAAGTGGCTCCGGCGCATGCGCTCGCGTGCGTACAGTCATACAAATACAGTAGAGGTCGCTGACTAGCAGGCAGAAGTGATCACAGCCGCCGTCTCCTTGTCGCTCTGGAAGGTGGCAGCGCTGTGTTTGGATAATTAACTGTGCTGGAAATGAAGATGATGAAGAGAGATAAAGCTGGCAACGCTGCCGCTCCCTTCCCTAGAGCCGGCAGTTGCTTAATAATTTAAAGGGGCCGGAGAGGAGTGTGTGCGCACGCATGTGTGCTAGGCACTGAATGCAAAAGCTCTGTGGAAGCAACATGAAGAGTATGCGATCCAGCTCCGCAGAGCCAGGAAATGCCAAAGGGGAGTGTAATGCTCTGCCCGTCTCTAGAGATGCCCAGCCCAGGATCTCTCAGCACTCGATGAGTGAGACTAAGCTAAGCCTTGCGGTACCCGATGCGGTCAGTAGTATCCCCATTTCACAGCTGAGGAACGATGTGATGAATCGGCATGCCCAAGATCACGTAAGCCTTGGGCAGCGCCAGGACCAGAACCCAGGTCCTCCTTCACACGGGCTCTGACAATACCTCCCAAAAACAACAGACGCACGCTCTTTCCAACCACGTCCACGTGTTTTCTCTATGCTGTCATTTTAGCACGAAAATGATGCCAGGGGCCATAGCTGGGTGCTCTTTCCTCACACGCTGCATCTTCTGACTCGAGGTTTAGTTATGGAACCAGAAATGGGAGAGGTTTCATGTTTCTTTGCAGCACTTGGTTTGGAAAAATTGATGAACCCCTGAAGAAAACCAGGGATGGAAGAAGGGAGAACAGTTTTGTAACATTTCTTATAGCAAGTCGTATCAGGCATCTTTAATAATTAGAAGAGAGTTCATCTTTAAATAGCCGTCTCAAAGGACAGCCCTCTTTGGGAAGGGAGGGTTGCAGCTGGTATCTAGCGTGCTGTGCAAGCAGGGGGAGGCAGGGAAATTTTTGTCCCAGGACATTTACTGAACTGAATTTCTGCTATTACTGGATCCATGCAGAGCTAATGGAAGCTTTTTTTCCTCCCCCGGCCTGCATCTATTAACCACACAAAAAGGGAAAACTGCATGGAATTCAACATATCGACCTCTGCAGAGTGAAGAGCTAAGTCAACCCTGCTGGGATTTAATCCTATGGTTCACAGGAATCTAGTCGGGATGACTAAGCCAATTCGCCTCCATCTTGTAGTAGCAGAAAGAAAATCCTTTTGGAGGCAGCCAGAGCAGGCGCTGGAACGAATGGCTACGAAGAGGATAATCAAGTCCTGACTTTCAGAAGCCTCCTGCAAACTTTACACATCGGGCCGGCGCGTGTCCGCAGGAGGGCACGGCCACTGGACGGAGAATGGGTTTCCCCTTGATCCTGCTTCTCTGGCCTGCAGTGCCGGCATCTTCGTATTCTCCTCTAAGAAGCTCTAGAAGAAACAGAGCCGGGAAGTCCTATGGCCAGCGCGATGCAGAGGGTCAAATTAAGGATCACAACGGCCCCTACTGGCCTGCTAATCTCTCCATCCACGTGCGCACGCGTCCTTTGGCTCGCAGCATCTTTCCGCAGAGAACTAACATCCCTGCGTGTCTTCTTCCTTCCCTGTTAATCACACTCTCTCCCCCTCTCTCTGGACCAGGTGAACAGAAATGTTCTCTCCAGGTCCCCAGCCCCATCACTCCTCCTCCCTGCACATCCTTCCTGTAACCCTGCCTGCTCCTCCCAACGCCATATTCTCCCTCTCTCCCCTCCTCTGAGCTCTCATGCCGTCCCCAGCTCCTGGGCACCATCATCAAGCCTGCTGCCTCCTGGTGGTGAAGGATATCGGCAAACAGCTGCACCAGGTGCAGAGCATTTTCCGAGTTCAGGGTGATGCTGAAGATGGAGCAAAGCGAGACCGGGTGCTCTTTGCTGCATATGCATGGCCAGCAGCCATGAATCTCTCCTTTCTGAAAAGAGGGGTGGGAAATATAATCTTCTTAAGGGGGGGGGGAGGGGAATCAAACCAAAACCAAAACAGAAAATCATGCCTGCGACCGAGGAGCTTTGAAGAACGCTACAGACAGGAGACAGGGCGCCTGGGCCGGGCAGCTGCCCCTCTGCACACGCTGCCATGTGCCATGAACAACTCCAACAGCTGGAGTCGACGAGAGCTGAAAGGCACTTCCACAGCCCAGCCGCTGGGTTTTCTTTGCGCTGTGCCTGATCAGCTTGGCAAACGCTAAGGCACAAGCAAGCTGTGGAGCAGCAGTTACTCTGTAGAGCTCCATCAGGGATCGGGTCCTTGGGAAGGGGACCAGAAGAGACCAATAAGTCAACACAGCTGGAGTAAGAGGGTTCGTGGAAGTCGGGTGATGTCCACACCAGGGGTCCATTCCTCAGAAGTTGCTGAAGTTTTCCACGCCCAAGGCTTCTGGTTACGTGACCTATCTTTTGGGCGCAATCTCCAAGCCTCCCGGAGCAGCAGGGGTCTGAACTGGAGCGGTCTATTCCTATACATGAGCCATGGGGATTTCACAGAGTTCTCCAGCCATAATAAAGCATCAGGATGCAGCAACAAGGGTGTCCTCCTTCTCCTCCTGTGCACTAATATGACCCTGTAAATGCTTGTACATGCGCATAGGTTAAACATGCACGCTCATGCGCAGGGCAGAGCTGGTATGCCATGGATTTATTAGCACAAAGCTTTTAACAGCTGGGCCACAGTTTCTTCACTCCACGGTGTGCTCAGGTATCACCTCTGCACATGACAGCTCCCGCTCATCATCTACCTGCACAGCAATCTTATGATGAGCATTAGGTGACCAAAGGTACGTTCCAAGGATGAGAGACAGGAAGGTAAAGAGAAAGACAGGTAGGGGGAAGAGAGGGGAAACGGATGGAGAGAGACAAAAAGGAGAGGGGTGAAAGGAAAGGGGAGGAGGAAAGGAGAGAGCAGAGAGGAGGAAAGGAGACACAGATGCCAGCATGCTATCTTTCAGATTCTCTTTGTGATTGTAGAGGTTAATGGATTCATGCTTTGTCCTTTTAACTCTCCCAGCACTTACAAATGAGTCCAGTGCAGGGTAAAGAGAAGTCAATCTCCGCTGCCTGAAAACCCCGGAAAGGTCAGGAGAAGAATAACTTCAGCTGAGGAGGGGAGGGGAGTAGGGAAGAAATCTATACAACCTACCTCCTGGCTGCTCTTCTGCAACCTGCAGCCCTGTCTGCCTCCCAGGCCTCCAGCTCCTCACCTCTCTGTCTCTCCCTCCACTTAGGTTTCATGATGTGGGCATTTCAGCTGCCCTTGCACCCACCAGCCGGCTGGGTCCTGTCGGGTGCGAGGAGCTGCAGCTGTCCCGGCAGCATGCCACAAGCAGGATGGAGTAGAGCATACGGCCACAGCGCCCCGTTCACTTAGTAACGCGTGCAGGGAGTCGGACAGGCTCCTGTTCTCTGCCTCTAGCTGACACCCGTGTGATGCCAATCCCTGAAGAAGAGCTGTAACAAGGTGTGTAAAAGGAGCCCTCGTCCCCATGGACAGGTGTCAGCAGCTTGTCGTCATCCAACCACTGTGGCTCCTTGTCAGGAGAGAAGGATCTGGTCACTGAGAGAAGCCAGAGGGGTTGCTAGGCTTGGCACAGGAGAAGGAAGACTCTCTCCATCATTCCCAGCAAAACTGAAGCAATGGGGATTTCCTTCTTAGGAGCCAGCACAAAGGCCCTTTCCACAGCAATTGTCACAGCTCTTGAAAACTAAATGGCAGCATGTGCAGACCGAAAAGCTCCAGACACCTCCAGCCACGTCAGGGCAGTCATGCGTTTCCTCACGGGTGCAGAAAAAGCGAGAGCCTGGCTTTTAGATGTGCCAATTGCAGAGACCAACATCTTGTCACGTGCCACTGACAGGCAATTAAGTGTCACACAATACAAAGCACGCGAGCAACAAGGAGACAGGAACAGGAACACCTGTACGGGGCTGGGCATGGACGGGCTGCAGATCTGCGTGTTCTCAAGACAGCTGGCATCTTGACAGCATCAAGGCTACCAGCTGGATGGCACGGGGTTTTCCCTCCCACAGATGCAGAGGTACAGAGCTTTGCTACGTGACCTGTGTTAGGCCTTCATTCATTCCAGTAAGTCTGAGACCTGCATATAAACTCAGCTACACCATTAGGCACTTGCCGACTGTCCGTTCAGCAAAGGACCTCAAAAAGCTACTTAGGAGAACCCAGGAACTGCGGAAGAAAAAAGAGGGATGGAGGAGGTGCTGCTACCCCGGCCCTGCCAGCTGGGAGCACCTATACCATGCCCTGCCTGGAAACTCCCACACTAGCTGCTGGATCAAAAGGCTCTAGCAGCAATGCTTGCACAACTAAGGCTCCTCTTGCAAGTGCCAAACCCCCAGCCCAGGACCCTAGCATCATTTCCGTTAACACCCTGCTTGCAATCCCCAATCCAGCTATCATGTCCATACCACTCCCAGCTGGGAGCTCCTACTCAGCCAGGGTATTCACCACTCCTGGCCAGCTTCATCTACAAACCCTTCCTGTCTGAATGAAGAACCTCCTGCTCTTCTGCACTGCCCAGCAGTCAGAAAACACCCAGAAGACAGGAAAATAATGACAGCAAAGCAGGCAATTCATCTCATGTTCTGCTGACAGCCATTATTTCAAACCCATTCAATGAGGCTGCTCATCCACCAGTTCCACCCGCGAAGCCTGGGCTCGTGTATAGACGGGGCTTGCTCTTACCTCGGAGGACAGTGAGCCTGGCCTGGACGGTGACTTCCCCATGCGGGTTCTGGGCAACGCACTCGTAAATATTCTCATCCCTGGGCGTCCGGAGGGGCTGGATCCGTAGGACGGCGCCGGCGCTTTCATCAAATTCAATCGTCTGAAAGACAAAGCGGGGAGAGGCTGAGCACTCCCGGGGCACAGGCACTGGGTCAGGCCTGTCAGTGGGGACCAGAGGGCAGTTGCCCTTGTTTATTCCTTCCTCTTCCCAAAACCCAGTGGACTCCACATCAGGCCTCATGATCCTAGAGAGGGAGGGAGGGAGGGAGGGATTCCCCCCCACCGAGCCTTCGCCGGTCAAAACGGCAAGGTGCATCTGAAGGGCCCCAACAGGCCTGGCTGCTCCAGGCAAGTAGGGAGGCAGATGACAGGCAATGCAAAAACTGCATTAAAAATTAAAGCCTCTCGCTGCACCATCTGCCCAAGGAGCGGACTTCAGGAAGTCTCTCGCCACCTCCAGCTGGCTAGCAGGGCAGGGTCCCCTTGGGGTTGCAACCCAGGCGAGGGAGCAAGATTTGAGCTTCCACTTACCCTGCCTCCCCTTCCCCAGCTTATTTAGAAGACATAAACCCAGCGGTCTGCCTAGGAGGGGCAGGGATCCTCATCTGCAGATGCTGCAGTACGAAATCAGGTACGCGTGTGTGTGCTGGGTGGGTATTTAGGGAGCTGGAGAAACGCCGGATGAGAGGGCAAACTTCAGTGCAGCTCCCACAAGGGACTTCTCCCAGGCTCTCTGTTTCTGGCCCCCAAGAACCACTTCCTGGCCTATGCTTCTTGGGGAAAATGAAGGGGTGGCTTTGACCCTTGCACTGGAAGGGATGCAAACAACTACCTCTTGCTTTTCAAAGATCACAGTCCAAGTCTCTCGGCCATTAACCGAGGCTGAGAACTCACCACCCATTTCCACGCGCACCTAAACCAAGTGCTCCCTGCACCCCCTGTCACGGGCAGGTCGTGGGGTGCCCACGAAACGGAGTGCTTCACATCTGCCGCACTGAGGCCGCGTGCACGAAGCCCCGGCCCCACTTACCTCAAACCTCTGCGAGTTCACTTTCTTCCCCTTCTTGTTCCAGGTGACCCGAGGCTTGGGGTCTCCGGTGGCTTGGCACACGAAAGAAGCCACACCTCCCGATACACCAATTTGGTCCACTGGCTTTTTAATGAACACGGGGGGACCTTTAACAAAAGAGGAAGACAAACCCTAATAAAGATCAGTCAGAATTCATACTGAACCCCCAAACCAAATGAAGCCTCATGACAGGGCAGGGCATTACTTCAGATACAAGGAACATGTTGCACACAGATAAGGCCCCGATGCTGCAACTGGATTTGAGCGGGGCAGAAGCATGTCCTGTCACTTCAAGGGACTTGATACAGCTACAACAGCTCACATGCACAAATCCAACAAGATCATGGCTGAAAGCAGCCGGCAAGACTGCAAGTTGGACCCAAGATCTCAGCTCCCAGTCCCCTGATCCCAGCAGTAGAGCAGGCTAGGGCTATGGGATGCATCTAGTTATATATCACCCCTTGCTAAGCACTAGTTTCCCATGGGAAACCTTCCTGTGGCTCTGCCCAGCACCTCTGTTTCCAAAGGGAAACTTGTTTCTAGGTTTCCAGGTGACCTTGCTCTCTTTTTGCTGACTTTCACATTGAATTTGAAAGCCCTGCAAACACCCGGCTGTGCAAAGTGAGGCCTCATACTTAACTGGGGGAAAATGCCCTGTGTATCTCTGGAGGAAAGGTGGGTATGCAGAACCCTGCCAGAGGAAATTGGAGATGCGAGCAATGGACACCAAACGGACCATGCAACTGGGGGGTGGGGGCAGAGGTGGAAGAAAAGGAGCCACTGGGCCTCGCACAAAGCACCTAGCTTGGAGAAAACACAGGTCCCTGTCATTAAGGGAAAAGGGAACAACAGACCCTCAAGGTTTTGGGGTGTACAAAGGACATGGTGCAAGTGGATACACAAATAAAGGGAAATTAGGGAGGCAAGGAAGAGCAATGGAGGAAGGCTGAACCCACTGCGTGGAGGAGCACACAGAGCCCCTGGCGACAGGTAGGGCGTGAAAGCGTGCAAACCCCTGAAACGGGCACGAGAGGGAGACCAGGGGAGCTCCTGGGCACGTGCTGCAACCCCCTTGCAGACACCTGCGCGTCTGTACAGGCCTGCCCGCAGCCCTGCACACGCACGCGTGCGCGGCCCCCTCCGGAAAAGCGAGCTGACAGCACGCCGAGCGGCAGCCCCAATTCATCACTTCCAGACGATCAAGATGTCAAAACGGAGCGCGCGGACAGGTTCGCCGCCTGCTCCCCCGGGGGACTCTGCAGGCTCTTAAGTTGCAGATCGGGGGAGCTGTGCAGCTCAGGGAAGGATCCAAAAGCCCCTCAACCTCCTCGCAGATCCAGCTCCTCAGAGGTGCAGCAACGCCCGAACAAAACACTTGCAGCCTCGGGATGCGTTTTATCCGGCCAGGATCTGGATCGGGGCCCCAGTGTCCCAGTGAGCTGCAGTTGCCCTCCCAAGCCCCGACTCCTCTCCCGTCCTCGCAACCTTCAGGAGCATCCTTCGAGAAATGAGGCGGGTGGAAGAGAGCTGGGGCTAGTGGGAGGCAAGCAAAACGAGGAGCCTCCACCTACATTCACCCCTAGGGAAAGCCCTCCCTCCCTGCTCCCGTTCCAACCTGCTTTCCCTGCACAGTTTCCGTCAGCCTAGTTAGTTTAAAATTTATTGAAATATTTAAATCACAAGGCCACAGCTGTGTGCAAATAAAATCACTCAGATCATAAAGTTGCCGTCTGTTATTCTTGGGAAAGGAGACCACATGACTGTGAAATGTGTATATTTATATGTACATATTCAGAGTCTATAAAGCAAGATGCAGACAGTTGACAAGACAATGCTGCAGGAGAGGGCAAGTGGGAAAAGGCCTCAGTGCTTCACAGGGATGAATGCAGACAGGAAGCGCCCCTTCCTCCTCCCCCCGCTTGGGACAAGAAGCATATCAATAAAAGCGCGCTTGCGTGATGCCATCGAGCATTTGTTTCCATGCTGGAGGTAAATACAATTTGCTGGAGCTGTTTATGTCCTCGCTGAACACTGGGTGTGCAAGCCCTGGATTTATAAATATCTAATCTATATTTAGAGGTCAGAGAGTCGCCTCTGCAATGTTACAGCTAAAGGTTGGCAGCAGGTCCCACCGGAAAGTCCTGCATTTGGGAATTTGTCATCTGCCTGTAAACACTTGCTCCAGGCTAAAAACTAAATGCGCTGGGGACTCCCTTCTCCTTTTGCCCTCTCCCGATTTAAAAATCTGCACAGGTCTAGGCTGGACTGCATCAGAGCAAGCAGAGAGATCAAGGGCGTCTTAAAGGCTCTGAAATGACACACTGGGCTAAGAATCAAATCCTTTGCAAGAATTAATGGTAAGCTCCCCTTTGGATGCCCCCCCTGCAACTGGTGACTGCAGTGCCACCAACCCAAATGCTGCCAACCATGTGAAAACACTCACCCACATTTGCTAAGAGGGACGGGTGGCACTACCAGAGACGATGCGGAGATACTTCGCTGAAATGAAGCTATTGCACAATCCCCACACGTTGCAGAGAAGCGTCCCAGGACCCGGGAGCTTAGCCACAGGATTTCTATCCGACTCACAGCAAAGCATGCAGGGCCTTGGCTAGGAACCCTGTTTTACTCTGAAAAACGTTCTAGGACCCTTCGAGAGCAAAAAGCTGCTACATGATGGCACGCCAGTTCTGGTGCAATCAGGCAATGCGTGTCCACATTTCTTCCGGTGCACCACAATTGCAGAGTTTTGATTTAAAAAACCCCAAAGCAGAAAGAAAGCATTCAGAGACATATTTTCCAGACATTGTTCTTACATTCAGGGAAATTTTATACCATGTCATCCATCCTCTCCTGTGAGAAGAGAGGGTAGAAACATGAGCGCTATCCCCAAAGTGAACTGGTCCTGGAAAGCCAGAATGAATCCTAGCCCGACCCTGAAGCCCTCGGGAGCAGGGCACAAGGGATTTCTCCATCCTGTTTGCTAATTAATAAAACCTGGCTCTTTCCAAGGGAGACTGAATCAAATGGGAGAGGGGAAACCTCAAGCTTAAAGCATCTTCCTGCCGCGAGGGGTTGCCTGTGGAGTTTGTATCCCGAGAGATGAAACGGCGGAGGCAGGCCTGCTGTGCACCCGCGATTTTTTCCCCCATTCTGATTAATGGAAACCCATCGACTTCAGCAGAGCCCTCCGCTCCAACAAGCTTCCCCAGAGACGATCCCAAAAGATGCATCCACAGAGAGCTTCAAAAAGTTCCTGCCCTGCTCCCTAATTGTGTTCAGACGTGAAGATGAGGCGTATTCCTCCTCTTGTCCCTCTGACCCCCATCTCCACCCCCTCCACACAAAATACAACCGGCTTTTGCTACAGGATGCAGGGGGTTTGCATGGCCATCACCACACAACGTGTGAACTAATTCCTCCATCGCGCACGTATTAATAATTTCCTTCTGGCTTCACCTGCTCCAGTCCACGCGGCAGCCAGCAGTCCGTCTACAGGCTGCTGGTAGGAAGGGATATAACTCACATTTACACCGTCTTAACTCTCCTTCTGCAGTTCTTTCACATAGTGCTGTGGTGGAAGAGCTCTTTGTTGGTCTTTCTGCAAAACCCTTACAAGAATAAGTCATCTACCCACTAATGCTATACCGAAGCTAAGGGGGAGGGTGTGAGGGGGATATTTGTACATCTGAGGGTCTACTGGGAGTTCGTGCCATGCCAGGCAGTAGCTGATGGATGAGAAGAGACAGGCAGGCAGGCTAGTCTATGTTTGAAACATTAGAGGCCAAAATGCTAGCGAGATGGAGAACCCATGAAGTAGCTTAATGGGAGAAAGAGAAGGGGAGGCAAGAGCAGGCAGGGCCGACATCCAAAACTGACAGACGATGGAAGGACGCTTGGCTGCAAGCTCCAGGTATCACGCCTGGATCCAGCCCCGGGTCAGCTGCGCCAGCGCCGCCTTCTTCAACCTGCGACAATGTGCCTTCGAAAATTGAGACCTTCAGAAGTTGATGACGGTCCTGGTTTCCAAGACCGTCGTGCTGACCACCCTCCTCTACTGCAGTGAAACCTGGACCGTCTACCGACGCCACATTAGGACCCTTGAGAGCTTCCGCCAGCAGCGCTTGCGTCAAATCCTGGGGACCAAATACGACCTGTGCGAGCGTCCTCCATGAAGCTGCGTCCACCAGCATCGAAGCCTTGCTCTTGAGAAATCAACTCCGATGGGCTGCTGCGTCTGGATGTCCGAGAACAGCCTCCCTCGCCAGATTTTCTCTTCCCAGCTCTCAGTTGGCCAACTCTCAAAGGGCAGCCAAAGGAAACAGTACAAAGACACATGCAAAGCGTGTCAAGCACGGAGGCGTCAACTCCAAGGGCTGGGAGGAGCAAGCTGCTGACCGTTCAGTGTGGCACCACCTGGTCCACCAAGGCACGCACCGCTTCACGGCCCAACGACTCGATACTGAGGCAGAACGGCGGTGGCAGAGGAAGGAGAAGGAGACCAACTCGGGACTGCGAATCCCACTCCCCTGCGCGACCACATGTCCCCATTGCCGAAAAACGTGTGTATCCAGAGTTGGGCTCCTCAGTCACCCAAGGACCCATCAAGCCTGAGGGACGTCATCCTCGACTCCGAGGGACTGCCGCTGCCGCCGCCTCACTCACGCTGTCGGTCCTTTGCCTTCCCTTCCCTTTGCAAACCTGGATCCCAGACAGACAAGGCAGGCCTTCGCATTGCAGGCTCTGTACGGAAACCGTGCAGGGCAAAGAGGCCAAGGTGCACGTTTTAGTCCTGGACAGCCAGATCTTCCGTTTGTTCTCAGAACAGGTGCAGGTCCTGCTTTTGACAGATAGTCCAACCAACGGGGTCCAGCCATGAGCTGGAGGAACGAGCCTTGCTGGTCGAGATGGAAACCTGGCTGCCAGCAACCGGCTGAGGCAGCAGAGTAAAACGCTGGCTGCAATAAGGAGCTTGGGTGGAAATGGATGGAAACCACCAGGTTGGTTCATAAGGGTCACCAAGCAGCTGTCAGCAAGTAGCAGCCTCTAGCTTCACTGTCAACCTGGGCTGGATCTGAACCGGAGACCTAGAGCTGAAAAGCTTCGAGTCACCTAGCCCTCTGCAACGGCACGACTCCATCCAAACAGGAGCCGAGAAAGGGCGTCCCGCCACACTCGGCTGCTCTCAGCCCAAATACTCACTTCCACCGACCAGGAAAGCCAGCCCGGGGTTATCACAAACCCAGGCACTAGAGGCAGCTGGCGGAGGGGAGCGCGCACGTCCTTGAGACGAGACTGATTCTCAAAGCCAGTTGTGCCAACTCCCGAGATCAGTTCTTCAAACCGCTCCTGTGGACCCGGCCGGCCCCGGTTTAGGAGACGCGTGCGTCCGAGGGTAGGAGCGGATAGAAGACAGTTGCTCTCTTCCTCCTTGCAACCCGCGCCGTGCTAGCGACTACTTCCCACGCCAGCGTCGAGCCCTACAGAAAGGGACTCTGCACTTGCAACCCCAAACCCGCCGGACACCCGTCCAGCACACCCTGGAAAGCCTGAGTGGGCAATCTGGGGGCAGGGAGCCGAAGCCTGGAAATCGCTTCCCCCCTTCCTCAAAAGGACAAAGATGCTATCGTCACCCTGGCGAGGCAGCAGCTCGGTGACACGTGGCTCTAAGGCAAAGCCGGCAAGGAGGGTCCCCGTCTGGGGCACGAGACCTGGTGCTCTCCCCTGCCGACCCTGGGGGAGCGGTGCCCGCGCCGTGCCCGCCGCGGGCGCTAGCTGGGACCCGTCTCCAGGGCAGAGCCCAGAGAAAAGGCAGGAGCCGGCAGGAAAACTGAAGCGAAGGAAGGTCTGGACTGCTCCCGTTGCTATAGTAACTGGCCTGTCTCTTGTCTTTACATAGGCTTGACTTATTTCCCTTCTTCTCAGGTTCAAGGGCAGGGGGGGATCTTTGCAATGCTGCGAAAGAGAGGACACGAACCCCATCTGGGTGCCAGCTTTGCACCGCCGCGGCTCTCTCCAGAGTCATTTATGCCCCTGACGACACCGAATTGCTCCATAAAAAGACACCCAGATGCTCCAAAGCCTCAAGACTTCCAGGCTTTGCGGCCCCCGTGCCACCCGCTTCTCTGCTGGTCATCTCCCCCGGTCACCTTCTGCCCCACCTCTCTGGCCCCTGGATGCAAAGGGTGCACCGAGCCCACGCAACAGAGGCCGTGCCAACCCATGGCTTCATGGCGCGGGGCTGGGAGGGTACGGTCGGAAAGCCAAAGCGGGGCATTTATTAGAGGAGCATGGGCAGAGAGGCCAGCAGCAAGGCTGGATGTGCTGCCTAAATACAAGAGCACATCATTAGCCCAAAGGCGGGGGAGCAGCCAGTCTCCGAGCCAGCAAGCCCTACCGAGGTGCTTCTGAACGCAGCCATCTCCACCTTGGCGCTCTTCCTAGGCCCCACGGTTTTCTTACCTCTGCCCGAGCTCTGCGGCAGGCAGCTCCGGCCGATCGTAGGCTGGAAAAATTCATCTCTGTGTCGAGCACCAGCTCCCTCCCCGCTCCCCCGGCCGCCTCCAGGAAAGCACCTCGACAATGGACAACAAATCAAGACAAAACAATTTAGCCTTTCATCTAGCCCCGGCACAGAAAGCAGCGCGAGGCTGGCTGAAAGGGCCCCCTCGCCCACAGCAGCAAAAAAAATAAAAAAATAAAATCAATGGAGACAAAAGAACACCAGTTACAAAACGTATATTTAAAAAGGTTTTGCTTCCACTTTGCCGTGCCCCCGGTCTCTGCAGTCAGCATTGTGGCAGCCCACACTCCAATCACGCTGACCCAAAGAGCCTGCACACGAGGATACCAGATTTCCACTCCTCCCCGCGCTGGCGAAAGCGCACTCATTATTGTGGGTGCCGGGAGGAGTCGAGGCAGTGCCTGCGCCGGCCGCGGAAGAGGACGACAGCTGAGGACAGACGAGCTGGCCGCAGAGTGAGGAGCTGCCTACCTGATTAAAAGCGTCATCCCAGCCTTGGAGTGGTCCTCAAGCCCCTAACTCTGGCAATCCGCAGTGGATCAGCTGTGCCACCAAACGTACGGCCACGAAGATGCTTAGCCCTTGGGCTTCGCTGCAGATGTTATTATGCAGAGGTTAGGTCTCTGCTGGGGAAGGGGGTTGAGGTTAGGTTAGGGAGCACTAGTGAACTTCTAGCCTGCTCTCGTCAAAGAGGACACTCGTCTTCCTCCTTGGGTATACATCTCCCTACTCCGGAGCGTCAAGGGCATGCCATACATCCATGGCAGGAAAAGGTGGTAAAGTAAGTGTTGGCTAGCAGTCAGGACTCGTAGTAGAGATGATCTCTCATAGTAGAGATCCTTTATTAGACCAACAAGATTTTTGCAAAAAAAAAATCTTTAATTGCAAGCTTCTGGCCACAAACACTAGACATTTCTTTAATTGCAAGCTTTTTGTGCCTGAAAGCTTGCAATTAAAAGATTTTTTTTTGTGCAAAAATCTTGTTGGTCTAATAAAGGATCTCTGCTATGAGTCCTGACTGCCTTTTCCTTGAGACCAATATAGCTGCAACCTGGATACCTGACACATATTGGCTAGCATGCATTTTAGGCCCTTCATCTTCCTAATGTAGACAGCTGTCAGAGCGATCTGGTGGAGAATACCCTGGATGGGGGACTCTAAAAATTGGGTTCAGTTTCTGGTTTCTCTAAACAACCTTGGTCACTTTTCCTCTCCGTACTTCCATCCCCAGCCTGTAAAATGGGGATAAGCATCCTTAAATTTTAAAAACCTTTGTCAGCCTTGCCTGCTTAAATGGCCAGTAACATGGAGCAGTGATTCTCTCAATCCGAGCCTGCATAACGCCCACAACGCTGGGGCCTTGGGGCCTTGTCTTTATTTGTGGCCTCTAAGCATTACTGAGATTGAAAGAAGAAACAACAACCGGCTAGAATCAGTCAAGAAAGGAATGCAGGGACATACAACAAGGTGAAATGATATTAAAAAAAGACAGCGGGAAGCCCTAGCATCCTCCGCCATCCACAGACAGGCTCTGCAACTCTTAAAAAGGGCATTACTCTTGACCAGATGAGTCTTTCACCAGCTTCACCTAGACAGAGCACACAGAGGGGAGCAGAGGGTTAAAGTTTGTCCCTTTCCCCTTTTCCTTGGGCTGAAACTTTCTGCTGATTTAGTGAAACTCCATCTCCGCTTTCACAGCTGCCGACAGTTTTATGATTAGAGAAGGATCACAAGGTACCTCCCAGCCCTCCCATAACTGCATCTCTGCGGTAGCTTTGATCTCCCCTTTTCAACATGCCTCCTATAGTTTGTGAGCCAGGTACCAACTAAAAATTGCATACCTGCTGTTGTAGGAAATGCATTTGATATACATGCACTGCTTTAGCTTGCATGCGTGCTGTGTACATGTGACCAGGGCTTGAGGGAGAATGGGAAGAGACTCCTCCAAAGTCTGGGAAAGCAATTGAAGAAAGGATGGGGGGGCGGGGAGAAGAGTTATAGTGGGAAGGAGGAATCTGGATGATGACAGGGAGCAGGGGGAGCCTCGAGGGGAAAGTGGGTGGAAAGAGGGAGGGGGCTAGCGAGGAGCAGCGATCAACAGGGGGAACGGCCAGGGCTGGAAGCAAGGTGTGGGGGAGTAAAGGGCATAGACCTAGCAAGGGAAAAGGCAGAGAAGTAAAGATCAGACAAAAGGAAAGCTAAGGAGCCCGCTGACACAGGAGAGCACAGCAGATTTCAGACAGATGGAGAGTGGGGAGCAAGAATCTGATGTTTGGAAAGGAAGAGTGTTTCAAAGCACCAGTGTTACAGTGCGGGGGAGCTCCTGCGAGGGGGGAAAGACAGAGAGATACTTCCATAATTCACACGTCTCTGCATAGGAAGGGGGAACCGCAGGCTGGAGCAAGGCGGGAGCAGGTTGGAGGGGGTGTCTCTATGGAGACACCGAATGAGACCGAAAATACCCCTCGGAGGACTCCTGCTGAGACTCCCATTGCCGCGGAGCCCAGGGCTTTACTGACAGATTCTCCGTTCCTTTCGGGGCTGCTTCTCGGCGCCTCGCAAGCAGAATTAAAATGAGGGTTTTTCTGATGGAACAAACAAACAGGGAGTGAATTATATTCCATTTCCCCATCAGTAACTTCTCCCCAACCTAGTCGTCTTATCATCATAAAAAGTCCATTAGCAGTAATTGGGGAGGCAGCCGAAAGCGGGGCTGGTGCACGAAACGCAAACAGGCTCTCTCCCCAACTGGCCTTTTCGGGGAAGGCAGACAGGATAATTATAGGCTTCAGGCAGAGACTTCCTCTTACTGTCAGTGGCTCTCCGCTCCCTTCAGGGAGATGGGCCTGGCAGTGGGAGAGGAGGGGGAAGGGAATTAGGACCTCATAACCCACTTCTGCTTGCCCAACAAGCCCATGCAGCTGTTGCACTTGCCCGCAGCCCAGCCCTCCAGGGCTGGCTGCCTTTTGCTCATCTTTGTTTGGGGACAAGGCCCCAGCATTGTGGGCGTTATGCAGGCTCAAACTGAGAGACAGTCGCTGCTCCACATTGCTGACCATTTAAGCAGACAAGGCTGACAAAGGTTTTTACAATTCAAGGATGCTTATCCCCACTGGGGATGGAAGTACAGAGAGGAAAAGTGACCAAGGTCGTTTAGAGAAACCAGAAACCGAATCCCAATTTCTACAGTCCACCAGATCGCTCCAACGGCTTTCTACATTAGGAAGATGATGGACCCAAAATGCGTGCTAGCCAACACGTGTCAGGTATCCAGGTTGCAGCTGTATCGATCTCAAGGAAAAAGCAGTCAGGACTCAGAGTAGAGATGATATCTTTTATTAGACCAACAAGATTTTTGCAAAAAAAAAAAAAAAAAATGTCCTTTAATTACAAGCTTTCGGGCACAAAAAGCTTGCAATTAAAGAAATGTTTAGTGTTTGTCCCCGAAAGCTTGCAATTAAAGAATGTTTTTTGCAAAAATGCCTACTTTGCCCATCCACAGGGAAGGCCATTCGACAAACTCCCTCCCTGCCCCTGCAGGTGCACAGTGATGGGGTAGAAGCAATGGTAGTGAGGCCGCACAGGGCTGGAGGAAGGGACTGTTGCGCCCCAGACACAGACGCCAAGCAGAAGACGGAAAGGAAAGACCACTACGCTCCTTGTCCCTCTGTGCTGGACTTCCGGGGAAATCTGTTGTTACCCAGTGTTGCCAGCCGGATCCATCTTCCCTCCCGGGCTGTTATCCCCTCTGCCTCCATGGTTGAAATGAGATTGTAAACTTTTCCGGGCAAGCACTGTGCCAGCTGGTCTGCAATGTGCATCTGATGCTGGGCAAGCCTTTAAAAAGCACTCAGACACTGCTGCTTAAAGGATAAGCTGTGACCAAGGCACCAGAGACTTGGGGAGCAGGGCTCAGCTCCCAGCTCGGACACATGTGTTGGGTGAGCCGCAAACCCTGCACCACAGTTTCCTTCTTGCAAAAGGGAGGTGAACCACATTTCCTCCTTGTGTGTTCAGGCTAATTTTTGATGGCAGCAACAGCGCTTTTGCTCTGTGCGAGATCGGTGACAGCCAAGGGATAGGTACTGCGGGTGACAGCTCTCTGGCTTAGGTCTGCACTCCCATTCTTGCTCTGAGCCCAGCAGGGCTGGAGATAGGCAGCTAGGAAGCACCTCCTGGTGACCAGCAACTGAAGCAGATAAGCAATGCTGTCACGTAAGACGGCAGCCCGGGAGGCAGGCGCGGATGGGCTGGGGAGCGTGGCAGCACATGCTGCTTCAGAAATGCAGCAGGCCAGGGCCCTGGAGGCATGTGAGCGCTTTCCATCAGCTGCAACCACATCACATTCAATATTTGTCCACCCGTCCTGTAACAAGGCGTAATGAGCCAGAGCAGAGGGAGAGAGGAACCTGAAGAGCTCTCTGGCCACCTAATGAGGTCCCCTTGTCCATCACTGTCATTGCAACAGTCTTGGTCCATCTGCAGTGGGAAGTGGCTGGCCTAAGGATTTCAGTGGCTGCTTGAGGCAAGAGCCTCCCTGCCTCTGCCATAGGATCCTCAAGAACCAATTTAAGACCGCCTTTGTCTACCCCATTAACATCAGAAGTCAAGGAAGGTTCGACCTGCCCACGAACCAGAGAAGATGCAATCGTATAGGTCTTACAAAGCTTCTCTTGCCTTGTTTGGGTCATTAAAAAAGCCAAGGCCAAAGGGCAAGTGAGAGCTCAAAAACCATCTCTAAAAGGAAGACCCCGATGGCATAAAGCATGACAGCACCCGCACCAGCCCAGTGCAGCCCAGCGTCGCCCCGGCACCACCAAAAAATGACCATAAAGTTTGCCGCCATGGGGAAGAAGTGCAACGCAATGGCAAAGAACTGCAACCGGATTCCTCCTTCCTCATCCTTCTCCAGAGAAAATGTGATGTTGAAGGCACCCGGTATATGACCAGCTCTGATTCACAGCTTAATGAGACCATGCGCGTTTTGGGAAATGTGCAAAGAACGGCTGTATATCACACCCTTGCACTTCCAGAAATGGCTGCATCAGAGTAGGAGGGGGATGATGCCAAATGCATTAGAAAGATCAGCATATCTGGTGATCCTCTGGGAGGAAAAAGAGACTGGATACATGAAAGATTGTGTCTTCAAACTCTGACAGGAGAACGCTCACCTACCTTTTTTCCAGCTCCCTCCTACAGACAGTCCTAGCGTTCCAACATATATTATCTGCTGCGGTTTTTATACACTTCAAAGCGTCTGTGTGCGTGTGCCGGATCCTCCCAAAACGAAGCCGCAGTTCTTCGCATCCACGCGGGGACGGAAGCACGTTGCCATTTTGCGCAGGGAGACCATAGTCTGGTTGCTAAGCATAGGATTTAACGAGCTTGCTGCATCAGTCCCATATGTCCTCAGATCAATGACTTACTATTTTCCATTGATGAGGAGGGTGTTTTAGGTAGCCGAGCTCAGCAACACTTAACCTGAATTTACCAGAGGTGCCGAGCGCTTGCATCACTCATCAGCTTTAACTCAAGTGGTGGGTGCTGAGCACATATAAAATGTGTATCAGGATAAAATAGAGGCATCCAAAGTCAGTGAGCAGTGGGCCCTTACACTTGGATATCAACTGTGGCAAGGTCTATAGTCTTCCTGAGGGTCAGGTGCTTTGGGAGCCTTTGGTGAGAGATGTGAGGATTTACATGGTCTCCCAGCCCCCTATTTTGAACTGGTTGCTTGCGTGAAATGAAAAAGGAAAAGGAAGAGCTGTGACAACATGGCTAACAGCGAGGGGAGAAAAGAGAGGCAGAAAGTCACTACCAGCACACAAGCAGGCTCAATGCACCCCAAAATCAGTACTTCATGGACAGAGGGGCAAGAGAGAAAAGGGAAGAAACAGCTTAATTTTTTCCTCATCGTGCATCTAAAGTGGAGGAGAAAGTCTTTTTTCCATGTACATTCAAGTTCACTGCCCATCAAGTGCCAACACAGGGGGGACATATTAGCCATCTCCAATCCACAACTGGCAGAAATCAAGACAGAAGGAGCGAATGCTGAAACTCATCTCCCAAGGATGGAAATGGGGGATTCGCACAGACCAGAATGTGTGTTCCCGTCCATGGTCCATGCCGTCCATGATCCGTGTCTTGAGTCAAAGACGACTTTTCTCAAGAGGGTGTGGGACAGCAAAGCCAGGCACTTGGGGGGACAGTATCTCCCTGTCATTCAGGCAGAGAAGGCAGCCCACCCAGAGGTAGACAGAAACTAGGATGTCCAAATCCGACGGCCAAAAAGGCGGAACATCATTACCTCCTTCATGCAACCGTGAGCCACTCTAGTAGACCGGGGCAGTGAATGTGAGTTGAAAGCTCTTGCCTGGCACCTTGCAGGACTGTGGTTACTCGCTGGGCACGAGAGCCGCTCTCACCGAGATGACTGATGTCTGGAGCTGTAAGAACTGGAACACACCCCTCCATTCAGGAAAATCAAACCCCGGGCTCAGCATGGGTGACACTGCTCTTAACCGGACGCTGAGACTAATTTATAAATAAATGTATAAATTATAGAGGGAAACCAAATTAATTTGACTTTATTAAAAAACCACCAAGTTTCACCCCCAAGCCCCCTACAGAGGTTGCAAGAAGGAAGGGGGGGGTGGGGGGAGTCACTTAATTAATTATGCAGAAAATGCAAAAACTACCATCCTCTGGATGAGTTTAAAATGAGGAGAAAACCCTTTCAGAATGGGGAGAAATTACTCCCCAAGGCGGCTGAAATTTCTCTTGCAACTTCAAAGGACAATAAATTATTCAAATCGCTCGCACCATTCCACTCTCTCCCTTGCTCTCTCCCCTTCTCAATTTTATGCTCCTGAGTCAATTAAAGGTTTGGGGGACGTGGGAGAAACTTCCTAGAATGCTAAACTTTGTCATGCTTTTTTTCCACCCCTACGTATAAGCTTTGCTTTTCCTTCTTACCCCAAAAGGAAGGAAAAGGCTCTGCCTGTCTGGGATCGGACGCTTTGTTCTTCCATCTCAACCGTGCCCGTCTGAAATTGCAGCACACCTCAGCATCAAGAAGACGAGACATACTCAATTCTATGCAAAAGACACCGTGGACACAGGAGGTCAAACCGATTCCTTCCATCCCACCGCTTCCTTGCAGCGTCACCTGGTCAAGGATCCTCTGCAAGAGGCTCAAGCTATACTCAACAGCAGTTTTCCCTGGCAATAATTCGATCTGGGTTAGCCATGACCTCTGCCACAGCCCACTGCAGCTCTTCTCAGTGACCCTGGCTGGGACGGCAGAAGCTGAAAGCACTCCTACAGTGGGCATTATTACTATTGATTGGTATTACCATAAATCGAGGCCCAAACCAAGATTACGGCTTCACTGTATAATGGGCATGCCCATAGTACAAGGCCTTGCCATGAAGAATTTCCAGCCTTATCAAAGGGTGGAAGGAAAAAAAAAAAAAGGCAAAAAGAGATGAAGTCACACACAGGTAAATGCCAGGCAGGTTGGCATCTCACTCCAGCGCCCACTCACTAGGTCCCATCATCTCTTCCTGATGGTTCTCGGTCCCCTACAGCGTCTCCAGATGTTAGAGGCAAAGGCCGATCTATTATGCACTGTTTATGCTGCAACTACACCATGGCTCGGGATTTGGACCTGGTGTTTCACTTGTACCCATCAGGGCAGCCCTCTCTTGGTCTGCTATCTGGTACCAGGACAGCCTGTGCCAGGTTGTCAGTGGCTAAACTGGCACCCCCACCTGGGCCAGCCTGGGTGAGGAAGGTGTGTGCAGGACTAAAAGCAAGACTTGTCTAAGGCCATCCATAGGAGGAGACGGGCACCGATGAAGAATCACCAGTGATGCACAACATCTAAGGTCGTAGCGGCCTTAGGACTGGCTTGGTTTGTCTTGCTTCTAAGATGCCATCAGCTCTTCTCCTGATTTCATCTGAGTGCGTCACAAAGCTATACATCGCCAGAAGTTGGAGGCAGCTGCAGAGGAAGGCAGATGGAATGGCTTTCTCGGAGGTGGGAACTGGGGATACAAGGGACAGCGGGAGGGTAAAATGAATAATCAGCTGCAAGACAGGAAAACAGAAGACACCGAGCACTTCGCAGTCCCATGTGTCCCATGCCCCTTCAGCAGGATGTGCAGCACCAAATCCAAATCTGGACTGATTGCCTTGTGTGATGCTTGGCTTTGACTGCCAGATCACAGTCTCATGCTCTTCAGGCCAGCAAGGGGCTGAGAGATCCTGGAAGAGTCTCTGCTGCAGCGGCAAGCGCTGGTAATGACATAACCCATCGTATCCTCCATACATTCATGCCAGTGTCCTGGTCAAACATTCCCTGCAAATAAAAAAGGACTGAAGGATATAATTTATATTAAGCTTGGAATGGATAAGTGCCAGGAATAGGTTGGTGCGAATTCCTGAAGTGTTTGATGCAGGTATCCCTAGATCACTGGCCAAATGCATTGATATACATATGCAAAGTATTCCCGTTGCCATTTCAAATGGGTGAGCTGCTTGCTCGAGCAGGGATCATCATGCTTCAGTCCAGAGGTGGCTGCATCTCAGTGGCCAATAAAGAAATTGCAATATAGACACCTCCCAAGACAACAGCGTTGGCTGCACAGCACAGCACAGCACAGCACAGCACAGCAGAAGCATCTCAGACAAAAGGTGCAAAATGCAGTACAGGATCACACAGTTTGCTCAGCGGGGTTTTCCAAAGCACACAGTCCCTCCTCCCTGTAGCCACAATTTTCCAGTCCTGATCTATGCTATTTCTAGCAAATGAACAAAGCTCAATGGCAAGACCCCTTGATAGAAGTCCAGTTCCTCTACTGATGGACTCTCTCCTCCTGCAAACATTCATGGCAGGGTCTCTGATGCCCGTTGGCTGCAAGAGCCCCTATGTGCACCTCATTAGGCATTAATCTAATAAATGCCTACAGGCCTCAGTGAAGCTGAGCAACCCCTTCCCCTACCACGGCAGCTTTTCAGAAGATGAATAATTTCTTTCCCTGTTCCCACAAAGAAACCCACAAACTTTTCTATTTGATTTATTTAAATAATAATAATAATAATAATAATAATAATAATAATAATGATGATGGAATGACATCACTCGATTTATCCGGGCAAGGTTTAATTTAATCAGGCACTTAAGCAAGGTGAGACACAGGCTTAATTCAGCGTCCTTGAGTGGGAAGGTGGTTGGTCTAGTCTCCTTGGCAAAGACAGACTGTACCGTAGCGGGGGTGGGACAGGGGAGCAACTCAGCAGGAGCTACACTGAGCCACGTATCTCCCTTCTAGAAAACCAAACTGGTGCAAGGCAGTGTTGGGACCCAGAGGCTTCTGGGCCCAGCTCAATAGTACCGGCACCTGGGAAGAGACTTTGCTGCCCACTCATTATAAGACCCGTTATAACGTCATAGGGCTGCAATGGCAGAGAGGCGAAGGAGCGGGGTGAGGAAGGGGCACAGCTCCAGTTGCTCTGCTATAAGTGCTCGGTGACTTGGGTAACAGTGCTCTCCCCAGCTTCCCTTCTGAGCCAGTGCCGCTGAGGCTCTTCATCCTCTTTCACTGCACTTCAGCCCCTGCGGGCAGAGGGAGTCTGTGCTCTGCCAGTTAAGTGCCACCACTCTTTCTCCCAGCAAACTGCTGTTAGGCGTCTCCTTCTTAATACCTGCCTCCCCTTCCAACGCCCACCACTTCACCCAGAGACCAATGCAGGCAGTTGCTGAACAGCTCTGCACCCCAAGTCCGGAAGGAGGAGCCCATGCAGGGCAAACTAAGCTTGTAGGCAGCAAACATGCTACAAAAACTACTGATGTAAATACTGACAGGTTGCAGCACCTGCTTCCTTCCAGGGTAGTGCCAGGGCATCGGTGCGAACTGGTCCCAGTAAACACAGTTTTAAGGAGAGAGCTGCCTTCCACCAACACCATGCTGCTCCTTGAGAAACATCTCCTTATAGCCAGGCCTATCTTAATACACCCAACAGATGGAAAGCAATGCCTCTCGGTTTTATACCAGAAAACTTTTGTCATCGTGGCCCTCTTGGACAATCCCAAGGACTGAACTGGGGACGTTTCAGGATAAAAGCATGCGTAGCCACAGACTGAGCTAAAGAGCTGGGGTCTTTGGCTGTACTAGACTCACTGCCACGATGGATTAGGCGAGGAAGGGAGCATGTAGTCAAGGGGCTACGTCTTCATACCGTTTCCAAAGACCAGCCTTAACACTGATCTTTACAGGCTTGTTTCCCTCCACCCGTCATCAACAGTCATTTCTTCGGATGCCTCCTCCTCCAAGAACAGGCAGGTCGCATTGCCATCTACCACCAGCCTCCACCCCTGCATGGTAGCGAGGCAGGAGCCGGGTTTAAAAGCACACCAGAGCCTTGCTGATTTGCACCCGCTGTAAATTACTGCATCCTGCAAACGACCAATGGATTAAGCACAATTAACAAGGGAAAGGGAGCCCGAGCAACGCATCATAAAACGGACCCTTTTTCTTTTATTTTGTCAATCGCAATTTAGTTTTAATTATTTATGGTAATACCGAGGCGCACGCTAGCAAGCATTCTACAATGTGATTTATCTGAAGGAGGAAACTTTAGTCATAAGTAATGCTCACTACTGCATCTGCTAGTAAATCTCTGCTGGGGAGAACTCCAGCTCTGTTTGCAAGATGCACCAATTAACAGGTCTCTACTGTAAAATGTAAAGGTTTAATCAATGGGAGAAATCCACTTTAACCGTAAACGCACTGATTTTGGTTATAAAGCTTACACAATTTTTCCAGGGTAAGTGGCTTTTTATTTGCAGTTGAGCACTTAAAAACAAGTGCATTGTTCCTTCAGGTAGGAGACACGTATCGACACCAGGTCTTGCGTGACCTCTCGCACTACACCGGCAAAAAAGTGTTTGCATTACTCAGCAAGGGGGCTATGGAGAGACTCTGTAATCTCCCGGGAATTGTATCCAGCAAGACAAATCGTATTTTGTGCATCCATGCATGCAATAAGAGGCCCCAACATTTTAGCTGTGGAGGCAATGAGGCCCAAGTGGGAATCAGGAAATCTGGGCTCTCCCCCCCAGTTCTACCACAAACCTGACCAAGTCACTCACAAATCCCCAAATCTTCCCTCTTTGAGAGCACTCGGGACTCGTAGTAGAGATGATATCTTTTATTAGACTGACAAAATTTTTGCAAAAAAAGATTCTTGAATCGCAAGCTTCTGGGCACAAACACCCAGGAATTCAGGCACAGCAGAGGAACAGGCAGCCACGTCACACGGGAAGGAAGCAAGAATAGTAGGCAGAGATCCCAGCTCTTTGCTACTAGCTTACCCTTTCCTCCTATACACGGGAAGATGCTGCCATGCTGGAGTTGGGGGCCTGTCGCTCTGATGGCTATAAAATCAGGGAACCCCCTACCCCTGCACAGGGAACTGGGAGAGGAAAAAGCAGGTCGCTGTTGTGGGCAAGCGCCAGCCAAGTGGAAGCTGGCCAAGGGATTACATGAGAGGCAGCGCGACAGAGCCCAAGGCCATACAACAGGAGATGACATTGTCAGAGCAGAGTGATGGCTTGTCACGGCCTCAACAGTTGTGACAGACAAAGCTGTTTGCTGTATATATCCCACGCTAGCCAAAGCTACGGGCCCAGGCGGGTGCGGGCCAGAGCACTGCAAGCGACACTCGGACGATGCTCCAAAGTCAGGAGGCAACAACTCATCACCTTTGGTTTAGCAATCGCTGCAGTCTACGGTGCATCCCATACAGCATCGAGTCACCAGTATCAAATTCTTGGGAATATACAGGTCACAACCTACCTGGGGTCCCGCACAGGCAGAAACTGTGACTTCCCCTGCGGCTGGGGGAGGAGGGAGAAAATACCCTGCCCTGCCTTCTCTCTACCAGCAGCCTGCAGGATGGAGGGGAAGCCCTGCTCCCCTACCCCCTCTCCTAGGAGCCTAGGCAGAGAAACATCAAAACACCCCCCACCCGCAGAGCAGCCCACACCAGACACGCAGCCTGAAGGTCAGGGTGAAGTGGCCTGTGTCGTTCCCGGGGAGCCGTCTTGCATATAAATTGGTACCCGGAGAATAAACCCAGGGAAAGCAAAACATAGCACACACCCACACAAAGCCTCACCGCCCGGGACCCAAGGACACTGCAGAGTTACAGGGAAGGGAAACCAGGCAGCTTCTTGGCAAGCAGCAGCAAAGGTGTCCGTTTAGTGATGACAGTCACCAGCCTGACTCGGTCCACTCAACAGGTCCCTCCTGCCACCTAGCCAGCCGCAGTCACTCCTGAATACCTAACACGCCTCTGAGAGCAAGCCCCGATTTCCATCCAGCCCTGCAGCAGCGCTCTGCAGTTGTACGGCAGCTTACGGGCTCTCAAAGCTCTTCAACAATACCCCGCGACTGAGCCTCGCCCCACAGATCCCCCGCAGCGGGCAGATGGGAAAACCAAGCCTGCAGGGAGGTTAAGGGGCAGGGACCCATCAGTCAAGTGGAGCAGCTGGCATCAGTGGGGTTGCGTGGGGCTCAACTCCTATACACATTTAAACAACCGTCTCACTTCCACAGGTGCGCAGCACACACGTTACACAAATCCATGTGTGTGCGTACACACCACACGCACACACAGCCCTTGGATTTGTGCATACACATATATTGAGTGTTTGTGCAAGCAAAACTGCTTGCAGGCTTAAAAACACGGGCTTAGGGAACTCGCTCCGAGTCACAGCGTGTCAGCAGCAGGTACAGAGCTCAGGGGTCCTGACAGCCGGGCTATTTTAAGTAGTAAATCATGAGTACATGCACATACACACACACGACGCAATCTAGGACTCCTGATTCTATTCTTAGTCTCCTGCTTTAACCACTGGACCCTACATGCCCTTAGCATGGACACACAGACTGCCCAGCGACGTGGCTGGCCCACGAACAGTACATCTACAATGCAAAGAGCGGAGATGCAGTTTCCGTGGGCATCCCCGCACAGTGTTAACGTAGTCGTGTCAGGTACCAACAACGTGCAGCCCGCAGCTACCTGAGGTTCAACGTCAGCTGAGTTGATGCTCAGGAAGGTCATCACACTGGTCTCCAGGCTGCTGCAACTTCCGCTCATCAGTACCCAAGCTAGCTACAGTCAGTCTACGGGAGCTACAATTGCACTGCTGAATTGTAGCAGACATACTCAGGGTGACATACCAGGTGGCGGCCCAATTCTGAACCTCCTGGAGGGCCAGCTCACCTCTCACCCCTTATGACTTGAGGATAGTAAAATGAAAGGCCTTATTGTCCTTCCACATAGGCACAAGCCTCCCTGCATGGAGGGGCTATGGGGTAAACAGCAGAGAGATGAGTGCAGTGCTACAGGATGGCAAAGCCCCGGCCATATCCACACCTGAGAAGACAGGGCACACGACAACCAAAGGTCCTGCCATCCCTGCGATCCTCTGAGAACGCACCCTCTTAATAAACCCCAATAACGAAGCAATTGTGTTAAAAGCTGCCCCAGACTGTGCCAACCAGAGCAGTCCCTTCACCAGCTTCGAGCAGCTTTGCTGGGGGAGAAGAAAAGTTACAATTCGGTCAGCCTGGAGATGTATATTCCCGCTGCCCCCCACCCCGCGACTGGCTTTCACGCTAAGGAGCCTTACAGGCAAGGTGCTGTGGTTTGGCACAGATGTACTTGAAAGGCAGAGAAGATACAAAACGGCGTTACTCTGGCACCAGCTGAGTCAGCGGGGTGGTGCAACAAAACCTTTGCTTCGGATGCTGGTTTCAGTCCCACCATTGTCAGCGCTGGACCACAGGCTGTTAGTGCCTGACAGATGCTGGGGGGCAGAAAGGGACAGGACTACATGAAAGGAGTTTGCTGGGTCTCTGCATGCTCCACGTATCAGTCCCCAAGCTAGAAAGGGTATGGACAGACAACAGGATCAATCTCAAAAGGTATCAGCACACTACTTGCCCCCCTCCCAATTTGGGAGCCTCAGGGGAGATTGCACGGATTAAACAGGCTATGGAGACTCGCAGAAGTGACTCGCGGAGCAGCAATGATCTCACGCGTAGGACAACAGTCGGAGGGCTGCAGACTCGTGAATTAGGGATAAGCAAAAGCCCTGGGGGGCGGGATATAGTAACCGGCCATTTAAAAAAAGACAATGCTGCTGGTCACCAGGCCTTCTCCATCCCTGAGTGAGCCGCGCTCCCGGTCCCCCTTGCACAGGGAAGCAAGGTGGCACGAGGGAGGCCAGAGCAAAGGGGCAGGAGGGGTCACTTACTTTCAGCCATGCAAGCAATCAGGATCGAGGACAGGAGGGTCACGAGAGGGATGAACGAAGACATTCCAGGGCCGGGAAGGATCCTCATTCTTGGCAACGGCCTCCGACCCCCGCCGGGAAGGCTCCAGGTCAGCAAAGCTCGTGGCGTCTCCGAAGCGACGTCAGCACCTGCGGACACAAGAGGAGCGGGCGGTTAGAAGGGCTGGGAGCAAACGCGAGCCTCTATGGGAAGGAGAGACCTGGGCACGGCCCCTCCTTGGGAGCCGTGTGGAACAGCTGCTGGATTAGCTCGATGCATCCGGGCTCATGGCTTCGGTAGATAAATGGCGAGCCGCTCAAAGGCACGCACTCAAGGGAAGGGCCAAGGGCAGGAGATGAGAGGAGAGAGCAGGCAGGAGGCAAAGGCCCCTGCAGAGCCAGGGTGTAAAGTCGAATCCACCCACCCTCCCTCCCCAGACCCCACAGAAAGGCAGCATCGAGCAACCAGCGCGCCAGGCAACGGGGTGTGCAATGATCTGTACTGATGGGCCCCAAGACCCTCTGCCAGGGGGATTTTCCACACTTGCAAATGCAAAAAAAAATGTGAGAAAGAAAAAACCCAGGAGGAGGGGAGCAAGGAAGCAGGGGACTGGGATGGTTTTCCCCACCATGCCCATCTTTGACAGCTGCTGCTGAAGCTGTGTGCGTCATCTTCTCCCCTCTCAGCCAGGCCCTCTGAGCAGCACAGCCATCGCCTGCGGGCAAGTGAGTACCAATCCCACTGCTGTGCCAGCACCTGGGGCACGCGCAAAAATTGTCCCTAGACTATAAATGCAGGGAGGGGAGAGGCCTCCAGGTCTGACTGCCTCCTCCCTGACAGCTGTGCCTCTCTGCCTCACTTTCTTCATCTGTAAATGGGGTTCATGATCCCTCCTCACCTCACAGGGCTCAGGAGTCATGTCGGTTGATTTGAGCCAGACCGTAACATAAGCATCTAACTCCGGTGTCGACAAAGGATGGCGCAGGAGAGGCGGGAGCAAATCCTTGCTCAATCAGTTATTCAGCAAGCACGATCGGAAAAGCGCATTAGAAACATTTGGGGCCACGTTCTCGTCTCCAGCTGCTTATTACAATACAGAAGCGGGTGTTGGGGTCTGGTCCTGGCTGCAAGACCTTGAGTGCCCGGGCAAGACTTACAGGTGCTCAGCCACCAGAGGATGACGTAGGGCACGTCTGCTCCACCGTGCCCATTCCCCCCCGCCCCTGGAGCTGCATGGTGGGAGGAGGTCGCTGGCACAAGAGCTGCCTCCTCCAAGCCCGGGGCAGCCAGCGGTTCAGGGACAGCGGGATGTGCAAACTGGCTACTTGTGGCCAGGCGCTTTTCCCTTTGCACCGTGGAAGTGGCAGGCAGGGGCCGTACTCGCAGCAGCAGAGCTATCAATAGCTCGAACACTTTCTCTAGCTTGAAAGTCAGGCTTTGCCTCCGAAAACACAGAAAGAGAGAGACAGCAGCCGTCTCGGAGCAGAGCTGTCAGCGGAGATGCCAGCTGTTTGACTACAAACAGGCCCGAGATGCTAGGACAAAGGGGAAGGATTTGCTTTTAACAAAGGATCCCCTTAGATCTGGGGAAGGCTCTTTCCTGCTGGAAGCTCCCTCCTTTAAGAACAAACACACAACAGGGTTTACTGCCCTTTGGAAAAGCAGAGGGAGATAGAGAGTTTGCAGCGATTAAAGGCTTTAAAAGGGATACGCTGGAACCTAGCCCCTCCGAGAGCTGTCACCGTCCCAAATCAGCAGGAGACGCCGTCGAAACGGGCGTTTTAATCCGTCTGTGCTAGTAAAACATCAAGGCGGGTGTTTTTAGAGAATTAAGAAAGAAAATATGAAGGATCATAAATATTATAGCCTGGGAAGTTCAACCCCCCCAGAGCAGCATCCACCCAACAGGCGATGCTGGGCTCGTCCTTCTTAGATCAGAGCACGCTCCCTGCGCGTTGTCAGCAGGGCTCCTGGTTTCCTCTGATTTAAAAAAAAAAATCCCCAATTTTTTGGATGAAAAAAAAAAAAGTAACCCAAAAGCCATGTTTCCACGATTAAAATGAAACACCACTAGTAGATAGATACATATATAATGGTGTTTCATTCTGATTGTGGAAAAATGTGGATTTGGGGTTACTTTTGTTTAAACCAAGAATGGGGGATTTTTTTTTTTTTTTTAAAAATGAGAGAAAACCAGGACTCCTGGTTGTCAGTCTCTCTTTTTTATGGCTTTTTAAGCCAACATTGCGGGGGGAGGAGGCTGGAAGGAGTGCGTGGGTACGTACGTCTGCGAGACACAGGAAAGGCCAGCTCGGCCGTGGGGGTTATTCCGAAATGTTTGTTCTGCGAGAAAAGCACAGCAAGGCGAGAGGCAAACTTAACAGGCAGGTTTCACAGGGCCCTTGGGCTAGGAACAATGGGGAGTGTGTGTGTTTTGTGGTTTTGTTTCTGGGTTGGTTTTTTTTTTTTTTTTTAAATCGAGGCAGGCAGAGTTCGAGGGCATTATGAATAGTTGTGATGGCAACTGCTCATTACGGGCGGGCTGTGCTGTAAATGCCGCACGACGTAAATCGAATCAAGTTGCTTTCAGCCGGGTTCCTTTTCTCGCTCCCTTGCTAACCGTGATCGAGCAGCTTCTGCGCCCCGGCAGCTGGGAGGGATTTCTCCCAACTCCGGTGCTTTTCGGCGTTTAACATTTCAATCCTGGGCTCGCTCATCCTGCCACTGAGAAGTTCAGCTTGTATTTATCTAAGTGCAATCCCCCTGCGGTCCGAAGAAGCGCTGTTAGCGGTCTCCGCGCGACTCTGAATGTAGAGCCAGGCGCCTCCTTCAGCCCAGAGCCGAGAAGCAACGCCGCCCCCCGCCCAAAATGCTCCCCTCTCGCCCCCAACCCTTCACCGAGCAACGGCAATTAGCTCAAACAAGTCATCTGGCATGGTCTGCCGGACCTGAACCGCGGGGGTGGGAGGGATGCCCGGCAGCCCTGCGCTTCCAGGCCCTGGGATGCGTTTCATGCCACATAACGGGCTGGTGATGGGGATGCTGCAACAGCGCCGGGATTAGAGAACGAGATGCCAGAGGGTGACACTTCCGCTCTGGTGCTAATGTGCTTCCCGAAGCCCTTGACGGAGATGGAAAGTGCTGGCAGAGATATTAGGACACGTCAACCTCAATCCAGCAACTCATCCTTCAGAGCAGGTACGTCACCGGGCTCGTCTCCCCCTGGACACAGGATTATCAGGATGGCGAGATGTGCACCCATCCGGATCCCTGTGCAAACAAAGGGGAGGCTCAGGAGGAGGCAAAGGCAGCCAAAGCTGCTCTGTTTTCTTGCTGTCTTTTGCACAACGGCTCCTGGCAATGGCAGCCCTGGAACGGGGTGGGCTCATGAATCCGGGTGCCAGAGTCTCCACGCCCAAGCCCCCAGGTCTTTCTTTCATAGGCCCCTGGACTGTTGCACCAGCACATGCCAGCGGTACATCTGGGCTGCTTGCCGGACCCGTGGGGAAAGGCGTACGCCCTCACGCTGCACCCAAACCCACGTCGTTTCAGGCACGGACATTTCTTCCTGCCCTCAGGCAGGTGGAAGCTGACGCCCTGAAGAATGAAAGCTGCTGACCCTAATGATAAAGATCCTTGTCATTTGTATTCCCGGCAGCTTTCCCATATACACGCGCACTATTTGGGTTCAGCTGGCAGCCCTCTCTCACCCCTGACATGGGTACGGGCAGTGGGGAGCTGCCGTGAGTAATGCTCACATCATACTGATTTCATCACATCCCGTCTCCCGCCCTGCGTCTGTACACGGTCTGCCTTCTCGAAGTGCTTTGGACAGGCGTCTTGTTATCCTGCCAGCCTGGAAAGCACCCAGCCAACCTATCGGCACTGCAGAAAATAGGTGCAACAGCAGGTCTCGTACAGTTCTTCTGCCCTGGAAAGTCTAACAAGTGCCTATGACCTTCTGTGGCTCAGGCAGGGCCGACGTTCGTCAAGCTTGATTAGACAGTGCTGTTGAGTGAAGCTCAGGCCCGAAGCCCGGTCCGAGCTCTACTATGTGTACAAGAAAAGAGACCGATTACAGTTAAAAAACCCCTTTAAACTTGTTCTTTTCTTGGCCTTCCCCAGTGCCTCTGACCTTTCGTGGTTTGCAGAGTGCAAGCTATTTTTGCATGCCTTGTACAGCACTGTGCACATGGCCAGACTTACTACATTTAGCCTGGTTTGCTGCAAATAGCCTGACAGAGCGGCCCCAAACAACTGGCCCGGACAAGGGAGGCTGGGATTTGCAGAGACCTCAGGGAAGCAGGCTGGAAGGGTAAAATTCTCCAAAGCACCTAGACTGACTTAATCACTTAAGTCCCAATGAGAATCAAAGGGACTTAGGCTAAGCCACTAAGGTGCTTTTGGCTATTTTACTCCCATTGACTCCCATTGCACTGGGAGTTGGACAGTTAAATTCCCTTAAGCTACTTTGAAAATCCCAGCCAGGGGATCGAGGAGGAGGGGTTTATCTAGGGACCAGCGCAACCAGCACCGTTCTCAGCAGGAAATTAAATTCTGGCCACCTAACGAGGGACGGCGTTGCAAACTCTGCTAGTAGCAATCATGCTCAAACTCCTCCGGCCCCAAACTGGTGGCTGTAGGCCAGGCGATGAATCCAAAGCTGTCCCAAACTATATAACGTCTCTTCTTTCCCTTGAATACTAAATACAAGAGTTATATTGCCCAGGTGAGTTGGGGGGATGGGAACTTAAACAATAAATCCCATGAAGAAAATCCTGTCCACTTTACAGGATCTGAAATGAAACCCGTGTTTGCTTTTTCTCTCCAGAACAAATGCCAATGTTTCAAACTTGAGATGAAAATAAAATTGCAGAGAACGTGGAGGTGAAACGCTATTTGAAAGGGAAGAGGGAAGTGCTTCTCACAAAAAAACTTTCCCCTGGCCCTTGTCACCACAATGAGCTTTTTCCATTTTCTGGGACATTGCTCCCGTGCAGCCCTAACAGTCTATTATAGCCAGCACCGTCCAGGCAAGGGGCCGCACGGGGAACTTTCCTCCTCCTCCTGGCATCGTCGCTTCAGTTTTTACTGCACATTAATAAAGGGCAATGGGTCACCTCATTTCCTGCACCGACAAGCTTTTTCGTACAAAAAAAAGGCTTTTAGCACATCAACCCCCCAGCCTCATCTCCTTGCCAAAAATGAAATATGACATCTAAACAACCGGCCGCGCGTTCCTCTCTCCCCGCTCCTTCCCGAGTCAGCGTGGTCTGACCCACCCAAGCAACCCAATCGAGACGTGACCCAAAACACCGGCGGGTTGCGTGATGCGGGCATCTGCCCACTTGGAGACGATCTGAGAGTCCCCAGCAGGCAACCCTGTTTGCGGGCAGTCTCGCCAGTCCCTCTCTGCATGTGGGTCCCTCTGACGCTCCAAAAGCAGGTCTCTGTTGGGGCACTTTGAAGCCACAGAGAAGCCACCACTGAGATTGGGGCCTGCGTGCAATTGTTGCACCTAGATTGCCATCTCCGGGCCCCTGGGTGCAACATGCAATTCTCACTGCTCAATTAACTAGCAATCCTTAAGAGCACAAGCAAGACCAAGCACAGCCGGCATTCATTTGCACGCCCTTCCCCTCACAACAGGGAAGCAAATGCACTGCGGACGTCCCCGTTCCCACTGAATCCAGCAAAGGGAAAAGCGGGCTCTCCCGCCCCGCAAGTCCTGGCCTGGAGCTCTCCTGTGTGCTGATCCCAACCAAGATGCACATTGCTTCCCACCCAGGGTGACCAGCAACACCATCCTCAGAGGGGACCGCCGAGTTTTTCAGAGGCAGCAGGCTCAATACAAGTATCTCCAACAACACGGAGGCGTCCAAAGCCCTGCGTGCTTCCAAAATAAATAAATGAAACCCCCAAGGCAAGCCTATATTTTCCAAAGTAATTAGTGGGTTTGGTTGCCCCACTCAAGATGCCATGCAGAGGACAGAGACACAGTCACACTGCATGGAAAAAATCAAGCCCTTCCCCTAGAAATCAAGGCCCTCAAACAAAAACCCAAATTCCACAAACCCCTTTGGAAAATGCAAGCCACAGGTTTCAGCTCCCAGGGGTGGATCCAGATAGTCCTAGAGCAACCAGCAAAGCCCCTCAGTGGATACAGCAGTAACGCCATGCTGCAATCTCTCCAAACTAATTTACCAAAGGCAGGAAGGTTATCCTCCATGGAGAAACTAAGGCAGACCTTTGATCATGGTAATAGGCCTGCCACCTATACAGCTCATTTCCATCATGGGTCTCAAACCACTTAACAAAGTAAAGATCACGTCCATTTTACAGATGAGCTGCGGCGCAGCGAGGGAGAGGACTTGCCTAAAGTTGCCCATCAGGAAAGGGGCAGAGCCAGGAGCATAAGGCAGATCTGCTTACTCCCGGTCCCGTTCTCCAGACTTTGCCTCCAGTTGGGGTTTTCTGCACTCGCGGCCCAGCTCCGTGCAAACACTGAATCAGCCCAGCTCTGCCCCTACGCAACAGGGGCAACGGGACCAGGGAAGGGGCGCCATGCTCTTTGCTCTCCACAGCTGCTGCAGGGCATCCAGGTACGCAGAGAGTTAAGCTACAGCTGGGGAGGGAGGCAGGCAGGCAGGAGAGGTCTGAGTTGTGTTTAAATCATCAGGAGAAATTACTTCCCCCCCCCATTTTCCCTACGGTGACAGCTCTGACAAGTGGTGATGAATTTGCTGTGTCCACTACGTGTTTAGCAGGCGCAGGGTAGCATGGAAAGGGGGCAGAGGAAACAGCCACTGTGGCCACAAAGTGGACTTGCAGAGCAGCTGGATCAGCAAAGGATGGGAGAAGAACCGGGGAAGCGCCAGTCCCGCTCGCTAGGCCGGGCTGCGCCCACCTTGCCAAATGCAAATACGCACCACGGCAGCGCCGGCTTGCTCGGCGCAGCAGCCCCGCCAACACGAAGGCAGGAGGACCCAGAACGACCCCTTGCATTATAACAAAGCCCATGGCAAGAATGCCGCCCCCGGCCGCCGCCAAGCATCAGCCGCGCATCTGCAGCGTCTCTTTGGAGAGAGACCTGAGTGAGACAGGCTAGGGTCCCCAGAGACCCGCCGGCATCGGGCTCCGAACAGAGCTGAGCTGCGGCTCCCCTACACCGCATCCGCCTTTCCTTGCTCCTTTCAGCAGGGGTGCTGAGCAGCCCCGGAGGAGACAGCTCGGAGAAGCACTGCTGGTGTCGCCTGGGATAGCGCGGACCTGCCCAGGACCCCGGGCGGTCCCCTACAGCAGCGTAAAGCAGGCTCGAAATAACCCAGCCGGGCAACTTTCTTCTGCACTGACGGAAATGACAGTACAAGGCACAAGGCAATGTAGAAGCAGGCCCACAGCATCCTCCCCACCCCCTCGTCTCTCTCTCTCGTGCGTACACACAGACATGAGACCCTTCAGCATTTACCACCAAATCACTCCAGATCAGTGCTGAGCTGCTGACAGCATTGGGGATGACATCGCCTTTTGGCTCACTTTAATACTTTGCATTTCTTGTACAGCATTTCTCCGTCTCATTTTTTCCTTCTTTTTTTTTTTTTTTTTTTTGTCATTCATCATCAACTCCTCAGTCCAGATGCCTGATGGAGCCGGGGAGCTCCTTGGGGCACGGGCTGCGTTTCGTCTCTAAGCTTGCCACGCACATGCCAACAGGATTGTGTAAACAATCATCAATCATCATTATCTCATGGCAACATCAGCACAGTGCACTACCTAAAGCCCCCAAAGGCGAAAGCTGGGTATCGGCAAGCCTGCAGGAGAATGAAGCTAAACGCACCCCCGGCCATTCGCTGAACAGAAACACAACCATTCTGGATGCACACGCACTTGTGCACAGAAAAAACACACATGCTCGAAGAGGGACGCCCCACCACAACCAAAACGATCCCTGGGGGAGGAGAGGAAGGCCGCCCTCATCCGCTTAGGGGCTGCGGACGCAGCCTCGGGTGACTCCGGTGCTCAATACGTTGCGTAGACAGAGCCTGTCGGGGCAGCCGAGGTGGGCTGGGGTTTGTTTATGCGATGGACTCAAATGACCGAGGATGGCGAACCAGTTCTTTAAAGAGGAAGAACAAGGTCTTCTATCCAAAGCGTAACCAGCCCGCAGCCTGGGATGAGCGCAGAGCACATCTAAATAATACACACGCGCATCAATTATTAATCCACCATAAATGCGCCCATCCACGGTAACTGCACGTATGCAACATCCCTCCTAGGAGACCGGAAAATTGCTAGCGGCCAAGTTGGCCAGCGCTATGGACCTGCGGGTTCACTTACGGCCGCAAGCGGTGCTGTAGGATTTGGGCCCCGGATTTAACAAGCAAGTGCATGATGTGTCCCCTCCTTCACACACCGTCCCTGCCTCGGAGGTTTCTGCCCCAGCGATGGGGACCCCCTTTTCTAGTGGAGCTCTCCGGTCCTGGGCGGCCCGAGGGAGAAGATTGCAATCGCCTTTCCAAGGGCCCGAGTGCCTGTCCCACAGAGGAGTCGGGGGAGCACACGGCTCCTGCCTCCGATAAAGCCCATGTTAATCAATAAAAATATGACTTAATAACATTTTTGGTAGGCAGCTGGGCCAGAAAGACCCAAGCACTCCGCCACCACTGCTCAGCCAGGCTTTCAGCAATGTTAACTCATTGTCTTGCCCCTTACGACTTCATTCAGAAACATGCTTAGTCTGCAGGGTTGACCAAGGGTCAGAAACAGGATCCAGGCTGATACCCCCTGCCAAGAAATGCATCTAGGCCACTGGTTTCCATCTCTTCCACAGGAGGATACCTCCACTCCCAGGACCCGACTCCTTCCTAGCATGAAACCACCCCACTCCCCTCTAGCAAAATGGGAAGGGCTGGGGGCAAAGCCCCACAACACCTATTTATGGTTGGGAGCCAGTGATCTACGCCGGTTCCCGCTGCAAATCAGGCACAACACAGGGGTGCCTCCAAACCACGACTGGCTACTGCCCAGTCTTGCTGGAAGCATCTGCACCAGAGGGGATGCCCGTTGTGCTAATCGGCTGCTCTGCAAAGGCTGTTGGCAGCTCCAACATGCAGGCCACGAAGGACATCCGAGACTGACCTCTAACCTCCCCCCCCCTTATTCTAGGCCAAAAGCGCAGCATTGCGGCAGGCAGAGCAGAGCAGAGCTGCTCATCCAGCGACCTCTGCCCTTGGCAGTTGCGACAAGAAGAAAGGTTTCTCTCTCCCAGGAAGAAGGAAGCCTCCTTCCCCAGCCTGGACCCCCTAGAAAACCAAGTGGCAAACCAAAAAAGAGAAGCGGGAGTTAATTAGGGATGTCTGGGTGCTCCGTCAACTCCGACTCAAGGCGCAACGCTGGCTGAAGATGTCACTAGACCCTCTCGCTAGAACGGCCTTCTCATTACACCCGAGGGCTGATCGATAGCCTCCTTTTGTTATCTTCATCTGTGCTCGGGCTCCTCCGAGCTCTTAATTGGAAGCCCTGCTCCAGCGTACAAAGCCGACAGGAGAGAGAGAGATGTCTGCTTGCTTGCTGGCTAAACCAGGGCGGGAGAAGGGAAAACTCCTTTATTTCCAGCCTGCTTGAATGAAGCCTCCTTTTGCAGGGCCGAGCTTTGCCTTTGCCTCTGCACGGGTGATCATTTACTTGCCTTGCTCGACCCCAACCCGCGGCGGCTGTCAGAGAGATCCTGCCCAACCACTTGCTCCCGTCGTGACAGAGAGGGACGGGAGGTTACGAGAGCCCACTCCTCAAGGTGGTTGGTGGGGTTGGGAATTGGATCCGGTTCCTCACCCACATCTCACCAGGTGCAGTTGCCTACTCCCCTTCCCTCAACCTCACATCTCCTCCCTAGAGACCCCTTTTTTTTTTTGCTGGCCTGCTTGTGCAGAGAGGGGTTAAGAGGATTTGGTTCTGTGCATCCCCAACATGCTGGCAAGGCAGAAGATGGGCAAATCCCTGCTCTTGCCCTGGCAGAAGTCCTCCGTCTCAGACCACGGGCCAGAGGCAGATTAGGGGAAGGAGAAGAAAACATGCATCACGCCCTGAACGCGAGAGCTGAGCTGGGATCACACGGGGTCAGCACTTGGTGTGGAAAGCAGTGTTGGTCCGGCCTAGGAGGAGGGGGAACTGGGAACCAGAAGCCCTGGGTCTTATTCCCAGCTCTGCCACTGGCTTGCTGTGTGACCTTGGGCGAGTCATGTCTCCACTCCGGGCCTGTTTTCCCTTTTTTCCGCCCCATCTCTTTGATCCAATGCGCAGGGCAGAGCCTCAGGAAGACACAGAATGCAACCACGACCAAATGGTGCCAGACGATGACAAACAAGTCAAGGAGACCTCTTTCCTCTCAGCAGCTGGGTTGTGGGGAAGGTGGGGGACTCAACTTTTCTGCTGCAACTTTTATCTTCCGGTTCAGATGCAAAGCCGAGCGCCTGCTCACATACTGGAACATCAGCCTCCTCATCCAAGCCACGGGTCCAACTCGGGTAGCTTCACCCTGCCTGCTCATCTCAGGTGCATCAGAGATGCTCTTTCGTCCTTTCCTGCAGTGGTACAATTTTAATGCCAATCCAACCCCAAAGTAACTTTATTCCACTGGAAGGCAACCCATGCACAGTACATCTACCGCACAAAGGACAGGCGTCCTGTGTTTACAAGCATTTTGAGGGTCCTTCTGCTCCTTTCGTAGAGCTTTTTTAAAAACAAAAAGGAAGAAAAATCTGGTGGGGAACTCTGAGAAAACCACCTGCAACACCAGTTTTGCAAAAAAGCCACCTCTAGGGACAGGTTATTTTTCTGGCCAGCAAGTCAAGTCACTAGGATTTTTTTTTCATTGCAAATCATCCTGGTAAAAGTCTGCAAGCAGCTTTTGTACCTGGACTACCAAAATCCAGGGTGAACGTGGAAGGCTGCAATGCATGCACACAAACATGCACACCCACGCATGTGATAACTCTAACAAGTGTGCAATGAATTCAACACTTAAAAGCCTTCACCCTGCAGTTTCACAGATCTGGTGTGCAGTGAAACAAGGCAGGGCCAGGAGCCCACTGCTTTTCTCCAGTTTTTGCCAGGCAGGAAGAGCACTGCCTCATCAAAGCAGATTCTTTCCCTGTTAATGAGCACCATTACAGGAAGCTTTTCAGAGCCCAAGTGCCTGCAACGACCCCTGTGCCTGCCCAGCTAGAGAATGAGCGTTCAGTAATGACTTGTCCATCTTTGGAGGCAGCGAGCCAAACAGGAATGGGGCCAAGAGCAAATCTCTTTCTTAGGACACGCACGAGCCGCCATATTGCAGAACATGCTTTTATTCTCTCTGTGCCATCTGGAATGGCAGGGAAATGCAACTTTCTTGTCCCTGTCAATTAGTGAAGGGCAGGGAGCTGCACTTGTCTTAAAGGGAAAAGCCTCTTTTCTGTATTTACAAAAAGTGACTTGCAAAAGGATGCCAAAGGTGTGATGCCTCCTTTGCTTCTCCGTGACACAAACTCCATTTATTAATGCTTCTCCTTCGACCCTGCACCACAGCTCTCCACTCCCTCCTCTCGAGAGGCAACTCTGCCTTCCTCATTGCCAGCCATGACCGGCACGGCCTGGGACAGACATAAGCTGACTGGAGCCAAATCAGTTAAGTCCGATGCTACATTCAGTCAGGGTCATCTCAAACCAGTTTCAGCCACCTTCAGAACCAGTGTCTGTGCACTGAACATCTGTTCTGATGCAGGTTTAAACCCGTTTCTGATCACCTAAACCCGGTTTGTGTGCAATGTCTGTCCCTAGCCCGAGAGACCAGAAGTGTTTTCCTCAGTTTCATCCCGATGCAGTATTCTCCAATGGCAAATTTATCTGGCAGGTCAAGGGGAAGGCAGGAATGAGGTCAATTCATCTGTGCAGCCCCTTGCGCCCGAAGTGATGGGAAGACCTGTCTGCGAGCCAGCCAAGCGCCTGTGGCTGTGTGAGGGTCTTCCATACAAGTGGAGGCAGGAGAGACAGAGAAACAGAAGGTTTTGCTGAAAGAGTTGCTTGTTCCTACCCGTCTGCTGCTGACTCCCTTTGCCCTCAAGGAAATTCCATGCTTGGGCATTATAAGGTGGGTCAGGCCATTTTCCACCTGGTTATACACCCCCTCATAGTCTTTGTTCTGCTCAGCAGCTTATGTACAAGCAGAAATGTCAGACTATCACCCCTGTAACCTGGCAATGAATTCCCATAAGAGTCCTGAAAGCTAGAAAGGGTTAAGAGACTTGCCAAAGGTGACACGGGAAGTCTGTAGCAGAGCCAGGAACCAACTTACAGTCCAGTCTATTGCCTTAACCACAAAGCTGCTCCCTCCCTCCTCAAGCCTGATGGTTTCAACCTCAGCAGCCATGCCCATGCCCTTTAGCTTCACAAGCAGGAACGAGTTTTGTGCAACTTGCCCCAGTGCTGTGGTTTTTGCCGAAGCCCTTCTTCTTTCTGAAGAGAAGCAGAAAAAGTCACAGGGGATTTTTCTTGAAAGACCTGGGGTTTGCTCAGGAGCCCCTGGTGTCAAATTCCTCGTCCTTTCATCCTCAGCGTCCTGCGTTTCAGGGGCTGCATGCACGGGACGGCCCTACTGGACAGGTCCTACCTGCCTCCCACCTCCACATCTCCATCTCATCTTTCAACGCAGAAAGCGGGCTGCGAAAAGCAGTAAAATGGCACCTCTGGGCTGGAGCAGCGTGTTTCACTGGAGGCAGTTCCTCCCTGCAAATAAAACGCTGTTTGCAAGCCCAGACAAAGAGCGCTACAACGCAAGCCGCAGGGAGACGGGCCGACCCTCGGAGCACAGCTCTTCCGAGGGACGTGCAGCGGGTCGCGTGGCCCAGGGCCCTCGGGCAGGCTGCTCCCAGCAAAGGGCACCGTCACCTCCAGCTAGATTAACATGTCTGATGAGCAAAGCTCTTGCTGGAGAGAGGCTGCTGGATCTTCCTCCATCCTTGGCCTGATAATCAGAGGCAGAGAGCTTCTCCCCCTCCCTCTGCTAGGCTCCCTGGGAAGCAGGTGAAACCGAGGCAGGGGCCAGAGAGGAGAACAAGAGCACCCTGCTTCCACGCGGGGGACAGGGGAGGCTTTTAGGAGGGAAGGGTTGTGGCTCCAGTAAAAAGGAGCCCAATTAGAGCTTTTAATGATGCAAGTCCAGGACCTCGCTCAGCCCCTGTGCCCTCCCCCTGACGCTCCCTTGGCTAATAACCAGACGCTGCTAAGGAACACGGGGGTTTGTGCCGCCTTGAATATTTATGACAAACTTGGGTTGCCTTTTCCTCTCTGTAATGATCCTCCTCCCCCCCACCCCCTTCTGTTAATGAGTCTGTTGCTGCTCAGATACGAGCAACTTCATTTCCTCTCCTGCCTGCACGCTCCATCCCACCCTGCTCTACCCTCCAGCGTGCCAGCTCGTCTCCTGGGCCAGGCCAGGACGCTGGGGCGGTTTTTATTTCCACTGCCGCCTGGACTCTGGCTCTCTCGTTAATCTAATTGTTCTCCTAATGAAGATCTGCAATTCCTCAAATGTTAATTACCAGCAGCGGCAGCAGCTGCAGTGCTCTTGCTCCCTCTTCCCAGGAACGCTCTCGTCTGCCACAGCTCAACTGGGTTTGGGGAGGCAGGGTCAGGGTCAGGAGGAAAACGTCCCAGCTACAGACTCTTACCACCACTGCTCGCAGATCCCAGGACCTTTCGTGACTCTCCAGACCAGAGAGCATCGTCCCACGTCTGAGCTGGCCTCCATCTCGTACTCGTCCCTCCTCCCGAGGGGAATGACCGCCGGAGAGAACTTCCCATTTCACCCAATTCCTCCCCCTTCCGTGTCATTTGAAGTCGCAGCCTCAGAGCCCATCATTTCCCCAGCATCATAGACGCGCCGAGACCCTTGACATGTCGGGAGGGAGGACAGGATGGGAAGGGGATGAACGGCCAGCCCAGGGACTCAGAAAACCCCTGGGTTTGCCTGCGGTCACATGAACATTTTGCACCCTCCCCCTCCAAGCTCTCTGCAGTGCTCAACCCTGCTGATCTGCTGTGGTTTGTGTCCTACCTGCACACTTTGCCCCTTTGTAGCGAGACAGGACAGAAGAAAAGGATTGTGCAAAGACCCAGAGTGCCAGCCAAAGCCCCTCCACCTATCCATCCAACAGGTAGCCACACATGCCCTCCATGGAGACCTTGCCCAGCGCCCCTCCACCCTAGGACCTGGAGAACAGGCCCTCTAGCCCCAGTCTGTTCTGCCCCTAACTATCCTGCAGTCTTCTAGTTATGAGGGCAAATGGGGGTGGGGGGGGGGCTGTGCAACCTAGCTGAGCGTCCGTACCTGGCCCGCACGGGGGGCTGACGGGAGTGCCAGTCACATCGCTGCTAGATCAAAACCCTACAGAACTTAAGTGCACGAGCAAGCACGGCAATGCATTTGTGCATCGTCTTGCACCGTGGGACCCACGTCCACGACTAGGGCTCCTAGGCTTGGTGGTAACAAAGATGGAGCAGTCGTGGAAGGGAGAGCACGTGCATGTGCGGGCAGGGGAGACAGGGAAAAAAAAACCAAGGATAGGACACAGCCATGCAAGGCTGGTGAATCGATGAGGCAGCCCGAGGAAGCGGCGGGGGAGGGATGCACTCACTGCCTTTATACTTGAGCTCAGGCCATTACTTGTTCCACTCACAGGAAGAGGAAAAAAAAAAAACCCCAGGAGGAGGGTGGCGATGGGAGAACTTGAGTGCAGTTGCAGGAATGGAAAGAAATGCTTCCCCGTGCCCCTGCCCACCGGGGCTGGGTGCCAGGCAGACATGCTGGCGGAGAGGGCTCCAGGGGATGGACCCGCCTTGCTGACATGCAGCGAGCTGCAAGTTGGAATTAGAGCAGCCCCCGGCTGCTGCCACTCGCACCGGTGCCATACGTCTTGCGGTGGTTTCCGTCTTGCATCCCACTTTTCCAGCAAATGGAAGAAACCCTTGGTCTCGCGAGCAAATGGTTGGGAGGCCTCAGGGCAGCACCGCGGGAAACCAGGGAGTTTGGAAAAGCCCAGCCTGTGTATCTGAAGGAGCCCATGAGAGTTAGGTGCTCACCTGCCTCTGGATTTCGGTGGTAGATGGCTGGCTCACCCCCTCTGCATACCCTGCTCACGCGGGCCGCGTAATGCAGTTTTATCGGTGCGAGAAATGCTATCGGCAGCTCATCCCTCCCTATCGAGAGCGGCGGCATGTCCACCGAACGTGCGCATGCGAGCGCGGAGTGGGAGGGGGAGACGCGGAGGGGAAGACATGCCCATCTGGGAGAAGGATCCCAGCCAACCCCTCCGCTGCAAAAAAAATAAAAACAAGTGGAAACAAAATTATCGGCTAAAGGAAGCAGCTGGAATGACTGAAGCCAGAGAAAGCTCAAGCAGGCACCTCATGCCAGCGCTGAGCAGCCAAAAATACACGAGGGGAACAAACAACCGAAAAAAACAACCCACAAGAGTTTTCAGTGACAAAGGCAAACAAATAGATTTGTGAATAAATATTGATTTCACAGGAAGTCGGACGAGCCCATCCAGAATGAGACGCGGAGATTGGCAGCCGCATCCCCCCTCCGGGAGGGCTCGGGGACTGGGAGGCGAGGAGCGATTTCTGGGGTGGCCGACTCGAGTCCCGGTGCAGGGAGCAGGTGTCAGCCTGCCTGAAATCCTGGCCCCTCCTGCGCTAGGCTCCCTAAGGCACTAGCTGTGCTTGGAAACGTGGGGCTGGGATTTTCTAAGGAGTTTTTGGATTGGTCTGCTGGGCCCCCAAGGCGCTGGGACATATTTGCTAACGCAGTCGATCTAGGAGGCGGCTGCAGACACCTTGGCAGGTGCTAGCTGGCAGATCTGTTATTCTGGTGTCGCACCCAGGAGCCCCGAGGGAAGCCGGGGAATCTCCTTCCTTGGAGGTTTTCAAGAAAAGCCTGGATGTGCATCTGTCTAGGATGCAGACCAGCAAATCCTGCAGGGGCTGGATCAAAGGACCCTTGCGGTCCCCTCCGAACCTATTCCTATAGATCAGGACTGCACGGTGCTAGGGGCTGTATAGGGAGCAGATACGCCCTTGCCTCCTACTTCAGTGGAGAGCACTGCAAAGAAGCTAGCAGGAACCTTTCATTTCTTTCCTGCTCAGCTCTGCAGAAGAGCAAGGTGGCCAGGGAACTCGTAATCCCTCCAGGCTCAGTTTGGCACACATGGGGCGAACAGAAGGGGAGGAAAAACAAAAACAAAAAGCCTTCCCACTGAATCAGTAGGTTTGAGTCAGACACGTAGGTGTGGGGATACCATTTTACCCGCGATGCTTCTGACCACAAGCCCACTTGAATATACACCGATCCTCTAATTGCACGCAATGCCGTCATCCCTAAGAATCCCCTTCCCTGCCCCACCGAACTTCACACAATCATGCACTCGGGATTAGGGATTTCAAATTCATGCCCCCGACTCCCAAGCAGCATGGCTGGGGCGGAGCGTAGCAGCCGTGGCACAGGAGTTAAAGAGCAGAAGACCTCATTCAAGTGAATCTGCAGGAAGCTTTCACCTGGGCAAAAGACGGGGTACAGCTAGTGCTGCAGGGGGTTTAACAAGGGGTCTCAATCCTCTCCCAGCCGCAGGATAGCAGCCACAAAACGCTGGGGGAGACGGTTCGCTACTCAATACCAATGGCTCCAGCATCAACACCCAGTGCCGTACCTGGATTCCTGGCAGCCCTTTTAGTATCGGGCCCCCCTTTGCCAGAGATAATGATTTCTTTGTTGCAAAAGTCTTTAGCATGTCGGTGGTATCGATGCCTTTAAACAGTTCCTTCTCAATTGCTAACATTGCTAGACCCGTATATGCGCAACATTAAAACTTTTTTTTTTTTTTTTTAAACTGTAGGGTTTTGTTGGGTTTCTTTCCATTTTCAGACCTCCTTTCTGTCTGGTTTGCCCATGCCTGTGTCCGGGTCTGCTAACGCCACTTAAGGGCCAAATCCTGACCCAGCCTAGCCCTGCTTCGCTTTCGAGATCTGCCAGGAGCAAGCACTATGACAGATCTCAAACTCAGCCGATTTGCTCCTAAAATGGTCTCACAAGAGCTCAGATTAAGGTTGGAAACCCCCCTGCCTTTCTGGACGTTTCGAGGTTAGTAGAGATGCACCGCTGTTGCGAGCGTAGCGGGCTCCACGTTCAGGAAAAGGAGGCGACTTGCCCTGGCCCGAGATGGGGGGACAAAGGAGGGTACAACAGACGGCCTTGCGCAGCACTCAGGAACGGGCCTGGCTGCCCCCATGTGAAGTCTGACCTAGTTTAGGTTTCGACTGCCCTCCACATCCTAGTCGCTCAGCACCTTTCACGAGCGCGTCGACTGCTACAACCAGCACCTGGCGCGCGTGCTTTCTTCTCTCTCCCCAGGGCAGAGGATGAAGCTTAAAAAGGAGGAACTGGATCAGGCGATGGGATCTCGGTGCAAGCCCTTCCGAAACTGCCCCTCTCCGAGGTCTCCATGCGAGGCTGGGGGTGCAGCCGGCTTCAGGGGGCAACGATCCCAGAGGATGCCCCAGGATGCTGCAGCACGGCTGCATGCGAGCACCAGATTGGGGATAAGCTGGGATGCGCCTCGGCGCAGAGGCCGCGCTCCTCGGAAAGGTCTTCCTTTGTTCGGCGTCCTCCCGGCGGCGCGCAGAAATTCCAGCCCTGTGAGCACCGTGAGGGGGCCAGTGACGCTGATCACAGCTTTCCTGCTCATTTCTTTTTCAATGAGTGAATTAGCAGGCAGCCAGCCGACTTGAACATCCCCTTATCTCTGCACCAAGCTCGCTGCCGAGGATTTGCATAATTTTAATCTTTCCCACCAATGAGCATGAAAAAATTAGTTTTCCACTATTTTATCTTCTATTTGTGTTCACTAAACAGAGCTGGTGGCTTTGCTCCTTTTATTTATACCAGGAGACATGGGGAGGAAGGAAAAAAATAAAATAAAGAGCGCGTGCGTCTCCAGTGTTTGCCTTCTTGCTGGTCGCGAGGAGGCTGGGAACCATGGGGCACCTACTGCAAGAGAGCAGGCCATGTTTTATCAGCTAGGGATCAATACAAGCTCAGGCCCAAATTCTGCCCCCCGGACAGACAAGTGCCCTCCCTGCCCCTCCTCCCATTAGCAAATGCAGCTGAGCTTCCTCCTCCACCCTTGAGACCTTTGATTTTCCTCCCAAATACAGCAGCCTGCCCACGTGGCATCACTCAAACTGTGCCCGGGCCAATTCACTGTCCATCCCTCTGGACCGCCATCCAACGCGGAGTCTGGATCCCAAGAGCTTCGGGAGCCTGCCTCCAAGAGCAGACTCCCGCTAGCTTTCCACAAGACCTCTCTCATGGTAGGGGGAAGCATCCTCTCCCCTCTGTTTAAAAGTGTCCTCTTGTGTGCGCTCCCATCCACTCCTAAGCAAGGGCCAGATTTGCGAGACCACCCAGCACCCAAAAGCCTGGTCCAAGCTGTCCGGCTGCGTTCCCACCACTGCTGACTCTAAACACGTCTACGCTGCACGATGCAACGTCACATGGAGACACTCGAGCTAGGCTGGGTACCCAGAGCAGCGTAGCTCCGACCAGGCTCCCTAGCTTCATGCTACGGTGACCGGATTGCTTCCCATACCCGAGCCAGCTCCTTTCCCACAACCTAGCATGGAAAGGCACATTGCAGACATCCCCTTAATTCTCCCCCCCGCCGTTTATTTGCAAGACGCTTCATGCAGCGCTTGCTGTTTATTAGCAGGGGAAGGGGAACCAGGCCTCTTCTTCTCTCTCCATTGAACGCGTTCATAAGAATGCACAAAAATTAAGCTGTTGTCTGGATAAAAAAAAAGACACTTAAAGCAAAAAGCTCCTGCTCTTGACCTTTCTGCTGAAGAGCTGGTAATAAAGATGCTCTTTTGAACAATAAGAGCCGCGAACAATTCTGTGAGCAAACGAGCGTGCCTGGATTCAGTCACCGTGAGGCTGAGGAGGGAGGGGGGTGCAGAGAAGCGCCGTCGCAAAGGTGCCCGCAGCCCGCTTGCAGCAACCTCGGGATTACGCGTGCGTACGCACAGGTGTGCGGAGCTGCTGCCAGGCCCGGGGGAGAAGAGAAGGGGCCAAGAAAACGAAGGCCCACCTCCCCTCCCTGAGATCCCACCGCAAAATCCAGTAGCGCACAGATACTTTTTCCCAAGCTTCCTGCATCCAAGGGAAGACCGGCAGTGGCAGTGCAAGCCCTGGGCTAGGCGGCGACGTGGACACAGGCAGATATGCCCCCTCGCTGCGGCACCCCCCACTCTTCAAGCTGTATAAGAATTGCTGCCCGGCAGCTGGGGCGACAGAGGGGACCCCAAGAAACCTCGTCTAGAAAAACTGCTGCTAAAGGAAACGGAAGCACAAAACAGAGACGCTAATTTGAGGCAGGGCAAAGGATCTGGGGGGGGATGTGGCATGGGAAGGGCAGTGAGGCCCCTCCTACGGCATCCTCTGCTGCACCTCCGCCTCGGGGCACAGGCTGCAGGACGAGCCCTCCGGCTCAGAGCTGCGGCCTGCCACCCCTCGCCCCCTCCTGCCGCTCAACAGGGGCGTGGATAAGAACGAGGGGGAGAAAAAAAAATCTCCTGCTTAACATCAGGCGAGCGGCGCAATGATGCTGTGCGGCGCCACGGAGAGCTGCAGCAATTTCAGGCAATGGTTTTGAAGCCCCGAGTTTTTCCTTTCCCCTGCCAGCTCTTCCCTTCTGATCCCCGTCTCCACGCAGACGCTGCCTCTTCCCCATTACCGGCTAATCTGCACCCTGAGGTACAATTACCTTCCATACGTTCTCTATTTACGCTCTAGGAACCATATAATTTTCTAGACCAGAAACATAATTAAAGAGTAGGAGCTTCCTGGAGGCAAGCCCTCTGCCCTGCCATCCTCTCTCTTATCTTCTCTAAAAATACCCTAGGCTGGCCAGGCCTGTGCCAAGGGCTAGCTCAAGGAGGGGCTTTATGGGAAGAAACAGCCCAAATGCAACAGCTCAGCCTGGGGCAGAAGCAAATCTGACTGTTTCCAAAGTTGCTTTGGACACGAGCGTCTCGGATGAGCTCAGCTAACAGACCCCCCATGCTCTGCCCAGGTCCCCAGTGCTGCGGTTGGGGCGGCAAGGGCCTGTCTGTGCACAGGGCGCTCACGAGAGCGAAAGCGGTGCACGTAAGTGGAATGAAATTCCCAAGCCTTCGATTTTGCCTCTTTCACTTCAAAATCGACACGGAGCAAGATGACTGGCACAACCAGCCTGGGATGATTAATCCTGGTATAACGTAGCTGCTTCAGATTAATTCCTTCCTACAGGCACTGTCCCAGAAGGAGACAGATTTTGAGGATAAAGCCTCTGACTGCACGAGGGGGCATCTGTCTGGGAGCGCTGGGCCACACGACGGCTGCAGGACACTTGCTCCTTGTAGGCAAGCCCGGAGATAGCACATTAGGGCTGGAAAGCAGGATCCTCCTGTATAAATGCTGAGCCCTGCCTGCGACTTTCCCTCACCCACATGCAGGATTCCCCGAGGATCGAGATCACAGCTGGATCCCACTGACGACCTCCTTCTGCCTGTCTGTAGATGCGTCTCAGGAAACGGGGGAGCTTGAAGCCTGCCCTGCATGCTTCACTTAAAGCCTCCTACCCAACAGGGTTTGCGTAGCTTGCAGACACAGTTTGCTGCCTGCTTCTCAGGTCCCTTCGCTGCTCGGATAAGCAAAGAGACTGCCGTTCTCTAGGCAAACAGGGGAGCGGGCTGAGCCCACCCGGGCTGGTAGGCAGGGCAATGGGAGGGGAGGATGAGGGTGATCCTCTGAACCCAGCTCCACAGGCACGCTTAGCCCTGCCTGGCTCGATTCCTGTGTGGTTTCTGCCCATTTGGAAATGGGAACCAAAGATGCCCCAAGTGCAGGGGGGCTGGACCCGATGATCTGTAGGGTCCCTTCCAGCCCCTAACAACCAGGAAACTATGTTTTGATACTTGGATGGCAAGGGGTTGGCTCGCCCACTGCTATACAAGCAGGCAAAGCGCAGCAGGGCAGGGATGCCCAGGCTGCCATGCAAGGCCAACCCCGTGTCCACAGAAGAATTGGAGCAATTAGGATTCACCTTTCCATAACAGCCTTTATGCTTCTTGCCTACCTGCACAGCACCGATCTAGTGCGCAGAGACGTCAGCAGAAAGATTTCCATTGGGTCAGTGTCTCATGGGGAGGCACGGCCTCCAAGTCCTTGCTCTGCGACCATGGCATTACCTGCCTGTCCCCTCTCACTTTACTTGCCCCTTTTGCAAAGTCCAACAAGAGGACAATGGAAAAAAGCAGAGCATCTTCAGCCCCATCTGCAAATGCCTTTGCATCAGCTCAAAGGCCCCCACAGGCCCACGCTCATTTTATGGTGGTGGAAGACAGACTTATTTTGGTTTAGCTTTAGCCTGTTCCCGACTGACTTGAGCTAACCTGAAACTTGAACGTGAACAGCCTTTAGCAGCAGTTTAAATTTGTTTTAAAAAATCATAACTGAAGTTAAACTGACAACTCTCCCTGTAGGTGAGATGTTGTAGGCTCGACATCTAAGAGAGACTAAGTGACTTGACCAAGGCCACTGAGGAGGTGAACCCCTCTGACTATCCTTTGCCTTCTCTAGGAGTCTGGCCGTGCTTGGCAAACAACAATCGTTCGTGAATCCATTCACCCCTCGCTGCAAGACAGGCAAAGGGCAGAGTGAGACAGAACGCTTCCTTCTGCCAGTAAAAATGCAGCCACCTCTGGGGTGGATTGCAACAGCTGTTTATGGGCCCGGTGCCAGCACAGCACAGCTGTTTTGGACGGGAAGAGAAGAACACTCTAGACAATGGGAACTGAATTTTCTCCAGGTCTGTTCTGCAAATCGCTTCCTTGGCTAATGAACACGTTTGCGGAGAGGGGAGAGCTTGGTGCGTTCAAGGAATCACAGGGCAACAGACGCCGAGGCAGCACAGCCTCCCCGGGAATTAAAAGTGTGCAAAGAGATGAGCGGGAACCAACACAGCACTCCTCTCATCAGGAAACACAGTTCAAACAATCAAAGCACCCCACACGCCAACGTAGAGAGCGAGGAAAGGGAGCAGGCAGGAGCGCAGGGTGGGGAGGAAAGGCGGCACTGACCCATGGCCCCCATCCCCACCCCACAGACCTGGTAGGTGGTCGGTTCCCTGCCGAGCTCAGGACGCTTGGAGCTGGTTCGGCAGCGGGCAGCTCTCCATTTCCCTAGTATGACTATCCTCGTTCAAATCTGCACAGACGTGCCGAGTGAAAGCTGGGCAGAGACTCGCCGGCCGGAGCAGCTGCGCTGGGCTCAGTCCAGCCAATCCTCTAATCTGGCTCTGGGTAGATTGGCTGCAGACCCCGCTTGCCGCTGCTCCTTTCCAGCTCCAAGTTTGCCTAAGCTGCTTCCCCAAGCTCCCCTGCACCCCGCAGGCCACGTCTCCCAGTAAAGCCCCGACTGCTCCCACATGGCGGTTGAGGAACCGGGGATGTCACGGCTTCGGGGGTGCTGGGGCAGCAAGAGGGAGAAGCTGCAACTGGGAGAGAATCAAGTGCTCGCCTGGACTCGCTGTAATTATAGCCCTGCCTCCAAATACAACGTCCCAGCTCTGCCTCCTCATAAAAACAGGGAGGTAGAGGGTACGCTCTATCCTGAAGGGTCGAAACAGCCTTTTAACTTCTCGAGTAACAAGTTCAAACAGGACGGCAAGCGTTGTTTTCCACAGCTCCCAGGAACAGGAATTCGGGGCGGCCAACAAAATTAAAGTGAAGCTGTCAGCGCCGTAATATAGCACTGCCTCCTCACATAACCAACCACACAAACTCGCAGTTCAGCCTGGGGCTAGGAATTGTAATCTCCTTTCTTCAAAGCCCAGCTCTGCCACCGACTCTCTCTATGTCCTTGGGTAAAGTATTTTGCTGCCTGGTGCATCAGCTGCTGCACACCCTTACTTCGCTCTTGGTGGTTTTCTGCCCCACTCGGTTGCTGCATGCTGCCTGGGACGCTCTACCCCTGCCGACGCACACGGCCCTTGGCTATGCTTGGGATACCGGGCAATGTTTTTCCCTCTTGCTAAAACTGGTTCAGCTTCAGTGACGCTGGCTATATTGAGAGCCCCAGCGCAGATGGGCTGCCAGCTGCTGCCATCGTTAAGCACTGTCTTGGTTAGCCCAGCTCGAAGCAGGGTTAGAAAACCCCGGTCTTGTCCACACAAGCATTGGCCGGCCCAGTGCAAACACTTATTTCAAGTTCATGTTCCTTTAGCGCAAAGCCTAATCCATTTAGGCCTGGACGTCATTGCGCTTTTTAAACGGGTGCTCTTCATTTCAGAGTTAATGAATGCAAGGGGAAATCCTCGTGATGTTAGACACCTGGCTTTTGCTGCAGACTAACGCCAAATTGAAAGACCAGGCTCTCCCCCCTCACCAGCTAGATCATTGGAAAGGCACAAAGACCGTGTCTACATCGAGCACTACCAGGAGCCCACCCACCTCCTCCCACTCTCCCCATGGCAAACCTGGCAGTCTTGCAGTAAAGCCACCCTGGGGAAGGCAGGGGGCCTTCAAAGCATCTCAAACTGGATTGCCCCCAAATTGGCAGCCCCCTCTGAAAGCAAAGGGTAAGATATTATCCATGCATGCCCTCTGCATCCATCCGCTTACGGTATCAACCACAATCTCAGATTTTAAGGTCTTCTGTACTCACTGGAGCTGTGAACCGGGGTGGGGGGAGCTACCTATTTGTTTCCTGTGTCTGTCAGTTTGGCCACATGTACAAGGTTTAGGACAAAAAAAGGTTTCCCAACAAACAGTTTAATAACAGGGACATTTTTGTAAATCATACTCCCCCCGCCTCCCCAGTGGTAGTAACAGAAGAAAGGGAAAACTAAACGTTAAATAGGAGTTGCACGTTGATAGCGCCCCTTTGAACGATGTTCAAAGAGCGCTGTGAGCAGCACTCCTATTTGATTTTTATTTTTTAAAATATCTACAGTGTGTTCCTCCAAGTATCAAAAGACTCCAAAACTTTGAATCCCTACTCTGAAGTGTTTGCAAGAGACAAGGCCCCTGGGTCCCCGGCTCCGTCAGCAGCCACCCCGACAGGCATCTGATGTCCCTGTTTGGAGTCGCTCAATCCTGCAGTGTGCGCTCGTGCCTAGGACGCTGAGCAGGGACTTGGGAAAGCTGGGTACTGTCCTCCACTCTGCCACCAACCTGCTACATGAGCTTGGCACATCACTTCATGGCCAGTGCTCTCTGTTCGAACCAGGAGCAAATTTGATGCAACGCAAACGAAGACTCCTAACAATCCTTTTTGACTCCCATAAGAGACCAGAAGTGCAGCTCTTTGCTGGAAGACCTGAAAAACTTCTACCATGATCTTCCTGATTTTTCAGCATTAGTGATCAGACATTTATCCGTCGGTCTACATAGCCATAAATAAATAACGTGACACTGGAATAGATCCCAAAAGCCATCTGCCCAGCAAGGAGCCTTCCATTCAAACACCCCCAAGACCCCAAAACTACCTGCGTCCTGCTGAACTAAATAAATTCTTCCACCCTTAACACAAATCAAAGGTTACCATTTTATACACACAAAGAGTGGGGAAGTTCAAGTGCAACGCGGTCTGTCCTACCTTCCCCATTTCACTGCTGAATGCTACTGCCAGCACGGTCTGGCCGCCGCTGCCTTATCTGTCCTGATGTTGCTCGGAAAATGGAGTACACATGCCCCTTTGCTCAGTCAATACCAGCTACATCGAGCGCCACGGAAAGCAAATACCAAACCCCCCCGTTACCAGGTGGCTCTTGCAAGGATACTTCCAGCAAAAAGCCACTTGTGTGATGCTGGAGACCCAGATTGCCCCAAGGTTGCTAAAGGCCTGCCCTCTGCCCAGCTGTCTTTCCAGCACCAGCAGACACCCGGACTAACAGGAGCGAGGGAGAAAGAAGGACAAAGCAGGTGGGTTATATAGCACGAGTCCTCCAGGAGCTCCAGAAGGCAGAGTCTTTGGAAATGGGTCACTCAGACCACAGGACTCAATGCCCGATCCTCAGATACAAAGGAGGTATCACACTGGCGCTCCTGCTGCAATCCTCTGGCTCTGCCACCTAAATGCAAAATTATAGCTGCTGTTCTGTATCTACGTCAGCCCTATGAAAGAAGAAAACTGGAACGAGTGGCTGGCTTTGAAGTTTCAGAGAGCCAGAGAAGGTCTTGGGGGAGTCGGCTCATGATCAGACGCAGGAGTGGAGAAAGGGAGAGAAGAAAGCACGGTTGCGGTAGCCAGAAACCAGCATTTGGTGCAGGTCTGGCTCCAACACCACCTTCCCCCCTATGGTCAATGCATCGGCCCCTCCTCCAGTAGAACAAGAGCGCTCAGCCCAAATCCCGGGCCACAGCCATAGTCCCTGTCATCCCGCATGCCGTGTCCAAGACCACCCCATGCCCCAGCCATACCCTTGGTTCATATTCAGCCATGGCTGGCACTAAGGCTCCATTGACTTGCTCTTTCCCACCTGGATTCTGGTAACCAAAGAGATTTCCTGCATAAGAAGAACCCATCTGAATACAAAGGGAAAAGGGAACAGAGCCAACCCTGCACTTGAGGGCAACAGGAGCACCACTCCCCTCCCACTCCCCTGACAAGTGTTTTGAGGGCCAGGAATTAGGCATGGTCGCCTGACATCAGAGCACACCCCCTCTTCTCATCCAGGTACCTACAGCACATCCTGCTATCATGACGCACGGGAGGCAGCTCGAGCAACACCGGCTTCCCAGGATCTTAGCAGCGCTGGAAAAACCCAAGGAACCACAGACATCCAGCCTAGGAGCGGAGAGACGTACACGAGAGAAACAGCAGGCATGAACCCCGTGCAAAAGGATTCAGAAGCTCCCAGGCAGATCTTAACAAATTCCCTTTTGCAAAAAAATAATATTAGCCCAGTATTTATGCCCCCTTCTGTGATGGGCATGGGAAGTGCCACAAATACTGCCGTAGCATTCATTCGGAAAAAAAGGCAAAACTGCAAAGATTTGCATGGCAACCACCATATGGCTTCACTCTGGGAAGGGAGGAGGAGATGGACCCACTAAAGGGGAAATAATTATATAGTCTGGAATCCCAAGGCAATTAGAGTCCCCCGTCTGGACAAGAAATATTTACATTACTCTGTGTCAAAGGAGCTGGCAATCAGCACGTAAACCCTGGGTGCCCCGAAGGTCCGGTCCAAGGCTTCCTGAGGGCACTGAGATCAAGTGCCAGCTCAAATGACCTGCCTTCCTGGCCCGGAGTATGCTACCAAACACCCAAATCACAAGGGCTGGTCCCATGGTCCACCCTACCTCGCTAAGCTCCCCTTCCAGTCTCACTCAGCTGGTTGGGCCCCAGCACCCACGTCAGTGATCTCAGGATGTGAACCTGCAACGGACAGTTATTGCAGTGCTGCCCTCGAAGGCAGAGATGAACCGGACTAGCAAGAAGCAGGACGTGCACCAGTGCAGGTGCCGTGAAAAGAGCAAAGCTGGCAAACTGCGCAAAGGCGACAAGGAGCAGAGATGCTCATTACCAGCACTGGATCGTCAAAAATAAGAATGCAAGGAAAATCCCTCATCGTTAAAACATCCACCACGATACATAAACTTACTAGCCAAAGTCAACCCCTGGTGCATCTGGCCTCTGCCCCCTACCGGGATCCTAGCCACCTCCATGCAATATTTAATGGAGACTGCAGAAGACAAAAGAGATGCTCTCTGGCCCTTCCCTCTGCCAACTCACTGGAGGGAGATCTGCCTTTGGGGGGTTTGGGTTGCCATCTGGATGATTATTTCCCCATTTAAAAAATAAATGTGTGCGAGAGAGGAAAAACACTAGCGCACATGGCAAGGCTAATCCCGGGAGAGTTCCAATTAGCGCCGACAGATTTGTCCTCTGACCCAGCGTCAGCCGATTCTTGATCTCCTCATCCCAAGGATGGGCCAGCTGATTAGCATGCAGAAGAGGGCCGGGGACCCGCAGCGCATTGCTTCCCGTCGCCAGAGTGGGGATATCCAAGGAGCCCTCCCTACCAGGGTGAGACAGACAAAACGTGATGCTACAGAAGGATTAAGGTCAAGCGAGTTGGAAGAGTCCCCCGTCTTGATCCCGTCCGTAGTAGCACTGCTCCTCCTAGAGCTCACAGGGACTGAGTGCCATGCCAAAGCCCCCAAAGCCTAAATACTGTCTTGTGGGGGGAGCTTCCTGAGCTCGAACAAGGCCCAGCGCTTCCACAGGCCAGACTCAACACAGGCCTACACCCAAGCCACCTGGGGATGACCAGGCTCTTCCTTTGATGCTGACAAGTCTTTTTGCTGATGGCCAACGGGATCACTGAAATCAATGCAGACCAAGTCTCAGGGAGACATCAGGTCTGCCTGACTAATCAATCTGGGGTCATCTCCGCTCATCCCTCCTTCCTTGGGAGCGGTGCAAGCTTGGGGAGGCGGGCAAGAGTGCTGGGGAGACGAAGTCAAGATCACCTGCTTGCTCTCTACAAATTTGCCCCTCTGATGTTCAACCCAGGTGCCAGTAAAGCTCCCTTATTTTCTCTACTCAACGTATCCAACTCCCTTATTTTCTCTACTCAACTGCCATCCCTGCTGAAGAGTTTGGAAGACAAGGGATCTTGGCATGGCGGGTCTGAAGTGAGTTGAGGCTTGAGGAAAGGGAAGAAAAAGCTGCTGATTAAAGTTCTTCTTGGTGGAAAGTTACGGGTGGCTGCAGGAGCACCGTAACAAGCCATCCGTTTTACACAGCATCAAGCACGGACAGGGGGGCACACGATCCAGGAGTGAAACCACCGGCACAAGAGGAGCTGGCTGCATTTGGTTACTATGGTGGATTCAAGCATCCAAGAAGCTGACGCGCTAATGCACCGGGAAGCAAGAGCAAATGATTCCAGGGAACAGGTGGAGCTGCCGGCAGGCAGCCCAGAACAAGAGAATAAAGTCAGCAAGCCACGGGAAGGAACAGGCCACAGCACTGCAAGGCAGAAACCAGCAACAGCAGCAGCAATAGCAGGGAAGACGCTTGTGTCCCAAAACACTGCCAGGACCCATGAAGTTGCCCCAAGAGCAACTGCTTTCCAGCCTACTCGGAGCATCGCTGCATCAGTCTTCCCCGTAGCACATCTTACGGTCTGGCATGTCCCAAAACTGGAACAAAGTGAAAAAGGCACGTGGAAATTACAGGGAGGTGACGGGGATTTAATTCTTCAACATAGATTGGGACCATCCAAATGCAAAAGATAGACAACGGAGGATGGCACTTCCTGCTTCTACCGGTGTGACGGGACCCGCACTTGTTAACCTTTGGCTCTCAGTCAGCTGCTCACCCAGTTTGGTCAGGCTGTTGATTTAAGGATGGGGGCAGGTTTGCACCCCAGTCAGCAGAGACTCTGCAAGGGGCATGCATCTGAACACCAAGGAGTGAGCAATCAACAATGGAAAGTACCGGACCTGCGACTGGCGATAGTCTTTTGCTAAAATTAAACGTGTGACTCAACAGAGCATGAATTATCCAAAGCCAGACAGGGCTTCCCTCCTGCTTTCATACTAGGTTGACAGGCTTGCCACATCCTTTGAAGACATTTTGTGGCAAGTGTTTAAAACCAGCCTGGTATTTAAAGCAGAGGATGTAGGAGGATTCGTGACCTCTGTGTACAAGTCCACCCTTTGTGACTCTGGGCAAGACGCAGCATCTGCTTTTCTCCCTGTGTCTAAATGGAGATGATGGTACAAAGCCTTTTCGCTGGGCTGCCAAGGGTCTACATCTTGAAAGGCTTGTAAAATTATCTGAGACTCCTAACAGAGTTGCTACAAGAGTACTCCAAATTAAACACCTGGCGTGACCAGAGCCCGCCGTCACACAGAATTGCTTTGTGGTTAATACCGGACCACAGGTGAGAAGCACAGATTTTTTGCTAAGGGTGTTGGGGAGGGAAACAAATGCAGAAGAGGAGTATTTCTGGTACTATGGGCACAGGGTTAGACAATCTGCAGGGGGCAATTGCAGGGTAGCATTTGGCTGGGAGGATATACTTGGGGATGGTCCTGCCTTGAGCAGTGGGTTGGACTAGATGTTACCTGCTGAGGTCCCTTCAACCCTCATTTTCTATGATTTTAAAAGCTAAGAACAGCAATGTAGTAAAGGGTCCTTCCACCCTTCTAGAAAGCTGCTCTTCTTCAGCATGTTTCATCAAAGGGCTCCAAAATGATGCACAAAGACAACAATTTAAGCTTCATTCAGGATGTGGGGAGGAACGACACCCTTATGGGGATGGGTGTGGGAAAAGACAGACATCATTTAAATTACTTGTCCAGGGTCACAAAAGCTAGCTGGAACTCAGATCTTCTGACTGCCCCTTGCTTCCCCCTGCCCCACTTTCATTACCAAGCCACGTCTCCCCTCCTTAAGGATCTCCTGGTTATTAAAAGCAGGAGGAAGGTTTCCACATCCCTTCATCAGACTGCGGCCCTCAAGGCTCCCACCCCCAAGAGACTGCCCACCAGAATTACCGCCACAGTTCAGAGTCTGCTCAGTGCGTTCAGGGTAACCAACCTTGTTGACCTGAGTAAAAAGGGTGGCTGCTCCTGATCCTATTTTCAGACTGGTAAGATCAATATTGGGGAAGCTTACCATGAAAGAAGATATAATGCCTCATCATTACTTGGGGGGAACAGTATCTTCTGCCCAGTCCTCATGGAAACTAAAAATTTTAAGGCGCGTAAATTAATGAGGATCAAATGTCGTGGCGTGTACAAACACCCTCTCTGGTTAAAGAACTAAGCTATGTTGTGTCCAGGTGGAGGGCTTCAGAAACTGCACTAGGCATTTCCTTCTACTTCTCTTCTACAAAAGAGTATGATTCGAGCCCATTTTAACTCCCAGTGGCACAACCCGACTATCTAGATATCTACGGTACTCACACGGTCCCTGCTATTGAAGTATCTGAACACTTGGTGATCTTCAGTACCCCGATCCTTCCAGTTCTCCTGAAACTGAGGTGCACAAAGAATAAGTAACTTGCTCAAGATCACAGAAAACGTCTGCTGGAAGAACATAAAACTGAACCCAAATGTAGGACTCCCAGCTAGTGTTTTTAACTACTGGGCCGTCCTTCTTTTTTAGCTCAGGTTGAAGCAGCTGACACTTTTAGCTCTTGAAGCTTTCTGTTCCTGTCCCTACAAGGTTAGGTTAAGCGGTGGCCATCACAACAACATGGCACTTTCTTCCCGGGGCAGCGAGACAGAGAGCCAGTCGTCGAGCACATTAGGATATTATTCTGAGAAATAAAGTGATGCCAGAGTGTTGAAAGGAATCCGAAAAGCTGGACTGGTAGTTAAGTACCAGCCCGCAGTGGAGGAAGAAAAAACTGTGTGTTTTTTTAAAACAAAGCATCCCTCTCGCACAAGTCCCACGAGGAACAAACCCCCTAAACATTCAAAGAGAAAATTTTACCTTTGGCAACGTTACTGATACACAGAGGCTTCCGCGTGCAGCCAGTTATTAAAGTTTTGCAACATAAGGCTTAAAAAAAAAAAAAAAAAAAGAGAGAGAAAAAGAGCAACACATCTTTTCCCTCAAATGTTAACAACTGTGCAACATCATCTCTGTATTGTCTCCCTGTTTTATCACCACAGTACAGCTCTGAACAGATTCCACCCCAGGGCAGACACAAAACCACAGGGCCACGGTTTCTAATTATACCCTCTATTCTGAGGGAAATGGTTTATTTATTAGCTCTTTGAGCTTCCCTTTCATTCATTCTCAATCCTGGTCCCGGCAGCGAGGGGCTCTCGACGAGAGGAAATTTATTAGGTTTGCCAGACTCTCTTCATCTTTCCCATCCTCCTCTTCCCTGCCCCAGCCCCCCTTCCCCGTTCAGGATTACAGGCAGTCTTCATCACTTCTAATTCAATAACTTGCTGTATAATTACTCCGTAATAACATTATTATCTTAACATTTACTCAACAGCTGTGATCCTGCTGCAGCAGGGAGGGGGGATCCTCCAGGGGAAAGGAATGGGGAGATCCTTCTGTTTTGCTGAAGACTTAAGTCCCATTAGACCAAAAATGAACCCCTCCCGGAAAAAGAGGGCTGGGCGCCGATGAAGACAGGAGGCGGGGGACGGTATGCCACACCTGCATCTCCGACGGACCCTCAGGCAGCAAGCTAAAAGCCTAATCCACCGTATTCCTCCTTCACCCCGATTCAAAAGGTTTGCAGCACGGATAAGAAAGCCGGGAGGGTTTTTCTGCGCGGTTATATAGGCGGCAGCCCAGAAGCTGCATGGAGGAAGCTATTTGAATAAATAATGCTTGACCCCATCAAACTCTTGAAAAATCCTGCAGATTAATTAGGAAAATGAAATGAGGATTGGGAAAGGGGAAAAGAAAAAAAAAAGTGAAAACCCACAAAAGCACGTGCGCTTGAGCTACGCCTCTCACTATAAGAAATGTTTTGTTTTGTTTTCTCCTGAAAGCTGCTTCACCCTATTAATAAAGAAAGATATGCTGGATGCAGTTTATCATAACCCACTTGATAGACTGGCTTTATTTTCACTCTGGAAACCCTCAGGATCCTCTTACACCGAGCTCTAGCTCAAGAAGAGCCTCCTTCTAGTATCGCACTAGTCTTTTCGGCAATTAAAGCAAAGAATGCACTAAAAACAAAATAACTTGTGCAGCAAATGAGCCTAGGAACATCCTATCAAGTATCAAATGCTTAAACTCTAACCTTGACTACCGAGGCAAAAACTCTCCCCAGACGCTTCACCGAATGCTCGTGCACACCTCTGAGGCTGGAAGCTTTAATCTCCCTGCCGCTGCTGCGATTTGATTTTCCGGGATATTTGTACAAACATGCATGCTGCCTATTGATGCCCAAATGCCCCCGGACGCGTGTAAAAAAGCAAATTACTAAGCGCCGTCTTAAGACTGCAAGAGTTGGACGTCTACACGGTGAGGTCAGGTTTCTGCAGCTCCCAGAGCCTGAAATCACACACGCTGTTGAATGAGAAAAACTGGCATTCAAGAAGGTTTCCCACTGTAATGCATCTGCTTCATATACACTATAGCAAAAGGGTAAACACGCTGTATTGTGATTGATTATCCATTGTGTAATACAGGGCTATAATTCCATCAAGCCATCAAAGCAATTTGGCAATTATATAAATCATACGAGGGCCGCTAGAAAGGTTAGTCATTAGAACCTCGAAATGGCATTTCCTCGTGTTATTCTGCTGGTTTGTTTTTTAATATTATAAAGTCAGATTATTTCTCCTTCAAATTTGCTTACATGCCACTGTTGTATACCAAATCGGTGGTTAGGGCCAATGACAGATCACATCAACATTAATAAGACATTTTATGCTGTCTCTTGCTCTGCAGGAAATTTCACAAGCAAACTAAGAGTGAAATGCGTGCAGCATGATGAGATTCACGTCCTCTGCCATGGGCCCAATCCCTTATAATAGCACAGCCTTGACAACCTGCACGCTCTGTAAGGCACACAAAAGAGCCATCCCACCGCTCAGCGAGGACATAATAGCAGATGCTGCTCCAAGGCCTCAGCGCAACTCAGGCTTCATTATTTAAAAATATAAACACTTTTCCATTAAACACGCTCAGTGCGAATAAATACGTGTATATGCATTATCATAATTAAATCTAAAATAAATGAGCACACCACATTTTGTGATGCATTAGCCTGGCTTTACTATTCAGTTCCTCTATTTTGCACGGTTTTACAGGCTCTGGGCACCCTTGACAAACTGGTGCACTTCAACATTTAAGGTAACTCGCCCCAAATGCCCCCCCTTCACCGTATACTTGCAATCCTCCCTACAGTCACTTGCTTTTGCATGGGGAAAAGAGGCCTGCAACATGCCCCCAGGGTCATCAGATCCTTACTGCTTCAAAGCCAAGGCAAGAGCAAATACCAAAGCTCTTGTAGAGACACCCAGCCAGCAGCCCACTCGTGCTCACATCAAGGGTGCTCCAGCTTGAACACATCTGCTGGTCTCAGCTGTGGCAATGCAGCCTGGGGAGAGAGGTAAGGCTCAACTCGTGCGCCAGGGAAAGATCTTGGCCCCTCTGAACGCAATGGCAAAACGCCCACTGACTTCACTGGAGCGACGATGTCATCATCCAAGATCTCAGATTTACCCAAAGACCCTCGTCTGCCTAGGTCCCTAGGCCAACACGGCTACAACCTATACTCCCAATTTCATCAGAAGACACCAAATCAGCACACTGCTTGTGTTCCTGGATAGGCTTCATGGAAGACTATTAAATTACTCACATGCTCTATTCTAGCTCTTGGGACTAATCCGGGATACTCAGCTGGGCATCAGAAATTGCACCCTCGATAAACCGAAGATGCACCAAGCCTCCCAAAAGAAGCAACTCCTACTGTAATGCGATGCTTGGGCTTCCTACTTTGCCGTTTGCCGGCTCTGTAAACTATCATGCACTAAAAAAGTTTGTTAAATGCTCCATAAACTTTAGTGCATTACAGAAAGACCGAGGATTTTATTTGGCCATCTACAGAACTGCACTTCGTAACAGGGAGAGGAGTCAATCTTGTATTTGCCTTCAGAAACGACAGGCGCGTTTTAATTGCTATTGTCCGAACAAGTCAAAACAATGAAATTAATAGAGGTGGATTTAAGAACTTTGGAATGGGGGGGGGGGGGGGGGATGCTATGCACATTAAATGGAGATGACTGCACTCTTGGTATGTGCTTCCTTCTGCCAGGTCTGACTTTTTCCCCCCCCAGAATGTCTTCGACCTCTACATCTAAAAGACACTTGGATCCAGGCAGCAAAAGGAGGCCCTAGAAACGCACCTAAAACTTATACATACCCCAGATGGCTGTTGCCATAAAGGCACGCACACCCAGCTATGATAGAGGGTGTTAAGCAGGAGGTGGTGGGATCTGTAGTTTGTGCCTTTCACTATGATTGCATGGGCTCAGATTTTCCAAGTGCGACCAGAAAACAAAGCTCAATTTTGTAAAAAAAAAAAAAAATTCTGAGGTTTTGTTGTTTGTTTCCATTTCATCTTGAAGTGGAAAACGCAATCATCATTTTTTTTTTTCCCTGCCAAAAAGCCAGGAGAGAAACTCCAGAATAGCCCAGAGTCCAGTGGTCAGGAAGGGCCCGTTTCTCTGGGATGGGCGAGAGGTGGACAAGTGCCCTTACTGGCTACTGGCCAGTCAAGTCTGGGTCTCTCTTCCTCTTGCCCTCCCACCCCCGTGCCTATGTAGAGTTTCCATCCTGCCTGTGAAAAACCTGCCCAGTTTGAGTTTTGTCAAAACCCACGTGCTTGGAAAAAACCTATGGAAACAAATGACATTTTCTGACCAATAAACAACAAACAAAAAGTTTAAATCAGAAAATTCCTGACCAGCTGCAATTCAGGCACAGATAATTCAGGAAAAAGTTTCCGTAACTTAGGAGCCCCGCTGCCTTGCTCAAGTGCTTCCAAATGCCGATGGGATTTAGACAAAGGCCCTTTAAACATTTGCCCGTCTCTTCCACTGACAACATGCCTCAGTTCACCACTCTGCAACTCTCAGCTGTAGTCTTTGCCTCTGGGGCTAGATCAGGACCTGGACCAGCATTTTGTACAGGGGTAGATACAAAAGCCCACCCTGCATTTGGACCCTGAGTCCACACGTGCATGGCGAAGCAGCCACTGCAAACCCACTGCTCCCTACCGCAACTTTAGCAAGACAGGCAGGGAGGTGGTGAAAATAAGTATATAAGGGCTGTGTCGGGATCTGGGGGTACTCCTGTTGACCGGAGCACCCCAAAGGAGGACAAGGTTATAAACTCCTCCAAGACTGTTTTAGGCTGGACATAAGGAAAAACTTCTTTACTGTCTGAGCCCCCAAGGCCTGGAATAGTCTCCCTTCAGAGGTGGTGGAAACACCTACCCCAGACTCTTTTAAGAAATGTTTGGATGCTTATCTTGCTAGGATCCTTTGACCCCAGCTGACTTCCTGCCCCTGGGGCGGGGGGCTGGACTCGATGATCTCCCGAGGTCCCTTCCAGCCCAAATGTCGATGAAATCTATAAGCCCTGCAGGGCAGAGCAATGGTTCATCTAGCTCAGCATGTGACAAATAGCCACATTGCCCCTTTCCCCAACAAGCATCAAGCCAGCAGGAGTAGCCTGCAATTTCCAGCTCTCTGCATCAAGAGCCGGTTCCTTCAGCCTGGAGCATGGCAGAAGCCAGGGAGCGTTGCGTTTTGGAGTCGCAGTGACTTCTGGGGCTGGTGCAGTTTACGGACTGCCTCCTTCCCAGGCAGTCCAAGGCACAATCTAACCCCCATCATTCATTTCTGGCATCTCCTATATAACAAGTACGCAGCGCACATGAGGATGTGCACCCGAGTATTCCTGCCCAGAGCAGGGGGTCGGACTTCATGGTCGAATAGGTCTCTTCCAACCCCAGAAATCTATGTGGATCCATGCAACTAGCCCTGGCATACTCGTCTCATGCTGGAAAGAAGTGGCCTACTGGTGATGGAGCAGAAGTCCTTCCCCTCCAGGACCATGGCATTGCAGCCCCCATGTATAGCAACTCCCGGGTCAGATCTGAAAAAGGTCCATGTTGTCCAGCATCCTGGTGCCTGCAGCAGTCAGACCCAAAAGCTTTAGAGGAAGGAGCAATCTCCTGCTGGAACAATTTGTGCATAGGTGAAGTTCCTGCAGACTCTAAATAGTTGGCCCTTGGCGGACAGCCTGATGCAAGAGCAGCAAACTGGTGGAGGGCAACATCCGATGGTACAGCCAACACGGGCTGGTTGTGGGTAGGTCCTGCCTGACCAATGTCACCTCCTTCTACGACCAGGTGGCTTATCACCTGGACAAAGGAGAAGTGATTGATGTCATATATCTTGACTTTAAAAAAGGCTTTTTCCCAAAATCGTCTTACAGAAGAAGTGGCCAACTGCGGCCTTGGTTACATCACAGTCCGCTGGCTAGGGAATTGGCTTTGTGGCTGGACCCAGAGAGTGGTAGTTGATGGAAGTCAATCGTCGCAGCGCGCCGTGACCAAGCGGGCCTATCCTTTTCAACATCTTCATTAACGACGTGGACATTGGTATCGGAAGCGGACTGGCCAAGTTCGCGGATGACACCAAACTTTGGGGTAAAGCATCCACATCCGAGGACAGGATGGTGACCCAGGGCAACCTTGACAGGCTTGGAAAGTGGGTGGCTGAAAACCTGATGGCTTTCAACGCCAAAAAATGCAAGGTACTCCACCTTGGGAAGAAAAACCCGCAGCGCACTTATAGGCTTGGCAGTGCTACGCCTGCTAGCACCATGGCCAAAAGAGACTTGGGGGTCACGATTGACCACAAGGTGAATATGAGCTTCTTTACTTTTTTACTGTCCGAGCCCCCAAGGCCTGGAACAGACTGCCGCTGGAGGCAGTGTGAGCACCTACTTTGGACTCCTTTAAAGAGGCAATCGGATGTTTTTCTTGCCGGGATCCTGTGACCCCAGCTGATTTCCTGCCCCTGGGGCAGGGGGCTGGACTTGAGGATCTTCCGAGGTCCCTTCCAGCCCTAGTGTCTACAAATCAGTGCTATGCAGGGGAGAGCCCAGGCTCCACTAGGGCTTGAGGGGACCCTTCTTCAGCACTCATTAGGTCCCAAGGCACCCGGTTGAATCTGGTGGCAAAGTTATTCCCATCCGAGAGCTCTTCAGTGGCCTCCAAGTAATGAGCTTGTGGCTTCAGGGTCATTCCCAGGGGGTCTTCCACCTCCTGAGCCATCACCTACAGCCTCAACTGAAAAGCCAAGGGCTTTGGACACTGCACGTGGGCAGCCAGAAAGCTCAAGGCATAGCACAGGGCAGCATGGGAGAAGTGTGGTCTGCCACGCTGGCAGCACCAGCCTGCTGTTTTCAGCACAAAACTAGGAAAACTAGCTGCAGAACGGGGGGGGGGGAATCATTTGGCAAAAAATTAACTAACCTGGGACGTAACCCCATTTCCATCTGCCAAGATTCAGACTGAAACAATGTGCATTTTCCCGGATGATTTTATTTCAAAACTTTGAATGTTTTCCCTCCCCCCACACCTCAAATTTGGAGCCACCTCCCTCCCTTTTTTTTTTTCTTTTTCGGTACTATCTTCACACTGGGGAAAAAAAAACCTTCCAAACTTTTGGAAACGTACAGGCTGGCAGAAGTGCAGGTTTGGTTTTGGTACATCTATAATGACATGTCATTCTGCGGGGCTGAGAAGTAGAGCAGCAGGCGGACAAAGAAGAAAGAAAATAACCTGGGCATCATTTGTTGCTGAAAAGGAAAGGTGGGGGGAAGGATGACTTTTCCCTAACATTTATTTTTCTGGTTTAAAATGAAAACCAAAAAAAAAATCCAAGAGCTTTTCACAGGAGTAATTAGTCTGAGAAAAGACCAGCCATTAAGGGATGTTCTACCGAATGTAGTAAGAGTCCAAGCTCTAAAAAGTAAATGCAACTACCATGAATGCCCATTGTGCACCATTTGCAATACAATCCTGAATGCATGTTCCAGCTGATAATGCCCCACCGCCTCGCACTTTAGTGCATTTACCTCTCATACAACACGACTCTCGGGTGTGCCTCAAAATGTGAGGAACGCCACTCCTTGCAACCCCAAAGTTTCCTCCCTTCGCACAAATTTCCCATTCCCTCCTCCAAGAGGTTGAGCATACATATTGTACAGTGGGAATAAAGAACCATAAAGCTGGGGTCACAGAAAGTGCTATTTACACTAATGGAAAAGAGTCCCGTCGCACCGAGCTTCCCGCACGAATCATTTGAGGTCTTTGTCGTGCATTTGGCAGGCAGAAGACGGCCGGCGCGTGTTCGTTAGGTATGTGTCGCCACATAAACCGCACACATTTCAGAACATAGGCAATGCTCGTGGGGTGTGGACATGCTCCGCTCCCTAAAACATGAATCTCGGACCCAGCGTGACCTCACGGAGAACAGGACTCCCCGAGGTAGTTTCCAAAAGGCAGGCCCATATTAGACATTAAATCTCGCAGGCAGTTTTCACACGCAGGGCGAGAGTGGTAGCAGGATATTGGATTTCAGCAAGGCTATTCCTCGAGGTCTCCATCTTCAACAGTTCCCGGGCCTCTCTCAGTGAGATCAGCATCCCCCACCCCGACCCCGGCATCTTGGTGGACCGTACGTGGGGGTTTTTTTGGAAAACAAAAAACAAAAAAAAAAACCTTCCCCCCTCATCTGCCCTGTAGAAGGGGGTCGAAGGAAAAAAAAGGAGGAAGACTCTACGTGCCTTCCTCTGAAATGGGACAATTCTCTCCCCCCCCAAAAAGGGAGAGGAAAGGATGCACTGAAAGATTTGCCCTTGGGGGAGCTTTAACCAGAGGACTTGCTCCCCCACTCCTGCGTGCTGGATGCAGGGGACCCAAGAGCTCCCGTTTTCCTGTCTGCAGCCCCCAGTCGTCTGGGGAAGAGGATGCTGCGCCGACTACCTGGATCCCAAAAGATTTGGAGGCTGTGCTGGAGTGAAAGAGGAAGGTTTCAGCAGAGCTGCTCTCCAGGAGGGGAGACCGTCACCGACCCTGAAGCCCCGAGGGCCCTCAACTGGGACGAGCACGAGGATCCTCAACTGGGAGGGCGATGGAGATGACAAAGGGCTGGTTTCAAGCCCGGGCTAGGGAAGGGGGGGAGGGCTGCCCAGAGGAGGAGGGGACAGGCAAGAGGTTTGTTTTCATACCCTCCGCCTCCTGGCCCCCGAAGACACACGGGATAAAGAAACAGCACTTCTCATGGCGACTGGGAAGCCCTCTCCAACAGCCAACAGCACTTCTGCAATGGCAGCCAGGCAGGAGCGGGCTCCAGCCCCCCGTTATAGTTCACTCGCCCTACTCCACCCTGCTCTCCCTGCATGCCTCGTGCAAAAAAAACCTGACCTCTGTCCCCTAAATCCTCCCTACCTGCAGAAAGCCTCCGACTACTGCGACCTCCCACCTCCCCTGCCCCCACACCCCATCCCGCCCTGCAGCATAACAGACAGTCCCAACCCCCAGCCACTGCGATCCTGGCACCAGATGTCCACGGACAAAGGGAGAGCAATAAAAAAAAAGGCAAAAAAGCAATCCCACCATGTTTTGATTCCCAACGGGGGCCCCCGGCAAGAGGCGTTCAAAGTACGGGTCCCGCCTGCCAGCAAATGACTGTCCGCCCGAATATCCTCCCTCCGCTCCCTGCAAAAAATGCATCTCGCCAAGATCCGGGAGGGCATCGCCTTGCTGCGGAGGGGCCGCGCACACCAAACCCAGCCCGCGCCTGAGCCCAGCGAGCGCATCGTCTGCTTAAACGTTAGCTTAAAGCGGCTCAGCCGGGGGCTGGGGAAGGCAGGCGTCTCTGCGCAAAGAGGATCTTTTTAAATAAAGGCCAAGACATCTGTGCGGCGCCCATGCAAGGCCCGAAACGGTCTTAGCAGCTGCTTTGTTGAAACACGGCTGCCGTCAGCACGGTTTCCCAGAACCCCGCTCTCTGCCATCCCAGGAGGACGGCGGTGGCCAAACCAGGCTGCCCCTTTAGCCATCTGGATGATCTATAGTTATAAAGCCTGCAAAGTGGCCTTTTAATGCGTCCTTTCCTCGGGAGGTTTCATTGTCGGGAGGGAAACGGAGCAAACCCCCCTCTCCAAGGAGTCGGGAACTTCCCAAACACCCCCTTTTCGCTCCCGCGTTGCGTCCCACTGCGGCTCGCTGTATTAGGGCATGCTATTTACATCAGCCGGCAACGTCAGGGCGGCCGGCTCCCTTCCCCCTTCCAAGAATTTCTCCAGCGTCTTCTCCAGCGCTCTCCCCCGTTCACGCACAAAGGCAGGAGGAGCGCGGCGGAGGCAGGACTTGCATGGTTTGCACACGCGCCGCCCAGCAGAGCGGGTGCACACGCAGCCCGGTTCAAATCAGCCTCCCAAACGTTGCGGCTCCGGGGCCTGGGCGACCAGAATAAAGGCAACGGCCCCTCTATACAAACTCGTTACTGGGAACAATGGTGGAGGCCGGCTTTTGAAACCGCTCCAGTAACGGCTCCCCTGATTTCTATGGGCAACACATCACATGGCAAGCCCTCCCCGCACAAGGCATCCCAGCCTCGCTGGGACTGATCACCAGGGATCCTGGTTTTCTCCAATAAAAACTAAAACTCCGCAATTATCCTGGGCCTCTCTAATAAGAAATAAAAATCCCCAATTTCAGATTAAGGAAAGTAACCCCAAATCTGCATTTTTCCAGGATGAAAATGAAACACCACTAATATACAGGCACCCCGCGCTTGCGCTTTTACTTGGCTCCCGAAAAACCGAGCGTTAAGCGGAAATAGGGTTAAGCGAAACCAAAAGTTTTTGCCGAACTCAGATGGAGATGACGAGCGTTATAACAAAACGCATCGAGCGCTAAGTGGAATCAGGCGTGAATGTAAAGCGAGCGTTATAGTGAAACAGCGCTAAGTGCCGTGGTGTTAGGTGGGGGGGCCACCCGTATAGATGGATATAGCAGTGTTTTGGTCTGACCACGGACGGAAAAATGAGGATTTTGGGTCACTTTTTTTAGTCTGAAAATTGAGGATTGGTTGTTTTTTTTTTTGCCAGAGAAAACCAGGATCCCTGGAAAAAGTAAATCAATAGCCTTTCCTTTGGGGTGGGCAACAGCATTGCATCCTCCCCTCTTCCAGCTGCCCAGGGGAGGGCCGATGTCTGCAAAAATCCCACCTCCATGCGAGATGAAATCTCAACGTGCTGGAAACGTCTCCCATCATTTCTCCGCTCCGCGCAGATTCGCCGCCTCTATTACGGTACCATTTTATTTATGGCATTACTTTTGTCATTATAATGATCTGATATAAATTCCACATCCCGATTCTTTAACGATACTCTTTGCTATTATAATAATGATCCCATTTGAATGGCACAGGCGCCATTATCAGAGAATCTGTTTGTAATAGAGAATCAATTGTAAAGAGAGGCATTAAGTCCAAATGAACTATTTAAGAAGTACTATACCAGGGGCTGGACCCGATTCCTTTGCATAAGGGCCGTCTGATGCCCTACCATTTCAGACGAGGAAGGACGCTTAGCGGGCCAGGAGCAGAACTGCCGCGCCCTCGAAATGCAAGGGCTGACCCTGCAAACCTAAGCTGGCAGGTCTTACTGGAGACCCAGCTGTACAGGCTGCAGGATCCAACCCAGGAAATATTTAAATGCATTTATTGCCATGGAAATCTGAGCACCAATCGGCAAGCTGGGAAATTCATAAGCACCTTCATTAGCGTACACAAAGCGCTCAGTAAATAAATTCAGCTCCCAATAGCCTGCCTCCTTAACACCCCACGTGCGCCCCGGTGCAAGCGCTCGAGCACCGCCGCGGAGCTCGGCCCCGCGCAAGTGCTGCGGGACGGGGGCCCGGGGGCGGGAAGGCAAGGGGCTGCCCAGCTCCGTTTGACGGATCTCCGTCCCGACATCAGCCAGCGTGCATTCACTGCCGTAACATCTCCCAAGTGCCTCTTGATTCGGGAGGTTTCATATACTGAAACAGTTATTACTCCTACCAAATAGCTGTGGAAGGGCAGCTACTCCTTCAAAGAAAGCTTTTGACGGATATTTTCCTACCGTCAGCATTTGAACAAACACAATGTCTCGCACCCTCCAGAGCCCCTAATTTTACCAGTTCGTTTTTCACACCCACAAAACGTAGCATGAAATAAATTCAGACGTAACAAGATTACCGCTGTCCTCGCTGCCAAAGGACTTGCAGCCATCTCCCCGCTCGGTCTTGCTGCAAAGCCTCCCGTGGAAATAAAATGTACCCGGGGTTCAAAAATCGCTTCAGACACCGAAGCGCAGGATGGCGTGGGGTCGTGGGGAATGGGAGAGAGCGCCTTTCATCTCTAGGTCACCCGTTAATACCTAGACTAGGCGAGTGCTGACTACGAGCCGTTACTATGCGATGGCTGTACAGAAGCCAATGCAAAACGAATGAGCGGCTTTAATCCCACTCCTCGGCGGACGGGTGTCAAGAACTGAAATCACTACTACACCTTCCCAAGCGCAAGCAGGTACTACACCTACCTACAGCTGCACCTTCCCAAGCACTCCCAGCAAAGAAACCAGCCCGAATTTTCCTTTGATATGCCCCAGGGGACCCCTTTGGGTGGACACAGCTGTGATATATCCCCCCTTGTACCAGGAAGCCTCGAAACACTGCACACAAAGGAGCACAGCATTCTTATGCCCATTTTACAGCTGGGACACAAGAAAGGTCGTGGCTGACCCTGGTTGTTTTGCTAGCACATTTCTCAAGATTAACTCCAGTCTAGCCTAGGTACTCCAGGGAGAAGAGGGAAATAAAGGGCTGGCCTCTACCAAACAGACTAGCTGGAACTCTCCACAGCCAAGGGTTAGAAGTAGGATAAAATGTTGTGTACTGATTTTTCCGGGCCCATGAGACACATACTGCAACTATCACTGCCTTGGGCATGTGCACTACACCTAACTACTTCCACTCTGAACTCATCTGGGGTTGGAAAGCCAACACGACAACAAACGAGGTGCTTCTCTTCCAAACAAATATATAATTGCATTTGATTTGCTCTTGGCACTGAGGAAAATCATGGCCGTCTCTCTCTGCTACACCATTCTCCACCCACAGCAGCGAGAGCAAAGGGCTGCAAACAAGACTTCCCGCTTCCTCCCTCCTCCTGCCTGAGGCTATGCTTCTGAGCAAGGCATTACACTGCTCTGTGCCTCGGTTTACTCAACTGTAAAATGGGCATCGTGCGTTCTGTAAATGACAAAGATAGTTTCATTAAGGTTGGGAAAAGGTCTTTGAGATCATTGGATGGTCAGCACCAAAAAAGGCTGTGGGCATTACAGCTCAGAGAGGGAAGGGGAGAAAGGAAAAGACGCCAATAAGTTCAACAGCCCCGCTGCACAAACTCTTCCTGTCCCACAGTTCAGCCCAACAAGGCTCATCCCTCCAAGGGGCCAGAACCGTCGTGGTACACCTCTGCCCCAGGTTTGTACACTAAAGTCCTCCTTCCCCAACAAGTCTGAGGTCTATTTTTAAGGAACAAATAGATGGCATGCCATAATTGAACGAATGCAAAGAAAAAGCAATCATGAAGACGTGCTTTAAATAAGCAAATTAGCTCTTTAATAAAGGTACCTCCCCTCCCCCTCCCATTTTGCTTCAAATCAGTTTCTAAATATCAGCTTTGCAAAATTCGGGGTTCAATAGGCACCTTCACAGACCACACCTGATTGCTGGGGGGTGGACACGCGCATGCCGGATGGCCACTTAACCCGTCCTGAAGAAGGAAGCTTACCCAGCGCAGGTGGCTGCTTATTTAGGGACCGTCTCTTTTTATAGAGGGCTTCTGCAACATGGGGGGAATTTATGTCGTCTTGTGCAGGGATCCGAGGGCCGCTGAACGTGCGATTTGCCTGCTCCTAGCTGACATTTTCAGAAGATGGAGAAGCAAGCAAGCACAGGCATTGCTTGCAAAGCACAGGCTAGAGAATTCCTTTTTTTTTAAAAAAAAAAAAGGTACCATAATGTTAACGCTGGGAACTGCTTTTCATATGTAGTAATGATCTGCTTAATCTCAACATTTTTTTCCTTAACTGCAGGAGAATCTTCCGCCAACGAACAATATAAATTTAAATTTAATTTAAAGTGTTCTTTTAACTGCTGCAAGTCGGACCAGCTGCTAAGAGGCCCAGTTAGATAGCGCTCTGCTGTAAAAAGGTGCCTGCAAGTGGGGGGGTGGGGGGTGGTATTAACTCTGCCTGGAGCACCAAGGGGCTGCACCTCCAAAGGGAGAGAATAGGGCTACTTCTTAGAGTTTCCAAGTGCATTATTGCAGAGTATTCAACTTTGCACTTCTAAAGCAAAGTATTTCAGACTGTTCTCCATTTTGAGGTATTAAAAAAAAAAAAAGGGGGGGGGTTGCATTTTTGCAACGCAAAAGGTAGAGTGCAAGATCCAGCAGCAACGGCCCTCTGAAGCCAAGACAGAGTCATATTTTCTCCTAACAATGGAGTACGGGAAATCGCACAAAAACTGACACCTTGTAAACACTATACATTAGCCCGGCACATACAAAGGCACAGTATCTATCAAGTCCTGGCTAGCGTTATGCGTGTGTTAATCATGTATCGGGCCCCCAGCCAGATTGCCTTTGTTCATAAAAAGGGGGAAAAGAAAGGCAAGGAGATAGTAAGATTGGAAAAATGAGAGAGGCAGCGGTGGGAAACGTGCCTGTTCTTACTGGGACAAAGCCGTTGGGGCACCGTCATCACAAGTTTGTTGCTCAGAGAAGGGAAACCCAGCAGTTTGCCCCTTGTTTTCACAAGGAAACACTCTGGGAAACACTGGCCAGATTGAAAAAGGGAAACTGTTTGGGGAGGGGGAGGAATCCGAGTACCTTTAATGACCTCTGAATAATGCTGACCTAGACGATTCATCTTTGTTGCACAAAATCCCACCCCCCACCCTTGCCTAAACACCATTATTGATCGCGCCGAGCCATAAGACAAAGGTTAAAAACAGCGAAACGGCTGTGGTAAAGCTGGTGCCAATGAAATCCAGGACCAGCAGCAAGCCAGTTCCCAGCCTAGACCACCCCCGACTCCTTCCCGATGAGCAAAAAAGAAATCCAAGTCCCCCCTCCGTCTGGGAGCAGCTTTCTTTTTTTGAACCTTACTTTCTGATACCAGGAGCAGCATGCCCGAGGCAGAAACCAGGGGGAATTTCTGAAGCACGATGCACGAACCCAGGGCAAATCAAGAGGGGTAAAATCTTCCTTTTGAGACGGGTGGCTCTAGGGACAGCTCTCTGCCCCAAATGGGACAAGGGGACTGATCCCTTAGACAAGAAATGGAGAGGAGGGTTTAAAACTCAGCCACCAAAAAGTCAAGCAACAAGCAGCGGCTGCCGGAGATCTGAGCCAGGATGGGGGGAAGCCATCAGGTATATATAGCAGATCTCGGTGGCTTTCGGGGTCCAGGCTACTTCCAGCTTGCCCGGTGCTGGGGCTTAGCCGGTAGAGCTGGGCATAGAGGAGTTAACGGAGCGGGGCTGAAGAAGTAGGGAAGGGGGAGTGGGGACTACGGAGGGAGCAGAGACCGGATCAGTGGGACAGGGAGCAGGGAGACACCAGGATGGAGGGCGCAGAGAAGTGGGGGAACGGCCGGCGGGGACAACAGAGCAGGGGAAGGGAGAGAAAGGGATGGCAGGGGAGAGAAGCGCCCCACCACCTTGGGCTGCCCCGGCCGAGGCCCCAGCCAGGGTGCTGGACTCACCGTGTGGGCTGGAGCTTCCCACCGGAGCCCCCTGCCCACCGCAGCGCCGCGGCCCCGGCGGCTAGGGCTCCGCACAGCGCCTGGTCCCACTGATCCAAGCCAGGTTTGGAGGCACTGGCAAGAGGGAGAGGCCAAGGGGAAACGTCCTCTGGGGTCTGGGCAGAGACGGGACTAACGGGAGGAGGAGCCGGGGAGGAGCTGGAGGAGGGGCCGGCGCAGGGAGCCTGCAGCACGGCGAGCAGGGGCACGCAGGAGCCCCCCAAAGCAGATCCTCCATGGGGCGAGCTGTGGTCACCCCCGTGTTAGCAGCCTGGCGTGCATTTAGCTGCCAGGGCTCTCGTGCATTTAGTTATCCGGAGACAGAGGTGGTTTTACTGGGAGGGGGTGCCAGGGGGACTGTCCTGGCCCCATCCATACCACGGGCACCCGGAGACTACTCATACACTGCTTTTCCCAAGGCCTCGCTCGCCATCAGGTGAGCCCAGGACCTGGCGGCGAGACAGGGAGACACAGACTCTCTTTGTTCCCGCTTCCAAGGGCAAAGGGTTTATTTAGCTAGCTAGCTTGATAGTCATCCAGCTTCCTTTTGATGCCTGTATGAAAACACACTTGCCTACCTAGCTCAGAAGCATTCAGCATTTGCATCTCGGAGCCAATGGCCAGTTTTACCTGAGCATCACAGGGCCTCTCCGGGGGGCTGTTAAATAGCAGCATCCTATACAGAAAGGGAAACTGAGGCACGAAGGGTAAGCAACCTCCTGGGAGTACAGAAGAGCTGACGCTAAAGCCCAGGTCTCCCATCACTGAGGCCTTGTATCCCTTGTTTCCATTAGGAACAAAACTGCTGCCATTAAAAAAAATATCCTAGCCGGCACAAAGCAGAGCGTAGTGCACCCTTGTGAGCTGGGGTCTGCTAGACCCTGGTGACTTACTGCAGTCTCGCATGGACTTGCTGTGAGCTAGGTGAAGCCCCTGCATGGTGGTTCAAGCTGCCAGCATCTCTTCTCCCTCGGCACCTCTACTGCTGGGGCTGAACTGGCAAGCGAGGTATCTTAGGGAGCAAGGCTAATGCAGGCAGCCCAGGACCCTCCGGCGACTTGGAAGGGGTGAAGGAGGAGATGCGACTGCAGGGCTCCCTTGCCCCAAAGCCCCGCAGTCAAAGACAGATGCCGGCCTCAAACTCACGACGCCCTTGCTGCTTCAGAGGCAAAGTTCACCCAACTCCAAAAAAGTCCCACGGAGGGCTTTTTTTTTAAAACCCATTTACTATGGATGTAGCACCATGGGTGCTCTTTACCAACACTGCCTTTTAGATACGATAACCCCTAGCCTGAGGATGTCCTGGAATAAAGACAACATTACTCAGCGAGAGAGGACCAAAAGACAAAAAGGCGAGGGAAAGAAGGGGCACAGATCTCCACCGGCATGTCGTTACCTCCAGGTTTCAGAGCCCAGCCAAAATCCCACGCAGGCTCCACGCTTGATCTGAGAGCAGGAACAAAACGCTCCGTGCTCGCACTCTTCCAGAATCGCATGCAAAAGCTGGACTGCAAACAAGAGCAGCAAGTCACCCGCCAAGCACCCCAGCGCCCATCCCGGCTTTCCTTCCTCCCTCTCTCTGATGTATTTATTTTTTCCCCCCTTTTGAAGGCTCGGAGGTGAAGGGTGGTGGTCCTCTGGGGTTTCTGCGAGCCAAAGACAGCAGTAGCCCCTGTGCTCAGAGGTCGTCTTGGCAGGCCCCGAGCGTGCACACGCGGGGCAGGCGTGCACAGGACTGGAGCATGTGCCGGAGAGCTGTGTATTTAGGGAGGGGGGAGGGAGGCCCTGTACATTTTTAGAGGAAAGGGAAAAAAACCCAGCAGTGGGCCAGGCAGGCGGGTGGGGGCAGGGCAGCGAGGAGAGGATGCTTAGTGGATGCGAGCGGGGATCCAGATTGAAAACAGATGGGATTTTTCATGCCAGCCTGACATCGGACACCCTGGGAGGCGGGGTAAAACTTCCCCTCGCAGGGCTCCAGCAGCCAATCGGTGCGTCCAAGGGGGGGGGGGAATAGTTTGGTTTAAACTCTCCCCACTGCCTGGCCTGCTCTCGGGGAAGCGGGCCCGCTGGCAGCGAATGCAAATGTGGTTCAGTTGTGTTGTTTTTAAGACTTCAAGAGGTTTGATGCGACCGTTAAGCATCCAATTCATCTGCTCCCACTTGCTGGAGCCGAGCCTGGGCAGCCCGTTACTACCTGACCGGGGAGGGGAGGGTCCGTGGGCACTCTGCACCCACGCAGATCCCTGCACACTCATGCACGCAGCCAGGGGGGAGAGTGGTGGTTATTGCAAACCGCGTGCACACGCTGAGTAAGCGAGTGCTAAATTTAAATGGGTGGGGAAGCAGGATCGTGCTAGAGGACCGCCTGGCGTGTTGTATGCCACGCCGAGGGGAAGGTCAGCAGAAAAGGGGGCTGCAACTTTTGGACTAGGAAACCCGGGGGGAGGGAAAAAAAATAAGGGGAGAGCCAGAGGTGTTGATGATGCCCAGATGTCTCTCCCAGCTGAGACGGAAGGCAAGAGCAGACTTGTGCAAAAGTGCAAGGAGCACAATTAAGTGGCCGAAGGGGAGAGCAGCCCTTGGAAACCCTTAAGCAAACCACGTGTCGCCGCCGAGTCCTGGAACGTGTGATCGCTACGGAGGGAAAGTAGGTTAACTATAAGCAGCCAAGCAGAAGTGCTTAACCGAGCAACCTGATCGCACCAGGGGGAGACACGGGGGCCGGTGTGCCAAGGGGCAACGCACACAAGCGTCCCCCCCGTGCAAGGCTCCCTGCGCACGCTCCCCGCCACGCGCGCATCCAGCGACGGGCACTTTGAACGAGCGCTCCTCCCGGGCCTGAACTTGCCATCTCCGAGAACGACGGGTCACTCCTTTCCCTCCAGCCCACAGGGACAGAGCGGGCATCTGCCTCCCTCGCACTTTTCCCAGCTCCTTTAAAAACCAGAAACACAAAGCTAATGGTGCAGGCCTGACTGCATACTTTCCAGAGCTCTGGGAGACCGGCTCCCGCAAGCCCTGCAACACACACTCTTTTCATTCAGGGCTTTAAATACTCAATTGTGTCTGTTTTCAGCACACTCATTTTTAGCATTTTAATGATACGGTCCCCGGCTCTTGCCCCCCTTGGATTGGCCGCGGCACGTTTCGCTCCGCGCAGAATTCGACTGGAAGGAGCAGGGGGGTTAGCAGGAGGTCAAACATTTATTCGAAACCAAGTGTTTTTCCAGCAGGCTGGAAGGGGGTCCCGCCGGGGACAGAGACAAAGCAGGCGATGAGCACCATACCTTCCCCTCCAGGTCTTCCAGAGGCTGGAGCTCAGTTTGGCAGGCCATCTTTGGAGAGTTTAAACAGGGTGCAGGAGCGGGGCCATGTTGCCACCTCCATGCAAAAGCTGGAGGGGTGGTGGTAGCTCTCCCTCCTCTACAGGACAGTGAACCAAACTGGCCTCAAGAAAGGGAGATTTCTATGGCCGCTGCTTTCTCCCCGGGTCATCTGCAAAGGGAGCTTTCCCCAGACACGGTCAACAGGATTTCCCTCTGCTGCATCGCTCCGGGGGGAGCCGGGCACAAGACGCCATCTGCAAGTGGTAGCTAGCAATGAGCTAGGATTAACGCGGAGAAGAGACAGGTTAAATCAATGCCCTTGTCGTCCCCATACAAGCACGGAGCCTGCTGCCTTCTCCGACTCCGTCCTGGCAATGGTAAACCCATCGACCTGCCACGGACACCCACCGTGGGGCACTTGCCTACCTAGCTCAGGAAGGATCGACGAGCCAGACAAGGCTGCGCCTGGAGTATCAGCCCTTCCCTTTCACCCCCCTGCCCCTAAAGCACCGAGCCTGTTGGGGCAGCTCTGACTTTGACCCTGGAAAGCATTCAAAAGACATTTTGGGCATGTCAGAGCACGGCTTCGAAAGGCTCCACTGGGAACTACAGAGCGCCGCAAAAGAAAAAAGGTGCGTGCACGCACACGTACATGCACAGCATCCTCCGCTCTGCCACCGAAAACCCCTCTATAATCCTGCCCCACCCTTGGCAAACTCCAAACTCCTGCCCAGCCTTCCTAGACCCTACCAGCATTGGCCCAGGAGGTATGACCATAGCTTTGCTCAACGGAGGAGACCGAAGCAGCCCCCGACAGCTACCGTGATTTGGGCAGCACAGATTCCCACTAGTGGAGGGCCTGGTCCGAGTCTCCTTTCCGCACGTTGCAATAACTCGTCCTTTAGCAGGTGAAATGTCCTTGGAAGGGCGCCGGTCCTGCAAGCCGCTGCAGACCGGCAAACCATGCCCTGCATGCATGGTGCTCGGCAAAAGTGCCCGGTGCGGCGCGTGGGGAGCGGGGCATCATGGGCCACAGCAGATTGCAGGATCAGGATGTACATTCTTGCTTAGTAACCCGCACCCTCAAGCCCCCCATGTCCCCTGCCCTGCCAGACCCTCCGCCTCTGCCTTTCCCCCCACATTGCCCTTCCTCGCCGCTAGTCAGCCCTGGCTCTCAGCCCACACCCACGGCTTCTGCATTAGCTGGCAGCTCAGCCCTAGTCTCTGGCCAGGGAGAGGAAGAGGAAGAGGCTCATGCATTTCTCAACCCAGCGCCCCCAGCACACGATGCCCCCATTACCAACCTGCACTGGGTGCCTCCGACATCAGCCGCTCAGAGGATTTTTTTCTTCTCCCACCAAGTAATATCGAAATGATATTTATTAAATTTGCTCTCTAAGTCCCTCAATCTGCTCCATAATACAGTGAATCTGCGAGGTGGTTCCACTGATCCCGCCTCAATGAGACCAGATTAACGCAGATGATCCCAGCTTTGCAGCTCCTTCATTCCAGGGAGGGTCAAAGGTTATGCAAGAGAGGCAAAAAACACTGGCTGGGATGCTCTGGCCTGGAGGCAGGGTCTCCGCTTCCTCCCCAGAGTGCCCCGGGCTCCCCCCCTGCCTGCTGGGGCCAGGGAAGGGGTCCCTCCGGTTTCCAAAATGGTTTGCACGGAGAGTTTCAGGTGGCAGGAACAGAGCGCTCGGCATGCACAAGTTGCTTTTCCACCAGAAAGAGCTTCTCCTGCTCTTATCTCGCCCCGTAAGCATCAATCCCCCCCACCCCCAGCTCGAACATGAGGCCCATTAAATCTAAAGTTAGCTCTATGAAGATCCATTATCTCTGCATTCAGTTAAATTATGAAAATCATTAAGATAAGGAGGCGCAGGGGCTATTAGTTTCCTGGAAAGGAAACTACACTTTTTTTTTGTGTGTTTTGCTTTTCCTCCCCATTTTAATCCTCTGAAATTTCACATGATTAACTGGATTCCCTTTTTTCCCCCCAGGATTAAAAAGAAATACTCCCTGTAACCTTTAGGCAGCGTCGGAGCAAGGCGAATCAATCAGACGCTTCCTTACACTGCGCTATTCAACCGCCATTTGCCATGTGGTGCCCACCTGGGGCCCTGATCTTGCAACCGGATATGCAAAGATGGGCTCTCACATGCCCACGGGACCCCGCTAAGCCCTTGGAGGGAGACAAGATGGAAGGAGGGGCAAGGATTTACCCACCAGGACAACTGAGGGATCAGGGCTCGACACAGCAAGCTCTTTGGGGAAAGGAGGAGCCCCGTTCTGCAGATGCGCAGCCCCCATCAAAACAGCCACCTGCACGGGGAGTCGAGCTCCCTGCCTGGCTGTAGGGTCGGCACCCAGAGGCCTCCCAGGGCACAAAGGCTCTTCCCTCTCCTATTTGCGTGACATGGTAACTGAGAGGATGTATCGGCGCGTCATAACCTCTGCTCAGCCAGGAGCTTCTCCCTCAGTGTGCAGGCACCTCTACTGCAAACACCCCAGCACTGGCAGATGCTGTTAGAGAACAGGATGCCTCCCTCTCCCTCACTCCCTTTTCCACCCCTGCCTGCAGCTTGGCTTAAATGTTAAAGGATGCAGCAGAGTCAAAGCAATGCGAGGAGTCGGGGGTGCGCTGAGAGTTTGGGAGGGGCAAGATCGCTGTAACTACTGTCCTACCAGACAGCTAGAAGCCTGGACCGGGACCCTGCTGTGCTGCCCGCGCCTTTGTGCCTATGGCTCCTGGACGGACCACCGACAGCTCTTCTTCAGACAGGCCGCCCTCCTGTACCACCGCAAGGGGACCAGCAGCTGCGACTATATGGATTTCAATGCAAAAAACCCAAGTTAAGGCAACAACAAGCAGCAGCTGCAGTGGTCGAGCGGGCAGCCTCTCTCCCCCCGAGAGACTCCACTTTGAGATCCTGGCTGATGTTACGGATGCATCTAAAAGTCCTGCTGGAGTGCAGAGCCCCGTTGTGCCAGGCATCGCACAAATCCATTATAAGCTCTTCGGCCAGGCTCTGTTTAGATGGTAGGAGACAGACCAGACAAAGAGCAAGAACGAAAAGAGGCTGGGGAGTAGAGAGGGGATTGAACGAGCCAGAGGTCATGCAACAGGTCACTGGTAGCTTCCCCGAGTCCCAGTCCAGCGCTTTGTCCACCAGACCCTGCCGAAGCTCATCTTCCTCCAGATGCAAGAGCCCTGGCTGGGTTTCTCCATTGGGACAACATAGAAAAGCAACTGAGAAACCTGGAGTTAATTCCTAAGGGGGCAGATTTGCCTCCTCCAAGCTTCGTGCCCCTCCTGCAATAAGCCGAAGTGCCGGGGATCCAAGGGGGCCCCGCTGCTTTGAGAGCTGGCATTTCTTCCCACCCGTCTCTCTTAAAAGATTAAGCTGCAAACTTGGCCGTCGCTTTGCATTTGGTTTTTAAATCAGTAATTATTCTGGAAAAGTAGCACCAGGAAGAGAAAAAAAAAAAAAATGAAAAAGAAATCAACTTGCTAAAGTGTTCCCGAGCAGCATATCCAAATACTTTAATTTAAAAAAGCTGCTGCTAATTTAAAAAACAAATGTTTAAGCAATCAAGCATGTTTATTTAATTTGTCCTTTTTTTATGCCAGAGAAGGCCCAATGCTGCTTGGAGTTATTGCCCCACCGCGTCTTCCAGCGCATTCCCGGCTACTTCCCCGCTCGGCTGCAGAACGGCAACTGGTGAGAGCGTTAGGGCAACAGCATGCAAAGGGAGGGTATTTTCTCTAAGGTGGCAACACAGGCGGTGCTTTGTCAGGATACCCTGATTTAAAATCAAAGAGGGCACTTCGTTCATAATAAAGGACAGGAGCATTGCCTCTGGAGCCTTGGGGCAGATCCCCTGGGCTCACTCCCTAGCAAACCACTCGCTATGTGATCAACTGCCAGTCCGCTCCCTCCCCTGAGCCTCAGTTTCTCGATCGGGAAAGGTGGATGGATTTAAGTCAGAGCACTTGAGCCGCCGACAACAGGAAACGCTCTGCGCAACGTCCCTTGGCGCCAGTGTGCTTCTCCGCTTGTCCCGGTGGCCAACGGCCGGGGGCCGACTGTGCTGGGCAGCGCAATGGAAGCAGGGACCGGCAAACTTGAAGCGTCTAACATGCATCAAGAAACCAGATCGCATCCTGGATGCAAAAAATAGTTGGACCACGTGACATCCCTTTCTGAACGCACAAGATCAGCAGTGAAAAAAAAAGTAAAATGGCATTAAATATTTAAAGTGCTTGGAATATAAATCATCTCTGCTCCACACTCATGGTGGCCAAGATGGGAACCAGGAGCCCAGTGAAACGTTCGTCTTGCGGCACCGTAGCATCTGCAGCCACCTTGATCTTCTGCAGAAAGGCCATTTTGCACCGTCCCCAAGATATTCCTGGATGAATCGTGGCTGAGAAGCCCTGATCTCCTGCAGCAACAGGGACTTTAAGTGTCGTTTCTATTGCTTTCTCCGCTGCCAGCGGGCTCTGCTAAAAATCACAGCTCTCCCCTATATCCTACCCAATATATATTTTTAACCTTAACCATGCCAGAGATATCTACTCATTTCCTCTGGGTTTGCTGGAGTGATTTTTGGGGAAAGGGTGTGTGGTGGGAGCTCTTAGCCTTAGACAAAGTGGAGAGGAGGAAAGGAAATGGGTGACTCTTCAGAGACATCCTTTTGGGCCTTCATGGGCTCTTTCATTCCCACAGATGCTCTGAACTTTCCAGCCACTTCCACACCCAACAGTTCACCGGTGAAGTGACCAGTCAATATGTGATGTTGCCCTAAATGAGTCCGACCTGGGCTCACCTCTCGGGACTAGAATAGGATTTCTTGGTTAACATCTGGACGATGCTTTAGGGCAATGACCTGATATGTAAAATGCCATATAGGATTTGCATCCTCTCTAGACAAGTTAACATGAGCATGGAGGAGAAGATCTTTCTATCCACAGTCCATCATTCTAGTCTGAAACATCACTTAGTCTTTCGATGCATTAAGACTGTGCTTAATTGCAACTGTTGATGCATCATCATTTGTATAAGTACTACATATCCCCATTTTACAGACAGGGTAAGACTCATAGAGAAGGGTAACACAATATTCAGGATTTCTTTTTCAGGCTGCCTCAGTTTTTGGCTGCCCAAGACACCTCAAAGGGACTCCAACCCTTAGGCACAAGTGCTCAGCACCACATGATACATCGGATGCTTTTAAAAAGGCTGGAGACTGGTTGGGCACCCACAAAAAACCTCACAACTCACTGCTCCCTTGTGAAAGTCTGACCCTCACAGGCACATCCCCTTAGCCCGCGGGGCTTGGACACGGACAGGACAGTTTGCAGATGAACAGGTCCCTTTCCTGAAAAGGCTTCTAGTGACTATCGATGCGGCTGCGAGACACAGCGAGCAAGCAAAGCACGAGGCAAGCGCACCCTTCATAAACAGGAACTCAATTTTGCCCATCGTTATCCTCGGCTTTAACAAATAGCTTCTGGGGATGGCAGGCACTTTATTAAATTTTCCCCTCGTGCGACGTGCGGGATGATTGAAGAAATCACCAGCCGGTTGATTTGTTTGCCTCCCTGGCCCCAAACAACTAGCTATTTTATTTTGCAAAACGGCAGGCTACACGGAGCAGACAAGTCCCAGCTATTGAGCCAGGGGACTAGGTGGGTTCAGAAAGCTGGAGCACGCTCGCCTTCAGGACACCAGCTCCCACGCGTTGCAATGCTAGGTATGGGGCTCTCAGCTGGGGAGCGTCTTGGGACAGCTCCGAAAATCTCCCTGCTGAGCAAGCCTCCCTCTTTCTCCAGCTCTCCTCTGGAGAAAGGACAAGGTTTTTTTCCAAGGAGCCCAAAAGTACCACGGTTTCCCTCCCCCCCACCCAAAACCATAGCATCCTGGGTTGGTCCCGCAACCGGCATTTATGGACGTGACACCACTGATGCATTTATACCCCCACGATGAGAAATGGCATTACCATGGAGAGCACCGGTGGGTGGATGGTCACTGTCCCCGGGAGAGGAAGGTATTCCCTATGCAGGTTACTAAGACTTTCCAGGTGACATTAGGGCAGGAGGGAGTACGAAGGGCGGGTCGAGATCCAGCCTCTAATTGGCGCGTCCCACTCCTCTCTTAACGAAGGGCTCCCAGGAGAAAGCAGTCTTTGGAGAGTCCAGGACATAAAGGGAAAGGGATGGCAGTGAGCAGAGGGACAGGCCCCCAGGAATAAAGCATGGGGGGTGGGAAGTGTGCCAGGGTCAGGGAGATTGACCTGAATTTTCCAACTCCCCCAAAATTACTTTTTGCATCAGTCCCGGTCCCACCGAGATCCTCTCGCCCTTCACATCACCGCATTCGACCGAATCACCCTTGAATTAAGAGAAGCCAAAGCACTGAGGATAGCAGGAGGCTCTTGCACTTGGGTGCTGGAGTCTGGGATGGCAGTGGCTTGGGCAGCCTTAGCCCAGTGCTCTGCCCCTGGGTTGGAGAGAGCGAGCCGGGCAAGGAGCCAGGCCAGAAACGCAGTGGTATTGCTGCTGCCCACAAGCCTGACCCAAGCCCTGCGGGAGATGCTTGCTCAGCACACAGCCAGAGGAAAAGGAAGCGCCCGTTACCTTTCCCAGCCAGACCTGGGATGCTGCTCCCCCCAGCCAAGCCCGGGCTGCTTCTCCAGGCAAGAGAGCGTGAGGGTAGGCAGGGTTTGTACAGGTGGTTCCCGCTGCGGTAGGAAATGCTGTGTCTGGAGGCCTGGTCACACACCTGATGCAACAGCTGATCCTCCAGGACCCAGGCTACCAAGAAACAGAATTAATGAGTCCTCAGGAGGGGCAATTGTCAGGGTCCCGAGTTAGGATCCCACACAAGAGAGCTGTTGCAGGCAGGGCTGGCCGGAGAGGAAGCATTTGGTCCAGACTACGACTGATGCAGAAGCACAGGACGCTTCAGCCTTTGCTGGCTTTGCTCAGAGCTCCTGGAGCCCCCAGGGAAGGGCAGAGCGATTGCTCCGGCGCACACAAAATCCATTAGGGACGAATGCACAGGGCTCCCCCCGAGCTTCCCACAGTGAGCAGAAACACGCGGTTTCCTATACAGACCAAGGCTGATATTTTTGGGAGTGCATTACATTGGCAGGGCTGGTGGAAGAGAGCGCCTCCCATGCAAGGGGCGAGCATACAACGATGCATGGTACCCTTCCAGGGCCTTGGCGGCTGCTCACAACTTGGCCACGCAGCCATAGTCGCAGCGCTGGACCCCAGGCAGCGTCACACTTTGTCTGGGGTCAGGCCAGCAGTAGTGTTGCTTTCTGGGAAGCTCTGGGGGGTACAAGCTCTTGCAGTAGTGGCAAGCAGAAGTACAGTACTATTCATGGCGCACAAAGGCAGGAATGTAAGGGAGAAGGGGATGGGGCAGTGAAAATCCTCTGTGGCCCGTCGCGGTAGAGACCAGGAGCTCCTTCCACCTCCTGGGTTTGGAAGACGGCTCCTGGTCAGAGGACAGTACAAAGGGAGACGGTGCAGCCCCTATCTAAGCAACGGTCCCATCCGCTTCCCAAAGGGGGAACACACATATTGCCCTAATATAAGGGCCAGCAACTAACGGCCTGCTAGATCAGGCCTGCAGAGCCATCGACTCTGGCCCACAGGCATGGTGCTTTGGCAGTGGCTGGGAGCACGGGGGGCTTCAGCTGTGGGCGCTCTTCCCACCGCGGCCAGGGATGAGCCCCTGCTTCACCGGCCAGATCCTAGCACCAGCCTGCCCACCCACCTCTGCGCTGAATGGGGTCCTGATCCTCAGACAGAAAAGCCTGCCTACCCATGCCCTTGGAGACCCACGTCCCCCCTCACATGCAGCTGTGACTGATACCGTATTTCCACTTCTCAGCCTGGAGGATGCCGGTCAAGTTTTCCACTCCCTGTGTCCTTCTGGCAACAGATGCAAGAACTCCCCTCCCTCTGCTAGCGCAGGAATCCCCAAAGCCCCTTTAATCCTCCCCGGAGGCAGGGGGGAGACATCATATTGCTGACTCCTTTCTCTCCGTGCCCAGAGACCCCCAAAACACTTGCAAGGATGCCGCTGCCAGCTGCTTCTCTTGCAAAGAGTCAGACTGCACCTCCGAGCCTGGACAGGCAACGGTCATCAACGGATAGAAACCAGATGCCCATGATGTGGCAGGATCCTCCTTAAAAGCTCTTCCCAGCGCCTCTCCCGCCAGCCCGAGCGTTCCCACAGGCCTGTCCAAGCGCCCCCATTCCCTGCATGACACAGAGCCGAGTTTCACCGAGCCAAGCATCTCCCTGGCCCAGAGCTTGGAAAACTGGGGCAGCAGCAGCTGCCTCTTGCAACGAGGGGGCAGGCAGGTGGCTGGGGCACGCATGGCTCCTGGCGGTCATGGGCTCTCCCTCCAAAATCGGCCAAGTGCTCGTTTTCAGGCGTGCATTAAAAATAAAGCAACTTTGCAGTTTCTCCTGGGGACCTGAGACTTTTTCTGCAGATCCTGACAGGGGGATGCGTGGGCAGGCAGCACGCGCTCTCCTGGGGGGGGATGGAGGAAGTCGTCTCCCCAAGCACACCCTGCTCCCCATGGGCTGCAATCCCGCACCTGCATCGGGCTCCGAATGAGACGCAAAGAAAAGGGTCGAGCAAAGAAGAGCTGAGCTCCAAGCCCGGTGTCTGGGAACAACGCCGTGCCAAGCAAGGGCTGCAACTGTGGATCCCTCCCTCCCCCTCCAGGCTCTCAGATATAACATGAGCTCTCTCCTCCATGCAAACACTCAGGCTGGGGGCTATGCATTTGGAGAGCGGCTCCAGCCAGTTCTAATGCAACTGCAAGCCTGCTCCTTCCCCATTTAAAACACAGCCTAAGTGCAGGTGTATCGAATGCATAGCAGACAATCGCATCCCAGGCTATAAGGTCCCTAGGGCAAAAAAGGCTCCTAGCTCAGGTCTGTGATATACTATTAATTCTCCTGTATACGTACCCAGAGCTGCTCCCCATCCCTTCAGAGCACCTAACACGCAGGGCTGCTTTTCTAGCTGCCATCTAGCAAGATGCTCTCAAAGCCACATCCAGGGGCTTCTGCCTCCCATCTCTCTTTTCCCACCAAGCCCAGGACAGGCAAAGGTAAGAAAGCCCCTCTGCTTTGCAGCTGGGTCTGCTCTCAGGCCCAATGGGGCCCTTGGCCTTCACCATGCAGGAAAGCAGATCTAAATACTGGTGAAGCAGTCACCAGACACGAAGGGCTGGGAGGTGGTAAGGAGACCGGGAGAGGGGCTCAAAGATGCAAACAGGGGAATCAAGAAAGGAGAGGTAAAAGCCAGGGACACCCAACCCACGCAGCTGCTCTGCAGATTCGGAGCACTAGCAAAGGTGTCGCATCCTCCCTGAGCAGCCTTGTGTTAGGAGCATGTGCCCTCTTCCTGCTCTGCTTCGACAGCCACTTGGGCCATTCAAAAGTGGAGAAAACGGAGTGTGAGGAAGAGTGATCAAAAGCCACAGGGAAGCAGACAAGCCCACCAAGAGGTTCCCAAGACCAGCCTGGTCCATGGTCCTGCAGGAACCCGGCTCCTGCCATACCTCCAGGCTTTCCTTCCCCTGCTCCCCACCCCTCACACCCCATCAGCCACCTGCCAGAAAGGGCCCCAGGAGCTGATGGATGAAGCTGCAGGTTAACAAATCCAATTTGTCGGACACAAAAGGCAGAGCGTTTCATTTGTGCAGGCTCCCTTTATGAAATTGCTCAGACACTCGAGACGTGAAATGTCACCGTGTCACTGGGTGGCAGATCAGGGCACATGGAGAGAGAGGAAATTAATCTAACGGTGCCCCTGCAATAGAGGGCCTGCCCCTCCGAAGCCTGGGCAGTGGGGGATAGCATGTTGGACAGCCTGAGAGGAAGCAGTCCACCACCCCCGCCTCTCAGACAGCAAGTGCTGGGAGCAGGGATTTATTTGTGGGTCCAGAGGGGGCCGAGCCCCGGGTCTGGCGCTGGAATGCAAGCGGCCCCCTCTGCCTTGCCAGGGATGCCAGCTCGACTCGCCCACGTGGCATTTTTAGGTGAGCACCCTTGTGGTTTTGCTGATGTTGCAACCCGTGAATGGCTGCGAGCCAGGATCCACCTCTGGGCTTGGCAACAACCATTCCTAGGTCCCTGCCACCTGCCAGTCACCACTTTGGCTACGGCAACTCATTGTGATCCTCTGCTCTTTCCACCTGCCAATCAATCACTTCGCTTCCTCCGACTTGGCTTGACCCGCTGGCATGCTCCAGGCCACGTGGTGCCAAAGCAGGGGGTGGCCTTGCCACGCCTGGGCCCGGTGGGTCCTGCCCAAACTAGCAGTGTGGCCCCGTCTCCCTCTAGTGAAGTCTGCTACCACCTCTGGTTCCTTCGCTCAGGCCGGCCAGCCGTCTCAGGCGCGCTACAGAGCGAATGGTCACTGCTGGCCGGCCCGAGCTGCATTGCTTTCGACTATGCAGCTCAATCTCGGCAGCCCGGCTCTGCCGTTCGCTATCACCTTCAGCCTTTGACGCCGATGCTTTCTAGGATTCTCCCTTCTCTCATCTCCGGTTACTCCCCTGAGCCCTCCAAGTGAACTGGCTCACGTTTCCTCCTACACCATCCTCCCCAAGGTCTCTCGCTGTGCCTCTCTCCACCCCCCACACAGCCTTGCTAATGTCACGTTTGAGGTCCGCATTGAGCGGTACTTGCAAATCTTCCCAGCGCCCAAAAACGTTGCAAACGTGCTCTCAATTCCTGATGGCCTTGTGCCAGCAGCAAGGATTCCTGTCCACCCACTCCCCCGTCTGCTTGAGCCCAACGCAACAGGTCCCATGCTGGTTGGAGCAATGCCATGGGTTATTCCAGTGTGGCAAGTGCTGAAGGGGGAACAGCGGGGAGGAGGCTGACAACTGTGATCCCCAAGGGCACCCGTGGCTCTCGGAAGAGTTGGTACAAGTTTCTAGTGCCCCGCAGCAAAAGGAAGAGCCTCAAGAGAGTCACGACACGCTTGTCTGGATGGTTACTCAGGTTCCTATGAATCACCAGCCCTCAAACAACCGCAGGCAGCAAATTCACGTTCCTCCTTCCACTGAGCCACCTTCAGCCACCCCGAGCTTTCCAACAGCAAGCCAGTCTTGATCCCGAGGGAAACACTCCTGCAAGTTGCCTCTAGAGCCCAGCTAGGAGCATCACCAAAACCAAGTGCATTTAGCGGCTGCTGGACTGAGAGACCTGGAGGTCACAACCCTCCTTTTATCCCATGAACACAGCTTCTCTGATGCTGCAATAGGAGTGGGGCTCAACCCCCGACCTGAAGGAACCCCAGCAGCAAGGGAGAGACCGCGCCGGCCTCCGCGCAGGCCGATTCATGCCAGAGACGCAGACTTTTGGGTCGCTCTTCAGGCGGTTTCTAGTCAGCCTCAGGAAGGGCACCGGCTTCCCAACTTGGCCACCCTAAATCACGGCAAGAACGGTGCTACAGCAAGCAGGCTCCTTTCCAACCCCATCTCCTTGGGGGAGGTGATCTGAGGTCTCCTCACCAGGCTGCTCCAAAGCCAGACACATCCTTTAAACGCCATCTGACGCATGACACAAGGCTGAGCGCTCAAGTTTTGCACCCCACCGTTTCAAGTCCTAGCAACGTAAATGATGAAGGTGCCTGGAAATGGAGAGAGCTGATGTATGGCTGGCAGCACGGCTCAGCTCTCCATGCAGGGCGAGGAGGCTGCATTCCCCAGGCCAGATCCATCAAGCCCACTGACAACATGTTTATTGCAGACACGCACCATTCCAGCAACATCAAAATGTTTAATTGCAGGGGGGAGATTAGCGGCTCCAGGGCTCTGTTCTGCAGCTACAGCCTCTCTCTCGCTCTGCCAGCACCCGAGACTTCCTGCAGCATGGCCCTGCTTCGACACTAGACAGGCACTGGCCTGAAATGCACTGCCATTTCCATGCCGTCATGGGACGTTGCACAGACAGGGGCTTAATGCACTCCCTCTGCTGCTCATTTCAGTGGTCTCCTTAAAGGATGCTCAGCACCAGGCTGTGGGTCACTGCACCAGCCACACACCTTCCCAGACCTTCAGTCTCCAGCTAGAAAGAGCAGGTGTGATGGAAACCCCAACCTCCGCACATCCCGAGCTGCCCCAGGGCCCCGCGGATGCTGTCGTAGACAACGTACATTAGAGCAGCGGTGCACGGTACAAAGACGCCTCCAGCTTCTGTGCCTCTGACGCGCAGCACGACACTCCTACCTCTTCTCCTATTTCATAGTTGTTAGGGAGCTGGAAGGGACCTTACAGATGATCGGGTCCAGCCCCAATTAGAGGCTGACACCCAGCCTGAAACTCATAACCTTGGGCTCCCCAAGCCATAACACACCACCAGGAAGCTTGGTTAAATGTCATGAAGTAGGTGGCAATGCCTTAACCGTATGCATGGATGTCTTCCATCCTTACCAAGGGGAGTGCTAACCTTCTTTCCTTTCATACAACACATTGCCCTTGTTGCACTTCATTCCTCACGTTCCTTCTTGGAGCAGGATGGAGCAGGCAGGCAAGCTGCACGGATCAGATACTGGCCCCAGAGCACAGCCCTTGGCCCAAGTCTACTTGCTTGCTGGTATGCGATTGCTGCTCTCTCCTCTCTGGCACTGGGACGATGTAACGCGCCATGCTAAGGAGTGACAAGATGGGGCAATGCAGGAGTTGAATACGAGTAGCAGCAGAGCAGGTCTGGGGGTACCAACCCTACATTATAGGAGTCCCCCGCAATGTAAGAAGGGGGACGGGGGTGGGGGGGATTAAAAAAAAAAAAATTAAAAAAAAAAAAAAAAATCAAGGCCCTTTCCAAGGCTGACCTGTCAGCTCTGGCCAGATGCTGCAAATGGCTCGCGGTCCCATCAGCCCCAGCAAGCCTCTCCCCAGCGAGCGGCTGCAGGGAGTGACAGCTCCGAACAGACAAGCGCTCCGTTCCAATTTGTCCCTTCAGCCTGAGCGCTGCGAGCCAGGCGCGGGAGACGCTGCAGGCAGGGCAGCCTGGTGATTAGATTAAACACGGTGTGTCCTTTGCGATGAGATGTTTTCTGGGGGTGGGATCTCCATCGGGGTGACAGGGGCCGCATGGTTACTTTCAGCGAGCAAGCCTTCTGCAGAGGGCTGCCTGGGATGGAAGCAGGCGGCCAAGATGATGTTGATGATGGTACGTGGCTCCCAGCTCGACTAGCAGCCTGTACAGGAGGCAAGGGGGAAAAAAAAAGGAACAGAAACAAGCCTAGCAATGCAGGCCTGATCCAGTCAACCTGACCCTTTAGGGCTTCCTGGCTTGACTGAGGATAAAAAACAGAGAGGATTGCTGGATTTCCAAAACAGACTGGAGCCGAGATGCTGCTGGCCAGACGCAGAGTCTGAGAATTAAATGCAAGGACAAGTTAATAACCAGCCTGCTCTGAAAAGAGGAAAGGGAAGCGGACTGACTGCCCTGCCGTCTGGATGGAGGGATTCAAAGAGAAGGAGCAGCAGATGGCCCGGCTTCTGCACCAGCAGGTGGGCGCACGCATGCAAAGCCGACAAGGTGACGAGGTTTCCACCATGCCCTGCAGCTGGGTTAGTCGAGTCTTCCCTCACCGCAAAGGAAATTTCACCAGGAAAGAGAAAATAAAGCAACGAGGCTTTATAGAAAGATAGTAGTGCAGCCCACGCTCTCCCAGGCGCGGCGCCTGATCAGGAGGGTGGACAGAGGACATCGCCGCAGGCAAGAGGCTCTGCATGGTAATGCACCCACCCAAGGTGCATGCTCCACGGGGACGTTCAGCCTTTATGCCCACATTCGTGGGAAGAGGAAAGGACACAGAGGAAGCTGCAGCAGCGAAGAGAGGAGAGGAGGGATGCGCAGAGTTGGAGGGGGCGCGTTGGCAACTAACTGAACAACAGGGCGGCACTTCCCTCCGTTCTTACAGCGTCTGCCTTTCCGGACGCACTGTTCCGGACGGCTGGCGTTCGTTCCAACGCCTCCTTCTCAACAGCTTCTCCCACACAGGCTTCGCCGTCTGCTCCCCTGCCTCTCCTCGCCCTTCTAGTCGGAGAGGCTCCCCACCAGCCTTGCACTGAACATTTGCAGCTTCTACTTGCCGGCGCCAAATTTCAGGTGGCCCCTCATCTCTGGTTCTCTGCAAAGGTCACCAAGGCAGGCAGGAGTCAGGTGGCTCACTCCTAGAGGGAATTCACTGATCCACACACTTTTTTCCTCCTCCTCCCTCGCTTCACAAAGTGTGCAAAGCAGAGTGGAGCCCTTAGAAGTGTCACGTGTGACAGTTTTGTACCTGTTTGGGACTATCACACATCCATGTATGCTCATGCTCTGGATCTCAGTGGTGAGAAAGTTCCTCATCAGTGGGAAAAAGCGGGTGCACGCCAGCCTTGGCAAAAGCGGGTGCACGCCAGCCTTGGCAAAAGCGGGTGCACGCCAGCCTTGGCAAAAGCGGGTGCACGCCAGCCTTGGCAAAAGCGGGTGCACGCCAGCCTTGGCAAAAGCGGGTGCACGCCAGCCTTGGCAAAAGCGGGTGCACGCCAGCCTTGGCAAAAGCGGGTGCACGCCAGCCTTGGCAAAAGCGGGTGCACGCCAGCCTTGGCAAAAGCGGGTGCACGCCAGCCTGCAATGCACCTATGTACTTCTTTAGTCTTGACTCTAGAAACATCATCTTCCCCCAGTAACAGCAGCTGCAAGAAGCTGAAATGGAAGACACCCTAGGTAAACACCTGGAGAGCAAGAGAGGGGCTGGCTTCGAGTCTGCTTGAAGCTGTGGTTCTCAGTAAAACCTTGATAAATGTCACTGAGAGCAAAGAAAAGCCTTTTGCCAAGATTAAATAATTGCAGGGTTTTTTAATATAGAGGATTTCAAGAGAGGATTTTTTTTTTTTTAAAAGAAAGGAGCACACTCAGAAAATGTTATATTTTAAAATAAGTGAACTTTAAAAAAAAAAAAAAAAAAAAAAAAAACAACCCACCAAAAAAAGAAAAAAAAAAGAAAACCTGGAGCTGAAAGTATTGCTTATAATTATATTCAGAAGATTAAAGAGCCGTGCAAAGCATTCTGGGTGGCCTCATGCAATGCTTACCGACAAGCTTCAAGAGCACATTTAATGACATTTCATGGAGAAACCTGGAATGAAGTCGCATGTAAATGCCTGGTATAATGGTACTTAGAGGTCCCAGTTGAGACCAGGGCCCTGTTGTGCCAAGGACCGTGTTGTACACATCACGCAGAGAATAAAACTATAAGCAAGCAAGGCAAGAGGGGAACTGGCACAGAAGGGAGCCAACTTGCTCAGGAACACGTGGGAAGTTGGTAGCACAGACATCGCCAGGCTGGAAGATAAGAGGTGGGGTGGGGAACGCAAGCCTCGTGCTTCATAAGATAAACCACCCCCAAAAACGGGAATTTGAAGAGAAGTTTCCCTGCATGCAGCTCTTTCCAGGACGTGCCCGCCCGGGGGGCCCTTCCCATCCTTGGGAGCATGGGGTGCTGTCAGGAAACCGGACCCCCTCCTGCGGCCACACCCTGGCACCAGGTCAGCTCTGGGAGAAGACCAAGGATCTTCTCGCACATCCCCTCCAGGCAGGCATCAAAAGTAGGGGGCTGGCACCAGCCCCACCAAGGCTCGCACGAAGTTTGACAAGCACGAATGCAACCTGTTTGCACAGATGGGTATTGTCACCAAAACCAAGACGACTGAAATCTCTTTAGAAAAAGGCGGCAGGAAATGAAGGGATTCGTCCGACTCGGGAGGAGTTTAAAAATCAAGCCTCAATTAAAACAGGCAAGGCAATCCCACTGCCCACCCAGCCCTCCGCTGGGCTTCTGCGCCGTCTAAAGCATTGTCTGGGTGAGGCAATGATCTGCAGTGGCAAGACACTGGGCTCGGGCTCAAGAGACCTGCATGCTATTTCTGGCTCTCTGTTTCCTACCACGTGAGCTCTGTAGGTCTCCATTTCCCTCTCCCCTTTCTGTAAAATGGGACAATGATACTACCCCGGGAGCAGGGCTCACGGCGCTAGGATTGAAAGCCCTGCTATTCTTTTTTCCTAACCTTGCCCAGGAATACTACCAACCTTGGATCAAACTCCAGAGATTAACTCCCTTGCCCCTCCGGTAAATATTGAATGGCGTCAGACGCTGGCTGTCTGCTCCTGCGATCCCCCAGCAGCCTGAGCAGAGGGCCTGGCGAGGCTGCGAAGACCGAAGAAAAGCAAGAGAGAATTCTTAGCTGCAAGGGCCATTTAATATTTTATGCTCCTTCCTTCCCTACTTCTGAGTGAGGTCTCAATATACACCATCCCTCCTCCCCCTTTCTTTAAAGGGATCTTGTTGCTACTTCTAGGATGCCCAGGACAGGGAGGCTTCCTCACGGCCCTCCGGGTGGGAACACATCCCGCAGGCTGGACCGAGACGCAGCGAGGATGGAGACAACCTAATGCCGTTCTGGTCAAGCGAGGAAAATCAGGCGCTTGTTCCCATCCTGCAAGCCAACAAGGGAAGGCCCTCAGCTGCCAGGAGTGACGCGAGGTCTCCCTGCAGACTTGCTAAGAGCCACTGGAGACGGGTGGGCGGCAGGGACTGTGGAAGGAATCTGGGTCTGACGGAGATCAGAAGAGCAGGATTTGGGAGTCACCCCTCCCTCCTCCACCAGCCGTGCAAGGTTTTGGGAAACCTCTCCCCTGTTATCCCCTGGGCTTGGGTCCTCCTGGTCAGGTCATGCAATTCGAGGCCTGGGCAGTGAAGTAACTAGGAGGTGTAGGCAAAAGCCAGCACACAACAGACTGTGCACACTCACAGGCAGAGAGATCCTAGGGATGCCCGGATGGCTTCCCACTATCCCGGCAGGGTCCTATTGAGGGTGCTCCTGAACAACCCCCCTTTCGAGAGCCTGCACCTCTCAGGAACAGCTAAATCTGAGAAACATCAAGTTAAGTGGCCTGAGCAGCGTTCTGGGAGCCAGGAGTTTCCAAGTTCTGCTGCTGCCCTTAAAGAAATGGGTTTCCCTTTTGTAGCTCCAGGGAAGTACTTCAGGCCAGGCTTTTAGAAAGGTAATTAAAGGACTTCCCTCCCATTGCACCTTTAAAAATCTGGGCCTTGACCTCCACTTCCTTCCTCCCCCGTGGAGTAGCGGGGAGATGGACTGGATGGTTATAACGCTATAAGCAATAGCTTATTCCCCCTATTAGGCATCTCAGTAAGCATTTTAGATGCCCAAATGCGAAAGATAACCCTATTCCACCCAACCCGAGTCCCTGAAAAAACAAAATGCATGCACTTTGCAATACACCTTCATCTCTTCCGCAAGAGGAAGCAATGAGGCCCCAAGGCTCTTCTGCTTTAACACTTTTTCAGGCACTCAAGCCAGGTGGGGTAGACTCGGGCTTAAGAGGTCTCAGATGCACCAGCTGTAGGTCTTCAGAATCGTTAACAGCACCCCCAACGCGCTGGATTTGACCAACAAGAGCGATATCAAGCTCGCGTAGTCTTGGCTCCCCTGCAGATGCAGAGCTTGACATGCATCAAGTCCTCTGAGCTGCGGTCCTGCGGCTTGTCTTAGATTGCACGATCCACAGGGCTGGCAGGGCATGTCTCCGTTTGTGGATGGATGCAGCTGACCACGCTATCCACCATCTGGCCCCTAAGGACAGGGCAGGCCAAGAGAACTCTACAATTATTTCTAGCAGGGGTATCAGACTCACTTGGGGCTCCAGTTCAGATCCAGACAAGGCAGCTTCTTGCAGGTCAGATCCCACCTAGGGCATAAGAGTTGCCTCAGTAGCCACTGCGGCACTGGCAGCGAGGGTGCAAGAGAGCAAGCTGCCAAGTTCACCATGCCCAGGGGGACCAAAGGGTCCTGGATGCTGCAGCAGGTCACAACCCCCCAACTTCCAGTGCCACATGGTAGCCCAGTGGGCCAGACAGACAGGTCCCACAGGGTGTGCGCTTGACACCCCGATATAGGGGAGTAACCAGCACGATGGAGTTTAGAGTCATTGCTCCGATGCTGGGAGCATCTAGGATTTAGAGACAGCTGGCTGTTGCCCCAAGCCAGCTCCTCCTCCTAGGTATTAGGGTATGCCATGAGCCTCCAGACCACCAAGAACGGAGAGGAAAACCCACCGCTGAATTCCTCTTCTTGCTGCTTCTAGAAGACCCATCCACTCCGGACCGGACAGTGACTCCGAACCGAACAAGCCTCCAGCTCCCCATCCCAGGATGGCTACAGAGCTCCATGCTGCAGGCATGCCACTGGCCATTTGCTTCTCCGATGGATCAGAGCGGAGACTTGTAAATGCAGAGCAGTGGCCTGTCCCCACACACAGGCTGTGCCAGCCATCTCCGAGACCAGGTCGGTCCTCTTGGCAGCTGGTTTTTCTGGGGAGTTTCTCCAAGAAGCCCAGCAGCGGAAAAGAGATGCAGCAAGTTGCACAACTTAAGAGCCCAGAGGAACGGGGACGACAGGAAATCTCAGTTTAAAAAGGGAAAATGCTACACATGACCCAAGAAGGAAGAGGAGCTGCAAGGACAGGAAAGGGCTTTGGAAAAAGAGAAGTTGAAGAGGTCAGGTTTGTACCACAGGCCTCTAGGGATCTCCAACAGCCTGACTCGCAGGCTAAAGGTCACACCAAGGAGATGCTGGAAGAGGAGACAAGAAGCCAGCTGCAGAGAGCACGGGCTCCTTCCCCCCAGATGAGACGAGGACACCGTACAAAGCGTCTTCACTTCACTCTCTAGCTCCACTAGACGTGACCCATCCCATCGCACGCCGCTGGGGCCCCCTGCAAAGGCTAGCAGCCATTTCGAACTAAAGACCTCTGCATGCATTGTGAATTTTAAGCTTCCGCGTGCCAACGACGTAGGCCTCGCCCTCGGTTTAGAGACGGAAACGGGGGCAGTGTCGGAGTGACTCAGCCAAGGTGTCTCGCACGCGAGGCAGCGCGAGAGGTGGCAATAGAGCCCAGGCACCCCGACTCCTCACCCCGCGCTTTCATGGATCGTCACTTTGTTCTCACGTCAACACCCTCGCTCCTCCAGCCTGGCTGGCTGATGGAGTCCGACGCCGAGCGCCTGCGATCAGACCTTCCGTGACAATAAAACCAATTAAGAAAGGAATGAAGTGAGCAGCACTTTGAAGCACTGAAGCAAGTCTCGCATTTGCTGGGAGACGGGGGATGCAGAGGCCATTACGCTGCCTTTGGGAGGAGATGCCATCTTAGCGCTACCGCTCTGTGAGCTCGGCTCTGCTCCAAAAGGGATGGGGAAACACAGGGGCAAATGCTTCGGGGCTTCAGGGAAGAACAGGATGGGTGCGGGGGGTTGAGGTGCTTTGGAAACGTGCCACAGGCTGCCTCGTGATTCTCTGCAAATGCATAAGGTGAGAGATATCTACAGCATGAGCCGACCCTCCGAAACTCAGCGCCGCCTTGCCCCCGACTGCACGCATGAAAGGGCACCTACTGATGATGGCTCAGACTTGGAGGGGGTGACGGGGCAGGCCAGGACAACAGCGCTCTGGCTTCTATCCCCAGCCCTGTCACTCCTTCTGCGTTTAATTACGGGCAAATTACACAGCTTCCGTGACTCATTTACCTACCTGCAAGCCCGGGGAAGATGCACGAGTGCCAGCTAGTGTTTGGGCAGGTGAGGTTTTGTTTACACAGCTTGCTCAGACCCTCTGATAGAAGAGACATCCTTGTCAGGCATTTAAGACACTACCATGTTCCAACAAACTTTAAAAAAAAAAAAAAAGGAACCGGGTTACCTCTGGCATGCCACCTCCTCAGGGCTCCAAACAAAACCGAGCGCATGCAAATGCACCTACTGTCCAGGATAGATGAGATTTGTTTATTGCTTTACTTATCAGTTAAGCGAGCAATTCTCTAATGCATAAGGAGGGGGAAGAGGGTGGGAAGGGAAGGAACACATCACTGACTCCCTCTTCCAGCTCCAAAATGTATTAATTATCCCCAGGCGGCTTCTGGCAGGGCGGAGAGATGGCTCCCTGATTAGAGATGTTTATCAGTAAACTATAATGAAGGTGGGACACTGACATGGTGATTAATATTATATTTCAGGAAAATTTAAATGAAACGATCCATCATTCCACACGGAAGATCAGTGATGCCGTCTGACAATTACCAGGCTTGCACAGAACCGCTCTGGTACGGGGGATCTCTGGCACAGTCTGCATTGGACCCAGTCATCTGAGCTTCCTGCTTACAGGGAAGCAGGAATAGACGTAGCCCCAAGGGATAGAGAAAGCACAGTCATTTGAAGAGTCACGCATGCATGCACCGAGACAGCAATTTTCACTGGAGCCTTACAAAGACCAAGCAGAGATCCACAAGATCTCCCATTATAGAGAGGGAAACAGTCCCATTTTACAGATGGGGAAAATTAAGACCTAGAAAAGAAGTCACATGCTTATGGTTGTGGGCCAAACCAGTGCCAGAGGCCAGGAGTTCAGCCCCTGATGCCACTGCTCCCAACACAAAACCGGACAGACACATTCGAGACTCCTGAACCTGCATGGCTACAAGTTGCTTTAATGAATAAAGAGCTTTCCCGCCCCTGCATTTGAATACAGGCTCCAGCCCTACCACAAAGCCTCATCATCATCTGGGGAAGTTGGACAGTGCTCACAGGCTTGCGCAGACTGCAAACCGGACAAGGAATGAAAAGCAGTTCTAGGAGCAGCGCTTTGCTGAAGAGCTGTGGTTTTGAGGGAGGCTGCACCTCTTAGGAGACACGGAGGCATTCACTTTCTCCTTCAACTGCAACTGTTCCATATTTTGTTACCTGTTGAATTTTTATATCCACCAAAGGAAAAGAGAAAAAAAAAAAAAAATCTGCTGGGAAAGCAAACACATTAAACAAGGACTGCGCAGGGTATGGAAGCCAGAAAGGCTACAGGCTGCTGCGATCCGGATATGAATGCATTACACATTCATCTGAATTTTAAATACAGAGCATTATGACTGGCGTTCGAGCAACCGCCACAGCAGCCTCAGCACTACGGCTTTTATGGTAATTTACAGGGAGTTACCCACAAGGCCTTGCAACAGAGAGATTTTCTTGGCAGCCTTCCTAAACTAACTTTTATAGGTTAGCGTACGGGTAGACAGAAGTGGTTAAGAAAAAAAATCAAATGGCAACCATGAAAGGGGGAGAATTTGAGTGACCGACCAACGGCCTCTGGTCTGCAACGATCCCTGCCCGCACAGATCACCCCGCGGGTCAGCCTGGGAATCTCAGTCCGTGGACATCCTCATGCGTGCCCTGGCTACCCACCTTCAACCCAAACTGTGCTGATTGGGCTGGGGTCCTCTTGCACACGCTCTTGAGACCGACCATAGAGGCGTGTCCTCCATCTGCCACAATCGAGCGTGGCAGTGGGTGCAGGTGGGCAGGCAGAGGCCCCTGCCAGGATATGCTGCTGCCCCAAGGCAGGCATGCCCAAAGGGCCCTGGAGGAAAGGTTGCATTTTAGGGCATCGTCTCTCTAGGTTCCCTGCATGGGCAATGGTCTGACGCATCCGGGCTAGGATTCACTGCCATCAAGAGCCATCGTGCACAGTGACTGTGAGCAGAAGGTGGAAGATGTGTGCATAGGCAACCTCTACTTTCTGTGCAAAAAACCCAGCAGAACTGTGCCATTTCTCACCCTGATACAAGGGATGCCACCATAGCCTCCCTGCTCGTCACACACCCACTGGATCCTGGTTTAGAGAATAACGTCCTTTTTTTCCCCTCTCCCACTGAGCTCCCACCCACCCCACAAGCTTTGCCCTAGCCGCGCTGGCACTTGGAGGGAAATTCCTTCGTCAACCAGCCTGGTGTCCAAAAGGATGATTCACAAAAAGGCTGCGGAGCAGCAGCAGCATCATATCCTTCAATGCATGATGCCAAGCTCACACCCTATTGCCCAACCCCGAGACAGAAAAAGCTCCCCGCATCCCTGCCTCTTGCCAAACCTCCCCAAGCTAGTTTCTAGCCTGTGCATTTAAGCAAGGACAGTGTACCCCCACCTGCTTCTCCCAGTGGGAAGGGGCTCAGATGCTCTGCTGACCCACCTCCATGCTGTCACTGCTTTCCCTCCATCCCGAATGATCCCCGTCAAGGGTGAAACATGGAAACCGCTGCTCGGTTTCCTCCGACCTGCACCCATTCGACACAGAAATGAAAGGATCACCACTCTGCCCCAAGTAAGGGACAGCCAGGCAGAGAAGCAAGGCTAAAGAGAGGAATGAATGGGTCATCAGGAGGAAAAAAAAAAATCCTGATGCATGTGAGCTAAGAAGTGCTGCCCGTTTGCCTCCCAGGAGAATTAAAGCGAAGCATTTTGGGAAGGCACATTTCAAAAGTGCAAGTCCTCCCCCCCCCCCCCCAAGCAAAGCTTCCAACCCCTGAGAGCACAGAGCGGTGGTCTGAAACCAAGTAAAACGGGCTAATCCCATTTCATTGCGAGAAATGCAGAAAAAGCACAATACAAGGAACTGTAGAGGAGATGCCCCTCCCGCAAGCCGCCCCCAGACTCTTTCAGATTTAATTATCTACAGCAGTGATTAGCAACACAAGGATTTTAATACATTTCTTCTTTGCAGTGTCCCTTTAAGTAACTAGCCCAAAGAGAAAGATGTTATGATAGGGCTGAACCGTGTCTCAAACACTGCATTTTAAACAGGACAGCTGTTTCTCGAGACAGGCTTATGGGGAAATCAAGCACATATCAAAGTGTCACTTTTCCCCCCCAACCTCCCCTTCAAGCCATTTCGAAAGCTGCAACCATTGAGCCAAGGCGAGCAATGCACTGGCACAGTGACACTTCTCCTAGAGAGCAAGTGCGCTTTGCCTCTGGCCTTGTGCCTTATGTACCCAGAGCATGCGGTTAGCTGGTGTAACTAAGCATCTCATAACCAGTTTACTGCCTGCAAAAAAAAAAAAAAAAAAAAAGTAACATATATAAAAAAAAATAAAAATAAAACCATATTATAGTCAAGCCAAAACATTCTCGAATTCAGACTCTAGTACGTTCCCCCTTTAGCAGAGTCCCTTTAGATGCACCGTGAAACGTACAGAAAACTTCTAGGGTGGTAAGAAAAAAAGGCATCCCAGAGTACTTGGGGTTATATTATTTAAACCCGCATACAAAGTTTACTTACTTGGAATTTTAAGAACTGAGAGAGACCAGAGTACTGATTTGCAAGTGCCTATTTGCAGTGTAAAAAAAGGTGACTACACAACGCTGGATAAATTCCAGCCTACAAGCCCCCAATAAGGCAACATCTGGGATGCTGGCCCGAGACCAGGGTGATAATGCAAAAGAGAAAGGCAGCAAGAATGAGTCCACAGCTCCCGGGAGGCTTTGTGCATGTTACACGTGCAATGCAAGGCTAGTCCGCATCACAGCCTCTGCATGGGCTCAGACAATTGCGTGGGAAGTCAGTTGGGTTCAACCGGCACAAACTCTGAATGCACGTGCACTTCAGCCAGCTAAACCCCGACGTCAAGTCAGTTTAGTTTCCGCTGGCGAGGCGCTGAATTAAGTAACGGCTGAACTAGTTAATAAAGACCCAACTTAACTAGTCTGTTTTGTTTTGGTTTTTAATCCATTTGGTCAAATCATTGCAAGGTTTCTCGTGCAGACCAACTGTCATGTTTGCAAGCTCCATAGGCCTGTTTTAGTTAATTACTTGTGTAACGATTGCCCTTTTGTCTAGCACACTGGGGACTGACCGAGGACTTCCAGAGCTAGATGTATGACCTGCTACCACTCAACTCGAAAATGCCATGGCTCTGGAAACGTGCAGTTTTTACAGCCCATTTGTCACTTGTGCAACAGGACCCCGAAGGTCCAGCCCCGTTGTGCTAGGAACTGTACAACACACCTAAAAAGGGCTGTGCTCTGCCTTGAATACATCTCAATCTAACTATGAGTAACTATAGACAGATGAAAGGAAGCAGCTCATGGTATGAGTGATACCACAGTAACTGGGGGGGGGGGGGAAAATGAGGCTTAAAAGTCTGCTGCAAGGCAGGATATCACACACCACTGCAGAGAGGGACCACAAGATCTGATCAGGATGCAGAAGGGAGGCAAGTGCCAGAGACCTGGGGAAAAGGCCTGGGTCCCAACACTGAGCACTGGCCTCCTCTCTCGGTTGGCAGCTGGGCAGCAGTAACACCTCGCACATGCCCTCTCCATTGATAAGCTGCCAGGGAAAATAAAGAGTTAACCACTATGGTTGTTAATTGGAGTCTGGGGCAGCTCAGAGGAAGCAATCAGACCAAAATGGATGTGCTCATCAGCATGCGTATGCTTTAATACCAGATAGCAAGAGGAGGGGTCAAAAATGCAGCTGAGAGCTTTACCGCCCCATCTCTGCCATTAAGCCTTCAGATAACCCCAGGTACATGGCGGTGTCTATAAGCATGCGCTCTCTCATCTCAAATCTCATCCAGGGCCAGGCATAGACCTCCTAGTCCATCAAACGTGTGTGTTGTTGCAAGCCACGGCACCCTGCACATCCAAGATCACGATGGCTCCTGTTTGAAATCCAACCTGCGCTGCAAGTCAGGCGATGGGACGAGCAGGTTCCCCGAGGCAGGCTTTCAAGGCTGCTGCACCATCCCCACTTGCCTCGCCCGGGTCACACAGCAAGGCCTCACCCCCACTCCCACAGGGAGTGCAAGGGAAGCAGACACCGCCTCAGGTCTCTGCAAGGAGTGGGGACCAAGCGACCATCAGCCCCTCCACAGGCAGGCAGCCCTGCAAGCGTTGCCTCCCCAGGAAGATGTCCTGTTGCTAAGCAACTGGCCATCTACAATTATGGCCACAGCATCAAGGAAGCAGAAGAGAGAGGAGCCACAACTCAAAGGAGAAGAAACCAACCAACCCCAGAAGACCCCAAAGCTGAAACCCAGGGGCACAGCACAGCTGAAGGTTTAAGGCAGCACTGCCCGCCTAGGTGCAGAGCCTTGGGAAGTTTTTAGGTACCTAACCCACATTGCCAACAAGGGAGAAATTGGTACTGGCCTCATGACGAAGGGGATTAATTATAAGTCTTTGGAGTCTCTGCCTGTTTGCACGAACAAAATCGACACATGGAGCGGCGCAGCACGAGAGCGACACATGCTAAAACATCTTTGAGTAGTGTTAGCATATGGTGCTAAATGAACTTTAAAGCGGCAGAAAATCCCAGGTCGCGCAAACACAAATGCAGCTGGGTCAGCGAAAACGGGAGATTTCATTTAGTCTGCACGTGGTTGCTGTGTCACAGATTGCCATGCAGAGCCCCCTTGCCTGGCCTGCTGTGCTGCCCCTAGGTCTTATAGTTTCATAGTTTCTAGGGTCGGAAGGGACCTGAGCAGATCATCAAGTCCGACCCCCTGCCATGGCAGGAAAGAGCACTGGGGTCAAATGACCCCAGCAAGGTGTTCGTCTAGCCTTGTCTTAAAGCCCCCCAGGGCAGGAGCCTGCACCACTTCTCTTGGAAGTTGGTCCCAGACCCTAGCCGCCCTGACTGTGAAGTCGCGCCTCCTGATGTCTATCCTAAACCTGCCCTCTGCCGGCTTGTGACCGTTATTCCTGGTCACTCCTGGCGGTGCTCGGGGGACTCCCCCAATGCCTGCTGGTCCCCCTGACTAGTTTATAACAGGCCACAAGATCCCGCCTCAGCCTTCTCTTGTGGAGGCTGGACAGGTTCAGGTCCCGTCGCCTCTCCTCGTAGGGCCTGCCCTGCTGCCCCCAATCATGCGAGTGGCCTCCTCTGGACCCTCTCCATGCTGTCCACATCCCTCCTGAAGTGTGGCGCCCAGAACTGGACGCAGTCCTCCAGCTGCGGCCTGACCAGTGCCGCACAGAGGGGGAGGATCACCTCCCTGGACCTGCTCGAGATGCATCTGTGGATGCACGACAAGGTGCGGTTGACCTTCCTGACCGCGTCCCCACGCTGCTGGCCCATGTTCATCTTGGAGTCAATGATGACCCCCAGATCCTTTTCCGCCTCCGTGCTGACGAGGGGAGTTCCCCAACCTGTAGGTATGGTGCCGGTCGTTCCTCCCAAGGTGCATCACCTTGCACTTGTCTGTGCTGAAACCCATGCTATTCTCATCCACTCACCCTTGTAACCTGTCTAGGTCTGATTGTAGCCTGTTGCTTCCTTCCAGTGTGCCCACGTCCCCCCACATCTTAGTGTCATCAGCAAATTTGAACAGGTGCTCTTTACCCCCTCGTCCAAGTCACTGATGAAGATGTTGAACAGTGTGGGCCCGAGGACCGAGCCCTGGGGGACCCCACTGCCCACGTCCCTCCAGGTTGAGAAGGACCCATCCACCACCACCCTCTGGGTGCGGCCCTCCCGCCAGTTGGCGACCCATTTGACTGTGTGGGTGTTTACACCACAGCCCCCAGTTTCTTAATGGGAACGGGGTGAGAGACAGTGTCAAAAGCCTTCCAGAAGTCCCGGAAGACGATGTCCACTGCTACCCCTGCATCTAATGATCTGGTGATCTGATCGTAGAAGGCCACCAGGTTGGTTTGACAGGACCTGCCACTGATGAACCCGTGTTGGTTGCCCCTAAGCATGCAGTCTCCTGCTGGCCCCTCCTGGATGTGTGCCAGCATAATTTTCTCGAACAGCTTGCCTAGGATCGAGGTAAGACTAACCGGCCTATAGTTTCCCGGGTCCTCCTTCCTGCCTTTTTTGAAGATGGGGACCACGTTGGCCCTCTCCCAGTCCTCCAGTACCTCTCCAGAGCACCACGAGTGCTTGTAAAGCCGTGCCAGGGGACTGGCAATGACCTGGGCCAGTTCCTTTAGAACTCTAGGGTGGAGATCGTCCGGGCCGGCTGACTTGAATACGTCCAACCCCTCCAGAAGCTCCCTAACTAAATCCTCGCTAACCCGTGGCCCAGGTGTGCCTCCCCCGGGGCCCGAGGGGGACCAGCAGGGAGGTGGCTGTCCTGGTCCCTACTTAGGAAGACGGAGGCAAAGAAATCATTAAACATGTTAGCTTTGTCATCTGGTGTGATGACCAAGTTTCCCAACGCGTCCTGCAAGGGCCCCACATTACCCGGGACCTTCTTTTTACCTCCTATGTATTTAAAAAAGGACTTCTTATTGTCCTTAATCTGGGAAGCCAGTCCCAGCTCCATCTCTGCCTTGGCCTTCCTAACTACCCCCCTACATCCCCAAGCAACTGCAGAATAGTCCTCCCTGGAGATGACCCCTTCTTTCCATTGGGTGTAAGTCTCCTTTTTAGCAAGGAGACATTCCCGGATGCTTTTGGTGAGCCACGGAGGCTTGTGTGCTCTCCTGCTCCCTTTGATCCTCGTCGGGATTACCTTCCTTTGGGCTTGGAGGATCATCTCCTTAAGGAGCGACCACTCACCTTGGACACCTGGCTCCCCTCCCCTCCAGGACCTCAGCGCTTCTCCAACTATCCTCCTTAGCTCGTTGAAGTCTGTCCTCCTAAAATCTAGGGCCGCTGCCTTACTGCATGCCTTTGCCACCTTGCGCTGGATGGTGAATCCCAGCAGGCGATGATCGCTGTCGCCCAGGTGGTCGAGCACCCGCAGCCCCCTCACCAGGTCATCACCCGTGGCCAGCACCAGGTCCAACAAGGCGTCTCCCCGGTGGGGCTGTGCACCTCCTGGGTTAGATGGAGGTCCTGCACTCTGGCGAAGAACCGACGCGAGCGGTCAGACCTGGCTGACTGCTCTTCCAGCAGATGTCCGGGAAGTTCAGGTCACCCATGACTGCCACATCCTTAGCCTTCACTACCTCTGTAAGCTGACCCAAGAAATCCTGGTCAAGCTCCTCTCCCTGGTTGCGAGGTCTGTAGTAGACTCCCACCGTTAAGTCTCTTTCCCCTCGACCCATGTGGTATGCACTGGCCCAGCCCTGTGTGTGGGCTTCAGGACGGACACTGCACACGGTGGGCACCCATTCCACCTGCTCTGAGATGCGTAGCGCCCCAGTGGAGGCTGTGTGCCCCGGGCACAGCCCAAGTTGGGGCCACATGCAGCATGCATCCCAGGCTGGCCAGAGAACAGGTCTGTGGGCCTGAAGGGGCCTGTGGTCCCGTCATGCACCACTCGTCCAACCCACAGAGCCAGATCAGTTTGACACTCCTGCCCTTTGAGACCTGGCCCATACAGCATAAAAATCATGTTCTGTGCTGCCGTCTGCATTTCAGTGCGAGGCACCCGTTGACAGCTGTGGGCACTGCTGGAAGACAGCAGCCCTGAGTCGAGTCACCCTGTCCTCCAAAAGAGAAGGAAATAGTCTGAGCCACTTTAACTCATAAAAGACAGAGGACATGCCACCCAGCACCAGGTCCTGGGAGTGATACCAGCCAGCCACACTCTTTGGGAGCTCCATGCATCCGCCAAATACGTTCTTGGATAGCTCTGTGCACCATCCTGTTGTTCTGAAAAAATGAGGGGAAATAGGCTTTGGAAAAACCTTGTATCCCAATACTCATCTTATTCAGGAGGGTCAAGAGGGCAGTGAAGGCTGAAAATTACTTTTCACATTCCCAAGGCTGAAACATTTCCACACAGCAGTGGGCTAGCAAGACCTCACATCCAGGGCATGCCAAACAGATGCAGACCACAGTCTGCTACATGAGCAGAGCCAGAAAATAATCAGAGACTAGGCAGCTATGGCAAATGTGGACGCCAAATTAGATAAACTGGTAAGCTGAGCAAATGATACTGAAGCTAAAAAAATGAAGACCTGGTAGAAGCAGACAGATGCAAGAGATTGGTGATAAGAGCGGGGGGGGGGGGGCCTAGCAAAATCAGACCGCCTTCCAGTTTAATAGGCCACAATGTCAAAGAAAAATAAGTCAAGTTATAAAATAATCAGCACAGATGGACACGGAGCGCACATCAAGAACAGGCAGCTCACTGCCAAAGAAACAGACAGGGAAGGGGAGATCAGAGACGGCGCCTGCAGAAGCAAACCCCGGCATTATTGCACTCTAGTGGCAGAGAGAAAAAATGGGCTGATTACACCCAATCTGTTTGCATTCTGCAGTGTCAGGACTTGATGCACGCTTAAGGTCTTAATGGAAAAAACCAATAGTAAGAAGGACATCTAGAGACTCCCAACCAGCCTTGTCCTCCTGAGCGCTGGAGACGCATCCCAACAGCATCCCTGCTTCCAAGAGACCGTGGTCTACGTGAAAGTCAGATGCACGAGGCAAAAGAGGGGAAACGATTTACCAAGGGTGCTTGGAGGCGTCAGGTCTGGCATTGCCCTGCCACGTGACTTTGGGTATTGATCCCTATGGTGGTGCCAGAAGGCAGCTAGGATCTCAGCAGGAGAGAGACAGGGAAGGGTAGAGGATCATTGCTGGAGATGGGAGGTTTTGAGGAACCCAACTTACTGGTCACTGTTGGGTGCTCTTTTAGGGAAATTGTATCTATTTTATGATGATTAGGTGATGAAACCAGACTGGGCAGTTCCACTTTGCTTTCTCATAACCGCTGGATTTCCTAAATGACATGAGGACATTAGAGTCCTCCACTCCAATACCTCGTTAGACATGGGGGAATAAGGATTCTCTGAATTTTAATATGGAGAGAGGGGGGAGAATGGAAGTCACAAAGCTCAAGTTTCATTAAAAAGAAAAAAGAAAATTAAAACTCAAGATGTAGAAACTGTGAGTAACAGCATCCTTTTTATACAACTCTCCACCGCACATTTAGATGCCAACACTGGCTCAGTCAAAGTTGTCTTCAGTTTATCTTTCTACTCTATGCTGCAGAATTTGAACAATGTAAAACAACAGATTTGTGACTGAAACAACAGCTAAGGCTGGGAACACAAGCCACATGTCGAACAGCACAGAAAAATCACTTTGATGGCCGTGCTGCGTTCTCTCTCACTTCCACCTGGCTTGGAGACCTGGGTGGAAGTGTGGATAAGCCAGAAAGGGACATGGAGGCAGCTCTATAAACATTATCTGTATTGACACCAAAAAAAAAAAAAAGACCTATGCGAGACATACACAACTACACCAAGATTTGCATAGCAGAAAAAGGGTGTTTTAATTGTGTGAATAGCTTACACCAGGAAGGATCCCCATCCAGACTGATTTCTGGAGCAAGCCCCGCCCTTACCACTGTCGTACTCACTGGACACGTCTACACGTGCATTAATGCACTTTTCCTAATGCTCGTTAAATTTAGTACCTCCGGGTATTTATACACATACATCTGTCTGCTCCGAGGTGCTGGAAATCCAGTGCATTGGAGCACACTCGATTGAATTGAGCCGTCTCAATTCAATTAAGCTGACGCGCCTGGCGCTTCATCACATACATTTGTACAAATGGTGAAAAGTGTGTCCGCGCCGAGAAAATGGTGGCGGTGAGCTTTTGAACTAAAACACCTTTGACGTGTTTTAGTTCAAAAGTGCACTGCCGCGATTTTCTCAGCGCCGATGCACATTTCACCCTTTATACTAATACACATGCAACAGGACCGGACACTTTTCAAAGCACCCGGTGCTGTGGCACAAGCATGTGTACAAAGCCCTCCAAAGCGAGGTACTAAATAAATGCACATTAGGCTGTTCCAATGTGCTTTTTAAGTGACACTAATGTGCAGTAAAATGGGCTACTGCGCATTCATGTAACTGCACAATTTTTTGTGACGCTTTAAATGTGCAGTAAAATGGACTACTGCGCAGTAAAGCGCATGTGTAGACATGCCCACTGGGTATTTTGGCCCCACTGAGTTATGAGCTACCTGGATTCTTATTGCACGACGGCTGAGCAGGAGTCCCTTTGTTAAGCAATTGAAGGCTCCTCTTGCATGACTAGAAGTATTAATGCCCTTTCCCTTTTGAAATATGGGCCCTGTCCGCACACAGGAAGGAGGAGAGCGCTGCAGTCCCAAGCTGGGTGGGATCTGACAAACCTGGCAGAGTAGAGGAAGAAACACTTTGTCATGCTGCAGTGAACAAGGACTTTCTTCATCATTACCTGCCTAATCAGGAAAATTGGACTCTCTCTTGTCCTCTTCCTCCCCGCCTTCAGCGGGTGATTAACTGTGTGTGTCAGGCCTAGGGCTGGATTTGGAAAATGTCCAGCCTCCACCTGATTTGGGATATCAAGGGTCGATCTGCTCCAATCCTCCTGAACATGCACAGGGGGTAGAATCTAATTCTAAGCCATCTATTTCCACAAATACCTTTTAAAACAGAAGCTTTGGATAGTTTTCCAAAATCAATACCACTACATCAGATGCTCTAATGACCTGCTTTGCTGGACATGTGAGATCTCTTTAGCCCCAAGTGAAGAAAAAAGACAATAGAGGGTCTATTTCATTGCAAGAGTCCACTCTTTGTTCCTTCTCTTCATGCAGAAAGGGACATTTTCCCCCCCAGCACAAAACGAGTAAATATTTTTCTCTACCCCCGAGAGAAAAACCGGATCGCTCCTCCTCAAAGAGCAACAGCTGCATGCAGCCACTCCTCCTCTAAGACCTCTCCTCCATCTCAGTCCAATGAAGAGACAGTATTTGATTCAACCAATGTTAGTTAAGACTTGCATTGACCCCTGCCAGGCTAAGGAGAGCATTAGCCCCATTGTACAGCTGGGCAAACTGTGGCCTGGAGAGATTTAAGGACTTGCTCGAGTTAAAGCAGTCAGGAACAAAATGCAGAGTCCTCTCCCACCCCGATCTCTAGATTGGACTCTCTTTCCAGGACCTAGGAGTCTAGTCTTTAATCACATTACCTCCAAGGGCTAGGTGTTCTGCCACACGATACCTGTATGTAACCCCTCCAGGGAGGATTTGTCGCACATAACAAGCTGCTCCCACTCTTCTTCCCCCGAGGGCAGAGCAGGAGTCCCTTTGTTAAGCAGTGTTCATGCAACCAAAGGCTCCTCTTGCATGACGAGAAGTATTTATGCCCTTTCCCTTTTGAAATATGGGCCCTGGCCGCACACAGGAAGGAGGAGCGTGCCAGCAAACTCGTTAATTTATAAATCAATCTGGCAGGGAACAATTAACAGTTTCCAATAATCAATTAGGCAGAAGGAATGCAGCTCGCCCATCCAGGAACTGATCTGAAATACAGCCCTGGTTGTAATCACCACCGGTTGGGTGCATTTGGTAATGGAGCGTTCAGCTAATGGCTGCAGACTTGGCAGCTGTTCCCCGTGCGCCAAACCTCAGCTCCAGGGGGTCCTCACTGGGCAGCTACGCCCTGTCCCCAGGCCAGGGCTCATCCCGAAATACAGACAACAACCTGGAGGTCAGGGGACTGCAAGTCGGTTTCTTGCTCCTGAAAGCCAAGGAGGCACTGACACTGGTGCTTTCCAGCCTAGGCTCTCAACACCTCCTCTGAAAGGAGACCAAGTCTCCCAAAAACCCTGATGCGGCAAACAGATCATACCCATGTTACATACAAGGCAAACTGAGGCACAACCCAGGATTCACAGTAAGGCGACGGCCAGGCTGGCACTGCAACCCACTGCTCCCAGCTTGTGATCCAGAGTTTTAGTAACCAGGCAATCCCTCCTTCCCCAGGACACACCTGGCTGTGCTGACACAGGGCAGCATGCCCAGCACTGAGCACCGACCGCGTACGGGTAGCACAGTCCAGCCTGGCGAGACTGCGGGTGCAGGATTTCCCCGAGGATAAGGGCTCTCCACATACAGATTGCATTAGGACGGGGTGGGCAAAACGCGGCCCAGGGGCCGGACGCGGCCTGCCAAGCCATTCTAACCAGCCCATGGGGTCCCTGAAAAATTTAGAAAATTAATATTAACCTGCCCTGGGCTGCCTGTCATGCAGCCCTTGATGGCTTGCCAAAACTCAGTAAGTGGCCCTCCGCCCAAAAAAACTGCCCGCCCCTGCATTAGGGCAACCCCATGAAACGTAAGCAGGAGGAGACCTCCGTCCTTCTATTCTTCGCCTTTTGAACAGGAAGCAAACTTGGCAAGTGCCTGTCCCGGGAAGACCCAGCAGTAGTCTTAGTCCCCTGGAGGAAGAGCCTACTGCTCTCCATCCCCTTCCAAAATGTGCTCCAGAGATGGTCTCTTCTTCTAGAGTCACTGCAGCCTGCAAGGGCTGTCGAGGGATCAGATCCTAGATGAAGTCCAGCTAACAGTGGACTACGAACCCACTGTGGCTCAAGGATGACAAACCTCTGAAGGGGAGGGAGGGAGAATTGTAAGAAAAGCATGTACTCTCTTCTCTGAAACCCCAGCCAGCTCATTGCCTGGAACAGGGGGCAGGGATGCCCAGCACCGGGCTCTGGAATCAATGGAAAATTATTTTCAGATCCATCCATCCCACCCTTGAGAGAGAGGAGAGGACCGCGTTGTCAGTGTGGTCCTACCCCCCCCACATAGCAGAGACAGGCATATTCAGAGGAAGGGTGTCCCAATGGTTATAGTGCTATCAGGGACCCAAACCCCGGTTTCAGTTCGACTCTTCTTGTGTCCCCTTGGGGAGGTCAACCGCTCTGCTGCTTGCCTGCGAGATGGGGGTGGCGGTACTACCCTCCCCCACAGAGCACTGGGACCAGACCACTAAAGACTGTGAGGCATTCAGATTTGAGCGATGTGGGGGTGGGGTACAGAAATGCCCCAAACCGTGAGGACCGCAGGAGGCCGTTCCCCAGGAAGGCTGCACCTTAAACAACACAGGTCTTGGGCAAGAAGCAAAAAACTTGGTAAACAAGGCGAGAAAGAGAGCAGAAGACCTGATGGCAGTCGTGGGGGACGGGGCAGCACCACCCAGACGGTGCCCCAGACGGCCAGGGCACAGTGACCGCACACGCCGCTGGTTCACATTCTGCATTGCTCGGAGCCAAGAGGCCGGAAATGCTGCCCTGTCTCACTGGCGTTATTTTTAGCTAAAGGCTTTTCTCATCCTACATTACAGTCTCTCCTATAAATCCTTCCAGAGAGCTGGAGGCAGAAGTCTCCTCCTTCTCAGGAGCTCCACGCTTCCTGCATCTCAGCCCCAAGAGACAGAGTATTCCTCTCCCCATCAGCACAGTGACCAGAGACGTCCTATGTTTAGAAGGCACCAAAGCCCAGAGCTCAATGCCATGGGGTTACTGCCCCCGGTGTCTTGCTTTCCACGGTGCTTTTGCACAGGCCAGGATCGACTGATGGGGAAGGTAACAGGATTAAACACATTAACTACGCTGCTCGTGTTGTACTTTCTGCGGTGCACAGAATCCCAGGCATCCTCCGGAGCCCATTCATGCAGAGCCTTTGAACGGCGGGTGCTCACCAAAACGTAGTTGGGGGGAGAGTCGCAGTAGACCCCCGTTTTAAAAAGGAAGGATAGTGGGATCCTCAGTGGCCGGGCAAGCTCGAGCTCAGTTTGCATGGGGCCGGGGATGAGACCTGGACAAGCTAATAGATTCTGCCTCCCGTCTCAGGCAAACGCTCTCACCCCGCAGGCACAGCCAGGCACCCGGCACATTCGGAGGTGTGACACGGCATGAGTCACTTGTTAATTTGCACCTTGCAAGAAACAGAAAAGTCAATTGCTTTCCAGATTCCCCCCTGAGCTCCATAAATACTGCTCAGAGAGGAGGTGGCTTCTTTCTTTTCTGGAACATTTTGCTTTCTCCAGCCTCTGTGGGAACATTACAACAGCGGCTGCGATGTTACCGACTCTGACTGGCTACCGAATAAACCAGCTCCGTTTTACCGCGTGCTGGCTTAAGGGTAACTCGCAGCTCGCGTCGGCTACCATCACATCCAAGACATCCCACAACCCGCCATTTCCCAGTCTAGGAACCACGCTCGCCTTTCGTGGGATGCCAAACCAGTGGAAACAGTGGCTCCCCCCTGCAAAGATCCACCCACAATTGCATGCTCTGTCTCCGTGACAAACAGCATCCACCTTCAATTTAGGGACAAACTTGACAAATCAGATAGCAGCCCCCTCACTCCTCCAGATTAACCTTTTTTTTTTTTTTTTTTAAAAAAAAAAGCCTCCTTCAGCCAACCAACAATGCTTCCCAACACCTAAGCAGCTGTAATGTGGTTTTCACCAACAGGCCTGGATTAGACTTGCGTGTCATGAGACCAGCTGGGCAAAATTCAAAGCACCCCCCGCCTTGCCCAGCAATCTGGATGCTGTGACTGGCATCATCATCTTAGTGCAATACACTTGCTATGCCCAGGAAGCAGCTTATGCCAGCCTCTGCAGGGGACACCGCAGCACCAAGTACCTGGAGGAACTTTTGGCAGCCAACACCTGCTACTGCTCTTGGACACGGGGAAAGCTGGAGCTGTTCCCTCCCACGGCTTCAGCTCGGAGCACAAATTAGAAGCATGCATGCAAAAAAGCAAGAGGGAGAGAGAAAGGGGGATGGCATTGGGAAGCCTCATCAATAATTCCCAGACACGAGGGACGTAACGGGAAGATGCTGCCTTTTATCCTTCCCCTTCGGAAAGTTTACACACGGTGTTGCAGTTCTGTTGAGCTAGCCGGCAGGCTGCAGCTCCCCTGACAGCCAGAGCCCGGCTCCCCCAGGCACACAGAGAAGCCAGCCATAGCTCATAGCAAGACAAGGCAGCCAAGAGCCTGAGGGGCTCCCAAGCCTTGCACGGCCAGTGCGGAGGAAGCGGCCATTGCAGGTTCCTTGGAAACTAGACAGTAGCTTCAAACCAAGGGGAGGATGCATGTGTGCATGGGGTCTGGGGGCAGCAGCAATGAAGAGGGGGGCACAAAGCCAGGACAGCACAGGTAGCCTCCCTGCAGGGCTCATGAAAGCCACTTGCCTCATCGAGATGCTCAGCCCAATTCTTATAGCGTCCGTTACTGGTTCTCTATTGCCCTTGGAGCAAAGTGCTTCAGTCTTTTAGTGCTTTAGACTCTTATTCTGACAGCGATGCCAAAGACTAAAAGCAAGAGCAGAGTGTAAGAAGCAAAAAGAAGGTCTGCTCACAGTGTACTTCGATGGCTCCGAGGAAAAAACCCCCAACACCAAACGGCAGCAAAAACAGGCACCCTCCCCCCCATCTCCAGCCTAATATTTTCTATTTGTTTTGATTGATTCCATAAATTCTGCCTCAATGCAAGCTGGGGAAAATTGTTCTAAGCTCAAAACATGAAAGCTTTGTCAATTATCTCCCAAACATGCTAGGTTTACATCTCTTTATTTTTAGTACATCTTAGGAAGACACAGGCATCGCCGATGCAAACGACAGGCTTCAGGGACCTGACAATCACATGCTTCCTTTTCCACAGTAAACAAGTGGTTCTGTGCCGCTGGTCTTCTGAGCAAGAGATAATCCCCTTCCAGAGGAGGGCAGGAGAAGCAAGGCAGGGCTGCAAGACCGGGATTTTTGTCCTTTCTTCCAAGGACCTCGGAGCGCTTCATTGGTGTTGCTGCTAGTTGGCCATGCTGCTCCTGGCCAAGGCAGATCAGAGCTCTGATCTCCCAGACACTCCTATGTTGGCAGCCAGGGAAACTCCAGCGCAGGCGGGCAGCAGCCACTTCCCAGAATCACAAGGAACTAGCAGCAGATTCCCAATGCAGACCAGACAATGGTGCCTTGCAGACGGAGGCCGTCGCAGAGGCAAGCGATGCTATCCTCATGCTCAGCCGACAATCAGCATCCAGCACAGGCGCAACAGGCGGAATCGAGACTGATCTAGTCGTTCAACCTCTGCTGCAGCTTCCTCCCCACCGCCCCCAAATAAAGCCATGTTTAGTGGAAAGAGGATGCCCATATGTACCATACCCTCTGCCTCACACCCAGGCGCTTCTCCATATGAGCAGCCTTATTTAAGACAAGCCAGTGCATTCTGTTACGGCAGCCGGGAGCAAACCAGCCACGTCCAGGGATGGCACCTCTGCTCTCCCCTCCGCACCACACAACAGAGAAAAAAAGGAAGCTTGCCTGCTACAAATTCCCGGGTCTAAGGTTCCTGAACCTTAGTAACACTCTTCACCCCAATCCTGAAAAGCCCCAGACATAAAAGTCACACCACTCTGCACCAAGTCATCTTTACAGTTCAAGTTAAATCTCCTTTCTTTGCCCCCACTTCCCCCAGAAAGACTGCTAGTGCCTCAAAAATTATCCCAGGACCATATGGAATATATTCACTAAAACAGATATACAGTGCCTCTGACACAGGAGGTAAGATTTCCAATGCACACCTTAGAGAGGAAGGCTGCCAAGGGGTCCATGCTCAGAGACACCCCCCCCAGACCCGCTCACAGCTAGTCACTGCTGGCATATGAAAGAAAAGAAGACACACCTGAGAGCCATCCCACTGCGCAGAACTGGAAGCAAAGAGCTTTCTTTTATCCAGCAGCATTTCCAGTTAAACACCACAGCCCGATGCCATTTGCAGAGCATGTAACGCCGAATGCGGGCCCGGAGAACTTGTCCACGGATAAATCCACTCGGTTCTGACCATAGCATTGACCAGGGGAAACCAAGACCTTTATTCCATCACCTGAAACCCTCAAAATTGATAGATGGCTTTACTCAGTCTAGAACCAGCAGCTTCCCTCTGCCACCAAGCGCAAGCACTGAACGGCAACTGAAATGCCAGAAGTTTGCACTGACATGTGACACAGAAGGAGAACAGAAAAAAGAACCGCTTGAATCTTCAAGGCAAGGAACAAGCGAAGAGGTGGCTCTGGTGCCCGTCAGCTGGCTGGAAGAGAAGGAGCCCTCAGGACTCTATGGACCGACGTCCAAGGACGAAGGAGAAATTAGTTTTAAAACTAACTGAGGGAGGCAGGAAGGTAGAATCTTCTCCCCACGATGACGCAATGGTTCCCCCATGATGCTGCGAGCCATGGTTACAGCATCTCTCCCTGGGCACCGCCTCGCTTCCCCAGCCCCCACCCCTCCACTTCCTTCTGCACAGTGCACCCAGCGGTCCGTATGAGCACAGCGCCATGAGATCCGCAGGTGGATATCCTCTCTGGGCGCGGGAGCACAGGGGTGCACAGCAACTGCACAGCCTCACATGCAGCTGCCACCACCCGGCTGTCTCCTTCCTGCAGAGCTATTCCACCCCCTCGCCTGCCCCGCCTTTGGAGGGGCATAGTCCCACCACTCGAGAGCAAATCCCAGAGCACAAGTGACACACGGTAAAACCCCCTGGCTGGGAAACTAGGACTCGAGCATCCATAACTCGGCATCGAGGTGTCACAAATTGAGTTTAAAAAGCCATCCCAAACGTACTTTGAGCTTTTAGATTGGTCAGATCCTACTATACAGGAGGCTGCGATCCTTGAAAAGCATTTTCCGTCACACTTACGAGCCTCCGATTTGCGTGCATTTACACACACGCCCAGTCTCTTTCTTTCAATCTCTTTAAAATGCACTGTGTGTAAATCCCTGTGCCCCATTTCCGACTCCCAGATCAAGTGTAAACTTCTTCTATATTAATGGGCATCTAAGCTTTTAAAGAGAAGGAAAAAAAAAAAAAAACCAACCAAAAGGCTTTGCAGGGAGCGAGCAGAGACACATCGCGTGACATGCTTGGAAAAAGCACAGAAATAGGAAGAAAAAAAAAAAAGCCTTGCTTCCAAGAGCCATTAATAAACCTCATGGCTGAAGCAGCAGGTGCCTAAGAGGTGAGAGATTTGACCGTTTGTCTCGCTTCTCCCAAAGGGTGGAAGGAAACAGTTAGAAAGAATGGTCTGCCCAAATCAATCAGACACTTTAACAGTGCATGGTTAAAGCCAGAGGCCTCTCCCCGGGATGCTGGTGTCACACCTAATTTCGGTGAGATTATTTAAAAAACAAAAACAAACAACACCCCCCCCACGATTCAAAAGCCGGGCACAGGTTTCTCACCCAATCCACCGAGGAAAAACACAGGCTGGGTGGAACGTGCAAGGTGATCAAAGACCCGTGCCAGAGCCCTGCAAAAGGCGCGGCGAGATCGCCGACCCTCTGTTCCACCCCAGGGAAATGGCCGGCTCTGGGCAAGGGGTCGGAGGGCAGGAAGCGGGAGCAGCTTTTCAGACCCAACACACAGGTGCAGAGAAAAATCTGCCGAGCAAAGAGCAGGTTACATACATTTCTCTGCCTGAACGCAACATGGTCGCTCCCCAACTGTTCCAACTCACAAGGGAAGGTGGGGGAGGAAAAGCAGCCGATGAACCTCTTTGATTCGGGGCTGGAGAGAACTAAATCCCAAATCAGGTCTGCTCTTCCTGCAGATGCCAAAGCCCCCTGCTCTATTCCCATAAGCCATGCGGCATCCCCCCACCGCCAAAATGCACACGGCTAAATCCCAAATCAGGTCTTCTTGCAGATGCCGAAGCCCTGTCCTATCCCCGTAAGCCGTGCGGCGTCCCCCCCACCTCCACCCCCCAGATGCACACAACCAATCCACATAGACATCAAATCTTTGAAGTCCAGCTGTTGTTTAATGATGCAAGGGGAGGGGGGGACACCCAGGCAGCCAGGACAGGAGGGGCAGCTAGTGCTACAGAAAGGACCCGGGAACAAAGCAATCCACTGCACGCGGAGACAGGGAACGAGCAGCTGCTCCCGCCTGCATGTCACGGATGCTGGAGGCAGGGCTCCATGTTTCCCCGCTAGCCGGCTGGCGATGTGGGAGCCGGCCACTCGGCACAACTCCGAGCAGATAGCGGGGGACAGGGCAGCTCTGCACACGCTGAGAAGAGATGGCGCGATTGGGAAGGGTCCTGGAGGGGACACGGAGCCCAGATAGACGGGGGCGATAGCGCCAGAGAGCAGCCCGACCCGAGGCGGGGAGGCACCCCTTCCCCGGCGGGTGCAGGCAGGGGCGGGAAGGACAAAAAAACCCAGGCGGGTTCCCTCGGCGGAAAGGCGAGCACGCCGCCTCGCAAACGTGCGGGAACGGCTCCGAGCACGCCGACCCCCGAGTCCAGCAGCTTCCCGAAGGGGCGGAGAGACCCCGAGCGTGCGCCCCCGCGCCCGCTGCAGCGCTCCGGGGCTCGGGGCGTGCACCGAGCTGCCCGGGGCGGAGGGACGGACGGGGCGCAGCGTCGGCGGCCGCACGGACACGGCTCCAGGGGACGCGGACCCCCGGGGGGAGGGACGGGGGTGAGCCGGGGGCGGGGGGCAGAGGCTGGGGGCTTGGGGCAGGGGCACAGCCCTGCCTCAGGGTGCTCCTCCCCGTCCCGCAGGATCCCCATCCCCGCCACCTGCCGCCTTACCTGCCGGCTCGCTCACATTGTCGCCCGGGAGCCCGGCGGCGCCCCCTCCCGCGGCCCGGCCCGGCTCCCGGCTGCGGACGCTGCGCGCAGGCGGAGGCGGAGGCGGAGGCGGCGCGGGGGACACTGCGGCTCGCGCGCCCGCCCGGGCTCCAGCCACTCGCACAGGTGATGTCATTGCCCGGGCCGCCGCCGCCTGACGTCACCGCCCCGCCCCGCCCCGGCCCGGCCCCGCCCGCCAGGGGCGGGTCGCGTCACTGCGGAGGCGAGGGAAGCCGCGCCGCGGGGCTGGGCCAATGGGAGGCCGCGCCGCTGTCACGTGGGGGGGAGAGATTTAAAGGGCCCGGCGAGGAGCGGCACGTGGTGGTGTGAGGCGGGGTGAGAATGGCTTCGAAGGCTGTTTGTGTTTGTGTTTGTGTTTGTGTTTGTGTTTGTGTTTGTGTTTGTGTTTGTGTTTGTGTTTGTGTTTGTGTTGCGTGCCCCCCATATATAGAGAGGTTGAGTGTACACGTGTGTGTGGAGAAAGGAATAATGTGTGTGTGTGTGTGTGTGTGTGTGTAAAATAGGTGTGGGTGTACAAGCTAGCCCTGAAGCAGCTCTGCGAGGGAAGGAGGAAGACAGCACAAAAGTGAGCGGTTGGGGGGGCAGAGTGAGGGAGAGAGCTCAAGTGAGCGGTTGTGTGTGTGTGTGTGTCTGTGGTGGGGATGTGGGAGGGTGTCGAGAGTGAGCAGTTTGGTGTGCGTCTGTGTCTGTGTGTGCAAGCTAACAAGCAGCTTTGGTGCATGTGTGAGGGAGGGAGCCCAGGAGCGAACAGCTGGGTGTGCACGTGTGGCTCTGGCGGGTGTGAGAGCTCTGTGGGTTGTTGTGCATGCGTGTGTAGTTTTGGTGCATGTGTGTAGCTCTGGGGTGAGGAAGTGCAGGCCTGGTGAGCCCTGCGGGGGAGACGGGAATGACTAGCAGGACTGGAGAGCACCAGCATGTGCAGCCCGCAGCGGGGAGCATGGATACTTGCCTCCCTCGGCCAGGTCCTTCCCATTATTAAAAGGGTTCCCTCGCATTTTATCTGTGTTTTCCAGCTGAGCGTGAATGCCTTTGTAACTGGTTATGGCAGGAGCTCCCTGCTGACCTGAGCGACTCCTGAGAACTGGGTATATTCACCCCTGTCCAGCATCAGGAAACTTTCAAATCCCTGCTAAAGCCTACAGGCTGCTGCTACTAACAGCATTAGTTGCTGCTGTTACCCAAGCCTACAGGCTGCTAAAGCCTAAGTATTGTGGCAGTCGGGACTCACAGTAGAGAAGATGTCTTTTATTAGACCGACATCATTTTTACAAAAAAAAAAAAAATTGTTTAATTGCAAGCTTTCAGGCACAAAAGCCCTTCATCAGGCATTGGAGAAAAGGTTGTAAAAGTTCTCCTGCGTATTGTATTCTCCTGAGTCTCGTGGGGGCTTTGTGCTGCCCCTTCAGACGCGTATCAGTTTCGTGCTGGGAGAGAACTGGGGGAGTTTACACAGAAAGGCTTCTCTCAAACACATGCACCCACACACATCTTGTTTCTTAAATCTCTCCCTCCTCCCTTTGAAGGTATTTCTCCCACAGTGTCTTGCAGTGAGATTACTTGAAAATTCACTCGTTGCCATCATTGCTATTATTTATTTTTTATCTCCCTCATTCATGTGGTTGCAGCTTGACAGAGTCCTGGGCGCTCACTGTAGGTTTTGAGGCCCTGCCAGAGAGGCCAGATGTCATGCAAACTAAATAGAAACACATTGCCGTTCAAGGCTCCTGACCCCATAGTTGCGTCCCCGTGTTCGGATTTATCTTCATCAGATGCAACAAGGGGGTGGCTTATGGAGAGCACCAGATGCACTCATCACTTGCTATCTTGATGGTGCCAAGGCCTGGGCAAGGGGACTCTGGTCAGTTAATCACAGTATCAACAAATGCAGAAACAGAAAAGACCGATTAATTCCTTTGCTCTGTCCCTTGGCCTCTTAAGGATCGTTTCCTTCCACGTATTTTGTACCTTGTGTCTGTGCCTTGACATCTCCCCCACCATCAGTGAAAGGACTGAAATGTTTATGTCCATCTGGTATGTCAAGATGGACTCTTACCTGATCTAGATCTTCAGGGGTATCCAGATGTTGCCATCTTGCTGGGGGACATCAAGGGTCACTTAAATGTCTAGACAAAGCAAAAAGAGAGCCCATTAATTTGTATCAACATTGTGAAGCTGAATACATAAGCTCCAGGACAAGTGTAGCGGAGGCTTAGGAGCTAGAGGTGGTCCTTAGCAATGGCAGATAAATCTGAAGCCCTTTAAATGTGGCTTTGGCATGTGGGGGAGGATGGTTCTTCCTGCTCTTTGTGGAGTTGGTGTGTACATACTGTTCTTACCTTGTGCGCCATGTTTGCATGCCCAACCAGTGCCTGGCTGAGAGCCACGGCCACATAAGGGCAGTCTGTGGGGCTTTCTTCCTGCATTAAACCCCACCTCCCCCATTTCAGCACATCATTGGCACCTGTGTTCAGTAAGTCCACTCTTATTCACTAAAGCACGTTTAATTTTAAGTCAGTACCATGCCATGTCTTAAGCATTTTTTGCTAAAAGGGAACAACTGTTGATTCAGGGGCTTAATGGGACACTACTGTGTAGCTGCCAAGTTGTGACTTGAGAAGGTCTGGAATGAGAGTGTAGCAAAGCGCTTGGTTAGTGCTGAGGGTGATGTTAAACTCATGGCTGTCCAGACATGACCATTCTCAGCCCACGCATTGCCCGTTTTATATCCTTTGCCTCCTCTCAGGGATGAGGCTTGTTCCTTGGGCTACCCTGTGCCCATTCACAATCCACCTTGCACGCCCATGCTGTGGCTCAAAGCCAGTATGGAAAGGACATGCAGATCGGGATCCTGACTTGACATATACTGACGAATCTCTGAAGCTCTATGGGATTAAATAAAGATAATCATTGTTTACACCAGTGAACAGAGATTGATGGCCAAGGATAGCCATGGGCTGCATTCTGGATCTTTATGGATTCCATCTGTCCTCGAGGTTGTTTTCTGGGCAACCTCTTCTGTCAGTTCAGTGGCACATTTATGCTTTTACAAGCTGGAACTGGGGGCATTTATTCCAAAATGCCAAGGCTTTTTCATTGCATCACCCAGGGAACCCTGTCATAAAGCTGCAAACTGCTAAGCTTCAGCAAAATGGAAGAATATTGATCACCGAACGGCTCGATTTCCAAAACAGGAGAAGTAATGAAGGGGAAATGCTTTAAGACAAAAGCACATTTCAAAAAAAAAAAAAAAAAGAGGAAGCATTTTTTTTTATTATGAAGCCTGTATTTAGTTCTGAAAATACTGAAGAATCAATAGCACTTGGAAAGGACAGAGGAAGGACTGAAGCAATGATTGTGCTGAAAAGGGTCATGGAGAATCTGCCAGAGCAGGATGCTAACTTCAGGGCTCCAAATCAGACACAAATGCAGAAAACCCAAGAGCATAGCCAAGACTTTCTAAAGTGACAATTATTTGCAGTGGTCCAGTATTCAAGTGCCTGGCTTGAGATGGTTTAAATGGGCCGGGGTCTTAGAAAGCACTGAAGACCGGCATCTCAGAAAATACGGCCCATTTACAACGTTTTGATTTGTGCAACCAAGAAGTGAGATGTACCAAATCTCTAGCCCCTTGGTTGACATCCCAAGGCTGAAGTATAAAGGTTCTCACTCGCTCTTGCCATTTCCTAGTAGAGAGGATTCTGCAAAATCTAATGGAGGGCGGCAAAAGGCATAGTCCTGATCCAGAGTCTACCCCCGCCACACTTCGAGGCCTTAGTCCAAAGTATGAGGGCACTGGTGCTATTTTAGCAAAAGGCAATAGAGTTACACTAATGTAGAAGAATTTTTCCATATGTCGAATAAATATTAGTTGAAATGATCGGCAATGTGGAGAAAATAGGATGTTGAGTCAGGCTGTCTATACAAGCCAGCATACATTCTTATTGGAAATACTTCCACTAAAAGATTTGGTATCTGATTCTCCTTTCACATTCGTATTAATTACACTAACTTCCATGACGGATTTACTGTTGACTTTCACTGATGCACGTGAATCTGACTCCTGGATTTTAGAGTTCTTGAGGAAATAGAGGTAGGTTTTTAAGTCCTCAAGATATTGCCTTTGAAGTTCCGAATAGCGAATAGCTGCTGTTTGATTGCACACAATTTTGCTCTTCTGAGAATAAGCAGGGAAATCTTGTTAGAAGGGTAAATATTACACTGTAAAGCATCTGTTGCTCTCTGAACTTTTGCTTGATCCTGTTGCCGGCATCTATAATACTGACCAAATGTCAGCCTAAATATGAGTTTTAACTGTCCTAGTGAAAACCAACAGTAAAATGTTGTTATTTAGCTTCTCAGAGAATTGGGCAGTATGTGGGAATTAAACTGAACCATTCTGCCATGCAGTGCTGGGAGAGGGAGAGTAACAGGAAATCAAAGCCAACAGCCTTACTCAGCTATAGTTTGTTCTTACTTGGAACTTACTGCCTCATCTCATTTAATTCACTGACTTCTGTGAGTCTTAAGAACATCCTTAAAGATTGCGTTTGTCTGCCTCTTGCGTCTCGCCATAATCCTAGACTATGAGCTCTCTGGTGGAGGAACTGGCTGTGTTTTTACCTTGGTTTTACAGTGCTTAAAACAATGGGTCTTGATCTCTTGCTGGTGATATGATGTCATCTGATCTTGGTAGCACCTAAAAGCTTCAGTCATGGGTGAATACTGCTTTGTGCTAGGCGCTGTGCAACCAAAGATTCATCTTGCTTCGGGGTACATCTGTATGCACTGTGGATGGGAGTGTAGCCTGGAGATAACTCGACTGCTCTTAATAGTTCCCATGCCATTGGATCCAGGAGACCAGGTTCTTTGGGTAGATGTGGTATCTTTTATTAAACCAACTAAATCGTTGGGGGGAAAAAATTGTTCTTTCAAAGCTTTCAGCAGGGAAACACCCTTCTTCGAGCATATGGAGAGTCTCAAGCATAGGAAGAAGGGTGTTTGGGCTTGAAAGCTTGCAAAGAACAATTTTTTTCCAACTGTTTAGTTGGTCTAATAAAATATACCACATTTACCCAAAGAACCTTGTCTGCCTATGTCCTTAGACCAACTTGGCTATAACCAACACCCCCATTTGATCTGGGATTGCTCTCAGTACTCAATATTTAACTTGGGTACTTTTGCAGTTTAGACATGTCATAGTTTCATAGTTGTTAGGGGCTGGAAGGGACCTTACAGATCATTGGGTCCAACCCCCCTGCCTTAGAAAGCTTAAAATCTAAGGCTCAGTCTGCACCCTTTTATTGTACGCCTTTTATAATTATTTTGAATGGGATGGTGACTCCTGTATATTGACATATCTGTAGTAATATAGACACTGCACTGGGGTGAGTGGCAGCACCGTACCTAGACTCCTGGCGGCCATGGGCAAACTTCTAGTATCAGGGTTCCCGTCTGCCAGAGATAATGATGATAATAATAATTGGACAATGGGGGAAAAAATTACAATTTTGGGGCCCTCTTTCTCTCTGGGCCCCAGGCAGCTGCCTGGTCCATCCATGCCTATGTCCAGCCCTGGTAACAGGAATGATCTGCTTTATTCTCCTTTCTGCATGGGAATAAACAATACTGGTATAAGTGTGGTTATACACATATACTGGTCTACTACACCAGTGTGTATTGACCCCACTAGGAGAGCTGTCCCACGCAAATTATACCAGTGTATTTAAAGCAGTACCACTTTTTTGTCGGTAAGACAAGAGACAACAGATGGATCCAGACAAACAGAGGGGGAAGCACAAGGGAAAATGGAGACAGTGTTGGTCAGCGAGACAGGCAGTTGTCTCGGCTCACCAGCTGTCTAACCAAAGCTGAGTGACCCTGTAATGCAAGTGATAGCTGTCATAACAAGAGCGGGGACCAAACCCTTTCTTGATGCTGCCTCAATGCTTAACTTGGGCAAAAATTCCCATGACTTCAGTGCAAACTCACCTGAGTCAAATTAAAACCACCCTTGCAGAAACCATCCTTGCTGGGCGCTTCCTGATTGCGAGATGAGTCGATAGCTGATTTTTAAGGCTCCATAACAACAAATATGGCATTCTGGTCCTTATTTATCCGGGGGTGGATAAGTATGATAACAACAGCCTGCACGATTGGCTTTTTTTCCCCCATCTGCTAACCTTATTAAATAGTTCTTCATCCATGAGGACATGCATTGGATTTTGCCAGAGTCATTGTGCTCCAGACAGAATGTATACAGCAAAACACCAACTAATTGCCAGGGCAAAATCCATACTCTTGGAATATGTTATAACTTCAGTGCCATCCATTACTATAAATATCTTTTGAGTAGACAAGGGGTTGCCATTGCTACAGCCTTGAAAACAAATTGTGGGTGTTGAATCTGCTCTGGGTTCTTGAATACAAAAAAGAAAATCCAAACACACATCACTTCTGTCATAAGAATTGAAGAGCGGAGATGATTAAAAAGCAAAGGAGGCAAGTTTACATCGACGCCGCAGCTTGCTTTGTTTGGGCTCCGGAGAGGTGCTAGCCCAGCACAATGCTTATAATTGGGCAGGGAACTTCCTTTTTACTGAACTTTGTGATTTCTTCAGATAGGAAAACATAGCAAACATGCAATGAGTGTGAAGATGGGTGTCTGAATTTAAATATGCCAAGTTCAACTAATTGCTGCCCTGTACCTGGTCAGCAATTTCTCTCTCCTTCCTTTCCCCACCCCCATTAAAAATGCCAATACATTGAAACCAAAGCTGTTTACAGGAAAGAGGCAGCCTTGATGAGTCTCCTTGTTAGGCAAGATTTTTTTTTTGGTGGGGGGAAGTTTTGAAATTATCCAAATGTTTTGTTTTGACATTTCCAAACTGAAAACGGGTTGTATTTGTTTTCCTGGGTGGTTTTTTTCCCCCATTTGGTTCAAAATGTCATTTTATTTTTAAATCTTTAGAAACTATATCCCAGAAAGGTTCATTCTTCTGCACACCACTTCCCATCTCGGCTGCCCAGGTCGGAGGCAGAGACAGTTGCTTGGTAGGGCTGTGCTCCAGGATATGTTGTGCAGATGCCTCTGGTGTGGGCTGCAAGGTAAGGGGCCAGTGGGGGAGACTGAGCAACTCGTGCAGCCCTCGGTGCTGGCCGTGCCATGGAGTGTAATGGGCTGGCATCATGGAAGTGACAGACCGCCTGGTGCAGGGGTTTGCCACCTCTGTAGGCTCAAGGCCCTGTCAGAAAATCATAGAATCACAGAAAATGAGGGTGGAAAGGGATCTCAGGAGGTTGCATTTAGTCCAGCCCCCTGCTCAAAGCCCAACCAGCCCCAACTACTTCATCCCAGCTAAGGCTTTGTCACACTGGACCTTAAAATCCTCATCAAATGTCAGCCCTTGGCTTTCGCATGTATTTTTCTGCTGTCAAAAAATTAGAGCCACCCTCCTGTTGCAAAGAGCTCAGAAAGGTTCTGACTCTGGATTCCTGTTTGCAACCTTTGGCTGTGTCCGGACAAGTGTGGCTATGTGGTATGTGGCGCTGCAGACCCGTCTGTGGTGCCGTGCACCGCACGTTCAGGTGCTCCCTGCACTGTTACCTTGTAGTGCAGGGGATGTCGTGGGGGGTTGACCCTGGGATCTCCCAGGGTCAAAAAAAAAACATGCAAAAAAGGGGGGTGCACATGTGGCAGCGCACACTGCCTATAACCAGAACCTGGCTGGCTGAAGCCGCACTCCAGCTGCTGGCCAGGCTCCCAGCTGCAAGAGTGCCACAGCTGCAGTTTCCCTGGCCCCCAGCATCCTAGGTAAGGCTGCTGAGGCCAGCACAGTTGGCCCCAGCTTCCCTTACTCCACCCGGGCTAACCTGCCCTGCCAGAGCACATCTGGTACAGGTGTTCCCCAAGGACAAGTAGTAGCAACTCAAGGTGTGCCACTGCTAGGGAGCCAAACACCTGCGCTCATCTGGATGTGGCCTCAGGGTTTATCTTGTACATCACCTTGACACACGCAACAGTGCTGTGCAAATGATAGATGTCAAAGGATCTCAGGGCGCCTCAGGGTGCTGCAGCATGCTGCTTGAGAATCACTGCTCTAGTGGCTGGATAACCAGAGCAGGTAAGGGATATGCTGTTATTGGAAGTGCCAAGTCCTCCACTGGCAGAGAGTTGGGGGACTGGAGGGCAGAGGCAAGGTTTGAGCCCCTGCTTTCCACTGGGGTGCCTGTGTTGTCTGCAGTGGACCATATTTTTTGTTGTTCCTGCATGGTCGTTTGCACCTATGCACCATGCTGCCCCCTCAAAGCCATGATGTTTTGCCCTGGTGTCAAGAGCTGGACAAGATGCAGGTAATGCAGACCCCGACCAGCTGCACATGATGCTTGCAAACGTGATGTGGGATGGTTCCCAGCACCTGCAGAGCTGACTCACCGGAAGCAGCTCAGTATCTCCCAGGAGTTGGTCCCAAAGGAGGTTTCCCTGAGACATGACTGACTAGGGATGTGTGCCGAACAAAGTTGTCACTTGCCTTAACGCAGGCTTATTCTTGACAAGGTAGAGATGCTCCCTTGCATGCAGAAGCTGGTAACTTTCTGAATGGTTAGGTAAGTGGCAGAGATGCAAGGCTTATGCAAAATATAGCTGAAAATGTTTCCAAGGAATGGCTGTGTGTATAGGACCTCACCAAGGTGACTAGGGATATATCCCACCTCTGAGCCTCATATCATCCCTTTTGCAGCTCAGTCCACACTGTGGCTTCAAGCTCCGATCCCTAGGATGTATGAATAGCTGCAACCCCTGTGCATTTTGTATATGGGGAGTGATAAAGGGGAGGTCAAATACCTGTCCCTGCCCGCCCTCTTTTTCCACCCATCCCTACATTGCTCCTTTCCCAGTTGGGTTGTGTAAAGCTGGTGCATAGCATCCTGAGGCAATGCTAGCTCTGTAATGGAAACTGGCACTGCTCTAATCTTTACAGGCCTGTACCCAAGGGTGAAGTGCACCTCTAATGCAGAATTTTATGCTGTGCCCTTCCAAACCTTTCCCTAGTCCATCCAGTCGGAGACGTTCTTCAGTGAGAGTCTCTCTTGCAAAAGGATTGCTTGTTTGGCTCCACTCCCTTAAATCCATCTGTATCTCTGTCGTTGTATCCAGTTTTCTCTCCCCATAGCCATTTTTTACATAGTCATTCCAAAAATACGTCCTCTGGCAAACATCGAATCTAGTACTCTATCTAGTGCATCTATGTTCTTAATGGATGTATCGTATTTTACAGTAATTTGCTCATTTGTCATGCAATCAACTCCTTTGATCAGACATGGGAGAAATGTAAATATCAATTATTAACCTTACCCATTTTGGTCTTGCTTGACCGGATTTTTTTTTTTAAAAAGAAGACATTGATTCATTTACATTTCAGTTCTCCAACATATTTTTAATTAGGATGTTCAAATATCTTGATGTGCTATAAATTTTAAGGAAAAGGAATTTGCTCACCAGAGCAATCAATGTACCATTGTATTTTTTATGGCTGAGAGACACTTGTGAAGGGAAATGTGGAGTAAGTGGAGTTTTAAAATCTTGTCTACAGATGAGTGGTAGATTGCTGTTTTAAAATTTTTGGGGCAGAATTCTCTGTTGTGTAATCATTTACAGCAGCGCAAAGTGTTTGGCAAGTAGGTGTAACTTGTAGAGCTGGTCAGAAATCTTCTGACAGAAAAGCTGATTTGTTGAAAGTAAAATGTTTTGTGAAAATGTGCTACTTTTGAGAGAAATTACTTTTGAAACAAAAATCAAGGGAAAAAGCATTTCAGAAAAGGACGAAACATTGGATCTCAGTCACTTTGGAATGGAACCTGCTGTTTTCTGTCTGCAAGCAAGTCCCAATTTCGATTTTATTCTATTTCCCTCCCCCCCGTGTTACGTTTATATATAGAATTGGACTGAACTGTTTAGTTTTTTCAAAGCAAAATGGATCACTTCTGCAAATATTTGGGAGGGGATTTCCATTTGCTGGAGATAGCGACATTTTTACTCTCATCTTCCTTCAAAGTAGAAGAAATTTCAGAAACTTCCCAGAAATGAACAATATGGGTCTCACTTGGGTCAGATGCCTGGCATTGTTTGTAATGAGAGGGTTTGAGCTGGAGTGCTTCTGCTCCCCCAGAAGTCCGTCCCAGATCAATCCCTCAACTAATGGGCAGCCAGTACCTTCAGAAACATTTTCAACCCATTTTGCAGTAATGCAAATGACAGCCCAAGGTGTAAGCGGATGAAGAATCAGCCCCATTGGCCTCAGTGGAGCTCTTCACATGCTTCAAGTCAAGCAGCTTAAGGAAGTGCTTAACCATGTGGCTAGCTCAAGGCTAACTCTCTCTGTGCTGCCTCTGTTGTAGGACTGGCGATCTGCAGTTTGGAAGGTGACCTACACTCTGCTGGTTAGCCACGCTGCAAATTTAATAGATTTCATAGAAATCTTGCACTCTGGCTTTTTCTTGTTCCTGTAGCGGCCCAGGGTTGCAACCCTTCTGCTTTGAGAATTAAAGAACATGGCAGAATCCGGCAGACCTGCAGAAGTGTCCCTAGAAAGGTTTCTGCAGTGGTAAGAGTCTGGGATAGATGGGTGGCTGGCTGGGAATTGTCTTTCCACGAGTCAACGTGTTAAGGCGTTTCCATTATGGCTAGTTCTTTGTATTAATAAATCACACCACAGATTCTTTCCAGAGTATTAGCTTGGCTTAGCAGAATTGTCCACTATGAGCATTGGGTTCTGTTTATTTGCTATGGGGGTTTGTTTGGAGACTTTTAGGGGTTGTGTTCCCCTTCCCGCCCTCCCCCCACCAAAGTTAGACATTTCCTTTTTAAAAAAAACAGCGGAGATTTCCATGTAATCCCCTGAATTCAGGAGCTTGAAAAAAATTAATCAATTAATAGATGACTCACAATAAAATGAAGTGAGTCAGCAAGATGGGTTATGTGGGAATGTTGTAATGTTGTGTCAGTTCTTCATAGCATGACATGGCAATATTTTGGTGCAACTCTGGCATCCTGTATTGAAATACCATCACCTTGCCATTTCATCGATGTGTCCTCCAAAATGATTTCAGGACGTGTTTAATGTATGGGCATCAATCGCCTTGTGAAAAACAGCTCCCTCGGATGCCATGATGTCACTACCAAATAAATATTATTCCATGCTCAGTGAATCTCCAGAGTCCCTGTTCAAGCTGTTGCATGCTTGGTGTTCAAACCTGGGGTGGATTTTGTAGGACGGTCTCTTCTGTGGTTCCTCCAATATCCTGGTCAGGAATATGGAAGGGAAACCCTAGCTATTTCATAGATTTCATAGACATTAGGGCTGGAAGGGACCTCGGGAGATCATCGAGTCCAGCCCCCTGCCCAAAGGGCAGGAAGTCAGCTGGGGTCAGAGGATCCCAGCAAGATAAGCATCCAATTTGCTCTTGAAGGTGTTCAATGTAGGTGCTTGAACCACCTCCGCTGGCAGACTGTTCCAGACCTTGGGGGCTCGGACAGTAAAGAAATTCTTCCTTATGTCCAGCCTGAAATGGTCTTGCAGGAGTTTGTGACCGTTCGACCTCGTCATCCCTTGGGGCGCTCTGGTGAACAGACGTTCCCCCAGATCCTGGTGGTCACCCCTGATAAACTTATAGGTGGCCACCAGATCGCCCCTGAGCCTGCACTTTTCCAGGCCAAAGAGTCCCATGGCTCTCAGCCTGTCATCATAAGGTCTGTTTTCCTGACCTCTGATCATGCGCGTGGCTCTCCTCTGGACTCTCTCAAGCTTCTCCACATCCTTTTTGAATTGTGGAGCCCAAAACTGGACGCAGTACTCCAGCTGCGGCCTCACCAAGGCCGAGTACAAGGGGAGAATGACGTCCCGGGATTTGCTCGAGAAGCATCTATGGATGCACGCCAGCATTTTGGTCGCTTTACTAGCCGCAGCATCGCATTGCAGGCTCATGTTCATCTTGTGGTCAATGATGACCCCCAAGTCTCTTTCTTCTGTAGTGCTAACCAACGTAGCACTGCCGAGCCTATAAGGGTGCTGCAGGTTTTTCCTCCCAAGGTGGAGAACCTTGCATTTTTCGGTGTTAAACACCATGAGGTTCTCGTCCGCCCATTTGCTGAGCTTGTCCAGGTCAGCTTGGATCACCCGCCTATCTTCTGGCATGGATGCTTTGCCCCAAAGTTTGGTGTCATCGGCGAACTTGGCCAGTCCACTCCTGACTCCAATGTCCACATCGTTAATGAAGATGTTGAACAGTATGGGTCCCAGGACAGAGCCTTGAGGGACCCCACTGGTCACAGGGCACCACGATGAGTGACTGCCATCAATCACAACCCTCTGGGTCCGACCACGAAGCCAATTTCCCAGCCAGCGGATAGTGGTGGAGCCAAGGCCACAACTGGGCAGTTTGGCCAAGAGGTGATCATGGGATACCAGATCAAAAGCTTTTTTGAAGTCAAGATATATGACCTCAATCTCTTGTCCCTTGTCCGGGTGATAGGTCACCTGGTCATAGAAGGAAATGAGATTGGTCAAACAAGACCTACCCGCAACAAACCCGTGCTGGCTGTCCCTTAGGATGTTAGCCTGGGCCAGTCCCTCAAGGATGGCCTCCGTAATAAACTTTTCTAAGATCTTCCCCAGGATAGAAGTCAGGCTAATGGGCCTGTAGTTAGCCGGATCCACTCTCCTCCCTTTCTTGAAGATCGGCACCACATTGGCCTTCTTCCAGTCTTCGGGCACTACACCAGAGCGCCAGGAGTTTTCAAAGACCCGTGCCAGGGGCTGGGCTATGACGCTCGCCAGCTCCTTGAGTACCCTGGGGTGCAGGTTGTCAGGGCCGGCTGACTTGAAGGTATCCAGCTTCTCAAGGTGTTCCTTCACGAGGTCAGCATTGATGGAGGGTAGGGGATCCCCATCACCCGGATCTCCCTGTCCCATAGCAGGCATGGGCATCCCATGTGACTGATGAGAGACTGACGCAAAGTACCTATTTAATAGGTTGGCTTTTTCCTGGGTGTCAGTTGTCAGTTGCCCCATCTGGTTTAGCAGGGGTCCAACATTGCCCTTGCTTTTCCTCCGGCTCCCCACATAGCTGAAAAAGGACTTTTTGTTGTCCTTGATGCCTGAAGCTAGTTGGAGTTCAGTTGCAGCCTTGGCTTTCCTGGTTTGCTCCCTGCAGGACCGGACCAGTGCAGAATAATCCTCCTTGGAGGTGAATCCCCTCCTCCATCCTTTGTAGGCTTTCCTTTTAGCCACTATTGGGTCAGTTATTACTAAGAGTCTGCTTAACTTGTAGTGAGACAAAGCAATTTTTGCAGCCCGATCTTGGCACAAACTGCTAATTTTGTGGGCATTTCCAAGCGGCCCTGCCCCTCACCACTGGCTGACAGAGAGGCATATACCATATAATTTAATAGCAAATTCTGCAGAGAGTAAATTATATCATATAGTTTATCGTATTATAAGTCTAAATATTAAGTCTGTTATACATATGGATTTTGTACAATACAAATTGTAACATATCATTTATTATTATATGTAGCTTTTTACAAGAAGTTTAGACATTCTAATTGATGCTAACCTTAATAGAAAGGTTTTCACTTCACTTCCGGGCACCTTCACTTAGTCTTTGTCACTAGCAGACAGTGGGTGCATCTACACATTCATTAATGAGCTGCAGTTTAGTTTTTAGATAACCACGTACTAAATCACGCTACTGCACAATAGTGCTGGTGCTGAGGTTTTCTCAGACATTAACTGTGCAGCAGCCTAATACTACTGCGCAGTAGCATATTAGCACAGGTTTTGCCTGGCACGCTGCTGCGCAGTGCTATTAGGCTACTGCATAGTTAGCATCTCATGTAGATGCACCCAGAAACTCTCAGTCAAGTGATCTATTGCTGCAAGGACTGTCACCTTGTCTTTGTATTGTGGAAAGCATTGAGATATTCGCATGATACACTGTTTTAGAATAATACGTTGGCAGGGCAGGGTTAGGTCGTTTTCATGGGAAACTATGGCCAATGCAGTATTTCCTGGCAATTACAGGAATGCCACGTTTCACAATTTGCACAAAACCTGTGAATTTTAGTATACCCCTAGTTGTTACAGCTATAGGACCATGTAATTACCTAGATGGTAAACCTTAGCTTGCAAAATCTTAACCTTGGGGTTGGTTTGCTCAACATTTTGGCTGTGCATATATATACTGAATCCTACTTCTGTTCTGAGCTTCTCGTCCCACCTGTTGTCATTTCTGCTGACTATTAATCCATATGCAAACTAGTGCAAAGAGCGAGCGTGTCTAACAAGCATACTTGGTGGGTTATGGTGATCAGAACTTCCTTAGCAGGGAAAGAATGAATTCCCAGTGGGGTTCAATGAAAGTCTGTCTTAGTGCTTACTGGTGCCAGGTGGATTGCTTTCCCTGGTTTTACATCTTCAACATTGTCACTGTTGAGTTATGAAAAAGGTATTGATCTGTTCTTGACGGTATTTGAATTCAGTTTTTAAATTAAAGCAGGCAAAGCAACATGTTAAAGAACAAGCAGAGTGTGAGATCGATGGCACAGTGTTGTTTTGCTGTTGAAAGGGCAGATGCCAATCCATAAACTCCTTGTAGAACTAGGTTTGTCTCTGCCCAAGGGAGTGTCTGGGGGAGGCTGCTTCCTTCTGCTCCTCCTGCCCCATTGAGTGCACAGAACCTGGCAGAGCCATGGGGCAGGATGCCTCCCTGCCAAGCTAGGGCCCTTCTGCTATTTGGTGGGGAATAAGAGCTCAGCAGGTAGCTATTCTTAGCCACACACTGGAGGGGGCAGATATCTCCAGCGTGGATCAAGGCTGAGGTAAGTTTTGTCAACTTTCTTGTAGGGGACTCGGGACCCTTGTCCCTTCCTGGTCCCATACCCACATCCTCTCCAAACCCAGATCCCCAGTCCCTGGTTCCATGCAGGGTTCTTGTCACAGTCCAGACTGGGATGAATGGGGAGAGCAGGGATTAAATCCAGGGAAATCAGAGGAAACACAGCTTCCTGTCTTCTCTCGGACTTGGATAAGTCATGCCCCCACTGCCCTCTTTCCTTGGCTGGCACAGTGAGCATCTGCCTTCCCTGTTCAGTCTGCCTAAATCCAAGCAGGAGGGATCCTTTATGCTTCACTAGCTCTGATCCTGGTGGGCTTCATGTATGTAAAGTGGAAGGAGGTTTCTTATAGTGTCCCTACTGCTGCTGCAATACTCGAGAAATGGGGCCCCACCAAGCCACTGCACTCCTCATGTTCCCGTGTGCAAGTGACAGCAGGGGATAAGCAGCTTCACTGCCTAATTTCCAGGTGTGACATGTGGAGTGAAAATGGGTAGCCGGGTGGGCGTCCTCAGCATCCTTCTCAAGAGCACTACAGGGCTGCTATGGGTGTGCTCCTGAAGTTGGCCATTTGGTTGTTATTCTGCTGCTGAACACTTACTGCTTGTGTTTGCTTGATCCCCCATTCCCTGCACCTCGGGCAGTCATTCATGCTAGTCATAAGTGAGTGCAAAAGGCAACCAAATCAGGATGGTGGCATGTCATGCCCACTTGACACCTGCAACACATCTGTGCAAACAATGCCAGGAATTGCAGGGCAGCGGAGAACCAGGCCTGCTGCTTCCAATATGAAATGCTGCAGGGAGGCAAGTACCTGACCTATAAAGAAAGGACTGTTTCTCTGAGCCAGAGTCTTTACAACAGAGTGTCATGTTTCCTTGTGAGTCTCTGAAACACTCAAAAGTAAATTGAACATCCTTCATTGTGCGCTCTCCCATATTGAAGATAATCCTATATCATTTGAGGATAAAAAGAACTGTTTCTTTTTTTCCCCCATGTATGTGTTTAACAGGTGACAATCTTGAAATGATTTTTTTGCTGTTATCTCTCCTGGCAGTTGTTGAATACATGCACGTCATCTTCTAGATAGGCATTCTGGGGGAGAGCTAGGTTTCTTATATTGCCGTGGAACGTTTTCTTTCTTCTTTCGGCTCCCTGTGCGGAGCATCCCTCTCTGAAAATCAAGCTTTTTTAAGATATCTCTGTCTGGGGGGTATCCAAAATCCCTAGTTTTCTTTGAAAACCTCAGCTTTTGGCATAACCTTCACCCCGTTTTTTTTGCAGTATGACTTGATATTGTTACAATACTACATGGAGACACTATTATTCTGTTGTGAAAGTGGCTTTTGCACTTGAGTCTGGAAAGGGACTTGAGTTGTACCTTTATTAGGATGACCGGGACAACTTTCCTATGTAGGTGAGCCTTTTGGAAGCATGACGCTGGTGATGCTTGCTGGAAAACCCAAGATTCCCAGCTGTTGAAAATTGTTCTGTACAGACCCCAGGAGAGCTGTGCCAGTTTTGACCAGCTAAAAATGTGGCCAGAGATGCCTGTGTCCGCATCATGTGGGGGTTGTTTGTGCTGCTAACCTCCTTAGTGTCGCCATAGCCTCCACCAATTGCATACCACCAATTTAAATCAATACAGCCTTAAGCACCACCAGCAAATGTTTCATACGTATAGGTAACAGACTGTGTATTAAAACAACATCAAAACCTTTAATAGTCATAAAACATTGTTTTATCAGTTATCAGAAAACAGTTGGAAATTGGAAAAAAGCGTAAACTTTAACCCCATCCAGAGATGCTTTGGGGGATGTTTAGTGGGAGGGGTGAGCTTGCTTGACAGAGCACAATATTCAGATGTCTGGTGGGGGGTTCCAGGTGCGCGTATGGGATTTGGAGCCCAGGAAGGAGGGGGTCCCTGCACGTCCGAGGTATTGTGGGTCAGGAATGAGGGGCAGCAACAGGGCTGTGGGAGCTGTAGCTAGGGAGTGACAGACGGGCACAGGCACATGCAGCGCCCAGCAGGTAAGTCTGTGGAGGAGTCGGGGCAGAGGGAAGGGGTGGGGGGGGCAGATTGAGGCCCCCACAGTGAGGGGAGGGAGTGGGGCAGGGACTGGGGCTTGGGTAATGGAGTCCCAGGGCTGGGGTGGGTTGTGGGATGAGGCCATGGGAGGCTCATACAGGGGTGCTGGGGGAAGCCATGGCTCCCTGCCATTGTGTGCATCCCTGGGGTAGGAATGAGGGGCATGTGCCCCCTGGATCTGTGCATGGGATGGAGGTGGGCTGCACACTGGGCTTCGCACCCTGCTGCCTCAGGAGTTGCATGACGCCACGTGCCTTTCACCGCTGGGTGGACAGGGGATGTGGCGAAGCCAGCATGCAGCTTCTGAGGCAATGTTGGGGACATGTAGCCCAGTGGTTTGCCCACCTCCTCCTCATGCACAAGTCTGGGGGGCCTGTTCCCCACCCCCATGCCCCTGGATGAGCTGCTTGGGGCTCTGACCATCCCATGACCTACCCCAGCTCCTGTCCCTGCCCCTTTCCCACTCTCTCCCTCACCATGGGGTCCTTGATCTGTCCTTTCCTCCCCCACACCCCTTTCTCCAACACGCTTACCTGGTGAGCACTGCTCCCCATGTTCCTGGCCGCCTGCAGCGGGGTGTCCATGTGTGTGCACCCCTCTTTCAGGCCTTTTGTGTATCACTCGCAGGTTGTCTGTGTACCACCAGTGGTCCACATACCACAATTTGGGAACCGTTATTCGAGACGATTAACTCTGAAGCTTTGAAAACATTCCAGAGATGATTTTTCAGAAAGGACCTAAGGCAAACCACCCTGGAATCGGCTGTTGGATTGAACTCAGGTCAGGCCCTTCATTCTCATCATTGCACTTATTAATTTTTCTGGTGGAGTTGGTAGAGCTGGGGGTCCTACCGGTGATGGCTCTCCAGGTCTAGGAACTGTTTTCATGATGCTGACCCAGAGGACAAGGCTGCAGTGCTGGAGGAAGATGGCACCGGTGCGATCACTGCCTGCTGTTCTTCAGAGTGAATCCCCATCCTCCCACCAAGTCCCCCAAGCACCAAAGGAAATGCACTGATCACTGCCCTGTACCAAGAGGACAGCGAGACAGTAGCCCCTCATGCAAAACAGCTTGGAGCCAAAGACAAATATGATCATGAAATTATCTTTTAACCTTGTTTTCCCTCTTTAGATCACTGGTAAAGAATCTATAATCACACGGGGAGAGGGGAGGAGGCAAAGCTAACAGAGAGTCTAATGAAAACACAACATCAGCGGAAATGATGGGAAAGCGCAGGGCTGAAAACCAGCCGCCAGCCAGAGCCCATTGAGCTGCATGAATGCAAAGGAAACATTGAGATTGACAAAGAAAAATTAAAACTGCTCCCGTGTTCAAACAAACTGCTAATGCATGTTTGATGTGGCTGTGCAGGGCCCTGGAGAATACACTGCTAGGCACAACCTTGCTGCAGAATCTCAAGCAAACCAGACCTGATCCTCTGCGTTACGTTTTGCATCTCTACCCAAAAAAGAGTTGCTTTGATGCTTTTGTTGGGTGGCAGAGTGGGAGCTCCCCGAGTAACCACTTGCTTTGTGCAGCTTTCCAGGCGGCAGGCCCTTACTGATGAAATTCCCTGCTCTTTAGGGATTGAGGCACAAAAGTGATGGAGATTGGGGTGAGGGGCGTGATTTGCAGCACAACCAGCCCCCTTTGGACGAATACATATAGATCTTCACCCAGATCCTTAGCATGTTTATCTCACCAGAGCTCCACCTGCCCCTTCATTCTGGTAAGCCAGCGTTTTCACTTGGGAGCCAATGCCACTCTCCAAAGGAGTTTAAGCCCCCATGGTGATTTGAGCTGCACATCCCGAACGAGAGGCAGTCTCTACCTTCAAGCGATTTGCGGTCTGAATAGAAGAGACAAGGAAAAGGTCAGTGAACCCCAGTTACAGATGTGAAGCTGAAGAGATTCAGAGCCAAGGTGGTCAAACCTGCCTGGTGATGTTAGATAACCAGAGCTACCTTAGAGAGGCTTGCTTTTCAGTAAGTGCTCAGCACCTCCAGTCGCCTAGCTTGCATACCCATAGCAGTGCAGCTGTAGCACAAATTTTAGCATGGGCTGGCTCCACAAGTGCTTGTGTCACTGTGAATAACTGCTCGTTGGCAGTAGCTCATGCCACTGCGTCTATATGTTGCTACTGGTACCCAGCTGGGGTGTGTCGGCGTGAGCTGCAATCGCACCTCTGGATTGCAGCATAGACGCGGCCCTTGTGAGCAGTTCAGAACAGCATGAGGGATTTGCTGGTACAAGATGGACTGCTCCGAAATGGTATGGCAATTCTTTTGACTGGCATGGCACTTTGCAGAGGACTGATTGACAGGATCATTGTTGGAGCCCTGAGACTTCACCCTGGGTTACAAGGTGGACACACATTAAACACACAGGACACACTTTGGCACAGCGTGCTGCGGGAGAACAATAGTGACTCTTGATGTTAGTTCAGTTACAGATCAAATAAGCTGAAAAATTCACAAGTGGCTGCAGATACAAATTAACTTAACAAAACATTTTGAAAACGTTGCAGTACTGGGGAGAATACAAATGCAGATCATGCTGGCGGCGGCAAAGTGCTAAGTGTCTGTACTGGAGTCTTACGCATCAACATTTTCCCCGCGTCAGATAACACAAAAAGCAGCTAAAGCTGGCTGGAATGTAATGATAATTTGGTCCAAGATGGAGCTCTGCCATGAGAGAAGCTGAGGGAAGCTTGAACTGCTCTTTGCTCCTCTGATGTTTTTCAGCTGTTTCCCTGGGTTTTTTGTTGTATCGTGAGCATTGCTGGTGAAATTCTGCTCCCGCTTACACCAGCGTCCTCCCCCTTGCAAGGCAGTAAAATGGCCTGGGTGTAAACAGCAGCAGTGCTTTGGCCCGCTGTCACCATTTCATGCCTGCAGGGCAGGGATAGTCTGGCGCGGGGGAAATGCTGCAAAATGCCGATGATGCTCTGTAGCTTCCGAGCCCCCAAAATGTCTGGTGGCAAGAAAATCCCCCTCCAGCATTGGCCCTGTGAAAATTCAGGTGGTTTGGATTAGGGCAGCAATGTTTTTTTGTCCTGGCTGAGAGCAACTTGCTACACCTGTTGGATAAATTTATTTTGCTTCCTTTTCATTTCCGAGAGGGACATTTACATCTGAAGCCGTTATAGCACGGGGTTTGTTTTTTGGAGTTTTTTTTTTTTTTCAGCTGTTCAGTGGGATTGAAGTTTACCCTCTGATCCACAGTGGCTAAATTGAGAGATTTTAGGTGGAGGGGAGCTGAGCTTATGTGACAAATATGGAACACTCTAAATATGGAGCAGCTGAGTGGGATGCTGTGAACAAGCGCTCCAGAAAGGCAGTCCACACCATATGTAGGGTCCCAACTCACTCCCTGTGGTTTAGCTTTATCGACAACAAGATAGCCAAGTCCGGTTCAAATTATTTCTTCAGTCTCGTCGGCTCTTAAAATCCCTCCCTGTGGACTCCCCAGCTCGTATCTTGGATCCTCTCCCCACTTGACTTTTACCCTCCATGAGTAAGTAAAATCCCATTTGACCCTTTGACAGTGCCAGCCGTCTACTGGGTGCATATGGAAAGTCTGCAGGAAGGGCTTTTGTGCCCAAAAGCTTGCAAAGAACAATTTTCCAGCTATTGAGTTGGTTTAATAAAAGATACCTCATCTACCCAAAGAGCCTCATCTGCCTGTGTCCTTAGACCAACACGGTACAACCAGCAATCCTACTGCTGGCTGAGGCATTAAAGCAAATGCAACTACATCCCCAAAGTGTTGGGCCGTGAGCAACATTCAAAGAACAAAAGGCTGTGTGCAAACCTGCATGGGTGTGCAAAGGATGCAGTGTGAGGAACAAATGGCAATAAGAATCATTGCAACTAGCACTTTTCTTCCTGCATTGTTGCTGCTCAAGAACCTAGTGGACTCTGGCGTCGAGAGCGGTGCTAGAAGCTCAGCAGGGTGGGGAGGACCATGCCGCGGTGGGACTGGAGTTTACTTCTCTGACCTACCGTTGCTAAAATGAGAGGTTTGATGTGGGGGAAGCCACTGGCTGGTGAAGCTGGGCGGAAAGGGTGCGGTGTGCGCTCCCCAAGTAGCGAGCGGTTCTTGTAGGCAGGTGAACGCTGCATTGTGGAAGATGGGAAGGATGTGCCACACTGGGGCTGTGTGCTTTAGAGGGAGGTGCGTCCTTGATCATGGGTCCACGCTGGTGTCTAATAGGTGGAACATGTCTATCCATGGATCCTTTCCTCTCTGTCCATCTCTGTGTCCGTATCACACAGTCTCCTGGCCTGTTTTCTCTTTGGCACATGGGGTCTGTCTCCTGCTTTTAGTGTCTCCCTTTCTTCATCATGTCTCTTTGGGATTTCCTGAGCCTGATCCTCTGCAGTGTTCAGCCTCTCTTGCTGCGTGCTGAGTAGCCCCCACTTCCCTGGCTGGAGGCCCGTGGTTCAGCGCAGGATCAGAGCGGGTGAGAGTTTTCCCAACCCCAACTTCCTTCTGAAATTTTAGCAAGTGTGCACCGTTTCCTCTCCTTTGCACAGGACTGGCTCATGGGCAGGGACCCCTGCTGCTGTGCAGGGATGACAACAAGGAAGCACTTCAGCAGTGTGGTACAACTGCGCCCCGTGAATATGCTGCCCAAGCATGAGTCTCCTACATTACTATTATTATGATTATTATAATCACTCCTTGCTGTCCAGAGCAGGCAGCAGCAGAGGCTTTTGTCTGAATGAAATGAGAACAAAACTAGTTGGAATTGCTTGGCAAGATTAGTCATTAGTCATTTCACCTTCTTCTGAAGCCGCTTGCTAATTGAGATGCTAAAGTATTACTGTCACCTGGGAGCTGACTCATTCTGGCATCAGCACTTAAAGCACCCCAAGCTAAGAGGCCTGTATTTATGGGTGTCACTCATCCATTCTCTGCAACACTTGTCTTTGTCCTCATAGGCCCTGGGAGGAGAAAAAACACAGCAACCCAGAAGAGATAGATAGGCTCATAATGTCAAATGGCCCATGTCAGCAACATCTCAGTATGTTATTGAGATACAAACTGGAGCGGCTGAACCAGAGAACCAGGAGGTGGACAGACCAGGAAAAATCCTGCTCTCCTTTACGCCGTTGTAATAGCAGAGATGCTCTGCAAATTGGTTGGAAGCGTAGAAAACCCTCTGAGGATTGTCTCATTGACTTCCTGGAGGAAGGACTGAGGATCTGACCCAAGGGAGAGCAGTTAACTCAACATCCCCTGCTCTCCTTCAGTGGGAGGGGGCCACAGCCTTCGTGTTCATACCACATAAATATATGGTCCTCGTAACAAAAGGGTTCATGGTATGAATGATACTTAACCTCATACCTCTTCTCTGCTCTGACAAACAGAGGGCTAGGTCCATCAAGGGGCCAACATGCCCCTTTAGGGCCTGAGTCCAAGAGTTGGGTGCTATGGTCATCCACAAAACCCTTGCCTAACTGCCTGCTGGACCCCTAAAGGAAGTGTACAGGGTCTACGGGGCACTAAAGAGCTAGGCTTGCAATATTAAGTCTCTTTGTGGGTGTTCCCCTAAGCACCTTATCTAAAGTCACATGGGAAGTGTATGGCACAGTAGAGACTGGACCTTGGCCACCTTGAACCCGTTGGCTACCACTGTACAGTTTGCACCAACATTTCTTCCTTCATAACACCACTAGCCAAGTTCCTGCCATGGCAAATTAACCCCCAGGAGATCCTTTTCCTTACAGACCACATTGGCTCTCAGGCAAAATCTTTCTTTCCTAGTTTGCTGATCAGTCCTTGGTCCACTGGTCTTGGGCTTTGCCCTATGTCGCACGGTGTTGGATCAGGAGGAGAGGATGCAGCTAGGATGCCAGCATGGCTCATCTTCTAATGCTGGATGATCTGCTAGTAGGGATGGACAAATCATGAGTTTAGTTCCCAGGAACTGTTGCTTCTTGGCAGCTACAGTTCCCTTACAAGATGCCAGACTGTCCCCTCCAGGCCTCTGTGTCTTATTTGGAGAACTTTACCTTTCCTCCAAAACACTGGAGCGTGGAGGAGGGGTTCATGACCTGGGGGCAGAGTCATTAACAGGCATCATTGTTCACTTCAGGATCATGGCCACTTTGCATGTCCCATGTTGCTCAATTGTTTTGCCTGTGAAAGTCCTTCCTTCGCAGATCTAAACACAGCCTGTGATCTGCTCCAGGCAGAGATGCTGGGAGGACTTTTGTATTGTTCTGTCACAATCTCCATCTGCCTCTTCATCACGGTGGTTGCATGGGTCAGTTGTACATGCAAGCGAAATCTGTGGATGGGGTCAGTTGTACATGCAAGTCAAATCTAGGCATGTTGCACCTGCTTAAGCCAGTAGCAAATTAAGACTAGTCTAGACAAAATTACAGTGAAAAGATAAAGACAATGAAGCTGCAAAGACTCTAATCCTGTTCTTGTTTTGGAGTCACTGCAAATCTGGAGTCAGTCTTCTGAAATCAGAGGACTGACTCCGGATTATTATTAATGTAACTGCACCCGATGGTGTCCCTTTACCTCCCATGCAGTCACATGATGGCAGGAGAAAGCAATTTTAATAGAAAGGTCCTATGCAACAATGGGTGCGGGAGGGGTCAGGTAATAAGGCAAAACCAACGTCATCTGCAGAGAGTCAGTAACCCGCTGACACCTCCCATGGAGCATAAGCCAGGTGATTTAGCATCTGACAAGGCTGTGACTGTCTCTGATGGGAATGACCTTGCTCCTGAGGGACCAGTGGATAATGTGCAGCGTGGGGTGGTGATGCACAAGAAACTGCTCTCTCCAGCTGTATCAGGGTGAGAAGGTCAGAAGTATACCTCTGTGAAGGCTGGGCTTGTAATTCTGTTACCAAGGAACAGAATTAGTGTGAAACATTCCAGAATAGTGCTTACATTCGGTTTCCACTTAATCCTTTGTGAAAGCTCGGGGCCAAATCCATCGCTGGGGAAATTCTGCGAGTCTTATAAGCAGGATGAACCACAGCTCATTAAGAAAAAGTCCTATAAAAACTAAGAAACAAAGAATCATTTTTTTTTCCTTTAAGCATCCTTTAGGATCTAATAGAGAATGATCTCCCTTCTATAGAATGCTATGGGATTCTTAAAAAAACCAACAACCCTCAAAGGGATGCTGTTTTTCATTTCTTTTCATATTGTTTCACGGTAGCACTTGGTTCCAAGTGAGGTCCGGGTATTTTCCTGTAAGGTCATGTACTAACACAATCTAAGAGACTGTCCTTAGCCCAGAGAGAATCAGTCTAAACAGACAAAGCAAACAAAGCAGGCATGTTTCTCAGCGGGGGAAACGGACTGACAAAGACCCAGGAACATAAAGTTATCTAGGTGCCTAAGTCCCTTTGCACTCCATAGGAATTAAGCATTCAAATCCTTTAAAAAATCTGGCCCATAATAATTTGTTCAAAGAGAGGCATACAAACATGGCAGAGTGCCTGGGGTGGCTCCCACACACGGCTGCAGCGATCATGATAGTGTGGCTCGGCCAAAACCTTTTCATTTTTTGCTCCCCATGCCCAATGGTGCTTGGGGTACTTGCCCCTGTCGCCTTACTCTAGTTACGTCATGGTGCTCAGGGTTATACGAGGAGTTTGTTGGAAAGACATTTGAGTCTTAATTTAATATCCAAAGTACCAAATCAGGCATGCTGTCTAGGAGGACTGTGAAATTCTGTAGTCCCTTTGCATAAAAGCAATAATGCTGCAGTCCTGGTCCTATGAGCTGCACTCTATTTGATCAACCCTATTGAAACCAATGGGCTGTATCCAGTGTAAGTCAGGCCACAAATTGGGCCTCTGTTTCTGGATGGTAGATGAAGACTAGAACACTTCGCTAGCTGCAGCAAGTGTGTTAGAGTTAGTTACTCGCATTATGATAGCTCCTAGAGACCTCGGATGCAGCTAGGATCTGGTTGTGCTTGGTGCTGTACAAAGATATAAGACACAGTCCCTGCCTTTCAGCACTTACAGTCTGGAGAAATAAAGCGCAGAAAGATTAACTGACATGGGCAGGGGGATGCATAAGACAGAGGAACGGAGATGGGTACCACAGCAATGACTAAAACCAAATCAAATACGCCTGAGTCCCAGGCCAGTACTCAGAAGATCATGCTGCTCAACGCTTGAGCTGTCCAGCCTATTCATCAGATCACTTATATCAATACTTTTATGATTTAGTGCTCTGTTTTGTGGGAAATTCCACAATTTCAAACTTTTCCCCATTCCAAAATGGGAACCATAACAGAAAAAAAGAGTAGAAGTTACCCATGAAACAGAATTCCAGACATTTCAGCTCAATTAAATACTTTATGTCAACAACATGAAAAGGACTGTGTTTCATTAGATATGATATGATATTTAGAAAACTGAAATGAAACATCATGAAACTGAGAGCCATACGTTCCATTCAGAAACAGTAGAAACATCTCTTTTCAATTCCCCCCCCCATTCTTCAAAATGCAATATCATAAATATTGACACATTTCACTATAGGAATCTGCATTTCCTAATAGAAAAACTTCCTTTTGGAAAATTTCTGGATACTCTACTACTTCAGTTTAGGCAAATATTTGAAGTTAAGCATGTATTTAAAAGCTTGGATAGATCAGGGCCTGTATTATTCAATATATAACATAAAGACTAATAGGATTATTGTTGTCTTAGAAAAGGGGTTGATGGAAGGATAGCACCCTGACTTAGCTGGTAGTCAGTTAGTGGCGATACATGTGGAGCATCCCCCCGATGCACGTCAGTCTGAGCTAGAGCTGGCTGGCTAGTTTACAGTGACTCATTTGCTGGAGGATTTTGCCTTTTTCTCCTCATTCACAGCTAGCTTGCAAGATTTCCTGTGTCAATTATGTGGCCGCCTGAACAAGGCATTGACTTGAGACCCCGAGGGACTGGGGTTCCCATCCCACCTCTGATCTTCGGTGCGATTTTGGACAAATCGTCTTTCCAAGCTATTCTCTAATTAAGTTGTAAACCCTTTGCAGCATGGACTGTGTACAGGGTTAGCACAGTGAAGCTCTTTTTCCTTTGGGGAATAATTCTTGCTCCACAGATCATCTTGCAAACAGTCTGCATATGTCATTGTTAATTAAGGCGTTGATTCAGCAAAGCACCTGTTTAACTATAACATTTTGCATGCCTCTTTTCAGTCAACAGGACTAAAAACATACCTAAAATTAAGCACATGCTTAACTGCCTTGCTGAGCAGGGATGCGGTTACTCATTTGTTTGAAATTATGTACTGGCTTCACCACGTTGCTGAGCTGGAGTCTAAGTGTATATAGCCCATAGTATTTTTCTCTTCTTTGGTTGGTTGATTTGCAGCACAGCATGAACAGCAATTATAGGCCTCAAATCTCAAATTTGCTTAGGGCAAATTTGTATGTAAATGATCCCCTGGAATAATATCCCCAGAGAAGTGATGGAAACCTGCGGTTGGAGTTCTTACAAGTGGTACTGGTTTGTGGGGGGCCTTTCTGTGTCTCTGCCTGTCGGTCCCTAGCTGGGACTTCAAGGGGATGTCTGGGCAGCATCCCCAGCGCTCTCAGGGAATCGCAGCTTGCACACATGCAGTCCAGCACCAAAGCTGGAAATGTGGCAGTGGCCGGCCACACACAATATCCGTCTCCAGTGTGCTGGAGAAGCTGCCAGGGACATCCTTGGAGGGACTGTGCCGCTGCATTTGCTGCATGCATAAGGGTGAGGTGGGTGTTCTTGAGTGCACCTCTTCCCTGAGGGCATCGGGGCACAGAATAGACCCATCCCAGGACATTTAGTTCTTTCTTGCTTGCTTTTGTTTTTGCATTTCAGTTGCTCCCCCTCCAAGCGAGGTGCAAGATTGGTATTGAACTTCAGGTGATCGGAGGTCATGCCAGGTGCACCAAAGACCCCTGGGATCAGGCTACATGAATGTGGCTTGGTAATAAAGAGTACCAGTTAATACCCAAGGGGAGAGATGATTTCTCTCTGTCTCCCGGGAGGAGTGTGGAATTGCATAAGAGCCGCCTGGCACCTTGATTTCTTTCACCTGCAGTCAATCAGGCCTCCCTTTGCTGAGATTGAAAAGGAGATTAGTGGATCAACCACTTAAGGTATCTCCCTCTCTCTCCTTAAATTAATTTCTTTCTCTCTCAGGCTCAGGTCCCTTGATCTCCAGCCGCTCCCTTGGGAAGTGTAGTTGAAATCTGAGTTTATTTCTTTTTTATTTTCCTTCCTGAGTGGGTGGGCAGGAGTGCCAAGTCAGTTGGAATGATGTTTTCCTTCCATAGCGTGGTCTGATTGGACGGCTATATTGAGGACAAGTTTCTAATTTTCATGGCCTAATTAATTAACAGAAATCCCCATCACAGGCACTGAAGCGACTCAGAAAGTTCAACCCGGGCACTGAGTAGAAAACAAACTTCTTTCTTCATTGCAAATGCTGGGAAATGACCTCCTGGCAACCTCAACTACACTAGCTCTGAATGCTTTTGAGTGTCTGTTCTCTGTGTGAGTGCATATATATAGTGTAGCCAACTTCAAGTGGTGTAGGTGTAGGGGAGTAGTAGATACGCTGGAGGGCAGGGCTAGCATTCAGAGCAACCTAGATGAATTGGAGGATTAGGCCAAAAGGAATCTCATGAGGTTCAACAAGAGCAAATGCAAAGTCCTGCACTTAGGATGGAGCAGTCCGCTGCGCTGGTGCAGGCCGGGGGCGACTGGCTGGGCAGCAGCTCTGCAGACAAGGGCCTGGGGGTGACAATAAGATGGATATGAGCCAACAGTGTGTCTCTGTTGCCAAGAAGGCTGACGGCATCTTAGGCTGCATTGGTAGGAGCATTGCCAGCAGATCAAGGGAAGTGATTCTTCCCCTCTGTTCTGCACTGGGGAGGCCACATCTGGAGTCCTATGTCCAGCTGTGGGCCCCCCCCACTACAGAAAGGATGTGGACAGATTGGAGAGAGCCCAGTGGAGGGCAGTGAAACTGGTTCAGGGGCTGGGGCACAGGACTTCTGAGAACAGGCCGAAGAAACTGGGCTTTAGTCTGGAGAAGAGGAGACTGAGGGGCATTTAATAGCAGCCTTCAACTATCTGCAGCAGGGTTCGAAAGAGGATGGAGCTGGACTGTTGTCAGTGGTGGCAGATGACAGAAGGAGCAATGGGCTCAAGTTGCAGCAAGGGAAGTTTAGGTTAGATATTAGGAAAACTTTCTCACCAGGAGGGTAGTAAAACACTGGAACAGGTTACCCGGAGAGGTTGTGGATTCTCTATCCTTGGAGGTTTTTCAGACCCGGCTAGACGTAGCCTTGGCTGGGATGAGCTAGTTGGGGCTCATCCTGCTTTGAGCAGGGGATTGGATTAGGTGTGACCTCCTGAGGGCCCTTTAACCCTCTTTTTCTAGGATTCTGTATGGGCACATGCACACAATCATGCTGGTATACGTGCCCACACCTGCACACAAGCAAAATATTTCCATACCAGCATAAATGCACACAAACAAGCCTAGGACAAAACACAGTTGTGCACATGCAAACGTAGCCATGCCATACAAAAGCACGTGCACACTGGCATTACCAGTGGTGTAACTAAATATCCGTGCCAACGCGCACATGCATGTTTGTACACGTGGTAGTCCAGATTTTCAAAAGAGGTGAACATTTAGGAGCTCCCTTTGTCGGATTCAGGTGGGCAGCTTTGAGAGCCAGGGGGTGTCTCAGTTTCCCTCTCAGAGGGCTCATCAGCCTAAATCCTTCAGAAAATCTGTCCATACAAACCGGGGAAGGGGTCACTTCCTCTGTTTTCCAAAATAATTCAGCTCTGGGATTAGGCAAAGCGCCAACAATTTCATCTGTAGAAGATTTTTTTTTTTTTTAATTTAAATTCCCCTGAAATGATATAATGAAATGAGACTTGTAATGACCCTCTGCATAATCCTAACCAGAACGGACCTTCCCGAGGGAGCTCTAACACACCTGACACCCATACTGCTCCCTGGAAGCGTCCACATGCCACGGTGCCAACTGTCACGATTTTATTGCAAAATAATAGAGTGATGATTGATGCTTTTTCTTGAAGTCCCCAGCTGCTGGAAGCAGCATGAATATCCCAGCTTTTATGAAAAAGCTCCAGAAGGCCCCCCAAATGCATGCTTTGAAACAATAAACCCCCCCTGATTTTGAATTCTTGAGGCTGGCACCTCTGCCAATGCAGTCAGACAGGCCCAAGCAGTGCAGACTTGCAGCCCCATGCATGGATATTATTTCCAGACTCTCCGACACTACAGTGATGAGAACAGGAAAGAATATGCACGCACCTCCCCGAACGTGCTGCACCCATCTCTTTTGTTGCCTGTGAGAGATGGGCCCGACGGTCAGCTGGCGCAAGCTGTCTGTTGGATCAGCAGGCATCTTAAATTCACCTTTTGTTTTCACTTCTTTCCTTCTGGAAAAATGCAAGCAAAATATTGTTGCCTCTTTGCTGAGCAGCAGCAGATGTTGGTGCTACGCAGGTGTTCCTAGCAGGGACCCTGTGGCTTTGGACTTCGCTCCCCATCACGGCCTGAAACGGCTGGACCTTGCTGAGCTCTAAGGCATGTGGCGAAGCTTATCTTTTTGCTCAGGCATTTTGAGCATGGAGTGGTTTGTCTCAGGGAGAGAGGGCTTTGAGGTTTCCAGCTGCTCGGGGTGGGGGATATCTTCAATATTGCACAGCTGTACTGCTTTTGCACTGCTGATGCACAATATACAGCTCTACATCAGTCCCAGTCACCCCATGCTGGGGTGAAGTTATCTCTTGAACGGTCAGGAGTCACTGCACCCCAGTGTAAATTATGCTGGTGTATGGGCTGGTATTTGCAGCTCGAGTCACTTTAATCCCATGGCAGCCTGTGCTCAGTGCTAACAAGCTACTCCTGGCTTCCCTGTCATCTAGTGGCAAAGCCCTATAATGGCATCCAAAGCAGGCAGGTATCTGGTGCAATGAAGTGCATCTGCAGCTGCAGTCAAATGCCACCGTCTGTAAGGAGGGGTTGGCATAACCTGGCCATTTCTCCTCTGACTTCCCTGTGTCCAAGCCCATCTCTCAAGCTCCTGCTGCCATTCCCTTCTGGTATTTTCTGAGCTATAGTCTTTTTTTATTTAAATCCACATTCTTCCAGGCTGAGTCCTGGACTGATAGCGTTAATTCAGCACGCGGCGCTGTTCAGGAGAGACCCTGTCTGCTCCCCGCAACAGAATGTGCCTGATGGAGTCTGTCAGGCACACGCTAATCTGTCCACATGTGTTAGGCTTGTGCATGCCCACATCCTGCCAAATGTGTCCTTGTGTGGCTCAAGCTGTGCCAGGGCCACTCCACGTCAGCTGCAGGGCCTGGCACTCCTGTCTTCCAGGGAGCTTTGTCAACAAGGCGTGTTGAGGAGCCTCCTCCACTGCCCCAGCTCCCGTATCACATATCTGTTCCTCCAAGTGCCGGGGTTTGGGGCTTATTACCCCGAGCTGCAAAAAATCCTCGCTGGGCTCTAGAGCTGAGCATTAAAGGACTGTTTCTCATTACATTAAGGCTTCTTGCAGTGTAAAGTGGGTACAGCTGTAATGCTCATCAAATTTAAGGCCAGAGTGGTGCAAATGACATCTGGGCCCAAGATTTTTGGGGTGGCATGTAAAGCAGGACCAATTTAGTGTACATCAGTGGAGTTACTCCAATGGGAAAAGGGCAGAAGTGAGAAGCAAGTCAGGCCCAGGGACTCTTTCTTCTGTCTTGCGAATGACTAACTAATAATAAAATCACTTTGCATTTCCATAGTCCCTTTCATCCTGGCATCAATCAGGACCTTATTCTCCTGCACCTTGTGTGGTCATTTACCCTAGCATGAACCGAGTGTAAAAGCACCTACGGTTCCAGTTGAAACCTGCTTTGTGGTGGTGTAAAGGACAGCACGAGGGGCTGAGATACCAACTCTCACCGGTTCATTTAGCACCATGCAAGCAATCAGCTCCTTTTCAGTCTGCACAGACCCCACGGAGAACCAAGCCCAGACCGCAGGGAATCCCGTCCTTGATGACTCTATTGAAGGCCCAGGAGCTGCTGCTGATTTACTAACACTGATGTAACTGGAAGCAGAATCTGGCCTCTACTCGCAAGCCCGTGTAGCAAGCAGCTGTGACGTGAGGACCGTGTTATTGTGGTTTGGTGGTTTAGTCCTTCTTGAGACTGAAATTCTGCCGCAGCCTGTCCATGTATAAGGCAGCTCAGGGCAAGCTGGTGCTGCCTAGCCACTTTGGGACAATTCTCTCCCTCTTACTAGTCCTAAATTGCTCCAGCTAAATGCAGGGGGTACAGATGAGAAGGAGCTTGAGTGGATGCAAAGATGTGCAATGGATTTGTCTAGGATGGTTTGTATAGGGATGATCCTGCCTCAGGCAGGGGGTTGGACTAGAAGACCTGTGGAGGTCCCTTCCAGCCCGACTTCCCTATGACTGGGCAGGTGAGGCTGGGCAGGTGGAGGAGAGGCAGGAGAAGACGAGAGGTGGGGCACAGCGATGGAGTCGGGCAGAGAGATTAAAGGAGACTCCAAGAGGGAGTGCTGTTCATGCTGGGCGGGGGGTGGAAAAAGAGGATCAGCACGACATATGAGCACCACAAAAGAGAAAAAGGGTAACAGAGGCAGCAGAGATGAAGGAAGTACAGCAAAAGGAGATGTTGTGCTTGATCCTCCCTTATACCAAACCTGTTCTAAAGGAGAAAGCCTGTCCTACGATCACCGTTTAGACCTCACATAGGCACACTTATTCCCAGGGAGGAACATGTTATATCACTTTAACTTAAATTTCTTCCTAATCAATTTAGGGCACCAAGTGACCAAAGGTAAAAGCAGGTAGCAATGTGCCAGGTGCCAGCTGCTTGTGTGAGTGCTCTTGCTCATGGTAGGTTAGCCCTCATTCACCGAGGGATGGGCAGAGCAGTTGTGACAGCTCTTTCTGGATTACATTTCCTTCCCTTGTTCACTCTTCTTCCTCTTGAATTTATAGCATGCTTACAACACCTCTGACACTGTTTTAACATGTTGTATTGATCCCATCCTTCAGGGCTTCTGCTGGTCCCCTACGGGGCCAGGAACAAATGCATTACTTGGCTTCAGGGTGGATATTTTCATCTTCCTCTGAAGCATGATATGTTGGTGCTGGCTAGAGATGGCAGACTGGCTGGGGTGCTTGGTACTCCTTGGGATGTTCAAAAATGTTGCAGGTGCTTGACTCATGCTCAGGGTCACCCAACCTGGGGTCAGGCAGGAATTTCTTCCTGGGTCAATGACTTAGGGCGTTTCTTGACTTCTTGCATAGCCCATGGGCTGATTCACTTCCTAAGATCATCTGGCTATCATTTACCTAATTAATCCCTGGGTCCACAGCATTGCTGTCCCCTTGTTTTCCCCACTCTTTTCCCCGTGACACTTTTTTAGGGCTTTTCCCCTGGTTTTCTTATTATTTTGTACTGAAAATCCTCAGATACTTAGGGCATGCTTTATGGCTAGAGTAGACGCTGTATTGTTTGATGGCAGGGATCTGGACTCGGTGGCTCAAGGGGTCCCTTCCAGCCCTTTGTTCCTAGACATCTCAAATGTGCAAGTGCCCAACAAAAACTAACATCCCCCCCCCTTGAAATCCCAACAAAAGCTACCATCATCCCTTGAAATCGGAGTCCACGCTCAAGCCAGACGCTCCTGCACCTTGCATGCACAAAGGCGGCAAGAGTCCTTCTGTTTGAGAAGCCCCCTTTAAACTGTAATCATGCAGATTTGGTGGGCAAGGAGGCTCTTTCTGATATGTGAGGTGCTATAGCAACGAGGCCAACACATTCGAAAGCAGCTGAGGGGAGGGAGGGGGAATAAAAGCGCCTGCAGAGATCAGAGAAGGGAGAATTGTAAGAGAAACAGAGAGAGTGATAGCAGTGAGGTGATGGAGGGAGAGCAAGGGAAGAGGGAGACAGGGAAAGGAGCCAGAATTAATGCAAGAGGAAGGAAAGTGGCATCAGAGCCCTGCAGAGAGATTTTCTCAGGCAGTCAGCTTGGTTTTAAACCCCTTTTTTCCAAGCCTGCTGGGCCTGATTCCTTGCACATTAAGTGTTCATTTACCCCAGTGCAAAGAGAGGGTATCAGGATCTCAAAAGGGAATGGTTGGGCATGATTCCCTTTGACACCTAAGTCCTTTTATACTGCTCTGGCACTGCAACAGGGCTTTAAAATGGGACTAAGTTTAAACCCAGACTAGTAGTTAAACTCCCACTGTATAATATACTGCCAATAATAATAACCTTTAGCTCTCATGCAGCATTTGTCTTTGGTAGATCACAAAGGAGGCCAAGATTACTGTACCCACTGTGCCAATGGAGACATGGAAACCCAGAGAAGGGAAATGAATTGCCCAAGATCAGCACTGCTGTGTCCCAGGCCAGTGTTCTGGTCAGCAAATGACACAGTTTCCCCAAGCTGGAGACCAGATGTTTGCCTTTTAACTGCACATTGAATGCTGGAGGAAGAGGCCCAGTTGGCAGCCCTGCACCGTGGAGTCCCCTACTCACAGGGCAGGGACAGAAGAGGCAGCTGGAGTGGAAATGTCTATCGTAAATCCCTAGCCTGGTACAATGCTGGACCCTGCTCCTGCAAGCACTTATGCATGTACTTAACGTGAGTAGTCCGTGGGCTAAGCAGGTATGCAAGTGTTTCAGAACTGGGACCCTGATCTGGAAAGACCAGGCGGTTCTCTGGCCCTTCAGTATCTTTCCTGGTGGTCTGGCAGTCATTTACTGAGTCATTTTCTGAGCTTACCCTCACTCTGTGCTGGATCCAGAGCCGGTGATCCACAGATCTGAGAGGAGACAGGGGAACAACAGGACGTGCCTGTAGCTTATTTTTAAGCCTTTATGTGGATGCAAATAGTTTCACTACAGAATTTACCTGATGACAGGACAGTGGTGTGGTCAAGGACAGGATTAGAAATGAAGGGAGCAGGACCTACTGGCTGGGTCTGCCACAGATTTTCTCCTTGACCTTGGGCAACTCATTTAGGATTAAACTGTCAAAAGAGCCCAGCTCCCATTTAAATGCCTCAAGAACTGTGGAAGGCGAGTACTTTTGAAAACCTGCTGCATACCTCCAAGTTCACCCTTCCTTCCTCCCATTCCTTGTCTGTCTTTTCTAGTTAGATTGTATGTTTTATGGCATGTGGCTTGTCTCTCGCTATGTGTCCAAACAGTGCCTGGCACAATGCAGTCCTGATCTCACTTGAGGTATCCAGGAGCTAGAATAATGATCATAATCAAGATGATGATGTTTCCATCATCCTCACAGTCTCCCTCCTGAAGCAATTATCAGATGAATTGCCTCTCTTGCAGGAGGACTGAGAAGCTCAAGTATTTTGCTTAAATCTCTTCCTGTCCCCTGTGTCTCTGACTGCAACTCTGAGCTCCCTGTTTTCATATCTTCAAGCTGCATTTCCTTTTGGAGCCCTTCGGAAAGTGGCCACGTCCTCCCCCAGGGTCCGGCAGTTCACACAGATGGGGTCTGCGCACCATTTTTCAGGCACAACTTAAAATGCTGCTTTGTAGCTCTTTCATCTCACATGGTTGGGCTAAGCATGTTTTTCTTTCGTCTTCTAATGCCTTTAAGGAAAAAAACACCCACTGTAGTTCTCCATCCCCAGAGCTGCTCAGGGGTCTGCGTGTGCTGTGTCTGGAGCAAACCCCAGAACAGTGCCGAAAAACAAGACCTGCTTGTTCACTGCTATTCCACATGCCCTGCCGGCTGGGAGAGCATTTTGTGGTCCCTGCTTGAGCCCTGCCTGCTGTGCCTGGCATTGCTGCCAGGAGAATGCCCAACGCTGAGCTCCCTACATCATCCCTGCGCACATGCCCTAAAAGGGACCGCGTGATAATTTTAGTGGGAGCAAGTGAATGGGGCCTATATTTTGGGATTGCTGGAAGGAGGGGAGGGGGCATAACCACCCTCTGCCCTCTTAGGAGCAGGGCTGGTTTAGGCAAGAGAGGGTCTATAAGAAGCTCCAGGGCAGTAAGTGGAAGCTCCTGCCATGCATGCTGCTTTTCCCCTTGGGCTGTCTGTGAGTTTGGTGCAGTTCAGCTGTTATTTACACCCAGGCATCAGGTAGCTGAAGTTTTTTGTGCATTTAAAACATTGCTTTGCATTTGAGGAGACTCCTGTGTCCCTGTCAGCCTAGGCAGAAGGAGGGATATAGCTCAGCAGCCATCAGAAAGGGGGCCCGGCTTGCGTTCTGCACTTGCTCGAGTAAATAAAAACCGTTCGGTGAATTTATGAGGGGTCCCTTGACAGCAGTAACTCAGTGCAACCTCCATTTCCTTGCTGTGAATGGGCTGCCTCTCAGATGCCAGGAGCAAAGCTACCTTAACGTAGGTGAGGAATGGTAGCATGAGGCCCTGGCCCTCCAGCGTATGGACTTGCCGCATTAAATGACTCCTCCTGTGCTTGGTCATCCCCTGCTTCACTCCTCGGTTTTGCTTCTCCTTTGCACACAGGCTGCTCTGTGGCTTCTGCAGTTTGTTGACCCCATCCAAAGTGGGTGTAGCAGTGCCGCCAAATCAGCACAGCAGCCCTTTTCTTTCCTGGTATGTTGAACATGAGGCTTCAGGAAGAGCAGAATCAGGCCTCTTCACTTTTAGGAGGTGCATGTGGCTGAGTAACGACTTCATGGGTTGGGCCAAAGTCCAGTCTGGTCTGGGAGTCCAACTTCTGAAGTAGCTGGGCCTGTCTTGCTGAGTCTTCAGGCATGCAGATCCGTTATTCCTGTCTTAATGCATGTGGCTGTTGCTGCCCTAATTGGCTCCGCAGGTCTTGGAGGGGTCCAGGCACAACTATACCTAGGCCACCGCTGTGAAGAAGCTTCTCTGTTTCCCTTCCTGCCCTTTGTCCATCTTTGCTTGAACTGTTTCTGCTTCACTGCTTCCATTATGGGTATGTCTGTACCACTACTATGGTAATCCCAAGAGCTACCTAATTAACAAGCTCTGCCCACACACCTCTGCTTGCAAGTGCCATGAGCTCACCATTAGCTCTATGCTGGATGTGCCCAGCCTTGCTTTCAGTGGGGTGCCGGAGACAGATCCCTGTGCAACACGGTGTCCCTGTGCAGGCTCCAAAGCTGCATGCGTGCAGCAGGAAGGAGTGGGTCACAGAGGCTGAATCGACATCCCCTGCATTTCTGTACAGCACCTGGCGCTGCAGGGCTCTGATCCTGTTGGGAAAAGAGAGGTCCTCCAGTAAGCAGTGATAATCCTGAACTCCTCTAAATGGTGGAGATGGCAGCTGGGTCCTGTATTCATCTTTGGGCCAGCTCTCATCACATATGTGTATAGGGGGCTCCTGGGACAGTGCATGATGTGACGGGGGTCCTCTCTCTTGCCTGGGCCTCAGCACGACAAAAGTTCTGGGGTTCCCGGCACCATTCACATCTCTCCTCTGAATAGTTGTTTGTCTCTCAAGGCCATTAATGATGTCAAAGCTGATCTGGACTGCCAGCAAGAAACTTCTGAAAGTGTCTATAAAGGTAAGCACCTAAGCCGATAAAGCCTGCTTCTCCTCTGTGGACAGGCAGTGGGGTAGGATGCTAGGCAGGGGGATCAAACCTGCTTTATACTTTCTTTGAGCCCCAGCCTTGTTCTGTAGTGCAAGACAGGAGAACAGCTGGGGCCTGGCAGGGAGAGACACAGGCAGCTCTCTGACGCCATGGGGAGGAGCACAGCACAAACCGAGCAGGTCTAGCTCTTCTTCCAAGCAGCACTTCCTTTTGCCCCGAAGTAAAGGGGGGAGGGAGCAGGTGGGACTTACAATTAGAGCAAGGAACCAGGGGGAGATATCTGCATTTACTATTTTCTGCTCCTAACTACATCCACCAAAAAACAAATGCTCCCAATCCCCCACCTATCTCTTCCACCACCGTATAGCACGGTGCAGCATTTCCATTAGATATCTTGGTTACTTTTGCCACTGTTATTACTAATTACTACTTTTTTTTAGCCAAGGAATTAGCCAATATTGGGGTTGTTTCCACTAGGAGAGTCATTTGTTTCTTTGTGGCAATCCTATTTATGTTCACAGAGCGTGTACAAAAGCCCTGTTTTCCCAGATGTAGTAAGAATCAAACGACCAGAGGCAGTTTCTCTGCTCGTAATTCTTTACCAATTTCCAGCCAGTACTCTGCCCCAAAGAAGCTCTCTGCCTCTTCACTTTCCCATGACTAGTGCTTTTCTTACTGCTTTCTGCCTGTCTCTTAGCTGGTGCTTCTGGCACTGAGATAGCCACACACAACCCTGGCTCTTGCAACCAGAAAGCCCTTGACTGACATAACTCAGCTTCCGACCAGCTTTGTGTACGGCCTGTGCTGTGGGCTCCGACTCCCTGTGTCTTGACTGTCTCGTTCCAGAAAAGGAGCTTAACTACTTCTCACATTTATCCTGAATGAAGCATTGCTACCATAGCCAATGGCTTCCTTGTGGTTTGTGACTCCCTCTGGATCATGGACGTGTCTGCTGAATCTGGAACAGGGGAAGGAATATTTTTGAGGACTGAAGTTGAACCAAGGGACGGATCCTTTCCATGCCCATTATATCGGGATGCTGTGCTCTTGGCTGCTAAAGGGAGGATGACTTTTTTTATTAGAACTCTTTCCCACCTTCTTGCCTTCAGCCCTTTCCCCATTGCCATGTTTTGGCAGGATTAATTTGAAAGAAAGTTAGCCTGAGTGACGGCCTTTGCTTTTGTGTTCTCCTTGTCTATTTTCTGCCTCGCTAAACATAGAAAAACTCCAGAGAAATTCTTCAGCCTTCAGGCTTGCCACGGGCCTCTGGCTCAGCCAGCACTCATCTCCCATCTTCATGTTCAACTGTGGAAAAACTTCTGACAAGGATTATTTTTATTCCTAATGAAAAGTGAAGCCTGCTGTGCACAGGTGGAGTGGGAGGGACTGCGGCAACAACAGGATTGAGGGCTTTTATTGCACAGTGGATTTTGCGGAGGGGGCAAAAGGACCTGCAGCCTTTGTATGAGCTTATTTTTGTGCCTTGCAGCCATGCACATTGCTGTTTGCACTGGTACAAGGTGGGTATCAGGCGTTGTCTTTTTGACTTGCTGGCACTAATGTAAAAGGCATGCATGCCAGGGAACTGAACATCAGACCGACAAGATGCAAAGACGCAAGAATCAGATCTGTGGCACCCAGTCGTGCTCTTTCTTTCTCGGGTATAAAACAGGAGCAAAGTCAGCATGAAAAGAGCATAAGGGAGATCTCTGATCATTCACAGAAACCTGAGTTCAGGCTCTGTAGGTAACTTGTCTGTCCTACAACACGCATGGGCATTGCTCACGCCTGTAGCATGACGAAGGTTACGTTCCTTATCCTGGGATTAGCCATCAAGTGCATCAGAGAAACCAAAACACAGCTCCCCTTCCCTTTGCTGTCCCTCTTCCTCTATCTCCCTCCCCAGGTCTGGAGCAATTATGCTTAAGTTATTGGGCTAGATCTTCCAAGTCAGCGGGGTTACACCAGTTTACCCCAGCTGAGTAGCTGTCCCATTTTGCTTTGCAGTGTATTTTCTGTTATTTGAGTTAGTTCAGTGGTAGTGTAGGGAGCTGGATCTAGAAGCTCCAGGCAAGTGGCCTCCTGGTCATATCTCTCATCCTGGCATCTTTGAGAGGTGAGATCTACTTTCCCTGACCTCCACCAAGCCGATGGGCCAAGCCTGCCCATTTGTGTCAGGCCTGGTGGTATTTTTGCTGTAAGGAATGGGCTCGTGGTGACGGCATGGCTGTACAACTTTGCAGACCCGGGCTCAGTTTCTGCTCATGCCACAGGCTCCCCATTTGCTTGGACAAACAAAGATGAACTGATTTGCCTGAGGGAACACAGCATCTCTGTGGTCGAGCCAGGAATAGAGCCTCCATCTCCTGACTATCCAGCCAATCCCCTATTACTGAACCACAGTGACAGGCATCATTAAAATATATCCATCCCCTATTACTTTCCCAACTGCTGCAGAAATCCCAAGGCACATGCATACGTTGGCTCTTAATGAATGGAAATAGCAAGCATGCTACATACAGATCAGGCTGGCCTAGACTTTCTGTGCCTTAGCTTCCTTTCCAATTTGTACACATTGGAATCAAAAGCTTTCCGTGGCGAGAGGAGACGTGAGTCACTTGACGTGCAATCATTTTGCTAAGTGAATCACGGCGTAAAGCGTGACCCCCGTGAAAGGGTTAATCGGCTCTTGACGGTTGCTCAGCAACGGTGTCCTGCCCCCCGGGTGTGTTCAACCAGTGAGAGGGGTGTTTTCTGATGTAATCCTTCTGCCTTCTTGTTGGAGGATGTAGTCGTCATTCAACTTTTGTTGGTGGAGGTTTGGGAGTGGAGGTGTGGATGGCTTTTTGGGAACCGGAGCTGCCTGGCTCTAGCTGGAAGAGTCTCCCTTTCACTGGGGTAGCCTGCCTTTGGCTCTTAATTAAACTCAGTTATTAGGGGTTTTTTAATGCTTGTGGAGTGTTCTGAATTATTCCTCCATTTTCAATAATTGCACCGTTAGCGGGAGATGGAGCATGGTAGGTTAGCTGCTCCCGCTGTGAGGGAACACCTGACTTGGAAGGGGGCAATGCACATTTTATTAGTGGGAAAGGGCTGATGTTAGAGAAAATATTACATGGTTGCACCTCCCCAGCTCCTCCCACCATCCCCATTCCATTTATCTATGATGGCAAAATGAGATGCCAGAGCTGCTTGCTTTCCTCAGTGTCATTTAATGTAGTTTCTGTTACCCAGATGACAGGTAACCTGGTAGGTAGGCTACTAATAAAAGAGGCAGAAGCAGGTCTACAGCCCAACCTTTTATTTGCTTGCATCTTAAAACATACATGTCAGGCCAGGCCTCTCTTGGTGTGCCATCTGACACTATGTAAACCAGTACAGCCTGTTCCATGGTTGGGCTGTCGGGGACTAAACCAGTGCCGCCAGCTGGGCTGGCCTGTGTGAGGAGGGTATGTGGACATGTAGCAGGACTAAAGACAAGACCTGTCAAAGGATGGATGAGCTGCGAGCCAATGGCCACCATATCTGGAGAGGAGATGGGCACCGCCAGGTCACTCTGCCCGAAGAATCACCAGTGATGCAAAGCGACTCAGCTAGGGTTGTGACAGCATCTCAGGTGGGACTGACTTGACTTGACTTGCCCTTAAAACATGAAAACAAATGTTTGTCCCAAAGTCTACCTGGGTACCCACAACAGCAAAACATAGATTGTCACCTATACCGGCTGGGGAGACTCGAGAGGTGGGAGGAGGGTGGCATGCAGATTGACAGCAGGTCTTCTTGAATTGGCTCTGTTCTCCAAATTTCCCTTCAGCCTATGCCTGATATTTATAGATGGCATAATCTATAGGTAATAATGGTATTAATATTCTAATAAATGATCTGTGATTGGTTTTATTTAAATTTCTTTGTTTCACTGAAACTTTTGGAACTGGACTGCACCAGATTTTTGTGGACTTGGAAGGTATTAATGAATTGGGATTTATATCTTTGGGAAAGAGGGAGGGTTTCTTATTGCCTTTCCTTCCCCATAGTGGAATGCTGTACCCTACTTCAGGGGCAGGCAATTATTTTGGCTGGAGGGCCACTTAATGAGGTTTAGTGAGGTGGTGAGGGCCACATGGGTAGCCCCACCCCTTGACAGTTGCTCCGCCCCCTGGTTATCATCTCGGGAACAGAAGTCCCTTCCCTAACCGCTGACCTTTGCCACCGGAAGACCCTCCCCTTGTCCTCCAGAAATACTTACTTTGGGAAGGGGGGTTGCCATCTTAGCACCAGAAAAAAAACAATTTATACACTAAAAGTCAAACACCTACTATAACATATTTTAGTTTTATTACAACAAATATTTTTGTCATGATTTGTGTTTGTGTAGTGTATATAGAGGAGATTGCATAATAACTCAAAAATAAAGTCTTAGTCTTGTATATTGTGGGGGGTGGTTGGGGGTGTGTGTATGGTGTGGGGTAGGGGCTGGCTGTGTGTGTGGGGGGCAATAGGGTACGTTGGGGGTGTATATGGGGGGTTGTGGGGGCAGGATGCATGACATTTATGGGGTGTGAGGGAGCGTGGGGGGGCATGGAGATCCCCCCCCACACTCCTTCTATGGTGTGCAGCCCCCGCAGGTGACAATGGCAGTAGGTGGGGGCACTGGTGCCCGGGGGCGCTGTATTGCCGCAGCTCCCCGCTGCCCATGTGCAGCTTCTGCACTTGTGTGCCACAGGAGGGAAGCCAGCGACCTTCACCGTCCCTGCTGTACAGGACCTGGGACTCTACGGGGAAGCAGGGGCCGGAGCTCCCCTCCACTTCTGGTGGGGTCCTGGGACCTGCGCAGCAGGCAGCAGCAAAGGCAGTCAGCTCCAGTGTGTGGAGCTTTCCTCCAGTGGTGCACGAGCGCGGAAGCTGCACGTGCACGGTGGGAGGCCCCGGCAATAGAGGTGGCCCGGCCAGGCTGCGCTTCTTACTTCAACATGCAGTGATGGCTGGAGCTGCGTGCCACCTGTGCCAGGCACAAGCGCCCTAAGTGCCCCCACCTACTGCTGCCGCCTGTGGGGGCTGTGTGCCATGGGGGGAGTGCAGAAGGGGTCCTCACACCGAGCTCCATGCCTCTGCGCATGAGCTCCACATTGCCGCCAGCCACAGCCCCATGCTCTGCTCTTCCACCCAGCTGCAGCTGCCCACGAGGGTGGGAGTGAAATGCAATAGGGTATGTTTGTGGTTAGTTGTCACATTTGCAAGGATTCACCCTGCAGGTTTGGGCCTTCTGCTCAGCAGTACTCCTGTAGCTTAGCCTAGGCCCTTGAAAATGGCCAAGGCTGGTAACATTTCTCTCCACTTTAAAGGGTGTTTGACAAAGAAATAGTTGACCATCAGTGTTCAGCCATGGTCTTTGGCCTTCAGAGTGAACAGTCCACTGAAATGAATGGGAGAATTTACCCTGTTGTTCTAGGCTGCCTGCAGCTGTCTTGCACGGGTTACGATCTGGACGGTTTTCTTTGCCAACACAAAATCTTGAGATTTACTATTTTTATGTAACAGTAGACTCTGGAGTATGAGATGGCTGTGATGACTTTCTCAGAGCTGCCTTAGGTCAGTACAGCCTGACCCACTGGGGTAGACAACCGTTGTCTACTGTTGTGATGATTCAGGGAATCTGGCTGTCTCCAGTAAGAAATGCCGTGGGAGGGTGTGAGCTCTCTCTGTGTGTAACTTTGTCAGGCTGCAAACTTCATTTTGCAAGTGCAGTTTCCTTGTTATCTTTTGTTTGCTGTCTTTTGCCTCCACCTTGGACTGGGATTCGGAGGGCTTGTAGCATGGAGCTAACAATAGCAGGTACTCAATGTAAGTGCTCTACCATTGAAGTAGAATTGCTCTAAACAATAAGCTGGTTCCTTCCCAGGAGAGAAATTGCTTAGCAACGTCACCTGGTAGGGGTCTACGATCAGCTCTTGGAGTGAAAAAGGAGGTCTTGTACAGAGGACGCTGGCAGGCTATAAAAGGGCAAGGCTGCTCCATCCAAGGGATGTTTTCATCATTGGTTCAAGATAAGGAACTACTATAGGAGCCAGAGGAGACAGGGGGCAACCGCGCCTTCCTGATCACTAATGGGTCCTCATGGACTCTGAAAGGATGCTGAGCTCAAGGGAGAGATGTTGCATTCGAGACGTTTGCCATACCATTGATTTGTCACCTAAGAAACAAAATAACTGTGTTTCCCGAACCCCTGCGCAAATCCTGCCTGCGTGCCCATTTGAGTACCACTGCCACAACCTCTGAAGACTCAAGGCATAGTCCAGAAACTCTTGCGTGATTGAAATTTTGAGCAAAGATATCTTTAAGCTATTGGGCTCCGATCTGGTCTGAGGGGCCCTAAGCTGCTGGGAGTGGTTTCTGTACCTAAGAACAGACCCGGGAGGTCAAGAGAGGAAATGGTCTTGCAACCTGCTGAGATCTGCAAGCTTGGGGCCGAGGAGGAGAAAGAGGCTCGGGTTCTCTAGGTGCTATAGGCCCAGAGCAAGCGAGCTGGGTGGACGTGTAGATGGGCCAGCACAAGATTTGCAGCTGGGGGGTATCATACTGTTTTAGAAGACAGAGATTCTGGCTTGTGCAGTGACAGCTCTACAGCTAGCAAAGCTATCACACCAAAGTAACAGGCGCTGGCATCTGTTTATTAATTATGATGACTTGGTATAATTCATTAAGAGGTAGATTTTATTTATTAAATGGAGGCAAAGTGCCACGCAGCATTAAGGTTCGATTTTGTTTTGTGAGACGCCTGAGAAGGCCAGGAATTAGGAATGACTCTGTGCATTCAGTAGGAAAGAGATGTACGTATCAAGCTAATGACATGAGAGAGGAGCAAAATTGTGATACATGGCGCATGCCTGCTCCACTCCAGAGGAATAAATGGACGTACATATTATTATTACAATATAATTTGAGCAAAGTATTTTCCTAGGATCTAGAGCGTTTGCTGTAGTTAATTGAGATCCCTAAGTTCAGTGCCTTTCATTATAGCAAAGCTCTGGAGCGGAATGCTCTCGGCTAATGATCAGAGCCAGATGGAAAGGGCATTTGCTGGAGCTGCATAATGTGACTTGGAGGTGGGGGAGTGTCAACAACCACACTCAGGCTCGCACGCCAGGCGCCGCTCTCATGGACAGAGGTGCAACTTCGGCAGAGATGGCTTGACGTGAAAGAGGTGCCACCCTGGTTTTCCAACGAGGCAAATGAGAATCCAGCCCTGGCCCTGAGAGGTGGAATAAAGAGGCATGTAGCAGAAGGGGCTAGAGACTGGGGTGGTGGGGTATGTAAGATCTCAAGTAGACCAGAACAGAGCACATGCTTGGTGCCTGGTCGTACCTCACTGAAGACACTTGGAGTTTTGCCACTGACATCAGCAGGGGCAGGAGCAGGCTTTCACAGTCAGAGGCAGCCGTGCCCATTCACTTGCACAGACAGGAAAGGCACTCGTTCCACCAGAATATAGTACCAACTGAGCGGCAAATTACATGTAGTTAACAGTGAATCCAAGCGGCATCTGGTAGACAAATGGTGGCAGAACTGGGGACACGGTGAACTGACCTGTGTGTGAGAATACACATAACGGAAGTATCATGCTAAAATTAAACTTGGTGGAACAATTGGCCACAGTAAAATCAAAACATGTCGAAGGTGGTCTAAATTGCCACGATAAATCGAAACCTGCCGCTACAAAAAAAGTCGACGTGTATTTGCTCACGCAACTAACCGAGTGAAATGGCGATTTTTCGTGCCATTTCGTAATGTGTATCTACATAATACACACCGTGTACAAGCGCCCTTAGAGGGCTCCGTGTAGCCCATGAATTCCTGTGTGATCGACTTAATGGATACAGAAGTTTATGAGTTTGCTATAAGTCGTACACTGCTACCGCAGCTCCTTTACCACCGAAAATAGTCACTCATGTTTCCCAGACCCCTGAGGTCCCCAGGTCAAGCCCTGCTGGTAACTCCAGCCCAGCGTGGGGTTGCTGTTATGCTTGGAGCTTGGTTCGTGGTTGTCTATAGCTGCGAGTGGAATATTTATTCCCTGTTTAGAGGTGGGATCGTAGTCAGAGATGGGAAAGACCTGCTGGGTACTGTCTCTACGCAACACTTGCCAGTGCTTTATCTTGAGCGAAATCAGAGCCAGTCTCCAGATGGGTGCAGTCATGGCTCCTTCCTTCTTCTCCTCCTCTGAGATTGAGTTCAAACTGTCCTTGCTGGAGATAAGCCCAGATTTAGATACTTCCTAACTGCAGGGGAGGTTGCACCGGAGCCGTGTGGCTTTGGGGCTGCCTCTGTCTTCCCACGATAAGCCGTCCTTTAAAACAGGGCAAGATTTTCACAAGGGACTAGAGGTTGTGGATGCCCAACTTGAGATATCTTAAGTGCGCTGAGCACTTGTCTCCAAGGTATCTCAATTTGGGCATCCAAAGTCACTTCATTGCCAAAGGGTGGGGTCTTAGTTTCACAGATTGAGATTCTCCATTGATCTGTGTCTTAAGCCTCCACTTGCTCCCAAGCGGTAGGGGGCACATCCAGAGACAAGGTTATTCTGTCCATCTCTATGTAAATGCATGGGCAGTGGAGGGATTGGAGCATGTGTGTGATGTGACATTGTCTGCTGAACCTTTCATGAATCAGGGCAACGCTGCAGCTCTGGTGTCATTATCCACCTGGTCCCTTCTTTCTCATCTGGCAAATGCCGCTTGCGCTGGCTTTCCAATCTCACCCAGACTGCAGGAGTCTAATAAAACAAGTCCACACGTTACAAAATCAATTTCCTCTCTATTAATTTTGGTCTCTTAAGATTTATCATCGTCTTTCATCGCCAGATCAAAAGCAATTGGCAAAGTCTCAAATAACCTTTTAATTCTGAGACGGGAGCCAAGATCCGGATAAATGGATCCGTTACCCCTGGGGCAGCAAGAGCTGTTGGACCTGCAGGGGGCTGGCAGCTGCGCACCTGCTGCACCACGCCGCGGCTTGCGAAACCGTGCGGGCCAGGGTTCGGGTCGGGTCTGCACCAGGCTGTCCCTGCTTTGCCGTATCGCACCCTCTATCCTTGTGTTTGAGTGAGACGATGGCTCCTGATGAAATTAATTACACTTCTTTCCCCCCGCCCCCCTTCAAATAGAGACCGTGCTTTGATATTTCTGTTCCCAGGCACGGGATCTGTCCATGATTCATTAAGATGTGCATAGTAATTGTTTTCTTCTAACAATTTGGGAGGATCGCACGGCAGAGGAACTCTGCCCTCACACCCATGCACAATTGTAACTGAGGCAGTTTCTCTTTGCAGCATTTGTGCCGGGACCTGCAGATCAGAGACGAGGCCCGCTCCCCTGCCTTTACAACCTGAGCCCTGCCTCCCCCGGCCTCCCCTCTGAATACCATACTCAGTCCCTCAGATCCACCGTTTCGGGAACAGGGCAGAAGTATTGAAGGCCAAATTTCCAGCCAAACCCATTTGCAGAAACACCCAGTGAGAGCAACCATCTGTTACCAGCAGCATTTTCCCTAGGAACGTTTCCCCCACTTTGTTTTCAGGTAACAGTGCCTACAAGAGCATAGCACAGGCATGTTGCCTGTAGCAAGTGTCAACAGTTGTCACACCTTGTGCGTAGTGACTAAAATCCCACTAAATCAGAATAGGACCTGATTACATCTGTTTTTCACTGGAGTCAGTAGCTACTGCTTACTCCAGAATCAGGTTTCTTCTGTTCTGTCCCTACCCTTTGCCGGCTGTTCGTCCCCCGTTCTGCCCAGCAGGAAGATGGGTATATTGTATATGGCATTCACTAGCAGTGCTTTTGGCAGGATGGGAGTCTTGCCTATGTGTACTATTGAGATTTGAAACTTTCTGGTGGAAGGGTTTTTTTTTTCCTACCCAAAGTAGCTATTTATGCGGCAAAACCAACGTTTGCTCTCAGAAGCGGTTGGTTTCAGTGGGTGGTTCGGCTCGTAAAGCCTTTGAAAACAACGTTTTAAAATAAGGGAAGCGTCTTGTGTTGGTGTTTCCTAAGAAAAAGAACGTGTTTCTTGGTTGAAAGTGAAAACGGATTAGACTAAAAATGCGGTTGCGACTAAAATGGAGCACTTTGAAATTATCAAAGAAAATGTTTTCAAGCTGATATGCAATGCTTTTTTTTTTTCAATTTCAAGAAAATCGTTGCATTAGTGTTGGTGTTGATACCGCTGCTGCTACTACTACTGTTGACAGTTGGCCAAGTGAGCAGACCACAACTCCAGCTTTGCCCCTGGCTTCCATTTGTGATTCTGGGCTAATCACTTTGGGTAACATTTTTACTGTACTTAAGTGATGGGAGCCCAAGTGCCATTTTCCAAAGGTGCGGCAGAGCCTACCTGGTGGTTTTGAACATGTTAACCCTCCTTGATCCCTCTGTGCCCAAACTCCCCGTCTGCGAAATGGGAATATAAATACGGGCTCCTCTCTGGTTCTTGGGAAGATATTGCATGCCAGGGGCTTATATACTGTAGGGAGAAGGCTGTATCGGTGCTTTAATTATTGTCACCAGAATGCTTTGAGTTCTCTGGATAAAAGGTGACATAAGACCCCTTCTGAGCAAAGCATGACCTAGGTAGATGTGTTTGGCTGCCGGGCCCGTTGAGCTTTGAAACTGTCTTGGAGGCTCTGCTTGTTACTTGTTTACCTGTGTTAATTCATTGTGATGTTGCTCTGTTCTTGTCCTCTAATGAGATGAGATAAGATAGTGCTTGCCTGCCATAGATTTAAGGCCAAGTTCTCTCTTATCTATGCTGTGCTGGATTGCACGCAGGAGTGCTCAAGTCAGAGTTTGGGAACCGGGCATAAGGAGCATGTCCGCACAACCTCCAGCCTTCAAGGGACTGCTGCGGTGAGTGTCATTTCCAGTCGGCATTAAGCACTTCTTATACGGGCTTAGCACCCATTCCTGCTTCTGCCACCCGCGCCTGCCTCCGACTCTGCTACGTACCGTCTGCCTCAGTACATGTGCCAATCACACGCTGCCTGCTGCAGCAGTATTGCCCAGTATGCATCCTCCCCTCCTTTCCCCAGGATAAGTACTCGCTATGTACCTGTGTCAGCATTTAGCACCTCGCTGCCTTGCCATTAGCACCATCTGCCGCATTTAGGTGCCCCTGTGCACTCTTTATCCTAGTGATTAGCACCCACAAAGCACCTTCTACCCTGGCTGTTAGCACCTACGTGGGCCATATGGGCTGGTGGTATGTTCTTGCATGCTACTTGCTCACATCCATTCCCTTCACCATGAATGCCTGCCCATGCAGGCTTCTGTGCTCATTATTACATATCATCCGCCCTGGTTAGAGGTGCTCTGGTGGAGGGTGCCTGCTATGCGTGGACCATGATGGCTCTTAAGTGCCCATTACATACCATCTGCTTCAGCATTTGCACCTCTTACATACTGTTCAAGCTGGCTTTTCGTTCCTCTGGCTCACCATCTTAGCACTTATAAAGTGCCATCTGCCCCGATTCTTAGCATCTCTTATGCACCTGCCATGGGGCTTTTCACTCAACAGGCACCCTGCACCCTCGTTCGGACTGTTTGTAAGGTGCCCTCAGCCCTACCGGTGGCACGTGTCCCGAGATCTTGAACCTGGCTCTTAGTGCCTGCTACATGCCCTCCGTCTGAGCACCATCGCCTATTTTGTCCCAACTGCCTTGTACTGAATCCAGAGAACTCAAGCAAAATTAAATGGTTTGGGTCAAGTTCTCCTCTTGATTCACTGGGCACAGTTGCAATAGAGTTTACCCTTCTCTCCTCCAGATTCTCAGCACTGAGAGCACTGATGCAGCTCCAGCAGTGGTAGCATAGTGTAGATGAAATGACCAGGAACCACCAGTATTTTCCCCATGGTGTCATCTGACTCTGCTGGCTTATGGGATGCAGCAGCAGCAGCAGCAGCAGGACCTTGTCTACACTAGGGCTCCTATTCTTGCTAGTGCTGGCGGAGCTGCGTCAGTGGTAGCAGAGGCGGGAATGAAATTCACTGGAAGGAAAGCCTTGGGAGGTGACTTCATGATAGTTGCGGGAGTTGGCTATACCTTCCAAGCTGATGAGAATCCTCACCTTAAAATACAGAGAATGCTTGCTTTAGGCCCCAGTGATGCCCAGTAGAGAAAGGACTCATCTCAACCAAGACCTTAGAAACCCCCAAGAGGCGTATTCCCCTTTCCTAGACTCTCTTTCCCAAGCCCCTTTACCATGGCTGGATTCTTCCTCTTCACTCCCAAAGATCCCAGCGGGCTGCAGTCAACCAGAGTCCTGAACTGCACCAGCACATGCTGTCCTAATCCTGTGTCACGACTGCATCTGAACTGCACTCGGCCACAGGGCATCGTATGGCTAGGCTCCCCACTCTGTCCGATGCACACAGACCTGTCATCAGAAAGACCCCTAAGGACTGGGAAAGCATGGGGAACACAATAATGCTAAGGGAGGAATAATCCAAGATCAATCTGTTCATGGGGCTGCTTTCTCACGGCGGGGGCTAGCATGTGTGTGTGTGTGTCCAAGCCTGTGCATGCTGTGCACGTGCACATACGGTCCATGGAGGAAATCAAAGTACCAAGTGCCTGTTCGTGGGACAGGTGTGGATATCGTGCCTCCTGTATTTTATGATCTTTCAATTTAATTGTAACAATAGGATTTGGATGTCACGGAGGAACGCATTCCTGACAGCGGCGTGCTGTCGCAGGCCTCCACTTCCTGGGGGAAGACGTGGAAAGGCAGTCGGCAGTGGGTGCCAGTTCACTGGGCGTGATTTGCCATCTGCTTTGGGCATCCCCATGAGTCTGGCAGGGCAGTAAATATTTCTGTGCAACGCATAGGTTCCTCTTCCCGGTGGCAATGCAGTGTCACATTTACTTTGCCTGGGGGACTTGTAACCTTGGCAAATATGGAGCTTTTATAGACTTATGTGTTCTTGACTTAACTGCTTGGCAGCCAATAAGTGGGGAAAATTCTCTGCTAGAAAATCTCACTTCCTTACTGAAAACCAAACTCCTTCCCTAGGTTGCAGATGCTCAGAGAGCTGTGGCTGTCTCTTGGGAAACTCCAAGAAACACATTTCCTTTGTAAACCATTTGGCGCCTGTCCCAGATTGGAAGGTCTCTCTTCCCCTCCCCACCTTCGCTCAGCCTTTAGTATATATTTTATCATGTTGCATTCAAATTGCTATGATGCTAATGAGGCGCAGCTGAGAGCAGGGTCCCACTGGGCTGAACCCTGTGCACACGTGTAGTGAGAGATGATCCAGGCCCCAAGTGCTTACATCCTGAAAGAACAGACTTAACAGGTGCATGAGACAAGCCACCAGGGCAGGGTGTAAGGAATGGCAAAAAAGCATGCAAGATAATGAAGTTGTGTAATTCTTCGCTGGGATTACAGCTCATCCCACCTATCATTATATGGCCGCTTTCCTGTGCATCGGGTGTGAGACAGCAACCCTGCAGTTACTGGGCTTGGTCCATCAAATGGTCAGACCTGAAAATGGTCCCGTTGATCACCATAGCTGCAATGCATGAAGTCACTTGTGTATGCAAGTGTTTGACTCATTGGGAACAGCAATCGACAGCTGCCTGGCAGCTGCCAGGACCAACATGTTCTGGGCTTGGTCATAGATGCATGGCTTCTCCCGGGGCTCTGCTTGCAACCTTAGCCATAGGCTGCTACTGCGCAGCTCTGGTGCCAGTGTGATTTTTAATCATGAGCTGCTGAAGCCCAGACTTTTCTGTGGGCGCATGTGCTGCCTGCTAGGATGCTGTAAACAACCAGGTGCCTCCAAAAGCCTGGAACATTTCTAGCCCCCAGGAACTTTTTCCCAGTTGTCCCCATAGAGGATTCATGCTTCACATCACATTTTAAATGGTCCGTGGGATATGATTGCTCCTGGTTCTCCCAAGTGTGATTTGATACATGCAGTTTTACACTATCTGATCTCTGTTAATTTATTTTTTTTTTTTTGGGGGTGGGGAGGGGGACTTACTCCCTTTGGGAGTTTGATGGAGTGACTTTCAGGCCTGAGTTCATCTGTTGTCTCCTATCGATCCCCACAGCCTCAGTCTGTCCAGATTATTCAAGCCGTATCCGTTTCAAAGTCAGGATATGGTTTCTGCAGTTAAGAACCTGCTGAGATTGGAAACTTGGGAAGATATGAAGTCTCTGATAGGGTAGAGGGAAAGAGGCCTGATTTCCTGGGTCCCTGCACCTCAGGGAGTTATTTCCACCCATGGGGCAATGGGTGAAATGCTACTGCCATTCAGTGCAGCCCCTGGCCATCTGTAGCAATGGCTGGGCCAGAATACAGGTAGCAGAGCCTTGGCTAGAAGGGACAGGTCTTTAGCTTTTAATTAGGGGACGTGTGTTTAGATGCAGAGGTCCCAGTGTGATCTCTATTGCCAGTGACCTGCTCAGGGGTGAGGTCTTACCCCGCGAAATGATAACAGCGCCACTGCACCAGTGCACATGACTACACGAGGCACAAGGCAGCAGAGAATCAGACTGCCCCTGTGCTTCAAAAAAAGGCACTGATTGTCTGTGCCTCATCCTGCCTTGTTAGCAGTGACACATGCAAGGGGTCCCTGAGATGAGGAGAACTCACACAGCCTGATTGAGAACAGAGCCTCTCCTATAAATCCAATCAAGCCGGGATGTCTTTCTCCAGGAACTGCTGTAGCTCAAACCGAAGTTATGGGCTCACTGCAGAAATTGCTGGGTGAGGTGCTCTGGATTGTGCTGTGCAGGAGGTCAGGCTGGAGAATCATAATGGTCCCTTCTGGCCTTTAAATCTCTGAATAACACTTACCCAGCACAACTTCACCATCGAGCGCAGCCATTCTCCAAGACAGAGCCATAGCTCACCTCCAGCCAAGCCCGTAAATGAAAACCTGACACTTATTTTTCCAAAAACCCTGAGGGAAGGGTTGAGGTATCTCTCTGGCTTGGTAAAATATTTCTGATCTGTAGTCTTGAATGGGAGGCAGTATGGCTTGGTGAAAAGAGAAAGGGATGTGGCAGTCAGGACTCCTGTTCCCTTTTTTCTCATTGTCTTGTGACCACGGTCACATCCCTTAGCTCAACACTTTCAGTAATGACCGCTGAAGCTAGCTGCCTCCATTTCTGCCTGCCTGACCTGAGTTGTCTTGGTTTTGATTTTCAGGAAGAGCCAAGCACGTGATATCCTGCAGCTCTGATGGATCTCGACAGGAGCAGCTTTGACAGCTCTCCTCAGCATCATCATTTGTTCTTTTGACTTGGTGAGTGCCTGTGGCTTCATCGCGCACTGCCCCTCATCCCACTGATATCACCGTGAGTCTCTTTTGATGCTAAAAGAAGAGTCACCACGTAGGTGAGTCTGGGTCAAGAAGGAGGATGTTGCTGTAAAGATGCTACTCCCAGAACCAGCAGCAGCATCACGATTGCAATTCAAGTCACCACCACCCTACCACTGGCACTTTGGGAAAACACTACCACGCAGGAGTGATTTATGGGGAGAAGAGGCCAATGTTTGTAACTGAGCCGCACTTCTACGCTCCCAGTCAATTTCTTCCTCCAGCTGCGACTGCCTGTGTAATTAAAAGAGTTATATGGATGGGAGATGGGAGGGGGGAGAGAAAAATAGGGGCAGTCAAGGGAAGAACAACAAATTGGAGACTTGGAAATGTGTTGCTTCCGCAGCTTGCTGTGTCGTCTGGTGCTCGGGGAGGTAACGAACACAAATTAAGGTAAAAATGGGGAGGAAAAAAGTGCACCAAGGTAGCATCACGAGTCTAATTTATACACACCAAGGGGAGGCAATTTGGAGTTCAGGCGGAAATGGAGTCCTTAATGTCTCCAGCTGTGCCCACAAATTGCCATGAGCACCTGAGGTGGAATGTCCGGTGACATGTGCAGCGCTACGCAGACACAAGTGCATGCACAGAGGTCAGAATCCAAGTCCTAGCCTTGAGGTTCCTCACCTTTGTGACCTTCTGCAAGGAACAAGAGCCAGCTCCTCTGCTGCTGGCGTGCAGCTCCTCGTGGCTTCAGTGTTATATTCAGGGATTAGTCCTGCGAAGTGCTGAGTCTTCTCACCATGATCCAGAACATGTTTTAAAATGTTTAAGCCAGTTCTCAACCTTTTCAGGCTCAAGGCACACCCTCTCTCCCCTCCATTAGACTTGGAATATCTTGGGTCAGGTTTCACTTTTTTTTTTTGACTATAAAAAATAATGGAACAGTTTACTATTGCAAAGAACTTGGAAAGGCCACAGCAGGTCAGCATGCTTTAGCATTATAGGTTCCCATTTGAAACCGCTGGGTTTATCTCATGAATCGTATTTGCATGCTTAACAGTGCTAACATTGTGTGGTGCCCCATGGCACCCTTGAAAGGATCTCCAGGCACATCAGGGTACCAGGGCACCCTGCTTGAGAATCACCGGTTTAAGCACATTTACCTTTAAGCCCGTGGAGGCCTTGGCTTCTGTTGCCCCATAGCAGTCAATTCCCGGCAGTGCAAGCGGATGCAAAACACTATTGAATCCAAACAGTACAATTTTGTTCCCATGTTTCACTAGTGAGAAAGCCTACACATGGTCCTGGGCACTGAGGATTCAAGGGTGGAGGAGAAAGCAGTTCTCCTTCTGAAAGCAGAACATCACACTTTCTCCATTCCTAGATTTACCCAAAACAAATCAGGAGCAAGCTATTCAAAAATGCCCAAAAGGATTTAGGTGCAGACATCCCTTTGATTTAAGGGCTTTTGAAAATGTTTCCCAATAACAATAATTGGTGCTTTCCTTACTTAAAGCATGACCTGGGGGTCATGTAATTAGGCGAGACTCTCAGCTTTCATTACAAATAAGGGAAGTTTCTTGCCCTCCAGGATGCAGAGAATAACTGAAACATTGACCTAAACATGCCCTAATGACTCTCCCCATCCAGTGCATCACTTTTATACAATTTCATTATTTCTAAACCAACCTTATGGTTTTTTCTGGGACCTGACTCATGAGTTTTGGATGTCTGGGGCTGGCAGAGCTCTCATTATACAATTAACTTGCAAATATAAAATCATTTTGTGCACCATCTCGGAGTGAAAGGAATGTGCATGTGCATTTGTGTGTGTGCGGGCGCATATATTTGTGTAGGGCTGCTACTGCATAAAGGGACAAGATTCTCCGAGGGTAGAAATTGTTACAGGTCTGCTGACTGCAAAGATCTGTGAGCACCATGTTATACATGGATCCAGAACCACGAATGGGTTATTCACATGATCTGTCTGTCTAATACTGCTCCCATTACATTGCCTGTCCTGACTTGACTTGCCTTTTGTTTTTGCTTGCTTCTTTTCCCTTAAATAAAATGAAAGCCATTCCAACTGAAAATTCACAGTTGATCCCTGGGCATAAAAAAAAGCCACACTGCAGACACAGGTAGCTGTAATACAGTTGGCATTTGCTGAAAGCTAGTGTTGGAGAAAGGAAAGATTAAGCGGTATTGGATTAAGCTGAAATGAGGGATTGGATAAAACTGCATTGACTTAGACAAGGCACTTTAGAAGGGGATTGGATACAATGATTTTCCACTGGTTTTGATGAGGGACATGCCCAAGCCATAACACTCCAAGTAAGATCTACTTTCAGTTTCCCAGAACATGATGGTGTTAGGCGGTAGAGTTTTTATTCAGTCTTAGGGGCTCAGTAGCAAAGTTCTGACCTGGATCTGAAATTTCCTCCAAAGCTTGTGTCACTCTGCGTATGGGAGAAGAGTATGTGTGGGGGGGATGCAGCGTACATGTCTCCGTGTTGACTTGCTTTCCATCTTTAGTTCAGGATAAATTTAAATAAAGGTACATCTCACTCTTGGGCAAAGAGCCGTCAAGAGGTCTGGGTGCTCAAGTGCTGTGTTGGAGGGTCTAAGGGATGATGCCTCTGAACAGGATTCTGTTTCACTCATCAGAGAGAAATCATGGAGCTCTGTCTCTTTATCATCCCCATTTGGCCAGAGGATATTGGATATTATGGCATGGCTTTCATAGGCCTGTGCTAAAGCAGGCACATGCGTGTCTGGCGGGTATGAGATGATGTGTCTATGGTAAAAGAGAGTTAGCTCAAAACATTGCCACGCATTTGTGACTTGAAAGGGTTGGGTGCAAGGAGGCAAGAAGCAAATGGCTATACAGCGTTGAATTGACAAGAATAGACCATTTCAATCCAAACCAAAGGTTAATGATATCCTGACAGTGCTGGAGGATTTGCGGCTTCTCCACCTCACAGATCTAGAGTGGGAAATTGCGCTTGACTGACACCACTGAAGGCCAGAGACAGCAGCGATTCTGCTGGGTTGGTGAATAAAATATACTAGGGACAGCGGCAGTATTTCAGGTGACAAATAAAAAGGTTACACACAGATGACAGATGTTTATTTGTATTGCTTTTTTTTAAATAGAAAAAAAAAGCAATTGTACTGGGTTGGCAGGGTAAATGGCAGGTGTTTTAAAGAGATCAGGCTAGGGAGAAACAGGCATACACCTTAATGGGTCAGAATTCAGATAAGCTTCAAAGAAGCAGCTGCAGAAGAAGGCCTGGATCTCATTTCTCTATGCTCAGGATCCACTCTGACGGTGGAAATGGGTCTTAACACAGATATAAGTTTCATCTACACAGGATGCTTTACCATGCAGCAGACTAATCTACTGCGCAGTAGGGTGTCACCATGTAACTGTGTGTAGTAGCTACTGCACAGTAAATTAGTCTCCTGTGCAGTTAGCTAGTACCTGTATTTACAGGTACTAGATTAACTGCACAGTAGTTATTGTACAGTAGCACTCGTGTAGACACTGACTGGGAGCAAATTTACTCTTAGTCAGCCACACCAGCAGGAGGCCTAGTCCTGATAGTGCTCAGCTCCTGGCTCTCCCCAGGAGGTGGGAGCCGAACAGTGCTGGGACTGGGGAGCTCTCTGCTTCCCTGCTAAGCTGGGGGCTCACGGGCAGTTGTCCTGCTTGTGGGGCAGCTGCCAGCAAGCCCCCCAGTTGGGTGAGGAATCCCTGCCCAGCTGGGAGCTGCCTGAGAGTTGTCTTGCCAATGGGGCAGCTGTCAGCAAGCCCCTGGGCACAGGGCTGGCTGGCAGCGGTGTGTCCAGATGTGCATTGGGTGGGAGAGCTCTTCTGGCTTGCAGTGGCAGCTGTCTCCCAGCCCCATGCACATAAGCCCCCCCCGATGTGCACAGGGCCAGCTTACAGCCACCACTGCACTGCTGCAGAGGGACGGAGCAGGGCAGGAGCTGCCCTGTACTGAGCTGCTCCCACTTGGGAGGAGATTTGCTCCCAACAGGGTGCACCTGTAGTTATGCTCCCGGGGAAGGCTTATTGCTCAGTAAGCATACAGTATATTAATAGCACATGTAGATGTGCCCAGTCACACTCACATTAAAGCTCCTCTTCCCTATCAGAGTAGCACAAACCAGCCTAACTGCAGCTGAGAACCAGTCCCTGGATGTCTTGTTCTCAGCTCCTTTGTTCCTACACTTGAAGCAGGCAGAGGTGGCTTCAAGTGACCTTCGTAGTCCCCTATTCAGGGATTGTGCAGTGCGCCTGTCATGTTCTACTGTAAATCAGAGCAGCTTTGCACCTTCTCTACTTTCATATTATACTTTTGGGTCCCTTTCTGGGCTTGAAAAGCATAGCCACTTGTTCTAGGCGTTGCAGAATCTGGGCATTGGAGTCAAGCCCATAGAAAATACACACGTGCCCCAAGTTTGGCCTGTTGAGTCTAACTGTGGGTCACGTGGTCTCGGGAAACTTAAGATTCAGGTTTGATGGGCCAGAAGAGAGTAGCAAAGCAAGGAGAAGATACTGTAGGAGGCTGTAAGAAGGGATAGGACAAAGTAGGCCGCCATCCTGGATTTGTTATAGCTGTTTCTCACCTTATGACACCACTTTAGACTTTTTTTTTACTCATAAGCAGATGCTGGAAGTCTAATTGGGTGCATGTATAATAGAGTTCATAGCTGAACTGCTGCCCACATCCTCAATTGGAAATGAAGCAACGTAACAATGAAGAAAACCCAGCAGGTCATTAATGCTGCATTCCCCCTGCCCCATGAGCATACCATGCTGCGAGCTCCCTCTGCTGGCTCCAAATCAGTTGTTCGAAGGCATCCTTTCCACCCTTCCCCAGGTTATAGTCATGCTGCATATAGACCCCATTAACAACTTAATGGAAACCCCCTGGACTGGGCATGGCTTCAGGATCAGCCCATTGCTGCGCAAAGTAGACCTGGTTGAACTGCTTGTAGCAAAGAATTTTTCCAGTTAGAAAATTTGGCTTTGTCAAAATCAACATTTTCTGGGTGAAAATGGAATTTGGATGAATTTCCGCGCAGATTTTGAGAGCAGCTGGTCTGACCTCCTGGATGACACAGGCCACAGCATTTCATCCAGAGGAGAAAGGCTCCCACAGGCTGGAGTTACAGCTGCTGTGGGGAGCAATGCAACACCTGGGCCGCACGGCTTCTTTGGCTCGATCATCATGCGATGGTTTCAGCACAAGGATTTTTTTTGATCAGGAGAGTTGATGTTTCATTGTTTTATTTTGATAAAAAAGATGTGGTGGTTTTTCCTTTAGACTTTTTCATTTGAAACTCTTCTGAATTTTTTCTGGCACGGATTTTTCCATTTGACCATATTTTTATTCTGATTACAAACAGAGAGGAAGGAGGGATCTGGACATTTCTCACCAGTAGAAAAATGTTAAGAGCTCTGTCACTAACTCTGGGCTTATCCCTTTGCAGGTATCTCTTTCATGGTTTTCCCTGCTTGTGTTGCTTTCTGTCTGCGTGCTGTAGACTCTCAGATCAAGAAGTGGTAATACCAGCTGGAAGCTGGCAAATGTCATCTTTCCTAAGTTGCTTTTCTGCAGAGACAAACAGAAGGTAGCTGTTGCCTTCCTATAATTTTAGGTAGATGATTCAGCTGGGCCTCATCCCATGCAAAGTGGTGCAGAAAACCAAATCATAATCAGATCTGTTTCCATCACTTTCCTGGATTTTAATGCTGGAGGGGACTGCCGTGAGCACTTACTCTGACCTGCTGCAGATCAAGGCTAGGGAAGCTCAGCCAGATATTTCTGCATTGAGCCCAGCACCCTTTGACTGAACTGCTTTTAGAAAAATGTCCAGCCTTATAAATAGTCTCCAAGTGAAGGACCCTTTAGTTTACTGCATTCTGTGGTAATCTGTTCCAATAGCTAATTACCTGATAAAGATGTGTGTTTTATTCCCAAATTTAGTTTGGCTGCCTTCAGTTTCCAGGCAATAGATCTTATTTCATAATGGTATTTTTTCCCCCATTTTTGAATTTGGCACCGAGAGAGTCATTTGCAGGGTTAGACTACAACAAAGACCTGGGATTCTCATACTGCTGCCGTCATCCAGGGATTGAAATCCCTGCAATCCTGTGGGAAAGGAAACAACCCAGAAGTCATATTTTGGTCCCAGAAAATATTTGAAGTCCTTCTCATCTGCCCTAGATAGAAAGGTCAGTACAAACATGAAGGTACTGTGGAACAGTATTCAGAGTCCTCATCCTGACGGTGTGTCACTGCCAACAATGCAAAGAAGTACTATGAGTCTCCCATCCTCTGCGTCATGTAACTCCATTGACTTCAATTCAGGTGCTCCAGATTTACTGTGGAGTAAGGGGGAAGAATATCAGCCTTGCTGTCTTTGTTTCAAGAAAGAAATGCCAGTGTTTGCAAAATGGGCAAAAGAAGGCAGGCTGTTTCTAAGACACTCCTAGGAGAAGGGAGAATGGATTGAGAGTAGCGATCAGGATTTTGTATAGGAGCAATCAGAAATGCTTTGGATCTTGTGCCAGGCAGGTGTCTGGAGTGTTCAAGGTACCCTCTGTGCACACTCAATCTGTCAAGACAATCTGTGTTAAGGAAGGAGTTTCCGGTGCTCCCTTTATGATGCCAGTGTTACAAGAACAGCTTACACAATTATGGCAGTCAGAAGATGGTGGGGTCTTTGCACCAACAACAGTGTCTCCTCTGTACCCTATCAGGGTGGCTTTGGGATATCCAAAGGGCTAATCCAAAGAGCTGCAGAGAAGAAGCCATTTGCAATGCTCTCTGCACCAAATGTTATTGGCCCTACAGAATCTAGAGCTATGCTACATATTTTTCAAGTGCCATCTGCTGCAACCTCCTCCATTAACTGCTTCTTTACAGTGTGATGATTTGAGGAATCTGTCTATGTAGGTAATGGAGTCTGGCTTATTTTGTGAAATTGCTGTAACCTGATTGCAGTAGATGTTCAATCAGCCATATGTCATCAGGGCTATGTCTTAGATCTCCCAGACCAAACATGATGGAGAGCTGTTACACCTTGATGACTTTTTTTCAAATGGGACTAAGATGTATCTTGGAATAATGGAATGGCTCCATCCAAGCTGAACCCAAATTTCCTCTCTGGTTGGCTATGCAGTTTGGAAAGGTCCCCAAACAGGGAAACTAAGTAACCAAGTAGTCCTGTTTTTAAAAACTCAGAGGGATTCACATAGACCAAGGAAGCTTGGAAAGGTGCATAGAGCCAATCATTTGTAGTGGATTAATCTCTTAACTTTGGGACCAGCTAAGGAAGATGGAAGCTGGCTGCAGAAGAGAGAGAGCAATGCCATGATCTGGAGGAGAAGCCATATATAGGAAGAAAAATCCTGGGTGTTTTGGAGGATTCCAACTTAGGACCAGAAATATAGTTAAGAATGAGGAGGAAACTGAAGTGGGGTGTGTGGCGGGCCAGTAGTGGGTGCTCCCGTGCTGAGGACTCCCGCCTCACTGTGCCCGACCAAAAGCCAAGCCTCGAGTACCTCCCTTAGGGCGCCCATGTCCGGCTGACCCCCTTCTTGGAGCACACCTGCAAGCCAGGGGTAACTGCTGCCACCACCCAGGATCTGGTCTTTGTGCGGGTCCTGTACCTCCCAGGGTACTCAGGCCTTGTAGACCTTGGGGGTGCTTGACCCACTGTGAAACCCTTTAACCTGAAGCACAGAAAGTAGCCTCCTTTAGTCAGCCGAGCAAAGGGAGCATAAAGGCGTGCCCAGTCCCTCACAAGCATGTACCTCAAAGCTTGCTATAGTGCATAGCTTTATTGGGTAGAGAGGGTAGGCTTGGGTAGGGGTACGAGTCAGAGAAGTATCAAAAGAATAACCCTGAACAAACAGAACCAGCCTGATAGCTGTTTAATACTCTTCTAAATGACTGTAAACTACCTTTCTAGTTAAGTTTATGGTCATTTACTCACTTCAGCATCCCGGGAGAGAGAGAGCGTTGCAGAGGTTCAGGTTGCTGTGTAAGTGGCCCAACGTCTCTCCTCCTCTTCCTGGAGAGCCTCTCTCTTAAATAGCCCTCCTGACCTCACCTTCTAGACCCTATCAGGGGCAGGTGTTCTTTGATGCTGACCAACCAATTTGAAAAGCATTACACCTTGGTCTGGACTCTAGCCTCTGTTCCCATATCATGAGGTCAGAGCTCAAAACAATGGAGGCTAGGTCTACACCCTCTTACCTGATCCAGATCACGGATGCTGTAACCCCGGGCAGCCAGATTGACAGACAGGTGAGGAGACCAAGACAAAGAAAAGGAGAACCCCCCCCCCCCCCCCCGCCAAAAAGCAGGAGTCTGGAAAAGGATTCTTCCACAGGGTGATGTGTATAAATATATTATTTTTTCATATGGATCCATATCTATCTTGTGCTAATTAAAGTAAAGAGCTTTTGGATTTTGGAGCCCTATGCAAAGTCTTCGTGCCTATTGGCTTCTGTTATCACATGTCCCTGAAAAGGACACCTCTTAACCAGAGCACCTGTAAAACTGTGTTGTGGGAAGTGCCCTTAAACTACCGAGATATCTATGCAGGGTGCAAGCTAGTCAGGAGAACCTGTAGCAGCTGGATTATGTGGCTGAATTTCCATGAAGAGTAGTCTGCACTCAGGAAGCGTGCCAGACAAGCCAAGGAAAGACCTGGGGCCTTGACCTTGGTCCTACATTAGAACCCGCTACCTCGAAGCGTTTCCAATCTCAGACACCAAGCAAATGCAAACAGATGGAGAAGGGAACGGTAAGACCGCACCAGTCAGCCTGAGAGGCAGTGGTCTCAGCACAGGCTGCTGAACCGTTGTCAAGATTTTTGTTGTCACCCCAGATTAACTACGTAACCCCCTCTCTCGTTTCACTCACCGGCACTGGATTAGCGTGGACACCTTGCGATGCCAGAGGAATACTGATAAAAGAGCGAGGGAGTTGGGAATTTCCACGGGAAGATGGGCCAGCTGCTTTGAGACTTGATGTCCACTTGGTGTTGCCAAATGGGCCGTGGCCTTGCACGTTTCCTTCCTGCCTTGTTTGCTCTGGAATCACATTTCATAGACAAATATGTCATCAGGCTTTGTGTAGAAGAGAAAAAAGGAATTGGGACGGAGAAGACTCACTTCCTCTATTTCTCAGGGATGCCTGTCCTCTCTGATAGATGCTGACTGCTAGTCTGTTGAATTAGGGAATTTTGCAAGTCCCAAAGCTGTTCAGATATACGGGGGAAGTTACTTTTATGTCCATTTTACAACTGAGGAAACTGAGGCACAAGACAATGAAATGATTTGTACAAGGAGGTGTCACAGTAAGTTAATAGCAGAAGTCCTGATCTCACTTGACCCCGCTTCTTCTTTAGTCATGAATTTGCCACCAGTGAATCCAGAACAACATCATCTCATCAGTGGCTAGAATTATTTCTAGGCACGTAGCATTGAGTGTCGAAATGGAAGAAATCTGACTGGCTAAGAAGAATTTCACTGCATGGATCAGCAAAATCAATACATCATGACTGCCTGTTGGTAACCTGTCAGCCTCATTGCTTATGATAAATATTTAAAATATATATAATAAAATCTCATAATAGCAAGAAGGCATTCCTCAGTGTGAGCATAATTACAGGGCATTAATTTGCACTTGAAATGCATGAAATGAATTGCTTAGTGCCTCATGGGGTGTGAATAAATATATAATCTTTCACTCTTTGTCTTGATTTGCTATATATAGATATAGATATAGATCTATATCTGTCTCTCTATCTCTCTATCTGTGATGATACTAGAACTGGGGCAAGGAACCAGATTGGTAACCCAGAACTTGGGCTGTTTCCATTCATTCCCTGAAGGAACACAACAATTGTGCAAATTTCTCTGCTCGTAGTGTGCCAGTAACCCTAAAGAGACCACTCATAGCTGAGATCACTCTCTATACATCATTCAGCTCTTGGCTTCTTTCCTGGAACAGTGATCTTAGGATGTGGACTTCCATCCACCAGTTCATTTCACGTGCAGTTGACCTTGGAACTAACCCGGCAAAGGAGAGCTGGTCAGAATTTTTCACTTGAACTTTTTTTCCTTGAGAAAAATGCTTTTCTGAAAGGCACAGTCTCCCTGGGTTTTTATTATTGCTAGTTATTATTTGTGCAGTTGTAGCACGTAGGAGCTGCAGTCATAGCCCAGGGCCCCCACTGTGTTGGATACCGTACATCCACAATAAGAAAAGACAGACTCTGCCCCAAAGGGCCTGCAGTGTAAGTATAAGATGAGGCCAGGGTGGATACAGACAGGAAGGGGAACACATGGACACAACGAGACAGATTTGATCGGCGAAACAGGCAGTTGACTCACGCAGCATCTGCCTAACCTTTGTCGTGTAATACCCATGCTGGAGAAGGTGTTTTTGACCATTCCCCTCCTGCCCCCCCCCGCCCCCAATTTCTTTCAAAATCCAGAAACAAAACAAAATGCCACTGGAAAAAGAGGTCGGGGATGGGATTGGGAGGTGAGAGTTTGGATTGATGGATGGGTGGGGCTGGCATAATTGGTCCTGGAGCTTTTAACCTCCAGAGGGTTGGTTCATCTTCAGATAAACAGACCGTCCTGCCATCACTCCAGCACAAGAACAAATGGAGGAGGAAAGCTACTTGCCCATGTTTTATGTCCCTCAGAAAAAATGTCAAAGAAAATGAAGATGGTTTTGGTTTGGGGAGGATTTTTCTTGAAAAATATTCAGGAATTCAGTGAAAAATCCCATCTCAGAATCAGAGAATACTTTCTGTGACTCTGTGATTGGAGGAATGAATGACTTCCTGAAAAATGTTCAAGGAAAATTCCAAGGGCTACCGACTGCTTTTAAAACGATTGCTTTACATTAGCAGGGTTCAAGTAATGCCTGTTTTGTGGCTGGAACCAGGTGATGAGGTCAGACAAGTTATTTAAGGGTCAGGTGACCTGGTCTGGGAGAGCTTCCTCCAGCAGGCATTTTTGGGGAGCACACACAGAAGCAGGGGCCTCCAGAATTCCCTGGATGTGTACGTAAGTAGCTTAGCTTTAATTTAGCCAGTAAATTAGGGTTATATAACTTTATCCGCATGTTAAATGGGCCAGCAAGCCCAGTCTGTTTTGCTCAAGGTGTTTTCTTTTAACTTTCCTCCATCCTGTACCCCTTCCGTTGTCTCTTCCTCTCTAATCAGTAAATACTATCTGGTACAGCATGCCTAGCTGTGGATTCTTGAGGGAAGAGGGACAGGACCAGCCTTTTAGCTCCCTTTGCTTGGCTAGCTAAAGTGGGCTTTTTACTTTCCTCTGGTACAGGCGGCTACTTTTGAATGCTTCAGGCTAAAAGAAGCACCCCAAAATACCATGGTGGGCTAAGCACCCCCAAGGTCTGCAGGGTCTGAGTACCCTGTGCTGCCCAGAGCCCTAACAGAAACTAGAGCCCGGGTGGTGGCACCGATTACCCCAGGTTTGCAGGTGTGCTCCAGGAAGAGGGTCAGCCAGACATAGGCACCCCAGGGGAGCATGGTTTTGGTTGGGCACGGTCAGGCAGGCGACTCAGCGTAGTAGCGTCCCCTACTTTTCCACCACACCACCCATTCATCGATCCAAACTCTTACCTCCCCATCTTCATTTTTGTACTTAAATAACTTTGTGTATGCTTTCGGAGGACTTCTTGAAGCCAAAGACTCTTGTGGGATGGATTCTTCTCAGGTGAGATCTTGGGGTCTAACTCCTCCCTGCCTCTTGGCTATATCAGCAGAAAGGGTCTGCAAACATTGGTGGGTCTGGTCCCAAGAGAATTGCTCCTGTATATACAGAGCAGTGTCGCATCCAGCAGGAGTATGGTGAAGGCTTGTCAGGAAGGTGAGACCAGAATACTGCTGCACTCCAACAATTGTGATCTTTCGCAGTACCCCATTAGGGACCATTGGAGACTGGAGGTAGGGGAGAGCAGCCTTGGGCTGCTGCAAGCCAAGGCAACCCTGAGCCAGACATAGCAGGGGGCACAAATGTGATGTAAAGCCACCTTTGCCATGACCCTATGGGACCCTGCATCAAACTTGGATCTAGCGCATGGATGAACTGGGCCCCTGATGCTTACACTGTGTTCATGTCTCAGACGGCAGACTGAACTAAACACAGCTTTTCTGCTCAGGTATCCAACCCTGTGATCAGTTTGCAGACAGGGCCAGGGGTTGAGTTTAAATCACATCTTCAGAAAGAGCAAATCTGCTGGTACTTGCTGTCACACAAGACACCACAACACTATTTATTGTTGCTTTACACCTATAAGCCCTTTCTAGTCACCCTAACCCTTTCCATGCCTTTCCCCAGGGCAGGTGACCAGTGTTATTCCTTGGCCTCAATTAAAGGTGAGCATGAAATGCCTTGCAGCCTTTAGCTTCCTTGCAACCACCCTCTGTTGGGACCAGAGCAAAATGCCTACCCTTTGAGAGGACTGTAACAAAGGCTGGGTAAGGACTTAGAAATCTACAGTCCACTGTCACCCAGAATAACTAATGTCAAAACATTTGCTAGGAAGTGGGGCAGGGGCAAGAGTTTTCCATTATTCTTATTGCACTGGGCAAGGCAGACGGAGTGACGTTTCACGCACATATTAGCAAGGCAGCAAGAGCAGACTGATTTCTTTTACACCTAAAAGATATCAGTCCTCCTGTCTTCCTTTTTGCTCCTTTGACTGGTAAAAGCCAAGGACAGTCATTACATCTCCAATAATGATGATCATATTAATTTCATCTCCTAGATCTCAAAGCACTCTGCAAAGAGGGGTAAGTATGTTCCATTATCCCTATTTCCCAGGCAGGAAAGCCAAAGCATAGAGAAGCAAGAGAGACCTTGTTGTCTGAAAACATTATACTTGTTATTATAGATGACTCCTCGGAGGATGAGAAATGAAAAAGATGAGAGGAAAAATAATGTGTGTGGGGGTTTTTTTGTTTTATATTTTCCCCTGTCTGTGCCCGCTGTGTACATCTCCCCATCCCTGATAGGGAACACTGTGTATTGCAAAGACCCAACAAGAGGGACACAAAAGCATTATTTATGCAGGGAAGCTTTTAAAACTTAATGTGGAATTCTTCCTTTAAGGTGGGTCTAATCTTGGAAGTTATGCCAGTAAAAATCCCACGTTGAGCAGGAGTGTCATTTATTTGTTTAGTTTCATCTGAACAGTTACACTGGTAAAGATCCAAGTGCAGATGCAATTATAACAGTATAAAAGTGACTTGACTTGTATATATTTTCCCTTTTCAGGGTGGGAATAGCTATAGCTATAGAAGGCACCTTCATAGGGAGATATCTGGAGCCAGTTTTGGGGGTTATGTGGTTTTAACTATATCTATCCATAGAGTTAACAGGGACAATTTTTGTGCACAGAGAAAGCCCCAGCATCTCAGCCTTACCTGTCCCCTTACTGTGGTTTTATAGTTCTGTATTTCGGATGTAATAAGCTTTGGACAGTCAGCCTGGCAACATGTGTGTGGAGCACTGCAAGCAACAGTGGGATGAACCTGAAGATGCCCCTCGATATGCTGGATGCTGGGGACAGATTTTGGTGGAAAGCTGGTTTCCTCTTTTCCCCATGAATATGAATTTTCATTTCTACCTGGGAGAACTTTTACAGTCTTTGCTGTCTCCTATGCCTGGAGAAGGGTGCCTGTGCCTGAAAGCTTGCAAATAAAGGCTTTTTTTTTTTTGCAGATATCTAGTCTAATAAAAGATATCACCTCTGCCACAAGTTCTGATTCCTTTTCCCCAGAAAGTCGCTCAGGTTCTTCTGCCATTTGTGGGGTTTTTTCCCACGGAAGCGAAAGCGCAAAGGTTTAACCAGGAAAATATGGGCGAGGTTGTACCTTTGGGCTCCAGTTCTCAAAAGAGTATTTACTCTATGGGAGCTGGGCACTGCCTGCACTGCAGTCACTGGGACTGAGGAAGAGTATGGCTAGCTCGGGTATCCATGGCAGTGATGCCTCCACGCAGGCACATCCCAGCTCCTTCAGCAGGTTTTGCAGCCCACCCTGTGCTGCCACAGCTTGCCTCCCCTAGTAACCATGCTAGCAAATGTAAAAGTAAAAGGGACCACAATGTAGAGGTACTGGTGGCCCTGTTGGAAAGCCATCGGGGGGGCAGTGCAGTTCTCTGTCCTTGCTTGCATATTACTATCTATTTTCATCTTCTTTGGGTTTTTTTTCCCCTCCCAGTATTCCTCTGAGGAAGGAAGCGGATTAAAAATGATCACCCGAGGGAGGAGGTAGAGCCCAGGCATCTGCCCGCTTTCAGCCCCTCTCCGTCCACTTGCTGTGGAAGTAGGTGGTAGGGGGACATGGGCAGTGCACCGCGCCTTCCCTGGGCAACAAGTCGGAAAGGCTGTGCAGATTGCTCCTTTCCGCCCCCGCCGAGCAGGCTGCCATCTGGCACTGTAATTGCAGAACCACAGCAGTTGACAAAAGGAGCCTGGCTGCCCTCGAGCCTGTTCATTGCACGCACGTAAGGGCCATCGGGCCTCTGGGTCTCTTCTCCACTCTCCCTTGCCCTTCCTCCTGTTGCCTCCTGGCTCTCTGCTCCTGGAAGCACAACGAGGGGGCTTCTGAGCATGTCTGGCGTGGGGGCTTCCAGTACCGATTGGGGTCAGGACAGTAGAGCATATTCTCCCTCCTCGTTTCCTTACTAGCTCAGCCTTCTCTCCGATGCCTGATCGCAGCACATGCTCAGCCACATTTACTGCTCCCGGGTATAAACAGCGTGTGAAAAATGGAGTCCGCGCAGGCTTTAATGAGCCCGGTTGCTTCAGGCGGGCCCGTTACTGCCGAACCAAAGCCCCTCTGAGCATTGTCAGCAGCAAACAGCTAGGAGTGACCTTCCCGCGGGAGGTAAACGACAGGCCACAAGGAGCTGCCATTTTAATAACAGCTCCGTCATCGAATAGCTTCTCTGGTTAACATTGCACATTTAGCTTCAAGGGAGGAAAAATCACTTATCATTAAAACTATATATATTAAGAAAAGCTGAGCGCAGATTTACAGGGAAAACCAAATTGCAGGGATGAGCAAATGTCTCCTGCATCAGCCATGCTTTATCTTCCCTGGGAACAAAAGATCACTTAATTCCTTTAAAAAAAGGCAGCAAATGCAACTGGAGTAATTGTGTGATTTAGTGTCATGCTGATTCCATCTTGCAAGGGAAATAAAAGGCAGGGGAGTTGAGGGGGTTGGTCTGAAAGCAAAGGTGAAAAAGAAACATTTATTAAATGAAGAAATCATATCCCACTCTGGCACATAAGAGCATGGAGGCTCAGTTCTTCAACACGTCCTAGGACGGGGGTGAGACCCTCCTAAGGAAAAGTCAGGGGTGGCACTTGGGTTGCCCCAGCTGTATTGCTGTACTGTCAACCTTCAGCATTTGAATGTTGTGTGGGTAGCTTGAAAATATTATTATTATTTTTTAAATTGCAGATATTTGCCTTTGCCTCCTAGAACCTGAGCTTTTATAGTGGTCTTGGCTCATGTTTTCCAACTTGCTTGTAGAGCAGCTTAGAAAGCTGATGAGCTCTTGTGAATGCAAGTGAGGATTCTCACCAAATCCCGTGGTTCTGGCAACTGATGGGGCTTTAAGACAAACCCCAAATATTATGAGACTCACAATAAAATGACGATCGCTGAAGGGAAGCAGAGGGAGGAGGAGGTTGAGTTGATCCCTGCCAGATGGAAGTAGGGAGTTTCCTGTCTGGGAAAAAAGGACAGAGAGCTAGTACCTAAAGCCACTACTAGCATCTGATGAAGCTGTGAAAGCTTATGCAACTCTAATTTAGTTAGTGTATCAGGTGCATCTCTACCCTGCTTTCAGCCTAACGCAGCAAACTGCCTTTCTCTCCTAACCTAAGGGATTCACTGGGTGTCCAAATCCCTTAGGCATCTTTTGAAATTCAGCTTTTTATTATTTTAATTTTTAAAAGGTGCAAGACATAGCATCTCTCTTGGTGGGAGACTTTTGTCACCCATGAATGCTTCATCTGTTTACACCAGCGGAGGATCTGGCCTGACAAATGGCAGGCTAAGAGATATAGCACTGTTGATACCTGCAGGTGATTTCTCCTTGTTCGGCTCTCCAGGGTGCATGAATGAGAGCATCCAGCCTCTTTATGTGGCAGCACCCTCACACGGGCCAGCAAGGCATCACAAGAGTCCGGGGGGAAAAATGCCTCTATTTGCAAGTCCCAGTGGTGGGGCATGGCTGAAGATGCTATAGGGATCCTCAGCTGTACAGCAGCCAAAAGCCATGGCCATGAATTAAAGCAACCAGGCGCCAAACGGTCTGAAGTCTGGATGCTGCAGAGCTACCTGTGACCTGTGCACTTAGTTTGTGCTTTCTTGAGGTGCAGCAGAGAGTTAGGCCTGCTGTCACAAACTCTTAGCTCCTAAGGACTTCTGGTTGCACCGCAGTACAACCTTCACAGTCCTCTGCGTATTGCCAGAACTGGTCATGCAGCAACGCATACACAGCCTGGGATCTTTGCTGAATGCATCTATATCAATCAATAAATACAGGGAGCATGTAGAGCATCAAATCAGCGTGCAGATTGTGCATCAAATTAGTGTGCAGAAGCTGCCTAGCTATAAAAACAAGGACCTCTGGAGGTCAGGGAAACCTGGAGCTCATTCCCCAATTCTGCCTTCAACCTCCTGTGTACTGTGCAGATCCCAGGACTGTTTTGTGCCTCAGTTTCCCAGGTGAGCTGATTGTGTCCAGTCAGTTGAAGGTGTTTGAGATCCCTGGGTTAAAGGTGCCATATCAGAGCCCCATTCTTCAAGAAACTGGGTGCATGTACACGTTCATTAATGCGCTGTAGTTATTGTGCATTATGTCTGTACTTGGATAACCAAGCACTAAATCAGTATGCAGTAACTTGCACTACTGTGTAATAGTGCTGGTGCATGGGTTTATAGTGACACTTACTGCACAGTAGTGTATTAGCATGGTTTTAGCCTGGCATGCTACTATTCAGTGATATTAGGTTACTGCGCAGTTAGTGTCTTGTGTAGACGTGCCCACTGAGTACTGTGGCCCATTTCAGCAAACCGCTTAAGTACTTCAAGCAGCAGAGTAATCTTATGGAAGTTAATAGGTCTGTTCAAGCACTTAAAGCTAAGCATTGTGGTAAGTACTTCACTGCACTAAACCACAGCTCTCAGCATCTTCCAGAATTGAGCTCTGACCAGGCAGTAAAACATACAGATGGCCACATTAGCATTGCCAGCAGGTCCCTTCAAGATTAGCTCTCAAATCCAGTCCACGGCTGCTTATGTCATCATCTGAAGAGAAAAGTCACCATACAATAGCATCATGTCATTGCGGTGCTGTGTACATAGTGATGATTTGACAGCATGCAGTGATGCTGTGTCTCAGCACTGCCCTGGTGTTTCCACGGCCTGTGGGTTTTTCAGGGTGCGGGCTGGAGTTAGAAGCCTTTTTCGGCTATTTCTGGAGACTGCAAATCTGGTGGCAATACTGCTTCGGTTATCGAGGGGGGTTCCAGTGTTATTGTTGGGTTGCCTGGATGGCTTTTAGCATTTCAACTCAGGAAGAACATGACAACTATCAGACTTGATAAATTTAGCTAAATAAGAGAATACAGATGATCTGGTTAGAGTGCAGACGGTATCTAGATTATACATGTTATACAGAGCTTTAGGTGTATGAGGGAGATCAGATTAGTGCAGCGAGGGTAGGGCACAGATCAGCATGTTGGGTAGATGCAGCTCAGATGAGAGCAGTGAGTAGGTAGCGTAGAGAGCATGTCCCTGAGGGGCTCATTTGGCCATTAGTGCTTCAAGGCTTTCAGCACATTGGCGATGTATTCTGGATTTTATTTTCTATTATTCTGAAATTTATCTAGTCATTTGAGTATGGCTGGCCAGGTCTACACAAGATGTTGACTGCGGAGGAGCCCGTGACTACTGTGCAGTTGTATCGCGTGGCAGAAAGCGTGATGCGTTGCTGCCGCGCAGTCAGCATCATGAAAAAGCCTTTCCGTGGTGCGACTGCGCAGTAACTCCAGTTACTGCACAGTGATTTAGTACTTGTTCGTCCAAGTACTAAATGACTGCACAGTAATGACGGTGCAGTCAGTGTCTTGTGTAGATGCGGCCAGGACGAACCTAAGCTGGATCAGGATGTTTTAACAAAATGTTTTTTACCAGCAGTAGTTCCTGAAAAACTCCTCTCTGTTTCCATTGCTTTCTTCCTCACTGCTATCTCAGTCGGCTCTAATCCCCTATCTACCCATTTCCCTGAAACACTATGTCAGGCGTAAATAAAAAACCAAAGTGGGCTCAGAAGCAGCACCAGTGGCCTCACACTTGACCTTGATATAACAGTTGTAAGTTGTACTTTATGCATCCTTCAGCACTTGCCTGTAGTAGATTAGTGAGAATTGTGCCTCCGTGAGGACTGCTGGATTCAGCTCTGATAAATAATATTTTTCCTGTATCATTGGGCATTCCTGAGGATTGTATGGAAAGGAATGAATCCATAGACCCAGGGCAAGGAAGGAGCAAAAGTCCAAGGGCAAATACCTGAGGAGTTGCTTATATGAGCCTGTGGCAAAGTGGTACGGTAAAGGAGCTACTCCTGATAAGGGTATAATCCTCTTAGAAGCTGAGGCTCAGATCCTTAGAGGCATTTAGGCACCTAAGGGTTTGTCTACACAGGGAGATTTGTGATCATCAATAAATCAGAGTGTTAACTGAGAGTGCAGTGGCAGGTCCGCATCCACCCCTCGTCATGAGCCTTCGGGTCAGGCTCCAACCCCGCTCGACGTGCTGCAGTCATAAGCACACACGTAAATGTGGCGTCCAGGAATAATAAACTCCAGCACGATACCTGCCAGCGTTTATTGCTGCGTATTAACGTGCACGTGCAGATGTGTCCGGTGTGCACCAAGAGCGTCCACATTGCAGGGAGCAGCCAGAGTTGTAAATTTGCATCAGAACTGCACGTGCCTGCACTTTCCTTTGAAGACAGACCCTAACTTAATTTCAGTGGGCGTCAGGTCAGGGCCCTGGCTGCAATGGGGGTGTTGTAGTGTTCAACACTTTGCGGTGTTAGGCCCAGCTTATCTCTGCGTTCTGGCTCCATTGAAATCAATGGGAGTTTTGGCTTTGATCTCAGTGGAGCGGGGTTGGGACCGCAGCGTTAACGGCAATGAGCAATCACATTGATTCTACCGGCACTATTCAGAGCAATGAGCACTAGCTCCAGTGCTAAATGATTTATTTTTGTACTGCCTGATAGATTCCTTTATTTCAGTAGTTTTACAGCCTATAAGTCATTGCCACGGTGACTTGCAATAATGAAGGCACTCACTCCCACAACAACTGCGTGAGGCAAGGAGGTAGCATAAACCTTACCTTCCAGATGGGGAAACTCAGGCCTGGACAAAACAAGTGGCTTGTTGAAGGCCACACCAGAAGCCTACAGCAAAGCCAGGGGTTGATCAGGTCTCCTGAATTCCAGTGCCCGAACCATCGTGCTTTTCCCAGATCTGCTTGTGGGACTGGACTTCAAATTCAGAGCATCGGCCACAGCCAAGGAGTTTTATCATCAGCTTGAACCATCGTGCTTTTCCTAGATCTGCGTGTGGGATTGGACTTCAAATTCAAAGCTCCAGGCAATGCACTGTATCATCAGCTTCAAAGGAAGCATGGGCCAGTCTGCAGTTTGTTGGGGAGAGGTCCATCACCCCTCCGCGCCCCTGCTTTTGCAGATGTCATGGACCTGTGAGATCCCAGGGCAGGGAGGGGCTGTGCTTACTGAAGATACTATTCTATTAGTAATGAGAAAAACCATCACCATGACATCAAAATTAGCCCTGTTCATGTTATAGTAGCTTCCTTTCCCCAGCTACCCCCATGCTCTGCTGCCTCCTCTTAGTCTTATGGGGTTGATCGCTTGACTCTACAAATTCACCCCAGGCAGAGGTTGAGCATCTGAAGAAGTTGTGCGAATGTGACCCTCAGCCCTCGCTGGGAAAGGATCTTAGCAGAGACCGAGGAGGAGGAAGGGGAGGAAAGCATGGTATGTGTGCACATGGGTTGGGTTGCTTTCTAAAACAATCAGCTTGGCAGATAAAAATACACACACATACACAAGCCCATAAAGAATATACTCTGCTGTTTTTAGGGGCTGGGGGAAAAAAAAAGGAAGCAGAGGAAGAAGAATTCAATATTTCTATTTGTTCTTATCCAAATAAATTGAGATGTATTTGTGGAAGTGTCAGAGAAGCCCGCAGGAATGAAACTATAAAATAACACAGCTGCTTCACGAGTCTATGACAGACAGCATAGATTAATGTACCAGCGTTTTTATGGTCTGTTAACAACTGATATGGGTTTTAAATATATTATCTCCCATTGTATTGTCTGTCATTTTAAAAACTGCTCATGTCTATTGTGTTTGCTTTTAAGAGGTGCTTATGGAACAATCAGCCAGTCAGCTTCCCGATCTCTCTCTCTCTCTTTTTTTTCCTTTCCGCAGATATATCATCGTATTATTTTTTTTTTCAAAATAGGTTTTCCCCAGCACTTTCATGGGCAATTTACTCCAAAACCTATTGAAACCCCTTATGTTCCTTAATTCTGGGAGCTTTAAAAAGCTTTTCTACCACCACACTTGGTTATCTTTGAATTGTGAGCAGGAGGGAGGAAGAGGGAGGTCAGGATGAAGAGCCTGAGGTCCCCCCAAGGGGTGGGGAAGCACGCTGGAGGGCTAAGGGGGCAGGTGAGGGTGGAGAAGGCTGCAGAGGTGGTGAGTAAAGCAAAGGGAGATGAGCTGTTTTGTTCTTCTGTTTTCTGACACAACTGCAGGTCAGATCCTAAGGACCCTCTGCTTGCACTGGCTCAGGTGTGGAGGGTGCTCTGTATCTTGCAGGATTGCACTATAAGAAAAGGGAGGAGGGGAAGATGAATAGCTCTAGAGGGGAAGATGAATCGCTCTTAGAACTGCTTTCTCTGCCCTCCCCTTTTCTACCCTTAAGAAAGGCCAGCTGGCAATAGCCCAGTCCTCCTGTCTGGGAGGCACAGAGCACGGATGCTAGCAACTCTAGTGGGTTGTGTGGCTCTCCTGAGAGGATGCCTGGGACTTGAAAGGTAGCAAGCATTTTATTAGGAGCCTTTGAGCATTGTCTAGTGGCTACAACAGCAACTAGAGAGCTAGGACTCCTGGGTTCTGGTTCAGATCCTAGGGAGGAGGGTGGTTTTGCAGCTACAGTAAGAGCAGGGGGGATACCTGGGTTGTATTCTTGCTTACAGGAAGACACAGTTCGAACAGGTGCCTGGAGCTATTTGCATGATGTCGCATGATGTCGCATGATGCATGATGTCGCATGATGGCTATATGCATGATGTTGCATGATGTCGCATGATGCATGATGGCTATATTTGAGTGTTTAGTAAATGCTGCCACCAAACCAGACCTTCATATGCATCTGTATGGGTCCAGCATAACTTCATTGGCACAAGTGTCCTTACGTGTAATTGCACCGGTGTCCAGAGAGTGGGATCTTAGCCAGTTGTTTCACAAATTGGAAAGGGCAGGAAGTCTGGTGATAGGAGCTGCAATTGCTTGTGAGCCCAGGCAGGTGTCACAATGCTGCTGGAAAGCGTCGTGGGATATGGGGGCAGGAAGAAGCCTGCAATTCAGCAAAGGGGGAGAGGCTGGGCCCAAAGTCTAGGCCTTACTGCAGCCCCCCTGGATCCTTCCCTTTGAGGACCCAATCTAGACTCCACCAAAGACCATGGGAGTCTTGCTACTCAATGGCTGCCTCAGTGGGAAGTGGAATTTGGCTGCCTTGCTGCTAGCTAGAGAGGTCTGGGCTGGAGAGTAGGAGTGGATGTGTGTGTTGGGATATAAGGAGTAGATGTACAGGCACTAAAGTATATGATGCATGGGTAGGAAGAGAGAAGTGTGCATGTGTGTGTCTGAGTGTGTGTGTGCATGTGTGCGCACGTGTGTGTATGTGCACATGTAATGGCACATATACCCCAGAATGGACATAGCATGAGCTAGGGGAGAGGTGTGTGTGTGCTGGCTTGGGGAGTGAAGCATATGTATGCATTGTAGAGGGTGTCGTGTTGGCTGTAGGGCAAGACAGGGATGTACATCTGCCAGATCTGAAGTTCATGAATATTAGTGGAAGTCTTTCCAATGGGGTTTGAATCATATCCTCAGAGATGAGACAGTATGCCATATAGCCCCACACTCTCCAGCTGAAATGACTTAATGTGGTTGATGTGGGGCTTGGGCTAGCATCTCTGCACCGCTGGGACTCTCCCTGCTCCCACCAGGGGACGAGAGGCATGTGTGCATCCTGGGGGGTGATGCTGTGCCGGTTGGAGGGGATGGGATAGACGCTGGGTGGAGAGGTGCTTTGCACCTGACTTCAAGGGATGCTGCAGTGGAACAACACAATCCTCGTGGCACGGAAAAAGAGGCTTATGATGAGCCCAGGGCAGCAACTGCTCATCCTGAACCTCTCCCATGAGCCCTTGGCCCTGGAAACACTCGCAGTGAAGGCTCTGTCAGGAATCCTAGCCCTGGTGACTTTTCTCCCCCCTTTGTCTAGCTCCTCTTGGCTACCTGCCACGCTCACTTTTATTTTCTGGAAGCAAGGATCTGAAAGTCCCTGTGCCAGCGTGGGAGCATCAGCTATGCTTTGTAACCGAGCTCCCTTTTCAGCCACGCTGCCTGGCTCTTGCTGCTTTTCCATTCAGCGAGCGACAGCATCATAGATCACCACTAACTGTTTTCTCTGCCCTCCCCCTTTCTACCCTTACCCCCCCCAATTCCAGGCCCATGTGTAGCTGCTTCTCCTAGTGTGGAAGACAAAATGAGATCAATTACTCCAGAAGGCTTCTACACAGATGTAGCTGGGATGAAACATCTGGGCAGTCTTGCAGGCATCTGGCATAGGGCTGCATTTCAAACTGAGTGTGGTGACATTAGTGGAAGAAAAAAACTGCCCATTGCCAGCTCCTGGTTTGTACCATCTGCTGCCCCAGTTACACTGCCCACAGGCACCTCCCAGCAGACCTGGCTTGGACTGGGGCAGTTTCTCAGCCCTGGGTGGGGGAAACAGAACAAGTCAGGAGCAAATGGAGCTCTAAGGATGGCTTTTTGCCCTCCCAGTGAGCAAGCCCAAGGGAAACAAGCCTTCCTTTGACTCCATGTGGATTGCCCAGCCCCCAGCAAAAGAGGCCTTGTCTTAAAGATGGCTTCTGGGATGAGAGGGGATGCTTCCAAAGCCAGGCTTTGCTTGCGTAATTTGTGCTGCAGATCTTTCAGCATAAAGAGGGAACAGAGACTGGGATAATGGATTTACACAAAAAGCACGTTGTGATGGGATTCAGTTCTAGCAGCCATTGAACCTGAGCAGCTCAGAGGCCTGCATCCAGCACAGCACTTAAGCATGTGCTTAAGCGTTAGGTTCATAACATACTTAAGTCCCATTGAAGTGAATAAGACTTAAACATCCAATTAAATGCTGCGCTGATGCGAGGTCTGAACTAAACACTGGTGCCTTCTGCTGAAGTTCAAACTCACATCCTAAGTTTGCTGCTTATCTTCATGTCTGATCTCTGCTCCCTCCCAACACCACATGCATTTGTAAAAACTAAGGGAACCACGTCAGCTAGAAGTGACTGCTAGGATTCAGCCTTGGTTTTAGTTTGCTTGGGTGAGTCTGTGCATGCTTTGGATGGCTTTCCTGAACCTGAGCTTGCATGGACCACATTGTTGATCATCAGGGTCTAATAATGCCCCCTCTACATCCCACACTGCCTACCTGTTTCCAGATATTCCTGCCTGCTACCTGCCCTGTAGAGCAGAACCTATGTCAGAAACATCCCTAATGTGGATCAAAGATTGTGCTACTTGGGTCAGCCCTGATCACCCTGGATGAGGGCCATGTTTGCATAGGATATAAATACCCATTGCAGCTGGGGACAGCTCTGCTAGGAGCAAGTGTCAGGGGATAAGTCGAACTGATGGGAGGAAGGGAGTTTGGTATTTGTAAGATGCCTTCTCTTTGTGCTCCTGAGTGGATCTCAGACCTTACGCTTACTGACTATCTTAGGTTAGCAGCTCACCAGGTGGAAGAAGCTCCCCCTTCAAGCCCCACTAGGAGCCCAGCTGGAAATTAGTAGCACAGGCTCAAGATATATCTCCACCCCTAGCTAGGGGCAATCTTAAGGCCGTCTCAAATGCTTAAGATATGGTAAAGTACTGAGCTTGAGCTCCAGCCAGACCTGGGAAGCTCAGCTGAGGTTTGGCCACCTCCCTGTCTACCCCTCCCTGTGGCTCATGTGAAACTTGCCCTGGCACCACAGGCCACGAGCCAGTAGAGATCCCCCATTTCTCTCTCTCTGATTCCTGGCTCATCTGCACCCCAGGTCCTGCCTCTACTGTCCATAATTCGAGCCAAGCACAGAAGGAAAGACAAGCAGCCCGCACACAGACGCCTAGAAGAGCTTTGTCCCAGGAATAGGAAGCAGAATAGGGACAGCCGTGGCACAGACTTCAAGGTTTGATATAGGTGGGGAGGGGTGGCTCATATGGCTACTGCCTTTCAAGGGCAACTTGCAGGTTCAACCCGAAATATCAAGGTGGACCAATTTTCTGTTAGGTTAAGGGAAGACTGGATGGTGCACCCCTTCTGCCTGCTCCTGCTGTCATCCGTGGGGAGGTCTCCCAAGGTGATGGGTGACGATGCAATGGAAGCAGCGGAGCTCCTATTTTTGCAGGCAGTCTTCCCTCTGTGCACATACCTTGGGGGCACAACCTGACTAGCAACCGCACTATTGCTGGCAAAGCAGTGCTATGTTCCAGCCGTGGCGGTGCCCGACCCTTGCTACAGACAATATAAAAACGGATGATCCCAGCATAAGATAGCATGTGCAGGGGTTTTGCTACCTCTCGGGGAGCTGTAGCATTCAGCCATTGGCCTGGGTCATATAACAGCATCCCCAAGGCATAGCGATCTCCCAGGACAGCGCTTCCATCTCACATATCTTAATGAAAGCAGGTCTTTAGCAGTCTCTAGTCTGTTTGCAGTGGCATTTAAATGTTTGGCTGGCTACAGTGGTTGCGTGTGTGCATGTGGGGGGTGGTAATGGATGTGTGTTTGCGTACATAATTTTCTCAAAAGGTTTGAATTGCTATATTCTAAATTACATTAGATTGCAAGAACAAAGATGCCCTTTTGATGCTCCATAGCAGTGCTGGAGATAATGAAAGGGAGAGGAAGCTTGATAAGGATGAAAGATAGCTTCCACTGGCTTCCCTTCGCAGATAAAGTGCTTCCCACATGAGGAGAATTTAGAATAAAAAGCCCCGCAAAAGTAAAACAAAGCAAACATGGATCAACGTACCTCTAACAAGATAAAAATATGCCATGGAGCAGAGACAAACAGGGTAATAGAGAGAAACACTCCAGGTAGAGGAGAGGAAGACTTTTGGGCAAAGAAAGGCAGGAGGCTAGAGGTGTTTTGAGCACCTGCTGGCAAAAATCAGCAGAGAGAAGTTATGGGAAAGCTGCGTCTTGGAGACCTGGGCATTATTCCCAGCTGTGTTAGGTGTTAGGTTAGGAAAGCCTCTGTTTCCCCTCCTGCAATGTGCCTGTTTGCGCTGCAAGCTCCAAGGTGGGAGAGATTCTCCCTTGCCATAGGGATGTGCAGCACCTAGCACAGTACACTGGGCTTGTGGTCGGGGCCCGTCAGCATTACCGTCATACAAAAAAATACCTGCATCCCTTCGTGCAGCACCTTGATGTCAGCGCCTCTCTTTTCAGTCCTGAGTCAACAGAAGACGGAGGGGACGCTAACACTCAATTTTGCAGTCACATCTGTTTAAAGTTTTCAGCTGGAATCCGTAACCAGTTGATCGATCTGTCTCGGTGGCTGGCTCTGTCGCCGTCGTTCCCAACGACAGGCAACGCAACATCCATCAGGTGAGAATCCAGCGTGGCCTCCTGGACAGAAATGAAGCATCGCTCAAGGAAGAGCCAGGTGCGGTGTCATAGGGAAAAACAACCGTCAGCAGGGAAATAGTGCCGGGATAGAAGCAAATCATCCTCCAGGAGACAGCTCTGCCTGTGCGTTGCAGAGAGACACAGGTGGCTTGGGGTAGCAGCACCCCACAGCTACCTGCATGGAGGTGACTTTGGGTTGTGGCTCTAGGTTCCCTTGGATAATCCCCGAGTCTGCTCCTCGAAGGGAGGAGAGTGGTCTCATACAATCTTAGACAATGAGGGTTGGGAGGGACCTCAGGAGGTCACATCTAATGCAACCGCCTGCTCAAAGCAGGACCGTCCCCAGCTACAACATCCCAGCTAGGCTTTGCAAGCCAGGTCTTAAAAACCTCCAAGGATGGAGCTTCAACCACTTGTCTGGGTAACGAGAAAATTCTTCTTAATGTCCGACCTAAACTTCCCTTGCTGTAACCCAAGCCCGCTGCTTCTTGTCCTGTCATCTGCCCCCACGGAGAACAGTCCAGCTCCATCCTCTTTGCAGCCCCCCTCTTCCCCCTTGATGCCACCTGGCAACAGTGAAGAAAAGGAAGAGAAAGGGGATGATAGGCGTAAAGCTGTTGCCCCCCATGTGCTGATGTTCCTGGTTTCTCCCGTGGTTTTGCTTGGGATAGGTGGGAACTGAATACCACTGAGAGCTGCGTGAGTACCGAGGAACCTCTTCCTGGTCTGGCAGTGCCCTGACTCTGTTCGGGCCAGATTCTCAGCTGGTGCAAATCAGAATGGTGGAAACACATTCATCCCCATCATCTGAGAGCCCCTTCTTTGCCAGGACGACGGATAGCACACCCAGGGGTGCCTCACTTCCTTTGCTTGCATTTGCAGGTGTGCGGGTGTGTGCATGCATGCGTGCACGTGGAAGGTGTTCACTTTCAAAGCAGCAGCTGGTGCCTCGGGCCCCCGCCTACAACTTTTTGGCAATGCCGTCTCAGGGCTTCTGTCCTTCTAATTGAAATCCAAACATTGCAGCTTTGTAGGATCCCAGAGTGGCGGCGGTCCTAATGGCTCTAACTGTGATTAGCAGAGCATCGAGCGCTGTCGGCTTTGAAAAGCCCGTGAAACTTCCAGCGTGCTGTCCGCTCTGCGGCTGCCATGGCAACAGACCTCAGGTCGACATCACCGAGAGATGCAACCGCTGTTTAAAAAGCAAAACAAACAAACCCTTCCCACCACTAAAAAAAATAACAATCTTTTTTCTTGTCTTTTTGGGTCTGATCCTTGCAAAGCTGTTTTGCACCCTCCGTTTAGCGATGGGCGGGAGCAAGCGGGGCTCGGCCCCATGCAGACCGCAGCGGGGCAGGACGGACGCAAGGAACTGGTGGGTGCCCACCCGCGGGCCAGATGCAACCAGCTGGTGGCCCACGGGCTGTATTTTGCTCACCCCTGATGTAATCACCGCAAGCCTAACTGATGCCCTTTAGACAGGTCACCATCTGAGACGGTTACTCCGGCGTGTGCGCTTGTAAAAGTGGTATTTGATGTTTTCCCAGGGATTGCACCGTTGCATCTCTGTCTTTCGGGCAGTGATGTGAAGCTACTCCTCACTCAGGAGCCATGGCCTGAATCCTAGCACTGTTTTAAGAGGCAGGAGCCATTTTGGTCTTTGAGCGGCTGGTTACTGAAGAGGCACACCCCATGCGCTCTCTCTAATGATTTAAATAGCATCCTGGCTGAGGATAGTAATGTGCTTCAGGAGCAGAGCTCCTGCCGGCCACACACGCAACTTCCTCTCTGTGTCCATAGTTTGCACGGCACTTTGTGGTCTTGCACATGGAAGAGGCTTTCTCCATGGGCAATAGCTGGCATGACCTCTTTGTGTGCATCCAGTGCAGCTTCATGTACCTCCTCCGATGCCACCGACATAAGATTCACTTGCAAGTGAATGCCTCTTGACGGGCTGCCCCTGTATATTTAATTATTCGCCATCCGGGGGAGAAATGGTGGGTAGGGACATACGGACGATATACTGCAGGGTAAAAGGGTCAGGGCCTTACCATGTCAGCTGCTTCTCAGTACCTACCTGTGTGAATGCTCTCACCCTGCGGTAAGTGGAAGCGAACCCAGGGCAGCTGAACCCTTGCAGAAAAAATGTCAGGTCAGCATAGGTGAAGTACCACTTCTTGTGAATGTGAATTTGGAGAGGGTATTCTCACGGAACAGCAGGCGCATGGTAGAAACCTGTTCCCTCTGTGGCATGTTGTGTGTATGCCCAGACCAGGTGATCTTCCTTTATTTAGGTGGCCTTTTAGGCTGCAATGTCTGTGACCCTCCGAGTCCACGGCTGCGATGAGAGACTGCGTTGGCACTTCCCAGCGAAGAAAATCAGAAAGGGGCAGATTCCAGCTTCAAACCCATGTCTGTAGCCCTGCTGGGTGTCCCGGGGATGGCACATGTGTAACAGAGGCCAGGATTTAGCCCAATCTCTGCATGAATGTAAATATTGACTTCTTGGTTTTGTGAAAATTAGGATTTATTTTCCCTGCAGGCAAATATTGGCCTTGCTTTTGCCTCAGTCAATAGTTACCTGGCGGGTCAAAAAACCCAGCGTAAAGTCAGCAGCTGTTTCATGTAGTACGTAACGCTATTCCTGGGCAGACGGGCTCCCTGACAATCCATGCTCCCCATCTCCTACAGCAGGGGTGGGCAATTATTTCAGCCAGTGGGCCACTTAACAAGTTTGGACGAGCTGTCGAGGGCTGCACGCACAAAATCTTTCCAAAGTTAGTATTTTAAGAAATTATAGGGGGGGAAAAATGAATGATATACTAAGAATCAAACATCTACTGTAACATATTTTAATTTTAATTTTATTTCAAAAAATAATGTTGGTCCTAATTGATGTCTGTTTGAGTAGTGCATATATAAGCGATTGCACAATAGCTCAAAATAAAGGCTTATTTGTGTATAATGTGTGTGGGGGTGTGGGGTCGGGAGGTGTGTTTGCGGGGGGGTGGATGTGTAGGGTGTTTTTGGGGGAGGTATGTGAGGGTGGGTGTGTAGGGGTGTGTGTGTGGGGGGGGGTGGACGTGTGCATATGTGGGAGGGGTGCTCGTGCACTAGGTCTCAGGAGCTGGCCAGGGATGAGGGGAGGGAAGAGAGGGGACAGGGGTGCATGCAGCAGAGCTTGCCCAGGCAGCACAGTGCAGGTGCAAGTGCAATTCCCCTCCCCGCTGTGTTGAGTCCACGCACCCGCCAGGCAGCACCGCCCCAGGCCTGGCCTCGGCTGTGCACACAGCTTCCCCGCGGAGCTGCTCCTGCTGTTGTTGAAGCTGTCTGGCTACTGCTCAGCTCCCTCCACCTTCAGCAGCTCCTCCTCCTGCACTGCTGCAGGCCACAGGTAGTGCGGGGAAGTGGCAGTAGCTGTGGGGGCATGTGCCGGACACCACACGCCCATTCAGGCAAGGGCGAAGCTGCAGCCGGGCAGCTCCTGCCCCAGCACGTGGAGCTCCAGCGCCCGGGCGCCTTCCACCCACTCTGCCCTCCTGGCACGATGAGCAGCCACCTGCGGGCAGCCAAGCGAGGTGAAGGCAGCCCTGCTGGGAGGCTGTGTGCACTGGTTGGGGCCCAGGCCCGGGTCTGGGCTGTGCCATCGGTGGGCATGGGGTAGGTGCAGGCAGGTGCGTAGCGCAGGCAGGAGTAGCACAGGCCAGATACAATCAATATGGGTAGGCTAGTTCTGGCCATATTTGGCCCAGCCCTGTCCTCCATGACACTGGTGCCACCTGAGGTTGGCTCTGAGCCTTTATTGGTGGTTCCCCTCCCCAGTGCAGCGAGATAGTTTTCTTCAAGCACCGGTTTTTGACATGCCGTCTTGGAAGGGCAGCATGCACTGCAATGCAGTCATCGAACCGTCTGGGGAGCGGGCGGGCGCGAGAGATGATCCCGATCCTACAGAGCACTCAGAGAGGTGTTTAACTTTCAGCATGTATGTAGTAGTCATAGTCAGCGAGCTACCCGTGTGCTTAAAGCTCAGCATACGCTTAAGTACTTTTCTGCCTCCGAGTACGTAGTATCTTGCTGGTTGAAGCCCGCTTGCTTAGTTTGGGCAAAAGCTAAATGGCACTGGATTGCCTGGTCTGGGAGGTAGAGAGACTGTGAGTCCAGCAGCAGGCATTGCAGCCAATTCTGGATTCATTTCTGCTGGGGGAGAAGCAACTTGCAATATTTCTGTTTGGCTCTGTTCCCCTACCCATCGTTGAACGATGCTGAGTATCTGCGTTGTGGTAGGAGAGTGGTTGCTCTTATGGTCAGTTTTCACAGGACTCCCTAGGGTTTAAACCAATATAAACTGCTCTCTAGAGAATCGCTGCAGGTCCCTGGGAAAGAAGTATTGAAATCCTATGAGGGACTTGTAAAAATTGATAAGGATGAAAAACAAGAGGTGTCTCTAGAAATTACACTGAAGGGAACTGCAAAGCGATCCCCTACAGGAAATGTGTCTACAGAAATACTGAAGGGATCTGAAGATTTAATTAAGTGTATTTAAATACTTTAAAACCTGGTTAGTGATGTGAATACAGAGAGTCTGCATTTAATTGAGTGCATCTTTGAAAATGAAGGTAAAACGGCATCGCAACAAAGTAAGACCTATGACCATCGCCCTACATTTTCTGAAACAAAGGCTGGGGTCATCGTTAAATTGCTTCAGTGGCGAGCAACTGATCTGGGTTTGATTTGGGGCTCTGATGTGAGCTTGATGTGCAATGGGGGCAAATGCATCCTCTCCCTCTTCTTCTGTTCTCCATCAGAAAACAATAATCCTTTATCTGTTTAAATTGGAAGTTGTTTGGGGTAGGTACCCTCTACTAGTAGGAGTCTGCATAATGCCTGACATAGCAGAGGGGCTGATCTTTGTTGGGGCTAAGAATAATCATCATCATCATCATCGTCAGGAGTACTCTCATGTAGCCAATTCATGTGCTTTTGATTTAGGATTTCGGAGCCTTTTTTATATGATAAAAAAATGACTCCCAGCAACCTTGCACAGAAAACGTCTTGTTAGTGCCTGGCTCTCTCACCTAATGACACAGCGCTCATCCTATTAGCGTTGTAAGTGGGCAGGTTCGGGCATCGTGGCTGGGGTTATGTCGTTGTACGGTCCCTTTCTCCGCTCCCCTCGTGGTTATTGCACTCATTCACATCACGTGGCAGAGGGCACTACTTGGGTCTCATTTTTAGCGGACAGACCGGTAGTTTGATGGAAATATCCTACCTGGCCACAAGCGTGAGAGTTGTAACCCACCTGGCTATGAGGAAGATGTAAGGAAGGCCTCTCTAGGGTGTGAGCTGGGCAGCCCTGAAGGAGGATCCATAGGACTTGTTGCACCTGGGTGGAAGCTGTGAGCAGGACTCTTCTCTGATCTTACTTTGAGAAATGTCAAACCGCAGGAAAAGGGCAAGTTTGGGCCCTGCACCATTTTGGTTTGCTTCCGAGCAAAGACGCCTGCTCCCAGACTACAACGAGAATGCACTAGGTACTTTTCAGAGCAGAAAATGAAGTCTCTGGCCCTGTTGGGAGCCTTGAGTTCAAGACCGTGCCCTGCCACATCTTCCTGTGTGACCCTTGGGCAGATCATTTAGCCTGCTTGTGCCTCAATGTCTTATCTGCTAAATGGGCACACCAGTGTTAGCTTATCTCACAAGGGCACTTTCCAGATAAATACATTAAAGATTGGGAAGTACTCAAGGATTTTGGTACATTCAGCTGGAGGAGTACTTTGGGTGGTGTACGTTTGAAGGTGATTATAGTTTGATTATTTGAACCCCCTGGTAAATATGAACAACAACAAGTGTTTTATTTGATTTTTTCCTGAATGCCGGCTGTACCTGCCTCGATGCAGGATCTATAGCAGTCTGTCCATGCCTGGAATCTGCTGTCAGTTATTTCCCGCCTGGATCTAAAGCAAACAGGCACGTTGCTTGCTATTAGTTTAGTGCTAACATGCCTTGCTGGCAGGCAGGCTCATGAATTCATGGGCAAGAGTCCCCATGCTAGCCACAGAGCTGAGCCATCAGGTGTTGGGGGGGGCAATGCTTTCTGACTTGGGATTTGCAGAAGGTTTTGGGAGAGGGAGATGGGAAGGGCTTTGCTTCTTTCAGATTACTACACAATGCCCAAGCTACATTCGCTCAGGACAGAAACACACAGCCGCAGCTCCAAACCCCTGCTATCTAGTCTTAAGATCTGAATGCAGATGCCATGGCTTAAAACAGTGGGGAGCCAACCTTTATGACAAATTATCCCCGTAACCTCCCCAAGTGCCACTCCAATCCCTTTCCCCTGCCTGATGTGTTGCTCTGCTTTCTGCTTCTTTCCCTGCGCTCCCTGTCTGATTTGTATCTTTGCTGTCCTGCCGTATCTGCCACTGCGTGGCCTGCTCTTTCCCCAGGCTGCTGCATGCCGCACGCAGAGGCTGCCCATGCCTCAGGTTGGTCGGTCACCCCGACCAGCATCCCAACTTCAAGTCAGTGGTGAGGTTAAAGATGATATGCCCTTGTTGCCACAAAGCACAGAACACAGTGCTTGAGCCAGCAGAGAATCCCCATTAGCTGTCAGCAATATAAGACCTATGAAACAGATATATAGCTCTAATTACAACCAGCAGAAAGAAGTGAGATGGTTACCTATTAAGCAGCGTATCCTGTATCATGTATATCATATCGTCAGGTATTTCTGCTGATGTGCATTAGCAGAAGCTTACGTTTGCTACCCAGACCTATGGGTAAGATGAACTATCAGAAAGATCAGATCATTGGTCCATTTAGTACGGCAGCCTTTGACAGGAGCCAGAAACCCATTATAGACAGCCAGCCAGACTTGCTTGCAGCAAGGGAGAGCATACTACAAGGATGGTTTTATGGTTAAGACCTTTGATGGGGCCTCTGGGGACTAGTGGATTAACTTCTCTGAGTAAAACTGGCATGTGCTCCTAAGTGGTTTAGGAACTGAAGTCCTATTTTAGGAGAATGAGTCACATTGGGTGCTGTTAAAAATGTTATTCTCTCTGTCGGCAGCGGGCTTTGGTCCTCCTGCATCTGCCTCACTTGCATAGACAGTTCTGTTTTTGGGTGGGCAGAAACAGCATCTCACTAGGCACGTTCAATTAATGCAACTGAATATACTCCGGTTCAATTTGTGCTGGAGTAAACTAATCCTGACTTTACCATCTACATGTGCATTCAAGCAGAGTAATTTACTGCGCTGCTGGATACCACTAGTATGCGATGGGACTATCCAGCAGCACCGTAAATTAGTCTACTGCACCCTAATTGCCGGGCACATATAGTTGGTGATGCTTTACTGCGCAGCAAATTAGTCTGCTGCATAATAAAGCATCTCGTGCAGATGTGCCCACTGTGTGCATGTGCAGCACCTGGCACCACAGAGGCCAATCTCACTTGGGCTCCCATCAATATTGCCATAACAGATGTCTTCCCCCTAGCCACCTCTTACAGCTAAGCCTGGTGGGGGCACCAAACTCCCTTAGTCGCATCGGAAAATCCCAGCTCTTTTGCAATACTGCCCCATTCTCTAGGTACTTTCCACCCTGCTTCCTCTTTCCCAGGGGCTGGGTTCCTAGAATAGATCAAAAAGCAGAATGAAGAGACTCACAATGTTTCTGAAACCCCTTGTAGATCCAGCCTGCCTCCCCCCTTCCCCCCCACAACACTCAAAGCTGTTTCCTTGCTTCCCTGACAGGGTTGCTGAGAAATGGCAGCTATGATTAAGTATGGTGACAACTCCCCTGAAGCTCCCCTCCCTTTGTGCAAAGACAGACATATTTAATTATGATAGAAAGGAGATCCTAGCGCGCGCTGCAAATACTTAAGGTGATTTGAAGCGTGAAGCTGCATACGTTCTTCAAGATTTGAGCTCCCAATCTGTTCGGGCTTGTTTAGATGGTTTCTGCTGTTTATTCCCTCTATATTTCTGTCTGCTTCCTAGCACCCAGGGACTTTGGGAAGAAAGGTCTAAAAAATAATTGTGAAAGCGTTTCAACAACTTTATTCTATTCAATGGGCAACCCTGCCCCGCCTCCCCAAAAACCTTTACTAATGACCAAAGTGCAGGTTTAGGCAAAGACAGGATATCGGTGCTGGGGGAGCCAATTAACTTTGTACGGCCAATTTTCAATCCCATTTCTCAGGATTTCGTTTATCTCCCCCTCTCTCATCTCTCTGGGTCTTATAGGTTCTGTTTTAAAGCCAGTATCTTTTCCTCTGGTATTTGATACCGGTGTCATTGCTCTCGACAGCCGTTCCCAGCTCCTCTGTCTATCTGTGCTTTCAGTCCAAAACAGAGATGGATCCGACGAAATCGCAGTGGTGCGGCGCCCAGACCCCACTTCTGAACTTTGCAGTTGGATCTAAACAGTAAGTGTCTCTGTATCTCTAGAAGTAGCTGAACCAAAGGTTGGGTTTCAAATGACTCTGATCTTTAATTAGGTTTGGACCTGGGCTTGAACTCTGTTTTTTTGGGTCAGTTGGTCTAATTAAAGATATCCCATCTACTCAAAAAAGCAGTCCTGATTTTGCCGGTCTGTGTCCTTTGGCCAACACGGCTACCACCAGCAGCCTTCTTTTGAGTCATCTTTCATGACTCCAAAACTCATCCCTGGCAGGAGCCGAGATATATAAAGTGGTGTTTGGAGCTTTTTGGAGGATTGCATCTTGTGCTAGCTGTATACTGGGGCAGAGCATAGGGCCTGGCTCCCCTCTCCTATAAACTGGGCTAAATTCAGAGGCCCTGATCCCTGCATGGGGCCTTCCTTTACTGCTGCAGTAGAAGATAATTAGGAGTCTGCACCCACCTGAGTCACAGGAGAGCCCTTCCCTTGGATCCAATTACAGAGCCAGGTGGTTTCACCTGTGCGACTCCTCCTCTGGCAAGGGCGGTTACAATACACAGGTGTGTGAGAAGGCCTCATCCAACACAGTTTGGAAAGAGCATTCATTGCTGGTGGGCCGAGAAGCAGCATAACAAAGTGGGGGCTGAGCAGGGCCCTAGCCCAGGGCTACTCTGGCACTTCGGTCTTCAGTTAGAGGAGGGAGGAAGAGGATCTCTGCTTGTTCCTCAGATCCTGATGAAGTTTACTGGGCTGGCACTTTGAAGACATCATTGTTTTGCTTGTAAGGTGAGCACCTTCATCTGAGAAAAAGCTGAGAGACCATAAACACCATACCCTCCCATAGGAGCCTTACTGAGTCTCTTCTCAAGGCAGAATGACAGTCTAATAATCCAATCCTACAAGGGCCGTGCTTAAAGAAAGCATTGGCCAGGGAATTGGGGCTCAGTGAGTGTGTGGCCAAAGTGCATGGTTAGCCCTTCGCCAGACTAGACTGAGCACAGCTCTATCCAGGCTCCCCGGTGACCTCGGCAGGCCAGTGAGCCTCCCTGTTTCTGGGTGTCCCGTCTGTAAAATGGTGAAGATGGTCCTTTTATTGCATTTTGTCTGCTTAGTGAGCTGGTGGAGACGGGTGCTGTTTCTTACTCCTACCCTGTGCAGAGGAGTCCCCATTTGCTTGGAGCCTCAAGTGCCTACTCGAAACTGGCAATATAAGGATTTTATTTTTATTTTTTTAAAGATAGTATTGATTTAAATCAAACGGGGTGACTTTAAATGACAGCCCAGGGCAGCAGCACTCCGGCAGGCATTGGACCCCAGGCTCGGAGGAAATGCCCACAGCTCCTTCCTGCTGCGTCTGGAAGGGATGCTCTTGACCATGTCTCTCCCACCTCCTCCTGCTCGCGTGCGTCAAGCTTGGGATTGAAGCTGCCTTTGGAGATGTTCCCTGTGACACCTTGATCTCTGTGATGCTTGAGAGCAGCCACAAGGGACATCTCCAGAGCTCCTTCCTTGCTGCTTGCATGCTGGTTTGGGGTCTCGGTGCAGACATACCCTGAAGAGCCAGCATGAAATATGCCACTTCCACTTTGTTTCAGAGCTCTGACACTCGGGGAGGCGGCAAGGAGTTGCCCTCTGGCTAGTGCGAATTCGTCAGCTCCTCTGGAAACCCCCATCCCTTGCATTTACTGCTGTTCCTTCTCTGACCAGCGCTATCGCATTTGGCCTCTGCTAGCCAGGGGAGGGTAGCGGGTGAGGCGGGTACGTGGGCATCTCAAGTTTAACTGGGAAGGACACTTCCTTCTGAACGAAGGCTCAGCCTACTTGGCACAAGGCAAAGAGCGGAGCCGTCTCTCTCAGGGAAAAATAAAGGCTATTTGATAAAGAGAAAACGGGTGCCTTTTCCTCCTCCCTAGGAACTCGCGGAGTTCCTGCTTTTCACCTCATTAACCGGAGGCTGCAAGAAGAGCCTTGCAAGTCTTTTGTGTTTGTGTGTGCTCAGGATTAAAGCCCAAATTGAAGTTCTCCAGGTATTTCTCAAAAATGGTGCCAAGACAGGGGTCTTCCTCTGACCTCGCGTACAGTGGTTTGAAAGCCAATTCCAGTTCTGAACTTGGTGCGTTTCAGTCCAGCTCTCTAATAACAGCCTTATCCAGTACGCTTGATACAGCCGTAGGAGATGGGAAGGTGAGGAGCACTAGGAGCTACTCCTGTCTAACCCAAGACGAGCAACAGAGGTGGTTGTTGCTGCCGGTCTGCTGCCGCCTGGTTTGGCCTAGTTAGTGGTAACCAGTCCACAGACTTATTAGGCTGTCGTATGTACTTGGCAGTATGGTGGTTATGTGGAATACGAGCTGAATACCTTCGTCTGCTATTCCAAGTATGAAGATGTTTAACCTGCCCTCTGTCCTAAATTGCTTCCAGGAGGCTTTTGTACCAAGAGCATCTGCAAGTAGGAAAGATGCTGCTGTGGCAGATGGCACCTGTGGCTTTTGTTGTGTAATTTGGGCACAAAATTGAGGTTCAGGGGGTTTGGGTTCAGTTCAGACTTTCCTGTGTGAGCTTAGCTTGTACTTTTGAATCTGGCCTGAACTTCTTTCCCCCAAGTTTGTCTGGTCTGTTCAGGGCTGGGATGGTGCTTAGTATAGGCATGAATCATGGACTCGCCTGGATTAAGACCTTTAGTCGCTGTTGTAGTATAAGTACTAATACAGACCAGGGGCATTGCCTTGCTTTTTGAACCTCTGCTCCGACAATGCTTCGTGTCTTTCTTGACTCTGCCTCCAGCTTCAACGCCTTTCCAGACTTCCCATAGCTCTACTCTCTCCGTTACTTCTCCCGCACCATCACATTTCCAGCTACCCGTATCATGCTTGTGATCCCAGACTGACCGTATGTCTGAATTGGACCCTCTGGGCAGCTAACCCTCTTAGCCTAGATGTCTTCTCTTATGCACGGGTGTAGATATAGTATTTTGTTAGGGAAGAGGCTTACACAGATACAGAAACATGCCTGAGATGCTCATTGATAAAAATGGGGATGCTTTCATGAGAAAATGCCACTGTGATTTCATTGAATGGGAAATCAATAGGACTTCAGTATTAATTATAGTGTCTGCAATGGGGGCAACTACTTTAAAAAAAAAAAAGGGGGGGGGGAGAAGAAATCTGAATGAAGCTTTTATTCTGTATCTGCTTTGGGATTAGTTACAGCTCCAGACACATCTATCCCCCTCACTTTTCATCTTCCTCCCTTCCCTGATCTCCCCCTTTGCAGCTCTCATTTTTTTCCCCCCACTGCTTTTCTCCAGGAACTGCACTTTAGCATTTACCCTGGGCTTTCAAGGGAGAAGGGAAAGAAACCTGCCATGTGGCGGTGAAGGTCACACGTACTGCGGGTATAAGATGAGGTGGCCTCCTGAGAGTAAACAAAAATTAACCTTAAATTAAAAGCGGTTGTAATCTTTAATTACCCGCCTGGTTTTGCAAGGTGCCAAAGCCCATTTTGTTTCTTGTTTCCTTGGAGATTTTACCCGTCCCCCTCTTCCAGCTATGCTCTTTTTTTTTTTTTAAAGCAGGTTTAAAAACAGCTATTAGGAGAGCCTGTTAATCATCCATACCAGCCTGCTAATAGCACTCTGGCCACGGTTAATCACAGTGAGCTGGAAAGATGCTGGAACTCTTTTAGCAGATGTAATCTCCCCTCCTGCCCCCCCCGCCAAGCTTTCCCACACCCCTGTAAACATCATGCCCCTGTTCATCAGGAGTTTCTTTTATACTGGAGTAAGGTATTTGAATGCATGATGTGGCTTTTAATTATTATTTTTTTTAATTATTTTCCTACATTGGATCCCATTACCATGACACTGCTATGTAATCGGGGAAGGCCTGTGCTACACGGAGCCCAATTTGCATTGCAGCTGAAAAACAATGTCACTTTTTTGGGGGTGGGTTGTAAGGAGAGAAATTCTGGGGCTTAGGGCCATGTACCAAGAAACTGTAGGCATGAGCCTGGGAAGAGGATTCTCAGGGGACTTTCTACTTCCACTAATAGCAGGTTGAGCCTCAGAAATGCTGCAGCCTCCTCCTTTATTTAGCACTGGGGGAACTTCCTTTTATTCATCGATGGCCTTTTGTTTCGGATCTGCTGTCAGTCGCATTTATAGCAGCCTTCTCAACAGAAAATAAATAGTGAGGGTGATCTTGAAATAGCATTCGCATTTCCGGGGGCCAAATTCCTCCCTGGCGCAATGTCATTGTGTTGCATGGTGCTCCTCGGGCTGGTGCTGCTGTTCATTTAGGCAGGATTTACGTCCAATTTGGTAAAGCACTTAAGCACAGGCATGACTTTAGCACATTCTTCTGAAGTGAGGTGGGTGCTTATGTGCTCTGCTGAATGAGGTTTCAGTGTGCAAAACGGCTGCAGCTTGCTTGCCAAAGAAGCTGATGGCTCAGGAATTGGGGGGAGAGGAGGATCTATCAGGGAAAAGCTGCAAAACAGAGAACTGGCTCATCGTGACTTTAGTGTTTGTTGCATGCTGCTTAGTTGTCTGGGTTTTAAGTGCTGCTTTGGATGCTCCTGGCATCAGCCTAAGGAGCCCATCAGGAGCAAGGTTCACCTGTGCTCTGCACTTAGATCGGACATGCCTAAGTATCCAATTTGGAAAAGGTTCTTTGGGTAAATGTGGTATCTTTTATTAGACCAACTTAGTAGTTGGAAAAATTGTTCTTGGCAAGCTTTCAGACACAAATGCCTTTCTCCAGGCATAGGGAGTCTCAAGCATATGAAGAAGGGTGTTTGGGCTTGAAAGCTTGTAAAGAACAATTTTTATTAAACCATCTAAATAGTTGGAAAAACTTGTTCTTTGCCCACTTTCAGGCACAAACACCTTTCTCTAGGCATAGGGAGGGCCTACTGGTGTTTTGCATGCTCTCCTGGCTGGAATGGAAGCCCACGTGCAAAGCACAGGTCTGTGCAAATGCAAATGCATGCCAGCAAGGATTAGAGGGAATGGGAGATAATAGGCGTGAGACAAGTATCAAACTCTACTCTTTTTGCACTACTCACTGACTGGATGGATACCAAATTGGTGTGAGTCATACCACACAGACTAGGAGGGTAGCTAAGCACTGGAACAGGCTACTTGGAGAAGCTGTGGTATCTCCATCCCTGGAGATTTTCCAGAGCAGATTTTGACAGCCACTTGGCAGGGATGATTTAATCGGGGGCGATCCTGCCTTGAGCAGGAGGGTAGAGTGGGTGGTCCCTTCCAGCTCTACTTTCCTATCATCTTAATTATTGCGTCTCCTTTTATACACACTTATCAGGTCTGCCTTGCACCTCACATCACCATTTGCAATAAGGCAACTGGCTGCCCTAGCAGCACCCTTTTCTACACCAGGGGTTGCATTCGTACCCACCTTACACACAGGAGGAGTGGTGTCACGAGGTGCAGGAATTCCCAGCAAGCAACCTATCCCTTCACTTGTCAGCACTGCTTTGGCCTGGAGAGGTGGGATCTGGTTCTCCACTTGTGCATGGGGATGTCAGTCAAGAATTACTCCAGCAAAGCGAGGCGGGTGGAAGAGAAGCTGGCCAAACCCCAGGCCTCTCTCGGGAAGAAGGCGCTCTCCATCCCTGTCCACGGTGCTGAAGGATCCTGGTGTCTCCCCGGTTGTTTCCTGGGCCGTAGCCTGCCACTGCGCTTACCTTGTTCGCTTACGTGGAGATCTCATTTAGAGGCATTTTAACAAGGCCACCCTCTTGCATGTGTGTTAATTGTCCTGGCTGTTATTGCTTAAATGATAGATAGGGGCGAATTCTGCTGGCTGACAATAATTGTTCTCCTAATTACAGGAATGACATTTACTGGAAAGCCACTGCAATCCTATTACCTTCTTATGCTCAATTCTGCAACTTTGCAATTACACGCCCTGTCTCCTAGGCTTCTTCAGTACAAAGCCCTCCAGACACTTCTGACCAGGCAGCATAATGTATAGCACGAATGCCCTGTGAGAGCAGCCTTTTTCACTTGGTTTTGCTCTGATCCAGCTTTCCAGGCCCTTGTTCTGCTCCTCATGGCAGAGATGCAACTCTGAATTCAGCCTGTCTGCTTCTATTTACACCAGTAAAAATAGGTCTGTGGCTTCTCCATGGGTTTTAACTGGAGTTAATCTGAGTTTGCACCAGGGTAAATTACAGGAAAGTTGAGCCTGTGGAGTTTCCAGCTGGGAATATGGGAAATTCAGTTCAGGGAAAAAAAACCCTGTTGCTTCCTCTCTGGACCTGGCAAAAGCTCTTGCAGCAGACTTGGTGCGATTCCCAGGGTCTGGGGAGCTGACCTAAGCAGAGTTTGCTCCCTCCGCAGACACTGAGGTAGGGATTCATTTCCCCTTCTTCAGGTTTCAGGGTTCAAATCAGCTGATGCTCCAGGCTTGAAGCTGAAATAGCTCCAGTGACACTCCAAGACTGAAGGAAGCAGGATCCTTCATCCTGAACCTGCCAGACCTTGCATCTCTATAATGTGTCTTCTCAGGCCAGACAGTCAGATATGGATTTTGCCCTTGACATTTTTCTTGTGGTTAATGGTTAACATTTGAAGTGATAAAGCATCCAATTGGGGCTTATTTGGAACTGAATTGTTCTGGTTTGAGGGTAGCCTGTGTTGGCCCAATCCATGCAGTGCAGCCTCTCCTGCCGCGCTGGCTCTATTGACAGACATGCAGAGTAAGACGCTTCTGAAAGAGAGAAAGGGTACGAGATCCTGGGGAACAGTGGAGGCAGGGCACAGATTTCTAACTGGAAATACTGGGTGAAACTTGGCCTTGGGCAGACATCATCCCATGAGCCCATTAAATCCTGTTCAGGCCCTCTTTGGGGGCTGTATGTGGTACGTTGTTCCCTTTGCGCGAGAGTGCAGATCACCCTTCAGGTACTCCTGCAGTCTAAATGAGCAATATTAATACATCCGTCTTTCAGCAGAAGAATAAGGGGAATCCAGCTAACCCCTCAAAGAAGTTCCCTACCGAGAGACAGTATTTCTCTTCCTGAATTGCAGGTAGCCCATTCCATCCTTTGCATCTTAATTTGCCCCCATAAACTAGTGAAAGGTGCCTGTGAATAATTTATTTGGAAGCCTTTTAATATTTTATAAATGGTTGTAATGAGCCAATGTTCTGTTTTGTTTAGCTGTTTATATGTCGTTAAGTCAGGAGGCTGTGAACAAGATACTTTAATTTAATATGTTGCCCTCAGAAATATCTTTTAATAAATAAAGTGCTATAGCTCTTCTCTGGAGAGCCAGGGTTTGGTTAAGCCGTATAAATGATGATGCCTTTCAGTAGCTTCCCCAAGCCCCCGCTGTCCATTCCTGTTATATGCTTAGGAGTGAACCAGCCTGAGTTAATTAAAAGGGGGTGCTAACTAGGGGTAAATGCCATATTGGTGCCTCTTTGAGGATGGACAGCCCTGGATTGCAGTAGGGTGAGTGACAGCAGAAAAGAAAAGCAAGAAGAGAGTAGAGAAGCATGGGTTAGTAGGCAGGAGACTGCATTTTGGTCCTGATTTTGTTACTAGCCTGTGTGACCATAGACAGGTCTCTGTGCCTCAATTTACTCAGATTATTGGAGCAGGGATTGTCTCTGTTACCCACTGCTCTAGGTGCTGGGCCAGAGGCTGGGAGTATTGATCTCGACGGTATGGGATTATTTCTTGTCTTGAAAGTGCCCAGAAGATGCAAAGCCTGTAAGGGCGTAGGCAGACTCTGAAGAGTTGGGGAGAAGAAAGTGAGGAAGCGTGAGGGTGGGATGGGGCTATGTGAGATGGGAAAGCAAGAGATGGCTGGTGAGCCCTGCTCAAAGGGGTAACGGTTGTGGGCAGCGGTGAAAGCAGGGGGACGAGCTGTCTGCTTTGGCACGAAAGAGCCAGTGTGGGCCTGATGCCTGCTGTACGTACCCAGGAGTCCTAGGCTGGTGCTCCCAGAGAAGATGAGCACCCATGCACCTTCACCTTCACATCAAGAAGTGAAACCTTGTGGATTTTGGTGAACCCCAAACCATGAGCTTGTGGTGGGAGAAGGGCTGTGTTTTGTTCAGACTTCCTCTCTGCAACCACAGGCTTTTTTTTCCCCATCCTTGGCCATGTAGCCTTCTGTCCAAACCTGAGGATGGGGGAAAATGAAGTATGGCCATGTCCTTCTACTGCAAAAGGACATCTGAGATGGGAGGCCTGGGAGTGTGAGTTGATGCATCAAGAAACAAGAGGATCGTATGAAACTTCAGAGCCGTGCATCCTTGTGGTGGAGGAGTCCTGTGCACCGGGACAGGCTGGGGGTGACTGGCTGGGCAGTAGCTCTGCAGGAAAGGACCGGAGGGGGATGGGGGCCAATAAGCTGAATATGGGCCAACAGCATGCCCTTGTTGCCAGGAAGTCTAATGGCATCCTGGGCTGCATTGGTAGGTGTGCTGCCATAGGTTCAGGAAGTGATTATTCCCCTCTATTTTGCACTGGAGAGGCCACGTCTGGAGTCCTGTGTCCAGTTTTGGGCCCCCCAGTACGCAAAGGATGTGGACGCATTGGGGAGAGTCCAGCGGAGGCCGGTGAAAATGCTTCAGGGGCTGGGGGGACAGGACTTGTGAGGAGAGGCTGAGGGGTCTGGGCTTATTTAGTCTGGAGAAGAGAAGACTGAGGGGGATTGAATAGCAGCCTTCACCTCCCTGCAGGGGGCTTGCAGAGAGGATGGAGCTGGACTGGCCTCAGTGGGGGCAGATGACAGGACAAGGAGCAATGGGCTCAAGTTGCAGCAAGGGAAGTTGAGGCTGGATATTGGGCGATGATGTAGTTGGGGCTGGTCCCGCTTTGAGCAGGAGGTTGACCTAGATGTGACACCCCCCCCCCCAAGGTCCCTCCCAACCCTCATTTTCTGTGGTATAAGGAAGAAACTAAGTCTTGATGCACTTGTACCCATAGAAAGCCTAGTTTAGCTGCTAGTGCAAGGAAAGGAGTGGAGTGAGTTCAGGTCATACTTCAGACCATATTCATTGCTCTTCTGTGGCAGAGAGCTTGCATTCAGCCTGTGCACCACTCCAGGTGTATTTTGAAAGCTGAAGTGGGCCTTAAGAAGGGCATAGATCTCATGCTGCTATTTTGCTTGAGGTTGAATGTCACCCACGGAGCTTAGGTGCTATTCTTCCGTCTGCATCAGAACCCGCAAAGTTGGTGAGATGGCTACATTTAGACAAAAAAAACCCACTGTAGAGGCCTGAATGCCTCTTTCTTCATGATTTGGAGAAGGCTTGAAGTCAAAGAGATTGGTCCTCTTCCAATAGAGAGAGCAAAAGCACCATCTCCTCTTTGAATTATGTTCCAACAAGAAAAAAAAAGGCAAACAGCTCCCTCCAGGACAAATGCTGGTGAAGCGATCATTTTTCCTTGAGAAACTGAGGCTTCCTTTTAAAACTTATGGGGAAATAAGGTCGTTTGTCAATGCAAGTCATTCTCTTCCATACATAAAAACATGGCAAGTGCAGCTTTTGTGAAATCTAAATTGAAAGTAAATACCAAGTGGGCAATTCTTGGTGATAAAACCTCCCATTCTGTAGATTTCTGGTACAATATTTATTTTGTCCTCTTTATAACTACAAGGGCTGTCTCTGTGTGTTATTAAAGTAATGCATTTGCTTAACCTGCACTTAAATTCCCTCCCAACCTTCCTTGATTGTACATCTCACTACTACATGTTCCAAGCCTGCTGGTCTCAGCTGGACAATTATATTAACTGCTTCTATTTGCAATTACTATGAATCATAAAGCAAGTCTGAATGGATTGTTTTTCTTTATTGAAAATGTTTAAACTTAATGCATCGCAAATGTCACAGCCATGGGGCTGCTCCTTAGCTCTTTGGGAAGTGCTGGGGTGCGTTCACTTACTTACAATGGAACAGTAAAAATGAAGTTTGCTATTCTCTTTCTCCCCTTTTTCTGCACAAAAACCAGAGGAAGTGGTGCAGGGAGCCCCACAAAGATCTAAAAACCTCCTCTTTGCAACAAAGCCTGTCTACAGCTATGCATCCAAATTCCGAGTTGGAAGAGATCCTACCAGCCTGCCAACCTTTGTGGGTGATTTGAATTGATCCAGAAGCCTGACTGTTGTTTGGCTAGCGGATGCACTTTATTTAAATATGTCCACTGGTAAATAATTATAACCATAACACGGACCTCTGATGGATCCAGTAACCTGGAAAAGGTCAACAACAGAGCTTACTGCTTGCAGTTGGGGCTCCTGCATTCAGTTCCTTCTACTGGATCTTGCTCGTCTTCTCAACACAAAACCAATACGCTTGCATTGGCTGCTTAGTGGAAGTTGTTCTCCTCCGTTTATGAGAAGCCATGGAGCAAATGTGAGGCTGAGAGGAAGGATCTGTGCATTGCAATCCGATGACAAAGGTAAAATCTTTGGAAGGGGGATGGATGGATGCTGCTTGAGGAAAGCTTTCTTTTATTCAAAATGATGTTTCCAGGTGAAAACCTTGGTGTCAGAGATGAAGCAGTCTAATGGAGAGAGGTAGGGAGGCCTGGTGAATGGTACATGGTGCCAGGACTCGGGGCGGGGGGGGGAATATTATGTTCACTTCCCAGCACTGATTTGATTTGATTTTTATTTATTTATTTATTTATTTATTTTTTCTGGGTGGCCTCCAGAGAGACCACTTTCCACTTTGCCTCAGTTTCTCCATCTGTACAGGAGGGCTGGTGATCTGGATGACCTTCATAAAATCCTTTGACAGCTACAGCTGAAAAGCACAGTTGGAGATGGATATTATGAAAGCTGCAGAGGCCTTCAGGCACCTGGACGTTCTCATTCTGTGCCCACACATCGGGGTCAGAGCAGTTGTGTGACACTATCTCTTTAATGCTGGTCAACCCTGGTCTGGTGGAACGCATTTGAGTTGAAGAGCGAAATCTCCAAGGTCCCTTTTATCCTTGGTCTCGCTGCTGGGCTTGCCAAAGAAGGAGCCAGTTAGAGCAGGATGATGGATTTTGTCCAGTAGGAATTGGACTGTGTCCACCTAGCAATGTCATCCCAGCAACTCCTCTTACAGCCTGCAGCTGTATTTCTGCCTTTCCACGCTCAGTTGGGATAAAGTCTCCCTACTTGGCAGCGTGATCCGTTTGTCTTCCCTGGAGCTGCGCTGGTGTGACTGGGCCTTTAAATTAAGAACTCTTCCCCCACTGAAAATCGTGAGAAAACCCAAGACCTGGCAAAGCAGAGATGCATCTAGCAATGGCAGGGCAAAAAGAGAAAGGGGAAGAGTTGTAGGGCTAACTCGTATTGGGTGCTTGTCACAGGAGACAGGCAGGTTGTGTCAGTCACCGTGATTGACAAGGAGTGGCAACAGGAGAACATTGTAAATGAGACTGATACATTTTGATTTCTTAGTTAATTAGTATGGTGTAAATGTTCCCACAGGGTGATTTTGTGCAAGCTATATGATAGATCTGGTGTATTTATTAGGGATGAGCCCAGCCTGAAATCTGGCATCTAGGCCCTGCAGGATCTCTGGGAAAGTTTGGATCAGGACTCAGAACTGCTGTCTAGAGCCTGGCTCTAGGCTTTGTCTTTCACCAGGGATTTCTCAAGCGTAGGTGGATTAAAAGGGGGAGCAATGGTCCACCCACCCTTCCATACTCCATTCCAAGAAGGTACTTCAGTCATCTAAGATAATACAAGACATGACCCTCCGTAGGAGCCCTGTCAATGGGGGATGCACTGGTGGAGATGCCAGGGTGGTGGAAAGATCTTCCATGGCATGGATCTGACATCGTCCCTTTCCAAGGGATGTGAGGACTGGGGTCCTGCAACCTCCTGACGGATGTAGTGGCCATCAAGAAACTTTGCAGGCTTGGTGTGACCTGGGGGGGAGGCTTCTGAACTTGACCCAGTCTGTAAGTATTAGAAATACAAGCATTTATGTCGCACTATCAAGCTTTCATGCTGGAGTGGGATGTGAGGCAGGCCCTGATCCTTCCCTAGATTCAATGCATCAAGTCATGAGGTCTGATCTTACTTCTGCATGCCCAGGCAGAAATTAGAAGCATGTCCACAGAAGGCTATGACAGTTGGACAGCGGTGAGCTGGCCCCATGTTAAAACTGGTGTAACTGAGAGATGAAGCAGATCCAGCCTTCTGGATTCACCCTGGAGAAAGAGGACTGAACTATGAAGCTCAGATCTGGATCTGTGTCCTGGTTCACTCCAAATTGCTCCATATATTTTACCTTTTGTATCTTGAAAGTCTGCTTAATAAGATGTTTATCTCTGGTTCATTCATCCCAGGCCTGTTGTTAACACATTGCAAATACTGACACTTTACATCCCATAATAGTTGCATTTTTTGACAAATTAAATGCTTTTTTTTTTTTGTAAATGACTTTTCAGGTTCAGGCAGAGCCAGATAACTGTACAGATGAAATCAATAGCACGAAGAACCGATAGAAAATTACCCAGGCTTAATAAACTTCACGCATGGCTTCCTATTGCAGTTGTATATCAAGCAGAAAACAAATAGGGATGCTGTTCTGGAGAGCTAGCTAGTAGATGATGCTGCTGTTTGAAATAAGAGGGTTATTAAAAGAGTTATAGATGATGCAGCTTTTTTTATCTTTTTGGCACGGTTTTGTTTTCTTATATCCTCTTATTAAGTTCCCAGCTGATAGTATCTTGTATCTAGATCTTCACTTTCCCTGCAGTCATGAAAGGAAGTACAGTCGCCCTAAGTATCCACGTATTTGTTCCGTGTGTGCCGTATTGTACCGCTCTGTATATACCTCCTCTGTGCACACGGTGGACCAAAATCTCTCTGTTATCAAGCAGCGATGACCTCAGCTCAATCACTCCAGGTTTTACAGCACTGTAACGGAGAGGAGAATTTAACTGGGAGCATGCAGTTTGCAAGGGTATAAATTTTAAAATGCAAAATTTGTCCTGCTGGTGGTATTGGTATCTATGTTGGTGCCGGCCTCTCAGAATTCACTTGCATCTGTTTTATACCATTGGCTTCCATATAACCACTCCAAAAAAACTCCCATTAGTGAAAATTTGAAGCTCATTATGCATATAGCTCAATCTACAGGACATACCTGAATGGATATGTGTGTTTATCCATAACACACATGAAGGTACTTTGTATGCATCCATACTTATATTTATATTCATGGCCGTGCATGGTGGGAAGGCTTTGACTGGTTCTAGGAGACATGATGGGGCACACTTTATTACTCTTTCCAAACAGGAGTAGCTTGCACTCATCACTTGAACTCCTAACAGGAAAGCACTCCAGCACATGCTTGTGGTCTTACATTATGAGCTCAGTTGGTTTGCAAGGGTGCAGTTGAAAGTGCAATGTGCCTAAGGTGTCACTTGTGTTGTAATTTCTATGTGTTGGATGCCAGAAGTATGGGTTGGCAAGCAGAAGGAAAGGTGAATTTTTTTGATGCACGCACACGTCATTGTGCCACTTCCCCGAAAGGCTCAGGTCTGAAAAATGAAGCGTTAAAAGGAAGCTGTCCGGCTGATGAAGATGGCCGTGACTGAAAGGAGAGGCTGTAAAAGGGCACGTGCCTTGATCTGCAGCCAATGCTGCACGTTGGTGTGAGCCACCCTCTTCTCCACCTCCCCCGTTTGCAGTACTACCCATTTCAAAAACTGGTGTGTGGCCACAAAAGAGCAAACTGCCCTTTTTATTTCTGCAGCTCTTACTCCTCTGAGTCATGACTATGAGGCCACTTGCCTGAGTAAGGGCTGCAGGATTGGGTCCGCAAGGGGGATTTGGGAGAGATCAACACACACAGCCAATTAGAAAAATAATCATAGACCCTCAGCAAAGGAAAAAGCATAAAAAGTGGGACTTGCTTTATGGCAAGAAATGAGGCTGTAAAACCAAGAGCAATTAGACCACAAAGGCAATTACAGCATTTTCTAAAGGCTCAGTGAAATTTATTTACTTCTTAGTTTTACTGGTGGGGATTATGGGAGAAGGGACTTTTCTTCCCAGGACTAATAGAAGGTCTGGCACCAGGCTTTTAAATGATTTTTCTTTTTTTCTTTTTTCCCCCCCACCTTTCTCCAGACCTTCATTATGCATTTCTACGGCTTGATTAAAGGTTTCTTCTTCACACTGCGATGTATCAGCATCAGAACACAAGAGGCATTCATTAAGGGCTGGAGTGGCTGGCACTTTAGGTGAGCAATGGCAGAGCTTCCTTCCTCCTGTCCCTCCAGTGGGAAGTTTAGATGAGACGATCCCAACATTGTTGCTCTAATTATCAGCTTTAATGTGGGGCTATCAAAGAGGCATTCTGGGAGAAATTTATTGGTGGGGAGGGAGGGATATCACAGACCAGCTCACTTAACCATGGGGTTTTATAGATCCTTTGTGTGCTGAGTGGCTGCCAGAAGAGAAGAAGAGGCACGGTGTTGTGGCTAAGGCACTGGGATGGGATTCAAGATAGCTGGGTTGAATTTCTGCCTCTGCTATTGATGCCCTGTGTGACGTGGGGCAAGTTAGTTCATCTCTGCCAGTCTTCTACTAATAATAGTAGCCTATTTTGCAAAGTGTAGGGCTAAACCCATAAATGCTTGAGGAGTATTTGTCTATTATAGCTACCAGAGTGATACTTCTATGCATACATGTACAGGTAGACATCTGTGTGGATACTTGGACACACACACACACATTTAGCAAACCAAACTGATCCTGTTGAATGAATGATGCAACGGGAGTAAACCAATTTCAGATCAAAATTTTCATACCTGGGTAGTTAAAATGGGGCAGATAAATACATATGCCAACCTAAGAATGAATGTCAGGGCCTAACTTTTTAAGTGACCAACTTTAGAATAATTGGGGTCTTGGTGCCCATTTTTCTCTTTCTTCTTCTCTCTATCTGTAAAATGGGTACAATGATGCATTCCCCTCCCTCCCCTGACACATTGGAGTTATGAAAGCTTCATTATTAATGTTTATGAAGGTGCATTAAGATCCTGAGTACAGAGTGCTTTATTACTATGATAATATCCATTTTCATCTAAGTCAGAAAATTGCAACAAGCGTTAATGGAACACGGGCAATGTAGCATCTCCTGTGCTGCTTTTATAGCACACTTGATTTATTGACTTTGGCAACACTGGTACATAGTGGCTTTTTCTGTTAATAAAGTTACTGAAATTGAAAATAGAAGTTTAATTACTGGCATGAAAGGTTAGGAGTGTTTCGGGTATTCCTTTCCTGGATATTTTCTTAATCAGACATAGAAGGCTTGATTCTCCTTTCTGCATACACCAGTTTTATCCTGATGTAACTGCAGACCGTGCAATTCTCAGCTAACGTGGGCTGGCACAGTTCTATTATGAGGCTCATTGATAAGAATGGCGATTTTTTGCCATTAGTATTTCACGGATTCACAAGTTTAGGACTGGAAGGGACCTCGTGAGATCATCAGGTCCAACCCCACTGCTCTGGACAGGGAAGACAGCTGGAGTCAAATCATCCCAGCGAGGTGTGCATCCAGTCTCCTTTTCGAAGATCTCCAGGGTAGGTGTCTGGGAGTTTATTCCAGAGTCTGGTCACATGAACCATGAAGTTTTTCCTTGTATCCAGTTAGAAACCTTCTTTGAGAAGTTTACAACCCGTTGCTCCTGGTTTTCCCCTGGGGCACTTTTTTGGTGAATAGTTTGCTGAGCCCCTGATGCTCTCCCCTGATTTATATTTGTAAGCTACCACCAAATCCTCCCGAAGTCTTCTCTTTTCTAGGCTTGTCCCAGTTTTCTCTTTTCTAGACAGACCCATATCGGTCAGCTTTTCTTCGTGTGGCTTGTTCTTCAGGCCTCTAATCATAGTTTCATACGAGTGGCTCTTCTCTGGACTCTCACACGTCAGTAAGTTGACCCCTCTGATGTTGCAGAAAAGCTGCTGAAATTATTCCTTGCTGATGACGGTCATTCTGGGCTCCTGTTATAAATGTTGAGGTGCTTTACGTTTGCAATGCAAGGTGTTATCGGCATCTGGCAGATGAGCACTAAGGGACTTGCTCCTGGTCATACGGTCAGTCAGTGGCAGCTACCCCGTTTTCCCAGGCCCCTGCCTTGTCCACTCTTTCCATGTGTCGGTCACTCCTGAAATCTCTGAATATTTTTCTTGTTTGCAAGTGTTGGCCAGTTCCTGGGAAGGACAGACTTTGCTTTCATGATGGTTTCTTGCCTGGTTGCCCTTCCTTAGTTGTGGTGCGTTTCAGGGCACTGAAATTACCAGGCACTGTTGCTGCTCCCTAATTGGATGAATGACACCTTTTTCTTTTCTGTTTTTTTTTTTTTTTTTTTCCCCCATAAAGACGAAATGAATGAATGAGAAACGGCTCATTTTCCGGTGCAGATTTCTGGAGGTGCAATCAATTGACTGTGCTTAAAATTCACAAAACACTTAGAGCCTCCCCAAGGATTTTCATGAATCCCATGGGTCCTGTGAGTCTTGAATGACAAATAAGATGCCCCTAAACTTTGATCTACCAGAATATTTGCTAATAACTTTGGATGATATCCAGTCCACCCCTCTCTGGTCCTGAGCTCAGAGAAGGAGGCTCGGTGAGTCCCTGGAGATGTTCTCCAGTTGCAGGGAGGGGAGTTTTATAATGACAAGTGCCGAAGTGCCCAGTTTAGCTAATTGTCTGGAGCTTGCACTTGATGCCCAGGACCCAGTTCGCATCCCTTTGCTTGCTCTCCATTATTGCAGGAGTGATATGCCTGCTTCTCCCCCTAGCAGCACTGGGCACTTGCCTGCCAGCTCTCATCCTGAGATTTAGGTCCACTTTCTTCCTTCTGCACGTTTCCTTGTATTGCTCCCCTGATTGGGCTTTTTACTATTTGAGCTCTCGGAAAGAGGCAAGTCTGTGCATCAGCCAATTTTTAGAACAGATCAGGGAAGGCTATTAACACCTAAACTCTGCACCACTTCTGTTGAAATTAGGCTTTCCATGCAGCCTTAGGAGCGCATTCATTCAGCAGCTTTTACCTCGAGACACGCCAGCTTGCATGAATAATGCCATTCAAGTGAGCGGCACTATTCGACATGAGTATAGGTTGCCAAATTTAAGCTTCTGTTGGTGTCTTTTTTTCGATGATCTGTCACAGCGTGCCACAGAGTCGAATAACAGGCGAGTGGACGTAAGAGGTGTAAATTGTAACCCACGGGAAGAGGATGTGGTCTCTTTGTTCCTCTCGAAGAGCACGTCAGGCCGGTAGATTTTTTTTTGCGTTCTTCCTTTACAGTGATAGTGGCTTGCAATTTTACAGCAGGTGTCCTGGGATTCAAACCCCTTTAACAATCCCAAGGGCAAGGGAGGAAGGAAGTTTTTGGAGAAGGTTTTGAAAAGACACCAGAAAGTGTAAGGAGGCTTGTTTCAGCTGCCCTGTGCCAGCTGCAGCAGAGGGTTGTATTCAGTGACTGGAGAGGGTGCTACTTATTTATTATGTATTTTTATTTTATTTTATTTTTTAATTCTCTGTGGCTGCATTTCTTCACTCGTTTCACTGCCTTCCATGGATAGATGATGAGAATCTCTTTAACTGGAGAGAAGAACAAGATAGGTGAGACTGGGAAAGAGTGAGAATAGATGAGAGAGCTCCCCACATGGTGAAGGAAAGAGGCAAATTATTGGGGAAGTATGTAGGAAATGACCTACATATATGTGCATGCGGGGGGTGGAGGTATCTGCTTCCTCTTAGATTTGCAGAGAAATGGGACCCAGATAAGTGACCTGGTTTAAACCACTTTGTGGATCTTTTTTCCTTCTGAAAAAGAAGTCTCTCTGGATTTCAGAAACTTCTGCTTAAGTTCTACCTCTTGCAGCTACAGCAAATTTGAACCTCACCAGGTAACTTCATTTGGTTTCCTTAATGAAGGCTTCACAGCAGGGTTAATTCTGCTTTCTATGTAAAAAGATTAAGTAGTAGTTGGGTAAAACACTTCATCACCGAAGTGATTTTTTTCGCAGTGTACTCGCTCCGAAGGCACAGATGTAATACCTGCTTTTAAATTCAATTAGCTCTGACTCAGTTGTGTTGCCTGAATACATTACCACAGCTTGAGACAGTCAGTGTTATTCTTTAAAGCTGAAAAACTATTTGGAGATTTCCCTAAATGTGTTTTAATTCCCTCAATATGTCATGCGCCTTAACAGCTCCTGACATGCGCTGCCTGGGCTTCCCCCATCTCAGGTAGGATTTCTCTTGGTGTTGGGGTCGCCGAGCCACGCTGCTGATGCCAATAAGAGGGATCGGCAGCGGCTGAAAGAGGATGAGCCCTGTCTGAGTGGGTCCTCATCAGGTGAGAGGACATTTGATCCATTGTAAAGGCAGACACTACTGAGTCTCTGTGGCACAATCCTTTGAAATTGGGGAAGCAGCTGAATTGGGATTTTGGGGCTCTGCGCTGAGCCGTAGGTGGGGAGCAGAGTCGAACAGCCGAAGGGGGGAGCGGAGAGCAGGATCCAAGTTCACTGGCTCACCTGTTATGGAAGTCAATAAGATCAACGTTTTTCAAGCATCCTCCGTTCTTTGGAAGCTGAGGTTCAGATGGCTAGGGTCTGGTTTTCAAGCTAGTTCCCTCCTGAAAGTTGGTGGGACCTAGCAGTGCCTCTAGAAATCCTGGCTGCTTTATTTTCCTCTTCATCACCTTGGAATAGGGACTTTATCATCCTGCCGGGACTCAGAACCCACCCGAGGCCCACGGACACTATTGCAATATAAATAAGGTGGAGTCAGTACGACGGCAAGCAAAGACGAATCGGGGCTCCTGGGTTCTCCTTCTGATTCTGCCACCGACCTTCTGCATGACCTTGACCAAATCATTACCCTTCCATCTACCCATTTGTAAGATGCTCTTGCTACATAGCCACCTGAGAGGTGAAAGTTATTTAAAAGCTAAATTGATGAATGCTTGTAAAGCACTTTGAGCTCCTAGGATGAAAGGTGCAATAGAAATGCAATTTACTTCATAATTATTGAACTAGCCCTGCAAAGCCATTAGATACCGTGGGGGGTAGTGGCGTGTGTGGGGGGGGGGTTACTCTTAAGTTTAGAGTCCAAAAAAGGATCCAAATGGAAAAGGGATGAGACTTCTATGGAAAGGTACCTCCAGAAGAAAGTTGGAGCAGCCCACACGGATGCTCTGTCCAGACCATCGTTTCCCAGGATGGGCCCGTTCTTTTTTCCCAGTGGACTCTCCTGGTGACCTGGATCCTTAAAGGACAGCCCTGGTCTCGTGCTCAGCAGCTCCCCACATCTTTCCTCCCCAGCAGGGCGTGGAGCCGTCATAGCAGAGCTTCCAAGAAGTGCCTGGAGATGGTGGCACCACATGTCCCGTGTTCACTGGGGACCAGCTGGCCATGTTGGCACCACCATGGTGGCAGGATTTGGCTGGTGATGGCACCGGATTCACCAGGCTAGTAAGATTTGGAGCGGCACCATCTCAGGAGGTCTTTGGGAAATGAAGGGATGGAAAGATGGCCAAGTCCTTTACCCCATGTTTGGAGGGGAAGGCAATGAAGGCCCAGCCCCTGCAAATTGGGACGAGACATAGGAGCTAGGTTTGGGGTTGAAGACCAGTCCCAACGGCTCTTCTGTCCCTTTCTGCATTGTGGAGGGAGATGGAGCATGGCTACAGGGTAGAAAGAAGCTGCACTACCCCTAAGTGGGCAGGAGAACAGGCAAAGGTACCATCCTCCAGGACTGTGGAGGGGGAAGAGGGACCCCATTCATTGAAATGTATGAATGGAAATGACTGTATTCTAGGGTGATTGAAACTATTTTAGACTGATTTTATTTATTTATTTTAATAATCCCATTTTTGGTTTGACTATTTTACTGTGAATTATAAGCCATCTGTCTTATTTTCCAAACCATTGATGTATATTGTGTTGTAGTGGCTACGGCATTTTTTTTTTTTTTTTTTTTGTCCCACAAATTTTTTGGGAAGGGGTCCCGACTTGTGACTTTTGAGCCCTTGTGGCTGTGTAACGGCCCCCCAACCCTGCTAACTCCAGAGGAGGGAGGAGCAGGGTCCCCAGGGAAATAAGACATTTGTGACGCTGCATCAATCGGCAGCAACAGGGACCCAAACCCTGAAGCCGGAGACCACCGGGCAAGAGACTCGAGCTCATCTTTAGGCTGAGCTTAAGCTCCTAGACCCATATTCAAAGGTTGCAGTCGGGTGACTGGAAGGGGATAGGGCTTGGGAAATCCTGCCCACACTGGAGTCAGTGCGCAAGTATTTTGCCCTTTAATGTTTTTAATTCTCCTATGTGACTGGCCCTCGTGTTTCTCTGACTTGCTGCCTTATGCTGTAACCATTGCATGTTTGGTGCATTGTAGGGATCTGCTCCGCCTGTACTCTCCTCGGGTTGGCACAAAGTTCCCTTGCCCGTTGTAAAGGTTTTGCGCCTCTCTGGTCCTGGTTCCAACTCGCTCTGACTGAAGCCTTTAGGGAGCTGTCGGCTCATAATGTCCATCAGGTGCTGACTGACAGCTGGGGAAGTGATTCTGGAATGACAGGTCGTTCTTTCATCTCCTTGGCCATGTTTATATAATGATGAGTTTGTCTTCATATGCACAGGATTGGAGCTGACAGTTAAAGTGGCTTTTATCTCCTCGGGGACCCGATGTACCATGATTAAAGCTCCGGAATTGAAAAATTATATTTCTGCATACAGCTAATCCCATGCACCTACTGCTCCCCATCACATTCCCCTCCTCTGTCCAAAATAGACCCCTAGTAAAAAGGCTGCAGTACAGAGGTGGGCAGTCCAGGTATTTATACTCCTGATGTATTATTGATAAACAGGCAAGTTAAGGATATGCTGCCTTATCACGATGCTGATATAACAGGCACTTTCTCAGCATAGCAGATTGTCTCCTCCCACCAGCTGTGATGTTTCAGGCCTGTCTCGGTGCAGCTTTAAGCATCGCGCTTCCACGCCTGTGATTGTGGCATACTGAATTTTAACACGAAAGGAGTTCATGGGGCTCATGGCGGTCATTCGAGAGTAATAGACTGGACATCCAAAGAGAGGCTCGCTGAAAATTGGCTGCCCAAGAGCTCCGTCTTTCTCCCATTTGAAAGTGAGTGGACATCGATTTGCTTCAACAGGAGTTCAGTCGAGTCATGAGTGAGCCTATAGTCCTTGCCATTATAGCAATTTTCAGGTGAGTCCCTCCGCACCAGAATGTGCGAAACGGGTCGTGGTGCTTGCAGATCCTAAGTTGCAACCATGACCGGATGCTTCCTGCTGCAATTACCTGCGTCTTTCCCCCACAGATGTCATTTTTGCATATGTAGATGGCTGTGCACACAAGCTGCATAATGGCAGCTCTTTATCTTCAATGACACAAAACACAACTGCATTGTCCAGTGCAAGTATTGAAGTATTAAGCTATAGATGGAAGTGGAGAAAGAAAGAAGAAGAAATAACATTTCTGAAATCAGACTTGATATAAGATAGAGTGGCTGAAGCAGCGAAAGGCAAGAAGGGCTTGTTCCAGAGTCGGAAGCTGTGTTGGATAACGCTCTTGCCTCAAAATTGGTGAACATGTCATCTAAGGACAAGAAGATGCCTTCTGTTAAATAAACAGATGGAGGCAGGAAGGGAGGATTGAGAGAGACCAGAACCATGAGCATGGCTAAGGCAAATTCAAAAAGCATTTCAAGCTCTTTGCGTGAGATGGATGGTAACAGGATACATTTTCAGCAGCTGATAGAATTTTTTTATTCCAGGACTATAAGGCCAGATGCCCAGTGAGTCTAAATTGGCATAACTCTGCTGATGCCAGTACAGCTCTGCTGATTGATCTCAGCTGGGGACCTGGCCCAAAATGTCAAAGGAAAGCAAAAGGGCATACCACAACAGACTACATTTCTGGCAGGCTATAGGTATCTTGTGTCCAGATGCCTGGCACTCCAAACCTTGGAAGTTGGCCTTTTTCACTTGAATAGTCTTCTTTGTGATTGCCTGGTCAACAGATACCTTTAAGCTCTCCACTATGGTCCCATCCTCTTCCAGGAGCTTTTCCCAGCATAGGGTTCTGTTACTGAGGCCTTTAAATCTGAGAGAGAAACAGCTAGAGGCCCGGGGTGGCTATTTTGCACTGAGTGTTGGAAGCAGCGAGACAGTCCCTGCAACCGATGACAACCTGATTAGATATCAGGAGGCGCTACTTCACAGTCAGGGCGGCTAGGGCCTGGAACCGGCTTCCAGGGGAAGTGGTGCAGGCTCCTAGCCTAGGGATTTTTAAAAGGAAGTTAGATGAGCACCTTGCCGGGGTCATCTGACCCCGGTGCTCTTTCCTGCCAAGGCAGGGGGTCGGACTAGATGATCTTCCTAGGTCCCTTCCGACTCTAGCTACTATGAAACTATGAAACATGGTTTTAGTTCCCAGTTATCTTTTTCTTCTGACTTCCCCCTTTTTTTCCATAAGGAGATGGGGCCTGCTCGCATGGGGCACGGTGCGGTGGAAGTGTCCCCCATGGTTAATCTCAACCTTGAAACAAAATAATGATGTCTGCAGAGCTGCTGGTGTGAGTGGGGCCACATCTCACCAGGAGATGAACTAGCCATGCCCCACTGCTACCAGCCTCTTCCTGTGAACAAAGCAAAGAGAAGAGCAGTTAGCGATTTATGGATGTGATGCTTTAATTTGGGGTGAGCCAAACTAAACTACGTCCAAGGAGTTTTACTTTAATGCACCAGAGAGACTTTTAAAGCATCCGTAAAACCTGCTTGTGCAAAGAGTCACACTGTTGGGGTGCAAGACGGCAAAAAACGTGGCGTGTACAAATGCCCTCTGGCCATATGCTTGGTGACAAAACCCCAGCTCGGATCACGCCTGGACTTTGAGTAAGTTTGCATTCAAAGTTCAGAGCTGCAGTGTGGTCATCTCTCTGTTTCTTGTTCAGTACTTCATTCAGGCAATTTTGTGTGTGACAGAGGAAAACATCCATTACTATTGTCAGCTCTTCACACTAAATGCTCCTTCTACCTGTGAGGCAGATGGTTATTTAGCAGTGACATTGTGATCGGTGTCATCCAGTGCACAGATGTACAGGCTGTGACTGACTTAGAGATGATCTAGTTTAAGAGACGGATGCACTTGGGGAACCTGGTGAGGTAAAGAGGAAAGAAAGGCAACAGGAGGTTGAGGAACAAAGAGCATGTGAAGTAGTGTGACTTTTAATGGATAGTGCGCTGCACTGGGGAATCGGAGACCTAAGTCTCATTCCTGGCTCTGCCTCTGTCCAAGGTGACCCTCCAGGCCAAGCCATGTGATGCCTCATGCTTCCACATCCTTGTCTGTAAAATGGGGCTAGGGACACTTACTTCCTCTAAAAAGCTTACGGATGAAAGGTTCAATAGGCTGAATTATGATGGCAAGTGTTTAATTATAACTGGATGGGAATCTAGTCTGCATGTCTGTAAGAAGTTGAAAGCAATTAATTACTCATTAATCTGGTAGCTGTTCGGCAATCGGTCTTCAAATGCGGAACATAGGATTGTAGGCAAGTAGGGTTGGAACAGCCCTCAAAAGCTCATTTAGGCCAGCCCCCTGCTCAACATGAATGCTAGGGACTAGTGGCTATGAGACCAATCAAATTGATAGTTACTCTATCAATCCCCCTATAAGGTGCAGCACTGCCTTGCCTTTTCTCTAATGATCACTGTTATATGTGGGGAGCTAGGCTGGTACTAGATCTACAAAAGTTGAGCGAACTTTGGGACTTGTCTGCTATAGCCAGTATCCTTCTAAATGTAGAGTTGCAGCTTAAGTGCTGGCAAAGCAGCTTAATCCAGTTCCCTGAACAAAACAAGCTATACTGGGAGAAAGCTTCCTTTGCTGGGATAGCTGCATGTATACCAGGGCTTTTACTGGTAAAAAGCTGTGTTGGCCATGGGTGTGATATGACAGCAGCACTTTGAAGTATAGAGCAGGCCTTTTCCTTCCAGCTTGGAAATAGCAGTGTAGGAAGGTGTTGGAGGTAGAAGGAAAATGAGGGAGTTTCTGGAGGAAAAGAGGAGGCTGAGTGGAGGTTTGGAGGGGGTGAGATCCTTGGTGGGAAAAACAGAGTCGTGATCGGTCAGTGGGAGCAACAGATTCCGGAGGATGGCAGGAGGAACCCGAGCTCGGACATCTGGACATCGGAAGGGGCAAGGAGGGGATTACAGAGACATCTCGGGGATTTACAAGGAGATCCTGCCAGAAATGCAAGATGGATTTCAGGGGAGACCATAATGATCTCTGCACGCTACACGGGGATATCCTAAGGTATCTCCTTGAGGCACAGCATAAGTTGGTGTGAGTCAGCGTGGCACAAGACAGCTTGGCCTTGGATTCTCACTGTGCACGTGCTACCAAGGACTGTAAAAACCACACGTGGCACAGCATCCCCGGGGAGCAGCAGCGGAAAGGGAACTAACTTCTCACTCTTCCAGCCCTCCCTCCCTCCCAGAGATGGCTTCTTTACCAGGACTGAAGATCACCCTCCTTGCTCTCCAAAGTCTGAATGGCAATAGCCAGCAATGCTTTGCTTTGCTTTGCTTTGCTTTGCTTTGCTTTGCTTTGCTTTCTGCTGAACAGGGTTGGGCACCAGGGTTTTCTTCCAGCCTTATTCTTTCCCCCAAGACTCGCATGCAGGAAGCACAGCCTGGGGCAGTGTCTCCCAACTTCACTGCCTTGCCTTTTACAGAGAAGCAGAAATGCCCCAGAGGGCTGGGACTATTCATATGATCCTTCTGTAAGAAATATTTCTCCATTTTATATACAACTAAGGAAGTCAAGCAACGATGGGAAACATCAATGCAGTTGTAGAAAAATCAGGCTCAGGCTAACGCACAGCGCCAGATACTTAATCTCCCAGTGAACACTCCATGATGGAAATGTCAATAAATCCCTAACAGCCAGGAGACTTTAATACACGTGCCATCTAGTATCCCATTTTTCAAATCGCTTTCAAATGCCATGTTTGTCTCAATGAAACAGTTTCAAAGACCTGAACAACTCAGTATGGAGGTGGCTTTTAGCTCTAGGGCTTCAAAAGCTTGCCCCTGTTCTAGGTTCGTCACTGCTTGGAGGTCCATTTTCAGATCTCTTGGGCCAACATTTTAAGATGTAGTTCCTGATTATGCGGTGCTTTCATATTTTGGAGGGTGCCCAGCTGCAGACGTCTGACTTCTTGGAAGCCCCTGTAAATCCAACAGCAGTCAATGGACATTGCCGGTGCTCAGAGCCTTGGTGTGTTAAGCTGCCCACATACACATCAAGGCACTTGAAATCCGTGTCCGTTTTTGAAGTGTTTGGTCTAGTAGTATTGTGGGGGAAAGGGTTGATCATGCATTTTGGGAAGCCGATACAAGATTTTTAGCAAAGAATGATTTCTGTAGGGATTTTCTGTTATGTTGTTTGAAGGGTTTGAGAGCTACTGGATGGGTGAAATATCCTTTTCTTTTTATCTCCCTGCCAAAATCAGATGGCTTAGAGTTACAGCCTTTTCATTTGAAAGGCTTCAGCTCCTGGCAACCACAGGTTAAAATCCTGGGAGTGTCAACCCTTCAGCAGCCTCTGACAGATAAATTGAGGTCCATGAATTTTACTCTCTCTGTCTTTCAGATGGGCCCTTAAAAATGGAGTGCCTGTCAGTTCTGCTTTGACTTTCAAGATTGCAGGGCTCTTTTCAGAAGAATAGGAGATGCTCCAGTGTCTTCAGCCAAAAGTTCCTGTATCCCCTGGTGTCTGTATATCCCATGTCTGACATAATTGCATAGAGGGACCATTGCAGCCAGTGCTAGAATGAGTTGAGCTGTATAACCGCACGCAGCAATGTTACAGGAGAGGACATGAAGAATATCATCTCCAGCTGAACTAACAGGGGGAATTTAGGTAAGCAGAATGTAATTACCGAACCTGGATTTCCGCCAAGAGCAGAGACGAGCTTTTATATTCTCATGTGAGGAACACAAGTGGTCAGGATCTCGGTTCATGATTCATCCCAAAGTCGGGAGGTCTGCTTTAGATCTTGCCGATGCTAGTTTTACATGGGGGGTGACTCCGTTGAGAGTGGCTCCCTGTTGCCTTGTACGTTGTGCTGTCATCTACGCTTGTGAAAAGTTATGTGAAGCACTGCCTTTCCCATCTGGTAGCCCGGAGGGCTGCACACCCAACGGTAGCATGCAACAGAGGATCAAAGCCAATGGCAGCCTTGCAGTTGCTTCTGATTTTGGAGGCAGAATTGTGTCCGAAAAGGACGTTTCTTGTTTGGCTGCCAGGTTGCTGACGCCTTTACCATCTCCACTAACCTGGTGATGCTGGTGTGCTCGGTCTTTGCAGCTCTTGAAGGAAGCATGTCACCTTCCAAGGTACAGCATCACCCCTTGAACCAGCTTGGGTTTCCCTAGAAGATCTCCCATCTACAGCCCGGCTGAGCCTATCCCTGCTTAGTTGCTGAGAAATGAGACTATCGCAGCCCTAAATGCCATAACTTCCAAGCAGGTTATAACCGCGCTGACTTCCACCAGTGAGGTGGAGGTGAAAACCTCAGCCAACGCAGAATTGTTCCTTGCAGCCTAGGAAAGAGCTTCATCCAGATCTTAGTTTTTTGAAGTGTGCCGTGCAGAAGTCTTTTCAGGATCGTTACTGATATTGGAAAGAAAAAGGCCGCAGCCTAGCTCAGAGCCCTCTTGTGCTGGGTGTACATCTCTTGCCCCAGAGAGTTTGCAAACCAACTTGACGTGCCGACAAAGGGTGGGAGAAGGAAGTATTAATACCCTTGTCTCCTAGACGGGGCCCGGAGGCACACAGAGGTGGTGCCTTGCCCAAAATCACAGATGTCCATGTCAAACGTAGGAATTGATTGCAGGTCTCCTGATCTACTGCCTTTGTCCTGACCAGAGCATCCTTCCCCTTCTGGACTTGCAACCCAGGACAAAAACTCCAGTTACGTCTTAATGGGAGGAAGTGATTGAAGATGCCAATATATTTCTTTTCCCATCATCACTTAATTTCTCTGGGCTCCTTTCTGCCAGAGACAGCAGGATCTTTGGCTGCTGTGTCTTGGCTGGAGGAATTCTGATTAAAACTATTTTAATAGCATGTTATTTTTGAAAGCCTTATGGGCTCTGCACGCTGCATAACAGATCAGAGCAAGGGCAGGGCTTCCTGCAGTGAGAAAGGGGAGCGTCAGGGCTGGAGAGAGACACTCAGTAAATCCAGCCAGAAGTGCTGCTTCTCCTAATGAGTCTCCCTGGGTTTTCTGGCTCTGAGAATCCTACAGCACTAATGACGAAGCGAGAGACCCTGGTAGCTGTGCTTATCTTAGCAGCAGGCACATTGGCTCATTGATTTAATGCAGCTTTGCTTCATAGATTTTTTATTTGTAGCTGGTGTGGGTCAATCAAGGGAAGCGCTAGGTAACGAAGCCGTCCAGTTCGGGAGAGTGAGTGAGTGGGTAAAGATGAGGGCTAAGTGCCGGTGTCACGGAGTAACTGATAGCTAGTCCCTGCTCAGCAAGAGTGGGAATACTCCAGGTGGACCTGTCGGGGCGGGGGAGCTCTGCTAACATGGGAAGGCTTGGGAGTTTGTCAAGCAAACATCTTTCCTGCATGGTCCCATCGGGGTTGGAGAGGCTCCTTGCATGAGGCTAACCCTTCCTGTTTCACACTTGGGAAGGGTAGGCTCAGCCCTGTTTTGCATTGCTCCGGGAAATAAGCAGCCAAGATGGATTTTGGGTGGATCCATGGAGAGCGCTGTCAGGGTGCGCCCTTGATCCTGGTAGCACAGCCACTCAGCTGGCTCCCTTCAGATCTCTGTGCAAGTCAGTGCAAGGGTCCAGGCGAAGGGATTTGATTGCAGGTTGCAATGTTATAACAGGAAGGCAGAGCTTGGGTACTGAATGCAGGATCCTAGAAGATTCAACCGCAAAACCAGATGACTACATTGCAGCATGGCTTCACAGTGCTTTCATAATGGGATAAGATGACAACAGGTGTAGGAAGAGAGAGTGGCTACTGACAGGATATAGCATACACCTGCATGATTTGGTCTGCTCATACAAGAGATCACTTCCTTAATGCTTAAAAAAAAGCTACTCATGGCAATGGATAAAACAGTGGCTCGTGTCTTCAGCCAGCACTAGTCGTGGTTGTGACTCGGGACCCTGAGTAATTTGGAGAGAAAGAGAGAGACATGTAGTCCCTCTTTCTGTTCAAGCCAGTATCCCTGAGCAAGTTAAGATTATCTCAGATTTATTCTTTATTCCCCTCTGTTTGTAGACAGGAACGGTGGGCCACATGCTTGTACCTATCCAGCAAGGAAGCAGAAACAAGTGCTGAAACTGGATGCAAATCTAACACTTGGATGCCTCTGGGCACCCAACAGATCACAGGTGTATGCTCACACCCCTCCTGTGAGCAAGATTGTCCCGTTGTACAAATGGGGCTGTGGAGTCCTCGAACAGTGAAGTTATTTACCCCTTGGTCTCATGGGGGCACCTGAGCCAGGAGTTGAATCTTGCTCTTCCTAAACCTACCCCAGCACTTTAAAGCCACAAGGTCATCTTCCAAAGTGGTGGGCCTGTTTTTGACATTCACTTTGCATATAAATATTCAAAAGTGGTCTAAGATTTTGAACTCTGCATAAAGACTTCCTGCCCGCAGGCTCATTTGGCAAACTTCGCAGGCAGCAAACAAAAAAAGGGGTGTATGCCGTGCTCATGTGAATGGATATTTGGAGTAGATTGCCTTGAGGGAGTCACCAGGTTCTTGTCGCCTTTGTCTTGGAGCATCCCCAAAAGTACTGTCCAGACGCCCCATCCCCAAGGCAAATGGAGAGAAGGGAGACTTTTTTTTTTTTTTAGCTGTATGAAACTACCCCCTCCCTCCCAACACTTGTCATCTGTGACTCTCGAGTAGCTGCAAAACTAGGGCACAGATCCACATGGAGCATATCCTAGGACGAGTAATCTTCCTCAGCCCTCGCTCTTTGTGGGAGCGCTCCTGTCAAACACTCTGGAACATGCTGTTGTATTCCAGGCTAGGGTAGATGCCTTCCTGAGCGCACGGCCCTGGAAGGACTTCCTCTAGTCATTCAGCATGCTTTCAGTCCAACTGGAGCAATAAAGCAATGCACTTTTAGGTATTTCTTCCGTCACTTCCTCCATACCTGGGGAAGTTCAGCGCAGAGCACCGTGTTGCTGTATGGGAGTGCCACTGTTGAGCACTCCCCCCTGGGCTGGGGTCTCGAGAAACTCAGAGAGGAGGTGGGTAGAGCGGGGAGCGGTTGGTGGAGCAGACTATGTGAGAGCATGTGCCCCGTTATTAAAGGGTTAACTGGAGGGGGGGGGGAAGGCTGCAGGGACATGGTCGTGCCCACAGGATGTCATCTACTAAATGCTGCTTTTGGTGATGCGATACTTCTGCCGAAATGTTTCACTGGCGGATGGCGTTGCAATTAGCTGTCCTGCTGGTGGCTGGAGTTTGCTGGGAGGCAACAGCTTTCTCTGTACCATGTACAATCCAATTAAGCTCTGATTGAATTAATTTGATTTTTCTTCAACTTGCTTCCACATTCTTAGGCTCAAATGTTCTTAAGCAGCTGCTGAAGCCCGGGAGCCCCAGGAGAGGGGAGGGGTGCTTATTTATTTCAGTGCTCCTGGGCGGATCCGGATGCCTAATTTTAAGCACACTGTTCGGACGGTTGGGATGCGCAGGCTGGAAGGTGGCAGTGGGGATGCCCCAAAATGAAAGTGCTTTGGTACAGACAAAGGCATGAGCAACTGCTGCTCCAAACGGCTGCGGTGGGGCTTCAGGATGGAACCGAGACTTTTCAAAGCTTTTTGACAAGCAGAGTGTGAAAGGAGTGCCCAATGTAAGTGGGTCCCTTACATTGCCCATTTTGAGCTAAAGAAGCCCATTTTGCTCTGGCCTCAGCACAGCAAGCCGTTCTCTGCAGTTTGGTTACTCTCCTGGGAGCTTTTAGGGCTCTTGGTGGGACACGCCTGCTTACCCAAATGCCCCACGGCTGGGCTTTCTTAATGGGGCCGCCTGTCTCTTTGAAGAGACGGGCTGCTCCGTTGCACGTGATTGCTGGGCTACAGAATCCATTGTTCTCATCTCTGCTGCCAAAAAATAAAACATTCAGTTGTGTGCAAAGCGGAGAAGGGCTTGAAAGAGCTCTTCCCCAGAAGAGCGACTATCCCAGGCATTGCTGTAGGGCCCCTGATCTGCATCGGGGGGGACAGAGAAGGCCATAGAGACCAATCCTACATTCGTGTTGATAAACTAGGAGCAGAGCAGAGTCTGCAACCCAAAGAGCATGACTGCTTGAAGCGGGACCATTTTAGGAGCAAAGACTTGACCCTGCTCTTTTTCTTACAATAATAGTTCGTGCTTGCTTGGGGTTGTTCCCCAGAACGTCTTGAGGGAGGCATGTGACAGGCATTTCACAAGGGGGAAACTGGGGGACAGTGTGCTCAAATGACTTGCCCACAAAAGTCAGTGCCAAAGTGGAAATAAAACCCCAGAGGTACTGGGCCAAGCCTCCCGGCTCTATCCACCAGACTTCGGTCCTTCCAGACACTGGTGTACCTAGATAGCCTCTTGTAATTAGAAGCCTCCCTAGATAAGAGCTCAAGACTTTAGCTTGTCAAATGAATACTCCAAAAAACGATGCCATAATGAAGGCAAACGGGAAAGCCAGTAGGGTAGCTCATGGCTTAGCTGACAGCATCCTGATGTCTAAAGCAAGCCCCTGCCATATTTGTCTCTGATATGCAATTTGCAGAAGAGGATTTTGGCCCAGTCCCTGTTGGCCAGGACTGAGTGTCCCTAAACTCTGTTCCTTTCTGAGCTAATGTAAGTATTCAAACCAAGGCAGGAGCTGCTGGAACTTCGCACAGCGGCATGTTTGATTTATGATATGAGTCAATTATGCCGCTCTGCCAAAATGCATAAAAGGTACAAGCTGATGAGTCAAAGGCAGCTCTCTATTTACATAATGGATTTGTTTCCTAGAATGGGGGAGGGATGTCTCTATTAACCTCCATGGACCGAGTAAAGATGTCACTCCAGAAGGAAGGGCCAAGGCTTAAATGCAGGGGCAAAATGGTGTCGATAACTTCCAGATTCGCCAATGCTGATCGACTGCCCCCTCCCGTGTCTGCCTTAAGGTTCAGGCTGCCCCTGGGGGAGGGGGAAGGGAAGGGGGATGTCCCAAAGTGCATTTTAGAATAATGTTGAACGTGGCTGATTTAGAGAGATTATTGGGCGCTGGCTTGCTGCTTATAAGCGGGTGGTTCAGATTAAATTTATCAGTATTCCTCACTGATGCTGTCAGCTGATATATCGACCCATTTTTATGCAGTGCCAAGCGATGCAGCCTTGAGGTGCGTAGAAGGGGTGTTTCATCTTTTTTAAATGTGAATTACTCCTCCTTTTCCCCCTCCAAGAGGGTATATTAGACTCCACTTCCACTACGGAGAAATCGGAGCACTGCCCCATTATCCGAACTTGGGACTCCAGAAGTCCCAGGGACTAGTCTCATACTTGGATCATCACACTGTGTTTCTCGCTGAGATTTGATGGTCCAGCTTTGATATGTCCATGGGGTCAATAGCAGACGTGGACCAGGTTTGAATGCCTATAGCATCTCAAGTCGAGTCCTGTGTTTGGAAAGGCCTAACGCAGATGGTCCATACCAGTCCCGTGCACCTTTTCAGTTCTCAAATGAGGGCTTAAGTGGTGCTTAAATAATGCATTAGCCTGTGATGATCTTTTGCATAGGGTAGACTCCCCACAGGAGAAGCCAGCAAGGCGTCTGCCTTGCACAGCACAGAGCAGTTCAATTTTTAGGTGGGGAGGCAATCTTTTTATGAAGTCTTGCTGTCACGACCCTTTTTCTTTTTTAGCATGGCATGACAGCTGCATTACAACCCCCCACAAAAGAGTCAGGTTTGAGAACCTTTGAATAATGTGACTTTGCAAGGAAGAGGAGTTTAAGTTTAGTTGGAGCAGATGTTCCTCCAGTTATGACACACCAGGGAAATTCAGTATATTATACACAGCTCAGGGCTAGCTCTGAAACAGAGTCAGGGTAGTTTTAGTAACAGCGCTGTAATATAAACTTGTGTGAAATAACTGTGCAAGGTATAAAACATGTGCAATGTAAAAGCATTTTTTAATAAAGTGTTCTATGAAATAATGGAATATGCTATGGATTAGAAGATGCATAAATCTGTGTTCTAACATAAATCACTGTAATATAATAGTCTAGTGGGGGACTCTGCTTTATATTAGTATTACTCAGAGCTCCCGAATGATGCTAACAGTTGCTTTACACACCTATAGCAAGAGACAGTCCCAGCCCTGAGGTAGTTGCAATCAAGACAGACAAAGAGAGATGTGGGAAAAGGCAAAAGAAGTGCTTTCTATCCCCACAGATTGGCAGTAGAAGATAAAGTGATTTGCCCAAGGTCACAAAGGAAGTCTGTTGCAGAGCTAGGAAATGCATCATTTAAGTCTGTGGCAATTCCCTTGGGTAGCAAGGTGATGGGAGCCCTTTTCCCTGATCAGGGCCCTATTTTGACACCCTGAACTGGAGGACTGGGCACAAACAGGTTTCTTGGCCAATGCGTTCAAGGACAAATAGGAACGAAGCCATAATTGATCCTCAAATTCTGCAGAAATACAGCAGGCAAATGTTGTAGTTCTTGCGATGCAACCTAGCTGGTATCTCCTTTCCCACTGGGATGAGGATTATCTTAAGGGATCATTCCTCCTCTGTGGTGTTTTCCAGGATCCATGTCTGCACCGCACACAAGGACCTGCAGTTTGCAGCGCGAGCGCTGTTAACAGAAATGGCGCACTTATTCACTATAGGACACGAGCAACTCCCCTCGAGTGCATGGGCACTGTCCCAACAGCAGTTGAGAAGAGAAGTGCAAACTGTGGGAGCCCCCAGACCAGCACGGTGACACGAAGGAAGTTGTTTGCTGAAACCCTAAGAAGCAGCTGGATGTGGCTGTTGTCATTTGGGAAGGCTCTGGGGAAGTCGCACTGATTCCTTTCGGGCGGCCGGTTGGGCTTATACTTGCCCCAGCAGATGCATCGTGGTCCAGCCCAGCTGTCTGCAGAGCTCCTTGCCAGCTCTCGGCCTGCAGCCTGCCCACAGGTTTCCATTTTGCTTGTTCATCCCCTTTGATGCAACCACAGCAGAGGGGTTTAGGCATGTGGTTTGCCACCGTGTCTCCGCTGCCCTAACTTTTAATGCTGCACGCTTCGGTCCCAAAATATGGGCGGCCGATAAGCGATTGAGAAAATTCATGCGATCCACCGATGGCCAGCAACTCCTTGGGTGTTTCATTCAGAACAGCTGTCCTTTTGATGTCGAGGGCCTTTGCATGTAGCAAGGTACTGGGCTGCTACCAGGAACGCTGTCAGTTGAGCGGAGCTGGTGAATATAGTAATTGGAGGCAAAGAAATGACCCAACAGATTATAATACTTTCCATCTGTACTGAGCAGCTGTGCTGCATAGACCTGAGAACGGTTTTGCATTCGGGATAGAGCTGTTTGCATGCTGGTGCCATTCAACCATCATCACAATCCCTTATTGGAGAGCATTTGAGACTGGTAGATGCTACCAGGCTCTTGTGTTTTCAGTCCTGCTTTTCCTTCTGCTTTTCAGGATTTGGCTTTATGATCAGCATAGCCACGTGCATCCTAGCAACTGTGGGATGTTCAAGATGGTGAAGACAATCCCAGAAGGGACATTTACACTATTAAAACAGGCGATGACTACAACGTGCATAAGATCTGCACGGCTGACGATGAAGAAGAGATCAGATGAAAGTTCGGCTTGATTGGCATGCCTCTCATGGCAGGAGTGCATGGGCACTTGGGTTCAGGCTCATCCCTGGAAAAACATCTTTGCCCATTATGTGACTGAGCTCTTCCTTGAAGATTAGGACCAAATCTAGAGGAGGATTTTGGGATGAGACGAACAACAAGCAAAGACCTGTCTCGACAGGAGCCAGATGGAGATGGGAATTGAAAGGAGATGCTTGAGGGGAAAGAAAGAGTCAGGAGAAAAGCATGAGAGAGTTCTTCATTTGTGAGAGATTATGATGATCCAAGCATTTTGTGGGAAAGACTGCACTTAGTTTTGGCCCTGTCCTCTCAAAACCGAGGAGGGAATGTGTGTTGCAAGTAGAACATATCATAGACCGGGGGGGGGGGAATCAAACGTGCTTGAAAATCCTGAATTTCTAGGACCCTCTGGTCTCTCCACCATCAACATTTTACACTGAAGAAAATGATACATGAGCGAGAGCCTCAGCTGAGATCAATCCTCTGTGCTTCATGAAAGTCATTGGAGTGATGCTAATTTATGCCATCTGAGAACTTGGCCTTTGAGAATTTGATTCATTTTATTATAATAAATTTATGAGAATGGTCAATGCTGCATTTGTTCCAAATGCATGATGGGGATATTCAGAACTAGGAAAACGTACCCCCAAATCCCTGTTATTTCATCTCCTTGATTAAAAAAAAATCTCACAATTTTCTGTCTTTGTCCCATGATTTTGTCAGTCCTGACCAATGCTTTTTTCTGCGTTTTAGGACCAACACCAGTACGTCTGATAAGCATGAAAGAGTTTGTGTTGTATCAAGTCTTCATCTTAACTGCTGCTAAATATAATTTCCCCCAATATTTATATTAATTCTGTGCCATTACTTTTTATTTCTGGGCTACAGGAGCATGAAGATTTGTGTGCCATAATCTATGCAGGAAGGCTGAGTTGATACATTGGTTGCAAAGGAAGAAAAGCATGTGTGGCTCTTCCTGGGTAGCTTTAATTTTATCCATCTGGCTCAATCAAAGTGGTTGATTAAGTAAATTTCTTCAGTGGAGTCGCACTGCCATAACTTGGCTCATTTTCTTCAAATGTTAAAGTAGTTATTGTACTAGGGGAATCTAATTTTGTATTCTTCTTATTTGCCTTGTCATTGTCAAACAAGAGACAAAAGGTCTCCCTGGGCGAATACAGTGTGCACGCTAGCACCGCACAAACAATTGACTTTTTTTTTTTTTTTTTTTTGCAGTTTTCTGGGTGAATCAAAAGATTTTTAAAAAGTTGTCGAGGGTTGACCTGGAATGAAATTTTTATTTTTGTTTTGACAAAAGAATAAAATTTTAAAGTTGGGTCTAACGAAGTGTTTTGCTGGCGGCGCACGACTGAAAGGTTGCATTTGCTTTTTATGTTGGTTTTTTGTTTTTTAGTTCATAAAGTTAGGTTTTGGCAATTTTCTGAACCGGCACGTTGTTTGAAATAAATGTTTGAAACCTATTGCAAAACCATCAAAAAAAAAATATTTTGACTTCTCTGAGCTCCCCCCCCGCTCCCATTTTTTCTGACTGAAATTATTCCCCAGATTTCACTTGAATTCATGAGTATTTTCTCTCACTCCAAAATTTATATTTTTCAGCAAATGAACTATGAACCCCAAATTCACCCAATTTCAATGGGGTTTCCTCTGAAATGTGCTGCATGCATCCATTTCGGATTTCCTCCCGTTGAAAGAGATGTCTAAAAGGCCTAAATTATATAAAGATGCATACAGTTTTGAGGCTTGATCCAGACTTTTTTTTCACAACTTTAACTTGAAATTCCACTGCCAAAATGTGTGGGAGCCTAGAGTCAGGTTTGTGATTTGTTTTGTACTAGTCCAGAGACCCGTGCAAAGACCATCACCAGACGCATGAGATGTTTCATTCAATCTTTTAGCGAGTCTGTTTTTTGCAAACCCCTTGCCCCAAATTTGCACCGTTCACCCTACCCCAGGCCCTGATGAGGCATGGCAATTGTCAAGATAATAGGAGTATGTGGGAGGACTTTTGAGCACTTAAAACAGCAAGCCAATGTCAACCTGCCTCACTGTAACGCTGCAGTAGTATCCGTGGGTCTCAGCTAGGAGTCGGGACCCAGTTGCTCTAGGATGGTGCTCAGCAATGTTTCCTGGATGGAGTCACCCAGCTCTGGTCCAAGGCAGGGTGGCTGCCGTGTGGGATGGGAAAGCTCTCTGTCTGTCCCCCAGCTGCTTGGTCATGGTGTGGTGTGGGCAAAGCCCCTGCTGCTAAATGCCTCTAAGTCTCAGCTCTGTGGGCCAGATGCAATGGTGCCATGGGCTGGATCCAGCCCTCAGGCTTTATATTGCTGACCTGTGCTCCAGGATATATATACACCGAGCAGTAAAGAGATGGCTCTTGCACCAAAGGACTTCTACTCTTGGATGGACCAGAGTCTTGGGTCTAAACCTTGAATGTTAACAGGGCTCCAAAGGGTATGATTTTCACTTGGTAGAGCGCTTTTCATCCCAAAGCAGTTTGCAAGCTACATACAGTACTTCTAAAATACAGTCACTGCTGAAGAGGTTCCTCGGCATGTGCAGGATGCCCATGGTGTGACACGCAGGGCCTGGGGACGTTTCTTTGTCCCAGCACAATCCAGCCAGACATCCAAGTCAATGGAAGTTTTGGTATCGACTTCATTGATGCTAAGGGTCCTCTATAAGTTTGAACAAATGCAGCGCGCCAGCAAAGATTGAATTTTAGGCACAGAGGGTTGGAAATCAGCATTTATTTTCAAAATAAATAAATCAAATTTTAAAAAGGGTTCAGATGAGAAGCAAAAGCTGAAATTTCAGCATTTCTCGTGGAACAAAAATCAGAGCAATTCAGTTTGGAACCATTGGATTGTTTAACATTGATTAATGTAGAATCACTTTGGTTTGATTTTATATTGGATTACAATGTAAGGCATGACAAAAATAACACCTAAGATAAGTATTTCAATATAATATACAAGTCGAAGCAAAGCTATTCAATGTTATGAAACAAAATGATTCAGTTTTTATCAAAAGGAAGGAAGCAGAAACGGCTCCCTCTCACTGACCATTTGGCCAAAGCCTCGTGCTCCCATGAATCATTCTGATCTTGGCAAAACTGCATTTTTCAGTGAAAAGGTTTTCTTTTTCTCTCCCCATCATTCCCCCATCACCTGTATTTTTTAAAGGTTTCCTTGGTGGTATGTTTTAAAGACCCCAATGCATCTGGAAGATGAAAGCCTCGCATCACACCAGCAGGATTTGAACCCATGCTTGGCAGGCAGCCTGCCTATTTCCAAGCCAGTGCTTTGGCAACTGGAGCCAAGCAATGATGCTGTCAGTGGCTGGGGCCTCAAGGTCTGTAGATTTCTGCACAACTGCATCTCGGTTTATTAATAAAAGGCATTCGCTGCCCTTTCCATTCCACTCAGAATGAAGCCTTTATGCTCTGCAGCTGAGGTCGATTGTTGCTCTCTGGCAGTTTATTACCTTGCTACTGGACCAATAATTAACATTGTGTGTCTCAGGCTCTGAGGCTGAGAAGCAGAAAGGTGGGGGGTTTTTCTTCTCCCTTTTTCTCTCTCTCTCTCTTTGCTGAAAGTACAAAAAGTTCTAATGATTTACTTCCTGGCACGGTGGGCTGAGGCCTGCAGGCAACAGCAAATCGGCAGCCGAACGAGAGTCCATTTGAAGCAGTGCCATGGGGGCCGCGGTGCTGCCCGCTGCTGCTGTCAGAGGAACGCAGCAACTTTCCCCCAAGCTGGAGCCTTTCAGTGGGTCCAGCCAGGCACTTCAGTAAGGTGAGGAATGGACCTTGGGTACCAGATGGTGGCCTATGTCTGTATGCACCATCCAGCCCCTGTAGCACAGCCTCCCTGGCCTGCAGCACGGACCCTGTTGGACAGCGGCAGTGATGTGACCCGTGAGCTGTATTCATGGTGGCGGTGGGCAGGCTAACCCTATATTTGCCTGAGCAATACCTCACAGAGAAATTCAATCCAGGACATGGACCTGGGACCTGAGCTGATATAGATGGCTGTAAGAGTGCCAGCATGTCCCTGGTTCAGGCTTTGATGTATTCAGCAGTCTTCCAAGGGCCTGGCATGAAGAGCTTAGGGTGGCCATCATGGAAGGTTTTCTGCTACTCTGTCCTCTATTGGTACAAAACCCAACTCCTTTATGTCGTTTACTTTTCTTTTTGAGAGAAAAATAGAGGCCATAAAAGTGTCCGGTTTTGTATCAATAGAGGACAACTGGACTGTCCTCTATGATGGCCACCCTACACAAAGTTTAGTCAACTTTGGGTGATGATCTTAGTACATACAGCCTAAGTGGGGAGTTAATGCAGCAGTAGTTTTGTGGAGCTGGGCCTATATGTCTTTAGTTTAGACCTATGGCCTGCCTTTTACAGTGCAGATCAAAGCTGTATCATAAGACTCTTTTGCATCTAAGGGCCGTGCAAAGTTGTCATCTCCGTCTCTGTCCTTGAGTGGGTCCTTGCGCTCCTAGCCCCATTTCAAACTGGGCACGTCTACACGTGCGCTTTAATGCACAGTAGCCTATACTACTATGCATCAAAGCATCCTGCCTGATGCAGGGGGACTGGACCCAATGATCTACAAGGTCTCTTCCAGCCCCTAACAATCATGTATAAGCCCATGCAATTACACTAATGCACAATAAAATAGGCTAGTCTGCATTAAGCATCACTTAAAAACTGTGCACATTCATTATTGTGCTTTAAGGCAACCTAATGCACATTTCTGTAGTATCTCCAGTGTGAGGTACTAACTTGAAGGCCCTTTTCCTAATGCACATTACTGCACATGTAGATGTGCCCACTGCCATGAATCCAGGCCACAAGCGACTGCAGCTTTAGGCCCTGTGACTCGTTGGGCTTGGTGAGGGCGGTTCAGTGACAGCTGGAAGTTTGCTGTGGTTTTGGCATGAAAGGCTCAACAGCACGTCGTGAGATGTGAGCGTTCACTGCATTCTGGCAGCGCTGAGCCCTGCAGCAGACAGGGCAACAGTTAATTAATGCTTGGCCATGCAGGTCTCCTGGGCAAAGCTGTTTGCTACCTGGGCTCTTGCAGCTGGAGGGAAGAAACAGAGAATGATTGAATTTTTCAACCTTTGCTATGGAAAAAATAAAAATAAAACCCAACCCCCCGAACAGTGAGCACTGAATGAAACCAGGATGGTTTAACAAGCAAGCGAGCTGCAATTCTGGCTGCACAGCATGAGAAAAAGATACGGTCCATACAAGGCATCACACTGGGGTCTCTGCCTCCCTTGGGAGATGAGTCAGATTGTCAGGACTTAATCTTGAGCTGGTGGCTCTTTCCAGAAATGAGAGAGGGCCTTTTTTTCCATGGCCACTTCACTGGGTGAGAGCTGGCTCACATGACAGACAGACAGAGATACCTCCAGACCTTCCCTAAAGCCTCCCCTGCTGCTTTTGCCATCTGCGCAGCCCAGCAAGGACAACATCTGCCTGGCAAGAGAAGGCCACAAGATTGCTTTGAAGCCTGGGGGACACCTTGTGAAACCATCTGCGGAGTGCGGACCAGGAGGCACTATCGCGTCCCGTCTCCCAGTTCCATTTCTGGCCCGGTGTTTGATGCACAGATTGAAGCAGCCGTTGGGTTATGTCTCCACCATTGCTCTGGGGTCCCGAGAGTGCCACCAGAAACCTGTCCTGCCCTCTCCTGCTTTGCATGCGTCAAACCCAGAAGCGAGGTGGCATTTCTGCCCAGGGTTATATCCCTCCCTTTCTGCCAGCCTCTCTCAAGTGCTCCAGACTGAACTTGAGAGCAGCAGTGAGGCACGTCCCCCGGGGTGACCGTTGCTGCCTCCTGTCCTTGCAGGGGGGCTGTGGGAGGTGGGCGTAGCGTGCAGGTCAGTGGCCTTCTCCAGCACGGTGCTGACATGCTGTTAGACGCTGGGGGCCCTGGTCTGCTGGGTGCCGCACAAACAGGCTACAAAGGACCAGAAGGGGCATGTAAGATCATCAAATCTGGTCCCCTGCCAAGGGCAGGAGTTTTTTGGGCTCAAATGAGCTCAACAAGGTGCCTGTCTAGCCTCCTCTTGAACTACTCCAAGGATGATGACTGCACCACCTCTTCTGGGAGCGTATTCCAGATTCTAGTTACCCTTACGGAAAAGAAGTTTTTTCCTTCTGTCCAGCCTAAATTTGTCCTCAGTTAGCTTGTGCCCATTGGTCCTTGTCCTCCCGAGGGGCGCTTTTCTGAAGAGTTGCCCCCCTACAGCTTGGTGCTCACGTACTTGTAGGTAAGTACAAGTCATCTTTTACTTGGATTGAACAGATCCAGTTTCTGGAGTCTCTCCTCGTGGGGCCTATCCTCCATGCCCCTAATCATAGGGGTGGCCCTTCTCTGCACCCTCTTGAGCTTGTTCGCATCCTTCCTGAAGTGCGGTACCCAGAACTGGACACAGTACTCCAGCTGTGGCCTCACCAATGCTGAATAGAAGAGGACAAGCACCTCCCTGAATCTGTTGGCCACACACCGGGTGATGTAGGCCAGACTTATGTTTGCCTTGCTGGCAACTTCAGCGCACTGTTGGCTCATGTTCATCTTCTCGCCCATTCTCACCCCCAGGTCCTGTTCAGATGCTGTGCCAGCCAGTGGAGCACCACCCATCGGATAGTTATGGTGAAGTACTTCCTACCCAGATGAAGGGCTCGGCACTTTTCCCTATTGAACCTCACCTGGTTCCATTCAGTCTGTCGAGGTCATCCTGGATCCTAACCCTGACCTCTGATGTGCCCGCGCTTCCCCACAACTTGGTGTCATCTGCAAGCTTAATCATTGCGCTTTCCACCCCCTCATCCAAGTCATTGATTAAGATGTTGAAGAGCACGGGTCCAAGCACCGATCCCTGGGGGACAGCACTGGAGACGGCCCTCCGGGATGAGGCCATCCCATCGATTTACAACTCTCTGGGATCGGCCTCTGAGCCAGTGGTCCACTCATCGCATTGTAGACTGGTCTAGGCTGGGACCCTCCAGTTTAATTGATTCAGAAAGCGCTCGCAGCAAAGCTGCTCAGCTACTTGTCCAAGCTGCCTGGGAGCCATTGCTTGCAAGCGACTGCTTCCTGATACGGAGCATGAGCTTTGCTCGCTCTGGGTGTGAGTTCTTCATTATTTATCAGTTATTATTCCCCGTTTGGAAAGATGAACGTTTGGGTGCTGCCTTGCTTCCCAGAGCTTGGGGAAACGACCAAAGCTTCTGGTTCAGTTGGACCTTCAAAGAAAAAACACCAGAAGAAAAATGATAGCAACGCTTTTCTGCAGCTGTCTTTTTTTTTTAATTACAAAGCTTTTAAATGTTGTAGTCCTGAGCCATCTTTTCTCAGCCCTCCTGTATGTCATCATTACGCTAGGCAGAAAGCTTATGAGCCAGTCAGGGAGCAGAGCCAAACTAAATGACTTAAATGGCTAGCTAGCACATCGGATGCCAGGAGAATAGGGGTTTATTTCCAGCTCTGCCACTGACATATCCTATGACCTTGGGCAAGTTGCTTCATCTCTTTCTGTCCTTATTTCCCTGTTATTGCCCTCTGTCAATCTTGCTTGTCAGGTTTTAGAAGCAGCAGCTGTGAGTTACTGAACCAGGCCTAGCAGATTAGAGCCTTGTTCTTAGTTAAGTCCTCTAAATGCTCCAGGAATAAGAATAATTCATATCAATAGATGACCATCCATGCCCCTCCAGATACCAGGTTGCAAATAACGCACAGGCTAGGATCCATTTGTAATAGCAATTGCAAATAACTAGCACCTTTTTAGGTATCCAGGTTGTAGCCATATTGGTCTAGAGGCAAAAGGAATCGTAACTCATGGTAGAGGTGATATCTTTTATTAGACCAACTAGATTTTTGCAAAAAAATTCTTTAGAAATTTCTAAAGATTTTTTTTGGCAAAAATCTATGTTGGTCTAATAAAAGATATCACCTCTATCATGAGTTCTGATTCTTACCTGCAGTTCCTAAAAAGGCACTATCTCACGAATGGAAAAGGCTAGCTGGGTAATTTATTCACAGTGGCTAATTTGATCATCCCTGCTGGTCACTGACCTCTCCTGCTGTCTGATGGCTGTTTGTTAGTCTCTCTAAAAGGAATATGGTCTCGATCCTTTAGCCAGTCAGGAAACACCGTCACCGTATTCATCCTCTAAACAATTCTGTGATGTAGGAAGCATTTAATAGACATTAGATCAGGGGCGGGCAATTATTTCAGGCGGAGGGCCACTTACTGAGTTTTGGCAAGCCTTCAAGGGCCGCATGACGGGCAGCCAGGAGCAGATCAATATTAATTTTCTATATTTTCTAGGAGCCCCGCGGGTCAGAGAGAATGGCCTGGCGGGCCGCATCTTGCCCAGCCCTACGTTAGATAATGAAGACCCCATTTGGTTTGGTCTAGCCTGTGCTGTCCTAGCCACTGGGGCCATAAATAACTGGCATGCCCATATGCATGCATGCACACTTACTAATTTCCCGCTCAGCCCAGCTCCCGGGGACCTGCTCTTGGTTCTTTCATTTCCCCACCCAAACTAGCTTGAAAGATGCCTGTTGATTCCTTCATGGCCCTGTTTCAGGAACCAGCCAGTGCCTTCCTTTCCCCCTGGATTTGGCAAGCAGACAGGGTGAATGATACCCGCAAGCTCATTTTGTTCCTTAGTCCCCTTTCGCAGTGGCCGCAGCCAGCACACGGAACAGGTACTGGCAGGGCGTTTCAGGTGAAAATCCCACCACGTGATCAAGCAATGCACTCGGCCTCTGAAGGGACTTGTGTAAAATTAGCTCTGTGGAGCTCTAAAATAGCTTTTGTGCACAGTGGGGATTGGGCTGTTACAGAGACAATAGTGTACTATTATTCTTGATCTGACAGCAGTGCTCTGATGTCCTCATCAGAACTGGGACTCCTTGTGTAAGGTGCTGCACTTACCTGAAGATAGAAACAGCGCCTTTCCTGAAGAACCACCCCCGTCATCTGGGATAAAGGAGAATTCATGTCTCTGGAGGAAAAAGCTCAGGTAGAGAAGAGTCAGAGAGACGAACAGTAGGTGTTGAAGGAAGATAAACACAGAGACCCTGCCTGCAAGTGTGTCTGAGTGTGAAAACTGGAGTGTGCAAGCCAGTGGGGACAAACCTGTACAGCCAAGGGAAGAATCTGGCCTGAGACAGTGTAATAACTGGCTGGCGTGTAAGTGGCACTGTTGTCTTCTGTTGGGTGGAACCAGGACTTCTCGACTATGTGTCATAGTCCCTGTCCTGCTGTTGGAGATTCTCCGTGCGCTTGGGTGGCAGCGGAGCTCGCTGCAGGTTTCTGCATCGCACGGGAGCCGCAAGCTGACTACGCTGCGTCTCCCTTACGTTATGTCACTGTGTTTTGTGTGCTCAGTTGTGGAAGGCAGATGAGCTTTTCCCTCTAGTTTTTCTGTGAGATGGGCTTACGTGAGGTTGAGGTGCTCTGATATTTTGAGACAAAGTCTTGGGGCGCTTGTACACGTGACACATTTCCATGTACGTGTAATTTCAATCTCAGCGTGTGTGGCTTAATTGTCATCACAGTGTACACATTCAAGAATCTGGGGGGTTTTAGATGAGTTTGCATCATTGCGAACTAAACTACATCCTGACGCAGTTTAGGTTGCAAATCACAGCAGTGCAGCTGCCAGCTGGTCCCCCGGCTCTGGGAGAGGCGGACAGGCTCTGCAGAAAAAAAGGATCGGTCTCCTCACCTCTTCTGCTTTCAGCAGGCTCCTGCGGCTGGCAGGATGCGGGGTTGCCCAGGAATGGGGCTTGCTGGCGGCCGGAGAAGGTGGTGAGGATGGTGCATGGGGCGCTGGAAGCCTAGGCAAGTTCGGGGAAGCATTGGATTGGGCACCATTGAACTGGGGCAGCACCCAGCCCGATCCAGCTGTCCCCTGAGCCTGCCTGCTGGAAGCCCGCCAGGTGCTGCCCCCCGGGTGGGCGCAGGGGACAGCTGTATCAGGCTGGGTGCTGCCTCCAGCCACCCGGGTGGCCCCTGGGGTGCTGCTGCCATGGAAAGAAGGACTGGGCCCCACCCCTGCAGCTCAGGGCTGGCTTGGCCACGCAGCAGCTCAGCCCCGGCCACGGGAAGGCTCTGGCTTTGACGAAAGAAATTAAAAAAAAAAAAAAAAAAGGAGCGGGCCCGTTGCCATAATGTGATGGAAAAATTGAAATGGTGGGTTTCAGTGAAAAATTTAGGGGGCGTAGAATAAAAGCCTGAGGACTAAAGTCCCGTCACGTGTTCAAGCGCTTTCGGAGGCCAGGCCTGCTGTTAGTGGCTACAACTTCGTTGCAGTCAGTGGCGTCGCACCTTGCCTCTAAACCAGGCTCCTGCCCGATTTGGAGCATCACCGAGCAAGTGTGTGCACACGGGCAACTGCATCTGCTGTATGGGCACACCTGTTTGTACGCAACTGCGAGCGTCTGGAAGTGTATTTGCACACATTTGGCTGGGATGATGTAGTTGGGGCTGGTCCTGCTATAAGCAGGGGGTTGGACTAGATGTGACCCTCTGAGGTCCCTTCCAGCCCTCATTTTCTATGATGTTATGATTCTGCGCGATTCCTTGTGCTACACGTATTTTGGCATGGATACAAATGTCCGTGACGGCGCGTGATCGGACCTTTGGGTCAGCATGTCCAAAGCATGCCCGTGAGCCCGTCTGTCCCTTGGTAGCACTCCTATTCCCACCCCGGGGTCGGAGCACGTGTAGAGCTGCATGTCTGCGTTCAGGAAGGTGCAGCAGTGAAATCACACCTAGGATTTTGGCGCTCACGAGCCCTCAGCTAATTTGTAAAGCAGAGCAGAGAAGCAGCCCAGGTGGGACCTCTGACAAAACCCTGCTTCTCCTAACTGGGTCACATGCAAATTTCTGTGCCAAGCCTGTGTTTGCAGGAGAGGCTGGGCCTGGGTCGGTGCTGTTGCCTGTCGAAGGGAAAGCAGCCTCAGCTCTGAAATTCTCATGGCTTAGGCAGTACTAGAGCTACGGAGGAAAGGAGATGCAGACCTTATTCCTTGTCAAGGTTGTTCAGCAGGAAGAAGCCATTTTCTTTCTGTGAGCTCCCAGCCATCTAAGTTATCCCAATAACTCTGTTGTGCTTGGTTTTTCTGCCGACCCAACCTTCCCCGAGCTCTCTCTGCAAATGCTCCGCTTCCCCTCTGTCCTCCCCTGCCCTCCCTCTCCAATTTAGGCAGCAGCAGGAGACAGAGCAAGAGCGCCAGGCTCTTCCATCGGCTGTTATATGTCAGGAGTTAACATCTTGTAGCCGTTTCAGCAGTCTCAGATGGGACCAGATCCACAGCTGTCAGTACCTAATTAAATCTTAACAAGTAGAGCTCAAGTCATTAATGCCAGTCTATCATCTCCAGCCAATAGCCAAAGATCCGTGATGAAGGGGATGTGCACAGTACTGTTTAGTCTTCATTAACCCATGGAAATTGCAAGTCTACCAGGGGGCATTCACATTACAGGCTACATTTTGCTGTAGTTTATACCCTGGAGAATCCTCCTGATTTCAAGGGGCTGGAATTCAGGTTTTTTAAAAAAAACCCAACAGGCTTCTGTGCCAAAATCTGGTTTGTAGTAACCTTTTTTTTTTATAGCTGATCAAAAAGAAAGCTTGAACTTGGGTCTTCAGCACCACACTACAGAGCTCTGCTGCTCCAGCTAAAGGGGCAGATCTGTTGTGGTAGGTTGGTATCAAGTGCCACAGACCCTGCAGGTGCAGACACATGATACATTGCTGCACAGTAGACTAGCTTTATTACATAGTAAAAGGAAGCGGATGCATGATGCACAGCCCTACCATGTACTAAATCATTCACAGCCAGTGTATAGTTACCCCTTGAAAAATATGGAGTGACTTTACTCCCAAAGAAAGTAACCGCGTTGCAAGCCTGTTCCACAACTTGGTTTTATCCTGGGGTAAATTGCTGTTCGATGCAAGCCCGCATCCCGACTCGGTAGTGGCTGTGCTTTGTAATAACCCTGACTGGAGGCTGTGCAGGTGAAACGCACTTCAAGGCTCAAGGAATCAAGGTTTCTCTTATTTACCATATAAAAAGCAAAGAGGACACAATTCTCTTTTTCTCTCCCTTTTGCAGGGCACTTTTAAGAGATTTTCCTGAGGACAAATAATTGGACAGAGCTAGAGGTGGGAACAAAACCCATAAAGAGAACGATGCTATGGCTTTGTAAGGGTAACGCGAACTGAACAAAATGCTTAGCTTTGGATTTCCTTACAAGCTCAAAAATTGGGACAAATTCTCGAAGCTTCGTGATCCTTGATGAAGACTGGAGAGCTCCACGTGAGCTTTTAGCAAGCTTGGGCTATGCAATGATTTCAAACAATCCTGAGATTTTTTGACCAAATGTTTGCTTTGATTGAAACCTCAAAGGTGAAGCAACCCGAGTTTGAATTTGGTTTTCCATTATGCTGCTGTAATTCTGGAGCGACTCAGTCAAAAGCTCACCAACAGCCCAGTTAAATCTATGGGTTATAAGCTGGAAGGAATCAAAACTAGAAACAAGGGTCACGTGGATGCTTGTGAAATGAGACTACTTGGTGCCATGCATTTTAACCAGGAGTCCTGACTCCTATTTCCTTGCTTTAAATGTTGGGCAGAGATCCCAGCTTGGCACAGTGGAAGTACTGCATCAGGCCGATGTATAACTCATTTGCTGTCCTGCCTCTCGCAGTGGCCAGCATCAGCTGCTGCTTTGGAGGTCCGAGAATCCAGCAGTAGCATCCTGGTTTCAAATAGAAGTAGGTAATTTAAGCCCCAAAGCATGAAATGTAATATGCTTTACAAAACATTTGTTATAATTAATTTTAAGTCTGGATATTGATATAAATATCCAGCCCCTTTTCCTCCTAATCTCATTCAATTTAGCCAGCGTTCCATAAATTTCACAGTTATTTTTGCAAAATGCTATAAAAATTCCCTGCACTTCTAATTCCTTTTTTTTTTTTTTTTTTATTCAGTGAAATATCTTTATCCAAGCAATAGAGCACCAGCAAAACCACCCAAGTCCTCTCCTTAGTCTGGGACAGACATTGCATAAATTGGGTTGACCCAAATCAGTTAAACTGGGCTGAATGTAGTATCAGACTTATCTTAAACCAGTTTTGGCCATTTTGAAACTAGTTGTTGTGCACTGAACCTATCTTCTGTTACAGGGTTAAACCAGTTTCTGATCATTTCAACCAGTTTATGTGTAACTTCTGTCCGTAACCCTTGTGCGTTAGGGGCTGGATTGTTACCATAGGGCAGGGGTGGGCAAAATGCAGCCTGGGGGCCAGATGCGGCCCACCAGGCCATTCTATCCAGCTTGTGGCGCCCCTAAAAAATTTAGAAAATTAATATTTATCTGCCCCTGGCTGCCTATCGTGCAGCCCTCGGCGGCTTGCCAAAACTCAGTAAGCGGCCCTCTGCCCAAAATAATTGCCCACTCATGTCCTAGGGGGAACTGAGCTCTACTCCAACATGAGTACTACTCCTTGTTGTAGCTGGGAGCAGAATCTGGCTTGTAGATTTTGTAGCTGGTTTTTAACCATCCTTCTGGGTATGTGGTACTTCCAACCTGCTGAGCTTGATACGGACACATTTTTCTTCTTAAAAAACAGAGGCATTGAAAACCCCAGCATCCTCTTACACAGCCTGGATCCCCCCCGGCCTTTCCCCTTTAAATGGTTTATTAAACAGCCCTAAGCTGGGTGGAGCGAAGATGCTGCTTGTTCCTTGCCTTGCTATCCTCATGCCTGGTTGCTTGTAATAAATCACCAGCAGCCGCAGGAAAGTGGGGGTTAACAGTGCATGACTCCGTCTTCTGTCTCCCTGTCCAAGAGTGACTGAGGAGTGAGGAATGGCCGAGGTTTTGCTATTTAAAAGCAGATGCCTGGACTGTGACACATAACGCATAAAATAATACAGATGCCCCAACTCTTGCCGGGAAGCTGGGTTCTGTACTAACAATGCAGAAGAATGGCACTGTTATGTATGAGTGTCAGGATGTATATGGAATATGAATTGATTTGGGTACAATGGGCTGCCTCACTGATGCTTTTTGATGGCCCCTCTGGCGAGATGATCTGAGAAGCAGCAGAGAACAGACTGAACAAATATTCTGGTGAATGAGGTACCTGGAAAAGTGGTTGAGACAACAAGAGACAATTATAGAAGGAAGCAGGGACATGATTTTCCTAATGTAATTTCAGTCACTTAGAACAGTCTTCCTGGCCTGATAAGAGGATCCTTTCTTTTTTCTTTTTTTTTTTTAAAAAAGCTGCTGCTAGCCAAGGGGATCAGATATGCGTTTCTGCTGCTTTTATTTTTAAAAGCATCTGTGTTAGTTCAGTTTTCACTTGGAATTCAAGAAGAAAATGTTTCCTTCCTGACAATTTTATATATTTATCCCTTTGGCTAAGGCCTTTGATTCTGAAAAGTGCAATTAGCAAGTGGCAGTGTGCGGTTTGACTTCCAACCAGAGGAACTCCCATTGCAAATGAAAAGTGGTGCTTCAGTGAAACGCGGCATTTCTTCGATCTGTCTCTCCATAATTATATTCTTACTGGTATGAACATGAGTCAGTATATGGGTATGCACATAGGAGTATATAATAATAATAATACAGTTCCTGTCATCCATATACCTTCAAGAATCTTATAGTGGAAGGATAAGCAGCTTGGGTGCCTATACACATACACAGGAGTGAGGAGGGGCATTTTAATGAGAGTTCCCAGAGAGCTGCTTTAATTAAAACGCTACAGTGTCACATGTATGAAGTCCCCAAGCATTTAAAAATGGCCACAGGGTGATTAACTAAAGCTCATCCCATTCAATAAGCTTTTGTTAAAGTACCCTATGGCTATTTTTTAAACGCCGGGGGCCGGGGAGGTATGCACATGAGGCTGAGGCAATGTTAGAACGTGGAGCAGACTCAATTAATCGAGTCTGCTCCAATGTGTTCTAATTAGAATGCATCAGAGCATGTGTATAGGCATCCCTTGATATCCAGAATCATAGAAAACCAGGCCACCTCAAAACAGGAGACATTCAGTGAACAAAATAGCTGCGACCACAGACATAGGCAAACAGCTTCAACACAGCTTGAGTTCCAGCTCTAAGCGCATTGTTTACCAGGATCATGCCCTGCATCTAATTTTATACTGCTCACATTGGCTAAAAAATGTAACGATGAACGAATGAGAGTTTATTATTCTCATTTTACAGAGGGGGAGACTGAGGGACAGGGAAGGTCGTTGTCTAATGTGGGGTCACACAGTGGCAAATCTGAGACGAGCCTACACCTCTGACTAACCTACTAGATCATATTATCTGACACAAAGAAAGCCTCCATACAAGCCCATATGACCATGATGATGAAGTGCCCCACAGCAGACCGGCCTGGATGCCACTGGAAGCAGGCGAATCTGTGGCCAGGTGCAGACATGACACTGACTGATATAAGTGATCAGAAACCAGTCTATCCCATAACGGAACAGAAGCTCGGCACACAGAGACTGGTTTAAAAATGGCAGAACTTGGTCTAAGATTCCCCTTCTCACGGTGAGTGTGTTTGGTTCGCTACTGATCTAAACGATGCCACTTATGGAAAATCCTGTAACTTAGATCAATTCTGCCTTGGGCTTTTTGTATGTCTATACCTAGCCTCTAGGATGGGTCTGATTTTGCAGAAGCCACCAAGTCCATCTAAGTCCTGCTTGTCAGAATCCTATTACAGGTGACATGCTGAAAAAAGGATTCCCTTTTTGTCCCCTCTCTAGGAGCCCTCCTGTCAGAGACTGACTGCTCTTTCATCCCCCTGCGGGACACTCACAGTAGTTCCATTGGCCTCTCTGTGTGCTTGTACACGCCATGATTTTTGCCCTTTCTTGTGGTGCAGCGGCCTGACTGTTTGCATGAACAGGTTTCCGGCTGCTTTAAAAGTCTTTCTGGTGCACTAAAGTAAAACTCCTCAGACATAGTTTAGTTTGACTCTCCATGAATTAAAGCGTCATGTCCATGGATTCATTGTGCGCAAACACAAAGGGACTCAGAAGTGTAATGAACTTCTTTGTCTACCAGATGGCTCTGCAACTTTTTTGTAGTTCACCCCTTTGAATTGCTTCCACTTTTGACTTGCTTCCACTTTTTTTTTTTCTTGTGCCATTTGCCGGTTCCCTGCTCCCACAACTGCATGGCAGGGCATGGGCTAGGCTGGGGCCCAGGGCCAGGGGGGCAGTGCTGGACCGTCCCGCTGTCCTGCTGCACCAGCTGAGGGCCGAACTGAACTCATTTGAGAACCTGAAGTGTGCAAACACTGATGCGACACTCCAAAATAGAGGAGTTTAAATGTTATAAACCTATTTAATTTAATTAGGATTAAACCCCGTGGTGTGTACAGGCAGCCTGTGGTTCTTCTTTGGTGCCTAAAGCTGTAGAGCCAGTTTCTGCCCTCAGTTACACCAATGCAAATCCAATGTCAGGGCATAAGAAAGGATGTAAAAAGTGCCATACTGGATCAGACCCAGTATCCTGCCTCTGATAATGGCAGGAGTGGATGCCTTAGAGGGAGAGCATAGAGGAGTGTCTATGATCTCCCTCTTATTACCTTCCTAAGTAGTACAGCCAAATGCAAAGTTGTAAGTTTAAGATGCAGGGATGCCGCTCATACCTCAAAATGCAGGGCTTTAAGCTGGAAACAATGAGTCTTGAAAGGGATTCAGGGGGTCCTAATGCACAACCAGCTGCCTTGGAGCTATCAGTGCAATGCTGTGTCCAAAGTGTGACCCTTGGGTATGCAAGCAGGGGAGCAGCGAGTAGGAAAAGGGAATGGATTTTGGAAAGCCAAAGGCTGCTGCAGTGTTTAAATATTAGAAAGGTTGTTGAAAAACTGGAGGAAGTGCAGAAAAGAGCCACAGAAATGATGTGAGGACTGAAGAAAATGCCTTACGGTGAGAGCTGAAGAGCTTGATGGGCTTTTCTGATCCAAGTGAAGATATACTCAGTATGATTGCCTTCTGGGGAGAAAATACCAGGTTCTAAAGAACACATTTATTGAGTGGGAAAAGGCATTTTGAGAACCAATGGCTTGAAGCTGGTGCCAGGCAAATCCAAGTCAGAAACAAGCATGTGTTTCTAATGGTGACTAATCATTGGGGAAAAAAACCACTCTACCCCATGGATTCCCTCATCTCTTGCTGCCTACAGTTCAAGGCAGGATGCTGATGCGGAAGATGTCCTTTAGCGAATCCCCAAGCCGTGTTTTAGTCAAACATAAACTAATGAGCTCGGTACAGGGGTTACTGGGTAAAGTGCCACCGCCTGTGATAAACGAGGTCCAAGTAGGTGATCTAACGGTCTCTCCTGTCTTGCGATCCTCGGACTATGAATGTATTGAGACGGTATCAGGGCAGCCAACGAAGGGTGCTGGGGTGGGTTGAGTCTCTATGGCGAAGTCTTCAAATTGTTTCCTGTCAGCTTTGTCGTCTGCATTTGTGATGTTTAGAAATTGTTCTGAATCTGCCTGGAGGGCCAAATCCTTTCATCTCATCTAAGCCGGGGAGTTTCTATGGCAGCTATCACCTTGGTAGCTAAGCGCTGAAGTTTTTTTTTTTTTTTTTACTTGGGTTTTGCTCCCTCCTTACACGGGGGAAAAACTTGCGTTCCCTCACGAAAGTACTTCAGCCGGGCACATCATGCTCAGATCCCCTACTGAATGGTCTGTGAACTCAAAGTATCTCCAAACTCCTGCCGATGAGCTGGGAGCGGTGAATTGGCCAGGCACCGTAGTACGTTTTGACATCCGTGGATAAGTGACTGCTTGCTATGAGCTACGTGCAGGCACTCTTTCCATGTGCACACAAACCTATGTTAATATTGTCCCTATGATTAACACAGTGTATATACATCACCATACGGGTTGTGTTTCATCTGCCAACAGCTAGGCATTTGTCTGATGCCATGGATGCATGCTGTATGGGTTCTGCCATGGCAGATGAACAGGTGTCGCTTGCCTTCACTGGGCAGATTTGTGGCTCTTGCCATGTGGGGGTCGGTTCCCCTTTCTCTGTGGGCACACGCTGCTCTTACATTTTTGCCGGGTGTTAACATATTTTTAACCTCCAACGTGGAGCAGGAAATGATCCTATGTCAATCCAATTCAGCAGGCAGAGCTCTGCGAGCACTCTAGCACCATGCACAAGTAGGCACAACCTCAGCAAGCTCCACGAGCCTTTTCTATTGCTGCAGTGCTTTATTCACTCGCTGGCGTGCCAACATCCCGCAACCTGACTTCCAAACCCCAGCTGAGCAGAGAGATGGCCCAAGGCAGCTGCTGGGGTACAATCAAAACACATGCATACAACTTGCTGAAATACTACCGGGCGCGTGGGTAGCCTAACCTGCCTTGTTTTCCAGGGAGGTTACAAAAATCCCTGAGTAGGCTTGTCCCTTCTACCGTTTGATCAGCATTCAATGGTGCTGCTATCGCACGAAGAGAGAAATAGCACAGAGACACGAGAAGGAGCTGGAGAGAAAAGGAGTGTGGTGAGCAGGAAAACATGTTGTTTCTTAATTGAGCCGGGGGTGGTGGGGGAAGGAATGACATAGCCTGCAGCTCTTAGCTTATGAGAGCTCTGACTGATCTCTCTCAGGTGGGAGTCTGGTGCCACTTCTGATTGACTTTCACGCAGGAATTAATTGATAGGGAAGTGAGAAAGCAACAGCAGTGACGTATGTGTGTGTGTGTCTGTGCATACCTTTGCCATCACCCTGCAGTGTGCATACGGTACAACCTGATGGATGGCCTCTTGATTGCAGCATGGTATTTTTTTCCTTGCCAAATGCCACCTTCTCAGCTGACCCTGAGCAAAGGGTCTTGCATATAATGTGAAAGACCAGCTCTCCTGCTGCTGCTGGGCACAGAGGGAGCACGTGGGAATCTTTTAAAATTAGCTGGCTCAAAGCAAATGGTTCAGGATTGGACCTCAGGGCCAGGGGGAGTAACCTGTGGATTGTTGTCTGACTCACGCTGGTGTACATCGCGGTCTCTGCACATGGACGTGCATGCACACACGAACCATGCATCTTCTCTTTTCTACCACTGGATGGTAGATTTGCAAGCATGGGCACTATCTGCTTTGATTACTCATAGAAAAGTAGGGCTGGAGTGTTCCTCAGGAGACCATCTAGGCCAGCTCCCTATCCATATCCTTCCATACAAGTGCTCGTCCGACTTATTCCCTAAAGCTACATGACAGTCCTTTTGCACGGCTGAAAGGCATAAAACACCAAGAGCACCCTAACTTGCCACAGGTAAAGCAGGGGAACAGGAGCACTGTCTGTCCTGCTGCTGCAAGATCCACGAGAGAGGACCATACCTGTCCCCTGCTATTGAGAAAGGCTAAAAACTCAAGTTTATGAGCCTCTCTCAATGCTTTATCTCTTTGGTTGTAGATGAAAACTACCCATCCAGTGTGGGAAAAGGGAGAAGATGGGTTCTGCACGCATCTTAGGAGCACAGCTATTTATTCTGATTGTAATGGGCCGTATAGCTGGAATGAGGGAAGAAGGTAGGTTAAGTCTCTTTGCACATGCATGCACAGATAGATTAAGTGAAGGAAGAGAGCACCTTGATCTAAGTGGCTGTGTTGGCCTAGTGGTTTGGGAACCTAACTAGGAGCCTTTAGTCCAAGGCTGCAATTCTGGCTTAGGATAAGTCCCGGGACTGTGATATTTGCTCCAGAAGAATGAGGGCTGTTGTATTTACCTCCTTATATCCCACTTGTATTCTTAGTTCTCCGTGCTGTGATGCTATCTGCATTCATGGACCCTTGAACCCACGGAGAGCTCTACTGCAGTAAAGGAGAGATGCTACACAACAAAAATCACAGGCGTGTAAAGCTCTTACAGAACCAAGAGCAAAAAAAAAAAGAAAGTTGATAGGCAAGACAAAGTGTCAATCGCTCAGAGAGCCAGGGGATGCTTTTTCCTTTTTTGCAAAGGATTTTGGGCCGGGAAGCTCTTTGTGAAAGTTGATTCCTTTTTAGCCATGCAGTTGGAAGTGGAAGTGTGTTGGGGAAGGGAACCTAGGTTTGGTATGTGGCTTTGGGGTACTTTGGATGGGAGAAAGAGCTGTTTTACTCAAGAAAGGGTTTTTTTTATGTTTTAAAATAAGCCTTTACTGCTATTCTTGTCAAGCCCCTCTAAACCTGCTCCTGATGCCTTGTTGGAGCCTCCTGGGTGCATTTGGCCCTTAGACTAAGCAAACACTTTGCAGGAGCAGTCTCAGATAGCGAGCTTCTTGTGGCAGATTGCAGCTCTTCGTGTGTGTGTGTAAAGCAGAACCAGGAAGGTGGCCTGGTCTAGACCAGAGCCTCCATGCCCTTTGTAACACAAAAGTCTTTGCGCTGCCAACCAAGCACTTGACGTTTCTCAAGAAACGCACATTGCTGGTGCTTGATTATGTGATCTGTAGCATTACCTAGAAGAACAAAGAGCATGGGCTGTCCTACACCAGTTGTGTCCGACATCCGGGCCCCGAGGCTGCAAATGGCCTGCTGCAGAATTCAGGGTCCCAGGACCCCGATGGATATGGCCATTGGCAGCAAGTCCCCAGAACTGCTGTCCAAACATGGACCCTCCGTGGTTGCTGCTGACCCTGCAGATCCAGCCTGGAAGGTCCCCCTGTAGTCCGGATCTGGCCCAGGGCCCGGGGTGAGTTTGACACCCCTGTCCTGGAGGGTAGGAGCTTCTTTCTTGGAAAGCAGTTACTTTAGATCAGGTGCGGGGGGTTGAGGTAGGTGGATAATTGCCTCCATATAAGCTCTCAGGGCCACTCCATGAGCAAAGACTTGACAGGGCTGCTTTTTTGGAGGCATAAAGTAATCTAGTGTAGGGCAATGATCCTGAGTGTGTACACAGCTTTGTAAAAGATCTGTTACGGTATTGTCTCTGCTTCTGGTGTCCACGTTTCAAGGACGCAGTGAAATACTGGCTAAAGTTCAAACGGAGACTTCAGAAATGATCCAGGGTTGATGAGCTCCCAAGGTGGGGTCAAGCAGAGAGGTCCTCAAGCTTATCAAAAAGCTAATCACTTGCTTGCTATATGGGGGATGTACAGGTGGAAGAGCTAACTCGTAATGGGGACAGCCTTTCTGCCTCACAGACAGATGCCTGGCCAGGTCCAGCAGGTAGAAGTTGATTCAAGTCAGTCTTGAAGGAAGCAGTTTCCAGGCAATAAAGGGAACAGAACACGAGAGCAGATCACCAAGGGAAGTGGTGGGTTAGCAAACACCTGGCATCTTTAAAACATTAGATAGCTTTTGGCAATCGCTGCTGCTTTAATTCAGCTGCTGGCAGAGAGAACAGGGCACTCTGCATTGCCTTCACCATGCTCATAATACTTGCATTAAGACAATAATGCAGCCTTGCATTAAGATAATGAGCATAACTTATCTCAAGCTGCAGACAGCAACCTGCAGGAGTCAGGGAGGAAATTCTTCCCTGCTGCACAATTAGATAGATGTGTTCTGGGTTTTTGCCTTCCTCTGAAGGCCTGGGGTGGGCTTGGTTACGGCTGGCGACAGGCAGCCGATTCATGTGGACCACTGCTTTGAGCTGGCACAGAGAATACCTTAGGCACTGGTGAACCTTGCTTATGTGTTTGGGATCTTACTGATAGCCTTGGTGGGGGTTGAGAAGAAATGCCCCGGTCAGATTGGTAGGGGTCCTGGGGTGGTTGTCTGATGTTGCATCTGCCTCCTACCTAATACGGTCCTTGAGTTACAGGCATCTCCAGAAGGGTGCCACCTGGGTCCCTCCTATCCCTTATTAAGGGAGACTTATAGTTTCTTGGTGAGCATTGGCCAATGATTTCCTTTTGGCACATCCACACGGTTTGGATTGCTCTTCATCTCTGATTACTTTAATCTCCTGAGGACTGAATATCCAGATTTTTGGGCTCAGGACTCACTGAATCAATAGATGTGTCCGCCTTGCAATCCAACATGTGCGTTTGCAACTCTTATAGGCATGCTCCGGCATGAGGGTAAGGATGTGTATTTCCTCTCAAAATACATGGGATATTTTTCTTCCTTAATTAGTGATAAAGGGAGACTTTCAAATTCATCTTGATGTATAAACCAAACTTTAAACAAGTGTCCAAAGATTTCAAGTGTTTTTCCTGTCTGGAAAACAGATAACACATTCATCTCAAACATTTGCTTATACTGCTTGTGGTGGGCCAGTAGGGGGCGTTTCTGCATTGAGCCACCCACCTCCCTGCACCTGACCACCTTCCCGGCTCCGAGTGCCTCCCTGGGGGCGCCTTGCGTCCGGCTGACCCCCTTCCTGGAGCGCACTCGCTAGCCTGGGGGTAATGTGAGCTGCCACCACCCCAAGAAGGGACTGTCTCAGCCCTGTGTCCTTGGGGGAACACAGGCCTAATAGTCCTGGGGGTACTTGACCCAGTATGGGCACTTGGGGCACTTCCCCAAATCGGGGGCCAAAAAGGAAAGCCCCTCTTAATCCGCAGACCTAAGGGGCCTCTTAGGCATAATTTAGACCCACCCCTCAAGAAGTCTTCTACACCGGTCACAAAGGAGAACTTTATTGATTATAGGGGTAGGGTGAAAATAGGGTACAAGATAGAGCGATATCATAGAAATCCTATCGAGCAAAACAGTCTGGCTAAGGTAGCCTTTTGATCACGCATCTGAGTTACTGCCAGCTATATATCTAACCAGATCTCGAGTAGCTTACTCACAAGCGTCATCCCAAGGCTGGTGGAGATTTCCTCTGGAGGCAGGCCGTTCTTCGCTCATGAGTTATGGGGGAGAGAGCCAGTTTTAGATGGTAAACTCCTCTTTAAGTTGGAGTTCCCCGCATGGCTGCTGCCCCCTCCTCCTGGGCAGTCTTAACTTATATAGCCCCTGTGACCTCATTCACCTGGTCCAGTACCAGCACCGGTTGGCTGTTGGCCAACAAATCTGAAATACATCACTAGTTGCCGGGCAGACTCTAGCCCACCAGGTAGGAGCCCCTCACCCAGGTAGGTGATACCAGTCCCGTAGGCAGAGGGAGCAAGCTTCCCCTCCCTCAGGACTGGAGCCAGCTCAGGTTACCTAAAGAGATGGGGTAAAGGGGTGTCTCCTCTGCTGGGCCCATCCTAATCACATTGTCACAGCACAGAGATTTTGGGAAGAAACAAAGGTGGCGTCCTGCCACACTGCTAACCCCAGTCACCTTCAGACCAGGGCAGTTGAAATGCTTCATCTTGATCTTCAAACTCTTTATCCTAGTTTTGCCTTTTTTTTTTAAAAAAAAAATCTCCTGTCAAGAAGCTCTTCTGAAAGAGTGCTGATGTGCCCCATTTTCAGGCATCTTTGTTACTTATACTAAAGAAAAGACCCCCCTCCCCCCCCAAACCAGCCTTGTCCCTGTGAACTCCACCCCCCTACCTCCCCCAATCCTACTTTTCTGAGATAAGCATTAACCAGAAAAGTCCCGACCATCTTTTTCTTAGACTGCCCTGCTAGGTTTGTTAATCGTGGGCAGATCTCTGTGTTCAAGCCCACTGGGAGCTGTCAAGCAAATCCTAGCTCCTCGAGGACCGGTGCAAGGGCAGGGCTTGGAGCGCGGCGCTCAGGTCAGACCCCTGGGAGAGGTGACTTGGGGACAGACTTGTCTTAACCCTCTCAGTGTGCGGCCACAAGCTCCCACCCACGCTGGATAATGCGGTCAATGCCCTATGTTCACACGAACAGGACCCATCAGGCTCATTTAGGCGAGCAGATCCTGTTCGAGCACAGAAGGGGAGTGCCCACCTATATTCTACCTATGCAGCTGCTCTCCCTGCCTGCGCCTTCATCTGCTGGCTATCCCCGCCCCTGCCTGCCACCCCCTTCCACGCCAACCTCCTTCCTTTAATTACGTTGTAGGAAAGTCTCACAACTCAGCGATTCAAGGTGGCATTTGAGAGAAATGATTCCCTTTAGCATAGCTGACAGCTAATTTGTGTAAAGTTTAATTACAGCTAGCATTAATTAACTGGCAGTGTGTTGCGATACTAAAGCGAGACCATCTGTTCTTAAAACCGCCTCCCCCAAATTTCAGCCCTAATCATTTTGTTGCCGAGGAGGTTGTTACATTGGACACAACGTAACCGCGACCGTGGTGGGAGGAGTTCATCCATCATAGTAGCTGGAGGGCGCAGTGCCGCGGGATGAATCATCACCTTCTCGGCCTGCTATCACGTAGGAATCAGCTTTTGATAACATGGATTCATTACGCTTCTTAACACTCCTCTCCGGCGTTCGTTCGGGAAGGTTTCCCTGCAAGATCATCCATCACGCATTACCCGCGTTGGGTGTGTACAGTGCTCTCTCTCATTTTCTTGCACCGTTTGGGCGTTAGCACCGAAGGAAATGCCAGAGACCCACCTGGTGTACCTCTTTCTCCCTTGCATGCTGCATCTGGAAATCACAGGCTTTGCTTTCAGAGGCAGGAGCCCTCTTTGTGCTCAGGCATGTGTTGATAGGCGCAAGAGGGTGCATTTCCTCCTCTTGCAAGCCTCAGCACAGAGGGCATGCCGTGGCTGGGCCTGGAGCATATGATGGCACTGCAGGATGGGCGGCAGTCAGGGGCTCGAGTAACTCCTCCGGTAGCCCAGTGTCTAGAGAGGGAAAAGGTTTAGTCCTGCCCTGTCACCTCTCCCAGTGACCTCAGCTGCCCTTCTTCCCCTCCCCAGCCACAGCACACACTCCCATTGCGCTGGTGCAGATGCCTAAGCCCTGATTTTCTGTGCACAAAGTGCAAAGCAGCAGTGCGATTGGATTAGGAGCGTTTTGCACCTGCTTTGCACGAATGGGCTTGGGTGCCCACCGTTCAGAACGATGGGAAATCTGGTCCCTACTACAGCAGTTGCTGTTTACACCCGTGTGGCATGGCTAGCACCAAGGGAAGTCATGGCTGGATTGGGGACTTGCACTGGTGCAGGTGCAGTAGTAGCTGTATTTCCAGTGGAGATAAGTCCTGCAACTACCACGCTCTTGGGAGATGGGCTCTAAATGCAGCTCGTACCTGGATTTCACACCCACCAGTGGGTGGGCGGAGGAGGCCAGGGTTATAAAGACAAAGACTTGTTAGAAGGGCCTTAGGGACACTGGGATTTAGCTACACGCATTTTATTTAATGTATATATTTTAACCTGCTGTATAGCTTTCCAAGAGCAGCAGAGCCTCCAAGCTTGCCAGCATGGAAGAAGTGCTCTTGGGTTCATGCTTCTCTCATTTTCAGATATCTCCTTTCTTGTGAGCCTCCTTATTTTTCTGTAATAGCTCTGGAGTTCGGTCCCCTCCTCTGCGGCTCCAGGATATCAGCATGCGCCTGTGTGCAGGGAGGGCAGGGGGTGGGGGCGAGGAGACCCTTCAAGCTGGGAAAGTGCGGGTCGTCTTGTGCTGTTTTGAGTATTAAGAACATGCCACGCTAGTGAGTTGATCTGGGCCCAGTATCCTGGACAGTGGTGGTGCTTAGCTTGCTGGTTCAAGGCATATTCAGCCCCCATTTGGCTATATGAACACTGAGATCAAACTTTCTCTAATTTGTCAGCGATCCCTTATGGTCGAGGATGATCGTTCCTATGGATCAAGTAAAGGGTTGTAATTACGATGCAGTAGTCTAAAGTGAATAAGGTACAACCCAGTACTCCTCCCCCTGCCTTGAACAGGGTGAAATGGAGAACAGGACAAAGTTATGTAGGTCAAAGATCTGCTTTGGTCCCACTCTCAGAAACTAATCCTGTCTAACCCTGAAGTGCAGGTGCTTTGATCTATTCATCAAAATCCAGATGAAAAATAAATGTGTGCCCAGCAGTGAGATAATGCGTGCCCAGCAGTGAGATAATAAAGGCTCCCAGCCAGCCCCACCTTGTTTCAGGACTTTGAACTGAAGTATGTGATGGCTGGTGGGAAGGAATTCCTCCAGCCATGCTGTTTCTCTCCCAGCTGCTGGCTCGCAGAACTTGGCAGGGTTTAATAGACCTGAATCCTGACATCCTGACCCTTGAGGGAGTTTGAATTCTAGCCTCAGCTCTGGATTTTACCTGGCTGGGACCTCAAGTATTGAGCTCTGGTTGTGAGTCTTTTTATTTTTCAAAGAGATTTGTTTCCTGCCTAAGATTGGGGTTCTCTGGTGGACCCCGTATGCGAGGTTTAAAGGGCTGGGGAAGCCAGTTCCAGCAGGCCATTTCTGCTGCAGTGTGAAAGGGGAACTGGCAGACTTCTCTGCCACCAGTGGGGGAACAAGACAGGATGGCTCAGTGGCTAGACCATTTGCCTGTGGCTTGAGACCTGGGTGGCATTCTTGGTACTGATGCACATCTAGTTAAATAAAACTTGCCTGATCTTGCAACTACGTTACCCAGGCTAACCAATGTAGGTTAGTCAAGCCAAGTTAAAGCATCTTCTCTTTCCTTTTCTTTGCACTATAGTGATGCTCCAAGTTGTTGCCTGCACGAACAATCCTGGAAGAGGCAGTGGACTGCACCATGATGCAAAAGGTAAGTGATTAGAAGGCGTTAGCCTGAACTCCACAGGTTGCTCTACAAAAACACAGGTTGCGGTTTCCTTGAGGTACAACAAAATTCTCATTGGTACTTGCATTTCCTTAGAGCTAACCAGCAGCCTTTGCACATGCCATATTTTTTGCCCTTTCATGTGCTGCAACTGCATGTCTGTTTGCATGAGCAGGATTTCTGGACGCTTTAAAAGTCTTTCTTGTGCATTAAAGGCTCGCTGGGAATTAAAGAGTCACACCCATGGATTTGTCGCACGCAAACACAAAGGCACTCAAAGATGTGTAATGAATGAGCCTCTATGTCCATCAGAGAGGACTTTTTTGTAGTTCACCCCTTTGAATTGCTTGCTTTCAAATTGCTTCTGCTTTTTTTTTTCTTGTGCTGTTTTCCAGCTCCGTGCAGCATGGGGTATGGGGTAGGAGGGCCTGGGCTAGGGGGGCAGTGCTGGACTGTCCTGTTCTCTTGCGGCACCAGCTGGAGACTGGGCTTAATTCATTTGAAAACCTAGTGCATGCAAACACTGATGCGATACTCCAAAATAAACAAGTTTAAATTTTATAAACCTCTTCAGTTTAATGAGAACTAAGACTCCTGGCGTGTACAGATGCCTGAGGTCCCCAGAAGCTGATGATCATTCCCCATGATGGCCAGTGGAAACTTTGCATTCTGTAAAAGTGTTTCAATGCTCAGCTGTACATGATTCTGATGTTGACTTCTACTCTGGGTTGTATCATGTGGCTAAATGACAGAAATCTCAATCTTTCCCCTTGTATCACTCCTTGAAATATAGTAAATGTGTACAAAAGCACTCTGTAAAGGGCTCAGTGTTTCCCTGGTGTGTTTGTGGGGGGTTACCAATGGATAGCACCAGAATGAATCAACTGTGTGTCGTAGTTTCCATGGTGCTTACTGAATGGAGAATCTCCTCTAGTTCAAGCAGCTTTTGAAGCAGGTGGAGCTGAATTCTGCCCGGGGTGCTTTTGAGAAGTTCTGTATAGACGCAGTGCAACAAAACACCTGCGCCGTCCTATGTGACCCTGCTCTTGTCAAAGTGTTGCTATTAATGCAGAAAAATACAGCTCCTAGCCAAGAGTTTGGCAGGGCTGGAAGACACTGCAATCACAAGAGTCAGCTTTCATATTAGAACTTGTTAACTGGGTTATTTAAAGACTGAGGGGAAGAGTTGGAACAAGACGTGCTCTAGAAAATAGACCCGATTGGTGAGCACTGCAGTTACTGAGCACTTGGAGAGCTGATGAGATGAGACGGACCAAAACGCAAGTCTGAATCAGAGGAGACATCTTCATTCATGGAACTCCAGAAAAACCTCAGATTCGGTGCTTCCTGGGGGGTTCTCATGGGTCTGGGGCTTGGAGAAGAATGAATCCTCTGACAGAAAGAAGGGGAGAGATGATGAGGCATTTGTATTGTGTCTAAGGGCCCTGGATAAATCCGATTATATACTTAGTAAAATATAGTCTCTGCCCCACAGAGCTTTCAGCCTATTGATAATCTCTCAGGGGTTTTGGTATGCATGGGATACATTTCTCTCCAATGCTGCCCTAACATTTTTCACACCATAAATATTTGAGATGCTTTGAACCGGAAGTGCCTGGCTCCTGCGTTGGCTAACAAGGGTACTGTTGCTGCAAAGTCCAGGGGAGACAGTTTCCCACAGCCTGCTGAGTGTTTTGGCTGTTCTCTGGGGCCTGCAGCTGGAAGGAAGATGCGTGGAGGTATCTTCGCTGCAGCTGGAGGGAAGATGCGTGGAGGTATCTTCGCTGCGGCTGGAGGGAAGATGCGTGGAGGTGACTGACTGTATCTGTCCCCTGATGAGCCGAAGAGCCAGGTCGAAGGTTGCCGTGATAACGGTGGCTCAAACTAAGGGAGGTGGAACCGGAGCTGAGAGGCACTCTTGGGGCTCGGGGGTCAGAACTGCATCTGCCACCTGGAGCGTGGATCCTTCCACAGGTTCCTTCTGCAGAGGAACGTAGTCCACACAAGTCTGACTGTTACAGGGGAGGCCGAAAGACAAGGCAGTCCAAACCACTCTTGGGAGGGTTTGATATTGCAGATATTTAATGCCCCCATTCTTGCATGGGGGGCATTAGAGCGTTCATGGTAGTAGCAGGAGCCTTTTTCAGGGGTGAGCATTGGGAGGTTGTTCGGGAAGGGTTGGATAGTGGGAGCAGCTGGGGACAGGGTGGATGCGGGGGGTAACGGGTGCTAATCTCATCCTGAAGGAACTGGAGAATATTGAATTTCCACCGCAGGGACATGTTGCTACCACCCAAATGAGACTGGTGTAACTGGTGCTACGGTGCCCTGTGGGGCTCCTATAAACATGTCTAGGACTACGGCAGTGGATCTCATTCTGCTCAGCTTCCTTAGGGAATGTCCTTTTGCATTCATCACATCTCCAGCCTGTGTCTTCTGTGGCTTGCAGAAAAGATGCCAGGGCCCTAGAGAAGAGAGTGATGTCAAAGGCTCTGGTAGTAACTCAGCATTTCTGCCTCGCCCCCATCTCCCCTCCGGCATGCGCGCACAATGTACTGCTGCAAATGTTCCTGAGCCCAATTCATTCACAAAGTGGATGTGCCTGCATCTGCTTGCAAGCATCTGATTACATGAGGAAAGTGCCCACTGCCTGACCCCTGCAAGAATGCCAGCCCAATAGAGATAAAAGGCTTTTTAGAGGATTGATTCAATATTGTTTTTGAACTCTTTCCCAGTACCTGGGAAATGATGGTTCACTTATTAATGACAGTGCTCCAGCTGCCTGGTGATCTGAGTGGGACTGCTCACTGAATAGATGCTGCCTGGGAAGACAGCGTCGAAGAGTCTGGGCCAGCCCAGCGTCCCACGTAGCAACCCCATAATGTAACTCCCCTTTGTCAGTGGATGCTGAAAGACTGTGATGCAGGGAAGGTCTGCAGCAGGGTACAGAGCTCCAGGGCTGGCACGTGGGGTGGGCTGCATGGGCAACTGAGACTGATCCTAGGGCTTTTCATCTTGAAGGATGCCTGGTCCCTCCCCATCATGACCCAAATTTGGGGGCAGGAATTACATCCTGCCACCCTAGTTTGCAATGTGGTGCTTGGCTTTCTTTTCATGCCCACCCCATCATAGAGAGATGGACCCTGCCTCCATGTGCCCCAGGCTGCCAGCCTCCAAACAAGCCTTTGCGCGCTCATTCCTGCTGCCCGTCACACTTGGCAGGAGCTCCATGCAAACCTACACAGAACCATCTCCTTTTCCCTCTTCAGATGCTTCCCTAAACTTCTCCTTTGCTTTCACTTCCACAGAAATTGGCCATTGGTAGACAGCTGGTGGTCAGTGGTCTTGGGACATCATGCTGATGTTCTTCTATCTGTCTTGTCTTATCCTGGGACTGTACAGTCTTTGAGATGGGAGTGGTCTTTTCATTCTGCGTTGGTGCATAGGTCCTGGTCCATGACGGGGTTCTCGGCCACTGCTGTAATATATATAATAAGTGAAAAGTAACCTTTCTTCTCTAGGTATTGAGACCGTTGGAGAAACTCTGCTAATTCAAGTTCTGTGCTGGATTCCCTGTGCTTCAGGGTGCAAGCTAACTGATGGGGTTGGGGAGAAGCTTTCCAGGTGGATGGCTAACTATGCAATGCTGTATTGCGGGGTCTCTGGCAACATCTCATAGTGGTGTCTTTTGGGAGCAAAGGACTGGTGCAGAAGGCTTATGAAGCTGGTAGGGCAATGCCAGCGTTATAGGGGAGAGAAGAGAGTAGGGAGAAGCCTTGCAGCTATGCAAGGGAAGGCACTGAAGTAGTAACATCTGGAAAACTGAGCCTGTGGATCTTGGACTCACCTCTTTTCGACTGAGCGTGTGGGGGGGGGGGGGGGGGGGGGGGGGGGGGGAGCTGGGATGACTGGGAGTGTTATAAATGAGGCCAAGTCCTTGAACTAGCAGCTGGGTGAATTGTTTCATCCCGTGCTACCTCCATTCGCACTCTTCACACTGATAAAGGCTAATAGAGGGAAAAAAAACAATCCAAGGATGGATTTCCAGGAAAAACTGTTTTTTGCCAGCTATAGTTTTTAATGACGTCCGAGAAAAGCCACAGAGCCCAAGTCTACCCCTAAAGCAGCTGGGGTTCTCTCTGGGCTGAATTTGGGTCTCTGCGGAGCAAGGAGTAGTTTGTTTGGCCCCTTGTCACGAAGAAATCCACCATCGCCAGGGGATGGGGAATCCGTCGTTCCCATTAGGGAGTCCTGGAAAATGCACGGCTTTTCCGAGCCTGAACTTTCTCTGACTCTCAGCCCATTGACGCACGCCCATGGTCCCGGCAGCAAGGAAGCTAGCCGGCAAGGAAATGGCACTTGCCTTTCGTCTCGCAGAGTTCTTTTAAAGACTTGAATAAATGTTTACACAATAACGCTCCTCAGGCACCACGCACCTGCTCTAATTAAAAGCAATTTGTTTCCTGGAGCTCTTATTATTCCTGCGGTGGGAATCCCCGCTGCTTTCGCAGAGACCGGGCTCTAACAAATCTCTGTCCAATTCTGCCCGTGCGTGCCTTGAGCTCTTCCAACAAGAGCCCCCAAGACAGGCCTGTAAATAATCTTTAGGGCCACATTGGGAAGGGCTTCTGGGGAGCTTTAGTAAAATATTTGGACTATAAACCTCCTCCAGGAGGGAGTGGAGGCTAAAAGGAAGAGCCTGTCAGGAGCATTTTTTGGTTTATAACATACTCATAAAATTTAAGAAATATTGGTGTTTGGCCAGTGAATTCCTCTTGCGGTGCGTGCTAACACTTGCTACGGAGAACATCACGGAGCTGCAGATCCACCTTAAGGTCTCCTGGTAGCCCCTGTCCTTGGGGAGTGAGTGCCCCACACCCATTTGTACTTAAAGACAAGTTGGTATCAGTGTTGGTTAGACTTTGCTTTCATCGAGTTCAGTAGGATTAGAGCTGGAACTGTGCACATGCTCCAGGAAGTCGTACCAAAGGAGTTTGGGCACTTCCTCATCCCTCCTCTGCAGGGCCAGACACAGGTACGGGCAAACTGAGCGGCTGCCTGGAGCCTGGAAACGGTAATTTTTTTGTCCAATAATAATAATAATAATAATATTATTATTCTCATCATCATCATCATCTCTGGTGAAGTGGGGGCTGATACTGAAAGTTTGCCCGGGGCTGCCAGGAAGGTGCTGCTCCTCTGCCACGCTGTACTGACTACTTCCAGGATTGCTTGGGGCTCAGTTCATCACAACCTTGCACTTTGCACAGTCACGGATGCAAAATGTTGCCATCCTGCTATGGTAGCATTTTATTTAGGGATCTCAACTCGGAATAGCAGGCAAAAATAAACTGAGCCCATTGATGGAGCGCTTGGTGAAAAGCAAGGAGGCTTTGTGACCTAACTCAAGGGCTGTCTTAAGGAGACTGAAGTCTCTGCTCATGGCAGGAGGTAGTTTAGAGCTGGGATTTCAAGAGGCATTGGGATAAGGTTGTAAGACTCAGATGCGGGGAAGTTAGTCCAGCTGCTTGGGTTGACACGAGGCAGCATTACTGGGGACGCAGCCTTCACGGACGGGTCAGGCTCAGCTTTTGCTCCGCGCAGTTTTTTATGTATGCCTCACTGACCAAAGCCGAAGCAATTCGGATTCTAATTAAATGCACATCATTCAGCCAGGGCCATTGCCGTGGTCATTTCTTCAGCTCTGGTGACGGATGCTGGCAATTAAATCAACAGTGTTGCTCCTCTTTTACATTCATCCTTTCATTCTCCCTCCATTATCAGAGCCAGAGCCATGGTAATTAAGGTCATTTTTTCTTTTTCCTTTTTTTTTTTGCTTTGGGAATCATTTAAAGCTGAACAGAGCCTGAGCTAATAGTCAAAAGGCTTTTCAGCTCTGATGGGGAAAAATGATTGCAGGCCCTCCCTTTCAGACTGAAGCCTTCTGGAGTGGCCCTCAGCAGAGACTTCCAATCTGCCTTCAAGTGGACACGTCAGGATGAAGCTCAGCAAGTGCCTTTCTTTCCCTTAATCAAGCTCTTCATCTTGTGCCTTCCGAGAAGAGTTAGAGCCCATCTCAAGTCTGCCTTTTTGCTTCTGCCTAATGACCTTCAATTCAGCTCTTTGCATGGCCCCGGCACACGGCTGCATGAAGCAGTCTAGGGCAGGTGCACTGGAGTGGAGATGGGCCGATGTGAACACAACCGGTTATCACGCCTGTCTAATTTGTTTTGCTAAACCTGAGTGTCTCCGCAGCACCACATTTTTCGCTTATTAAGGATGAAACCTTCAGAGGGTATTTTTGCTGCGCCTTCACAGAAGGTGGAAGGTTCCACTCGTTAGATCTTTTGATGGGGAAAAAAAGGGCGACAATGAAGCCTGATCATTCAAAGAGGTGTGTTAAGTGTGGCACTTCAACCACAGCAATTCAAAGCATGTCAATGGTTCAGTTTAAACAAGAACCTTAACTGCTAAAGGTGTGCCAGGTTGGTGACACGCTGCATTAGCCTACGTAGCCACAAAAAATATTCTGCTGAAGAATGGCAATGTAGATATTAAGCTCCTTGATTATAGAGGTGTAGCAGGGTGGCGGGGCACCTGGGGCACAGGGGCAGTGGCGACTTCTGGTTTCTACCAAAATAGCGATGTGATTGCTTGGCTGCTGGCAGCAGCTGGCTCCTGCATTGGTTGCCATCCTGTCCTGGTTATACCACTGCCTGGTTAACTGGCACCCTGATAGCTAGTCAGGGCAGTTGAGTTAAGTCTACTTATCTGTGAACTGTGTAGACAGGCAGAGGTAGGAGGAGGGGGTAGAGATCACAGCACCAAGCCTGGTGCCTATGGCTATACACGCCCACTGTGGGTTTGTCTCGTTGATGATGGCAGAGCTCAAATGACTTTTCTACCTTTGTAGCCCCATTTAAATCAATGGGAAGGTTTCAGGGATGATTTGGAAGGTGGGTCCTAGACCAGAATGTGAGTTGGGGGAGGAATAGGAGAAAGTGATAAAGAAATGGATGCACTGGGTGCATTTACATGTGCTCTTCAATGTGTGTTAGCCTATTTTAATGTGCATTAAAGTGTCACAAGAAAACCGGCCACTTTTGCTAATGTACATTAAAATAGGCTAATGCGCCTTTGTCTTGTGCCTCACTATGGAGGTACTAAATTTAATGTGCATTAGCAAAAGCATATTAATGAACGCGTAGACGTGCCCACCGAGAACCAAGTAAGTGGAGTATGTTTGACTGGTCACTACTTCTTTGTGCCTTTTTATTCCCATTCCTGTAGGATGGCGGTAAGGATATTTGCTGCTTTGGGTGCTCTCACTGGACAGTGCCTCTTAGTTTTACCCTATAAAAGCCAAGCATAATTCATATTCATAATAGTTTATTGTTGTTTGTTCATTTGAGGAAGACGATCTGATGGACAATTTGTAAAAGTTGCTCAAAAAATTGAGCTGGTCTCTGACTTATTTTAATTTTCCCCAGTGTAGCAAAACTTTACATTTCACAGGCTGATAGCTGAATGCTCATTCTACCGAATTAAAATTCATGCTAAAAGTTCCCCAGCAACTGAATAGGAAGTACTTTGAGAAGCAGAGGAGCTGGTGATAACTTCAAGGCAGTTTGCCTTCGAGCTTGACAACTGCTATCTCATGCCAGTGCTGTTTAAGATATTCTGATAGCCAGGTTGGGCTGGGTTGGGTTTAACTTTCATTCACCTTGTCTGGACGTTGCTTGCCTGCAGGAGACCTGGATTTGCTCTAGTGTCCAAGAGAGGCAGAAGAAAGGAAGTGCATTTGGTGTTCAGTTGGTCTCAGTCTTCCTTCCCTGTTCCTCCATTTCTGGGTGTGTTTCTGAACCCACGCTGAGCTAAAGGCTTGCCAGTAAATTTTGACTGGAGCTGGAGTTAAGAAGGTGCTGGGACGGGGTGGGGGAATAAAGGAAGAGGAAGCCAAGAAGGCAGGGTCACCTCATTTTGGTGATATTAGTCGGACATGAGTTTGACCTTCCCAGGAGCAGATCAGTTACTCTCTGTTGTATCCCTCTTCCTCACTGTGGTTCTCCTCCTCCCCCTCTCTGTGTCCCTCTGTGTCCAAGTCAGGGGTCTCAGCTGTCAAAATCACCCTTTGCATACAGAATGGGCACGTCTTATTCCTGGATTGGATGAAGTGCCACAGGTCTATGCATTTGCTGTGATAGCCATGGGAACAGGACAGGATCTTCAGTAGGTCTCCTTTCTTGTATGGCTCCAGGCAGATGGCACACTCTGTGTATTTGACTCCTCTGTTAAACCTGTTAGTGGACAAGTCCTTCCGCTGTTCCTCATTCAGCTGCTTTCTCCTTGTCCTCCAATACTGGTACCTCCTCACGTATTTCACAATGATCAAGATGCCTGTCGTTATGGTGAGCAGGATGGTAATTGCCCTGCAGAGAGGCCGTATTTGGCTATGGGAGCAGTGTCCCAGAAACCGTATCCGACACCTGCAAGCACGGGGGCAGGAGTTCCCAGGAGCATCCATCCAGGTGAAGTGGTGATATTCAGGGACCAAGGTGATATGAGCTCCCTTGCCGGCGTGGCAGATCTTGCTCAGGAGCTTGGAGGTGGTTCCTCCAGTGAAGACAGATGGTGTCTCAGTCTGCTGCCTGATCTCTTCAATGTCAGTCACCATATCCGCAAGGGCTCGTGAGTTCACATTGTACACGATGGCAGCTCGATACCCAGCTTGTTGAGTGTGGAAAACCTTGGCCCCAAAAGTGCAGTTGGGCCTGCGGATAAGTAGGATGTCGTTCCTGGAAGAATTGCTGGATGTTGCTGGGCTTTCCATAGGATGACATGCATTTGCAGGCATTGCCTCGATCAGATAACCTATCATCCCTCTTCTTGGGAGTGGAGGTCCAAAGAGTGCAGGGAGAGCCATAAAATCTTGGCTGGTGCAGCTGCGGTTGTAAACAGCATGGAGAAAGGTTTCTCCATCGAGTACCTGTCCAAACAACAGGAATAGAGCAACCATGTGGATAGGGCACCACATGCTGATTAGCGGTGGAGACTTCTTGGTTGCAACCGCTGGCTTGGGTCTTGTCTAGAAGGAAGTTCTGGCTTTAGGGGCCTTGGTTGGTACCAGCCAAATAAAGGTGACTACTGGATCTTCCATGAGTCGGGACAGACCAGAGATTTTCCAGGCAGTGACAGCAGAGGGACTTTGCAGGTGTGTAGACTGCGCTGACTTATTCCTGAAGCCCTTGAGTATGTGACTGCGGTTTCCTTTGTTGGATGGCCTGATCTGTGTGGACCCAGCCGATCCTCAGCTTCTGCTTCCAGCGGCCAGGTCGGAAATTGTGACCTCATTGTGACCTTGCGGGTCCTTGTGACCTCGTTGCCTTGCTCTGCGCTCCTTCGCCTTGGCTTTCTGGACATACCTCCATCTTTGTCGTCGCATACCTCCCTCCCCATCTTTGCTCTCTTCTCTTTTGCTTTCTTCTTCTCTGTGAACTACTCATGAAAATTTCCCACTTTCTCTTTTTTTTTTTTTTGATAGAGTGCCAGGAATTTCTAGTAGGAAGCTGATACAGAGAAAGTGGAACTGTTAGGACCATCCCCATCTGCTCACGAGTGGAGATCCAAACTCGTCTCGTGTTGAAGGAAGCCGGAGGGAATTACCGGCTCTGTTTCTGTAGAATCGGGGGGCTCAGAAAGGCTGTGCTTCTTCTCTTTTCAAACTGTGGGACTTCTTATTCCCAAGGTAAATCATACTCAGCAGTGAGATGTAGTTATGTATTTGCTGCAGATGTATCTACAGGCCGTATTGGAGCTGTCCATATGTATTATGGGAGATAGTCCCTGCCTCAAAAAACCTGACAATCTAGGTAAATGAGATTGGGATGGTAGGTGGGCACAGAAAAGCCAAGTGACTTGTCTGGTTTCCCGTAGCATGCTGAAGGTGGAGTTAAGGGTAAAATTTGGCAGGTTTCCCAAGTCCACATCCATTGCTCTGCTGGCTGTGCAATCCTTGTAGCTCCATACAGCAGTGCTGTCTGGCCCAGCCTTAAGCTGCAGGAGTTTGCATCTGTGAGTTGCAGAAGATTTGTTGTTCAAGTAGACGGTCTCTGAAGAATTGACCACTGTTTCTGTCCCATTCAGGAGAGTTCTGAGTCCCATACATTCATATGCATTTAAGCAATACTGTTCTCACTTTATATCCCTTGCATGCAGCCAGTGTAAGCTTTCGGACCTGACAGCGGGGCTACGTAGGATCACAGGCACCATAGAAAATTAGGGTTCAAGGGACCTCAGGAGGTGACGTCTAGTCCGACTCCCTGCTCCAAGCAGGACCAGCCCCAGCTACATCATCCCAGCCAAAGCTTTGTCTAGCTGGGTCTTCAAAACCCCCAAGGATGGAGAATCCAGCACCGCTCTGGGGAGCCTGCTCCAGTGTTTTACTACCCTCCTAGTGAGAAAATTCTTCCTAATACCTAACATAAGCTTCCCTTGCTGCAACTTGAGCCCATTGCTCCTTCTGTCATCTGCGACCACTGAGAACAGTCCAGCTCCATCCTTTTTGGATCCCCCCTGCAGGGAATTGAAGGCTGCTGTTAAATCCCCTCTGTCTCCTCTGCTCTGGACTAAATAAACCCAGTCTTTCCTCATAAGTGTTCCTCAGGGTTTGAATTACACTTTGATTTTTTTTGGGGGGGTGGGGAGGAGCAGGCTGCAAAAAAATTAAATTGGTTCATTGATTAACAAGTCCACCTAAGTCTGATCAGAAACACCCCCCCCGATTATGATTTTCAAATCTTACAGGGGGACCTCTCGTCTCTTATGGGGGGGCTTATTCCCCGAACTCCCTCTTAATTAGGTCTTTCTACCTAACCAGGCAAAGGAAGAAGCTCATGCAGAATTGAATGTTGAGAGGCTGGGGAATGAATTTTCAAATGTCCCAAATATATTCTTCTTCCTCTCAAAGATGCATGGTATTGCCATTCAACTTTTATTGCACTAGCCAGCAATATGACTAGTCCTAGCGGTGTACTGGGTTTTGGACCTGGGAAGAAAGTGCTGTGAGGGTCTTTCCCAGCATGCTTTAGGACCAAGTCTACACTGGTGGTGAACACGAAATCCCTTCTTTCTTGAAGACTGGCTTTATGAACAGAGATGTGTACTGTTAGAAAATAGTGTTTTGATCCAGTCCTCTTGGAAGTAGCTTGAAACATCTGAGATCTACTGCTTGCTCAGGGCACCCCTGCAAGCAGGGCTGGAATACTAGGATATTTGTTCTCAGCACATATTTGTGGCCCCAATGTACTGAGGAGCAAAGTTGCACAGCTAGGACACAAGGTCAGGGGGTGATTCCAGGGGGAAAGACAGTGAATAGAATTGATTACAATTGAATAGCCGTATCTTGCTTCCTGGTACCCTGGATTACAGTGTAGTTTCAGTGGAGTTACTCTGGGTTTATACCCATGTAAACAAGAGCTGGATTCAATCCATAGACTGGACCGTACCTTTGAGCCATTCACCTACACTAACACTGTTGCCAGCTGTGAGCTTATGCTCTGTAGCTTGATAGAAAGCGACATCTAAATAGTAGTTCTGAGCTTGTGTGCTCCGAGCAGGGGATTTTTGTGAGCCAAACTATTTTTGTTTTAAAGCACTGATCCCATTTCCTTGTTCTTAAGCAGCTTCAATCCATCTTAGTGCATTACAGAAACGGTGTTGATTGTTCTACTGTATTGAATAATAACAATTTGTACTTTAAAGATTACCCCAGAGAACTATATTCATGGCTTAGCTGTACCACACTTTCCTGAATGCAAAGGGACCTTGGGGTAACTTGATTTGTTACAGTGCTTAAAAACTTTTCTTGGCGGTGCGGATGATGCCAACAAGTAGGAGTGGACCAAAAAGATGGGAATTTGAACACGCGGAAAAAGAGGAGAAAAAGAGTGTAGACTGGCTACAGGTAAAAAGACTTGGCTCTGGAAATTCAGGAACAGGGTGGCAGGGAGGGAGATGTCCCTGGAAAACGAAAAGGGTTAAAAAATGGAGTTTTTAAGGAATGGAGAGAAGGAGGAGAGAGAAACAAGCCCTGGGGGCATTTAGAGGAAAGGGGGAAATGCCAGCTGCATCTCTCAGGGTACCCTAATGCCAATGCTTCCTTCTCTTCCTACCTCTAATTCTCTAATTAGTTTTAGTAAAACGGAATAATGTTGTTGGGCCCAGCAGTGCCTGTTTCTTCAGTCCTTCAGAGAGCCTTGGCAGATGCTTTCTAAAGGTAAAATTGAGGGTGGCTGTGCTGTGCCCTAAGATAAGCTTCATTCCTTCAAAGCATACGAGGCCGGGGGTTGTCTCCCCGATTCATCTAAGCAGCAGTGCAATTTCATTAAGAAAAAAAATCAAAGGTTCTAATGTCTCATTTTGGTATTTATGGAGTGAAAAGTTTGATTTTCTTGTTTCATTTTATGTGCCTGGTGTTAGAAACTTGCTATATCAGAAATAAGGTGTTGGAATCAATACATTGAGAACACTTCAAAGTGAAATGCTTTGACCTGACATAATATCTTAATTGTGTTTTGCAAAACAAACAAACAAACCCGAAAACTTTACATTTTTCCTTTCTTCACAATGTGAAAAAAGGAGCAATTCTGAAATCCTACTTTTCTTCCCCGAGAGGATGGACTGTCCATTTTCCAAGTAGCCAGTGAGAGGGAATGGTGCAAAAAGGCATCTTTCCAGAAGGGATGAGTAGAAAAGACAGCTATGATTCTGTTTTCTGTTTGATTTGCAAGACAGTAGAACATGTTGTTCTGCTTCCCATTGCAATCAGCGGCAAAGTAGGATGTTCTGGACTCGAGCAGCAAAACCCAGCTTGCACTATGGCGGAAGGGGGGGTGCAGACACACCACTTTCTATCTGACAGCACGGACTGAGTAGCAGAGATGCTGGTTCTGTGGCCCAAGCTAATTCTATCCGCCTTCCTCTCCGACATGGGTATTGGAGATCAAAGGTAAATTTTTATGCTGGTGTAATTCCAGTGATGTCAATAGAGTTCTGCCTGCAGGGAATTTGGCTCATTCCCTTTAATTACAGTAGATATTAAACTTCACTCTTCAAGCTTGAAATTCACCCCTATACTTTAGCCAGCACAAGGCCTATATTTCATTTAAGTCCCACTTAAACCTTCAAAGTAGTGTTTTAAGTATTGCCTAGGCCTAGTGATGACTCTTAGCACAGGGTGATTTCACCCTCCCTGGAAGGTTGCACTTAGGTAGCTGATTAGTCCAGGTGTAGCCTTAATTGCTCCCAGTGATCTACAGTGCTGATACTTTGCTGGTTGTGGAAGTGTAATAGTTCTCCTCACCGGGTCAGCGGCTGTTTCACACTGGGTCACAGTCTGGTAAAACTCCTAGCAATGTAATACAATCTGCAACCAAAAAAAGCCCTGCAATAAAACGCCGTGTAGGAAACTACAAGGAGCCCTCTGACAAATGAGATCTATAAGTCATTCTTCGGTTCTGCGCTGGGATCTGCTTATTGCTTAATAGAGTGTGGGCAGCGAAGCTCGGTTTACGGGAGCAGGGAGGAGGTGAAAGGCAGGAGGAGGTTTCTCTGATAGCCCATTAAAAAAAAGTGGGGGAGCATTTTGGGGAACTGGTCTAAGCAGATGCCCCTGGTGTAGCAGAATGATTGATGGAGCATAAACTGAGGTGGTGGCCCTGGCTGGTCCTTACACACCTGTAGCTTGAAGTAGCTCTAGCACTTCTCTTGATTGGCCTGATCTGACAGTATGCCTGCAAAATCTTGCTCTCCAGTCACAGCCTTCTGATCAGTCCCCATCTATATCTTGCTTCCTTAATTGAACCCTTTTAACTGAAGTGTTTCTGCTGGTTTCCCTTTCAACTTCTCCTCCTGTTTTGGACTCCTCTAGCTGTGCTCCTCATTAAAGACTTGGAGACTTCTGAAAGAGTCCATCTCCCTCTCTTTCCTGTCCCTGATCACACACAAATCTCCATGCAGTTCTTCTATTCTGGGCCCATGTCTAAAGCACAGCGTAGTTTTTTGGTACAAGAGATGTTAGACGTTAGTTATGTATGGAGGTAACAGTGGTCTTTATCTTCTGCTTAGTTTGGCGCTCAGTTTTTATGGTGAGATGGAGACCTTTCCTTGACGATTCCTTTGCTCTTTCATTTAGCCCTGTGGCTTGCAGACAATTAAATACATTTCCATTACATCTCAATTGCACCAAGACAGCAGACGGCAGGTACCACCGGATGGTACTTCAGCAGCTGCTGCCTCATATAAGCCTTTTGCCATCCCAGGCAACTTGCCCCTCCTTTTCCAAACCTCATCCAACCATGCTTTTCCCAGCTCTGCTCCCAATCCACACTCATGGGCTAAACCAGAACATTTGCAGAACTGTTTCACTGAGACACAGCCCAGATTTCCGGGAGTATAAATCTGCCTAGCTCCATCCGAGTGGTTGGAGTTGCACTCATTCACCCCACCTTGGGACCTAGCCTGTCAGGTGCACTCCCTGATGCCACAGCTCTGCGGCTTTGTCCTAAAGGGGGGTTGCAGCAAACACACTGGGGTAGAGGTTAATGATAACCATGCAAAGCACATTAAATGCATATCCCACCCCAGCAAAGCCTGACATTCATGCTTGGTGGAACCTGGTAGATCTGACAGCTTCAAGACAGACCATGCTATCTATGGCCAAGGTGTCAGGCTTCATGGCAATAACTTTTGATAACACCGAATGCAGTAAAGAACCAGTCTTTTTTCTCTCATTTAGATCCTCCATCTCTTTTTTTCCCAAGCAGTTTTGAGGATGTGTAGGGTTGACCCATGGTGCGAGACGATAGAAAAATAGATGCATTTTAATAAAAGCCTGTCTGGCTAGACTATATGCTTCCCTGACGATGGAAAAAAAAAGTCATCGATTCAGAGACATTAAGCCTAATGTGATCGCCTAGTCTGACCTCACGGGTAGCACAGGCTGGAAAATTTCACCCAGTGATTCCTGTGTCAAGCTCAGTCACATTATAGCTGGCTTGGAGCATATCTTTTGAAGTTATTATCTAGAACAGGGCTTCCCAACTTCTTCGTGGCCGGGGGCCGCACACCCCAGAGGCCACCCGGCGTTCACCTCCAAGTGGGCCTTTCCCCTCCACCTCCCCTACTGCTGCACTGTGTGGGTAGGTGGCCATCCCCTCCTTCCCCCTGCCCCCCAACACCTCCTTGGCTGCGGGCTCCCTCTTTGTGCTGGACTGCAGGCTGTGCTGCCCTGCCTCCTGGAGAGAACAGTGGGGGAGAGCCTGCAAAACCTGGCTACAACATCAGCTGGACTAGGAGGGCAGCAGCAGCCAGGGAGGTGCCCAGGGGCCACAGCTTAAGTTTCCTCCACATCCAGACGACCAGTGAGATGGCCCTGATCTAGGAAGCCATCATATCTGGGTCTTGTTCAATCGCTACATGTAAGACACCTGCCAAGGGAGGTAGTGACGCGTTTCCATCTGACATGTCATCAGCATGCAGATAGTGCTAGGCTCTCCATCCCTTTGCCTTCTGCCCTCGGAGAGGCAGTATTGATGCTTTTCCCAGATCTGAATGATATAGGGCTAGACATTACACATCAGCTGGTTTAAGTGATCCAAAATTGGTTTAAACCAGCTGTTTAGCACATGTAAACCAGCTTGGAAATGGCTTGAGATAAACCTGGCTGAATGCAGTATCAGACTGAACGGATTTGGCTCCAACCAGTTTTTGCAATGTCTGTCCCAGACCTAGGGGTCAAATGGGAGAGACCGAGCAAACTGAAACCAGAGCAAAAGCCAAGAGGCAGAAAGAAACCTCTGGAGGATTTCAGCACCGACCCCCACTCCATTTTGGTGCAGGATTACTCCTGTCAATGAGGATCAGAAATTCATAGTTGGCTTTTAGACCCTTAGCTGCTCGTGGAAGCTCAGGCATCACTAGAGCTTCTCATAGCTATGTGGATATTAGGAGCCCTGCAACAAATGGGTCCTGAGCTCTTGAGTTGTTGCAGATGGCCGACCTAGGGGACTGTGCAGTTTAGTGGGGTAGGAATCAGGAGATGTAGGGCCTCTTTCCACCTCTGCTACTGATCTGCTGCATGACCCTAAGCAAGTCGCTTCATCCTGGGAAAGTCTCTTTGGCCTGAGAGCCTGGCAAAGCAGGGAAGGGCTCTACTGCTGTGCATACAGGGCCTGGCACCAGGGACTTTCAGTCCGTACTGGGCCCTCTGATCATCATTGTTTCATAATTCCTATGAATATAGCTCGCTTTAGATAGTCCATCCAGACAAACACATTAGAAAAGATGATGGGTGTGGGCCAGACATTCCTCAGTAACACCAAATGCACTCAGCTTCCCCAACCTAAGAAGTGTTACATTGCCTATGTCCATTTTACACCTTTTATTGTGACGAGGGAGCGAAGGAAGCCAAAATGGATTTGAGCTGAGCACTTCCCCTTAAAGACTAGCTGGAGCCGGTGACAGGAGAGAAGTTGAGGGAAGTTTGGCTTGGGCTGATGTGGGCCAAAAGGCTGCTCATGTGACTCAGTGAGCGTTGTTGTCCGGCTCATCGTACCACTCCTCCTTGTCTGCATCTTGGTCATCTCCAGGCTGTCCCTCAACATACTCCTCTTCATGCCTCTCTTCTGTTTCCCCACCCTCGTTGCTGGGCTCTTCTTCCTCATGGTTGCCCTCCTCTTCCCTCGCCGGCTCCTGTGGGCCTCTCCCTCTGTCCAGATTGATATTCTGAGCTTCAATAGTCACTTGCTGTTTGCAAAAAGGGCAAGATTTATTCCTGGGCTGGGTGTGAAGCCACGTGTCTATGCACGCACAGTGGTAGGCATGAGAACAAGGGAGGATCTTCAGCTGGTCTCCTTCTTCATACTCGGCCATGCAGATCACACATGTCTCATACCTGTCTCCCCTTTTGAATGTGTGCATTGTTATCTTCTGGGCTTTCTTGTACCATCTTGCGCAGACCACAAGTGGTATAGTGCAAACAACCACGTTGATCATGAACCCAAACTCCTGGATGACATAAGAAATGGTATGGTGTGACAGATAGCTAAACAGGACTGGCCAGAACTGTCTAAAGCTTTCCAAGAGCTTATCTCTATTTTGGCAAGAATTGAGACAAGGTTTGGATGCCACAAGGGTGACACGAGTCCCTTTCTCATAACGCAAAGCCCTTCTCAGATAGAGGTACGCTGATTGTCCTACGAAGACAGAAGGTATTACAATCTGCCGTTGGATTTCTTTATCATCAGTCAACGTATTCACCAGCTCTTCCGAATTCACATTGTGCACAATGGCAGCATGGTACCCAGCTTGCTGGGCATGGAGGACCTTAACCCCAAAGGGGCACTCAGCCCTACGGATGAGCGCAATGAAAGTCTCAGAGGAGTTGCTGGACGGGGGTGGACTTGCTATGGGGTCACATCCATTAGGCGGTGTCACCTCGGTTAAATATCCCGTCAGCTCTTCTGTGGGCAGAGGCATCCCGAAGCACGCAGGCAGCGCATTAAAACCTACGCAGGTAGAGTTGTGGTTGTAAACCACGTGACACGAGGCTTCTGTAAAAGCAGTTTCATAAATCAGGAATGTGGTGACCACGCAGAAAGGAAGATGGAGCGGAGGCCTCATGCCGCTGGATATCTCGGCATACACCGACTGGCTTGGCCAACAGGATTGCTAGTGGCTGTGGAAGACCTTAGGAAGCAATCAGCAGCTTAGCTCATCAGAGCAGTATTAACATGGCAGTCCTGCAGCTGTCTCAGCAGACAGCGGTGGCAGCAGGCAGGTAAGTATTCCTCACCTCTTGTCTTGAAGATGCTGCTACCAGCTTGCTCCTTGTTCACCGTGCTGGCCTTGGGGCTCCCAAGGTTTCACCTCTGTTGCTCACTAGTATCCAGCTGCTAAGCAACCTTTCCTAACCATCACCCCGAGTCTTTGTGACATCACCCAATGGCAGCTATATTTGCCAGGGACTGGGTCCCTGCAACATGACTGCCCATCTGCAACGCACTTTTTCCCCACCCTCCGTGTTTGTTTTTCATTTGTCCGTCCCTCCGGCTCCCGCCCCAGGCTGCTTGGGTTCAGCTCTGCCTCACTCCACCCTCCGATGGGATGCTTGCATCTCCTGCTGCAATCAAGGGGAGTTACTCATCTCCTGCAGGGAGATAAAAATCCCCCTTCTCTTGAGAATATTTCCATTGCAAACTAAAATCCTTCTGATCAGACATGATTCCTGGAAAACATTGCGTAGTAGGAATGATCTTTAGGATCATCCTCTCCCACCTAGGTAGGGAAGTGCCTGCTCAGGTTGGCTGTTTTTTTTTTTTTAAAAACAATGTTATTGTATTTATAAGGGTGGTACTTCCGATGTCACGGCGCCCAGAGTTGCTCAGATTAGAGCATTTTGTAATTTGCAATAGACGCTTAATACTCAAGTAAATCGCAGTTCAGTGTATAAAGAGAAGGATGTGAAGTTCCACCCATCCGTATGCACAGGGTGAGGCCGGCACAGTGCTATTGGCCATATTTTCAAGAGAATGCAGATTCCATTTAAGGCCAACCTAAAGAGTTGGAAAAAATTCCTCTTTGCAAGTTTTCGGGTACAAACGCCCTTCGTCGGGCTCAGGAGGCGTCTGCGGATGGTCTGTGCTCCTTATGCACCGAGTGGGAAAGCAGCCAGCGCCCAGTACGTATGCGAGAAAGCCAGTCGGTTCAAATGTAAATAGGTACTGGGCGCTGGCTGCTTTCCCACTCCATCTAGGAAGAGCACAGACCATCCGCAGATGCTTCCTCAGCCTGATGAAGGGTGTTTGCACCCAAAAGCTTGCTAAGAAGAATTTTCCAACAATTTGAGTCGGTCTAATAAAAGATATCGGATTTACCCAAAGCACCTTGTCTGCCCATGTCCTTAGACCCACACGACTACAACCTACACCCCGACTCCATTTAAGGCAGATTCTCAAAAGAGATCAGTGCATTGGGTTCATGTTGGGCTGAGCGCATTCAAAATCCCAGTGGTGTAACAGTGGGAGAGCACTGGGTGGTGGAGTTCAAAAGATCTAGCCTCCTGTTGCCAGTTTTCATGATTTTCTTGGAAATCTCAGGATTTCTCTGAACTTTAGCTTAAAGTTTAAACTCCAGCTTCTGGTGACCAATGATTAATGGCAAACCTTGGTTTTTGTGACAATAAGGGGAAAGTACATTTCTAGCCCTTGTGCTTGCACAGGAAAGCTTGAAAATTTGAGATGATCAGGCTTGGACACCAGAAGGAACTTACAAAGGCCCCATGATGCCTAATTCAGAAAAATCTCATGATTAGGAAGAAAGTTTCATGATTTTAGCATCTGAATTCATGAATTTTGAATGATCGGGGCAGGTGGCACTGCCTGCCCAGTTGAGAGCGCTGGGCGCTTAAAACTCCAGCTTTGAATATGTGACTATACGTCTGGATTATCAGAGGTCCTGAGTCTGCAGTTGCTTCTAATTTCAACAGGGAGTGCTGTGCTGAGCCTCTCCAACACTCAGTCCCTAAAACCCGACCCTTGAGCAGGCAACCCCTTGTTTAATTAATCATTCACCTTAAAGTACCCTCAAGGTTTTACAGTACAGGTTTGTTGGACTGGTAGCTCAAGACTCGGTGCTAGGCAGCTGATTGCTTCTAACCCCATGGGCTCTGCTTGAGACCAATTTCACTGCATATATTTTCCTCCCGGAAAGAAGTGGTACAATGTCAGTGGACAGTGTGCGCACGTGGGTGTGCATGCCAGAGACTTCCAGCAGATGTGACTTCAAATCGGTTTTATTTCCCTTGTCTAAAAAGTTTTACACTTTCAGTGAGACAGTCTGAGGCTTTCGAAAGTGGTAAATAGTTCCCACCAAGTGAGTCTAGTGCAAGAGGCGAAACGGAAAAGTTAGACTCGCTTTGCTTTGGGCACAACTGTGTAGGTCTCACTTTTGTTTTGATCTCAGCCGTCCTCTTCCTGTCTTCGTTGCCTCTGACATCTTGTTCCTCATTGCTGTTCTCAGGTCCCATTGCTGCTTCCAAGTCAAATCCCTACATTATAAGTCACCAGCTGTTTGCATATTGGACAGGTCTTATTTTGTCGCTGCGTGAGAAGCCACGTGTCAATGCAGGTGCCGTGATAGGCGTGAGAACAAGGGAGGATCTTCATCCGGTCTCCTTCTTCGTACTCTGCCATGCAGATCACACACGGATCATACTTCTCTCCACTCTTGAACTGATGCACTTTTATCTCCCGGTTCTTTCTACACCATCTCATGCATGCCACGATGACCAGGGTGCTGATGATCACAGCGAGCACCAGGCAAAACTCCCGGAGGAAAAGCAAGAGCGTGTGTTTGGAGCAATAGCCAAACTGGAGATCCCAGTAGTACTGAGCAGTGTCCCAGATGGAGAACCTGTTATTGCTCCAGCAGGGGTTTCGATAATATTCAGGTACCACCAGCGTGACACGAGCAACTTTTTCTGAACCCAGAACGCGTTTTAGCAGCTTGGCGGCTGATTCCCCAGTAAAGACAGAAGGAATCCCAATCTGCCGCCGGATTTCTTCAACATTAGTTACCATAGTCACCAGCTTCTCTGAGTCCACATTATGTATGATAGCAGCTCGATAGCCGGCTTTCTGAGCATGAAGGATCTTAACACCGAAGGGGCAGTCGTAGCGACGGATGAGCGCAATGAAGGCCCTGGAGGAGTTGGCGGATGGTGGCGGGCCCCCGATAGGGTGGCATGCATTTGCAGGCACTGCCTCCATCAGGTAGCCCCTGAGTCCCTCTCTTGGCAGCGGTGACCCGAGGCATGCAGAGAGCGCTCCGAAATCTTTGCAGGTGGAGTTGTAGCGGTAGACCACGTACACGAAGATTTCCGCCACGGCCATGTCTATGAGCAGGAGGAGAATGACCACGGAGAGAGGAGTCTTTTGCAGAAGCCACATTGCGAGGGCAAGGGGGGATTTCTCTAGGTGTGTCCTATCTAATCAGAAGAGTTGGCTTGAGAGGAATCAATGCAGACAGCTCAATTCATCCTTTCCAGGCAGTAACAGCAGGGCAGGACGGGATGTTGCATCCCAGTCCCTTTCTTTAGAGGTACTCCCAGCTGCTTCTTTCACTACATGCTCCAGTCTGATGGTTCCCAGGTTTCTCACTAGCGTCATGCAGTCACCCAGGTCTTTGTGACATCACTCACTGATTACATTTAAGACCAACTCAAATAGTTGGAAAAATTCTTCTTAGCAAGCTTTTGGGCCCAAAAGAGTGGCATCCCCAGGATGCGATCCCAGCGCTCGTAGGAGAGAGGGAGGGAGGAAAGGAAGGAAGAGACAAGAGGGACCTTTGGAAGTGGAAGAAGAAAAGAACCAGTGAGAGGGGAAGAATGGACTGATCAGCTCAGAAACCAGTAGCAGGTCTGCGATCCTCAGCTCTAAACCAGTGGTTTTCCACCTTTAATCATTCGTAGACCCCCTAAAAATTTTCAGATGGTGGTGCAGACCCCTTTGAATTGTAAGTGTGGGTATTTGCATACTTTTGATTGATCATAGTCATCTTTTGTGGGCCCCTTAGACATAGTGTATGGATCCCCCGGGGTCCTTGGACACGGGTAGAAAACCGCTGGTTTAGAAAATATCAGGAAGTAGCTAGAACCAGGACTTGCTCGAAGGCAAGAGAGAGAGAGATGGTCACGTCCAAAGGCTCAGCAATGAGCACGCAGACACCCAGATCTCCTTGTGTGAAGTTTCCAAGGACTAGGTAGGCCTCCAGACCCATGCAGTTTATTCCCAAATGTGACAGTCCCTTCATATTTTCTATGAACTTCGCAATTTTGTGAATCTTCTGACAAGTTGTTACCATGGCTGGGGCACTGATGCCAACATTGTCGATGTATATTAATGTCATCTTATGTTAATGCACGTTGAGGCTTCGGTCCATGTCAGGGACCTCTTGGTGCTGGAGGCTTATACAGGCAACCATTAGTGTAAGAGACCGTTTTGAACAGCTACCACTCGGGCTCTCTAGTGTGTCTGTGAACAGATCTACAGGGGACTTTGAACCTGGAGTGACAGCCAAGGCAGAGGGGTCTGGAAAGATCAGGGGAGATGCATTCCTAATGTAATCCTGCAGCCAAGGAGGAAAATACACAGCAGACACTCAACAGTCAGATGCAACCATCACATTTGAAGGAGTTCAGTTTTACTTTGGTTTCCATAGCATGGTCCTACATGGGAAAGGGTTATGTATCCAAGCACTAGAGTTGCTACCAGGAAGGTGTGCATGTCAGAGCTGGAATTAGGTCCATGAGAAGATTTGTCTGTCAAAGGTGCCATTATTTATGACTTGACAGCAATGCACAGAGGCCCTGAATGAAGTCACAGCCGATGCAGGCATAAAATGAGAAGCAGTTAGCGTCTGAATAATGCTTGGATCCAGCATAGACCAAGGCCTGGAGAAGAAGCAGAACTTAAATGACTTGCCCACGGGTGCAGAGCAAGTCAGTGGCAGAGGTAGAGCAGAACCTGCATCTCCAGGGCCCCGAGCCTGTGTCCTCACCCCGGATCGCACTCTTTCTTATGCAGAACTGGTCTCTAATATATAGCTATATAGATCTATATCTATATCTAGCTGTATTTCTATACCTATAGATATAGATATTCTGGGCTGCAAGGCTTACTAAGTTCCATTTCTGTGACAGCATCAATAGCAGCAACTCCTGCAGACAGGCTGATTCAACAGGTTGGAGGTTGGTCATCATTGCCATTAGCAGAAAGAGCTGGAGCAAAAGGTCTAGTGGGCATGGACTATAACTGATGAGAAGGTCTGGGAGCAGAAAGAGGTGCTGTTTAGAGGAAATGGATGAAAGAGCATGGATTTGCAAAGGAAAAGGCAAGGCTGAGATCAAAGGAGCCCTGGCGAGAAAGAGATGGGTGTGCGACAGAATGGAGAAGCAGAGGCCTTGGGGAGAGAGGAAAGGGACTTGGGGGCTGAGCTGGCTGGTGGAGCTTAAGGCATCTGAATCCCAATGAAATGCAGTGGGAGGTGGGTACCTCACCCCCTTGAACCCCTAGGAGGAATGGGAGAAAGAGCGAACCAGAGATGGGGCAGCAGCAACGTGGACGTGGAAGGAAGTGCCAGGCCTGCCATTGCTTTAGCTGATAATACTTCTTCCCCGATTTCCCTTTCCCCGTCGCAGTGCAGGGTGGGCTTTGTTTCCTGCTGCGTGAAGCCGATTGACGTCCGTGGGGTGGTTGGTCCTACGCCGCTCATTGTTCCAAAAGCCACCCTAGCCGCCGGCTGTTTTGTTACACTCGGCATTTAGGATGAACTGAATCCCGCCCCCCGTTGCCCTACACCAGCAACAGTCATGTGCACTAAATATGTTGCAGATGTTTCTGGATGTGTCTTTTCTGCGTTTCCTCTGGGGTCCACGCAATCTACTTCCTCGATGTAATTGCGATTTATTTAAATGTCAACAAGCCACACATGGGAGACGGCAGTTATATGAGAGAGCAGAGCAATTACAGGGAAAAGGTCCCATATTGCCACTTGAACAAAGATCCAAGGTTGAAGAAGAAAAGGACCATTTGGTGCTAGGGACTGACCACTTCCATTTGCACTACCAGAGTGCCAGTGCTCACGTGCCAGCTGGAGCCCAGAGGTACACAACTAAATCCTGCATTTACTTGGGACTGCAGAAATCTGGAGGGACTTCTAGTGAAGCTAATGGAGTTACTTTGGATTTGCACACTAGCAACACCCAGCCCGTATTGAAGGGATTGATCCTGCTAGGAAGAGTCCATGGGGAATGGAGACCTCCGGGGGACTGACTTGCAGCGTTGCTGTAACTCCAGCAAAGACAGTATTTCTAATCTCAAACCCAGCATTGATTCGAATTGTTTCAACAGAGAAATAAATGTGGATGTTTTATTCAGAGGCGCTTGCAGTCTGAGGAGCAGCCCCGCCAGGTGTGTGATGTGAGTTCCTTACTAATGGGTCGGTTTGTCCTTTATTATTTACGCTGCGGTAGCATCTAGCGTCCCCAGTGCGTTAGGAGCTGCATGCGCACATCGCAAGAGATGGCACCCGCCCCGATTAGCTTGGCGTCTAAGCAGGCACAGGTTGGAAGCAGAAGTAGTGCTTCGCCCAAGACCTCTCAGCAAAATGAAGACTAGACCTCTTCCCTTGTAGCTCGGTGTAGCTCTGCATGTTGGATCATGCCGCTTCTCTGGGGTCATGCCATGCTCGTAAACCTAGTGCCACAGGATGAGTGGGGGCAAGCTAAATGCATGATATTTTCCTGGCTCTCTGAGGGCTGCCCTGCTCCTCACTTCTGGCTGTTGTGGACCCGAATTCACTGCCCGTATTGTTTCAAGCAATAGCCAACGCTCGGTGCAGAATGAAAGGACTTGTGGCTCTCATTTGGCTTGAGGCCGATGTCTTTTTTCAGGATAAAATGCAACGTTTTACTGGGGTTTTTAGTATTACAATGATTTGCTGTGGGGGGAGCTTTTCTGAGCCAGCTGGTAACCCACTGGTGAAAACCATTGCAAATAATAACGTGCACAATTCGTTGTTTCTTAATAGGCATGTGAGTGATGACTAATTATTCCCCCAGTCCTACAGAAGCTCTGCCTGGGTGGTGACATGCACCCCACCAGTATTGTTGCAAGACAGAGAGTGAGTTAAACTTTGAAAGGTCGTGAGTGTACTAACTGCCCTTCATTCAAACCATCAAGCTCTTTGAGAGCTGGAACAATAGGAAACACCACCCCAAAACGCTGGCTTTGGTGGGTACTTTTTGTTGGAGCTCTGTGCAGGCAGAGGCGCCGCAGGAGACAAAGAGGGCACTAAGGAAGCACTGGACACAGCCGGAGAAGCATCGGTCTTATGACCCTAGGAAAGATGCTTTTGCAGGGCTAAGTGCTGGCTGGAAATGGGACTGCGCACCGGGATCCACACTTCTGCTGGATTGCAGCTGCGGTCGGGACGATACGGCCATCTGGATTGCCTCGGTCCAGTACCTGCCTCCTCCGTTTCTCTCCCTAAAAGCAACTGCCTGTAAGACCTCAGTGCACATGAGACTTGGATAGAGATTCATGGATTTCAGGGTAGGAGGGAGCATCTACTCCTCTCTCCCACATCCTTGTAAAATCTCCTCCTTGCATTTTGAGGCCACGTTTCTCAGGGCACGTTAGGAAGGCTGATACGGAGAACCTCATTTGGACATCCCTGCCTAAATTCACAGTAGTAGGAAAAAATTCTGGGCTTGGTCCTGGGTTGGTTTCGAATAACTCATGGTGGCTAGATAGACTCTGGTGGAGCCAAGTTGTTTGCCACCAGCTAAGGATCTTGCTTTTTGTGCAGTATCTGTGAACGGAAGGGAGGGCTAGAGACTGATTCCTATGTGTTGCACAGTCATTCGCGGCGGGTCCTGGAGCTCTTAACTGCTGGACTGTCTGCACGTTAACACCATGAAGTGGTTTTAAATGCTTGTTTTGCAGCTCAAAATTATGCCACTCCAGGGCAGGATTGTCTCTGGTCTGCACTATCCAGCTCTGGTTGCATTAAGATGTGCCGCCCAAGTTGAAGTCCTCCAGTATCCCAGGATAGCGGAGGGATAGAAGCGGGTCCTGGCTCACCAGCCCTCCAGCGGCAGCTCCAGCTCCTAGTCTTGGCCTCGCTCACCAGGCCGCTGGTGGCAAGTCGCGGCTGCGCAGGTGCGGGACAGTCGGAGAAGGTTTCTAGACTAACTGCTCCAAACTCCAAGCTAACACTAACACCGATCGACAGTTGTGCAGCTCACAGCATAAGGTGTACCAAGGCCCTCAAATAGGTGTCACTCCGGATTAACTCCACTGAAACCATTGGAGTTATCCTGGTAAGGGAAAGCAGATTCAGGCTTGGAGAAAGGCAGCAGACTGACCTGAGCACCGCCGTGCCTTCTGCCTCCATCAGCCCCATTGCGCTTCCCCTTCCTAGCCCACTTACCGTGTGCAAACCTGGGGATGGTCTCCGTCCAGATCTCTCTCCTGCATTTCCCTTATTTGCGGGCAGTCCCCTCCCCCCATGTTATTACCGAGGACATACGTGACCGTCTTATCTCTAAAGCAGGCAGCCGATTACGCGGCAATCACTTCTGGACCTGCCGAAGTGCACCGCTAATCTGCAGAGCGTACAACAACAGTGTTGTTCTAAGGAAAGTAGCCCTCAAGCTAAAGCCAGCTGCAGCGCTGCAGAAGTCGACTGGGATTTTGCTTGCACCTCTGGAAACAGGCTCCGGTCTCTGTGCTGCCAGAAGGTGCCACCTGCCGAGGCTTCTTTCTTTATTGCACTTGTAAAATCTCCTCCTTGCATTTTGAGGCCACGTTTCTCAGGGCACGTTAGGAAGGCTGATACGGAGCTTCCTTGTGTCGCGGGCTGAGGCACGGGGAGGGGAAGTGGCATGCCCGTGATTCAACAATGCACCAGTGGCAGAGATGGGAAGGGAACAGCAGGGTTCTGCCATCCAGAAACCCCCGAACTAACAGTATTCCTCTTTGCACGGCTTATCTCGGTGCCTGCATTTTGAACGGGATAACTTATGCAGAAGAGATCTTAAGAGTTCAGACGCGGAATAAAGCTTCGGCTGCTTTAGTCTGTTGCTCTAGCCCGTGGCTTGTTTTCCTGCGTGCTCTTCCGTTCAGCTTCACCCCAGTCCATCACGCTAACTGCTTCCCTGCATCCTTTTTTTTTTCCATCCCGCAAGAAGGGCTTCCAGTCTGCCCCTGATTTTACTGATCAGCAGGAAACCGTCGTCTGTGTGGAAGTATGAGCTTCTGCTTGTGAATCTTGTGTTTCTCCTCCTCTCTCCCCTCCTTCCCAACTGGACCTCCTCCTGCTGTGCCATTTCTCCACGTCTCCCCGCATGGGCTCGCAGCACTCCTCCTGAAGTTGGGTGTCCCCCGCAGCAGGCCCTGGAATGATCTCCCGTTGCTTTTTCTAGTCCTCTTTGCTCCTAGCCAAAGTCCTGTCCCTTTCTTCCTTCTCTGCCACTGAAGCTCCCTCCCTGGGATGCCAACACTCCTCATCTCCTCCTTAAAATCCTTTTGTTCCTGCAGCCCCATCTCTCTCTGCCTCTCTCTGCTCTCTGCTTTGTTCTGGTGACAAATCAAGTTACCCTGGTGTGCGTCTGCCCTCCGCAATATGTGGTACAGCTAAGCTGCGAATCCAGTTCCCTGGGGTAATCTGGAAAGTACAAGTTGTTATTACTCACTACAGTAGAACAATCAACGCAGATCCTGTAATGCAGTAAGATGGATTGAAGCTGCTTAAGACTGGAGGAAAATGGAATCGCTGCTTTACGAAAGGAGTTTAGCTAACCCAATCCAATTCTAAAGAGAGAGGAGACCAGAGTGAAAGCCTAGATCTGGGGGGGGGGAAATCATCATCAGGCGCAGGGAATGAGAGTGAGGTAGGCAGCATGAGCTGGAATCAAAAACTAGCCTTGCCAGAGCCCAGATGCCGCTGCAAGGGGCTTAGGCACGTGCTGAACTCTTAAGTACGTGCATAGCCCCTTTTGCTCTACTTGCACGCTTCATTTTAAGCACATTGGGCGTCTGGATGAGTCGGGGTCCTGCCAGGCAAAGACTGGATAGGAGCATGCCAGACTTCAGCATCCACAGAAATCAGGATGCAGGTCTGCATCTTGTGGCTCTGGCCCGACTTCAGATCTAACAGAGCAGCTGCTGGGGGGTATTTTGTGATTCAAATGTGCAGTGATGCTCTGAGCCCAAGGTTGCCACAGCCAGTTGTATCTGATGGAGTGCTACTGCTCCTAGCTGGAGCAATGCAAGTCCTGCTTCACGATCCAAAGGTCTCATCCAGTATGGACCTCTACCGGCTACACAAAGCGGAGGTCAACTGTCCATCGCTCAGGCCTTGAGGAGCGAGGGAATCGCTGTGGCACATGGCTGTCTAGCTATCCCAGGAGGTCTTAGAGAAGCCCCTTCCTTTTCAGCGAAGGAGTTGGTGCTTCTGTCATTTCACTGAGCTTGCAAATTTCTACCGGGAGCTGGAGCTGTGAATGAGGATGATGTTGCTTAAATGTATAGACATGTGTTGGACCCAGACAGGAGAGAAGCAGCTTGCAGCTTACAACTGGACTTCGGGGCCCAGCTCCATGCGGCTGCGTGGAATCCGTTGTGATGCCGAAGCCGAGCGTGCAACCACCTAATGCCCAAGGAGGTATGCGGCACAGTCCCTTTTTGGTCTCTTGCTCCCAGGAAGGATATAACAGCCAACAAGTCATCATATCAATATTTAAAAGGCAAAAGGCAGAGCATTCTTGGCTTGCACGCGTGTTGTGTCAGGCTATTCCCTGAGCTCTTGGAACTGCCATGCTCATCCCCCAGTGTTGATTTGTCTTGGAAACTGGCAGGGGCTGGGGAAATACAGCAGTACGCATTACAGCCCTGCCAGCCTCCCAGATCTTGCAGAAATGGAGCAGGCGGCTCCCTGTGGCTTCTGGCAGCACAAAATGAGCCAGGATCTCTAGCTCTGAACGGATAGACGTGGTCATACCAGATCTCTGTCACTGGAAATCTCTGCTGCACTGCGGAAGAAGTATAGAGCTTGAAATTAGACCACTGAAGAAAAAGAGACAGCATAAGAGCAGAGAGGGACCAAGCAAAGGTGGGAAGGAGATGACGAAAAAGGCAGTAACGTGGGGCAGCCCCTAGCATGGGGCACTATCAGGTTGGCTTACAGAGTGATGGATCCCTGAGGCAAGGATTGGAGGATAATGATTAAACCAGTCCCAATCTTGCCACCATTCAGGCCTGAAAAGGTATCAGACAACCTAGGTGGTGCCTCTTGGACAGCCAGAGCAGTCCCTGATCTTGATCTTTCCCATAAAACCTTCCAAAGCCACAACCGCCTTTAGACAAGACACAGATCAGCATAGGATAGCTACGTGAATAAAGATCTCCAGCATCTGCTCCAAACTCCTTCTCACGTAGTTACCATCTGCTGTTCTTCAGTCTTCATTTGTCCATCTCCTGCTTTGTCACTGTGGAGTTTAAAGTGCAGCTTGTATGTCTTGGATCTCCTTTCCTGGGAAATGACCCAAGGGGCTATGAGATCATAGCAAAGCTTGCAAATATGTGCCACAGCTACATCCAGCAATTCTGCCTTCATCATGGTCCTCTGTTAGTGCGACCGCGTCTTTGGTGCCAGTTGGAGTCTTTCACAATCAGCAAGGCACTGGCCTCGTGCAAAATGAAGACTTGCACATTATGATGATGATGATGAGGTGGAAGACATTGGGCAGTAGATCGACATGGTAAGAAGGGTTTGTCATTCTGACAAAGGCACTTATATCATCCTGCTCCCTGGATGTTGTTGGGGTGGTGCTGGGACACCGCTGAGCACTACTGCTAGGCTACTTCTGGATCCAGGCCAGAGGTAAGTAAAATTTCTCATCACAACTTTCTCTGCAGCTTCTTGCAGGGTCCCGATGTCACCTTGCTCATAGTGAGCCTTGTGATGTCAGTATATGCTTCCTCTGCTGCTGTTAATATATTTAGTTTGCAATCTATCTCAAGCTATGTGAATGCCCTGGAACGAACATACGTTTAACTCTGTCACCTTCACTGGGATGCTTTGTCATGAATGGTGCAATTGGGCAGTAAGAAGACCCTTGGGAGTCATATGAACATAATTAATGCATTGCATTGACTCTGCCAGACTGCCAACTAAACCTCAACTGAGTCATTTTTCCACCCGCTTCTCTTTGCTGCTGTATTATGAATAGAGCACAGTCCTTCCATTCGGCTTCTCAATCTGCCACTGACTCACTGAGCAACCTTGAACAAGTCACTCAGCCTCCTAGCACCTCACTTGGAAAATGGTGACAAAAGGATCTACTATTACATTATGCAGGCTTTAAAAATATAATAGTGCAACCATTGGCTCCTTGGGTATGAGAGGAGACTTCCTCTAAACGAGGGGGATGTTGCATGATTAAACACGGTGGTGCAGTCCTTTCCAGCATCTTACTTGGGACAGTGTTGAAGGCAGACTGCTATAGTGATTCCTATGCTTCCTGGACCATTTCTAAGGCTTTCCATCAATAGCCCCTTCTGCCTTTGTTCTCTCTGGACCCAAGAGGATACTCACCATCCTCATACCTAGCTAGGACTGGTTGGATCAGGATTACTCAGTTGCAAAAATCCTGATTTTATAGCTGTATAGCACCCGACCCCTCTAATGGCTCAACATTAGTCTTGTATTGACACACAAGACTCGGGTTCTGGCCTACAAAGTTGTTCCAGTTTCACTAATTTAGTTAAGGCAGTGCAGGTTTGCGCATGGATACGCCTTTATCCATTTCAACCTCCTACCTATTGGTTGAGGAGCTTGTACCTTTAAATAAGGCCTGCTCTGCTCACAAATGGAACCAAAATAACAAAATCCATTGAAGTTCATCGTTTCATGGTTGCTAGGGGCTGGAAGGGGGATCATCGGGTCCAGCCCCTCCCTGTGCATGGGGCACTTGCCCCTCCCCAGGCAGGAAAGACCACCGGGATCAAACGATCCCAGCAAGTTGGGTGTCAAGACATTTTTTGAAGATCGCCAGGGTGGGCGTCCCCCCTTCTATTACTTTTTTACAATCTGGCTTTACCCATTTCCGTTGCATCGGTGTAGATGCACTACGTGGGAAACCAGGCTTCTGGAGACATTCCCCAAACCAGTTTGAACAAGGTGGCTCAGACTAGGACAGGCACACAGACAGAATTTCTCCAAGAATATAAATTGATTCTGATCAGTTCCTCAAACAGAAGAGGGGAAAAAAAGATGCTCCGAAGAGAAAGATTAAATCAGATCAAATATGCCCGTGGGCTGCTTGTTGTTTAAAAAATTATTTTCTTCCCATCAGTTCCGTTTCAACTACTCAGTAACGGAAGAAAATACTTTAAGAAGGCCGTGGGTTAATGTCTGGTCACAAGTTCCTAAAGAAGGGCAAGTAGCTGAAATGCAATGGGACCGGCATGGTTGTGGTTTAATCCTGGGTAGTATATCCCGTCAGACGATTCATGACGATGCACCCTGAGATTCAGATAGGGACACAAGGCAGACTACCTTACAGGGAGACACCCAAAGCAGGGCAGGGATGCAATCAGCTCTGTAATGGTGAAAGTGTCAAGGAGCACAACTTTTTAATCTTGGTTCCCTTTTACCTGTAGACAAGCCTCAACTCAGGGGTGCAAGCTGAGCCAATGTCAGGCAGCTTTTGGCTGAAACAAAAGTGTCCCTGCAGGAGTTTGCAGAGATGTCATGAAACTGGGTTTTTAAACTACTATAAGCCAAATGCGACAACTTTCTGGTTGCGTCTACATGTGCGTTTTAATGTGCAGTAGCCTACCCTGCTGTGCATTGGAGCATCATGGGAAAACCCCTGCTAATATGCTAACATGCTGTAAAATTAGGCTACTGTTCATTAAGTATCACTAGAAAAGTGTGCACTTTTGCAGCCGTGCATTAGGGCAGCCTAGTGCGCATTTAGTTAGTACCTCACATTAGAGATGCTAAACTTAACGCACAGGAGCCAAAAGAGCATTAATGAACGAGTATTTGCACCATCTTGCCACATCCATGTGACGGTGGACATTTGATTCCCTGGGGGCAGCTAGCAGCCGGACGCCTTGTGCCCAGGGAACGCCTGCGCCACACGCTCTCTGGCACGTGGCAGGTTACCCAGCTGGGGCCAGCCCCGGGCCGGCCCCCACAGCCTTACCTGGGGGCTTCCTGCAGCTGCAGCAGCGACGATCCTGCTGCTCGGAGCCTTGCCGACAGCCAGAGCTGCCCCTGCATGCACTGGCCCACTTTTTGTTTTTTTGCATGGGTTTTTTTGACCCCTGGATATCCAGCAGTCCACCCCCCTGCATTGCTCCCTTGCAATACAGAGAACAGCTGAATGTGCGCAGACAGGCCTGCGGTGCCACATGCCGCACAGCCATGCTCATCTGGACACAGCCTCTGAATGCAAACAAGCCCCAAGTGGTGGCTCCCTAATATATAGTTCAGTCCCTGAGTGGACAAGGCCTTTGTGGCCGTATTTTATGTTAGCAATAGGGAAGAACACCTCCGAGTGCCTGGTGCGCTCCGGGTTTTTACCACGTTCGCGACCGGGGGTCGGACCCCAACCTTTCTGTAAGCGAAGACGAGGCCTTTTACTGGAGCAGACCCGTAAACCAAACCTAGTCCTGGTTCGATTTCCTCAGGCACAATGTGCGACGCTGCTTCATTACCCTGCAAAGCTGACCCCGTTGATTCCCTGCTCGAGTCCTGCAGGCAAGTGTTTGCAATCAGAAAATATCACCTTCATTAGCCGGAGGTCCGTCTCCTCCCCTTTACCATTTCACCCGTTGCTGTTGATTAAGTTTCTCTTTGCAGCTCTTCCAGGAAGCCACATGCCTGTTGTTTCGGAGATAGCCTTAATTTGTTTACTCATGCATATGCTCTGTCTTGTACAATGATGTTGCGCAGCTGGTCTCAAGCAGCCCACGGCGGAGGAGAACCAGCAGATTAAACTTCAACCGAAGGAAGTCTATCAAAGCCATACCGACGTGCTAATCCAAGTGTAGGCACCATGATACTGATGCAGCAAAGCATGTTGCCCTATTATTTCAGATAAGCATCTTTACATGTATTGCCGTTCCCATCACAATACGGGCACGATAATGGTTTGTTTGTACCGAGTATCAGTTAAGCACGAAGATTTAAAGATTTAAAAAAAAAAAAAAAGAAGGAAGAAAGGAATAGCTTCTCTGGTTTACAATGCAAATGTGCCGAGAAAGCAACGCGGTGGCTTTGGTTTTAAAAGCAAAGGAGGAAGTTGGACCAAGCTGTTGGGTTTTTGAACTGCATTGCAGTCCAGTCTAGAGGAGCATCTGCAAAATGTAGCGGTATCTTAATGCCACCCACATTTGTGTAAAGCAAACGCTTGGGTAGGCAAAGTCCACGGAGCAGGTGTGCATGGGGTAGTGCTAGGGCAGTGGGTGGGTGCCTTTCCAAATGCTGGCCTGGATTCACTGTTGCCTTGTTCCTGGTCTCATTAGGTGTGTCTGCACCACTTTCCAAAGGGGTGGTAGCAGGTCATGTAAATGTAACCAAGCAAGCTTTAAATGAGGTAGTTTGGGGTCTCGCCAAAGCAGTGTGGGCTTCAGGCTCTGCGCCTTCACACAGGGTCCCAGGCATCCTTGTGCAGCCTGCCCTGAAGCCTGGGGTTGCACTGCTAAATAGTACCTAAACTAAGTCAAAGTTGGCTTGGGGATGTTGGCATCAAGTCTTTAGCCTGCGGTATAGCTCTCTCCTGGCACCACTGAGAGTAGCGTTACAGTACCCCCAACGTGCAGCCAGTGCGTCGGACTCTTGCAAATCTGGCCACTTATTTAGGTTTCAAAAGTGGGAATTGAGTGAGCATCCTAGATAGCTGCTGGAAAGTAGCAGAGCTCTCCCAGAAGAGGACACCAGCCTGATCGCTCGCTCGCGCTCTCTCTCTCTCTCTCTCTATCTATCTATATATATATATATGTATATATATATATATATAGATAGATAGAGAGAGAGAGAGACACCTCTGAGCAAATCTCTGTGAAGGATCTCCTTGGTGCAATAGTGCATAACAGGGATGTGGCCAAGACAGATTTGCCTTGTGCGGGAAGGCATCTGCTGTTTGTCCTAGAGCCAGTAGCACTGGGGACAACAAGCTGTTGGATGTCTCTGACACAGGCTCCGTGCCGGGGCGGTGGGGAGGTCCATCCCCCTGCTCCCTTGCAGGGAAAATCCTTTGAATCCTTGTGTGAGTTTAGGATGGACTCAAAGTGGTGAGTCCTGAGCCCACTTTACAAAGAAGCGGTTTCTACAGGGGGACGTGAGTCACAATCCAGACCCAGATTTCCCCAAGGTTCAGGGTTTCATTTGGGTTCATCTTTTCATTATTCTACATGCTGGTATTTGGGGATTGATCGTGCCTGACTGGCCCTGAGTTCAGAGACGCTGCGGAGTTGGACTGGTCCCATATCTCCTCAAGATCCCAACCACAACGAAGTGGTTTGCATCCAGCCAGCTTTGCTCTTGATACTCTCTTCTCCCCTCTTTAATTTTTCTGTACAGGGGGCACAGATGAGAAAGGAAACCCCTTTTGTCCTCCCTCCCTTTGCACATCCATCTAGGGCATCAGCTGGCCCTAGATGCACTAAAAAAAAAAAAGTCATTCAGATGCTTAACATCCATTGTCAAGCTGTTTTATCTTTAAAAAAAAATCCTGCTTTAATTTGCCTGCTTGCAAATGACTCCTAAATAACACACTTGTCTTTGGCCAATTGATCCGAGGAGTTCTGCTAGTGCATCCATGCGGTGACGTTTTACATCCCACATTAGCCATGTTTCTGAGGAATTATATGCTTTTTCTGTTTTCAAATGATTTTTTGGTAGGGGTTGAAATTGAGCCAGATAACTATATGCATAGAATCAATAGTTTGCAGAACTGATAGAAAATTATCCAGGTTTAATAAACTTCATGCGTGGCTTCCTATCGTGGCTGTATATCAAAAGGAAAACAAATATATTGACTGGCTCTCCTTAGAATAGCATCTATAAGTCACTCTGCGAAAGAAGCCAATTGTTCAAACGGTTACGCAAGGCAGGGTTGATTAGACCCAAGGGGGACCACAGTCAGGACTCCTGGGTCCTCTTCTCATTGACTTGCTGCATGACCTTGAAACGTTGTGTAGGGCATGATTTCCAAAGTGCCCGCTGTAATGGGGTCCCCTTTTTTTTCCCCCAGAAGGGGAAAAGCCAGAGAAGAGGGGAGACCCTGGCCTGGCAGGAATATCGGAGGGGGAGGCAGCAGGGGAAGGGCAGGTGGGCTCTCACAACCACAGACATTATCGTGCTGACTCCAGATACTAAGGGACCGATTTCTCGAGTGCCGAGCGCCCACAACTCCAGTTGAAGTCAGTGGGAGCTGTGGGCGCTCAGTGCCGGGCTGGAAGCCGGGTCCTATCTGTCTCAAGTTGGAGGAGCCAAAATCGCATTTGAAAATTTGGGCTTGGCCCCTCTTTCTTCCTCGGTTTCCCCACTGTTTCTAGGCTGGCAGGAGAGTTACTCAGGCTTTGGCTATATAAAGTGCTTTGAAGTCCCGGGGAGGAGACTAATAGCAAATAGTTACTGGATGACAAATGCCAGTCATTATTACCGCTTGATTTAATATAGCCTGAGTCCTGTATATTGATGTTTCCTATCTTCATCCAAATCTCGGGTGACCTGGCTTCTGTATCCATATCTAAACTTACTCCTTTTTGGGATTCAGAATGACACTTTCATTATCAATTTGCCCTGTGGAAATGTTCCCTTCTGCTGCTTCTCCGAAACCAGGCCTCTCTGCAGTATATGAATAGAGGCATATGGAGCGTCAAAACTCACTTAGTCAATGCCTTCATTCATCTTCATTTACCCTGGTCATAATGGACAACGGCCACATGACTGTCTTTGAAGATCACTAATGCGAGACCATAACTGCTGCTTCATTGATAATACCTCTCTTTGCAATGGAGAAACAATTGCACGTAATTGTACATGGTTTGAACACGCTGCAGCTGACTCTGTGTGCAGCTGCTGATAAGGGCACCTGGCGTATGAGGTCTGGACACACAGCTGGCTGCATGTAGCTGTTGAGGGGACCTGCAGCATCCCCTGCAGTGAAGAAGAGGTAGGACTTTACTGTAAGGGGTATAAAGAAGATTTGGTACTGTAGACACACCCTGTGCTTTTTGCTGGGTTTCTCATATTGTCGCTCAGGAACTTTACTGATGAGCCAGCATTTCATTGAAAAATGCCAGTTCATTGAGAAGCTTAAAGTTTGAAACGCTCCAGGCTCCAAAAAATGTTCCTGAATCCAAGGAAGAGTCCCAAGGGACCCCAATCAATCAAGGCACACAGGGGCAGGAGAATCGGGACCAGAGGCTTCCTGGGGGGATACTGGGATCTGAGAGAGGGAGGCTGCCCCTGGTTTCAGCTCCTTTGTGCAACCCCTTGGCTGGGAGCAGAGTCTGGGGTGAAAGTGTCTGATGGAGCAATAAGTCTGCTTGCAATAAGCAGGCTTCTTGCAGCCAGAGTTACTGCTCCATCGGACAGCGGAGCAGCCCTTGGGAGACTAGTGTAAATTGGACGACCTGCTTTGGTTCGCGCTTGGGTCCATTGCAGCCTCAGGAGCAGACCAGAAGCCTGAAGGGCCCAACTGTAGCTGAAAGCTGCCTGCGCCCACCCTCTGTGCAGCAGCTCCTGGAAGTGCATCCGGAAGTATTCGTACTATTGCATTGCTGTATACGTGCACGAACCTACTGGTATTCTTCTGTACCAGCAGAGAGGTTAAGGGACAGAGATTTTTGTGAATGGGAAGCACAGTAACAATAGCCATGCTGCTGGTCCCTGTGTGCATCCAGCTAGAAGATTCATTCAGTGGCTTACGATTAGAAAAGTATATTCCATCCCTCACCCCAAAGCCCTGAGACTGGCCCTGCCAGGGCCTGAAGCCATCCTAGGACTTGCTGGAGGGGCGTCAGGCTGTGCGGGCTGGCTGGTTTCACCGAGAAAGCTGCTTGATGTAAAAGAGGGGGAAAAAGCAAAGCGGAGCTGAGGGCCGTTTGGGGGAATTTCGATCAGACCCAGCAGAGCGGTGTTTCTGATCTCAGCTGCAGTGCAGGGACCCCCCCCCCCCCCCCCCCCGATTTACACTCTTGTACCTAAAAGCAGAATGAAGCCCCATGGCAGCGCGCTTTCTTTTCACCTGTGATTAGCAGCCGTCAGCCACGTCTACACGAGATGCTGACTGCGCAGTTGTTACCGCACAGACACTTAGTACATGTGTCTGCAAGTACTAAATGACTGTACAGTAACCATAGTGTCCCCAAATGGCTTTGCGGTGATGCTGTCATTACTACTGTGTGGTAGCTTGTTACTACTGCCCAGTAGTGTCACACCATGCTCCGTGCCCGTGCCCTGCAACACTACTGTGCACGAGTTGGTGTCTCGTGTAGACATGGCGTTTGTGGAGCTGAACCCTCTGCAGCTTTCCCCAGGGGTGTTGGGTACCAGGGGTTGTCCACACACGGAAACAAGCACCCGGTGAGCTAGGGTGGGAGTATGCAGTGTGCTGGCCACTCTGCACCGGCTCCCAGTGTCTCAAAGGGCACATTGAAAGTGGAGTCAGTGTCTTTTTGTACAAATGGATTCTGATTGTGCACGGGGGTGTTGGCACGCAGTAGCTGTCACACTGTAAATTCACACCTGACCTGACTTGCCTGCATCCTGACTTCCTTGTGCAGACAGGCTTTGCCTGGTACCGCATGGGGTTGTCTATGCCAGAGCAAAATGAGGACATTGTCCAAGGCAGTGTTTTACACTCCCATTGCACTGGTGCAAGATAACCAAGGATCCGACCCGCACAGAACGAGCATTGTGTGTGCACTCGCAGCCTTAGCCTCTGTACCTGTCCCTCCTTTGGCATCTCTGGCAGCGCCCTTGTAATTCCTGCCTTGTGCCAGCTTTCACTCCAGATTCCCTCATCAGTTCCTTCATAAATCCCCAGTTGGAGGAAACCACTTCCTTTGACTACGGCAGAGCTACACCAATCAACACCTGCTGAGGATCTGGTCCCTGCTATTTTAATTATCAGCTACAGCCTTTCAGTGGATTGTTGAATGGATAGGGCTCCTCCTTTCCTTTAATGAAGTGAACAAGAAGAAGCAGCTTTCCCAGCCATGCATGGGTGAAGAGGAAATAAATGTGGAGGATGAGCAAGTCATGGGTGGGTGTTATTGGCTGGGACGTTAAGCATATAACATAATTTATCGCTTAAGTAACTTTGAAACAGCATTCACTGTGATGGAGAAGCCATGCTGGCATTGCAGCGGGCAGAGAGAAAAGAGAGCTCTGCTAGTACGACTCACTCAAGTGTGCACCTGTCATAATTCATCATCCAGTTAACCCCAAAGCAAGCGCCACTTTCTTTTAACATTTTTTTCCCTCTTCTCTTTCCCGTACTCTGCACCTTTCCTCCTCTCTCCCTGCCTGCCAACCCCACAGACCAACATCTAGAATCCTCTCGGACCAGTGGGTAAGACATCTGAGACTCAGGACTAGGAAGGGAGGCATCAGGTGAGTGGCTTAGGTTGGCTCCGTGCGTGCAATCAGCCACTAGTGACCCATGTACCTAAGTGTGTGTAGGGAAGGCAAAATAGAGACCAGCATAGTATGTGTTTGTGCGGGCTGGGACAGAAAGAGAAGTAGTGGAGACCAGGAAGATTTGTGTGCCCACAGGCAGAGGGTGGCAACATGGGCAACCATCCGAAGCACCGTGGTCAGGGGCACACCGGACACATGCGCTCCGCTCAATCTTCTTTTCTCTAGACTAAATAAGCCCAGTTCCCTCAGCCTGTCCTCATAAGTCATGTGCCCCAGCCCCCAAACCATTTTCATTGCCCTCCACTGGACTTTCTCCAATGTGTCCACATCCCTTCTGTAGTGGGGGAGCCCACATCTGGACCCAGGACTCCAGATGTGGCCTCCCCAGTGCTGAACAGAGCAGCATAATCACTGCCTTCGATCTGCTGGCAGCACTTCTACTAATGTAGCCCAGGACGCTGTTAGCCTTCCTGGCAGCAAAGGCACACTGCTGACTCCTTGCCCCCACGCAGCAGCACGTGCCTGCCTGGCGCACCATGCCACCGCCTCTCTGCCGCACTGAGCCCTGTGCCCCTGCCCACCTTCCTCTGCATGCAGCAGTGGCACTGACCTAGGGAGGATGAGGGGTACAAAAATATGGGGGGGCCCCACAAAATAGAGCGGGGGATAAGAGGCACCAAAATACAAGTTTGCCCAGGGTGCCATGTTCCCTAAGGCCAGCTCTGCCCACAGGCACAGTGCAACAGTAGACACTGGTGGCACGTCTGTATGTGTATTCCCACCAAAGTGGTATAATTAGGGACTACAAGGGTTTGCACATGCAGAGAGAGGGCAACATTGAGCTCAGGAGGGTGTGATGTATTTTGGGAAAGTGGATGATGAATGGTTGGTGTGTGCATATGCATGCAGGTGGTACGAGAATGTAATGTTCACCAGCAGTGCGCGTGCGTGTGTGTGTGTGTGCATACCAAACTTCTTATCCAGTAAGGGCACCCAAAGGAATATTGGATAATAGCTAGTATAAAATTCAGAGAGTGGGTGTGTAGATGCATCAGATACGCCGTAGGTGCATGTGGGTTTCTGGATAATAAGGGCAAGTATATATATATTTATGTAAGTGTATGGGGAGCAATAAAGATCAGAGAGTGTGAGGGTGGGTGAATAATCTGCTTTACAGCAGAGTTTGGGGAGGGTGTGTGCAATAAATAAAGTGGGCGTGGGTGTACTAGTTCTGGAAGAATTAGATTCCCTTCATCTCCTTACAAACATTTGCCTGTCATAGGATCCGGACGCGAGCCAAACCTCTTCACATCGTTATAATAAATGGAACTTTTCAGTTTCATTCTGAATTTGCACTTTGCAGGCAGCACTAGCAGAAGTGCTGATAGACTAGGTGAAAAAGTCTTTTCCTGGGACATATCCTGCCCAGGGGACAGGCCCAAGATGGTCTGAACTTGCAAGTCCTATGTCCAAACCAACATCAAGCAGTGTCTTGGTCCATTTAAATGCTTAGTGCAAGGTTTAGGGTGTTGGGTCTATGGTGTGATGGGGTTGAGGGTGGTCGTATGTAGAGTTTAGATTATGGTTGTAGGGGGTGGTTTGGATAAGGATGATCCTGCTTCAGGCAAGAGGTTGAGTTAGATGCCTTTTTAGGTCTCTTCCAGCTCTACTTTTCTATGACTTGATGACTACCTCTCTATACATAATGTCTGCGGAAAGCCCAATACAAAGGGGGTCTTATATTTGGCTGGTTGTAGCTCTGGAAAAGTGTAGGTGGCTACAATCAATAGAAGCAGCAGCCCTTCCAACTCCCACAACATCACTTTTGATTCAAAGCAGCTTTCCATTTCTGAATTTTAGTTCATTTATACAAAAAAGGGCTTCAAAATGATTGGAACAAAATGTCCCTCAGTGTTAGGAGTTTGACTTCCTGTCCTGAGGCATGAGGAAGGAGAAAATGTCAAAATCTTCAAAATTCACATTCACGGTCCTACTTTGCCCAATAACCGTTGAGCAATAACACCTTGCCTTGATGAACACTTGCTATACACAAAGTGAGTCTGCACATCGGGAGGTTGGGGGGAAAAAATGTATTCAATACTGATTTCAAACACAATTCTGGTTTAAAAAAAATACCATGGAAATTTTAACAAAAATGTTTGGATCCTGTGTTGAAGCATTTGCCATGAAACGACTTTGCAGTCAGTTCTAGCAAGGGCTGAGAAGGAGTCGCTCTGTCTGAGGTCCCAAATCGACCCCCACTGAAGTTAGTGGGGGCTGGATCAAGTCCCTGGACTGAATTAATCCGATGTGGGGCATTATCAGAAGTAACTGGGTGAGCAGGCATTTAAGGAAGCCGCTAACCTCCTGGGTGGTCCTCCACGCTCCGGCTTCACCTGTCTTGAGCAAGGCACTCGCTGATGCCATTGTCTAGTTCAGCTGGAGATCTGTTCAATTTTCCATGCTCAGAGTTAGTCTTGGCAAGGTTGCTCACTTCTTCCATGCAAGTTAAAAGATCTCTTCCAGGAAGGTCATCTTCCCTGGGATAATGGTCCTTCCATGGGGCTTTATGGTTGTAAAACAACCCTTACTGCATGCTGACTTCTCGTTCTTCTGTGCACCCCGACTGCTCTATACTCAACACATGGATTCAAGGAGCAAATGGCTCTTTCCCCAACTGGAGCTGGCGCCATAGCCTCCCGCTTCCCAAGGCGTTGTCACAGCGCTGCAGCCGAAACAGAGAAGGTGCGATCCCTTTTGTAAACTTGCCAAGCTCCGTCTCAAATGAGTTCGCATTCTTGCCCCCGTGGCTGCTACTGGGGACTGGTACCGAACTTTGCTGCTCTAATGGTTTAAATCGATTCATAGCCAATGTATATGCATTTGTCCTTAAATAGCTCTTTCCCCTCCCTGGCTTTTCTCCCCCTCCATGCATTTATAGAGTATTCCTGTTGCTAGATTAAACAGAGAGAGGCAGTTAGGTGGGTTCATCTGAAATCAGGCAGAAGGCAAGGCTAGATTTGCACCTTGTAGCCTAAATCAGAGCCTTATAACCTGTAAGCGGCAGGCTTACTTCATAGAGGCCACACTGTTTCAGCCTTTTTCCATAGGACAGGCTGTCTGTTCCCCTTGTCCTCATAGCACTTCCCGGTATCTGTGCCGATTTGAATTGACCTTTCTTGAACGTGGGCAGCCAGGTATGCGCAGCATTTCCAGCTTCTGGATGCACCTGTGTCTTGCACAACAGCACTAACACTTCCCTACGTCTACTGGAAGTACCCCACATGCTCTACTTACCTTTCTGTATTCTTCTTGGTGCTCTGCTCTCCTCCTGCCTGTGCTGCCCAGGATCTCCCTAAATCTTGGCCTGGATACAACCAGAGGTGACTTGAGAGCTGCCTACAAGCGAGCATGAGGATCTAGGGGAGCAACTCTTCAGGAAGGTACCTCAAAGAAGGGTGAGGACCAATGGGCAAAAGGTGATAGAAGGTAAATTCAGGCTGGTTGTAAGAACAAAACTTTTGTCTCTGTAAGGGTCACCAGAATCTGGAGCACGCTCCCAGCAGAGGTGGTGCAGTCGCCATCCCTGGAGGTGTTCATAGATGAGGCTGGACAAGCATCGCGTTGAGCTCCTGCCCATGGATGATCTTACAGGCCCCTTCCAGCCCTTTGATTCTGTGATTTGCAGCAGGGACAACTGGCTCCCATGCAGGACCCCCCCCTTTTTTCCCCCTATGGGGTGGGAATTGGAGAAGAGTTTTGGTTTTGACACATCAGAGGAGAGCTTAGGCTTGCAAATGTTTGCCCTCCATGGCTGCACATTTCTGTAGACAAGTTTAAAGAGTGTGACCTGATGGATAGGACTCAGGGCTCCTGGGGTCCAGTTCTGCCACGGACTCACACTGGGTGTTCGCAGGCAAGGCACTCACTTCTGCATGCTGCTTTATCCCCCTCGCCCCATTGCATTTTTATTTAATGAGACGGCTGTAGCTCCTACCACAGGTACAGTTCTTGGTAGACGCACAGGCAGGCAGAGCACTCGGCTTTTGCAGCTCTGCCCCATATCTACGGCATGTGAATGGCAGCCGAGCGTCTCTAAAAATCCGGCTGTTACAGCGACCCACGTCATCCAGCAGTGTCTTTAGTTCTGCGCAGTGTCTATAAGTGATTCCCCCAGTCCCGAGGTAGAAAATAGCAGGCATCCAGCTGGTGCCTGGCAAGATCCCAAGGACGCTGAAAACCAGTGGCGTACAAAGCAGGCACAGCTGCATGCTACCCACAGCTGTTTGTCTGCAGGACGCACCCCAGCGTGTCAGGCGGGCTGGCTTGGGTGGGCTGGGAGGAGGATCCAATTTGGGAGGAATCAGAAGCAGCCGCAAAGACTTGAGACATGTTTTTCCTCCACTTGTTACTCTCCTTTCATCTGCTCCTCTTTCATGTCCCTGCGGTTTGTTGTTTGTTCCCTGGCTTCTCCCTGCTGCTGAATCCTAATGAGGGAGCCGTCGGTGTGAACCCCGGAGTCGGGTGCCAAGTGTGCGCTCGGCTACCTAATACTCCACATCTTTTCAGTTTATATTGAAGCAGGTCAAGCAAAGGAACATCTGCCCGTCTCTCTCTGTCCCCCTCTCTGTTGCTCTGTATTATGCCGGCCTACAGCACAAAGATTTCCCTTTTTTGGGGCGGGGGGTATTGAGTTATTAGAGTATCCAGCGCTATGAAGCAAAGATGAAAAAGAAAGCAAGGATTTTAGAGGAAATCTAAATCCTCCTGTTCCAGCGCATAAATCAAACCTGGAGTAATGGGAGGTTCAGGAAGAAATTCTCCCTTTGAGCCAGTTACTCTCCGACTTCCTAGAGCAGTGTTTCTACCAACTTCCTTTGAAGCCTTGGGTGCTGCCCACTGTTGGACACAGGATACCGGACTAGATGAACCTCAAGTCTGATCAAGCCTGGCAGATCCTTCCTATATTATAATAATAAGTCTCGATACAGCACTTTTCATGCAATGATCTCAAAGTGCTGCACAAAGGAGGGGCAGAAACTCTCATTATTCCCAAGGCTTTTCAATGCAAGGTCTATGAACCAGATTTTCAAAGGTACACAGCACCCATAATTGCTGCCAGGCTATCAGAAGATTTCAGCTCCCTGTGAGGCACCTAACCAGATTTTTGTTCTTTGAGGGGTATTCTTCTGCTGAGACAGACAGCGAGATTCAGCTTTGCTTGGATTTTCCCTGCCTGAGACTATATGCCCAAGGTAGTCATGTGCTTTGTGCACTGATCCAAAGCCCAAAAAATGCGTGACGTCAGTGAACGTTGGATCCGATCCTGTGTTACTAAATGATGTCTGCGCTGCACTTCATGGCTTGTTCTGGTGCTGATCCTAAACTGGGATGCTAATGGCTAGGGACAGAAGTTACGCAGAAGGGATCAGAAACAGGTTTAAACCTGCAACACGACAGAAGCTCAGTGCACATAAATCGGTTTCAAAATGGCTGAAACTGGTTTAAGATAACCCTGGTTGGCTGTAGTATCAGACTCCGCGGATTCAGGTCAGACCCATTTAATGAAACTTCTGTCCCAGACCAATGGGGCTGTCGGTTTTTTGGGTCTGCCTCAATCACTTGCATTCCCAGAAGACATTTTGTGAGCTGCATTTTTGGCCCTGCCGCTGCAGAGGAGGAGGACGGAGAAGGCAAACACAATGTGATCCATGTCCTCCTTGACTGATGGCGTCTAAGCTCCCCTTGAGCTGTAGAGCAAACAGTGCTGCCCAAATATTCGTTCCCTTTTCAAACATTCAATTGATTCTGGAGCCCAGAGGCAGCCTGGTAAGTAAATTTTCCTCCAGTAGAAATACAGAGAAAGCCTTCCTCCTCCTTTCGTGGTAGATGAACATGGGGGTTTTTTCTGTTCTAGCAAGTGGTAGCATAAACGTTCGGTTTGTGGCATCCGTCCTGACTCCCTGCACAGGCACGTTGACTTGGCTGGTGATGTTAGCTAGCAGAGCAAACAGATTTTGATGGGTTGAGGTAAGGACAGCAGCTGCATTTTTGGTCTTGCACTCAGCTCAGCTCTCCCCCCCGGGTCCTTTGTCATCCCAGCAGGCTCTCAGGCATGATGCTGAGCTCCTGCAAGTTGGAGCTCCCAGCTTGAAGTGATACTGTTCTGGCAAGATGTTTTCTCCCCCGAGGTGGGTCTGGCCTGGATGGCGTTAGCATTTCGGACTTTACATGCCACCTATAATAGACTTTCTGTGTTGCAATAGCTTTGTTTGTATGGACAGTAGTAGCAGGCTGGTTTGCATTAGCGATATGCCTGCTGTGTTTCTCCGTACGCAGAGCAGACAAATACTCCCAGCCTGATTATCTCATGCAAATATAACTCTATTGACTTTGTTAGAGTCATGCCCGATTTACATATTTGTAAGTAGGCAAAAAAAAAAAAATCAAGTTTTGTTGTCCAAACGACTGTTATTTTAGATTTAGAAAACAACAAGACAGACAAAGACAAAAGGAAGGCCTGAGTGAGAGCATCCAGCATGTGAATCCTGATCCGGGGCCTGCGCTGAGCTCCGCGAACGAAGTGCCGGCTGAAATCAGTATGCAGAGGACGTTTCTTGACGTGAGATCTTGTCAGAACAAGATTGCAAGGTGTCATGTTGGCTCAAACTGTTAACATGACGTTGCAGACATATTACAGACAGAAAAGTCATGTTTAGCACCATGCCAGCTGGTTGCATGTAACCCTCCTGGAAGCAACACGTTAACCAAGACTGCTTGATACTTGCATGCGTCCACCCAGACTACAAAGTTTTGTATTATTCACCGTGACTTCTCCTCCAACATGACCACAGGGTAACTCGGTAAAAGATGCAGTGCACAGACACCCCAAAGGCCGGACAATGCCAGTGCTACTTACACAATGTGTTTTGTTCCAGACCAGCGGTACAAGTGCCTACTTCGACAGACCCAGAAATGCTAATTTTACGTGCCTGGATTTTGGGTAGGTTTGGTAGCAAATCCTTTCCAGGGAATGTGACTTTTGTTTTTTTGGTCGGCAGCCACCGCTGCTCCTACACTGTGCTAAGTTTGCTCTGCTTTGAAAGGCAAGTGTGAGTGATGCAGCACAGCACCGCATCGTGGGAGCAGAATTGCATTCATTATTCTAGCACCGGGGCTGTCTGGGTGGCTGCGAACATTTCATTTAACCTACCCAGGCCTCAGTTTACCTGCCTGTCAATGGAGATCATACCAGTAACTGATTTCACCAGGGTATTGTAAGAATTAATTAGCAGTTGGTACGGTGTGCTGAGATCGTCAGATGAAAGCCACTATAGATATGCAAAGCAGCATCATTATGCAAGGATAAAATTGAGAACTTGTGCAAAGTAAGTGTTAAAATGAAAGTTTCCTAGGGAGCATTATGGATCCTCAGCTCCAGGGTGCCTCTTCTCTTGCCTGACTATCCCAAGGGAAAATGGGGGCACATGGGGTTTTGAGGGAACCGTCAAACTGAAACGACACAGTTTTGTTCAAAAGATAGAGGAAGAGGAGAAAACAGAAGATCTGAAAAGGAAGGAAAGAAAGAAAACTGTTAGCTTCTTGTAGTTTCTCATGCACACAAAAATAAGCAGCAGGCTGAAAAAGAGCCAGAATGGGTTTGTTTGTTTTTTAAATGACCAGTGCATTTTTTTTGTCTTTTGAAAGTGAAATCAGTTGACAAAGATCCTGGGTAGAAAAAGAAAAAAAAATGGCTGGGGAGGGACACACTCAATCAGCTAATTAAGCATGCAACCGAGGCACAATATTCCTGATTAATTAGAAAAAACTGCTTCCAATCGCTGACAGTTTCTTTTAGTGCATGTGTGCAGATTAATTGTATTCGATGGTTAGCTGATAATAAGAATGTTTGAACTCGGGGGTGTTAATTATCTTTGATTATGTGTGTTTAAAATCATAGGTGGAGGGTAGGACTGACGGTCCTCAAAACGGCCTGGAGCTGAGAGCCCGGGGGGGAGTTTGGGGGTCTAAATCTGCTGCATCTGGCGTAATGAGAATCCTGTGATATTCTACCCCATCCTGAAACTCCCCGGCAGGATATTAGAGACGGGGCTGAATCTTTGGTTAGAGACTTCTTCTCTCACAACACAGGAATTGCTTTGAAATGCAGCCCCCTCTGGGGTGGAAGGCCACAGCTGTTTAACAGAAAGGAAAGACAGTTCGGTGGTTAAAACATTAGGTTCCCGCTAAGTAAGTATGCCCCGCTTAACGCCCACCTCTGCCACAGATTTCCTGGAGGAAATTGCTTTGCCTCTCTGTCCTCCATCTGCTGAAGGACAGAGATGGTAATAATACACCTTTTCCCTGTGTTGTCTATTTAGGGGTTAAGGACTACCTCTTTCTTTTCAGCATCCAGCACCATGGCCCCAGTCCAGGTTAGGACCCATGGGTTTTAAGATGACAGATGTCGAGAGAACGCCGCATAGTGTTTTAAGACGGGGAGTGATGTTGAATCCCACAGTCCGTTGTAGTTGCAAATGGGGAGTTCAACCACACGCACCGGATCTGGACTATGACAGTAAGGGTAACACCACTCAAGCCCAAGAAAAAAGACACATCAGGCTCACGTGGTCAAGGCAGCCGCTACCACTTGAGTTACTGCAGTCATTGGCATGGCACTACGGTGGCTGGCAGTCTACTTTTGGCTTTGTTTCCTTCCATGAATAATCCCGGGCTGGGGTGCAGTGTTTGCACGCGGCCCCTCTCCTGGTGCTAGTACCGCTACTTGGGTTGTGGGGTCTTGAATGATCCTGCCTTGTTGGGCCTGGAGTATTCCCACCATGCAGCTCTTCCAGAGGTACATCAGGGATGCGATGGCCGTTCGAAGCATTTCATATGTCATTAAATCACCCGAGAGGAGATTGCAGTTTGCATTATAGGCAGATCAAAGCAGTGCAGAAGCCATGCATTGGATTCCTGTTGCGTTTACACACGCAAATCTAAGGCGATGTCACTGCTTTAACACCAAAAACAGAATCCAGGCCCCCTGTCCAGTGATTAAGAGACAATGGAGAAGTTGAAAGGGTGCCGATCGTGACCAGATGGACAAAGCACGATGGTTTTGTAATGGGCCAGGGCGACAGGAGCCTAAAGATGAATCAGACCTTGGAGCTGCAGAGATGATGTCTCCCATCCATGATATCAAGATGACACAATGGAGCTTAAAACAGGAACAGCTGCTGCGGACCCCCAGCGTTCAGCGGAGGCTAGGCAGGAATTGCTTTTTCTACGCAGGCAGCAGGCCTGAGTCTGCCTCTTTCCAGGAGCTGTGGCTCCCATATCTGTCACACTCTCTGGGCTACTTGCTGGCATGAGAAAGAGAAGAGTGGGAGGTAGTTGCGGGGGAGAAAAGCAGGGAGTTTGCAACTCAAACCCAGGTCCCCTCCCTTGGCATCACAGAGCATTGCTTAATGCATCAGAAGACTTCCTGGTCCTTTTATCCTTTGCCCAACTCTCTGGCAAAGTCACCTCTTTGGTATGGGATGAAGTCACCTCCCTCCTCCCCCACTTTTGCTTCCCAAGCCTCCCCCCAGCCTCTCCCAGGCTGTGTCCTGCTGGCAAACCTTGCTAATGTTTCCTCGCTGCTCCTGCTTTTTTCCCCCTTGGGATTTTAAGGACTGGATTGAGCTGAGCTGAGCCTGGTCCAGGAGCAGCATGTGGACGGATTGGATAAGAAGCTGGATCCACTGGCCTGTGAGAAAACTTGGCGGATGTCTGCGCCGAAGCTGTCCTATTTAGAGTGACGCATGAGCATGTGCCAGGTAGCGGGGAACGGGGACGTGATCCACTCTCACAGGCAGCGCACCTGGCCGCTCGCGTGCCAGGTCTGGTTATGCTTGTCCTCCCCTCCTTCTCCTTCTGGCCCAGCACCTCCCTCCATGCTTGCCTGCTTCTCCTCCTGCTCCTTCTCTTCCACTCTTGCTTTCTCTTTTCCTTTTCCAGATTTTCTCTTCATCCTCCTTTCAGCCGGCCTCTTGTTTCTATGCTGCCAGAGCCCCGGGCCGGGGGGGTCACGTACGGTGCTGGAAGCAGTGCAAAGGGGACGTGCGTGTGTGCATGTGCTGGAAGCAAGGTGTTGAAAAGGATGTGCACCTTTTTTTCCCCAAGGTTTACATTTCAGTCTCATTACAATTAAACTCAGGAGACAGGAATCCATTTCCCAGGAGCTAGAGTTCTTGACAGAATCTCTCAATTTACAATATTTTGTGAACACTGCACACCCGAATGAGTTTATCAATAGCCTGATTGAGTTGCTGCCCTGGGCTCCTAGGATTGACCAGTCTGTAGATTATGCGAGCAAGAGGATTTTTCTGGGAGAAGCGTGCAAGGAGCAGGGTAGGGTTGGTTTTCTGGAGGAAAATGCAGGCTACCACTTGACTCTGGATGTGATCCAGCTTTCCATTGACTTTGGTGCAAACAGAAAGGGAACATATCTAACTGGAAATTAAACGTATTGGCGAAGAAGATGGTTTATCCTGAGTTTCCAAAGCACAGGAGCAGCAGCAGTCAGAGCTGCCAGCAAACAACGAGCCCAGATGCTCCCAATTTCCCTTCATCTCTTCTACTGGAAGTTGCAGACCTAGCGGTGATGATGCTGATGCTCATATGGACTTCTCTGTCCCCTTTCATCTGAAGATCTCAGGCGTTTTGCAGATGCTGATTGACTGAGCCTCGCAACAACCCCTCCAAGAGAGCTGTTGTTTCAAACCTCCCATCATTTCTCTTTTTAAAAAACGAATAGGAAAACTGAGGCACAGGAAGCTAAAGTAACGTGTCCTAGTTTTCATATGTTGTGAGATCCAGGGCTGAAACCAGTCATGAGTCCCAGCATTACAGCTTCCACCTTCCAGAGACAAGAACAGAGCCCAGGTCCCCCCCACCCGCTGCACCTTTACGTGGTGCTGTCTGGGCCTGTCAAGTAGGGTTCAAACAAATGCCAGTACCAAGCCATCACTGAATCAGCATCCGGTTGCTCCCTCTTAAGATGGAGAGGAAGAGGGACTATGTAGTAGCGTCGTGTTTTCAGGCCATCATTACAGTTGTAGACACACAATGTAAATTCCTAAACTGGAGTGACTTTGTCCCATCCAGTGGAGAATTATCCCTGAACGAATTGGAAATAGAAGTCCGCTAATATAAATTACACGGGTTTCGGTGTCATTTGTCTTGGGCCAGCTGCTCGCTGAAGGCAGGCGGTGCGGCACTTCGGGCCCTTGTACACAGTGCGCGTTGTTTAGATGCACGTTACGAAACGGCACTCCAAATCGCCGTTTTGCTAAGTTAGTCGCGTGTGAAAATACACTCTGACTTTGCTTTTATCGTGGTAGGTTTCGATCTATTGTGGCAAGTTAGACCACTGCTGACGCGTTTCATTTTGACCGTGGCCAGCTGTTCCACCGGGTTCAATTTTATTGTGCCACTTCTGTTACGCATATCCTCGCACACAGCTAAAATCGCCGTGTTCCCCGTTCAGACAGGATTTGTCCACTGGGTACCCCCTAACATTTTTTATTAGCAATAGCACATTAATCAATTATGAGCATTAAATGCATCACGTGCAAAACAGTAACAGGAATCATCGTGGTACATTGCGAGAGGGAAATAAACCTAGAGATTTATCTTTAGCTAAAAAAGCCAACACTGTGTACAAGCGCCCTTACAGGGTTGCTATAAGAGCGGGATGCAGAGACCAGGATGAATATGGAAATGAGCACAGAGGGCCTGAGAAATGCTGTTGCAACTCTGAAAGCCAACAGAGCGACACCAAAATAACAGGGATTAGCATCAGGACGGGACGTGTTGTGGCATAGAGGTTGCACTGTAACTTGGTTCAGCTGGTCTCATCCATCCTTGGCCTGTCTTGTTTAGCTAGGAAGTAAACTTGGACTATGTTGTATTATAATACGTACAGCACCTAGCGCAATGAGCCCATCGTTTTAGTCGGGTCCTCTAGTTACTACTATAATACTAACACCAGAGTCTTTCCCCCACTGACACGGCTGAAACCCTCTGCCCCCAGCCGTGGACTATCTGGCGGGTTTTCCAGTGGCACCGTTGAGAGAGAGGATTTCAGCTTCCACATTTGTTATTGGTGCCACCGTATTTTTCGAACCCATCTGCCTGCAAAGCTGAGTTTCCGTGGTTACCGTGTCCAGGTCTCCGAGTGACAGAAAAATTAGAATCATTAAAAAGGGAAAAAAGCGAGAGGAAAAAAATAAAATAAAAAAAAGACAAAGCTTCATCAGGCTGCTTTAAAATAGCTCTTGTGCAAATGAAAGTCTTTTAATTTTAGGGTTTGGTACTTGGAGATCCTATTGAGGCTTCCTTACGCCAGTTCCCCTGGGGTACAAAGCTGGTTCATTAGATCTGTTATCCAACAACGGATGGAAGCGTGTTATTAGTCCAGGGTGAATATTACTCGTTTGTGGGTTGTGAGCAGTAATTTTTCAATCTCTACCTTTACCCAGTTCACATTTTAAAGGACAGAAGGGATTATTTTTGTGGTGGATTCATTAAAAAAAACCCCAAACGAAGCCAGAGAAAGGCTGTTTGGAACATTACTTCTGGTCCCGACAGAGACAAGTCAATAAATAGAGAACAGGGGAGACAGTCCATAGTTCATGATCAGTGCAGTTTCCTTCATGGCCAGAGAGATAAAGGAGTGTGTTCCCGGAGCCTAGATCATCTCCTGGAGGTGCAGGTGAGGGCAGGGACCCTTGGGCGCACGCATCATGCGTCCGCACGCAGGAAGGGTAGGGAGTGCGGTGGGTTTGCACCGTCAAGCCTCTGCTGGGAGCAATGGAGTTGAAATGACAGGACAAAGGTTCCCACAGCCTGCATTTCGCAGAGTCCCCAAGCCCAGCCTGACAAGCCCGACAAACCCCAGCCTTGCCCCCTCCATGCACACAAGTGGATGCGATCCTGTCCCTGTCCGTGCCTGCTGCTGCCACGAAAATCGGAGCAGCTGACAGCACAACCCCAAGCTGGCCGCAGCCTTCTCGTCTCCCCGCACGTCAGGGCCCTCGATGCGGCCGAGAGGAAGGAGGGCTCGCTCTGCCGAACAGATGGGAGGAAAGATGGATCGCCGGCAGCAAAGCGGAGCAGCGAGCTCTCCCGTGGTGCAATGGGTCATAGTCGAAGCCGCTTAGCAGCTGCCCATCGAGTCCTGCCAGGGGGAGAGAAGAGCAAATGAGACAGCGAAGCCCGTTGCAGAGGCCAGCCTCGCCGACGCGCTGCACGGTCGCGACTCCCACTGCACCTTGGGGGAGCCCTGAAAGGGCGCCTGGGCAGCCTGGGCATGGTCAGGGGGAGAGAGGACCAGCATCAGTCGAGCCCCATTGCTTGGATCCGAAGCTGGCCGCATCCTTGGGGATCCTGCCAGCTTTCGCTTGCAGGGATCGGCCTCTTTCCAGCATGTCCTCTGACGAGCTGCTGTCACTCTTTTAAAAAAAAAATTTTTTGCCCAGAAAACCCCGGGGCTGCATGGCAAGGCTCTGGACCTCCCTATTCAGGGAGCGGTGGGGATGGAGCAATAGCTGGCAGGGGCAGCATCTCTATCCCTCCTCAAATTCACATGTAGCAGCTGCGGGAGGTGGCCAGATGTGTCTAGCCACGGCCGTTTCTCGTGCCATCCCCGTGCAAAGGCGACAGCAAAGAGACTTTTGCTCAGTGTCATCATTCCAGCCCTGATTCCTTTGTAACTCTGGAGTGACATCTCTAGGCAAGAGCACAGCATCAACTTATATATTGCCATGGTTTCCCCGAGCACTCGGCTTTGTTGTATCAAATCACACAAACCGAGAACCAGAGGGAAGAGAGCGTTTCGTGCCATAGGAGGCATTGCATTCCCCCCCCCGTTCTATTTGGCGGCAGAGAAAAAAAGGCGTGTGATTTTTTTTTTTTGCGTGCGTCTTTTTTGCTACATCTGCAGTCATGAATCGGGCCTATGAAGCAGTGTGTAGGAGAGCCTCTTCCTTCTTCACTTGATCTCCTTCCCTTCCCAAGAACATTTTTCTCATCAAAGCCTGCAGATTGCAGACATGCCATAAGATATTTTTAATCATCTTCTGTCACGAAGTTTTCAAGGCGAAGGAACCTTCTTCGCGTGGAGGAAAGTCTCTTTATTCTCTCTCGTTTGCAATCCCCTAGTATTTCCTTTTAATTACAATAGCTCTTTTTTCTATTTTTTGTTCCTCCCTACTCTCCTCTGAAGGAGCTCATGTGTTTGCACAGTTTACAGTAAGGGTTCCCCCCAGCCCCCGGTGTGTGTAACGCGCCCGATCTGACATACCGCAACTCGGCAAATAAATATTACAAGATTCAATAAGGGCGAGCTGCATTTGCAAGGCTGCGGCTAATTTAATCAATGGTGGCAGGGGCTTTAAGACACGGCTCCTTTTTAAAGCGCGCAACGCCGGCTTCTTGTAAGGAACTGCAAAGCGAGCTAAATCTTTTAAAGGCTTTAAATGAAGCCTCCTCTGCCAAAGCTTTGGAAATTAAAATCCTCCAGAGCTGGTTTTTGTTCAGCAACGTCAGACGAGACCCGAGCCGAACCGGCGACTCGCAGCGAACATACTGCGAGCGGTCGGGCTCAATGCGGTGAGCGTCCGGTGAAGTTTTCTGCAGAAGGTGAGGCTTAGACCAGCCTCTCTGTTGAGCGACCCCTCATTTGAAGTAAGAAAAAGATCCGCGCTCCATTACGTGTGCTAGGAAAAAAGAAATGCAGCGGTGGTGATGGGAAGCCGATGCTGAGTGTGCGCGTTAAGAAAATGATAGAGACTGCTTGATCCAAAAGGGGAAAGGTGCCCAAAGGACTGGAGCTTCCTTTTAGCAATTCAGCGCCTCGCCGCGCCCCGCTGTTTTCTGCGATCTCCTGCCTCTGAGGAGGGTCACGATCCATCCGCTTAGAAATGCTGCCATAGAAGATGACAGCAGTCCTTTCTGGCCTTCGGGTCTCTCAAACCTACAAATCCACAAGACGGTTTTAAAAGATGGGATTGTGCTGCTCTGCTCATCGTGTTCGATTCACCGGTTGTGGGACTTACAGGAGGTGGACCACTTTTAACCAGTGCCCGTGTCCCATGAGCCGTGGCATTTGCCGAATACGCTTGCAAGAGCCACCGCTCGGGTTAATCAAACCAGCGCGACAATAGCATGGAAGTCATTGATTATTCTTATTAGACTATCATTATCGTTATCATTGAAGGATGATGGCGGTGATGATGATGATATTAATGATATCGCGACACCTATGTAGGGCACACTTAGTTTTCATTTTTTTTTTTTTGGTTTCTTTTAAACAAAAAAAGGATCATTATAGGTGGGGAAAGCAAAGAGTAATGACTTGCCCAAAGGGCAGCCAGGGTCAATGGAAAAGCCAGGAACAGAACAGGGGTCTCTTGATGATTTGCAGCTTGACCAACTCCATAAATGGTGTCCATTATCGCAGGTGGCCTTGGATTTGTTAATGCAGCCCATAAAACGGATGCGGTTTTATGGAAAGGCCTTGGAGGAGATGTGTACAGGTTGCCGTGCCATGTCAGGATGGATCGTGCCCCCCCAGAAAGAGTTTGCCTGTCATCTCATTACTGACTGTCAAGTTGGAAGGACATTACACGGGACTCCTGATGAGGCGGTGCTGGAGATTAGGGTCTGTCACGTGAAGTCATGCTGGAGATGAGGTCATGGATATAGAGAGAGAGGAAGCATGAGAAAGAGGGGTGACAGTTGTTTGAGCATGGTCTTAAGAGCCAAGGCTGGCTTGAAAGTCAGATCTCAGCTCTTTCACTCCATGCTCCTCTTGTTGTGGGAGAAACCACTCTGCCTCAGTTTCCCTCTCTCTAAAATGGAGATTATGACACTGCAGTGATACTCCTGAGTGTTTCTACCATTGCACTTTGATGGTAGGTTTAAAAGTTTCTTGACCGTGTGCCCAAGGTGCTAACTGGGACTCTCCTTTGGTTGAGCAAGGGGGTATATTTATACCTTTGGAAAAGGAGGGCGGGGGGTGAGGGGTCCCAGTTCTGGTGCAAAAGTAAAGCTCCAAGTGACCTAAGCAGCCACACAGATGAAAATGCAAAAGCTTGGTCGTCATAAAACCCACTTCACAGGAAACATGTGTGGATTAATTAATATGCTTGTGCACGACTTGGAAAGGTCAATGAGGTTTGGTCCAAGCATCTTCCCCAACCTCTGCTCCAAACTGGGGAGGCTCCAAACCCCAGGTAGGAATCTGATTTCCTCTCCAGCTTGTGACATTGGGGTGTCAAGGTGTCGCCTTTTGGAGGCAGGGGTTGGCTGTTTAAAAACCCCGCCCAGACAGTCAGACCCCCGGGTTGGAATCTGAGCACCCTGGAGCTTGAGGGGTGCAGTTCAGCAGTATATTCACCACAATGCGGGGCTCAGCCAAAGCCTCCTGATAACAAAAGATTTCCCTGTGCAGGGCTCAGCTGTCAGGTGGCACAGAGGCCACTCTTGACAGCTTTTGAGCATATCAAACCCATGACAGTCTAGTGGGGATTACTCTAAAACCACCTGGTGCAAAGGCTGTCTCCTTCTGTCCTCCCTCTGCAGCTCTGCTTCCTTTGGAGCCCAGGTGACTGCTGGAGGAGAAGTCCCCTGTCAGGTGTGCCCCAGATGAAAAGATCCTGGTCTGTCTTGGCAATGCCAGGGCCATGGATGTGGTGAACATCTGGGGAGACACTTGTCTTCTGCATCACAAAGGAAAGAGTCTCATGTCTCACACCATTACAGCTGTTGAACCCACTACCTGTTGACAAAGAGAAGCGTGGCCAGTGGACCTGCTTCCCCTAATCCAGCTGACCCATTTGAGGACAGCCGCTTGTTGCTGCTCCCTGCCCATGGATGGGAGAGGCCCGTGCTTTGATCCTTCTGGGAAAACCCAAATGCATGCCACTGGGACTCAAATGCGTGTTGCGCTTTAATGCTTCCGGGAGATCCCAAATGCACGTTGCTGGGACCGTGCTCTCACACACCTAACGGCATGTTGTCAGCGTGTCCATCAGTCTGCCTGATGGGGTATCGACAGCTGCCGCACGACCGTGCCTCCTGTCAACTCTAGCTGCCCTTCCTTCCTCGCTCTTGCTCTGCAATGCTGGCAGAAGCCCAAAGTGCTTCCCTTCATGTATGATTTAAGAAGCAGATTCTTTGCTCAGCCAGACATAATCCATTCAAGGCTCTGATTTAAGCAGTTTGGAGAGGGGTGGGAGGGAAGGGGAGGGCAAAATATAAAAAAGTCTGTTTGTGCGTGTGTGCGTTCTTATCCTCGACAACAGCAAAACATTACTTCTTCTTTCACACCCCATCTCGACACAGTGCTGTTCTGCCACGGGCAAACTTCACCATGCAATTATTTAAAAAATACAGCTTCTCTTCATTTTTCAGGAGGGTGGGAAAAAAGCGTGGGTGGGGGAAACGAATGGCTTTTGCTTGAAGAAAAGCAGGGCTGGATTTTCAGCTGGTGCAAATAGCCGAAATTCCCTGGAAGTCAATAGAGCTATGCTTATCTACGGCCGCTGGGGATCTGGCTCTCAGATTTCAAAATTAAGTTCTCATCGTTGTTGCCTGTGCTGCATATCAGTCCAAGAGGATTGGGCTCTCCAATGTGAACTGAGGTCCACCACAAACCTTGTTCTCCAAAGACAGGTCTCCACTGCAGTCACTCTGATGCCTGCAACTTGTGTAGACACACCTGAACTAGCTTTGAGCTAGTCTGGGTCCCAATAGCCATTCAGCTGTGATATTCGGCATAGACTGAGTATTCAGGTAGCTTCTCCTTTTGGAGCCCTACGTTGTTGCAGCTACACTGCTAGGAATATCTTCAGCTTAAAGCTGGATCAGTCATGTCTACACAACGCACGGGCTCAGTAACATGTAGACCTGCCCCGAGCAGACTGCACGCTTCTCTGACCTGTCATCTCTCAGAGGAGCACAGAGCAGCTTGTACATGCAAAAATAAAAAGAAAAGCCATATCAAAACAGTGCTGTCTCTAGGGAGAGGAGAAGAGAAAGAACCAACTCCATGTAATGAATGTTAGTGCCGTCACTCAGCACGCCAATGGAAAGCACTCAGGTCCCTGACTGGCGAGGAACCCATAAGGACCTGTATAGGCCAGTATGGTATTGTATATTATTTAATTTTTACACACCAGTTCTATTGTGTCTGAACATATTTTGCATCTTTTTCCTCCTCCTTTCCTAAATGGAATCCCCAACAGATTGAAGGCTTGGAAGGAAAAGAGAAAGAAAGACAGAAAGAGTGCTCCAAGGATCTTCCTAAAGTAGCTCTCACCATTATAGCATGCCAGAAGAGATTACTCTTGTCGAGGACATCTGCTCGGTAAGTACAGCTTTTACCAAACTCTGAAGATCTTCACTGGGAAGTGTTTAAAGAGGAGGCGTCTGTTGATGAGCTGGAGAAACACAGCACTGGCTCTTTCTGACCGGAGTTAAGGGGCAGGCCGCTTGCTGGCTTAAATCTGAAAATTAAAGTGATGCTATTTCAAATGTTATGTTAAAGGTGAAGTGCAAGAGTCACTATTATTGTGGGAAAATGTTCATCTCTCACTGAGGAGAGTCATAGTTTGGGCCTTAATTAGGTTTCACTTGCAAGCACCATCTTTAAGGCCCAGTTTATTAGTGAATGTGCTGGAGGAAATTGTGATCTTTGCTTGGAAGCTCAACAAATGGAAAAAGGAGGTGAAGTTCAGCTAATAGGGATGTTATATATTGGCTTTAACCTGAATAATTAGCAGAGCTGGTCCAATGACATGATTTTCTGGCAAAATACTCTGTTTTGTTGAAGTTAAAACACGTTGTTACACTGTATGGGTTTTGACATAGTTTTGCTGGGAAGGATTTTTCCTTTGGTCAAGGGCTTACTGGTCACTTCTGTCCAGAGTGAGAAAAAACCCCCCAACTGAACACAAATTGAAAATGGCAGGTTTTTGATTAAGAAATGGATATTTCCGCACACATGAGTTTGTTTGAAAGGTGTCGTTTTTATGCCAGCGCAGGAAGAAAAATTTGCAAACCTCAAGAGTTGACATGAACCAGCCTCGAGGGCTTTCTGAAAAGCCCCAATGATCAGGGCTGCCAAGGAGGTGAAGTTTTCATTCTGTGCTTCAGGTTCTTGGCACGAATCCCCCAAAATGACCTTTCTCATGGCATCTTTGCACATCCACTGCTGGGGCCAAATTGCAGGCTTCTGTGCACCAAATCAAATGCAAATGGCACTTTAAAACTTAGGGCTTGGTCAGTCATGTAAAGCCTTTGCAGACTGTCTTATGGAGAGCTGAATTCCCATAAGGTGTGGCAGGGTGTCTCTGAAGGAGTCCTGTATCATGGTGTATGCTACAAAGGAAAGGACATGCTCCAGAGTAGTGGCAGGACTCATGCATCGTATTGTTTGGAAGCTGCAGAAAACAGCCACCGACCTACAGCTGGTCCCTGCAGCACTGACTGCAGTTTGCAGGGATGTCTCTGTAGGAAACAGCTGGGGACTCTACATTGCTCATGCAAAGTAGGTCTCCTGCACTCCATGTCAGTGTGTGAACATGGGGCCACCAGTCCTGAGAGCTGCCGTGCCCAGCACACTTCCTCCTCCTACCTTTGCCCACATCTCATGCATATCAGGTGCCTGCTCTGGAAGCCGCTTGCAGTAGGGGGTCCTGCTGGGGACGTACAGCCTGGCCTGAAGCCTTTTTAAATCTCTAGAAAGGTGCTCATTAACTTCAATGGCCATTTATACATGCCACAAAATTGCCATTTGTACACATGTCCTGTGCCCCCCTTCTGGACACGTCATGGGGGTTTACTTCGCCCTAAATTGAAGTGGACTTTTTAAAGACCCACTGCTTCAATTTAGGGATCGTTAAACTGCCGTAAACCCCCGTGGGGTGTACAAACGCCCAATGGTATGTGGATGAAGCCAATAAGGATAAGGCAGGTCCCCGGCTAGTCTCTTCCTCCCGTCTTCCTGTCAACCCTGCCTGCTATTGTATATACTCCTATCAGCTCTTGGTAGACTGTGTTCAGGGGCAGGAATATTGCCTATCTGGTTTGGGGATAAGGGGGTTGTGCTCTGTGAACTCTTTTGGGCTGACGGGGCATGAGGCTGTTTCAGAATTTGCTTTCCAGCAAAAATGAACAGCCCAGGCCCTGCTGCTGTCTGTGCCTTTTTCAGCCCTTTTCTAAGATGCAGTTTGTGGTTGATTTTATTTCCATGGTGCTATCAAGTGTCTAGGTGCTTTCACTCAGATTAGAGCAAAAGCTCTCCACTTTGCTTCTCTTTCCCACCAGTGTCAGTCATTAACACCATCAGTCCTTGAGTTCTTGGCTGATGCTGCCAACAAGTAAGCCAATGGATGAGGGCAAATGTGGTGACGTGGACTCAGTCTGCTAGGAATTGACACTGTGAATATCGAGTCATTCCCCTGAAAGGCCAGGCCATCAAATTATAAAGATTTCTAATCACTAATGGCTTGAGCTAGATTCAAACCAATGACCTAGGGTGAAAGGCCCTGCATCACCTATTACCAAGCCCCCCGCTGACCTGGTTCCCTCTAATGGGCTGGCGTAATCTATAGAAGTTGTAACTCAATTGAAAATGCCGCTTGAAGTTCAGTTTGTCACATTCAACTCCTGCTTGGAAAAAGACCTTGCCTTTTTCCCTGCAGCAGGCTGCCTCCTTACAGTAATGCTGGACGAACAGTTGACAGCAGTTTTTGGCATGAGGCTGTTCTGAACAAGACTCTGCCAACATGATACCCCCTGCTCTGGGCTGGCAGTGATGATCTCAGGCGCTTTTGTGTAATATATGGTTCTACCCCCTTGTCCATGCATTTTCTCTCAGCTTGTGATTATGTAGAGTCTTATATGTTCGTGTGATCTCTGCCCCTAGCGTCCCAGGGGCAGCTGCATTTTAGGATCAAAGTCATCTTTGTGTGTACATAGGGACTGTCGTGCCCGGGACTCAGGAAAAACTTGTATAGTTTTAAAGACTGCAGCATCTAAAATGTAAGCTCTCTGGGGGGAAGGGTTCTGTACTGCTCCTCCTCTGCTGACAGTCAGCAGATACGGTGGTGCCTTGGAAGTTATCCTCCTGCAGGAGGTGCAAGGAGTGATCCAGGATCCGAGTATTTGCTTAGTGTAGTGTTAGGCTGAAAGATATGGATGGTGCTCAGCAGGTGAGCCTCAGGGAGTGCGTCTACATATTCACATTTGCTGTGCAGTCACCGAAATTACTGTGCAGTGCAGGTGCGTGTCTACATGTGCACACCCGTACTGTGCAGTAAATATGGTGACTTACGCCGACTTGAGCATAAATTTGATACCTACATCATGCAGATATCAAATTTACACCTGATTAGCTACTGCGTAGTAATGCATGTGTAGACACCTTACTGCACAGTAACACTGTGTATGGACTGACTTGGGACTAGCGTTAGCCCCAAGTCAGTCCACACATAGCATTAATGTGCTTTAACACCTGCATGTATAGATGCCTTACTGTGCAGTAACACTGTCTATGTGGACCGACTTGGGACTAACTTTAGTCCCTTGTCAGTTCACACATAGCATTAATGCGCTTTAATGCCTGCATGTGTAGATGCCAGCCTATTCCTGCTTACTGTGCAGTAAATTTAAGCTGGCATAAACACACATGTAGACATACCCAGGGAGTTCTACACTGGTTTTTAAGCCAACTCCAACTATTGTTACAACCCCCGTTTTTATTCAGGTTTGTTAGTATTGTAAACCGAGGATGACTGCCTCAGATGAGCCTGCAAACAACTTGAATTTGGGCTGGAATCTACCAGCTTGGCAGAGAGGATGCAAGCTACATCACTCAAGCACTGCTAGTCCTCCAGTTACCTTCCCACCTTTCCCCTGAAGGTTGCATAGATTTTCTCTACTAGGAAAGCATCTTAGAGCACCTCAGCACAAAGTAACATAGAATATGCACCCAGGCACACAAGGGTGAGTGCAGAAACAGTGAGCATGCTTGCACTTGGGCTAGGCTAACCTGGGTATTCCGATGGGGGTGCCAGTCATCTAAGGTAACCATGCAAAGACACCATTAGATACAAAAACAGTCACCACTCTATGGTCTGTTAAAGGCAGGTCACAGACTCTATAAAGGGTGTGCCAAGCTGTCCTCTGGGCTGAACAGAAGGAACTGTCAGGCCTTTTTATGTAGTAAAACTGGGGAGCTAGTTCTTGGGACTGCATGCCGGAAGAGCTCAATGACTGGGGTGGTTGCAAACATAGGGGCTAGGATATCAGTTCGCAGCCGTTGTATGTGGGCATCTGAGTATGGCCCTGAGAAGAAGCAGAGAGGCAGAGCTTTTTGGGCACAGGGTTTGCTGGAGTGGCAGACTAAGGATTTCTGAGCAAAGAAACTCCCTGGAGTCTTCTGTTTTTAGTGTGTTCTGGAAAACATGACTTTGCAAATTTTTTTTTTTTTCAAAGCATATACTCAAAGAAGGTACTATTCATCAGCAGAGCCCTGAACTCCAGCTAATCAAAACAGCAATAGTAACTTCCTTATCCCGTATTGACCATTCCCTGAGTAGCGGAGGTTGCAGTCGACACAAAGTCCTCTCTTTCAGGAAGCAAAATCTTTTGCTGCTTGCCATAGGTCCCCCATGGAGTATTTATTACAAAACTGATAATGGTCTTTCATGACACTATACATATGGGATATTAGGTTGGAACGAACGTGCACTGAACGTGCACTTCTGTCTTCCACCGCATGGAGCTGGAAGTGCACAACAATGCGGATCTCAGAAGCTCCGTGCTGCTAGGTGCTGGAGACAATGCTGTAGGTGCAGGATCTGCATCCTATGTTTCCATCCCTTGAGGTCCTGAGCCACCTCAAGGTGCGCTATAATGATAGCTGTGAAGATGTTCCCTGAATTGCTTTGTGCTGTTATTTGATTAACCAGAAACCAGTTCACTTGTTGCAGCCCCTGGGGAAGCCGGGCTTTATCAGTAAGATATTCTGCAGGCAGCTGAGGTACAAAGCCAGGCCTGATCCTTCAGTCTTTCCCGCTATGCTAAGTGAGTACAGCCATCCCTTGTGCATGCAGGAGGAGGGGTGTACAGGCCAGGACTCAGTCTCTGCTCGGGGCCTGCATGAGGCTAAAGCCAGCTCCTGCTGCAAGCTCTCTTCTCTGAAATAATCAGGTCTGTTGGCCGTACTCCTGCCTCATCTGATACAAGCAAGATGTGGTGTTTATGCATTATTTGGCTTAACAGAAAAAAAAAATCATCGCAGCAGACCCCTGCCAGGGGATTAATATTCCTGGGACCTGTTAGGGTTTCCCCCACCCAGGGCATTTAGCTGCAGGACACCATTATCCTGTGACCACACTCTCTTCTGCGGGCTGTCATCCCATAAATGAGCTCCTCCCCACAACTTGGCAGATTCATAACCATCTATCCGTCCCTATCACACTATTACCTGAGGACCTGTTGTCTGAGCCCTATGAGATATGGCATTTTTGCCTTGATGACTTGCCCAAGGGCACACACGAAGTCTCTGGGAGAACAGAGAATTGAATCCCAGTTTCCTGATTCCCAGATAAAACATCCTAACCACTAGGCCACACTTCCTCTTCCACTAGCCCTTCCTGCAGGTATCTGGTGATCCTCATGATGACACGTGGGGACAGCGACCTCACCAGACCCTTGGATACCTGGTTCAAGTCCTGCTGCCCACCCTTTTGGGAAGAGGAGTTGCCCCAACCGGTAGGAAGCTGCTGTGCCTTCCCAGTTCAGTGGGGATCCTGCTTCACGTGTGATTCCCATCCTGGGTTTCCAATGAAGCCGTGCGTTTGCCGGGAGGCCTCTCTCAGTAGCTGAGCTGTAATTGCAGATCCTGCTCTGCTCAGGGAGACGGCAGCATCCCACTCTCATCCGGTTCATTTTCTGCTCCTTTCCATTGGCCTTTCCTGTTTGCTCTTGCCGGCTCTCCTGCCTTTTGCTTCTCTAATCTGATTGAGATGATAACCCCACTCAGCGAAATCAGTGCAGAATTGCTGCTTGCCTCGCTGACCGATTTGCATCCTCAAGATCCATTCAGCAAGAGGAGGCGGTCACTCAGAGACCTCATTGCTGCTGGGAAGGGGCAAGCTCCTGTCGTAGTCTCCCCTCCCTCCCACACCGATGCAGACAAGGTTGGCGCTGGAGTTTCTCGGGACTCTGTTGCTCCTGAGAAATGGTTTCACTCTGCACAGCATGAAATGATCTCAGAGAGGGCTCGTAGACCGGCGTCCTCTATTTATCACAGAACAGGTACCACCGAGGCAGTAGGACCTACCTCGCCTGTGGGAATGGATCGCACCCGGCTGTCACATCAAGAGGGCAGAGGGAGGCTGGATGTCCTTGGCCTATTCACTCCTTTCAAACGGGACAGTCAACAAGAGGATCAGCTACAGCGACAGTTTAAGCGGCGTGTTTGCGTGCTGCGGATGTGGCTGAGCCCCACCAAACTCACTGCACCTTTCATTCTGGTCTTTCATTGTAAAAGGCAAGCGAACACAGGATCCTTCTCCATGGCCCATCACGCTACCAGAATGCCAGGCCTGTGGCTCGCTCCCTCCTTTGATGTCTTTGGAGCAGGGACTGGCTGGAGGCTGTAAATTAGGGCTGCCCTAACATACAGTCTGCTTCACATACCACCTCTCCCCATGGGCAGTGTACTCTGCTGTGCCTGCAAAACCCACTCCTGCACTGGTGGATGGGAGCAGGGCTCACGTTAGCCCCCTCTCCAAGCCAGGTGGATCCCCTGCACAGGGTTTGTTCCCGAGGGGGATTTTCCATCCACTTCCAGACCCCTTTATGCAGCCAGAGTGGAGCAATGGGGCCTTAATACACAGCTTTGTGGTCTGTCATGTAATAGAGGGGCCATATCCTCAGCTGGCATAAATAATCCTTGCTCCATTGGGACTTTGCTGCTTTATGCTATCTGTTTGGCAGGCCTCTTGCTCCTCCCTCTGGTCTGCTGTGCCTAGCTGACAGGGGCAGTTTCTGCACAGACACCCACCTATTCCCCTGTCCTCAGCAGCCGCTCGGCATGGCCCTGACATTACCGCACTCTGGAGTTAAGTGAATATTCAGCCCTGGGGACCTACATGCAGAGCTGAGAGATTAAAAGCCCCAATCAGCGTCTTTTTAAGTACTCTTTTAATAACTCTTGTGATCACGGTGACCCAGCGATTAGATATTTCCTTTCCCTTCCCCCAGCCTCCATTCCCTCCCCCAACTCCCTTCTTTCTTCCAATGCCCTATGCGCACTGTTGATATATTATTATTGATCTCTTTTTATTTAAAGCTCATCCCTGCCATTCACTTGTGAGTAATAACCAGGGCTCTTTGTTCAATAGCACAATAGACTGTCCCTCGACAGCTCCAGGTGGGAGGTGGGGAGTTGCTTTGAAAGGTTAATGTCTCTGTTAGAGAAGGAATAGCTCTGAAGCTGTCTGCTGTCACTTTTGGGAGCTTTTAAGCAGTTACTTGGGTTCTTCAACTATTAACTGGTCCCCAAATGAAATACACTTGACTCTTCCCCGCCCCCCGACTGCTGTTTAAATATTTGGACACCTAAATTGAGTCAGCTCAGAGGATTGCCTCCCTCGTGGCCTAAGAGAGATGGAGATTTCTATATTCTGTTACCAGCCATAATCATTGACTGCCTCTCCCACCCCTGCGCTCCCCCCGCCTCCCATAGCTCCAAGACAGCGAAAGGGGGGCGGTGCGCTCGCCCCTCTCTGAGCAGATCGCTATCAGATTCCTTTTTAAGGATGAGGCAGTGTCTACACTGGGATTTTTATCCATCAGAGTATCTATTTCTATTCTAGGTCTTGATATCTGAGCGGCCCGCGATGCACTTAGCTTCCCAGCAACCCCATTAGGCAGGGCAGTGTTAGTATCCCCCATTGTACTAATGGGGAACTGAGATGCCGAGAGACCAAATTGCAGACCCCTTGCAGTATTCTGGGCCCCTGACTCCCCAAATCAATGCCTGAATACCTCAAAAGATCTGGGTCTAAGTGACTTGCTCAAGGTCAAACAGAGAGTCCATAGCCGTCCAGGTCTTCCAGCTCCAGGATCCTTAAAGAAAAGATGTGGTTGAAACCCAACATTGAGTTAAATCTTGTGTTCCCAGAATGCCAAGGTGTATAGGAATGCAAAAATCTAAAACGCTTGGTTCAGAAATTATACCTTTTACTAGACCAGCTGAGCAATTGCAAAAAAAAAAAAAAAAAGATCTTTTTTCTGCAAGTTTTCGGGCTCATATGCCCTTCATCAGGCCCGGGGAAAGTTCAAGATGGTAAAAAAGTCCCCATATATAGCTTCACAATAACAGGAAACTTCATTTTTGCACAGAAGAAGCAGAAGCTGGAAATCTGTCCCTCTGGGGCCGTGAGAGTGCCACTCTCATAGACCCAGGCACTCTCACGGCCCCAGAGGGACAGATTGCCAGCTTCTGCTTCCTCTGTGCAAAAACAAAGTGTATTTCCTACATACAGGGGCTTTTTACCATCTTGAACTTTCCCTGTGCCTGATGAAGGGCGTGTGAGCCTGAAAGCTTGCAGAAAAAGATCATTTTTTTGGCAATTGCTCAGTTGATCTGATAAGAGGTATCATTTCTGAACCAAGCGTTTTAGATTTTTGCGTGTCTTTTTGTCTCAGACCAACACGGCCACCAAATACGTGCCTGAAAGGTGTATAGGATCCTTTCAGCTTCTCCAGCAGCAGCAACTCCCCTCTGCCCCCTTGGAGAAGGTACATTTGGGACAGGCTTCTCCATTTGGGCGGGGGGGGGGGGTTTCTTCGATGCCTGGAGAGAAATTCTCTAGGAGACGAGGATGGTGTCTGGGGAGCACCAGGTTATCTGCTGCGCATGTGTCTGGTGCTCAAAACTGCCGGAGCAATAAGGACGTGTCAGGGCTTGTTACCTCCGAAAAGAGCCTGGAAGGTCCATTGGAGGCTGATCACGGTGCAGAAACAAGGGAGCTGTGCCCTAATGCAGTAACAAGAAACAGAGCCCCCAACTGCTCTCCTCTCACCCCCCCTGCAAAACCAGCCCATTCTCCAGTTCCCCAGCAAAACTCAGCGAGCTGCTAACGAGTTTGCTTCCAAACGGCCACATGTATTCGTGCTGTTTTCTTGAATGAGTTGAATTCTAATTCAGGCGTCTTCAGGGGATGGCAGACGGCTGCTTTAATGAGTTAACAGTAAGGTTTAAAATAACCAGCATCTGTTCTCCCTGTGATCAGGGGCTCTTCTAGCACAACACTGGTTTCGAACCTGTGTTGGTGCCCTTTGACAGCCCCCGTGCTCGTCCGCAACTGTAGAAGGGCTGAATCTGGCTAGACTGCCTTCCCGTGATGCATCTGCGGGCGAGATCCGCTGCATCCAAGGATCTTTGCAGGATGGAGGAGCTGTCTTGCATTTCCCTCTGCAGTTCAGACTTCCTTGAAATATTCCCAGGGCAACCCAAATGACAGTCTGTCAAGGGCTCACAGGGAGGATGTATTTGCCCTCTCCGTTTCAACGTCTGTGCACACTCATCCAAGTTTTGGTTGGTGCCACCTTAGTGTAAGGACACAGGCAGACGAGGTTCTTTGGGTAAAATATGATCTTTTTTATTAGACCAACTACATAGTTGGAAAAAATGTTCTTTGCAAGCTTTTGGGCACAAACACCCTTCTTCAGGCAGAGGGAAACTCTCCTTCTGCCTGAAGAAGGGTGTTTGTCTCCGAAAGCTTGCAAAGAACATTTTTTCCTAGTTATGAGTTGCTTTTGAAAATTGGACTGTTAAAAACTCAAACCAAAATGCAATTGGATGATTAAAAATCCAAACTGTACAAGAGCAACTATTCCTCGCTTTTGAACAATCTCCCTCTGCCTGAAGAAGGGCGTTTGTCCCCGAAAGCTTGAAAAAGAACAATTTTTCCAACTATTTAGCCCTTCGCCCAAGTGTAAGGGTTGGGTCGGGAGGAACTGGTGCTGAAATGGATCCGTGCTGTGCACCTGCCAAAGAGCTGCAGGATGGACCCCTGGCATGCCTGGGCTTTTAATGGGGGGGATGCACTGGGGGGAGTGATAATGGACATGGCAGGGGTGAAAGTATCCTAGGGACAGGCTGTGGTGTGCAAGGCACTGCTGAGCCCAGGGAGACCCAGTGTGGTGGCTCTAGGCAGCACAGGCTGTCTTGGGCTGTCCGGGAGCCTGAAGGAGCCCCACAAATATCATCTGTGTCCATTAGCATCAGTGAAAAATCCTCACTCTCTATCACCCCACCTTATGTTTTCTCAAACAGCATGTGGCAAATGGTTCTTAATATATGATTCAAACCCTTGTTTAGCTAAACGTGTTGCACCTGCGTGTGCTGGATGTGGACATCTGAAGTCACTACACGGGCCCAGTGTGGAAGAAAGGGGCAGTATGCTTGGTACGGTTCCATTAAAACTATTTAGGGCAGTCTCTAAAAAGAGGTGGGTAGGAGCCGTGGCGTGGGTGGCCATTTTTAAAAGCACTCAATGTGACCTAGCGTTGCTCCAGCTGAAGCCCAACAGGAATCCCAGTACTGTGCTGGGACTGGGGGAAATGTTGTCAGTAAATAGTAAATTTGCTAAAAAACTGTGGGTTTTGGTGGGGGGGAAGAGCTAGGAGGGGACAGGAGCTGCCTGTGAATCTTCTTCAAATTGAATGACAAGCTTCCTCCAAAAGAGGGGAACACTGAAACGTCCCGATGTTGCATTTTTATGTTTTGGAAATGAACCTTGGATTTTCATTTCCAAACAGTGTTTTCATTTTTAAAATTGACTGAAATTAAAAATGACCAAAATTAAAAAACAAAAACAAACCAGAAGTAGAGAAAAGTAAAACACAGTGTTTAGTTTTAGAGCGAAGGACATGTTTCAGGCTTACCAGAAATGAAATGTTTCAATTTTTCTTGTTTCACAGGAATAAAACACATTTGGGCAACTGGAAAGAAGTCCTTTAACAGTTTTGGTGTTTTTGTTTGAACCAATGCATGTGAAAAATCATTATTCTTACACATCTGTGTTGACTTCAATGGGAGCAGAGCAATTGCTTTTGAAAATCCCTGCCCTTTGCTTCCAAGCAATGATACTCAGACTGTGATCTTAATGGCTTTTGTAGAATGATGGGATACAGATTGAGGGTTCGGCTTCATAATTAGACTCACAGTTATTCTGTAATATGACTATTTTAAATAACAAACCAGGCCAGCCTGGGCTTCCTGTCATATAGGGTTGGGATACATCTATGGAAAATGTCTTTTTCAGAGGGGAAATATTCAGACCCAAGTGTAAGACCCTCCTCTTCACCTGGGCTTTTTGCCCAACAGCTCATAAACGAATTTATTCCCAAGCCTTAGAGTTTGATAGTGAAAAAAGAAGAGACAGAGCATCATTATGGGTTAAGTAAAGGGCGGTGGTTAGGTAAGAGATTTGCAGGTAGCTGGGTGGATGGATGGGTGGATGGAAAGGATGCATGTGGATGGAGGGAGGGGTGATATCTCTGGGGAAACCCCAGAAATCCCCTGGCTAGCAAATCTCTCTCTCCTCTATCCATTTAAGTGTTTGGCTCAAATGTTGACAGGAGGCTGAATGAGGATGCCCCCGCAACAGGCAAAAGTGAGTCCTCTTTTGAACCATTAGCATTGTAGCTATTGGTTATTGGGGTCTAACAACACTTGGTTAGGAGGGCATTGGCTGGAAGGATGAAAGATCAATAAAATATATTGCTAGCAATAGGATTATCACTGATTCCCCTTGCGAAGGGGTTGGGTGGGACTCGGTCTTCTTCATCTACCTCACTATGTCTCTTCTTCAGATCCCATCTTTTCTGTCATACTAATCCTCAACTCTTTTCATCAGTAAATCTCAAAGCACTTTACAGAGCAGGCTGGTGTTATTGAGAGGTGAGGGGACTTGTCCAGCATGACCCAGTAAACTAGGGGCAGAGCTGGGAACAGGACTCAGATCTTCTGAGAGCCAGCCTAGCGCTTTGTGTGTTAAGATAATACTGCCTCCCTATAGTATTAGCTCCTCCAAACAGGGACTTTTTTCTTTCTTATATGTATGTACAGCACCTAGCACCCTGGTCCGGGTTAGGCCTTCTAGGTAGGAGTGGAATAACAACCACAACAAAACAAGCTGAATGATTTCCAGCTCATAGAAAGTAACTCCAGCGCATGAGGTCGTGGTCTGGATTTGAGTTATAATTTCTTTTTATAATTTAGATTTTTGTCTTAGGTAAAAGTGAATTGGTGATCTTTCTGATAGAACAAAACCAGGCCAGGGAGCGGCCTATTATTAGAGATGGGTGATTGCTGGCAAAAAAATAAAACCCAGCCCAACCTATTGTTTTGTCTGGGGTGATCCAGTGTCTCCACTAGGATTATAATCCTCAAGCCCTGGTAGCCAGGCCTTTGAGCTAACTGCTACATCCGGCTCCCTTCCACACATCTTTTTATTGGTTTTTAGAATGCACCCAGCACAACTGTGTCTGTACAAAATTAATTAACGTTGGGCAGGCAGAATGCAATTAGCCGTGCTGGAACCTGGCCAAGACACGAGGGTTAACATCTCTCACTCTTGCAAAGAGGGACCTACGAGCTCCGATGGGCAGGACCTTGCTTTGACTTTACAATTGCTAGCACAGGAGGCTCTGACCCTGGCATGTCCTTCTCTGAGCACCCCCAACCCCACCGGGTCAGAGATCAGGAGACGCCACCGTCTCTGATCCCTGGTTCACCTCTTCTGAGATGCAGTGCCTCGTTCTCTGTGACGTTCCTGTCATTATTTGCCAGCCCATCAGAGGGGGTGAGGGAGGCACGCTTGGCCGCCGGCTGCACCACATTTGGCTAAATCCTCACCAGAAGCAATCAAGCAAGGGGCCAATGATGGCATTTCAAGGACTGAGTGGATGGATTTTATTTATTGCTGCCACTCACTGAGAAAATAGACTCAGGAGGAGATCCCTGAGCTGCTGCTGCTGGAGGAGATGGGCAGCTTCTGTTAAATAGAGCATCGCCTGACAGAGCTGTGATTTAGCTGTGGCTATTTAAAGGGGCTCAGAGGCAGCTGATGCCAAGCATCTGCAGGCAAGAGAGCCAGCTTCAACGTTCATCTGCTTAAAAAAAAAAATTATATATATCAACCCATGCACACACAGTGCAGACACGTGAGGTTGGAGCTGAGGAGGGTGAGCGGGAGTTGGAGCAATGGGGTCTCCATCAGCAGGTGTGTTATATGAGCCACCATCCCTGTCCTCCCCGTCAGGCACAGCGTAGTTTCATAGTTAGTCGGGTCGGAAGGGACCTGAGCAGATCATTGAGTCCGACCCCCTGCCATGGCAGGAAGGAGTACTGGGGTCAAACAACCCCAGCAAGGTGTTCATCCAGCCTCCTCTTAAAGACCCCCCGGGTAGGAGCCTGCACCACTTCTCTTGGAAGCCGGTTCCAGACCCTAGCCGCCCTGACCGTGAAGTCGTGCCTCCTGATATCCAGCCTAAATCTACCCTCTGCCAGCTTGTGACCTTTATTCCTGGTCACCCTGGTCGTGCTCGGGGGAGCAGGGACTCCCCAGTGCCTGCTGGTCCCCTCTGACTAGTTTGTAACAGGCCACTAGATCCCCCTCAGCCTTCTCTTGCGGAGGCTGAACAGGTTCAGGGCCCGTCGCCTCTCCTCGTAGGGCCTGCCCTGCTGCCCCCTGACCATGCGAGTGGCCTCCTCTGGACCCTCTCCATGCTGACCACATCCCTCCTGAAGTGCGGCGCCCAGAGCTGGACGCAGTCCTCCAGCTGTGGCCTGACCAGTGCCGCACAGAGGGGGAGGATCACCTCCCTGGACCTGCTCGAGATGCATCTGTGGATGCACGACAAGGTGCGGGTGGCCTTCCTGACAGCCTCCCCACACTGCCGGCCCATGTTCATCTTGGCATCAATGATGACTCCAAGATCCTTTTCTGCCTCTGCCCTGCTGAGAAGGGAGTCCCCCAGCCTGTAGGTACGGTGCCGGTTCTTCCTCCCCAGGTGCAGCACCTTGCACTTGTCAGTGCTGAATCCCATCCTGTTCTCATCCGCCCACCCCCGTAACCTGTCTAGGCCCGATTGCAGCCTATTGCTCCCCTCTAGCACGCCCACATCCCCTCACATCTTAGTGTCATCAGTGAATTTGAACAGGTGCTTTGTACCCCCTCGTCCAAGTCACTGATGAAGATGTTGAGCAGTGCGGGCCCGAGGACCAAGCCCTGGGGGACCCCACTGCCCACTTCCCTCCAGGGCGAACATGACCCGTCACCACCGCCCTCTGGGTGCGGCCCTCCCACCAGTTGGTGACACATCTGACTGTGTGGGTGTCGACACCACAGCCCCCAGTTTCTTAATGAGAACGGGGTGAGAGACAGTGTCGAAGGCCTTCCGGAAGTCCAGGAAGACGATGTCCACTGCTCCCCCTGCGTCTACGGATTTGGTGACCTGGGCGTAGAAGGCCACCGGGTTGGTCTGACAGGACCTGCCGCTAACGACCCTGTGTTGGTTGCCCCTAAGTATAATCTCCCCCGCTGGCCCCTCATGGACATGCGCCAGGATAATTCTCTCAAAAAGCTTCCCCAGGATCGAGGTAAGACTAACTGGCCTATAGTTCCCCAGGTCCTCCTTCCTCCCCTTTTTGAAGATGGGAACCACACTGATCCTCTTCCAGTCCCCTGGCACCACACCAGAGCACCACAACGGCTCGTACAGCCGTGCCGGGGGTCCTCAGAAAAACTAGCACTCACCTCTGGATCGCCTCCACCATGGCTGATTGCTGGGCCGTGTGATGTATCACCTGCTCTTTTTTTTAAAATTTTTTTTTAATCCCATTTATAGTCCTCCCCGTCCATCTGCTGCTCCTGCCTTGCATGACAGCCTTGTAGCCGGGCCCCGCGGGCCGTGCGCCATTACCTGAGCCCTTTTGTTGCATTCAGAAGGAAGATTAAAGCCCAGATGTCTTGGAATAATAAACAGGGCAATAAATTTACATGGAGCCTCGCGGTATTTACAAACTTGAAATCCAGCACCTGGCAGGAAACCACACCACGCGCTGCTAAGTGGAACATCTCCCCCTCCTATGGTGACCTGCCCATTCTGCAGAGATTTGGAGGTGAGCTTATGCAACAGCTCAGGTTGCTTCACCTTAATTCCCAATTGGTGTAAACACTCTGCTCCATGCATGGAAAAATAACTCCCCCCATGAGTCGGGAACTGGCACCAATGAGTAACTCAAATCTTCTTCCTCCCCCTAATTCCCCTGCCTAGTATTCACGTAGCATGTTCCATGCAGTCATGCTACAAGCATGGCCGGGAGGTGCAAGGCTTGGATTGGAGCTTGCGGCAGCTGCCTGCCTGGCATTTTTCAGGGTCAAAAGAAGTGCATATAGGGCGCTTCTGCGGGTTATGCATTGTTAACATACACGTTACGAAATGGGATGAAAAATCGCCATTTCGCTAGGTTATTTGAGTGGGCAAATACACACGTTCACAGGTTTTTTTTCACGGGACATTTCGCTATCGTGCAATATTCCACCTGCCGCGAGAAAGGCAGGCGAATGGGTTGAAGGGATAAGGTAGGGTCACCCAGTTGGATTTTCAAAGGCATTTAAAAGTTGCCTAACTTAGCTCCCGCCGACATCAAGGGAGATGCTCCTATTGACTTTAATGAGGGCTGAATTAAGCCAAAGCGAAGTGCCTTTGAAAATCCTACCTATTGTGTGCATGTGATGTCTGCTGTTACTGGGACTCGGGAAATTGAAGTGGACAGCTCCAGAGCTAAAAGCAGAAGCTGCCGCAGTGTGAGCTAAAAAAGACAAGGCTTACAAGTGGAGAGATGTAACAGGCTTCTCTGTGGATTGAGTGTGGAGACGAAAACACCACTCAGCAACAGGTTGTGCACTTGCTTCAGACAGAGGAGGCTTGTCCCAAGAAGCCCACATCCATTTGAACCCTGATCAAACCCTCTCTTAATGGGGCAGTTGCGATGTTGGCCAAGCCCCCTCCCCAGGAATTGAATCGGGAGCTCCAGAGCTCAAAGCAGTGCTCGCTGGCGAGGAGCTGGAACGTGCCCAAATCCTCCGTGGCTCGGCCAGAGGTACCTGTCACGTACAACACAACAGCTGGTCGCATCTGCTATTCTGCTGGTTTTGCTTCTACCTTTGAATGTAGTTTGGCCGAGAGGTAGACACTCAGACAGCTTGCTGCTTTGTTGCAGGGGACCTGGAGTCGGAAATAAGACCTGATCCGTGTCTCTGTCTCTCCAGTGTTACAAGGGCTCTGCTCCTAGACGTGGTCTTTGGAAGTTCCCTTGGCTGTTGTGGGAATTGTTTTCCCTTCTCGGTGGAGGCTTTGCAGCAGGTTGGCTGTCAGCAGCAGAGAGGTTCCTGCTAGCCGTCCGAAATAAAAGGAGGAGGATTTTTCCAGACCTGTCAGAGTTCATTTTGATCAGGGTATTCTTTTTAAAGCACAGCACCTTTCCCTTTTAACCATGACAGGCACCCATTACTGCTCGAGGTCACCGTGCATTTTCCCCCTGCTTCTGTGAAAGGCTTTGCCCTGATGTGATGGCTCCCATGTAAATGTGTCAGTTCTTGTGCTCGTTGCTCACCTGTGAATCCACTGAGGATTTCACATTTGTGCCTCTCATTGATTTTTATATTAGCCTCTCGTGAGGATCTGGCATCTGCGTCTAAGGAAGCTTTCACATTTGTGCTTTATTCAGCTTTTCAGCAGGATTTTGTGTGTATGCTCACCAGGGTTGTGCTAGCTTTTCAACATGTGCTTTGTCCTCATATGTTTTGCCCTTTTTGGATCAGAAATGCTGTGAAAAAGGCCGACCCAAAGCTCCATCTCCGCTTTTCTGCCCTTCCTCGCTAGCGGCAAGTTGGCCTACATGAGAGTACATCTCATAGTGCCAAGCTTAGAGCCTCTGGCCGCCTGGGACCTGCAGCAAAGTCTGTCTTACAACAATGTAATTGTCTTGGAGAATAGCTTCCACGTTACTGGGAATCCCCTGGCATTGGCACTGCAGTTTGCTTGTCATCCTCCACAGCCCCAAAAGGGTAGTTGAAAGGTATAAGGATCAAGATTGAAGCACTTCAGTCCAAATTCCACCGCACTTACATCCGTGAATCCTTTGATTTCAGTGAAATCACACTGGACTAACCAGGAATCTTGCCTGAGTCTTAAATCGCAAGGTCTTTGGGGCACCTGTTTGTACAGCTCCTACCACAGTGGTACTGATGTCTTTGGGAGCTCTTATGATACTGTAACTCTAATACTAATAGGACACATCTACACATGCATTAAGTGCACCTAATTTTAATGTACTTTAGTTTAATGCGCATTAAGAAGGTTTAGGCAGGCATCGTGCAGGCATTAAAGCACATTAACACTGTGTGTGGACTGACTTGGGACTCGAGTTAGTCCCAAGTCAGTCCACATAGACAGCGTTAATGCGCTTTAATGCGTCTACATGTTCGGTAATGTGCTTTAACTATTCACTTATAATGCGCTTTAACTATGCTATTCAAATAGCATAAATGCACCATTTTTAAAGTGCATTAAGGGCATGCACATGTAGATGCGTACCCTAATGTGCCTTAAATTTAGGCTAATGCGCCTTAAAGCATCTCATGTAGATGCACCCATAGAGGAAAATTAAGCACCATTTGCATTCATTTTTGGTAGACCTAAATTTCTGCCTCGTTCAAAATTGCAGGAAGTAAGACTCTGCATTTTATTCTTCTGTGCGAGATAAATGGAGATGTTGCAGCCAGTGGGCCTTTCAGAAACAAACGGATCAGAAGGAATCTTAAAACCAATGTTTCATTGGCTCTTGTTGGTTATTAAAGATCTTACTGCATTGTTGTTATGATTTAGATCAGTCTCAAGGCTTCCCTAAATCATGCCAGCAGCAGTGTCTGCTTTCAATGGTAAACTGAATGTAAATAGGATTATATCCTGATGTTAAACTGGTCCTTTTGCAGGCAGTGTTCCCATCAGAAATGTAAAAGTGTTATGATTATTCTTCTTCACTGAGTGGTCTGGGTCAAAAAGTCTGATTCTGGCACTTTAGGTCCATTTATACCCATGAAAGAGCATGTCTACGTGTCCATTTACACCAGCTTAAATTTACTGCTCGGTACATTACTGCGCAGTAAACAGTTATAGGCAGGCATCTACACGTGCAGGCGTTAAACCACATTAACGCTGTGCAGAAGGATTTGGGACTAAAGTTAGTCCCAATCAGTCCACACACACAGTGTGTGTCTACACGTGCGTTACTGCGCAGTAACTAATCAGGCGCTCAGATTTGTGCTCAAGTTGGTGTAAGTCACCATATTTACTTTGTAGTACAGGTGTGCACATGTAGACACACGCTTGCACTGCAAGGTAGTTTCAGTTACTGTGCAGTAAATGTGCACAGGTAGACGTGCCCGAGGAATATCAGGCTCCTCTAGATGATGCCAGTGATGGACTTTATCAGAGATTTTCTCTACCTTGAGAGGATCCGTTAATAATAATTGCACCTGAATAAATCATTCATAAAATACCATTTATTGGACAATGATTTTGTCTTTGTTATTAAATTATCTTTTTGTGTCAAGTAGATCATTACACTTCCCAAATCTTGCATGTGGCTTGAAGTAATATAGGAATGAGCTCCATGAATAATTTGTACAGTGTCCAGAAACTGCCTCCCTCCGTGGGTAAGAAATGAGGCCCCAGCCCACATGTCCTGACTCTCGACACCATGTTGTAACCACATAGTCTGGGTTTGCTGTTGTTGTTCTAATAAAGTTCCTTGCTTGACGTTAGGAGGCGGCAACTCTGATTCTCTTAACTACACAGAAAACCTCAGGGATTGTTCCTGTGCTTTCTTATAGGTCAATATTTCATCGAAAGCAGCTTGCTTGTTATTATTTTTTTATTTATAGGCTTTTCCCGTGGCCTTCATCACCATCGTACCTCATGTATGTGAATGAACTGATCCTTGCGATCCTCCCTGCGTGCCAGGGCGCTTTTATTGTTTCCCAGGGAAATCAAGGCTCTGGGGTGAAATTCAGACCCATGCCTGGGGCTGGCACAATACACATCTTAAGTGAAGGATATGTCTTCTGGGATCAGCTTTAACTGAAGAGCCTGATTCTGGGTCCTGCATCGTGCTCCAGTAACATAGCCGGGAACATCCTCCTGAAGCCACTGCCAGTGGGCTAGCACAGGGCAGCTGTCAATACAAAATGACACACTTTCCTGAATGCCCTGAATTTTGGGGTCATATCCTAATGTTCCCGAAGAATGCTCATAATGGGACTTTTGCCCCAAATTGGAAACTTTGGGCCCAGGTCAGCTGTCAAGCATTCCTAGCGCGCCAGAGAGCATCCTGCTGCATCTGCTGAGAGGACACAGCATGACGCTGCTCGGGACTGTGCGAGCCTGGCTCCTGTGCTTCCAGCCTGGCTACCTATCGAATAGAAGCAATATAGCCACATTCACATGGCAGTGTGCCCATGCACCTCTCAGCAAAGCTAATATGCCATCCTGCGGCACTGCACTGATGCAGCTGCGTTCGCCAGCACTGGGAGCGGTCCAGAAGCCTGCCAGCTGCCCGGGTCCACGTCCCAGAATTTGCTCCTGGAAGTTGTTGCTTATATAAATGGCTCTGTGTTGCTTCCCTCTCCCCCAAAGCACGGGAGGCAGGTCTGGGACCAGAAGGGGTGGGCTGAGGACAGTGGATGACGGTGCCCGGTGCTTGAGGGATTCTGGGCTGCATCTCTCACAACCTGGGGCGGGCTGCTGGAAGTCAGAACAAGTGGGGGATGCTCTGATTTGCATCAGGGACTGTTTTAGCAGCGAGTCTGAAGTCAGAAGGTGCAAATCTGTCCCAATTGAACGCTGATCTCTTGGAATCCTAATCCAGGACCTCAGTCACGTGCCTGTCCTGGAAAGACTTAGGATGCTGAGCCATGGTGGGTGAGGGATCCCGGGACTAAGCACTGTTGTGTTCCTCCCCCTCCCATTTATCACCCAAGATCAAGGGGCATGCAGCGTGCCGGCTATGAAAACCCAGCATGCTATCTGATCCCAGAGTAATTTTTTTTTATGTTCTGTTCTCCACCAACAAGACACAAGATTAATTACAGCCATAAAAACGTTAGGCGCTTTCTAAATATTTTATGTGTATAAGCACACACAATATGCAGTTTTACTTTTTACATTTCCATAAAGGACATTTTTGTTTGCAATAACTGGGGAACTGACAGGTGATTTTTAAGTCCCCCTTTCCATGCTGATGGGCTTCAAGAGAGAGGATGAGACTGATGTAGTAAAAATGCTGCTCGTGGAACTTCCTCCAGGGTGGAAAACCAGAGAGTTTTGCTCAGAAATAAAATGATCTCCATTGCAGCCTGTCTGGGAATGCTCTCCTTTCTCCCTGATCAGGAAAGAGCTGATTTCTGCCCCGTTCTGGCTGCAGCCCCAGGCTTCATCTGGATCCTGGTCTGAACTTTGTTAGAAACAACCATGGTGGAAAGTAGTTGTCAAGCAGGGGCACGCTCGCTGGCTGTCGTTTCAAGTGCAGCGGTTGCTGACACGGTGGTAGCAGGGTCTCCTTTGCACCTCGTGTTTGTAGTTTTGTTGACTGACAATGTGATATCATCTCCTCTTCCTCTCCAAATAGTTAAAGGGGGTTTTGTGCCTTTGGTTGGATACGTGCTCTGCAATGAACTTGCTAAAATTCAACAGGAGGCCTGTAGAGTGGAGATTTTGGTCCGCCTTTGTGCCCCAAAAATAAATAGAAGCCAGTCCGTATGTCCCTAGTGTTACCAACTAATATTCTCAGCTCCTGGCTCAACTTAGCAAAGCCTTGGAGCTGCTCTGAATTTCATCAGTCTTTGAGGGACCGTGCCTCTGGGTATGTGTTGCAAGAGCATCTTGGCCCGTTGCTCCTACCCTGTGACAAATGGAGGTAGAAGTAGGGTGTGTAGAGCCAGCTGGATTGGATTGGCACCTGAGGATTCCCCATTCAGGTGTCTTTGTCCCGGTGAAACCTCCAGAGAAGATGCACGGTGGGAAACAGGGGGAGTGTGTGTCTGAGGTTTTGACCCGTTGTCTCCACTCATCATCCAAGGGCCACCATCCACACTTATTCCCTGTCCATGTCCTCACCGCTGGCAGGAGCGTTTCAGGTTGCGATCTGTACATACTTTCCAAACTACATATTGATAGGGTTCCCTTGGCCCAATGTGGATTTCTTGGGAGTCAGCATGCATCTTATTATGAAATCCATGAAATCTTATGAAATCTCTTCCTCGTTCCTGAGCTACTTCAGTCCTCGGTAGCACAGTGGAGTCCCAGAGAGAGGTGGTGGACTCTCCATCCTTGGAGCTTTTTAAGACTCGGTTGGACAAAGCCTTGGCTGGGATGATCTAGATGGGGCTGGTCCTGCTTGGAGCAGGGAGATGGACTAGATGTGACCTCCCAAGGTCCCTTCCCACCCTCAGTGTCTGTGATCTGGACATCCCGTATTTACAGCACAACACGCTGCTTTCCCTTCCCCTCAATGCCTGTCTTTAGCTATCGTAACAGCTCATCCAATTTGCTGTTGTTCTCGTGGTGATGCAAGGCAAGAAGCCATTAGCGATCAGGTCTCAACGTGTCTCATTCCCAGCTTAAATATTGAAGAGCCTGAGGAACACCTCTTCATACTTGCAGTTGACCTGAAACGGTATCTGTTGCATTGCGCATCTGTTATTTTTTGGTGAGCTGTCATGGTTTCTGATTGTGGAGCGAGGAGATGCAGAGCTCCTGAGCCCTGACACGCAGCAGGACTCAGAGTTGTGCTGAATATTTCATGCAGACACATGCAGACAGAAGTGCCAGCCTGTTTTCAATTCACATTTTTTTTCTGCTCTTCTAGCCACATAAATGATGCATATTGTTTAAGCTTCCTGGTTAGGGTACGAGCATGTTCACAGCCAGTCAGTCCAGCTGTCACTAGGAATGGCAAGTCAGGGGTGATGCGATCTTAGTGGAGTCTGCCATTTGAGTCCATGCTTGGGTGGAGGGGGGGAAGCCTGAGGATGTGAGCCACTATCCTGCCACCCTTGCAAGATGGAGCCACCTTCCTTACCCCTGTTACTAAAGATATGCCTAGTTTCTTACATGCCAGTGAAATTCCCTTCTAATTCTCCAAGCAATGCCAGGGTGTACCAGATGTGAGGCCATTGCAGCAATGAGTTGAGCGATGAGTTGACTGCAGGTCTGAGCAGCACAGCCCAGGGGAGACTGCTTGTGTTTCATTGCATTGAACTGCCACCAATAAATGGTGGCTGTCCGGACTGGCGTCACAGCCACCGTAATATGCAGACCCCATTCCTTTGGAAGTCCAACCTAATTGCAGGCATCTATCTGTCTCGCGAGACAATACAGTTATGCTGAATGAGACATCAGCTTGCTGGATTTAATCCTGTCTTGAAAATAAAGTGGAAGTGAAGTGACCACGCCAGGACACAAACGCCTGGCAGTATATGTGCTGACACTGAGCTGCCCACACCTCCACCTCTCGGCCTTGCTGGTTTGATCCAAATGAGTGGTGGGTGCCAGTACCTTTGGGGCCAGCTTGGCTACAGGATTAGCAACAGCAGTTACACATAAACCGTTTAAGTGATCATAAACTGGTTTAAATCTGTAACAAAACAGTGCACATAAACCAGTTTCAAAATGGCTGAAACTGGTTTAAGATAAATCTGGTTGAATTATCAGACATAACTGATTCGGGTCAAACTTGTATATGAAACTTCTGTCCCCAGACCTCTTCCTAGTTCAAGTTAAATTAGAGGCCCCCGGTATCCCAGCATGCTTTGCAGTCCAGGGCTGGGCTGTGCTGTCTGCTTCAGAAAGCAGGGCTAGCCCTGCCCCTCTGCTCCCTAGCTGGAGCAATGAGAGCTGACTGACAAAGGAGCGGGGGCAAGCCTGGCTGGGGATGCAGCCCAGTATAAAGGGGAGGGGTCTTTCCTCCCTCAAGGCAAACCCCAGCTGGGGTCTGGGAGTGTGGGGGGGGTGAGGTTAAACACCCCTTTCCTCTGTCAAGCTTAGTGCTGGCTGCAACTGTGGACTACAAATCCCAGAGGCACCTAGAAGCAGGAAGAGGAAGTGATGAGCAACCCTGCAGAGTCCTGCTGCAAGTCTGGACTGCAAATCCCAGAGACCTCAGGGGCAGCAGGAAGCGGAAGTGAACACACAGCCAGAGACCCGAGCTCTAGCACCCCCTGGCTTCTGGCCTGAGCCACTGCAGGCCTGTGGCTGCATTTCCTGAATCAAAGGTCTGTTCACTTCTGTTTTAATTTAATCTGCGCAGTTTTGACTCATCTGCAAAGACTGACTTGATTCTGCCTTGGGCTTTTGACCATCTGTACTTAGCCCAGGAGATCATTTATTTGTCCATCTATCGCGGTTTCACTTCTAGACTGGCTGCTGACCCGAGTTAAAGAGCCCAGTCTACCCTATCTTGGAGTGGGCTTCGGTTCCACACTAGCGTCTCTAATGCAGTAGCGTTTACCAGTCGAGGAAGGGGGTGTAGCTATGCTAGCAATGCTGCGCTATGAAACAAGCTTTTTTTCCTGTCCCCCAGCTGCAGACCAGTGTAAGGGTTGCCAGGCCTTTTCATTTCACCCCCTGGTAGAATAAATCCAGCTTTTCTTTATTCCTAGACTGCACAGGCTTCTTGCTGTGTATTTGCTTCTTCCATAAAAGAGATTGGAAAGTGGATATGTGCATCTGAGAAGGAAGGACTCTCAACCCTGTTTTGAACTGTAACAAGCACATAGCATCCTGCAGCAGTGAGTTGCACGGGTTAATTATGGTGGGGTTCAGAGTTCACAGTTGCTGCAGATAAGGATCAGTGAGTTAAAGGCTATTTCTCGCCAAACAAAAAAAAAAAACCCCACCCCCTCCGCTCTTTTTTTGCGCTTGCCCAGCAGGTTCACAATGCAGCTTCTAAGGACCCACTGGCCTCTGGCTCTGAGACTCACCTTCTGAAGGTGATTAGAGGCTTAATTAGACAGCCAACCGTAGCATACAGTTGAGTCTGTGCTAACTGTAAAATATGTCTGTCAGGATGCTCTCAGAGCATCTGTCGAACAACCAGGTGGGGGATTACGGCTGATTTTACCCACCAGATGTAATCATCTTTTAACTGTTTTGCTTCAAGCTGATAGAGGGGCCAGCCGAGAGCGGGACGTGTTCTAGCTCCGGCTGCAACCAAGACAAGGTAATTACAGGAACAATGGCAGCTCTGCCCCCTAAAACAAACTGAAGAAAAGACCTTAAGTTACAGGTGTTGCCTTCTTTGAACGAGAGAGGGGTGGAGGGAACGCACCTGACCGTGACTGCAAGACCCGATGTCTGACGTCAGGGAAGGACGCCTGGCACTGGGCTTTGGGTCTGCTCCTAAACCCAAACACGGCCTGTTCTTGCAGCGGCAGCACAGTGTCATTGTCTTGACTGCTTAGGATGGTCTTGGTGGTTTTGGGCAACGTACCCGGTGGTTGTGTGGCAGAGCTGTTGGCATGGTTTTACAAGGTTAGACAAATGCTTGTATAAGATTGTTTGGATAGAGGTGCTCCTGCCTTGAGCAGGGGGTCGCCCTGCTTCCAGCTTGACTTTCTGATTCCAAAAACTAAGCTTTCCAATATTGTCTCATTGGTCCTTTGTCCTCTCCTGCCTCTCTGTCTGCGTCTTCCTGTTACCTTGTCTTACACTTCGAAGCTCATAGGGGCAGGGCCTTGCTTTTGCCCGCTATTTGTGGTGCCTTGCAGTGACGTTGGGTTACCCACCCTGAGATATGCCGTGGCCTGATTGACAGAGATGCCGAGCACATGGCTGTTGGGGCTTCATCTAGGGGCAGACGTTTGCTGGCTGAGGTCACGCAGGAGAACAGTCCTGTCTCGTGATGCCACGGACGCGCGCCCGGGCCATTAGCCACCTCTGTTCCTGTGACCCTACCGATCCGGTAACTGCAATCGCAGGAGCCAGTTCTGATTTTGATTTTCAAGAGAGTCAGATTTTCACGTCCCAGTCAGTTCCCTTTTGCTGAGCAGAGAGCTCGATGTGTACATGCTTCCAGGAGGAGCAGATATCACCACTGGCTCTGGCCACCTAAATTCCCTATTATGTGAAATGCATGAGGCTTTCTTTTCCTCGGTCTGCTCCAGGCCGGAGCGTCTGCATTTCGTCTTTTGGAGGAAATGGAATAATTCTTCTATTTATAACATTTGTTATTCCATCAAAGACATTGAGGTTTTGCAAAAGCTGCTATATATAAATCAATCAATAATAATATGCTCTGCAGGTACAGCACAGAAAGTAATAGCTCCCTTTTTTGTGTGTCCTCATGAGATATTATCTCCTGATACCTACAAAGGTTTCATCTAAATGAACACCCCTTGTGGCATTTTAGCAGCTGAAAGTGAGTGATTAGAGGAATTCCTGGTGCAATTTATACACTCTTCTTTATCACGGCTTTTCATGAATGAATGCTGCCCACATGATTTCCCATTTACAAATTACCCGTGATTGACGGCCCAACAAAAACTGTCATACAATAAAAGACAAAAAAAAATTGGCTCCCTATTAGAGTAGTTCTTTAACTAAAGGTCAGACGGAAATTATAATGAACCACAGACATACTTCAAGGCAGGCCCTTGCTTGTCGGCAACTACAGTCATTTTTATTGGATCTGTAGGCTGGTGGGAGGGGATGAGCAAACCTGCATGTGCTTCCGATCGCGAGCAAGAAGATAGATCAGGGCTGTGCCTAACACACGGGGAATTATAGTGGGAAGGCTACTGCACCCAAAGGCGTATTTCCAGGAGTCCTTGCTATCAGATAGTCGCTCTGGCTGGGAAAGGGAGTAATCATTTGTTGCTGGCTTGTACCAGCTGCACATTGCGAGACGTCCGGCATCGGTTCAGCTCTGCTGGTAGCTCGTTGCTTGGAAGAGTGGACTCACCTCCTCATTTGCACTCCTACCCCCTGCCCCATCCACTTCCTCATTTGCACACTTACCTCCTGTTTAGGATGGAAGTGGCAGGGTGCTCTCCACCCAGTCAAGATAGCCAACAAAGGGTTATAAGGTAGGGAGAGCCCTTACACCCTTGTGTTGGTTTGTTGGTCAAGTCATATGTTATTCCTATTCATCTAAGAGGTCAAATGCAGTTGAAGTAGATTCTCTTAGGACAGGGGTGGGCAAAATGTGGCCCGTGGGCCAGATGTAGCCCACCAAGCCATTCTATCCGGCCTGCGAAGCCCCTAAAAAATTTAGAAAATTAATAGTTATCTGCCCCTGGCTGCTGTTGATGGCTTGCCAAAACTCAGTAAGTGGCTCTCTGCCTGAAATAGGACCATAGGGGCCAGAGACCTGGTAGGAGAAGGGGGAAAGGAGAGAGAGTTCAACCAGCAAAAAGATACGGTGAACATTATACCAGGTAGGGACAAGAGGCAGAGAGACTGCAATCAAACTAGACAGGAATTTTTTTCCCCGCTCTATTTTTTTTTCCCCCTTGGGAAAATGTCAGTTTGTCCAAACTGCAATCCTTTCCTGGGAAACCTCAGTTTCACTTAATTTCTTGACTGAGAAGTATAGGAGAAATGGTTTGAAATTACGGCAACATTTTGTTTCAACAGCTGGAAAGTTGTTGGTTTTCCAGTTCAAAATGATTTTCTATTTTGAACTGGAATTCTAAATCATTAGAAATGATTTTCTAGTTTGAAATTTAATCTAACCTAATTTTCAGTTCTTAGGTTAAAAGAAGTCAAAAACTGAAACACGCTGGGGGAAAAAAATCAAACAGAAACATTTTTACTGCTGCATTGTGATGAAACACCATCCATAAGTGGAAAAATGCATATCAGGGCTCCATAGGCAGGTGTAATACAAAGAACCTGGTAAAGAAGGGAGGACTAGATGGGCCATAACCATCTGCTGAGCAGTAATGACTCTATTCCTGGGAAAACAGAAGAGCACAAACAGAGATTTAATGCTAGAAAGAGAAGTTTTCCACGTGCAATTCTTCATCTTGAAATGACCCTGAACAGTTAGAGTGCGCTGAAGACTTGATTAGAGACCGAGGGATAAAAAAAACCCTGACACTTTTTTCCCCCCCCTCTTGCCGAGTCTGTTTTGAATAATTTCAATGTTAAGAGACCTCATTAAAGTTTAATCCTGCAAACTAAATTTTTATGTACATGTTGCTGCCAGCTCTGGAGTAATCACTGCTCCCATCCATTGCATGATGTCACACACGCTGAAGCCCTGCCTGGATTTCATTTCATTTGCTGCAAGAAAAACTTGGGAGGAGTTGCGGTGGTTTTATTTTGTCTTTCCAGACCATTCGGATCAACTTCTAAATCAGGGCAGGCCATTATTCAAGTGGAAGGTCGCTTACTGAGTTTTGGCAAGCCATCGAGGGCTGCATGGCAGGCAGCCAGGGGCAGATAAATATTAATTTTCTAAATTTTTTAGGGACCCTGCGGGCCAGATAGAATGGCCTGGTGGGCCACATGAGGCCCATGGGCCAAATTTTGCCCACCCCTGCTCCAGATCCTGCCAGGAGGATGGGTAGAGACCAGGACTTACATGCCACTCATTGAGCTCCCTCTTTGACTTCAGGGCTGGGCTTTGTTCGCAGTATTGCCAGTGCTCTGTGGTTAAGGCAAGTACAGAACATTTGCTAATTCAGTCTTTGACTTTTCCATAGACTGCTTGGGGTATCTGTTGCAGATAGTTGTAGGATTTCTGGGAGGGTTCAACTTCCATTGTCACTCTGATGGCCAGAGTTTGAAAGACCCCAACCTGCCCTTGTCTCTTTTTTTAGGTGCTCAAATGGTTGTTAGGATGACGGGGGTGGAGGGGATGGAGAGCCTCTCTTTTCAGAAGAAACTAAAAAAACTTGGTGACCTGAGCACTGAAATCTACTTGCTTTCTAGAAATAAATTATGGGGTGAATACTGGGAGGGAAAAAGAATAACTGAAGCTAAAGCGCCGTGTTGGCCCAAGATCAACGAAATATAAATTGGCCAGGAATAAACTTACTCTGAAAATTAAGAGAAGGTTTTGAGATGCAGCAACATCCTTCCTCAGGGGGCAAAATGCCCAACTACTTTTAAAAGACTCGGGCTGTTTCTGAACATGATTCGATGACATGATTGCCTGTGATAGCAGGGGACTGGACTTGGTGACTCAAGGCAGCCCCTTCCTAATCTTGTGCATTTATGTTCCTTGTCACACAAGATGCTTAATTCAACCCGGAGGGGAATTTCCATGTAGTTTCTTAGAGGTTTCTTAACTTAAAAAAAAAAATTAAAAATTAACTTAGCTGAATTTTTAAGCAGAATGTTGTTCACAGTAGGAAGTAAAAATATTTACATCGGAAAACATTGAAAAAAAACCCATTTGGACTTTTCTCACTTCTCTTTTCCTTTGGCCAAAGCTTGTCACTGAATTTGACCTGAATAATGTTGCTTGACCCCAAACTGTATTCTTTTGACAAATAAACTCCCCATTAAAAAAGCTTACCCAGCCCAACTGTTCAGCTGCCTTGTTTCTGTAGGTGTTGGTGCCCACAGAGTGTGAGAAAATAATTGTGACAAATAAACATAGGGTGACAAGGGAAGAGAAGGAAGACAAGAATTCAGTGTAAAGAAATGGGAGGAAGGAGGTAAATACAGTGCCTAGAAAAAGGAGTCTGATCTAGTGCACAGGTGATAGGACTGGAAGTCAGCAGACCTGGTTTGTAATCCCAGCTGAGCTAACGGCATAGCTGCTAGTTTCCTGTGCTGGCCATTGTCACTTTAAATTGCAAGTCCTTACGGTAGGGATGGACTCTCGCTATGTGTTTGTGCAGCGTGCCCAACACAATGGGTCTTATATGACACTGCTAGCTGTTAACAACCGTGAGAATAAAGGAGGCAGCAGAGGTGACACAAACAGTCTCCAGAGCTAGGTACAAACAGTCAAAAAGCCCGAGGCTGAATTGATTCAGTCTTTGCAGCTAAGTCTAAGCTGCACAAATTAAATTGAAACAGAAGTGAGCAGACAATTACCTTTGATTCAGGAAATGCAGCCACATGCCTGCAGTGGCTCAGGCCAGAAGCCAGGAGGCGCTACAGTACAGCTTTCTGGCCATGTGTTCAATTCCTCTTCCTGCTGCCCCTGGATCTCTGGGATTTGCAGTCCAGAATCACAGCAGCAGCAGCACTCTGCAGGGTTGCTCTTCACTTCTTCCTGCTTCCAGGTGCCTCTGGGATTTGTAGTCCACAGTCACAGCCAGCAGTAAGTTTGAGTGGGGGTAGGAGGTTTAACCTCCTCCCTGGCCCCAGACCCTATGCTGGGTTTGCCTGGGGGGAGCAGCCCCCGCCCCATTAGCCACCCCTACTGCTCCAGCTTTGAAGTAGAAAGCACAGCCCAGCTCAGGGCTGCAAAGCATGCTGGGAAACTTGGATTTAATTTGAACCAGGAAGGGCTTTGGGACAGAAGTCTCATAAACCGGTTTGAATCGGATCAGTTAAGTCTGATACTACATTCGACCAGTTTTTTTCACGAACCGGTTTCAGCCATTTTGAAACTGTTTCATGTGCACTGAATTTCTATTCTGTTCCAGGTTTAAACTAGTTTCTGAGCCCTTAAACCGGTTGACGTGTAACTTCTGTCCTTAGCCCAGTAGACTCGATCAGGCCTTAGCAAGAAACAGGAGATACACAGGACGGGGGTTGATTGATCCTGGGTGGGAAGAAAGAGGACCAAGTGCCCCAAAGCCAGTGGAAACAAGAACAATGCAGAATTAAAAGGTCCAGCTCCATGGAGCTGGCATCACAATATCAAAGCTTTCCAAATGCTGGGAAATACTTCATCTCAAGTTGACACTTCCTTGCCAAAAAACCTAAAAAATTCCCCCAGCTTTTTCCTGTGCAAAAAAAAGTGTCCATCAAAAAGCTTGTGTAGCTTCTTCTCCATTCCCAGAGAGACTAGGGAGAGCGAAACCCAGTCAGTGATTTAAACAGCACAGCAGATAAATAGCTGGATCTTTTAAATTCTGGACATGAAATCAGGAAAGTGGCGAGCGGTAGCACTGGAGCTGCTCCAGACTGTAGAGACAGCAACACCCATGGCTGCACAGGGCATATATACACACGGAGATGCCCCCAAGCACAAAGGTACATATCAGCACGTACAGAGATTCACAGATGCATGCCCGGACTCATTTGAGCACGTTCATATGAAAAGCCTGGAGGAGACAAGGTGGGGGCTCTGCATGACCTCTCCAGGAAGCGCTGGCTTCACCCCAGATCTCCCTTCGCTGAAAAGAAATGAATCCGATGCTCGGGGTGGAAACGAGTCCTACGCCGAAAGCCAGAAGGGACTGTCGAGGTCACCCAGTGTGACTGCCTGCCTCATGCAGGTCAGAAACTCCCCCCTTGTTTTCATCGGGTCAAAGTCCCCCATGGATCTCAAGTCATCTGGTTGCCCGATACGAGCCCGCAAAGTCAAAAGTCAAGGATCAAAGTGCGCAGGTGAGAAAGTAGTCGGATGAGAAAGGTGAGCCAGAGGGATGGGGAAACCCACCTTTGAAAGAAACCCCCGAGATGTGCTTTGGATTCAGAGACCGGCCTCTTGCAAATCTTGGTAGCTGAACTTTTTTTTTGTGGGGGTTGAATCCAAATCTATATCTGGCTCTTTGTTCTCGTCTCAATCATCCCAGCTTGGGCTCAGCCTGTGTTTTTCCTGGTGAGCTTTGCCACCCAAACCCTGACTCGTCCCTGCTGGGATTCACTAGCGAGACCGAATCCAGCCATGGTGGCACGGCTAATGATCCTTCTGTTGAGTGCTTGGCTTTAAAACAGAGAGCAAGTCCTCTCGTCTTGGTGACGGATCTTATGCTAAAAGGTCTGACTCCTGGTCGCAAGGGCAACGTGCCTCCCACGGCCCTGGTTTCTTCTGGGCATCATGAAGGGGATTTGCTTCTCAAGGGCAATCACGCTATTTATCTAAGGGGCCACAGACTGTAGAGACAAGCAGATAACGTGTCCCAGGGACTCTTCTTTCATTATCCAGACCCGACAAGAGGTTCTGGCTTTCAGAAAACATCTTCTTTTCTGAAAGTCTCTGGTTATTATTGGTATTGGTATTCATGAAGGGAGAAGTCTGCCCTCCAAAGTTTCAATGAATTTCAGTTTCTGGTTTTTCTGTGTTGTTTGAATACTTGAGTCGCTTTGTTTAACTCCCCCCCCCACAAAAAACCCCCCAGAGGAATTAGGGGTGGGGAATGTCTGATGAGTGATGCCAGCAAAACCCCAGTGTGGGGGCATCTGGATCAGCCAAAGTTTTGCTGTTATGAGGAGCTCTGAACTGGTGTAACTCAGGTGGCTGGAAAACTCCTCCTGCCTGCCGAGCTGCATCTACACGGGGACTTCTGCCACCGTAGCATGGACTAGACTTAGGGAATAGGCTGCATTTGCAAATCTGCTGGCAAATGTGTTTTAACATGTGAGTGTGGGCAATGTTCAAGACTTTAGAAACTCTCTAACTAGTCATGCTCAGCCCCAGGGACAAACCCACCTCGCCTTCATCAAGCTAACGTGTTTTTAAATGTTGCTGGCTTTGTCTACGCTGCCTTTGGGATGTGTTATTGGAGGAGGTGTAGACAGGCCTGAGCTGGCTGCAACCTAGCCAGCTTGGGGATCCGTGGGACTGGGGGTGCAGCGCAGTGGGTTTCACTGGTAACTGCGCAATCCTGGGTGCTTGGTCTCTCAAGTCCAGGCAGCCACAGCTTTCCTGCTACTGGCACTTGAGCCAGGTGAGTTAAAACTATGTCTGCCTATGCTACTATCTGCAATATGTTAACCAACTTGCCTAAAAACACTGCACATTTGACTAATCTCGACAAGGCCAGTGATCATGTGCTCTGACCCGTGCAGCAGATCTAACCAGTAAGTGGATGTTGCCACTCAATTGTGTTTTAACGCTTGTTAATTGATTCACGTTTGCAAATATGACTGGAGAGGCTTGGGAGGACAGGACAAATATTTGTTCCAGGACACAAGTATTTGCATCTTGTCAGCACTAGGCTGTACGACCACATTAGGCAACCCGTGTTTAGCCATGACGAGAAAGTCAAGTCATTACCTTGCATCACAAGCCTGTCCACAGGTGACCCCCCAGAGCCCGGAGACTCTTCCCCACTGTGGCGCCACTCACCCCAAGGGACAGACTGAAGTTGCTCTGGGGTTGCTCCCTATCCCAGCGTGCCGCTGACCCACTGCTCTTCGAACCTTGCAGACACAGCAAAGGAATCGCGGCCAGCCCCTAGATGGCTACCCCATTTATGGGTTGAGAACAAATTATAGGTTCCCCTCTCCATAGAGAAGGTCAGCCTGGAATATCGCTTGCCCCCAAATCATCCCTTCCATAAGCAAACAGTAAGGAGACCAAGAACGAAAGGATGTGTTGCAAAACCAGAAATGGCATCAGAAACCAGTACCCTAGGTTGAGAGACAGACAGAGATACAAAAAGAAGCAAACAAAGGAAAATACCAGACCGCTGACTGGTTCTCACCTACACCTTAAATGCAAGGATGTGATTCATAGCCAGCTCCGCAGGTCTAAATACCAGTTCTGCTTCCCTCCACGGCTTCCTGCATCTCCTTGCTTTTCTCAGCCTCCTTGCCTGAAGGACCCCAGTCCCTCACCTTACACCTGGGAAGACTGAAGCCAAAGCCGTACCGGAGGCAGGCCTTAAGTACCTTTGCTAGTCTGGTCATTAGCCCACATTGCCCTTGCATTTCTAGGGGAGCTCACGTGATGCCAGGAACGTCCTGACCCCTGAAGGTGCATATTTCCCAGATTATATGCAGTTATGAAGACCATAAAACTAAGCACAAGTTTGGAATAGCTACAATTAGAGAGCAAATGCCATAAGAGGAAATTTAGTTTGGGTGAATATCCATGCATGCCATACGGTGAACCCAGAAAAGCAACTTTGTCTTGGAGCGAATCCATGACGCTTTGGTTCTTGCACCTGCTGTTGCATTAGCGCGCAACTCAGACACGTAGCGGTGGTGGCCGAGCAAAGAACTGGTGCCGAAAGACCACTGAAGACATCAGTTAGGATGAGGAAGAATGATAGGGGGATACCTGGGCCGCTAAGTTTGATCTCTTCACATGCTGAGACCCTGAACGAATCCTTTATTTCAAAATACAGGCAGCCTTGACTCTCGATTCTCTGGGTACCTGGAGGCTGGGCACGTCTCTGGACCTGGGTTTTTTGACTAGGTAATTTTGCAATAAGAACCAGTGACCGTCAGGAGGCAGCTGTAGCCACACAGATGCTTTCACAGTGGCAGGTGCCATGGTTAAATCAGAGCCTTGGAAAGCAACCACAGCTTAGTACCTTTTGAGCACCAGTCATCCACGTAATCGTGTCCTATAGATGAGCACAGGGGTCTGTCTCCCTTCTGGGAGGCCCTGAATGAAAGGCTTGGAAATGGCCCGAAGTATGTATTTCAGCTTTGATGCTGTGACAGATCTACGGGAGGCTGCTGCTTGCTTCAGAGGGACAAGCTGTCACCACGGTGTCCTGCTTTCGCAGCTGTGACCTCAGTCAATTTGGTAAAGTGCCTTCACTTCTCTGACAAAATGTGGCCAGCTGTGACCCTTGCAGATCGTCTTCTACCTGAGGCTTGCTAGGGTTTGGAGAAATCCACCTGTGCGCCCAGATCCTCCCATCACCATCACTTCCTGCACACCCCTCACACCATCTTCCCTTGCTGACAGATATGCTCGGGGCCAGATTATCAGTTGGGGTAGCTCCATCGTGGCCGCAGGACCCGTGCGGAGTCTTTTCTGCAGAGGATCTGGCTCAGGTTGGATGTCCGCTCTGACCTGGTCCTCAGAGTAGGTTGGACAGAGGTCACAAAGCATTTTCAGCCAGCCAGCCCCCTTTCACCTAACCCCTTTTGTGATCGGGTATGGAAAAAGTAAGCACGCAGCTCAGAGTTTGGGCAGTTAGGCCCAAGTTCTGGGAGTGGGTGGGAGCCCTAATGTGATGCCCAACGGACCATCATTTCCAGGGAGTTTACCCGAGTGAAACCTGGGAAAGGTCTTAAGGTTGAAAAGGGATGGGAAGAGAACCACTCCCTACCAAATACTTTTAGTTCAAGTGCAGCAGCCTCAGCTGCCTCCTCTGCTCCCTGCAATGAAACGGCTGAGTTTATTCCAGTTACCTCCCCTTGCTCCAGACCTGCAGCAGACTACGACCTCTTTTGAGCTGCTTTCATTCAGTGCTGCTTCTGGGGGTTTTCTGTTGCCTTGCCCACCAAAGGTGAAAGGTGCTGGTTTTCTCCCACCTAATGAGCTGTTTTGTACATGTCGGAGTTAGCTTTGCATTGTGTCTTTGTGCCATCCTGGTTCATGCCTTTGAGGAAAATGTAGAAATGCGGCATGTCATTCTAGACTAGGCTTTTGAGTGCTTCTAATCCCTGTGTGCAAACAATGCACAACAATAGGATTGCTGTAAGAGATCCCTTTCTGAAAATATATTTGCAAATACCTTTCATCCCTCCGCTGCACTGGGTCTGAATCGCAGAAATTAAAGGAGAGCGCAGAAGGACTCACACAAAGGGAGATAGTTTGAGGTGCCTTGTTCTGCTGACTTTCAATAAGCTGTCGCCTCTGAGTTGTGGCTAAAAAAATGTATTGTGTGGTTTTGAGGCCAGCAACAGTAACATGCTCATGATAATAGTTTGCATTTCTGCAAGGAGTTGAAATTGCCTTAGAGACACGGATGATTTTATCTCCCCTCCAGTCCTGCAAGCTGCTTTGTTTCCAAAGCGCATGTGTGCAGACGAGATCGCAAGCCTGAAGCTTTCTGCCTCGCTGCATGATGAGGAGCATCATGATTAGACACTTGATAGTGTCTGGAGGGATCGGGGCCCTGCGCTAGGTGCTGTATACAGGTAATGAAGAGATGAATTCTGCTCTGGAAAGCTTCCAGATATTATCCCTCTAGCACGGGTGTGGGGGTAGCTGAGACCTGGGGATCTTAAGTGATGTGCCCAGGGGTACACAGTGGATCAGTGGGGGAGCACAAGACTCCCTGCTTGCTGCCCAGCCACTGCTTTTCTCCCATAAGGCACTTGCAAATGGAGACATTGAGCACCAGCAAGGTGAAGGGACATGAACAGGGTGAGGCAGTGGGTCAGTGGTGGAGCCAGGACTAGAACCCAGATCTCTTGATTTGCACACCGGTGCTCTAGCTTCAGGATTTGCCTTAAACATCTCTGCGCTGGCTGGGGGAACAGCTGGTCTGTCTTTGCAAGACAATCTTTTTCTCCTCTGAGGGAGGCTTAGCACTTCTCCTTGCGCTGGGCTCCATCTTGTTTGGAATTAGGCAGAGAGGGTGATGGTGGGAAGTCACCGAGAATAGCTGCACGGAAATCCATCCTGCTGTTGTGCACGGGCGTGAGCAGTCAAAGATGGTTTCCACCTTGCCTGGTCCTGGCCTTGAGAAGCAGGGATCACGAGACCTTCATTGTCATTCCAGTGCTAGCAGCTCTTCCCTTGCTTCCAACAGAGGCAGGGAAGAGGCATGTTCTTCTGAGCTCAGAGAGGAAACGCCAAATGCAGCTGCTATATTTTCTCTTGCATTTGTGTCTGAAGCCATTCCTGGCTGCTCACACTTGGTCCAGGCCAGGCCAGTGTCACTGGTCACCATCTCAGCAGTAGCAGACATTCACAGAGGTCGGTCCATCGCATCCCACCTTCTTGTATCTGGTAGATCAGATAGGAAGGCTCCTATAAATACCTTTCATCGTTACTTTATGGTTAGGGCTGCCAGGATCTGGAATGGGCTCCCAAGGGGGTGGTGCTCTCCCCTACCTTGGGGGTCTTCAAGAGGAGGTTGGATAGATATGTGGCTGGGGTATTATGATATCTGGGCTGGGGTATTATGTATGACTCCAGCACTCATTCCTGCCCAGGGCAGGGGATCGTACTTGATAATCTGTTCAGGTCTCTTCTGACCCTAGAAACTATGAAACTGTAAGAGTCACTGCTCACTGCCTCAGGAACCAGCCTCTTTCATTACTTCAGGTAAGCAGGACCTCGAGACAACAAGGCCAGGTACAGACTGTCAAAAAGTCCAAGGCTGAATCGATTCAGTCTTTTCAGGTTAGTCTAAACTGCAGATTAAATTGAAACAGACGTGAACAGACATTTTCCTTTAATTCAGGGAATGCAGACACAGGCCTGCAGTAGCTCAGGCCAGAAACCGGGGGGCACTAGAGCCAGCTGTGTTCACTTCCTCTTCCCCAGAGGTCTCTGGGATTTGCAGTCCAGACTTATGGCAGCAGGACTCTGCAGGGTTGCTTTCTCTTCCTCCTTCCAGGTGCCTCTTGGATTTGTAGTCCACAGCCACAGCCAGCAGGAAGTTTGAGTGGGGGGAAGGGGCGTTTACCCCCCTCCCTGGCCCCAGATGGGGTTTATCTGGGGGGAGGGGAATACCTCCCCTGTAGACTGGGCTGCATCCCCAGTTGGGCTTTTCCCCCCAGCCCCTTGTCAGCTGGCCCTCGCTCCTCCAGCTAGGGAGCAGAGAGGTGGGGTCAGCCCTACTCTCTGGAGCAGACAGCACAGCCCAGCCGAGAGTTGCAAAGCATGCTGGGATGTTGGGGGACTCTGATTCAACTTGATCCAGGAAGGGGTCTGGGACAGAAGCTTCATAGACCGGTTTGACCCAAATCAGTGAAGTCTGACATTACATTCAGCCAGGTTTATCTTAAACCAGTTGTGGCCATTTTGAAACTGGTTTGTATGCACTGAGCTTCTGTTCTGTTCCAGGTTTAAACCAGTTTCTGATCCCTTAAACCGGTTGATGTGTAACTTCTGTCCCTAGCCTAGATCCCCGGATGTTTAAAAAGCAGCGCTCAGAATATGTGCTCTGACTCTTCCCCTCAGGGCGGGAAGGGCTCTTCCCAACCAGCACATTCAAGTCTAGATTGCAAAGTAAGGCCTTTCGAGGGCCTCGTTGATGAACCAAGCTAATTATGCTCCACTTGCAGCTGCAGCAGACTATGTCAGGTTGAGCAGACTGATCCAAGCCAATGAGGCGGGGCCAGATTCTCATTTACACCACTCCTAAGCAGAGGTAAAAGGCTCCCAAAATCTTAACGGTCGTGTTTTGTACTGATATAAATACCCGAGCTAGATTTGGGATGATAGTCTGCCATGTTCATGGAAACGAAGGCGTGTGTCCTCGCTCACAGCCACGCACCAGGTGCCCGTAAGCGTCTTTACTTCTCAAGAGGTGCTTGGACCCGGAGCCTAGGCTGAAATTAGCCTTTCCAGTAGCATTACGGGAGATGGTGAAATTAAATCCTTCTCTCCTAGTCTATGGGAAACAGTCCAACCTCGCTACTTGCTGCAGCTTCCCAGAATGCCTTTAAAAGAACAAGAAGTCAAACGTCGATTTAGCAGCTCAGCTGTTGCAAAGAACAGAGAAGGAGGAAAAACAACAAGCAAACTCCAATTTATTTTAAAAAAAGACAACCTTCGCTTTCAAGCCCATTCTGTCTTTGCAGGTGAGGTGCTAGCACTTCAGAAAAAGCCCATTTGTTTTTTTTATGGCGAATGCAGACCTTGAGTTTGCCTGTGGGGGAAGGAAAGGAAAAAAAACCAACCCAACCTGTTTTGTATAAATCTAATCACCAGTCTGAAAGTAGACATTAAAATTACAATATAGCTCTTGACTTTTGGTAATTAAAAGCATTTTGTGATGACTCGCTTGATTAAAACGAGATCATCCATTTAAAATGAAAATTCAGAATGAAAATTGCTTTTGTTGCACCGATTATTCTATTTTAAAACTCCTTGCTGTTATCACACTAATAAAAAGCTGTCACTTCTTCTGTCATGTAATTCACAACACAAGGCATTTGCATTTCTTCCCGACTCTTGTTTATTCCAGTAATTACAAGTGGATTCTTCTTCTAAATCCTCCTCCCATCTTCCCTTCCACCTCGGCCCCCCTCCCGTTTTCTCCTGTCATTTTGGGCTGCAAGGGCGCTAACCCAGGCCGATCAAGATGACCTTGGGACCCAAGTGGGCCAGCAGCTTTCAAGCCGGGAAGCACCTGGTGCCGACACATGGGGGAAGGGAGATCAAGCCGGTATTTCTCTTAACGATAGAAATGCTGCAGCCAGGAGCCAAAACCCTGCGCTCGCACTGTTCGTTTGTAGCCTAACGTCAAGCCCGCCGCAAGCAGTGGAGACCTGGCACCATTGCACGCTGAGCCGGTCCCGTGTGCTGGTACTGCAGGGCACAGCTAACAAGGGGGGATCTGAAGCCATAGCTTCCTCTTTGCAGTTTGGCTCAGTTCAGCAGGTGTCTGCGCTTGCTTTCCCGCTGCCTTGTATATGTTCTGCTCAGGCCGGCGCACAGGGGGAAGTGGAGGCTCCCTGATAAAGACCCTCGATGCAGGGGCATCACGCTAAGGCTTGGAGCCGGCGGTGGTACCAGGTGCGTTGCAGGAATGGAGAGGGAGACGAAGAAGGAAGGCCGCACCAGAAACGGGAAGGGGCAATGGCAACATCAGTTTATGGCCCAGTTTATTCTGTGCAAAACCACAGAGCCTGTTTTTTCCTACCCTGGAAGCTGCGAGAGAGAGGGAAACTCCTATTCGGTCCCTATGCCAGTGCAAGACTGATTCCAGCATGGAGCATTTAGGGAAGATTAAAGAGAAAGACAAAGCAGGCAAGATTCACACCACCTTGGTGTTAGCATGCAGCCCTGGGCTCTGCGCTTAGCTTCCCGGAGGCCTGACTCCTCCAGCCCCTTCTACCTGCCACGTGTGTTTTGTGCTGGGAGAAGCTGCCGGGATCAAGATCAGATCCCCATCTTAAGGCCATGGCGTGCCTTGTAGTTAGCTATTTTTCCTCCCTCTTTCCCCCTTGCCATCTCTGCCGAGCAGAAGGATCATTTTCTGCTGTTAATTCAAATCCAGTGGATGGAAGAAGGACGGATAAAAGCTGGTTCCACTTCAAGACGGTGGGCTCGATTGCTACGATTCGCATATAGGTAAGAAGAATCCCGAGACGGGGGACTTCACCCCCAGGCTGGGAAGTGATTTCACGTGTGCTGCAAGCTGCTAACATCACCCTGCCGTGACCTGCTAAGGAGCAGCGCCCCCGAAACGGGAAGCTGCTCCCTGGTGCACCCCCACTCCCCTCCCTCCCAGCCCCTTGCACGAGACCAGCCGGGAGGCGAGAGGGCCTGGGGTCCTAGCAGCCCCTGGCAGCGTCCGAGCCCAGGAGGGACCAAGTCAGCCTAGAAGTGGGTCATTTCTATCCCCTCCCTCCGCTCACTGCTGAAGAGGTTTTTAAAGGGGGCCGTGGGACTAGTTTAGCTGCATAAAAGGGAGAGCAGGCAAATAAAGGAGTTAATTGAAACGGAGAGTTAATTAAATGGCAGCTAAAGTAGGAGCACGGCGCTCACCATTGCAAGCACGCGGGTAATGGAGCGCACCCGCCTCCGTGCACAGCTTTGCTGCCACCTCCATTTGTCTCCAGAGCCAGCTCGGTAGAGGCCTCCTTGCTCTTAAGGCATCTGCTCCGGCTGATAGTGCTCACCGCTCCCTCCGTGCCCCTCGTGCTCCCTTTCTGCATCTCATCCGAGACCCCCCCCATGCGCCCATCCATGTGGAAAGGGTTGGGCACTTGTTTCCCAGCCTGTGGGTTGGGACTCTGCGCTCAGCACGAACCTGCGAGAAACCCAGTGCAGGAGCCTTCTCCTCTGCAGCACCTGCCTCCGGCAACCACCTTCCCTGCCGTCTCAGCCGTGCTGACGTAGCCAAGCGGATGACCCAGTTCATGAAGCTTTGAGCCCGCGATTCGCCTTCTGCTTTTGTGCAGCTGTTGCTCGCCGTTCTCATTCGGGAGGGCTCCCTGCTCACCAAAAAGGCTGCACGCACGGGCAGAGTAGGGGAGATCCTACCCCTATCCGTTAGCCCTTTCCACTTTCCCAGCTCATTCTGCTGCTACAGGGCTGGGGTTGTCCTGAGGTTGTGGTTTCCTTTTCTCGGTCCTGTGTAAAGACCCTGGAGCGGGAGGTGAATGCTTCCCATAATGGGATCCTTAAGGCCTGAATTTCCCCCTCAAGTTCTGCCACTGACCTGTGAAATGAGCCCTGGACAAATCCCTTCATTTCTCTGCGTCCCTGCTTGTGCCCCCTCTGGGTGTCTGTCTGGTGTGTTTAAAAGGCAGGGTTTTGCAAGTCCCCTTAGCAATTTTGGAAGGGCCGAGGGGTTTACACCGATAATCTGAGGACGCAGGACAGACGAAGCAATAGCCCCATTATACTGGCGGGGAGCTGAGACAGAGGGTGACTTGCCCCAGGTCTCCCTGAGAGCTCAGAGACAGGATTTGCACCCGGATGCCCTTCATCCTAGCACAGAGCACAAGACCTGAAGCCAAACTCTGCACTTCAGATTGAGGCCTAAGATACGGGATAGAGCCATTTCTAGAATAGTGCAGAAGCTCAGTGTGCCCATAAAACCCATCAGGTTTCGCCTTGTTTTTGCACCAAAATCCATCCACCGAGATGGATTTCCCTTGAATCTTGACCCTGGCCACGTGAGTGGGGGGCGTGGGGTGGAAACTCGCCCACAAGTTTCACTAGGATGGACTTGCTGAGTATTTTCGGTTGTAGCCGTGTTGGTCTATGGATGCAGGTTAGATGCGATATCTTTTATGATCTTTTATCCTACATCTTTTATAACAAAAGATATTCGGATGAAACTTGCACACTCCCTCTTTATTGCACGCAGACATGTTGATGGGTTTGAGAGAGAAGTATCTCAGAGATGCCAAGTCCTCTCGGGACTTTGCTAGGGATGAAGGCACCTGGGTGCTGTAGGGATGGGGCTACCCTAAGGTGATGCTTATAGGAATGTGGAGAGCTGTACAACACACCTGCCAGCCAAAAAGCTGCTTCTTCCCCTTTTACACAAATTAGCCAAGGTGTCAGGCCAAGCCTTTGCAGAGCGGCGCATAAAACCCCTGGGTCTTGGTTCCCAGACCCTCAACACCAGCCTCGCTCCTCGGCCACGCGTGGATCTCCTGCTCCCACCGCTGGGCACCAGCCTCATCGTGGGAAGCCTGGGTAGGAAGCAGCTGCTGCCCTTGCTTTTCTCAGTTGTGATTCCAGCTTTCACGGTAGAAAAAGCCTTGAGAGTGTCTGTTGCCTCCAGACCGTAACGGCAGGTGAAGCCTTGACAGGCACTGTTGTGTTTAGCCGGTGACAGAGATAAAAGCTGAAAAGCATGGGCTCTCAGACAGTGGGAAATCATGAACCCAAGCCAATTAAAACCAATTTGTTTCTCTTCTTGTCATTTGGAGCAGCAGAGTTCATCCAAAGCAATTGTTTTCCCTGCAAAGGTGTGACGTGCAACAGGGAAATTGCTGTCTTCTCCGAAACGACAACCCTGCCATGTCACCACGTGGACGGAGCAGCTGTTGGGGAAACAGGACGCGGGGCCCCGTTCTCCGTTCTCTAACAGGCTCCCAATGGGATTTCAACTGATCCTTTCCCCTTTTTATGCTCCGGCTTTTTCCCCCCCTTCGTAAAACAACGATGCTGACCCTGCCCTGCTGTCTGCGGCTTCAAAGTGCCAGGAGAGTCACAAAATGCTTTTTTTTTAAATGTGTTGGGTAAAACTTGTTTATTTGTTGAAAAATGCAGCTGGAGATGGAGCGAAGCATTTCACAGATTCACACTGACATCAGCAAATTGCTTTGGTCGGGGAGGGAGGGAAAAAATCCTAAAAAAGAAGGCATCGGTAATTAAAATGCTTCAAGTTTTCGAAGCGACCCGTTTCATTTTCCTTACGCAAGATGACATTTTGTTTCCGTTAATCGTCTTTTTGATGAAAATATTAAAATGGCCCGAAACACTACCATGTATCTTTCTGGGCAAAAAGTTTTATGCAACTTGGGGGGGAAAAAAAGGGAGGGGTTCGTGCAAAAAGTTGAGGGATTTTTCCAATTCAGCATACTGAAAAATCAGCGATTCATCAGATCCGGTCGTGGATTTTGTTTGGAGTGACCCTAATTTGGCAAGGCTTAGGGGGGCAGCCCCCAGAGCCGGGCCTGCTTGTGTCGCTGCATGCTCAACGCACTGGCTTTTTTACTCAGACTTGCCAGAGGAAGAAGAAAGGCTTGGCGGCGAGGGGGACTTCGCAGGATTGGGAGCGGCGATCCGGTACTCTGGGCTCACGGTGCTACTTGGAGGAAGCTTCTGATGAATAAGACCCAGGGAGAAAGAGAGAAATGAAGAAGGAGCATGAAGAACCGCCAAAGAGCCTGCGAGACAAAGGGAGACTAATGGGAGAGGATCCGAGCTGCAGACAGTGAGGCTACGAGCCTCCGTCCTCTCCGGGTCTCCATCTCCCAGCTGCACAGCGAGGAAAATAACCCCCCAGCCCCCTTTGATAGTAAGCGGTGTCCCGTGCACGCCGAGGCTCTGATCTTTTGTCTGGCACTCCCGGGCGCTCCACCACTACAGACAAGCAGGCATTTACACAAGTACACGCTGTGCCACGTGTGGGTCGCATGTACCCACACCGCGTGCCTTGTGTGTACGTGCGTGCACGCAGATGTATATATACGCACATCAAATGGCTTTATACATTCGCCTTAAAAAGCTGCCTTGTGCCTATGGCAAGACATAAAAGCACACGGCAAGCTGTTTGCTCTCTCTCGCTCTTTTTTTTTTTTTATCTGGTTTTCCATAGGCAGCCTCCCTCCCTCTCTCTCTTTATAACCTGAAAGCGCCAGTACATGAGTCCGTATTCCAGGGCCGAGGTTTTTCAATTTATCTGCACAAAGCACTTGTGCTTAATCTGGGATGCACTGGGACATTAGCTCCGCTTCATTCAGACGGCGGCTAGAAACGCACAAGGCTGAAAAGGGGCAGACAGAATCCTAACAGCTTTCTGTTGTATTTATTTTTTTCCCTTTTGGGTAAATGCAAGCCAAGAGCTTAAAGAAGGGGGGAAAAAAAAAAGAAAGCAAGCAAAAAAGCAAATCTTCTATGGGGAACGTGGCCATGTTTTTTCCACCCTCCTTTTGGTATCGTTCCCTGTCTCTCGTTCCAGCAAGCGAAGGCTGTATCACCCTCACAGCCACTTTTGTCTCCCCCCACTTGTCAACTCCTTCCATCCACGGCTGAAACATCATGCAAAGCTGTAAACACCGTGGGAAGACTGAAGTGATCAAGGGAATAATAATAGTAGAAAAATCCCTTTGCATTGGCCGCACTCTAAGAGCATTGCCCATCTCTGCCAGCCTGCCATGGGCATTTATTGAGGGGGGTTTGGCTCATCAGCAAAGCAGCCCATAGATACTAATGACAGGGACCAGTGTCCTTCCAAGGCTGGCGACGCATCCTCAGGGAAGGACGTTTCTACCCAAGAGACCTCAGGAGTAATTTGTGCATATGCTTATACCACCAGAAATGGGGTGCAACCACACTGGGGATAATGGAGTGAGCCCACGTTTGCATTGTAGGTGAGATTTAGCCCTAGGCTTGGAGTCACGTAGTCCAAAGGGAGGTTTTGGCTTGGAGGTGTGTTGGGAGGGACACGACGGGGCTGCCTGCGTGGCAGTAAGTACAGCAGGCAACCTTCCTCGGGGGCTGCAGTGTGCTTTCCTTGTAACTGCTCTGCAAAGGTGTGACTCGTGTCCCCCGTGGCAGCTGCAGGGGCGTACAGAGAGGGTGGCAGGGTTGTGACTGCTCTCAGCCTCCCCCCTCCTTGCAGGCAGCGACTGTGAGGGCTACTGGCTGCCTCCTGGGAAATCAAGAAGTAAGGGGTGTAGAGGAGATGCTCCTCTTCTTTTCCCCTGCCTTCCACATCCATGCAGGAGGCAGGGGGAGGCAGGCTGATGGGAAGGGCTCGTGGCTTGGGATCTGCATGCAAACTCCACCTGCCCCATAGCTTCAAGGGGGTTGCATTATACGTTCTGGAATCCAAAAATCAGATCAGGAAAGGGTCTTCTTCAAGCTCTGCAGATGTTCATCCGGTCCTGTCCAGCTCAGACTTCTGGTCTTTGCATCCTGGCATCCCCAGCCACACGCACCTCTCCTGACCCCGAGCTTTCATTAGGAAGCCTCAGCTCACTTGTCGACTTCGGAAGGAGCCCGAGCTGGAGGACGGGTGATCCTATCTCCATGGCTTCAAGTTTCATAGATTTTCATAGATTTCATAGACATTTGGGCCAGAAGGGACCCCAAAGGGCATCGAGTCCAGCCCCCTACCCCACGGGGCAGGAAGTCAGCAGGGATCATAGGATCCCAGCATGGTAAACATCCAACTGTGTCTTGAAGGCGTTCAAAGTGAGTGCTTGAACCACCTCCTTCATTCAAGACTGAGTGAATCTGATGGGATTCCTTGAACTGTAGCCAGGGACTTTCCTTCTGCTCCGTGCCTGAACGTGACCCAGCCAAGGAAAGCACTGCTTCATGCCTGCCGCAATAGAAATAATAAGTGATAATCTAAATAATGGAATTTTGCTCTGAGATGGCTTTTTGGGGGGTTTGATGCCAAACTGAGAGTGAGCCGCAAATCAGTGAAGTCCCTTTTCCCCACCCAGAGGACCACCGAGCTTCATAAAGAGCTTTAGTCCCAGGACATCTGGCTGCTTCAGAGCCGCTGCATCTCACTGCAAACTTCCTTGCCTCCCTTCTTTCTCTGCCTTCATCTGTATGCATAGCCAGCGCTTGGGACTGCTCAGGTGTTTGCATGAATCTGAATTCTGTTCTGCAGCAATTATCTTATTGGTGAAAAATTCCTATTGTGTTATTTTTGGAAAATAAGCACCAAGAGAGGTCACCGCGAGCAGAGCTGCAAGAGCGCGGGGTAGAGGAACCGTTCCAGGGATGGTTGTTTGAATCCCAAAGCATATTCTGGATTGTCGGTGCTTGTTTGCTTTCCCCAAACACCAGAACACTTGATATTTGCTGGGATGGAAACTAAGAGAAGGATAAAGGGAGTATTTGCTATGGGTGAAATTCATCCCTGTGCAGACAGGGCCAGCGGTAAGGAGGGGTGTAAATCTCTGGTTGGGTCCTTCTTCTCCCTGCAATGATCCACAGGGAGTATGAACTGCGAGCTGCAGAGATTTCTCCTCCCAGCACTAGGGGAGCTGGTTCAACCCCTAAGATCTCAGCTAAGATACAGAAAAGTCCTGATGCTGGAGTACGGGCTTGTGATCTGCACCATATTTCACCCCCAAAGGGAACGGCAAGAGTAAAATTCACAGTGTGGACTGTGCTGTCTGGCTAGATAAGTCATGTAGCACTGTTGCCATTTCCCTTATTGAATAATTGTGTCTAGCCCTTGTTTCCAATGAAAAGCAATTATGAAACGTATGACTGAACGCAGTGCTCATGTAGTGGTTATGCTTGGCATGGGAGCATGTTTGCTTGTGCCCGAGGCGGGAATCACATGGACGCTTCTGAAGTTTCTGAGTCGGTTTCTGTGGCCTGTTATACTTTGTGAAGCCTCCCTTTCTGCAGGAAACCATGGGTGGAAGACCGACAGTGGGAACAGTACTGCAGACATGGCACCGACATTTTTACTGTCAGCAGATGTAGCTGGCGCGGCCTGTTTCCTTCAGCACTTCCACTCGGTAGAATTACACCTGTGCTAAAGAGGACACTGGGGGCACATCCAGATGAGCGGGCACATGTGGCGTGCAGCACCTCAAAGCTTTTTGAGGTGCCACAAAGTGCACGCGGTGCACGTGCCTCCATTTGCCATGCTGCTGATTTGCACCGGAGTGGCAAAAAAACCTGTCTGCCCTCGGAAAAGTGGCGCAGAGCACATGGCAGTAGCATGCACTGCCAGAAACGGAGTCTGGCCATCCAGAGTCACGTTCTGGCTCTTGGCCAGGCTCTGCGTGGCTGGATCGATGCTGTTGCTGCCGCAGGAAGCCCCCAGCCCCCCCTACCTCACCCAGGACAATTTGGCACACGCATGATCGTGTATGCAGGGGCATGCCCTGAGGCATAAAGCTCATTTGGACACTGGAAAGTGATCTAATGGTTTAGGCATTTGAACTAGGATGCAAGAGAACTGGATTCAGTTCTCCTTCTTCCATAAATCTCATGGGCCTGGTTGTGCCATGCACTGTTCTGTGTGTCCTCCTCCCGTCAGTGCTTTCCTGCTCAGTTGTGCACTCACTTTGCATGTTGTAAGAGAAACGCAAGGAGAAGGGCAGCAGAGAAGCACTCTTCTCATGCAGTCTTGAGCAAATCAATCTCTCAAGGGCTCAGTTTTCCATTAGAAAATGAAGATAAGCACCCTTCATTTCTGCCAGCCTTTGTCTGACTTCTCTACTCTGGTTTTCAGAGCAGTTTTACAGGGCTGGCTGCAAAGGATCTTTGCATTGTGGCACCCATAGCCACTTGCATCACTCCTGGTTCTGAGGTCTTTCTAGGAAAAGTAAACTCAACCTTCATTCCTCACCCCATTGGGATAAGCCAGGGCAGATTTCTTGCTAAGGGTATGCACCATCTATAGTACAACAGGGCCTCGATCCTCCTACTGTAACAGTTATGCTTCCAGATATGCTTACTGCACAGACTGAAGATGCACTTGCAGTATGGACCTCTGCTACCCAACATGAGTAATGGAGCAATGAAGACGTGGTAACACTGGCATAACCGCATGTTAGCAGCCAAAGCACATGCCCAGAGGCCTTGGAGAGTCTGCATCCTGATTGCTAGCACATGCTAACGTTCATGAAGCCGCTTCTTCACTGCTGTTGCTACCTAGATGAAGCTAACGGGTGTGCAAGCACCCCTTCATTCTTCGTCCTTCAGGGAGACAGACCCCCCAGCTGTTTCTTCCGTATGGGCCCTGCATATGCCACTTCAAAGAGTAGAGCATAGCAAAGATTTTAAAGACGGGGCCATAAATTAGAATAAAAGCACTGGGAGTGGAAATGTACTCCTGCAAGGTGGGAGGAAATCAGAACGGTGAGTGATGTAAAATGTGGAGGTGCGTGAAGAGGAGGTTCAGGTTTCTGATACTGCCATCCTACTACAACCCAGCCTTTCCGCCCCCTCGGCCTGTGAATGACACCCCCCGCCACGCACTGACACGTCGTCGCCGGCACCCCGTGCGTCAGCTTGGATTTGAGCCCCGCGTCTCCTGCGCAGCTACCACCTCCGCATCTGGAAAGCTCTCCAAGTTGGCGAGCCTGAGACAGGCGTAATCAAAGCCCAGGGAGAAATGTGAATGAAGCGCTGAAATGTGTCATCTCTCTCCCTGGATCACTCTTTTACATCTTAACAGATCCTGCAACTCGCAGACCGGCTAGCGAAAGCACGTCTGGCCTCAGAAGCCGGCCTGGGCTGCAGTCCAGTCTGACTCCAGCAAAGGTGAGGTCTTTTGGGGTCATCTTGATGGCTGGTTGCAGGAGACAAAGGGGCAAGCGAAGTGAGTAAGGACCTGGAAGAGGGTGGAGGTGGCACATCCAGAGCATTTGTGAAGGCAGCATCCGGTGGCTGCTTACAGGGCGAACACAGCCCAGACCTTAAAACCCTGGCCTTTCTGTCAAAGCCCAACTGAAGTTGTAGCAAGACAGGACTTGCCAGAGCAACAGAGTGCGGTGCCACCCTTCTCGTATTGGAGATGGGCGACCGGGGCCCGGAGAGACTAAATGAGCCCCCCGCCTTGGGTCATACAGGAAGCCTGTGACTGAGCCTCGAATTGAACCTGCGTCTCGCAGGTTTTCAGCAAGTGCCTAGACCAGCTTTGGAGAGAGGCTCGTGCGTGCTGTAAGATCGACCGTCTCAATCGTTTGCCCTCAAACCTGTGTATAAACAGAGGAACGATGTCGGAGCTTGACCCGTTGCACCAATGAAGTTTAATGGGAAATAGGCCATTAACTTTGATGGGCACAGGAGGAAGCTCTGAGACAGCAGTTCCCGATTGAGCTACTGCAAAGATCAAATACTGGAGGCATGTATAGATAAGACTACAGAAAGGGGAGGAGAGGAGCTTCGCTTCACACCGGGGCACTCCACGTGTCGCCCTGTCGTGAGCAAAGACAGTTTGGCAGAAGAGCGATTGGGGCCTGGGGGGGTTGCAAAGCTTTGTTTTCCTACGTCCTTTCCCCAGGGACCGTTGCAATTGTATTTCTGCCTCGTTCCCTTCCTCCAGGAAAGGCTGATGAGGCAGTTTTGATGGATGAATGTGGAATTTTATCAGAAAAGTCCCCGGGGAAGGGACATAAGGCAACATATTTTCTTTGCCTTCATGGGTGTGAATTGTGGCGGGGGAGATGAGAACTGCAGCAATGCAGAGGATGTGTCTAGAAGAGAGCGAGCGAGCTGGAAAGGTGTGAGAAATGGTGCCTGGGAACTGCAGAAAAATAGCCTGTGCCACTTCTTTTAGCTGAATTGCCAGGTGTAGCTGGGAAACAACTCACTGGCTAAGAGCCTGGAGTAGCTCGAGCTCTACGTTGTTAGTCTATACCTTGTATTTTTAGTGTTTAGTACTTAAGCTAAGTTGTATAGCCAGGTTCTGTATTCCCAAAATGCTTTATACTGATGCTAAATTGGCACCAAAACCGTAGTCCTCTTTGCTGCCAGGTGCATTCTGTTAGTGCCTAGTGAATGTGGCTTCTGTACTAGCGTTTGAATAGCAAAAGGCGTCTTTGTGTTTTGCTGAGCGTTGAAATGTTTCGATAAGACACTAGCCGGGACCGGTCCAGCGGACAGCAGAGACCCCTGTTCTCGTGGCAAACGCCCGACTTTGCGGAGGAGAGAAGGGGAAACTCTAGAAGTGCCCTTGGGAGCTCGCTAACTTTTGAGGAGGGGCAACAAAAAATACAGGCCACAAAGTCTGAGGCAGAAGGAAGAAGTCGTGTGCAAAGCTGTAAAGACGGCGGGTATAAATATTGGTGATCCCTGGCTGCAGACTGGTTAGAGTCATTAACCAGATTAAGTTGGCTTAATTTGTTCTCAAGCCTTTCATACAAAAGCACACGCCAGGAGCATCGGTGGTCCTGGTGCCGTCTAGTGCCTGGGATAGGAACCCCTCCCCTCAGCATGAGTAGGAGGGTATCAGTGAAAGCGACAGCCCAGCTTCTCTGTATTTCTATGTTTGATGTTCAAGCATGGATACATTTTGCATTGGTTTTATCGTTCTTCCAGTTTCTGACCCTTTAGTCGCATTATCAAGTTTTGCTTTGCAACCACGAGGACCCAGAAACTGACTTCTATTTCTTAACAAAACCCAAGAGCCTCGCCTAATCTCATGACTCCGGGAGCTAGTGTTTTAAGGAAGCTATAAATATTCACATCTCACAGTAAACTAATGAGAGTTGGCAGCACTGGGAGAGACGAGAAGAGTGTGGGCATGAATCAGTTCAGTTCAGCTTAGAGAATCACAGACAACGAGGGTTGAGGGTCACATCTAGTGCAGCCCCCTGCTCCAAGCAGGACCAGCCCCAACTACATGATCCCGGCCAGGACTTTGTCTAGCCGGGTTTTGAAAACCCCCAAGGATGGAGCTTCCACCACCTCCATGGGTAACCTGTTCCAGTGTTTTGCCACCCTTCTGGTGAGAAAATGCTTCCTAATATCCAACTTAAACCTCCCTTGCTGCAGCTTGAGACAGTTGCTCCTTGCTCTGTCATCTGCCACCACTGAGAACAGTCCAGCTCCATCCTCTTTGGATCCACTTCTCAGGGAGTTGAAGGCTGCTATTAAATCCCCAGTTAGTCTCCTCTTCTCTAGACTAAATAAGCCGAGTCCCCTCAGTCTTTCCCGACTGTCCTTCAGCCCCCCGACCATTTTTGTCCCCCTTCTGCTGTACTCTCTCCAATGTGTCCACATCCTGTCTGCAATGGAGGGCCCCAAACTGGACACAGGACTCCAGATGTGGCCTCACCACTGCCCAGTAAAGGGGAATAATCACTTCCCTGGACCTATTGGCAACACACCTACCAATGCAGCCCTGGATGCCATTAGCCTTCTTGGCAACAAGGGCACACTGCCGCCTCATGTCCATCTTATTGCCCACTGTCCCCCCCCTGGTCCTTGTCTGCCCAGCCAGTCACTCCCAGCCTGCACCGGTGCATGGGACTGCTCTGTCCTAAGTGCAGGACTTTGCACTTGTCCTTCTTGAACCTCATAAGATTTCTTTTGGCCCAAGCCTCCAATTTGTCGAGCTCACTCTGAATCCTAGCCCTACCCTCCAGTGTATCTGCTACTCCCCCCAGCTTGGTGTCATCTGCAGACTTGCTGAGGGTGTGCTCTAGGCCATCTTCCAGGCCATTGATGAAGACATTGAACAAAACTGGCCCCAGGACCAACCCCTGGGGCACTCCACTTGTCCAGCTGCCAGCTAGACATAGAGCCACTGATTGGTACTCTCTGAGCCTGCTGCTCCAGCCAGTTTTCTATCCACTCGTCCAGCCCATACTTCCTTATAACCCTAAACCAGCCTATAATTAACAGTCCTTCTGCCCACACCAGGGAAGCAGCTCTCATGCTAAAAGTAGTCTGGGCTGGTTTCAGACGAGCGTGCCTGAATGCAGTGGGATTTATAGCAGACCAGTAAAGTGAGGAATTTGCTCTGATGAGAGCAAATAAGGGGCAGTTTAGTCTTTTCCTTTTCCTGACCTTGCAGATTCAAGGTAACAGAGGCTTCTTTTAAAGCCAGTGATAAGCCCTTGCTGAAGACGAAGTGGTTTTCAGATCTTTTGAATGGTTTGCAAAGGTTAATTAATAGGGAATCAATTAATGGTTTCCTTGCCTTGCACTTTCTCTTTTCATTTAGAGGGTTCTTCTTTTTGGAGATTAGTTTAATGTTAAAAATAATCTGGTTTTACTGAGAGCTAATTAAATGTGGCACAGGCTCGTCCAGCCTGGAGCTCTTCAGTGCCCACTCCCAGATTCATGGCACATTCCAGGGTTAGACTCTCCCTTGAACACTTCTCAGCTCTCCTCTGTTAGCACAAGGGAAAGAGTCTCATTTGCGACCTGTGTTGGACCTCCTTAGCAGCATTGCCTAGGTTGATAGGGAGGAAGGGTTGGTTTAAAGACTCCTTTACACCCTCTGGATTCTGGATGTAGTTACTGGTGCAGTTTACCTGGGTTTTTGGTTGTAGCTGTGTTGGTTTAAGGACAAAGATCCTTGCCTGCCTAGTGCAATTTAGAGCAATCTTTGGAGCGGTTGTCAGTGAGCTACTACCACTATGCCCCTTCCTCTGTAGGAGGGGGCATGGCCCTCTGCCCCAGACTTTTTGAGTGTATGTTGACAAGATTTGACAGAAACAGGACATCAGCTGCCCTGACTCCCCGGCTTTACCTGTGGCAAATTAGGGTGATAAGTCTACACTGTGCCTGGGTTATGTAGAATGCAGATTATGGTTGTATGAGATGGTTTGGATAGGGATGGTCCTGCCTCAAACAGGGGGGTTGGACTAGATGACCTCTGGAAGTCCCTTCCAGCCTTACTTCTCTATGACTCTATGGGCATGTCTGCATGTTCAATTCATGCACTTTAGGTAATGCGTACTAAATCTAGGTGCCTATACACGAGCCGGTAGGCTGGTCTGGCATGCTGTAATTACAGCACGTCAAAGCAGACTCAGTTACTTGAGGCTTCTGGAGTGTAGTAATTACCACGCTCCAGCCAGCCTCTGCATCTTGTGTATCAGTGTCCCCACACTTAAAAATGGTGGCGGGGGTGCTTTAACTAAAGTCTGTTTGATGAGCTTTAGCTGAAGCACCCTGTGGTGAAGTGGGAGCTCCTCAGCCAGCCACAGTGCTGGACTCCCACTGCCTCTGGGCACGCTGCCCGCCAGTCTCGTCTGCCATGCCTTGCTGTTAATTAATTACGATCTTAATTAGGCAGGAGGATGCCCATTGAGTGCCCTGTTCTTCTGGGCCTATGTATGCAGCTCCAGCCACCCCTGTACTGCATCCCAAGCCTCCCAGATGTTCACAGGTGTGCTAATCTCCATCCTGAAGCAGGGCCCAACTTGTCACAGCATTGAGTCTCATTCGCTCTGCCCTGCTAGGGACATACTTGTACCGCCTCCCTCTCACAGAGGTCCCTCACTCTCCGCGGGCTCTCACCCAGTCTCTTTCATCCTGTCCTTCCCGAGCCACATTCATAGATAGATTTCATAGACATCAGGGCTGGAAGGGACCCCAGAGGATCATCGAGTCCAGCCCCCCGCCCCAGGGGCAGGAAGTCATCAGGGAACATAGGATCCCAGCAAGATAAGCATCCAAATGTGTTTTGAAGGCATTCAAATTGGGCGCTTGAACCGCTTCAGGTGGCAGTCTGTTCCAAACGTGGGGGGCTCGGACAGTGAAGAAGTTCTTCCTTATGTCCAGCCTGAACCGGTCACAGTGGAGTTTGTGACCGTTCGATCTTGTCATCCCTTGGGGCACTCTGGTGAACAATTGTTCCCCCAGATCCTGCTGAGCACCAGTGATAAGCTTATAGGTGGCCACCAGATCACCCCTGAGCCTGCACTTTTCCAGGCTGAAGAGTCCCATGGCTCTCAGCCTTTCATCATAAGGTCTGTTTTCCTGACCTCTGATCATGCATGTGGCTCTCCTCTGCACCCTCTCAAGCTTCTCCACATCCTTTTTGAATTGTGGAGCCCAAAACTGGACGCAGTACTCCAGCTGCGGCCTCACCAAGGCCGAGTACAAGGGGAGAATGACGTCCCGGGATCTGCTTGAGAAGCATCTATGGATGCACGCCAGCGTTTTGCTCACTTTACTAGCTACCGCATCACACTGCAGGCTCATGTTCATCTTGTGGTCAACCACAACCCCCAAGTCCCTTTCATCTGTAGTGCTAACCAGTGTAGCACTACCGAGCCTATAAGGATGGTGCAGGTTTTTCCTCCCAAGGTGGAGAACCTTGCATTTTTTAGTGTTGAACACCATCAGGTTCTTGTCCGCCCATTTCATGAGTCTGTCCGGATATGCCTGGATCACCCGCCTGTCCTCAGGTGGGGATGCTTTACCCCAGAGTTTGGTGTCATCGGCGAACTTGGCCAGTCTGCTTCTGACACTGATGTCCACATCATTCATGTAGATGTTAAACAGTATAGGCCCTAGGACAGAGCCTTGTGGGACCCCACTGGTCACAGCACACCTCTTCTGCCTCTTCCTACTGCCTCTTCTCTCCCAGGCACTACATTCACCCTCCCTCACCTGGAGGGTCCTCAGGCTTGCTACTCTTCGCTCCCCAGCCAGCAAGCACGCAGCCTTTTGGGCATCTCCTGCTGCCTTCATCTGAGCAAGCGCTGGGCGGTTTACAAAATGCTGTGCTGACTCTGTCCCTGATCTCATAGCCAGGTAACTCCTGGGCCCCAACTCATGCCGCTCGCTCCTAGGGCTTCATCACTGCCACTCTCTACTCCACCCCATACTCTGGGGTCGAACACCCCCACAGACTCAGGTGCCACTTGTCAGTGTGCCATACCTTCTCCCCAGGGCCTCAACTGCTCCTTTCTCAGGGTCTTCCACCCTTTCAGGCTCAGGCATCTCTCGAAGCTTACTTGGCCTCATCTCCAGAGTCTTCCACCCTTTCCGGCTCAGGCGCTTCTCAAAGCTTACCTGGCCTTCAATACTCCCCTTCGGGGTCTTGCACCGCAATGGGCTCAAGCATCCCCTATGGATGTCCCTGGCCCCACTGCTCCCTCCAATGTTATCATGTAACCCATCGGATGGTGGGAGCAGGGGTTTAGGCGCCCCAACCCGCCTTTCACCAGTATGGTCCTCGGGTGCTCTGACACCCACCTTCCCCCTTAAAATGGTTCCTGGGGAAGGTTTCCTCTGATGCTCAGTCACCAAGCTCCCCCAGAGCTTGCAACCTTCCCAAGTGGCGAGCACCCCACTGGTGCTCCGCCACACACCTTCCCCCTTAAGAATGAGTTGCTGAGGTTTCACCTGGCTGCACTACCTGCAGGCCCTTCTTCTACCTGCTGCAGCCCAGTCCACGTGGTGAGCACCCTCCTACACCCCCATCACCATTTTAAAGCATGGGGATACTGGTACATGAGATGCTCCTGGCACTTTAATTAGAGCAGCTCCAGAGCCACTCTAATTAAAGTGCCCTGCCCCCGCCCTCCCCATTCCCAGAGCACTTGTAAAAACGCCGTCTGTTGTGAGGTTCTTGTTAGCCTGTTTTAATGCTCTTTAGCTAAAGAGCACTTTTTTTGTGATGTTTTAATGCTCATTAAAATAGGCTAATGCGCATTAAAGTGCATGTGTAGATGCGGCCTATGCCATCCCCTGTTTCTGTGCTGGAAGCCAGCAGGAGAGTAGTGGGAGACTCTTGAGCAGGAAGATCCACATACCTTCTAGCAGCATAAAGAAACCAAAGTGCAGCCCAGGGTTTATATCCTCTATGTTCAGGATCCTTCTACCTGCAAATGCATCTTGCTTTCAAAAGCTTAAGTGTTAGGCCCAGCTTGCTGGCTCTTAGTCACACTCTTTACTGAGCCTGCAGGATGCCAATTCAGTTAAGTATCTCCCATTGTCCTGGCCCACTCCCTGTTTAGAGGAGGTTGGCCAGGGCTAAGCATTGTAAATTCTTATTATGCTTTGCAGGTAAACACATTATGCAGGTTTTTTTCCCCTCCAGCCACTGGACACACTGCATGAACATTAGATATATTCCTATAGGCATTTCCTATGGTCCTGGTGTCTCTATTCACCTTTGTCCAGCAAATCAATCTGGGTTCTGCTGGGATCAATGCAATGAGCATCTTCCCAATCTTACGCCAGTCAGCTCCATTGATTCCAATAGATCTGGGTTCATCCACATTTCAAGACTAATTTGGAGGAGGCTGGTGCGTGAGAACTATTCCTGACCCGTTCCACACATGTTCCTGTGTGCACTGGAGTTGAGAAGGGCCCAATCCAAAGCCCAGTGACGTTAGTGGAAAGACTCGCATTGGCTTCAGCGACGTGCTTTGGATAACACCCAAAATAATGAATCTGGCCCAATACATACGCTCACTGCAGCAAAACCCTGTCAATAGGTGAAAAACACGTGGAGGCCAGTAAGCAGCTCACACTATCAGCAGCATCAGCACTGACCGATCTGGTCACAGCATTTAATCAAGACAGTGCTTTTATCTCCCTTATTGCATTGGAAACCCTTAGCACCTGGTCGGGGAGACTCTTGGCTTGTGCCGTTCAGGCGAGATTTTAGTCTGATTTATTAGAGCAGCGTTGCCTATTGCTAAGGCTCTGGAACAGAAACACCCATCAAAGGTTTAAGAGCCTAAATGGGTGTTAATTAGCCCAGCAGGGAAGCTGGTGTTTCAATGAGGTTTATCTTTAAACTACTATTAAGTTTGACAATGTAAAGAGATAAATTTGGTACTTAATTCAAGCCTTGCCTAATCAAATAGATTATGGTTGTTACTGCATCTAAAATGTAAATAATCTTTAACTTCAGGGGTTGGTTTTATGTGATAGAAACGTATTGATACTTGAATCAAGGCACCGTCCCCCTCCCCAACCCCAAATCCTTCTAAAAAGGTTTGACTTTAAAAGGATTAGGGGGAGGGTGGGGTGGAAAATGGATCGGAAGCAAGTAAGAAATTGGTGCTGTGACGTAGCGTTTCAGAGCTGATTAGCTGCTTGCAGGGAGCCGGACACAGACAAAGTGCCTGTATTGCTGGGAAGAGCTCGCCACCCAAGTGATGTTCTGCGCTGATAATGTTGCACTGAGCTTTCGAGGCTTATTTCCTTCTGGGCCCAGGTATTTGTATTTGTCTGTGGGTAAATGCCATTATGCTTTTTGCTAAGTATTCTATTGATCCTGTTTAAATCATGGTGGCCAGGTCAGTGATAAAGCGTTCAGAGAAGCAGGAAGCATCATTTAGCAGGGAAGAGTGTTTCCAGGCAGCCGGCGTTGATCTGACGTGCAGCACCCCGGGTTGCCGTCCCGCACGAGGATGTAAGCCAGGTCTGCACAGAGGATTTCAAGTCTGATTATAATGCGGGCTCCTACTGCTCCCGGGCAAACCCATCCTGAACTACAGCCGGCACCAGTGCTTGATACTGAGGCACGTTGCATTGGTGTTAGTAGAGGCTCTGCCCGTTTGTGTCAGATGTGTGCATTGGGGTATGGTGTCCCAATGTGGACTGGAATGGATCTACCGGATGGTGGGGCGCGGTGTCCCAGTGTAGACCGTGCAATGGATTTGATGGATCAACCTCCCGTGCCCCACAGGAAAATAAAAAAATCTTTCCTAATCCTAAACTCAATGTCTTGACTCAGGGATTCACAGAACGTAGCTCCTTGACCTGTAGCTGATGGATGGAGGGCAGTGTAGGGTCCCCTTCTTCTCCACCTCACCCCCTTTCCCAGCTGTGAGTGGCACCTGGCCATTCAGGCTGCAGAGTCAATGGACAGGATGCTTCCCACAACACTCCCTTGGGTGCTGGTGGCTAGACTCGCCTCCCTTAACCACCCTAGTCCAACGGGCCCCTTGGCTCAGGTGGACCTTGGACCTGCCTCAATGTCCAGACTTCCCATTAACCCCCCTCCTTGACCCATTTTTTGTGCTGTTGACCCAAGAATTGCTTTTCTCAGCAACGTGGTCCCAGCTGTGCATCGGTGGAAGGAGAATACAAGGCTGTGATCTCGCCCAAAAGGCCTGCTTGGCCAGTCAGATGGGGCCGCTGGGTAGCAGGAGCCCCTTTATCCTCTGACCTCGCTGACAACCATGGAGTTATGTGTGGGTTGATAAGGGGCATGAGTGAGATCTGATATGGTGCTCTCCATCATTGCACTGGGGTAAGGCAAAGGGGGGGGGAGGTACAATGGACAAGATGCCACGAACCCCTCTCTCTTGCCTGCAAGGTTGAGAATAAGACATAAGGTGACATAGCCCTAAGCACACAGCACCGCTGCAATGAGAGGTTTTGGGGTGAGCTTAATATCACATTTATTACTTAAGAAAGATTGTCACTAAAAGACCCAGAGCATCACCTTCCAATCTGCCAATATAGGCATCTAAATCCCTTAGGCAGCTTTAGAAATCTTGGCCACTGTCCCCAAACTGTCAGATGAGCACTTGAAGCACCTTGTGCTTGCTTGCAGCCCCCCAATTCTGCTCCTTTAATGTTTCAAAAAAACGAGGCGGGAGGCAGGGGGGGCAGCAGCAGATGTTTAAACCCAGCTGAGCCTTTCTCTAAGTCTCCCTTTTTATCTCAGCACTTTGCACAAGGGCCACACCATTGTCTCACTAGCGAGGAAATTCTCTATTTGAGCCAACTGCATTGTGCTAGGAAGGAAGAGCCAGGCTGCTTTGTTCATTCCCCCCACCCCTTCCCTTCCCTGTGTTAATCTAATCACTTCATCCAGGAGAGGGAAAAAATCACCGCAGATGGAGTTTACATGCAATGGGATTTTCACCGGGACTTTCAGGTATTGACAATGACTGAAAGAAGCCAGTGCAAAGAAATAGGCTGTGGACTTAGGAAGCAGCCTCCAGCATTGTGCGCAGGTGAATATTGAGATATTACCAAAAAAAAAATAGAAGAACCCGCAACAAATTTATCTTTACAACTCTTAAATTCTCTTTCAGTTGACACTTATTAACCTTCTGCCAAACTCATTATCTATGTGAATAAAACCCTGAGCTATCAAACAGAAATGGCATGTGAGGCAGCTGCCAGCGCTCAGGGAAAGTTTGACTGTGAACAGCAGAGCAGAAAGGAGAGGTTTTATCATTATTATTATTATTATTATTATTATTATTATTATTATTGCCGGAGGGAGTTTCAAGTGCAATACATGCAAAGTATGTGGCCGGATAAATTAACCTACGAACAGCTGAAACCCTGAGTTGTCGGAAATACTCCACCATGGTTTACAGCCCTGAAAGATTAAGGGATGCTCCTCCATCCTGATCTGATGTCTGCTGTAGGGAAAGAAGAGTGAGATTTTGAGACTGGAGATTTTTTGCTGGGGAGGAGGGGATGCTAGCTGATTGAATTTGAGCTGCATCATAGACTTTGATTTGGGTTTTGCAGCCTGTAGGAAGGGGAAGTGCCTTTGCCTTCCCTGCTGTGTTATCCCACTCCTCTTCCATGGCCAGTCAGTGGAAATAGCCACTTTCTTTAGCAAAACCACCTGGTCTTGAGGGTTTGACACTTGGACTGAGGATGCCTGGTGTCTACTCCCAGTTCCCTCATTGCCTGTAGCCGTTTCCAAGCCCGTAGCAGGCGAGTTATGATACCTCCTTAGTAGGACATAAGGAGGCCGATTAAAACCAGCAAACGAGCTAGTAATGAAAGGACTTTCAAAGAAAGGGCAGGGTTCAGGCCTGGCTTGGAGATAGCTTGGAAGCCAACCCAAAGCTTCTCCAGCTTCACCTCCCTGAGGAGCAAACTTCACCACTGTCATCCGCTGGCAGCAAATGCTCATTGAAGTCAGGGATTTGATGGCCCCAAATTAGCCAAGTAAACAAGGTGCTACTGTGCAAAGAGCAATTAGAGGCTGCAGAGTTCCTGTTTCCTTCTGCCGCTGCTTCGATGACAGGTTAGAAACCCTTCCCGGCTTCACTGCGTTCCTGGGAACTTTTGGCAGCACGGCATCGGAGATTTTGAGCTGACAATCAGGGCAAGATTTCCCTGGGTAACGCAGTGGCCAATTAACCTAATGAAAGGGAGAGAGATGGAAACAGCAGAGCTTCAGCAGGTGCAAAGGAAGGCTCTGTAAAAGGGACTGGTAGTGGGGGCATCACTTGGGAGAGTACCAGGTCGCAGGGGCATTTGGAGATCTCCAGTATCTGGCATATTTGCCCCTGTCCATAATTTGCTCGGTGGCCTCTTTCTCTGCACTCCCCAACTGGGAAGTGCTCATAAGGAAACAAAGGCAAGAGGCTATTGATGGTTAGAAGAGGGCCCTCAAATGGTGGGGGCAACAGGCAGCCGGGCACCCCCCTTCGTTGCTTCTGTGGCTGATGGGCCTCCAGAGGCGGGGCTGTAGCTATACCCACTCTGCTCTAAGGCACTAGGTCCTGCTGCAAAATAATGTCCGCCTTGTCCTCTTACCGAAGGCTGGTCTTGTGGCTTTGAGTGAACAATTTGCCTGCCAGTGGCTCATCCACACAGAGGATAAGGGACCTAATGAAGAACCCAGGTTCCCACTCCAGGTCCCTAAATGTAGGAGTGCAATTTAGATCACTGCATGGTTTGCATGTGCAATTGATATAATACTGTGCCTATACAGTAATCATGAATACAAGTGGTTAGTCATTGTGCATCTATATGCTGTCTGTTTATATATTAAGAGTGTGTGTAATGTGTATGATGGTGGAGTTTTTGTATGCTAATTGTATATGCAGGTGGTCTTGATGTGCCTTGTGCCTTGATGTAAGTGCACAAGGCACACGGGGTGGGCAAAATGCAGCTCTCGGGCCGGTTGCAGGCTGCCAAGCCATTCTATCTGGCCCACGGGGCCCCTAAAAAATTTAGAAAATTAATATTTATCCGCCCCTGGCTGCTTGTCATGAGGCCCTTGATGGCTTGCCAAAACTCAGTAAGCGGTCCTCCACCTGAAATAATTGCCCACCCCTGCAGAAAGTGTTAGGAGCCCTATTCACGCTCTTCACTGAGGTTGCAGGATGCCTTGTGCCTTGGTGTGTGTGCACAACGATTGCGTCTCCATCCTCTGTGTGTAATCGGCACATTGAACGTGTATCGTGTAAGCGATCCATATGCCGTGTGGATGTATGATTGATGTTACAGCAATGCTTCCATCAAGCTGATTGTGTGTGTGTTTGAGTTGCACAGCAATTGGTTTTCTACATGTGTGAGCTGCATATTGCGTGTGTGCTTTTGATAGATACAGAGATTGGGCATGCTGGGGGGTGAGCTCTTATAGAGCTTCCCCGTAGGAGATGGGAAGATTCCTGCATGAGAGAGCAAAACCAAAGGGAAAATTAAGGCCATCCTCTGGAGTGCAAGTTGCTGGTTCTCCGGGAGAGCCACGGCTTCCTGGAATCGCCCCTCGTTAGGCGCTGGCTCTCTAAATTACTTCCTTGGTCTTACCCGTCACTCCCTGACTTGTCTCGAGCCCCGGAGCTGCAGGCAGGAGTGGAGCTCGTCCTTAGCGAGCGCTGGTGCCTGCTGGAGCTTCTGAGACACATGATAGACTCCAAAGTTGAGGCAGACTGAGGCACCATCCATCAAATCCACTCAAGACAGCTGTCAGCAAAACTAATCACCCGCCGCCCAGGAGATGTTCTGCTAACATCCGCCGGGGTCTGGCAGCTCCTGGGAGCAGCTGATATTCCTCAGTGTCTTTTAATGGACTCAAGACAATTACTGACAGCAGACGAAGCGCAGCCAGCGGGCAAGAGCAGGGGTGGCATGTCGACGGGGCGGGAGTGGATTTTGCAGGCTCTCCGCCCCACAGCTTTCCTTCTCTTGCCTTGCTGCCCATGCCTCGTACCCATGCCTGCTCTCTCCCCTGCAGCCGTGAGAAGCTGAGAGCTTGGGGTACAGCCCACGCGGGACAGCTCCGGCTCGGTGCTGGTGGTCTCCCAAGATCACACCAGGCCCAGCGGAGAGCGGAGCCTCCCGCGCTTGCGAGACCCGCCCGGGTTCAGGTCTGATCGCAAGCCGGCGTGTGCAGATGACAGCAGTTCCCTGAAGGAGACGAACACAGGATTGTGCCCTTTCCTGGGGAAACCTAGAGATCACTAGCTGTCCTTTTCATTATGGCCAGCTGTAGGCCAGGATAAGGATAAGCCTAGTCCCTATGACTGTAGTATCCAAGTGCCTCGCACCCTTTAATGCAGCAGTTCTCAAACTTTTTAGACTCAAGGCCAGGATAAGGATTTGGCACCCAGTGTAGGCTAATAGCTAGAGAGCTGGGCAGAGCCCCAGGGGCCGTGCGTGTCCATCAGCCGCGGTGAAGCTGCCCTTTTATGTTCAGTGCATGAGAGCTCTGCTGCTTCTCTGCCATGAGAGACACTACCGGGGAGACTTCTGCTGCCAGGTTGATTGTGAATCGTCCCCTCCACCAAGGACTGGCGAGGCTTGAGCCCTCGGCATTGAAGATGTATTAAGAGCAGCCTCCCAAATGCCCCTCAGCACCGCAGTGCCTCTTTCTGAGGTCCAGGGGCATCAGCTTCAGCAGGGTCCAGGGGCATCATCATTGCCACGAGAACTTCCCAGTAAGTTCAGATGAGGTAGATGGGGCCTGACATCCATGTCCCAGGCTTGGTCCTCACCAGTGCAGCCCCTTTAATATGGGGTCACCTTGGAGGGTCTGGCGCAAGACCCTAGGAAGCTGGGGAACACCATTGCCTCTTGGCCTGGGGGAAGCGCTTCCTGACCTCCTGGCGAGGTCTCCTGCCCTTGTGTCGGGCAGTGAAGGAACACCAAGCACGGACTGAGCCCCCTTCTGACCTTTCCTGACACTGCTGTAGGGTAAATTCATCCCTGAGGCAACTCAGTGCAGTTTCCAGAAGGCCGAATTAACATCTGCATGCCTAGAAAGCAGGGGTGGCAACCAAGAGGAGGAGGTGAAGGCTTGCATCTGCCCAGCTATGAAAATGAGAAGAAGATTTGAAAAGCTGACAGCCCCCCGGGCAGCGCAAGGCTGAGTGCGAGTTTGCCAAGCCCAGAGATGGGAGCTGCTCCTTTCCCCGCTGCCCCTTCTTAAAAGCCCCCTGGCTGAATATTTGCAGCCGGATTAGACTGTTCATTGCATCTTCATAGTTTCATAGTAGTTTGGGGTCAGAAGGGACCTGAATAGATCATCTAGTCTGACCCCCCGCCACTGGCCAGAGCACGCGCTGGGATCACACGACCCCAGACAGGTGTTCATCCAACCTCCTTTTGAATTTACCCAAGGTAGGAGCAAGGACCGCTTCCCTGGGAAGTTGGTTCCAGATCCTAGCCCCCGTACCAGTGAAATAGTGCCTCCTAGTCTCTAACCTGCACCTATTCTCCAGCAGCTTCTGGCCATGTCCTTCTTAAAGTGCGGTGCCCAGAACCGGACGCAGTACTCCGATTGAGGAGGTAGCCCTATGCCCACGGCTCTGTGCTGAGCCCAGGGCCCCAGTGCGCCAGCTGCTATCCCCGCATCAAAGAGCAACCATTGCAACAAGGTGACTGATGGGAACCAGAGGCACAAAGAGAGCCGGTGACTTGCCCAAGGTTAGACTGGGAATCTGTAGCAGAGGTAGGAATTGCATCCACTCGCTGCTGCCTCTCCCCTGCATCCAGCGCTTTATCTGCAAGAGCAGCCAGCCTCGCTAGATAAAGCAACGGGAACTAATGCAGGTAATTCAGGGCTCCAGATGGGCTTTTACATCACTGCGCTAACCTAAGGCATTTCAGCCTCCTCTGCCGTAGGATCGCACAGGAGCTGCTGGGGCCAACGTGAGATGTTATTTTTCTGTGAGCTGCTTGAAAGCAAAGTTGTCGGTAGAGCATAAATAGGGAACACACTGGGCATCCGCCGGCTAAGCTGAATGCCCCCTCACCTCCCACTGATTCCAATTTGTATCCTATATTTTAATTCTCTGCCCCACTGTTCCCTCCTTGCTCTGTGAAAGAGGCCGTCCCACACGAGCAGCGGCGGGCAAAGCAGATGCCATTTGCAGCTCAATAATGATAAAGATACTTTAGCTCTCTTCAGGGTTTCCAGCCAGCAGGGGCCCGGTGCTGTCGGTACCAAAGGACAAAGTCGCTTCTCTTGCTTTTTTCCTTTTTACTGCAGGATTTTTTTTTTTTTTTTTACATGTTTAATCCTATTCTACTGGGGATGGAGGAGCAGAGAGCAGTGCTCGTAGGCAAGTGGATGGAGTATAAAGCTGGGGAAAGGTGGCCAAGTGCCTGTATGGTCCCAGTTTGCCCCAATGCCAGCTAGGCTGGCACAGCGGGGCTCACCTGGGGCACCTGAGCCTCGGTATAGAGCCGGCTCCACCAGTCTTCATTGCCTTGTTCAGGGGCATTTTAAGGGTGAAATGGGCATGCGAGAAGGCATGGCCAGAACTGACCTGTGCCCCAGCCACCCTGGGCTCTTCCAAAGGGGGCTTGCAAAGAGGACAGAGCTGGACTGGTCTCAGTGGTGGCAGATGACCCAAGGAGCAATGGGCTCAAGTTGCAGCAAGGGAAGTTAAGGTTGGCTATTAGGAAAAACTCCCTCACTAGGTGTGTAGTAAAGCACTGGTGTGAAATCTCCACCCTTGGAGGTGTTTAAGACCCAGCCAGACCCATCCTTGGCTGGGATGATGTAGTTGGGGCTGGTCCTGCCTTGAGCAGGGGGTTGGGCTAGATGTGACCTCCTGAGGTCCCTTCCAGCCCTCATTTAAAGCCCCATGAGGGCCAGGGGAGCAGAGAAACATGCTAGAGCCCTTCAGATGCTCCTAAATGGATGGGATGCAAATCATTTCTTCTCTGTCCTGTAGCTTGTATCCATTTGCAGTGGCCCCAGCAATTCTGCTCGATCCTGAGGGCAGCAGGTGCCAGGCGGGACACTCCTTGGCAATCCCTAACTTGGTGTAGAGAGATCCTGAGCTCTCCGTTTCCTGGGGCTTTGACGTTTCCCCTGAAATCTCTTGCATTGGCCCCTGCTGGAGGCAAGGTACTGGACTGGAAGGTGCTTTGGCTTTGACAGCGTGTAGGTTCCTGTGCAGATGCCACGAGATGCTCTGCGCTTTTACGTAGATAGGTATTTGAAATAAAAAGAGTAACACCGAGGATTCTTACTACAGCAAAACTGAGACAGTGGAGATCAGGGATGCATTGTGCTAGGCCTTTACAGATGCGTCTACATGTGTGCTTTACTGTGAATTAGCCTAGTTTAATGCGCATTAAAGCATCACAAAAAAACCCGTGCTCTTTAGCTAATGCACATTAAACTAGGCTAATGTGCCCTCTTCTAGTACCTTACAGTTTTCTAAATTTAATGCACATTAGCAAAATTGCATTAATGAATGTGTAGACGCGCCCAGCGAGAGGCAGTCTCTGCCCCAAAGGGCTTACAACCTACGTCAACTGAAAGTGGGAGGGGAAGCATACACAGAGAGGCAAAGTGACGTGCCCAAGGCCATGCGGCAAGTTAGTGGCAGCACCCCCTTTGCCTGATGTGCCCTCTGGGCTGTGCCACAGACGTGCAGACAGCCGCGATCGCTTCCTTTCTCCCTCCCACTTCTGCTACTACGTGAATCAATTCAATAAAACGGAAAGATCTGTTGAGGATTAAGGTCAAATAAAAAGCGAAAAGGCAATTTGATTTGTTTTATGATTGATTATAGGAGGTGCAGATATTTATTAACAGGCAACAGGATAACTGTCAAAATGGTTCTCTATCAACAAAAAATAGATGAGTCAAATATTTTCAGCGTTGTGGGAATGAGATTAAACCAAATACAATTGACGCAGCAAATCAAGATGCCAGTGTTAACAGCTGCTATATAATTTCAGTTGGTCAATTTTATAAGAAGGGGTTTTTTTATTTTTTTTTACCCCCAACCAAAAAAAAATTATTAATTTAAAGAGACACCACCGACCAAACAGATCAGCTCCTTGATCAGGGTTTGTGTCTAGTATCAGGACATCAACCTAGCACGTTTCAGAGCAGTACGGCAAATAAGGATGGCCAGAGTGGTGGCCGGGCAGTAAAGATGGTCTAGCATCTGTCTTGGGTCTCGCTTTCTGCAGCCATTAGTGCACAAGATGGTGATGTGACTAGCATCACATGCGACCGCCTTTGGCCAGGTACCCCGTTACAACCTTCCTCCCAAGTCTTGAACTCACTAGTGACCGGGCTCAGAAAGGGCTTTGCCCCAGGACGTGGGGCACAGAGCACTGCGTGTGGATTCAGCAGCCCCGAGAAGCCTGATGGGCCGATTCCTGTCTCCAGAGGACATCAAATGGGCTTCAACGCATGGGACGTCCTCAGCTCCTTCCTCCTGGAGACCTGCTGCTGACATCGTCTACATGGGGTCAGATACCTATGGATGGACATCGGGGAGGCTTTTCCATAGGTCGCCTGGTGGCTCCAAAATGGCACTGGAAACCCAACTATATGAGAGCGCATCTGGGTCTTCATAATAGCAGCACTCCAAGGATCGAGACACACATCCAGGGTCTCACGGTCATTCCCAGCGCCACTGCCTCAGTACAGACTGCCTGCAATAAGCTGTTGCAGTCCCACGATATTTCCCCCGGATGCCATCGGGATGGCATGAAAGGAGTGCAGCCTCCCAGAGGTGCCAGGGTGCCTGGGGTCTGGAAAAGCAGGCGAGTATCTGCAGCATCCCACCCTTCCCCCAGGTTCTTCTGATCATCTCCTCTTCATCTGCAAGCAATTTTCTGTTATAACAGCGCCATTAAAATTCAAGGTCAGATCTGCTTCCATATTGATAATTACCAAGTAAATTAAAGACATCTTTCTTTACCACTCGCATTACACAGCCTGCTCTCCATCCTGGGCTGCTGCCCGGTGGTCTCTGAGCTGTTTATAAAGGTGAGTTTTGAGAAGCCAGGGGACAGCCTAACTCCTTGAGGGTCCAGATAGCACCATGGCAGATAGCAGGTGGCACTGCTGAAGTGGACTTCAGGGTGCAGCATCATATGTCTCCACTGATCACAGAGAGGCGATGCAGTTTCGTGGATACAGCCCTGGGCTGGGGTCTCAAATAATCTGGGTTTTGCTCCTCCCTGCCATTGGCCTGCTGGGTGACCCTGAGAAAGTTTGCCCTCTTATTAGATGGGATACGAGAGCTCCTTTGTGAAGTGTTTGGAGATCTAGTGAAAAGCATCACATATTAGGCACTAGCTTTTGTAAAGCAGCTGGCCCCCCAGCTTTTGGGCAGGGCACGCTCAAATGGCTAATAGGGGCTGCAGGCGTATCATTTCCAAAGCTTCAGCCTCCCCTATGTCCGCGGTGCCTGCTCGTGACCTCCAATGCCTTTGACTGGGGCTTAATTATTCCTGGACTTGCAGGTTTCCCATATCCCGTACCAAAACGTAACACCCTCTTGTCTGTCGCTGGCAGTGCCGCTCTCGTCCGGCACTACCTCTCCGCCACCCCCGGCTTGCCTCCTTTGTGCCACATGCCCCCCCCAAATGTTTACTAGTCCAAGCCGCAGTAAGGAAGGGTTATGTTGGCCATTTTAGGCAGCACACAGAGATCAAGTGACTTGCCCAGGCTCACACAAGAAGTCCATGGCAGAATTTGACTGAATAGCATTAGTGGCTGTCCTAAGCATCCCTCCGCACATAGGTCCTGGCTGCCTTGGATATGTCACCAAGGATAAAAGGCTGGGGCAGTGCTTCCCCTTCTTTAGTCTCTTCCCCGGGGCCCTGCCACCTGTTCTCTGCACTTCCCTTTCCTCTCGCAGGCGAGCACTCAAGCATACATGCAATTTTGGTGATGCCATGGGCCACCGTCTTGAGGGATTCCCAGTGCCAGCGTGAAAGCAGAGGACGAAGGACCTCCTTTGTAGCAGGGCAATACAGGCCCCTTTCCGATGGCTGCGTCTTCCAAGCTGTTTCTGTTTATGCCTTGCCGGTGACTCACTCACTGATGTTTTGTCCTGTAGGTTACTTTAAAAACAGGAATAATTATGCTGCTAATTATCATTTGAATTATTCATTTCTTCCCCCCCCCCTTCCTTCTCCTGGGATGGGGAGACACGCTGTCAGTTGTGGCTGTCTCTGCACTGGGTGATTAAAAGCTCACTTCAGTGCAGTGACAGGGAGAAATCTCATCAAATCCGGTTCCAAAAATGGAACCGGGGCCCCAAATTTCACAGATCTCAAGTAGTTCAATACCTCCCTCCTACACACACGCCGGCGCACAAACACAACGTTCGCACGCTTTCCTCTCCTCGGCACTGTATAAATCAATCCTTTTTTTGGCAGAAGAGGAGCTCAATCTCTAATGAGACTCTGTGTGTGTGTTTTTCTAATGATACCTTTTCAAATAAGATTAAGCATCCTTCGAAGCCGGACATCTTTCCAATAGGTGCGCATTTGAACTGCGGGGCATGAAAAATTCTCCTTGTCAGGGGCAGGTGAACAAATGGGGGGGGGGGTTTAACCTCCCAAAAACACTGCAGCAAAATTGCTGTTCCCTAAAGAAATAAAGTAGAGGGGAGCCAGGCTCCTCCTCACTCAAACTGGTGTAAATCAGAAGGAATCCCAGTAGTATCCGGGGGTACCACTGGTATAGTCAGCGGGAGGAGTGCATCAGGCCTGGCATTATTATAACGAGGGGTTATTTGTACGACTCTGTCAACCACGAGCCCCTCTGGCTCCCGTTGTGCTAGGCCCTGTCTGAAGCTTTGCCGTAGCTTGCGGTCTTAAAACTACACGAGGCAGAGTTATTTTCCCCATTTCACAAATGGGGAAGACAGGGCACGGAGGGATTAAGGATATGTCCACGCTGCAGACTGTGTAGGCACACGTGGGCTAGCACTAATGTCCCTCGCTTGGGTGGTCGTGAACTTCAGTGCGAGCGAGCTGCCCGACGGCGATGCCAGGGGCCTGGGTGAGCTGGTGGAGCCCGCACCAAAGCCCCTGCTGCTGCTCTTACATGGCTAATGAGATCTGAGCAGGCAGGATCAAAGCTAGTTGGGATGGGATGGGATGATCTTGGCTGGGATGATGTAGTTGGGGCTGGTCCTGCTTGGAGCAGGGGGTTGGACTAGATGTGACCCCCTGAGGTCCCTTCCACCCTCATTTTCTATGACTCTCTGTTTAAATGGGCTGCCATATGACTTCAGGGTAGATAAACTTCAACTGACCTGTCCAAGGTCACACCGATCTGGGAATAAAACCCATATCTCCTAACTCCTAGCCCACTGATTCTGAACCAGCAGGTCCCAGCACCCTGGGGTGCCTTGAGAGCCTTTCAAGGGTGTGGTGGGGTGCCACGCCATGTTTGCACATGCGCAAATATGATTCACAAGGGAAACACCGAGAGTTCAAATAGAAACAGGGTCTTTCTGAGTTCCTTGCAAGAGAAAAACGGCTCTATTATTCTCTTCTGTAGGCAAAAAGCAATAGCTAAGAGTTGGCATTTTCCCGGCGGTGCCTTGGGGCTATCCAGGGTTGCTTTGAGCCTAAAAAGGTTGAAAACCCCTGCCCTAGTCTCATCCCATAACCCCAATCCATTGCTCTGGATGCAAAATGCAGTTGATTGTCTAACGAGGCGTTGAGCCAAGCAGGACCAGTTGCTGCTTTGCTGAGACTACCTGGTCCAGCTCTTGTTACTGTGCTGTCGCTGAACGGCCTCTATCAGGCCTTGCTGTGCTAGGGGCTGTGCATCCACATAGTGAATGATGGTGCTGAATTGCTTACAGTCTGGAAGATAACAGACAAGTGAGAGAAACAAGCAGTCTGGGTTTGGGCATGAAAGACAGGCTAACCAGGTTGTTTCAGCACAGCTTGTACGTGGAGTCAACTGAGAGCATTATCACAACTAATCCACCCACTGAGGCTGCAAATTCTCCTGGTGGAGCCTCAGCTGTTCCCGAGGCCAGCGTTTTCAAACCAGACCTCTGGTTCTGTTTTCAGCTGGCCTCCAGAACCACCTCGAGTTTGATCTTCAAAGGCATTCAGCACTTTGGGTGCTGAGTACTTCCAAAAATCAAGCCCTGACTGCCAGCCTGGACACGTCTAGCTCGCCAGGAGCAATTTTGGGCTGTCGCACCAACTTCTCATGCGCAGGGGCGCCCCCTCATTCTTGATCCCCTTCGGCGGTGGGTGTGCAGACTCGCTCGAATCCCGCACGTGAGTGCAGGGCTTGTCCCTGAGTGAGCGCCGGTGCAAGGAGTCGGCAGGGGGAAGGGGCCGCGGGAAAGATGACCATGCATTTCCCACGCCTCCTCTTCAGCCCCGGCTTTGGCTCCTTGTTCATTCAAACAGCCATGTTCCTTTATCAGCTATTCCTTAAGAAGATCAGCGTGCCTCGCAAGCGGCGTGTGCTTCAGGAGCCGCGTCTGCACTTCACAGCTTTATTTGTCTAACAGGTCTGATAACAGCTACGGTGCCGATTACACCAGCAGCCTTTCCATTCAGGCAACAGGTTTGTGCCTTTATCGCACATCAATCTAAACTGATTTCACCCTGGAGGATCTGTAGAGAAGGTGCACAGTCAGTTTATTCTTCTAACAGCTTTATGTTGATACCGGGCCGTTGTTTCGCTGTATTTAAATCACCAGAGAAAAGGACACAGTCTTTTTATACCATTATCCTCTGCTGAGAACGGAGCCTGAGGAATGTGTCTAGGGGAGGATTTATCACAAGCCAACAAGCCAGCATTTTTATTTTATCTTCTCGTCAGAAACAGACCCTTCTGTGGCTCCTTAATAGAAACGTTGGAATTGCCACTTTGGACCAGACCCAAGATCCATCTCGGCCGGTTTCCTGCCTCTGGCAGTGGCCGGCACCAGCTGCTTGTGCGAGAGCCCCGGCGTCGAGTCGGCACTCGTGCGATGTCCTGCCCGGAGGGAGGGTTTCCTTCTGGCCCTCATTGGGAACAGGTTGCCTTGTGCCCTGAGGCAGGTGGGTTTAGATCCCTTTCCAAGCCTGATGCCTGACTATCCAGAGCCTTGCACTTTGAGCAGTTGCTGATGCATGTGCAGAACAAGTGATTCAGGTCCTGGTCCTGATCCTGCCGTCGCCGTGGCTGTCACGAAGCCACCATGCCTCAGTTTCCACATAGGATGAAGATCAGGATACACTCACCCTCTGGGGTAAAACTGTTCTCAAAATGCTGAGTGCCCAGCACCGGGAAGGGGGAAAGCACGCCAAATGGCCGCTCCAATACGCCTGAATCTGAACCAGGACCAGAACTCCCTCAAGCGTCGGAGCTGAGCTTTTGATCCAGGCTTGCCTTTCCCTGCAGCAGTGAGAGCTTAGGATGCTCAGCCTGAAGCTGAAGGCTCCTGGGAAGGAGGGGACCCTTGAGTTGGGTTTGCCAATGTTATAATCCCAGTAACACAAGCCAAATTGTCTGGCCATTCACGAGAAGCCAACCCTTCTGGATGCATGGGAACTTAAGGAGAACCACCTGGGAGCCTGGCTGCTTTTCCATGAGCGCTGATTTATCGGGGAGATGCCTGCAACCAGCAGCCAGCCCTTTTGTCTGCCCAGACACTACAGAGCTTGTCTGGAGAAGGCCACCAAGGAGTCTCTTGGCAGCAAAACAGAGAGCACTGTCTACCGGGGGGGCGCAGGAGCAGAGGCCAGGCAAGGCACCAACAGGCCACGCAGGCAGCCTGTTATGGGGTCTGATGGGAAGAGCGCAAGGTGCAGGGGTTGCCTCTGGAGCAAGGGACGGGGAACCTGAGCAATCAACCGTTCATTCAGACCTCGCCGGACCAGGAGGCATTGCGGGACTCAAAACATGCTGGGATCCATTTTTTGAGCATCTTGGAGGGAAGTGCCTGGTTAGCTACAGGGTGGTAACAGCTCTCTGGTAGTAATGTGGTGCCCCATGAGGGAGAGCAGCAGCATCTTTTATCACCGTGCTTTGTCTTCCCCAGCAGCTGTCATCTGCACATCTCCTAACACACCTCCCCGCATGTCCTTCCAAAAAGCAAATATTTATTTGGTGGGGGGGGAGTTATTTTTTAATTCTAGTAAAGCAGCAGGGAAACTGAGGAAGGGGGCAGCTGATCAAATCTGGAAAGGGAACCCAGGAGTCTTGGGTCCTCTTCACCCTCCAACCTAGGAGAATTTAGACTGGGACAGGGTGAGCTATAGTTGCTTTCCCAAGTACAGAAGTCCCCTGGGACAAAAGTTTCATAAATGGGTTTGACCCAAATCAGTAAAGTCTGATACTACATTCAACCAGGTTGATCTTAAACCAGTTTTAAACTGGTTTATGTGCACTGAACTTCTGTTCTGTTACAGGTTTAAACCCGTTTCTGATGATTTAAACCCTGGGACAGAAGTTTCATAAATGGGTTTGACCCAAATCAGTAAAGTCTGATACTACATTCAACCAGGTTTCTCTTAAACCAGTTTCAAACTAGTTTATGTACACTGAACTTCTGTTCTGTTACAGGTTTAGACCCGTTTCTAATAATTTAGTCCAGTTTATGTGTAACTTCTGTCTGCAGAAGAAGTGGATTGTGTCTGCAAAGCAGCTATTTTGCTGCCTGCTCCCCCTCTTTTCCCTTCTGGCAAAAGGGGCTTTCATTTTCCTGATTATTTCCAGCCAGAAATTCCTGCCTCTTCATAATCCCAGCAAAGAAATATATAATTTCTTGCCAGTTTGACATAGCTCTAGCAACATCTGGCAATATTTTAGCCCAGCTCTAGCAGAAATAATAATAATAATCATTAGTACTGGTCATGTCTGCAGCAGTTGAGATGCTGCAGGATCTCAAAGGACGCTAACAAAGAAGGGGTCACTTCTGCTTCACAACAAAACTGCCAGTGAGTGCAAAATTTTAAATCCGCAGAGCAATCTTGCAGTCACCTTTAGGACAGAAATAATAACGGTCAGTGCTTTATTCCAAGCACACTTTACAAAGGGATTTGTAAGCCACATTCGTTACAGATGCAGAAACCAAGGCACAGATTGGCAGAATTACTTGCGTCAAAGCAAGCCAGTGGCAGAGCTGGGAAGAGGATCCAAGTGTTGCAACTTTCCATCCTTACACTTCAGTGGCTGGATTGGACTGGAGTGGGGCTGGGAAAGCGTAGTGAAGGTGAGACATGCACAGCGGTCAAGAAGCGAGGTGCAAGCTATAGTCACAAGAAGCAATGAGAACGGGGGATAGAGCATGAAGGGATTTCTGAGATGTAGCCCTGGGAATAACATTACGTGGAAACTCTCCTCTCGTTTATTGTTTTTCAACAAATTGTTTCCTTTCTGGGTGACTGAAAAAGACAAAAGCCTTTGGAAACCTTTCTCTCGAGTTCTCTTGCTCGCTCTCTGATTTTTTTTTTTTTAAATCATAATTATGAAACTGTCCCATTATCATATTGTGATGCGAAGCCTTTCAAATAATGAAACATTCAAGCGAAGACTTGATTACTTCCCTTGAGAATGGAGACGTGATGGTGGGGTTGAGGAAGGGATGGAGATGAGTTTTGTAATAATAAAATAAAGAAAAAATTAATCACGGATCCATTAGTGTTAATACAAATGCTTTATGAATCACCTCAATCATTTTACATTATTTAATAACAGAAAATCATTATTTCCTGAGAGAATTAGTATAGACTTTTTTTTAAAGTAGTATCCCAACTAAAATTACGCATTGTTACTTATTTATTCACAACTGATGGATTTTTGCTGGAGGAGACGATAGCTTTGTAGACTGGAACTGGCTGGGCAGTTGCTGATATTAGATCCTCTCTGATTCATTGCAAAGCTGGCTTAGCACACCAGGCAGGAGCTATCAGGGGAGAAGGCTGTTGTGTTTGCCCGCTGGCTAGACTGATGAATGGAGAAAGTTTTGTCTGGCCACATCTACACATTCATTAATGCACCTTAGTTATTGCACATTTAGTTTAGTTCTTGCTTAATGAAATACTAAGTAAAAGCAGAGTGACTAGAGTTACTGCACAATAGCACTGGCACACAGTTATTTAGTGACACTTACTGTGCATTAGCCTAATAACACTGTGCAGTAGGCTGCTGGCACGGTCTTTAACTGCTCTGCTACTGTGTAGTGCTATTAGACTAATGCATAGTGTCTTGTGTAGATGCACTCTCTGAACTCTTTGTGCATGCATGCATGTGCATGCATGTGTGTGTGTGCGCATGCATGCATGCGCACATGCGCACAAGTGCATGCAAGCAAAACAACGAGGAAACTAGGGCCAGATACAGACATTATACACTTTTACTGGTATAAGCAGTCGAAAACCAGCCTACGCTTACAACAGGAGTTCAACACACGTGGGCTGGTTTAAAAATAGCAGAACCCAGTCTAAGATTCGCCCCCCATCAAAGGACGAACATGTGTTCTGTTCAATACCGATTTAAACAACACCGCTTACAGAAAACCACATAACTTAAATCAATTCTACCTCGGGCTTTTTGAATTTCTGTACCCAGCCTATGTTTGCAAGGTGTTTTGCAGTTAAGGCCCCCATCTTGTACTCTGTTCTCAGATTGCCTGGAGTTTCTTGGGCTGGTCTACAAGGATTTGTAGGCTCTATCAGTGCACTGATCTATCTTGATATAGGTCCCTTTATCAATGTAGCAGCGAGGTACCTCAATAATGTATTTAGGCTGGACAGTGCTATATGATCCCCATGGAACAGAGTCACTGAAAAACAATAGAAAAGATAACCTAACGTGCCTACAGGCTTATGGACGCAAGGTGGGGAATGTGGTAGTTATGTCACATTTCATAAATATCAAAGGCTCCTTAAGTTACATGTGTGATATTATCCTGTCTAATTGCACTGGGGCAAATTAAGAGGGTTGCAAGGAAACCCCCCCCCCCAATCCCAGTGATTCACCCTGGGGTGCGCCAGCGAGCCTTTCAAGGGTGTTGTGGGGTGCCAGGTAATGTTAGTACACTAACACGATTCACAAGATAAACCCAGAGCATTCAAGTAGGAATCCAGAGCATTAAAAATATTCTGGCCTGTTGTGACCTTTGCAACAGAAGAATTGTTGTATTAGTTTCCTGTAGTCAAAAAAACAAGTGACACTAAAGAGTTGGTATTTTCCAAGAGGTACCTGGAGTCTATCAAGAGGGACCTCAAGTCTGCACTGGGCAATAGACAATGACCGTGCACCGAAGAGACTCCTCCAGGCTGGATCCAGTGGGACTGGTGAGGGTCATCCCAGACCAAGAACCCAAGGGGTCATCAGGCAACCTCCCGGCTGCTGCCCTGGAGAAGGGGGGTACCCTAGGTGTGCCAGGGGGAGCTGATAGATACACAAGGAGATGCACAGAGAACCCACCACAAGCAGCTTCCAGAGCACTCACATTGTGCTTCCTCTAGCCCAGGGCTGCAGGTAACTACTAGATAAAACAAGCCAATGTTTGCATGGACTGGGTGAAATCTTCATTGTCTTTAGCCTGTGCCCTGTCTTCTTTTTACCTTTGAGTGGATGAATAATTAAGGTTTTGTTTCTAGTTGTTTTTGACTCACTAGTCGGCTCCTGCTGCAGGCTTCAGGAGGATGAAAAGGAATTATGCTAAACTCAGTTGGCCCCATCAGGTTACACTGTTGGGAGGCTGCAGGGCTGCAGATCTGGGCTGATGGTAGCTGGACCACGTCGTTCCAGCCGGGGCATCATGTCAGGAGCCAAATGAGAGGTATACTGAAAGAGGACAAAAAGGTCCAGGAATGGTGATGATGAGCATCAAAAGTGCCTGCCTCTCACAGACTTCAGAGAGTCAAAAGGAAGAAAGGAAAGCCCTAGTAGTTTGAAACAGGCTGAACCTGCAAGTGAATCAGTGCAGCCTCCAGAGCCTGGTGGAAGGGACTTTACAAGGTCCTCGAAAGGTAGGTCCATATCTGGAGTGTTAAAAAGAGGCGTAAAGGTGTTATCTGAGAAAGAAACAGGTGTGTTGAAAATACTTAAATTAAATGTTGAGAATACTTGCGTTAAGTGAAATTAGGAGTAAAGGTGCAAATTGCTTTTAAATGGAGCACAGAAGGAGCTTGTTTGACCCAGAAACTGGCCAGCAGTTCCTGCCACTGGTCCCGGTAGGCACAATGTCCCGCATTATCCCAGCTTGAGAAGTGGGTCTGTGCCTTCTGAACAGTGTGAGACTGATCTGTCGTGAATCCACAGGGTTGGGATCCTCCCAGGTTGGGGTCCAGGGAAAAGCTGAAGTTTCTAGGTCCAAACTGATGGCAATGAGGAGCGTTGCAAAGTGGATTGAGAAATCTCAGACAGGGAGCTGGAGCCACACAAAGTGAAGCCCTTACCTGATGTGGCGTATAGATAAGTAATAGCTCATCCTTCCCTAGATGGCAAAGGCTAATAGGAGCAGCGTCTGGGTTTGCTGGAAGGGGAGGTTTAAACTGGAAGGTTACGTGGTGCCTCCACACAACCTGGTGCATTACAAGGTAAAAGGATTACAAATAGCTTAATCTGGAGCTCCAGCTCTGGAGGAGATTAAGCTCCAGCTATTAAAAGTTCACTCTGAAAATGTTACATCCTTGTGTTGCCATTTGCTCTTTGTTAACAGTGAGTGCAGGAACGTTACCTGCAGCTAATTCCCGGAAAAGACTGAACAGCCCCTTTGCACGGGAAAGTCGGGATGCTCAAACGCATCCTGGTGTGCCATGCAGTGGTATGCTAACTCGCCTTGGGTTGGGAAAGCATAGGCAAACCCCAGTTTTATACATGTGGAAGGACTATAACCCTTCTGTGTAAGGAATCAGAGCCCTTGTGCTAGAGAATAAATCGGCCCCTAACTGATGGGGGGCTCAGAAAGAAAGCAGCAAGCTTTGATGGGTACCTGCTTTCTATGGGGATTCGTTCAATTTTCTCTCGAGCAGCCGAGTACTGGACTCTGGATGTGCCACTGAGCTGAAATTCATATGTCCTTTGATCGAAATCTTTATTGAATTCCTTCTTGGGCAAACCTCTCATTGAAGTCAATAATTCCTGTGCGTGGGGAAAGGCTCTAAGGCGTAGAGGACTTGAGATCAAGCGCTGGAGTCATCGAAATCAATGGAAATCCTGTCATTGACTTCAGCAGGACTGGGATTGCACCTTTTGGTCTTCTAGGCTTAAAAGCACCCTGAAACTTGGATGAGTCTATGTTCTGGGAAGGAAGGTAACATCGCCCATTGCCAATTTTTGGGGAGCAGAAGGGCTTCTGCTAATAACTTCAGCTCCCCAAAAGGAAAGAGCTCACAGCCCATCTAAATTTTGGATTCCAGCTATCCCTTTTTGGCCCACAGTCTCTTGGCCTTGGGGCTTCCAACCTGGCTGGCCCAAATTTCCTCAAAAGCTAAATTCTCGGCCTCGTTCCACCCCTCCACCCACACCCATCCCTCTCAGAAGTTGCTCTGTCCACAGTTAGTCCTTTTTTTGAAGCTTCAACCCTCCTGGCTTTAGCCCTCCCTTACTCTGGCTGCAGACTTCCCAGCCCTGGCCCACTGATTCAGGTCCAGCTCTCTCAGGCCTCTCTGCATCTCTGGTCTCCTCGACCCTATCTCATCCTTGTCCCAGCCCCCCTGGAGTCCCTGACACAGGGTGTAACAGGACATTGGGGTGCACTTGCCATTTTAAGGGGAGAGGCTGCCCAAGAGGCAGCTTCCAGGTGGTGTAGGGGGGCTGACTGGGGCTGACCTGACCAGAAGAGGGCCAGGCTGGGGCTAGGTAAGCCAAGTGTGTGAGCTGGTCAGGTAACCTAGCCCTGAGAGCCCAAGGAGAGGAGTTCTCTGCAGAATAAATTAGGGGAAGCAGGATGACTCTGCAGGCCTGAGAACTGGAGAATATTACCTGGAGCAGAAAAGAAAGGGTTGATGAAAGCAAGGGACCTTTGTTTTATGTTGGTATTATTGTTTGAGTTACAGGCCTTGAGCCCTGATGGAAACACGCTCAAGGGCTACAGAGAATTTCCCAGCCCAGAGAAGGGGCTGAGCGGGATATAGCAGGCAAGGGAAAAGAGCAAACCAGCCTGAAGAAGGGGCAGAGCAAGGTATAGTGGGCAAGGGAACAGAGCAAACCAGCCCAGAGAAAGGAGTGAGTGGGGTATAGAGGGCTCCCCAGCCCAGAGAAGGGGCTGAGCCAGGGAACAGAACAGAGGACCTGCCAGCCAGGGAGAGTTGGAGTAGGTCGTTAGAGGCTCTGCTGTTCCCGAGAGGGACTGCGTGATGGGGCCAAGGGCCTGAGGGCCCAGAGAAAGAGAGCAGAGAGACCCAGAGGGTCAGAGAGTCCCAGGAGGGGCTAAGAGCAACTAACAACTGAAGTGCTAAAACTTGCAGGGGTTGGGGTGTTGTGTAGGGGAGGAACGGAGCCATGCAATTTGCCCATAAGGTACACCCAGGCTGAGAGGGCCTGTTTAGCATAAGAGCTGGGTTGAGACTAGTGGGGTCCAGGAGGGACCTGTTGAGGAGCTGATCGGGCTCAGGGTCACTCTAAGGCCTCCCTTACTTAACCTCAGTAACAACAAGGCATGGCAGGAGAGCAGTTCAGAGAGGGCAGCATTGGAGCCAGAGCTGGGTAGGAGCCACATGGTGGCCAGGAGGCATCATGCCCATCCCTGTGGCTTGAACTTGTCACACAGGACAAAGCTGCTCTCGGTTCAGCTCAGCCCTCCTGCCAGTCCTGACCCAGGGCAAGGCTATCATCTCTTCTACCTCCCTCTAAGTATTTGGGCTTCTGTCTTACACAGCCCACTGGGTCCCAGACCTTGAACAGGCTGTATGCTGGGTCCCCATGGCACCCCTGTGGCCTCTGATCAACCTCTATCAGCCACATCTGGTCCTCCAGTTTAAAGCAGAACAAAAAATACAAGCAGCCACTTCAAACTCAAAGTCTCACCCTCGGGGCCATTGTATCGTGGTCCAGCCACCTCCCCACTCTCTGGCCGTCTTAGTCCTGGGAGTACCTGGCCTCCAGTTCCCACTCTTCACCAGCCTGAGCTAGCAGGAGCTCCTCTCACTGCCACATTCAGGGCTGCACTGCCCATCTACCCCGGGGGCCCAGACCTATATCCCCACCTGGGGGTATCCCTGCAAGTAGTGGGAGCCCCTGGCTCCCTGGGCTTCCTGTTACTGAAGTGCAATTTAAAGACAAGTGCATTGGGCCACAGTATTGACTCACTGGGAGATCTTGTGCAAGTCAATTCCTGTACTTTCTCCATGCCTCAGTTTCCACATCTATAAAATGGGAATCGTTGAGACTAAGTATTCTGAGATCTGCATCTGAAAAGGACCATTATCAGACCTGATGCCTTTCTTGTAATGAACTGGTTTTATACCAGACCCTAAAACAACAAGATTTCATGAATGTCAGACACCCCCCAAGGTTGCTCAGTGAGGACTAGGTCAGTACTACCTTGCAACGACCTTTCATTCAGCCATTTTACGAGGCATGTCACAAAAACATCTAAATGCCCAAACAAGTATTGGAGCCCGACTGTGTCAGGTGCTGTACATGCAAATGGTAGGAGCCAATTTCTGCATCAATGATTCATACTGTCAGTGGGATTCATACCCCAGTGGGGTCCCTCAAGGCTCTGTCCTGGGACCCATACTGTTCAACATCTTCATTAACGATGTGGACGTTGGAGTCAGGAGTGGACTGGCCAAGTTCGTCGATGACACCAAACTTTGGGGCAAAGCATCCACGCCAGAAGATAGGCGGGTGATCCAGGCTGACCTGGACAAGCTCAGCAAATGGGCGGACAAGAACCTCATATGGTGTTTAACACCGAAAAATGCAAGGTCCTCCACCTTGGGAGGAAAAACCTGCAGCACCCTTATAGGCTCGGCAGTGCTACGTTGGTTAGCACTACAGAAGAAAGAGACTTGGGGGTCATCATTGACCACAAGATGAACATGAGCCTGCAGTGTGATGCTGCGGCTAGTAAAGCGACCAAAATGCTGGCGTGCATCCATAGATGCTTCTCGAGCAAATCCCGGGACGTCATTCTCCCCCTGTACTCGGCCTTGGTGAGGCCGCAGCTGAAGTACTGCGTCCAGTTTTGGGCTCCACAATTCAAAAAGGATGTGGAGAAGCTTAAGAGAGTCCAGAGGAGAGCCACGCGCATGATCAGAGGTCAGGAAAACAGATCTTACGATGACAGGCTGAGAGCCACGGGACTCTTTGGCCTGGAAAAGCGCAGGCTCAGGGGTGATCTGATGGCCACCTATAAGTTTATCAGGGGTGACCACCAGGATCTGGGGGAACGTCTGTTCACCAGAGCGCCCCAAGGGATGACGAGGTCGAACGAGGAGTACAAACTCCTGCGAGACCGTTTCAGGCTGGACATAAGGAAGCATTTCTTTACTGTCCGAGCCCCCAAGGTCTGGAGCAGCCTGCCACCGGAGGTGGTTCAAGCACCTGCATTGAACACCTTCAAGAGTAAATTGGATGCTTATCTTGCTGGGATCCTATGACCCCAGCTGACTTCCTGCCCTTTGGGCAGGGGGCTGGACTCGATGATCTCCCGAGGTCCCTTCCAGCCCTAATGTCTATGAAATCTATGATAGACAACGGAGGAATATTATCTATCGGTCGGGGCGGGTAATTATTTTGGGCAGAGGGCCGCTTACTGAGTTTTGGCAAGCCATTGAGGGCCATGTGTCGGGCAGCCAGGGCAGACAAATATTAATTTTCTAAATGTTTTAGGGGCCCTGCAGGCTGCATTTTGCCCACCCCTGCTATAGGTGAAGAACTGAAGGTCTGAGATTAAGTGACTGGCTTGAAGCCTAACAGGGAGTCTATACCAGGGTCCAGAATTGCACCCACTTCTCTTTCTAAGTCTTAATTTTGTACAGTAGTTTTCAACCTTGTTAGACTCAGCACCTTGGTAGACTCAAAGCACCTCTTGGAAAATGCCAGCTCTTTGCTTTCACTTCTTTTTTGACTACAGAGGAGTAATAAAATGGTCCTTCTGTTATAAAGGACTCAGACACACCCAGCTGGTCAAAATGTGCGAAATCACGAGTCTTGTGAATTGTGCTTGCACGCCTAACAGTGCTAACATTGCGAGGCACTCCACGGCATCCTCGAAAGGTCTCCAGGCACCCCAGGGTGCCATGGCACCTCGATTCAGGATCACTGGTCTGGTACATTAAGCATACGAGCACCGTTCCAGTCTAGGGAGAGATCCGCGGCGTCCTCCAGCCCCAGGAAGCGGACATCGAGCTGGGGCCGTGCTAAGAAAGCTGGAATCAAGCTGACGCCGTGTCCCGGGTCCCTCCGGGAGACCTTTGCTCTTGTGTCTTTACCTGCGCTCTTCCTATTTGCTGCACGAGGCTGACTGCAAGCCAACACAAGCAAACAGGACGCCCAGTTTTCTGTGAAAAGTTAACTTTTCCAATTGCAGTTGAAAGCTTAGTGCTTTTGACCTAATTTCCCACTCCAAGGGTTAACTGCTCTCTGCGGTACAGCAGCCCCTCCAGTGAGCTGCAGCCAGACAATGCCATTTAAGTGAATGTTCCTAGCCTACAGAAGTCCTGGTGATAGCTCCATCTCGCTCTCAGTAGGTGCTACATTAGCTGCTCAAACCATATTCCAGTAAATTAGAGCCGGGCTGATTTAGACAATCACTGGGTCATTCTTTCTTCCAATTCCCAGCTTCACACAGAGATAACAGCAGCTGGGGGGAAGCGGGGAGGTGGACGAATAACAGTTTGCTTGCTTATTAGGGGTTAGATGCGGTCTCGAGTCTGTGATTTGCGGAACACGACTGATACCAGCAACAAAAGCCTCCGAGTTAAATGACGCAGTATTTGTTTCAGGTCTAATAAAGACACTTAAACAAACACCAAATACTTTCTTCCTTGAAGGCAAATAAATACGGCGAAGCTGCTTTAAAACGCCTTTATAGGCTAGAATGAAAACTCACCGCAGATAGGAATTGCGAGGCAAAAGGCTGTCGTTTCATCGCCCTCTCTCTGTGCCACTCAAAGGATGCGTGGGGCGATGGAGAAACCACTGGGCTAGGAGTCAGGGGACCTGGGTCATATTCCCCGCCGCACGACCTTGAGCAAGTCAATTCACCTGTATCCTCTTCCACCCTTTCTCTATTACAAATTGTGGGGCAGCAGGGAGGGGAACGCCCCGTGTGTACAAAGCCAAGCACCACGGGAGCCTCATCATGGATAGGGCATCTAGGTGGTACCTAAAGAAGAAGAATCATAAATAAATCATACTGAGGCTATTGCAATGGCTGATTTGTCCCATTTGCTGCACCTAGGCATAAATGGGTAAGCAGCAGGGCTTATAGCCCTTGTTTGCTTTTTATTCATCTTAGTGATGCTAGATGTTCTCGTTATCCAAAAAATATCGGACCCACTTTTGGAAACCTGATAAGCTCTTTCCCTTAGTGTGTCCCACAGCCCAAGTGTGCATTGCATGGACAAATATTCTGCAAAGCCTTTAAGTTCAGCGAAAAAGTTAGCAAGTGATTTATTTTTACATAGGCATACGAGTCTGATGGGCCAAAGCGCGTGCTGCAAGTTGAGCATCTTTTTATATGTGCTGCTGAATTCGGGTCTGGCATTTGCTCCTTTTCAGCTCCCTGGAATGACCTCTTTTTTCTAATAGCATGGATCTCCCTGGAGGCATACAATGTGGCACAAACCAGCTGAAAAGCTGTGACTGCGGGTGTACGGCAGCTTCAGGGGATTATCAGGAGCAAGGGGAGGGGGAAGCAGCAAAAGGCATGAGCCAAGGTGAGACTAAGTGCCTGGGATTATTTTTTTTTTTTTTAAAGAAGCTGTTTATTGAGCTCCGGAGGTGCAGGCCCAGGGACAGAAACCCTCGGATGAGCACTGTGAAGGATTGCATTCATAAGGACGCATCCAAGAGGAGTCATGTTCTCAGCTTCAGAGTACAATAGAAAGTGCATCGAGAGATAAAAAACGGTGCTATCTTTCTGTCTGGGGTGTAGGTGGTAGCCGTGTTGGTCTAAAGACGTAGGCAGGCCACGTTCTTTGGGTAAATCTTTTATTCTAGCAGAGAACTCAACTTTTATTATTGAGCTCTGAGCAGCATCTCCGTGATCCGTGTAGATTTTGCTAATCTGAGATCCTTATAACTGAAAGAGCTCTGCTAGCCAGAGTGGAAGGGGAAGTTTTAGCATCCAATTTAATGGTCCCAGGAGCAGATAATGACCCACCACTGAGGATGCTAAATAGCAAGGGGAGACTCTGCCTCCCACCCAGCAGAGATGTCTGGACCAGGTTACCCAGAGAAGTGGTGGACTCTCCATCCTTGGTGGTTTTTAAGACCCAGCTTCATGAAGCCTCGGCTGGAATGATGTAGTTGGTGCTGGTCCTGCTTTGAGCAGGAGGTTGGACTAGACGTGACCCCCTGAGGTCCCTTTAACCCTCATTTTCTATAACTCTGAGCCAGATCTGCACCATGCCGGGTCTTGAGCCGTAGGAGGATTCAGCTGAATTCTCCACCAAGGCCGTTGGTCATGGGTGTGATCCTACCCATGCTGCGTAGCATCTCATTGCAGAGGACCTCCTTCAAGCGTGGCCTGGTTACTGCTGGAGTTGGGACACTGGGCTAGTTGGAGTTCGGGTTTGAGCCTCCCTGGAAGTCCTGGTCTGATTGTGCAATAAGGGTTCAGTCCTCCCGGTATAACAACAGTTCGTCTGTGAATCAGATGATGGCTGCATCATTTTGCTACGGAGGAGAAACACAAAGGTATCCACGTAGTTTATAGACAATAATAGTGGAAGGATAAAGGTGAAATGTGTTTCTTTTACCTAAGGCCGCGGATGGGATAACCTGGGAAAACCCAGCAGCCCTGAAGGAAAAAAAATTATCTTTGTGTGACACAACCCCTTGAACCAAAGTGCCCTAACCCTGGAAAATTTACCCCAATTCCAATCCAGGGTCATTTTTCTTCCTGGGGCAAGGTAAGCATCTTCCTAAGGCAGCTGTTCATTCATGCACAGCCAAGGTAGCCACCTCCAGGCATTTGCCACGTGGTGCCCTGTCTCGGGACAAACCTGTTCACATGCCTACGGCATAAAGATGGGCGCGTTTCCTGGATTGCTGTTTTCAGTTTGTGCACGGAGGATGTTTCTCCCTACGAAGCTTCACAGTCGATTGAATCTGATCACTGGGAAATTCATCTGGAAAACATATTTGATGCAAGTATTCGATGGTTCCCCTCTTCCCCTCTATGATGTTGGCGCTGCTAGTTCTTCAGAGATGTTTAATGTGTATTTAGCTGCTGCCGGGAGGCTCGTGCCGTAGATTAGTCTCCGGAGAATGCATCATGGGCTCCTCATTATCTGGACAAATTGGTTTGCTGGTAAAGGCTCTTTCTTTCCAGAAGGCGTTGAAGCTTCCACTGTCCATTATTTGTCAGGCCACCTGAATTGCCCATCGGAGCAGCCTGAAAGCAGAGGATCCCCTGTGCAATATTTGAAAAGTTCTGTTAAATCTGCCCTGACCAAATATTGCAGACCAAGGTATTTCTCAGAGGAACACCTTCAGTTCCCATCGTCTTTGTGCTTCTGAGCATTTAACAGCCCCCCAGCTAGGAGGAAACGTCTTTGGGGGCAACTTATTCCATAGCTGGCTACTATTGAGTTTCTTGCACCTGCCTCTGAAGCAGCTGGCATTGGCCACTGTCACTGAGGAGATGCTAGGTTTGGGGGTCCCAGGGCTGCCTCACTATGGTCGTGTCTTTGTTCCCCAGTCTTGCAAAAGGACCCTTGGTTACCCCAAACCTCAGCTCTTTAGAAAGCAGCATTGATGGTGCTTTCACTCCAATAGTTTTGCTTTCTCCCCCTCTCCAACGCCTGGTTAAAGAATCATTTGAGATTATGAACAATTTTCTCCATGGACTTGTTTCTTCCAGTTCGTTTCTTCTAATGTCACAGAGCAAAAATAGCCCGCGTTCCTTTATTTCACTCCACAAAATCTGCACCGCTTTTTTTGCTATCAAGGCTCTATCTAAAGCCCATTGAAGTCCACAGTAAGACTGACACTGACTCCAAATCACCCTGCGATGCATCCACGTTGGCTTCTAAAATGTTGCATTTCTGGATACCCATTAACAACACCCACAAGGGATGATGTTAATACAGTGTTCCTGATCCTCCGTTACTTGCTGGGGAAAAGACATGGGTCCCTGGGATGTGAGTCATCATCAGGCATTTCAGCTGATTTATGCAAATGCAGCTCTCCTTTATGGGAGCTGCATCCACTTACACTTTAACCCTCGGACTTTCACCAGGTTTTGCACTCGTGAAGAACGCCGTGTGCGAGGGCATATCCGTGTCACATCTGCAGTGGTCCCGAGGAGGATGGGACTAAGCACGCCATGCCCACCTGAGTCTGAAATGCTCCACATCTGGACGTTCACCAGCGAGACTGGCTCTGAGTTCATGTCTGCTCTGATGCCTGTTGCAGTCCAAGGGGCTGAGAGTGTGTGCGAGGCACGAGTCCTGAGAAACCTTGCTGGTGCACTTCTAGCCCTGGAGCGTATCAGTGGATCTGGGTAGGTGGGCTGTGCTCAGATCATCCTCCCTGGGACCCACCGTGGACATGGCATAGGCAAGCCCTCTGTTTACCTCCGTATTAGGCAGCTCCTGGGCAGTGCCAACGTACCCGGCCAACAGACAGAGAAAAGCCCACTTCTTTGGATGCACTCTCCAAGAGCAGATGTTGATCTGACTCCTTGGGCTGCAAATAACAACTGTGGTGGTCGCTCTGCAGTGTGGACACTTCTCCATTAGGAAATGGGATGAGATCACCATCTCATTTTGCCTCCCATTTATTACTGTCTTGGGCTGGACTGAGACGGGCAGAAGGCTCTGCTGCACTTTACCAACCCTCCCAGCTGCACGGTCCTCAACAGGGGTCTTTCGTATGTAATGCAACCAGTGATAGATGCACCAGCACTATGGTGCATTTAATTAAAGACTATCATTTATACTTAAACGGAAGGGTATAACCTGGGTGATCGCTGAATCTGAAACTCCCTATGCATTTTCAATAGATACTGTACTGTTCAGAAGATTGGAGCTGATTGCAAAGACTTACATGGTGCTATATGCGAAAAGGGCAAGCTGGATGCTGATCTCGTGGACACCTGTGCAATGAGCCGGATATAACTCAGTGGAGTGTCTTCCAGTTTGCAAAGGAGTAAGTGACTGGACAGGACAGGCAAAGAAGGAGGTGCATTTTTCAGCCCTTCCTGGTCCCACTGGATTCAAGAAGTATCGACTGCAAAAAATGAGAGATGACTTTTAAAAGAATGTGATCCAAACTTAGTTAACATGTAAGCGTGTCCCTTGATGTGCACTTGGGGCATCACTGTTAGCAGGTTGCTATTATTGCTCATTTTTCCTGGCAAAGTGGCTCATTCAAGCCCTTGCTGAAATCAGGGCCCGGTGGAGTCAGCCAAGCGCATGCCTAGAGTCAGTTGGCAGCCCCTGCCCCAAAGAGCTTGAAATCCAAAGAGAGGAGACAAGCAGGAAAGCTGGCTCTTCTCCCTTTTGCAGCCGGGGAACTGCAGCTCACGGAGGTCGTGCGAGTTCCTCATGCAAAGCGAGGGCAGGGGCCAGCTGCACATCCCCTTCCAGACTGGGGGAGTAGCACTTCATACATCCAGCTTGCATGCACTTGGAAGAGAGGCGAGCGAGGGCACCAGGCACCAGGCAGAGGAGAGTTAAACCACGAGTGCAGTGCAGGAGAGGGTCAGGCCCTTGCGGATGGACCGTTGTGGGAAGGCCTTGTAGGACCTGATTGAAGGCGGCTCGCACACAAAGCCATGCACGGGCCGTGTTCAAAAGCCCGAGTTCATTGCAGGAATGCTTAGAGTTAAAGTTTGAAGGCCGCCCAGACTCTTCTTTTTATCTCACTTCACTGCAAAGACTGGTACTTGTTATAAATGGAGCCATGAAGAATTTATTTCGCCGGCTACATCTGGCTTCTGTATTCCCCTGCTTAAATTGTCTCGAACATATGAGGACATCATTCTTGCTTTGTCTTTTGCTGTCCATCTTCCTCTGGAGCTCTTTTTTCTCTCTCTTTTTTCCCCCCGTTGCATAGCCATTTAGCCTCTCCGTAAAATTCGTATAAAATCTTGCCCCTCCTAGATATACTGATACACAAGTATATATGCATATACACCCATATACATAGATATGCACATATGCATATACACACATATATGTATATACTACCCATACATATACATATATACACACCTGTACACATATACCTGTATGTACATATACGTATATATACACACACACATACACCTATACGTACGTATACATATATATACACATATACTTATATAAACACATGCGCGCGCACACACACACACACATATCATGGACAGCAGGGCAAATAAAAACACAGAGAAAAAGGGCACTCTACCGAGCACCTTTCAGAGATTATCTGCCCGCACCGGCTCACCTTAAAATCAATTTACACCAAGCAATTTTGCCATGCAGATTTCCTCCGCGCTAGAAGGCCCACGGACTGAGAACCAAAGCGCCCCCCAGTCATTCAACCCCTGGCTCCTTGATCCCGGGATGGTGAAACAGCCTGTGCATTAAAACAGCTCGGCTCCGTGCCAGGAGCCGGCGTACAGAAACGTATTCGAACCATCAGGAACAAACAAGAATTTTCAAAGTTTTTGCACAACTCCAGGCACCGAGAACCGGAGTCTACAGTTATTAAGTTCCCATCTGGTGGCGCCTTTATGAAGGAATGATATTTGCATGTTTCCAGCAGAGAAAAGCTGTTTTTAGCTCCGATAAAATGGAACATTTTGCAAAAGGATGTGAAATAACAGATGATGCCAGTTTTAGCAACTGGGGTTGTAGGTTGCACCAGCTGCCCTTTATTTTTTTATTTATTTTTCTTCAAGTACAAGGAACTGGTGCTTGGTTGGGGGGGGGGGGTTTCTAAACACTTCCAACTGACTCCCATTCACTTAGCAGAGGGCTTTGATCGGAGGGGAAAGCAGTGGAAGGAAGGGGATGCAGAAGTATTCCCATAAGCAGTCTTGTGTAACGAGACCCAACCAGCCCAGCACAGAAGGTCGTCTTCTGTATTGCACTGGCCGTTGCTCAGCTTGCTTTTCCCCCCTGCGCCAATGAGACGCAGGGATGGTGCCAACAACACAAATAACTGAAATGCCAAAAGGCCTTCATTTTCCTTGCTAAAGTAGACGTAGTTGTCGGTAAAGATTCACAGCTGCCGAGCTGGGCATCACTTGGCGGCGGTTTGTTCATACTCCAAAACACGCTCGGGCAATAGCAGTGTAGACGCGCATACAAGGAACTTGGTTACTGGCTCATTTTGCAACGTCTGGTCTCGTGACCGAACTGACTGTACTCCAGAACTAGGCATAACCTTTTTTTTTTTTAAACCAAGCACAGCCACCTGAGAGGCGTGCACAACGTAACAACGCACCGAGCACACGACCGCTCCGCGCCAGCGGCCTAAATCCCGAGCGACTGCTTCTGCAGCACAGCCAAAAGCAGAAGGAGGAAATTACAAGCGATCGGTGCCCAAGCAGGATGACGTCTCGGGCACGGCAGACAGCACGCTGCTAACCCACGGGGCCGAGCACAAGAGGCAAACAACGGTCACACCAGAAGCGCCCCCCAAAAACCAGCTCGGATAGCACAGGGTAATTGTAAGCCCGCGGGCCCGACGCTGCGCGCGCGGGAGGTGAATGGCGCAACAGCGAGTCAGATCCAGCTCCTGAGCACAGCAGCCTAAACGCATCGAACAGTTGAAGCCCAACAGCTCAAACGTAATGACTTCAGCTCAAGGCTGTACCGTGCATAACAAGTCAGACGCCGCAGCCGGAACATAAGGGGATGATGTTAATAATAACACCAGCTATTCTGAGCCCTCCGATTGCAAAACACTTTCCAAAGGAGATAAGTAGCATCATCCCTATATTACAGAGGAGAGGAAAAATGAGGCGCCAAGAGGAAAAATGAGGCGCCAAAAGCTTCCGCTGACGCAGCTGGGGCGAGCCGGGGGCCAGGGAGAGACGGGCGGGCCCGATGAACCACTCTCCGCCTTGCTGGGTACTTAGGGGGTTGCGAGCACCGTAGTACCTGAGCACTGGAAAATAAATGGATTTGGGGCTCCCAACAGTCCTGCAAGGTAGGAAAGTATTATATCCATTTTCCACGCAGGGATCGCTCGCTCGGCACGTGGCGGATTGAACGGCGCAGCCAAACTCATGAATGCCGAGGCAAGAACCGAGCGAACCTAGCCTGCTTCCCAAAGCGCATGCCCCTTTGCTCGTGTCCAGCTGCCCCATGGCACTGTGGCACATAGTCTCACTATGTGTCCTTCTGCAAGCACTGGGCACCTGTTGTTTTACCTACACCGCTCCTTCAATCCCTCCCCTGTGCCTGGGGAGGAGAAGCTGGACTTCATAGTTTTATTGATGTTAGAGGCTGGAAGGGACCTTATAGATCAGGTTCAGCCTCCCCTGCGCTTGATGCCACTGAGGACCCTATAACCCTGCTTCTTTGGCAACCACGAGAAGCTAAACTCACATGGACAAGAGGCTGCTGTTGCAGATTAAATCTACAGAGATCAAAAAACGAACAGGGTTCAGAAGCTTGACCGGGGAAATGTGGCTCTGGGTCCTTGTAGCGTTCCTCCCCTCCCCGACCTGAGGGACCGGTCTCGTTAGCTCGAGTGATTTCATTTTTGCAACCGTCTAACGCAGCCCGCTCCTCTGCTCCCAGACTGGCTGGGCTGCTCTGCAGATGATCTTGCAATGTTATGACAATCCGGAGAGCCATTATCCCAACTGCTTGCCAATCACCAGACTGCTGCCAGTCTGTGTCAAATGAAGCATCCCAGACCCTGTCAGATTAAATCCAGCAGCTCTTTAGTTTGGAGCCGAGCCGTTTGTTTATTTGCGCTTTCCACCCCACCTCCTTTGCAAACGCCACGCTCAATCATTTCAGGTTTTTAGGACTTGGTTTTGGCCCCAGCCGAAACAGCAGTGGCGCTGCTCAGCCTGAGCTCCTTTAAAGGGACCGAGCATCCTGTGACAAGGATGGCGATGCTAACACGGCGAGCCTCAACCAGGGCGCTGCGAGATCCTTTAAGGGTGCTGCAGGATGCCATGCAGCATTAGCACGGTTCGGGATGCGGCTACGGGCACGTGCTTCGCAAGCAAAGCCCAGACATTTCAAAGAGGAATCCATAATGTCAAGACCGTTGTGCCCCGCTGGGGTTTTTCTGAGCTCTTTGCACCAGAACAATTGTTCTGTTCTTTTTCCACGAGCGACAGCTAAGTGCTGGCGTTTTTTGAGGGGGGCTCAAAGTCTGCTGAGGGGCTCCTTGAGTCTAAATAGAGAGTGACTGTGAGGTCTAAGGGCTCCTTGGAGTAAGAAGCGGGTATAAGAGATGAAAAGCAAGTGGTGCAGATGAGACCAGCCAGAAGGCCTGAATCTCATTTACAGCCTGACCCCTTCAAGCTCCTCTGGCCCGTATAATTTTTATGCTTTCAGGGCCATGTAAAGGGGCCGTTGTGTAAAGAAGAATCCAGCCCCATATTGCTATCGTGAGGTCTGGGGCCAGATTCGCCATCAGCACGCAGTTCATGTAGTAGCTCACAGTGGGCCAATGCAGGGGTAAAATTCTGCCAATGGTGTTTCTTATCCTGACTGATGCAAGCGGAAGATGCAGGCCACGGAGAATCGGTTGCGAGGCCTGAGAAGGCTCTAGCATGATGACCGTGGGACACATGGAGGGACCCTCTACCCTGTCTTCCGTGACCGCTATGGTCCGGGAGTTCCCAGCTCAGTCACAGATGCAATTTCCACATCGGTTGCACAGAGAGCAAGGGGAACGGTGCCCCGCAAAGGGACGGCATTATCATTTTTGCCACCTTGCCTTTGCATTTAGGCGCAATGGGAGGAAATGAGGGAAAGGGAGGCTTTCCTCAGGAGAGATGTGAAAGTGACTGTGCCATGATAGACCATCCTGAGCTAGAGGCAGTAGTTAATGGCCTAGAAGTCCAGCTATCAAGCTCCCTTGCTTGGCTCTTCCATTCTCCGGCTGCGTGACCCTGGCCAAGTCATTCCCTGTCTCTGTGCCTCAGTATCCCCAGTTGTGCAAAGGGAGGAGACTGTTTCTTTAAAGAGAAGTACTACGATTAGCCTCTCTTTAGCTCTCTCCCTCTCAAATGTACTGATAAATCCTCTCTATGGAAAGAGGAGCTCAACCAAGTTTGTCCGCTGTCGCCATATGGAGGCATGAAAATGCCATTAGCACACCGCATAGTTTCATATGGGAACAGCAAAGCTCGCCCGTCTCCATTGCAGGCAATAGATCCGCGGATGAACTTTTCCCAGACGGATATTGCTGTCAAGCAGGTGTCTCCGCCATTACCCCCAAAGGGTCAGCCCTGCTGCCTTCGCTGCTCACGCTCACTCCAGCAGTGCCAGGCTTTGAAGTCGTTTGGCAGCGACATTTAGGGAACGGGGCGGGGGGGTTTCTCCATTGGCGCCCACTGCACATTCGGTTGAGTATTTGGGCAGATGTGCACCAGTAAATCTGAGAGGAGAGCCAGCCAATTTATAAGGGAGATGCAGGTGGAGACCGCATGGAAAGGTCTGGCTGGAAAAGGGAAAAGCAGAAAAAATGCCGAGCAGCTTTGTGCCGGGATTACATCAAGGGAAAGAGCAGTCTAAATAGTCCCCTTCCGTCAAATCCAGGTGTCGTTTGAACAGACGGCGATGCACCCCCAGTCCCACCTGCTCTGGGGGCATAGAGATTTTGCAGCTTGCCCTTGCCCCGCTAGTTTGAGAGAAAGGGAGGCATAATATAGTTTGTCTTGGTCTCCTAACTGTATTCGCAGTACGCAGTCTCTGCTGCCTTGTCACGACCTCTCTGGGTGTTTCGTGTCTCTGCACAAGGATTTGAACGCTGTTTTCTTTGGTTACGGGATGTAACGGCAAATATTTATTTAAAAGAGAGAATTCCCCAGCTTCCCATAATGCGTCGCACAGACCATTTTAACTTCCACGGAGGGGCTCAAAATTCGTTTTCTGGTTACCGGGGCCTTTTTATAGACAAGCACAATACTCCCTAATTCAAATCCAATCTATTTTAGAAAAGTCATTTCCTGACTTTTCTTTCTGGCCGCGCCAAAGATGATTCAGCCCGAAAGCCGTTGTTTTAACTATCTTGTAGTCTGGTTCAGTTGGGGAGCGAGGAGAGGACAGGGTTTCTGTTTGGTTGCTTGGCTGGCGCCTATATAGTCACACTTCCTGACTCTTATGCACTGCCGTATTTGGGCTGTGAATGCTGCAGAGAAACATTTAAATTCAAATCAACTGTTCTGCTAAGATTTTTTGTATTATTATTAACAATAAAATGTCTTGACGCCTATCTTGCTGGGACCGTTTGAACCCAGCCGTCTTTTCTGCCCATGGACAGGGGTGCTGGACCCGATGATCTTCCAAGGTCCCTTCCAGCCTTGGTGTCTATGAATCTATGAATCTGTAAGGTCCCTAACACCTATGAAACTAGGAAAGTATGGCCATGTCTCTTCTCAAAAAAAGAAAGAAAAACGATTTGCTGCTGATCTTAAGGGCAGTCTTTTGCAATGATTCATAGATTTATAGTTGTTAGGGGCTGGAAGGGACCTCGTAGATCATAGGGTCCAGCCGCCTGCTGGGGTCAGATGATTTAATCAAATCCTTTATTGGAAAAAAACAACCCATTTGAGATGCCAATTGCTCTGACAATGTCCCTTTAAGTGAGTGCAAATACAAGCCCAGCTGCATTATCCAGCATATCTACCAAGCCGTCTGGTGACATCCTTGTCCTTTCATTACGTGGAATAGAAATAGACTCATTGGGTGACTCTGCTTTCAGTCAAAACTACATACAGTAACTGGAAACCCAGGGAGACTCGCCAGTCTCCATGGAGACAGCACACTTACAACTTAATGTGATCAACAGATGCTGCAATAATCTTGAAGGATGGAGAAAACATTTCAAACTGCGTGTGGTCGACGTGGTTCGGCCGATGGCAGCATTGGCTGTGTTGTGTCTGGGCTCCCCGTCAGCGAACGAACGTTCATCCGAAAATACCCAGCCGTACGCGTGGAAGGAGGACTCCTCCTGTTCTGGAGGAGAGGGGTGGTTTTGTGGCTACGCCACAGACCTGGGCATCGGAGCACTGCTTTTGTAGTCCCGGCTATGCACCTAGCTTCCCCCAAACCTTTGGAGAAGTCATTTTGCCCCTCTGCACCGCAGTTTCCCCATCGGTAAAATGGAGCTGGGGATCCGGCTCATTCGATCAGCGTGCCGAAATCCCTTGCGGTCTACGGCTGGCAGAATACGGTGAGATGAAAGCAGGCGGATTCTCCAAGAGTGGCTCTAATATCTCATAATCTTGAACAGGCAGCGAGATCCTTTGTGTCTGGTACAGCATTTCCACCGTCTTCTAACAACCTGTAGCAAAGCTTCACTTCTTTATTCAGTTGCACAGAATATTGTTTTTGCAAGATTTACCATAAGTAACCACTGCGCTTTAGGTTGCGTAGAGCCGTTCCATAGGAATAAGCCCGCCTCTTCCTACCCAGCGTATGTATTTATCTGGCCTTGATTGATTAGCATCTTGAACACCTCAACCCTGAAAGACTGGGGAATCCTATCATCCCCGTGTTTCAGAGCGGGACTGGAGGTAAAGTGACCTGCCCATGATCACACAGGAAGCCAGTGGCAGAGGTCAGACTTGCCCTCGTGTCTCCAAAGCCCCTCGTCTAGTGCAACATTTTTTGCTTTTCAGCAATGCCTGCCTTGCAGTCTGAGGTGTGATTTCAGCAGGGAGTAGGCACTCAACCTGGATTTAATTTAGCTGCTAAGGTAATGATGGCAGAGAAGAGGTGGCTACCTGGGTTTCTTGGAAGGATGCACAAGTTCAGCTGAGCCCCTGGCAACCTAGTGAGGTAGCTAACCTGAACTGACATCCAAAAGACAGATGAAAAGTTATTCTTCACCCAGCGGGTGGCTGTCATTATTGTATTATTGTGCCACCTAGCTAGGCATCGGGGAAATGGGTGACAGCATTTGACATCAGCAAATGGCTACCTCAGCATGGACATGGACAGATAACACCTAGACCAGTGTGATTTTTCCCCCGATTCTTTCATAGCAATTCTTCGCTAGACTCGGCAAAGTTTTCCAGTATGGAAGTTCACATCATCTGTCAGCTACATTTTGATACCAGCATAATGCCAGTCACACCAACGTATGCGTGTCACCCATCCACACCCGAAATAGATACACCAGGTATAGCTACGGTGTAGGATTGGCGTAGACTTATCGTGTGGCCTATGGGTATAAACTGTATAGATATGGTGTAGGATTGGTGTAGACTTATGGGGTGGTCTATGGTGTAGACTGTATAGATATGGTGTAGGATTGGTGTAGACATGGGGTGGTCTCTGGTGTAGACTGTATAGATATGGTGTAGGATTGGTGTAGACATGGGGTGGTCTATGGTGTAGACTGTATAGATATGGTGTAGGATTGGTGTAGACTTATGGGGTGGTCTCTGGTGTAGACTGTACAGATATGGTGTAGGATTGTCCCAGTCCCAAAGAGCTTGAAGTCTTAAGTAGCCAAGCCAGAGGGAGAAGCATCACCAGGCCTATTTTACCGATTCTCTACTGAGCTTTGTGCAGCCATTTGAACCCGTGAAACATAAGGGTGAAACACTGTCCTGTTGGAGTTCATATACCAGATTGCAAAGCAGGCAGCTGGATTCGACAGGTATGCCCATGCTGTGAACCAGAGGTGTGGTGGGAAGTAACGGAGATGTTGCTGAGCTACAGCTGGACCAGCTGGTTTGAGTCACAGGTGCAGCCTAGCTGGGATGGCACCGTGTGCCCGGTGCACCATCTTCATCCCAGGATTTTGGGTAAGCACGAGGCAGCTGAAACCAGTGCAGCCCCAGTGAGGCTGTTACTGGAGCTCGAACTACCTAGATACACACGGGCTTGGGTATGTCTATGGGGCACAAGTGGAAATCACAGCATCAGACTGCTGTGCCAGCATACCCTGAGAGTCCTGCCCAAAGGCAATGTGTCGATGAGAAGGAATTGGCACATGCCCCCAGGTTCCCAGAGCAATACTTTAGCCCCGTGACCTCCTTCCTGTGTCTTAACAGCTGTCATAACTGTGCCAACTTAATGGACCTTTGGGAAGATGCAGTCACCTTGGTGAGGTACTAAATATTATTAACTCCCCTTTCCTTTCCCACTCCCTCGGGCTAGGCAGAATTGGACTCCATGTTTTGCAGGTGAGTTTGGCTGTTGTCGTTTTTCTGGGCATCTCATCGACAAACCTAAAAGAGATAGTATCTGGTGGAGGCCCTGCTGAGAGGAGCCCCCATCCAGTAATTGGGTCCCATGTCATTATAAATTACATGCAAAAGATTGCAACCAACAATGCACCCATAAATATAAGCAACGATTATTGATTAAGCACTGTCTCCAAATAATGAAGGGAATACATCTCCCTTTCTAAAAGGACAAGGTATCTAATCCAATAAAAGGAATTCCTAGCCAGGGTCCCAGATGGACTCTTAAGATCACTCTGATTATTTTTGAAGCCTTGGCTGCTCTGAATAGGACTGGAAATTGAATTAGCTCTGCAGAGAGACGGCCCCGGCCAATCACTCAGAGAAGCTGAAGGACAGCTTATTGATTTTCATGTTTCGAAAAAATTAAATGATATCCCTTTTTGTTATTTAAAATGCTGCTTAAGCAATTTAGTAATGTAATGTCGGAGGCCTGATTCCAGAACTCTGAATCGGGGCTGGGGTGGGGGGGAGATGTTGCTCTTGACAGGAGAAGTAGGTGGAAGGAAGATTTAGTGTAATTGCCTTCCTTCCCGAATAATTGATGATGCCGTAAGAATGGCTGTATTTTGCCAGCCTACTCTCCTGCATGCCATTTATTAAAGATATAATAATTAATTATGTAAATAGTTGATTTATAATCAACAACACTAGGAATTAATTGATTTTTATGTGCAAATTTATGACGGAAAATATTGATAAGGTGATTATGCCTCCCAAGGAAGTGGCGCCATTGCCTGGAGGAGCAGCACGGCAAGTCTCTGCTGGGGACCCTTTGCTCGGTCTAAGCTCATCTTTGTCCTCCCTGCAAAGGACCTGGCATTTAAGGAAACCCAGGGGGTTTTGGTCTGGCATGGACGGAGTGCCCAGACTCCAAAAATAACACCTGTTCCAGGAACCGGTATTTCTTTCAATGGGAAATTACCCAGAAATAAACCCCTTGCTCAATGGCTTTATAACTGATTGGCTGGAGTATGCTAGCCAGGGCACAACTCTCTGCAGTGCTTTTTGATTAAGCCTTTGTGAATGATGTCTCTCTCCTTCACTCCCTTCTCCCCCTCCCTGACTCAGCCCCTTCCCACAGCATTGTTTCAGGCAGATTTTTTTTTCAAAACCACTCTTCATCAAATGAATGGGCTGTTATAAATAAAATATCCCCCCCCCCCCCCGCCTTTAATCCTGAACATTTGCCCAAGCAGCAAACTGGGAAGTGTTTCAAGTTGCAAAATGCTAATAATATGCTGTGCCTTGTCAGATCTCCCATCTCCCCACTGGCAGACATGCTCAGGCAAAATATCAGGCAGGAATTGGGGCCCTAAATGGCTGTGTTGGGTTTGGGCACAGGCAATTCTGGGGCACTTGGGTCAGGGTTGAGCCTGGGGGCTGCAGGAGGCCGACGCATGTTGGACGTGATCAGACCCGGTTTAATGCAGCTCTCAGGACTCAGTGTAAAATGGAGCGATGAGGTCCAAGTCATGTTCTCCTTCCCCTACAATGTCTTCAAGAGGAGGCTAGATAGGCACCTGGCTGGGGTCGTCTGACCTTGGTCCTCTTTCCTGCCTGGGGCAGGGGGTCAGACACGACGCTCCTTCGTGGTCCCTTCCGACTCTGCAATCTATGAAACGTCTGTGATTTGACTGGAGGACGACGGCCAGTCCAACCACCCCTGCTGCAAAAAGGATCATCATCCCACAATGAAGCTCCTTAGCTCCTGAGAAGAGAAAAGGCAAGCTGAGCATACGGAGCCCTTCTCTTTCATTCCCTCTCCTCTCACCAGAGGATCTGAGCTACACAACACCTTCATTAACTCGGAGCAAAAGTGCCCCTTAATTGTCCTCACCGCTGTCAGCCAGTTTGATGAAGCATGGTAACTCTCTGCCGTGGTCCAACAGCCAAGCCCAGAATCAGCCACCAGAGTCTATTCTAAAGGGCATCTGTCGACCTTCCAGGACAAGACTTATATCCACTGGGCCAAATCCATCCTTTCTGTGACGCTGGTGTCTTTGGTGGAGTTAAGCCAGGCATAAATCTGCCCCACAATGTCCTAAGTTCCCTGACCTTCAACTAAGGCCTCAGCCTCCTTTTATCTGGGGTAAGTCTAAGCTCTTAATTGGAAATCCAATTCTGGATGGTGGCCAGGTCAGCACTGAGACAACACAGCTTGGCTCTGAAGGCAGGAGGAGGTGGTATCCTCTGCAGCGCTGTGCGGTCAGGCTGCTTTGCCTAATGGGGGTGATATAACCCTGCCGTCCGCAGAGCATCCCCGGGTCCTACCTTAGGACCAGTGGTTTTCCACCCAGGTTGGGTTTTGGCCTTTTCATTACTATTGGCCATTTTGCGTGAGAAGCCAGAGATGCAAAATTCATCAGGTGTCCCAGCCAGGACTTGTGTCTGCTGGGGCTGGGTAGGAAAGAGAGGTCGTGACAGTTGTGGTTAAAGGGAAGCCTTATTGTAGCTAGAGGAGAGCTGTGAGCTGCTCCCCCCAGTCATGGGCTTGCTACCCCCTTCTGCACAGCTGCTGCTATCCCAGCCCTGATCCTTTCCTAAGTAAAGACCTTATCATACCTTAGAAGAGACCTCTGTGTTTCACTTCAGAGACAGGACAGTCCCCAGCTCTGGCTGCCTGCACTCCTGGGTTTCTAGTCTTGACCTGCTGCATATGGCCGTGAGAAAATCATTTCCACCCCGGCTGCCTTGTTTTTCACCTCTTCTCTTTGTAAGAAAATCCTCGTTGCTGCAGTTCACTCAGGAGCTCATGGGAATGTGAACCCAGGCCTCTAAAAGCATTTGGGTTGGGACCAGGGACAGGAGCCTCTGCTACGCTCTGTTCAGTAGATGGGCCCCAAGCCACTGCCTTTGGCAAAGCCAGTCGCTTGGTCTCCACGGACTGATGGTGTCAGATGCAATAGAGACCTGGAGACCGAGTGGTTATTTGCAGCTCTGCCCTCCCATGCACATCCTACAAGGCTAGGACACGCACACAGGTCCCAGACAGGTGGGACACTGTAATTCCCCACTCCAAACGTGTAACAGCTGCAGAGCCACCCTTCTGGAAGAGGTTGCTGTGCTGCATAGCCTGAGGGGTAAACAAGGCACACAGGCCACGCTGCAAAATCTCTCTGATCCCAAAAGCCCAGATTATCATAGACCGGGCATTCAGAGAAGCAGCTGTGATTGACGGCTCGACGGCGGGTTGATTGGTGCCATGGGTCGGGGAGAGGGATTCAGCTGCTGAGGATGGGGGATGGGAATTTCTCCGTGGGAAGAGGCATCTCTTTTCTTGCTGCTCATGTTTTCCAAAACTTGGCCGCAAGCTCAAGATCTATTTATAACCCTCCCAGAACCCCTGTTTCCCAAGCCTGGCCGAAAACAAATGCACAAAGAGTAGCAAAGGGGCAGATTGCAAGGAGAACAGATGGTGACACTTGTGGAAAATAAATTCTAGCAGTAGTAGAGAGAGAAGAGGGTGCAAAGCAAAGCTGGAAGAGGACAAGGTACTCCATGGTATGGGGGACTGGAGCAGGACTTGAACATTTACCTCTGGTACATCTTGAGGCTCCCGGGTCTTTTTTTGGATTGCAACCAAAACTATAATGGTGACCAGGAGGATTGGAGAAGCATGTTGGGGAAAGCAATGGACCGATGTGAAAGAAGGAACTAAAGCACGTCGTAGTGAACCTGCAGCCAAACCTCCTGGCTTCTTGCTCTTCCCTGGAAGCAGCAGGTGGCCATTCACTGTATCAGGACATCACATGGCAGACATGCAAACCTGATGCTTTAGGGCATTTGTACACATCACGTTTTTTGCCCTTTCTTGCGCTCCAGCAGCATGACTGTTTGCACGAGCAGGTTTTCTGGAGGCTTTAAAAGTCTTTCTGGGGCATTAAAGTAAAACTCCTTGGACTTAGCTTAGTTTGGCTCGCTGCGAATTAAAGCGTTGCATCGATGGATTCATGACGTGCAAACAAAAAGGCACTCAGCGATGTGTGATGAGCCCCTTTAACATGGCACTCCAAGAAGTGTAATGAGCCCATGGCAACTTAAACTGTATTGTGCGAACGTGGCAAATTCAGTCAATCCGATAGTAAATATCTGCTCAAGATCTTTTTTTGCCAGGAGGAAGGACAGGCCATCGCATGCTGCATCTCCCCCAACTCACGGCCTGTGTTTAAAAATTGATCTTAAGGGTAATGGTGTTGCTATTCCCTATAAGACAGGAAGAGAGATGGGACCAGAAGTGGGGAGACCACCGTTCCAAGGGTGCTTCTATCATCGGGTTCTTCCATAATGTTCCCAAATCCCTTTTCTGTGCCTTATAAGACCTTTTATCCTGTTCTTGGGGGTAAAAGAATGAGTGCAGCAAGGCCCTGATTTTAGAGCAACTTTAAGGCAAGTTGCAATGAAACCAAAACTGCCTTGTTCATATTCAGCAATATCAAAGCTACGCACATATGATCTCCCTATCCCCGCAGGATGCAAACCCCTTAACTTTGAGATGAATGGTTCTGATACACAGTTCTCTGCATTAGTTAATGTGCCCAAGCAGGGCAGAGCGTGGCATTAGGGGATAATATTACGCTACCCAACTTTAGCTACATTAAACCAGGGGCTTACATTAAACCCGATCTGATCAATAATGAAACGGGAAATACTTCCCAGTCATAACACAAAGGAGCAAGAATCTGTGGCAGCAGAAGCATTAATGGTGCCTAGAGAGACAAGAGACCCAATAAAAATGCACCTTTAATTAAAAAAAAATATATGATCACAAATAAGGGGAAATGAGTGGATTCTGCAAGGCAGCAGGACAGAGTTACCTGTGAGGAGCTGGGATGCAGAATCTGCTGATGTGCACAAGAGAAAGCAGCAGGCTGCCACCTGAGACAGCACGGGGCTTGATTTGTCCATCCCAGGATGAAGGGAAGGCAGCTTGCACCTCTCTTATTCAGGAGTCTGCCTCCTTGCTCTGGGGCCATTAATTGCCCCATCTTCACTGGCCCTGTCCATGCTCCTTTATGTTCCCAGGTGTCCATTCATCCCCCAGCTAGCTCTCAGAAACCCTTTCACTGCTCCACACACCTGGAGTGCTGCAGAGGTCCAACCTGGCTGGCTTAAAGGGTTGGAAGAATGATGAATTGAGCCCCATATTTGGGGAAGCAGATTGCACCACTGTGCATCAAGCTGCTGCAACAGGCTGCAGTTTGCTGCAGGGAGGCAGCATGTTATTATTGATGCGCGGCAGCTCAAGTCCATAAGGTACAGCTTAGTGCGGGGAGACAGTGCATGGGAATGCCCACAGCAGTGAGGTGCTATATAGTGTTGGGAAGTCCCTCTGCAGGGCAGTTTGCCCTGATTTGCTCCAGCCTGATGCTATACAGGTGGGCAATCTACTGAGAGGCGCAGAGCACGTGGCTACCGCTGTATCGCCAATAAGCAGCGTGCCATAGGAACCGCTGACAAGGGCTACATTAAACCAGATCTGATCGATTCCAATCTGATTAATACTAAATGCTCATATAGAACGTCAGATCAAAGCATGTTGCAAATATTAATTAATCCTTGCTGCTGCCTTGGGAAGGAAGCAGGAACTCTGCTCAGTTTAAAGGAGGCAGCTAAGAGCAGCAATGTACTAATCATGGAGCCCCGTCAGAGCAGTCAGCCTCAGCCACCCCGTCTGCAGCATATGGCTGACCCCGCTGAGTCCCCTGCCAGCCCAGGCTGCTCCCACCGGGCTCTATGTGCTGCACACGAATAAACTCTGGAGCTAATTGCTCCAGAGTTTTCTGCTCTTGGCCGCACGTTCAAACTGTGCGTTAACTGCATGTGTAGACACACCCTTCAAATCTGAGAAAGCAGCAGTGCCTATCACTCTGACCAAGATGGCCTCATCGTTTTGTTGTTCTGGATCAACCTACCATCACTCATCTTCTACCCACGTGGGAAGCCTTTTGGGGCAGGGACCATTTTTTTGGTTTGTTTTGGGTTTATACAATGCCTAGCACCACTGGGCCCTTGGCTAGAAATCATGCTTCTTGGCCCTACTGCCATAAAGAGGAGGAGAAAAAGCAAGAAGTATGATCTTTTGGGGCAGAAATCGAAGAAAATCCGAGGCATAAAAAACAGACGCAGAATACCACTTTGTTGTGGTACTTCGGGATCATGAGATTTGGGCATCAGAACAGCCCTGAGTTAACTGGGAACTGACTCTATTATAAGCGAGGCAAGGACTTCTTTGTGGTATCTTTTATTGGGTCAGCTGTATTACTGGGAGAAATATGGACAAACGTTTGGGCACTGAGTACTATTTTTCGGGCCCATCTACACATGCGCTTTACTGTGCAGTAGACTAATTTACTGTATAGTAAACCATCACTGTCTACATGCGTGCCGGTGGCTGTTGTGGGCTAAACTACTGTGCCATCGGATAGCCCCATCAGACATGAGTACTGTCCGAAGTTGCAGTAACTTACTGTGCTTAATCACACGTGTAGATGGTGATGGGGCTGGCTGGGACATGGCGGTGCTTCAGCACAGAGGTTAGCTGTCAGGCAGGCCCCATGCTGAAGCACTCTCGTGCCCCAGCCGACTGCTCCACAGTGTGTGGAGCCCTGTCAGACAGCCCTGGGCTGGCACGTTGACCTTCTGGATCCCATGTCAGCCCAGGGTTGCTCCAACTGGGCTCTATGTGCTGCAGGGGGGCCAACTGGGGCATGAGGGTGCTTCAGCACAGGGGCTGCTCATGCCCCAGCCAGCTGCACAGCACATGGAGCCCTGTTGAAACAGCTAGCCTCAGGCACCCCCTCTGCAGCACATGGCTAACCCCCTGGGTCCTGCTGCCAGCCCGGGCTGCTCCCACCAGGCTCCCTGTGCTGCACATGAATAAACTCCAGAGCTAATTGCTCCGGAGTTTTTTGCTCCTGAGCGCACATTCAAACTGTGCATTAATTGCATGTGTAGATGCACCCTTCAGGTCTGAGAAAGCAGCAAACTCTGAGAGCACGGATCCTTTTAAAAGCAGCATTCATGGGCAGCTCTGAAATATTGAGCAAGATGATGATGTTCTAAATTCACTAATGCCATGGTCTGTGTAAGACTTCTTTTGAGGTCCTCCCCTGCTCACAGAGGGTGGAGAGAAAACAAAAGCATCAGTCTTGTGATACTAATGATGATTCACAAGTCGCTAACAGAGTTAGGACTGGAACATAGGCATTCCTAGTCCCCAGCTCCTGACAAGAAACGTCCAGGCCATTCTGCCTTCTCTAATCCACTAAATCAATGGGGCCACTCAAGCTGCTTCAAGTTAAGCACATGCTGAATCAGGATCTTGTTGGGGAAAGGACAGGAGAAGGTGAACACGCTGCTGGAGCTCAGATGTAGTCAGGTGCCAAGAAAACTGTGTAAGGCAGAAGCCAAAGAGGTGACAGGAACAAACTGAGCAGCACTTAGAGGTGCACAAAATACCCAATGGGGATTGCAAAGTACTTTGAAATGCAAGGCTTCTCATGCTTTCTTAAGAGTTCAGAATTGGGGCATGCTGTCACTGACAATCTGCACAGTTTTTTTCAACCAAAATTGATCTCATTTTCATGGTTCAGGTTTGAGAAAACCCGGCTTATTTCCAAGTGAAGGTGAATTCCATTTCCAAATCCTAGGCAATTTCTTTAATGTAAAAATAACCACCTGAGGGAAACGGCAAGTCAACCCAAATTGTTGGGAAGATTTGAAAACCTGGCAGAATAGGGGAGAGGGTGGGCAGATGGATGGAGCTGCGAAAGTTTATGAATTTCTGGCACTTCTAAAGACTCTTTCTCATCCGTGCACAGTTATGATAGGCAGGGTCTCTGCAGAGCCGGCAGTGTCCAGTGCCAGGCTGGAGCCTCACACTGGACTTTTAGGCAGAAACAGAGGTTGGATCATATTATCTCCCCTCTTCCAGTGCTGCTCAGAGCATAGTCTAACTATATGGGGCATTAGGGAATGTCTCAGCTGGGAAAGCCAGGTCCTCAACTGCCCTTCTGCCCCTCCAAGGAGGAAGAACGATATCTGCTTTGTCTCCTGTACTTAAATTGCATTCTGCACATTGCCATGTAGTGCGAGAATCTCACCAGCTTCACTGCACTGATTCTCACAGAGCTCCTGTGAGACAGGGCAGAGCTGTCCTTCCAAATGGGAAACTGAGGCAGAAAGAGACTAAGGAGACTGCTTCAGGTCATAGACAGAGTATATGACCTAGCACGGCCCACTCTGGTCTCAAACTAGAATGGTAACTACCAGTCATCCTTCTTCTCTCAGGAGTAGGAGGGGGACCTGAGCCCCCCCAGTTCCCACCTGCGATCCTTTAGGGACCATAGCCAGCTCACGTAAGTTAGAGCAGCCCTTGTGCTGCTTTGAGACCAAAGGGTGGAGCCCGCAGGCATGGAATCAGTGCCACTTGCTCCCTGATAGCTCCCTGCATCCTGCAGCAAGGAGCAAATCTTGGCTGTGATCTTTAGGCGCATCTACACAAGATGCGTTAATGCGCATTAGCCTATTTTAATGCACATTACAGGCGCATGTCTACACATGCGCGCCCTTAATGCACATTAAAAATGGTGAAATTAGGCTAATCGCACCTAAGTTTAGGTGTGATTAGTTAAAGCACATTAACGCATGTATAGATGTGACTCAGCACTAACTTTAGTGCCAGGGTCTGCCCTGCCATTAGGGGCACATGGCAGGGCTGCAGGGACTTGGCACTAACTTTCGTGCCAAGTCCGTGTATGTGTAGACACCTGCCAAAAATTGCTTAATGTGCATTAGTTTAATGCGTATTAAATTAAATCATGCTTAAATGCATGTGTAGATGCAACCTTTGAGTGTGATTCTCCTCTCAATTACACCTTTGCAAGTCAGGAGTAACTCCGCTGAAGTCACTGGCATAGGTGAACAGAGTGACACCCTGAGACTCACAGATTCTCATATCAAATCAAGTATGAGCATGCAGCTAGATTGGCAGCACTTCCCTCCCTGTAAGCCCCAAGCAATGACCTTTCTAGCCTTCTGCTTATATCATCCAGTGTCCAAGCCTGGGGCCTGCCTCCTCCTTCATTTCACCAAGTGAGTGAGAAGGCTGCTAAGGCACAGAGAAGCTGAAAGATCATCCTTTTCCCTAAAAGCTTCCAAATTTAACTCTAGCCTATCTAGTTGTTTTCTGGCATGAGATACAGATTTGTTTTCTGTCCTTCTTACACTACAGGGGGCAGCTGAAATCAGGGCACAAAGGCCTCATTCATCTACACATACAAGTTGCAATGGTTCAGCTCAAAACAGTTCTTGGATTGATTTCATTAAACCAGTGGCAATCTCTGTGTGAGCACACCAAGATTGGTACCACCTGCTTGGGTACCACCAGGTCATGGCTATATTTCTTTGCTGGGGTGTTGCGTGCTGTGGATTTGCTCTGCCCATGCCCACCCATGGCTGTTCTGTGACTTCACAGAGCTCTTCCCTTCAGATCTGTGACTCTTTTACTAAGCACTGAAATTCACTTAAAATCCTGAAAACTTACATAAATAAAGCCAGACAGCCAGATCTTGCAAGAGTCTAATGAAATCATAAAGCTCAGGGTTTTAATTAGTTTCTTACCCTTGCTATATAAAATGATCATCATCAGTCATGTCAAAGCTAACACTTATTCTGGGATATAAAAAGTATGATTCCCTTGGACATGGGCATGAAGAATTTAAGCAGTGAAAGCTGAGCCAGAGCCAGCTGGGCTGGGAAAAGGGAGAAGATGACAGAAAGACAGGGAGACCCCATGATTTCTGCCCCATAGCTCAGTGGGTTTCATAACCTCAGTGGATGTGTCTACACGTGCATTTACTGCCCAGTAAGTGGGTTTTACACTGGCATCTACACGTACAGGAGTTACAACGCAATAATGCTGCGTGTGGACTGACTTAGGACTGAAGTTAGTCCCAAGTCAGTCCACACACACAGGGTTACTGCTCAGTAAGGCATCTACACGTGCGTTACTATGCAGTACAGGCACGTACATGTAGATGTATGCTTGTACTGGTTACTGCACAGTAACCTACATTACTGCAGAGTAACTCTGCATGTGTAGATGCACCCAGTGTGTGTCAGAAAGCCAAGAGACACCGTTCCGAGGCAGATAGCCACAGTGAGTCGGGTGCATACCCTAGTCCCAACAGGGAGCTGTCCTCTGTGAATCTCTGTGTACCCCTTGGTAGCTAGGAGGGGATTATAAATTGCAAGTTAGGTTTCTTGTAGGTCTCCAGTTAGGCTTCTTGTAATCCGCCACCATTAACTGTAGAGTTTCCAATATCAGGCATCAGGGGTGCTGGGTGTAGCTGTGTTGGTCTGTGTTGGTCTAAGGCAGGGGTGGGTGAAATGCGGCCTGCAGGCCGGATGGCCCAGCCATTCTATCTGGCCCGCGGGACCCCTAAAACATTTAGAAAATTAGTATTATCTGCCCCCGGCTGTCTGTCACATGGCCCTCAATGGCTTCCCAAAACTCAGTAAGCAGCCCTCTGCCCAAAATAATTGCCCGTCCCTGATAAGGACATAGGCGGACGAGCTTCTTCGATTTGGTCTAATAAAAGCTATCACATTTACCCCAAGTACCTTGTGTACCAATATCAGGCATGGACTGTAATCTGGCCAGTGCTCCAGGTGCTTCCTGAGCTCCAGCCCCTGCAGCTGAGGCCATGCAGATCCTTCCCCATGGGTCTGAGTGCATGCTCAGAATTGCTCTTCGGCTCTCTGCCCAGCACACGCTTCTTGTCCTCTGCTCTAAGATGGCCACGTCGCCTTATTTCCAGCATCTGGGTCACGTGGGACGAGAATGAGCGAGGGTGGCACGCTTGGGTGCATCTTGGGAGCAGTGTGAATAAGCCTGCAGAGCCTCCTCTGTTAGACGATAGTCCTGCCCAGCCTCCCTGGGGGCTGGGAGGTGCTCAGATGCTGCAGCAGCACAGGCTCAGTAGATGACTGCCATAAATCGGATACGTTCCCCTGCCTAGCGCTGCCTCACCATCGAAAACTGGCTCGTTGGCTCTTCCATGGCATCCCGAAACGAGGGCTTTCACTCATGCACTCATTTCATCTGCAAATCTGTTGCTCTGTTGTGCTGCGACCATCTCCTCAGCCAAGAAAAACACAACCCAGCATTAAGTGGCTTAGTCAGAACCCTTTCAGAAATGAACAGCAGCTTGGCTTGAGGTATACAAGTCATTTTTATTATTAATATTATTACTATTATTATTATTTTCCTTGCGCAAGCTTCTGCATGGAGCCTGTAGTCAATACAGGTCTGTCATTGAGGGTTATTAAAGATACTTTTTTCTTTTTTTTTTTTTTGCTTTCCCAAGCGCCTTGATTGACACCCTAATAGCACCCTCCAGATGTGATAAGGTCAAATTCGAATTTAATCAAGGTTTTTGTTGTTTTTTTTTTCCTTGGCCAATGCATAAACATGACAGAGCTGTGGGAAGCTGCAGGCAGTGGGGGAGCGTGTGTGATAAGCTTTTTCCCCTGGCTCCCGTCCAAATCATTTTAATGACAAGCTGCTTAACTGTATGGTGACCCACATCTGATTGAATTCCTATGGAATCGTTTACATTTAAACAAAGGAAAACAGCCCCCGTCTAATAGTGATTAAGCAGCCAAACACATGGCAAGATGGGAGCGCTCACTTGAAGCTGGGATCTCCTCTCCCATCCAGTGCTCTTTCATCAGCTCGGCACAAAGGGGATATTTCCTGTCTGGCTTTTAACAGGAAAACTGGGGCCAGTTTGGATGCTGGTTCCCCAGGCTTTTCCTTGGTCTGCTGTAGACCTCTCAGAAAGCAGGTTTGAAAAGCAGCATGGTGCAAAAAACCAGGACACCCAGGTCCTCCTCCTGGAAGTATCACTGCCTTCTTCCATAACCTTTGGGCTTAAAACATTTTTGGCTGCTGGTTGTGGGTGATTAGAAATCCAGACATCCCAAATCCACAGCTAAAAAATGATGGGCCTGCCCTTGGGCGTGCCTCAGTTTCCCGATGCATGGAAGGGGGAGAATAATGCTGACTGAGGGCGCCTGTACACGCCACGACATTTATTCTGTGCTCTAGTGAGGTTTGTCTGAAGTGCTGCAAGTTTCACTGGCAGCTTGGCCGAGGTGCACCTGCAAAGCTCACAGATTTTAGCAAAGGTTTTCACTGATTGGGACAAACGCACCTTAAAAGCAGGTTGCATCATGGGATGGACTGTGAGATCACTGCATGGCATTCTCTCTCTGCCAGTTGTAATACTGTCAGTCCAAATATTTCAAAACCAGAGTTCAGTCCCCTTTCCCACAGATCGTAAGGTCTTAATGATGTGAGGTTCTTCTTTGCTTCTCAAGGTTCATGATATCTGCTGTTTGGCATAGGCCCTGGCTCCTGGAGTCATGTGACTATGCGAGCAGGTCAGCTCACAATATTTACAGGTATGTTTTTGCTCTTATGTGGGTAGAGAAAAGTTTGTAAGATTCTGGGGGTTTTCAATCGCTTTCCTGATGTGAGAGAATTTGGGTCATGGTATCTGAACAGCTGGCAGCACCATCCGTGCAATCAGGATGGGGGCCCAGCAAAACTGAACCAACATTAGCCATTTGCAAACATTTGAATTTGGTGCAAACCCAGATGAAGAAATGAATGCAGCTCCTCCTGTTGCATTTGTCCAGGCAGACCGCGTTATGTGGAGCAAAGCTGTTTCATAAAGGATGTGGGATGTGGCTGCAAAGTCAGGAGGGAGAAGCCACCCACCACATGAGGATGCGGACCCCGGATGGTCAGAGGAAGACCTCGGCGCTGCAGTCAGCAAAAGGTTCTGGCTGCTGTGAGGTTAGCTGATGTTTCCATGAAAGTGTAATGGGTTACTGCATCTGACGCAAACTGCTGCTTGAGAGCAAGGGTTTGTGGAGCAATAGGGGAATTTGCAGCCAGGTAGCTAAAATGTCTCACGTGTTTCCCCTTGATTGTCTGCCCTGCAGTCAGAAACACAGACTGACTTCAGGTTATGACCTTCAGCCTGGGCAGTACAAACCCACCAGGGTAGTTCCTCTGATAACTGAAGTCCGTTACAGTGCTGTTTCCCTCCCGTCGTTACCTTTGTGCCCTGGAGTACAGCTAGGCTGGCTGTGTCCTTCAGTGTAGACATACCCTCCAAGTACCGGTAGCTCCTTGCTGATGCAAACACAATTAATATAGTGTTTTCATTGCAAAGTGGGGGGGAAAGGCCTGTCCCGTGCCTCCTTCACCATGCTGGGATGCAGCTGTCAGCTCTCTGTCTCCTTTCCGCACATCCGGAGGAAAGAGTGGGAGAGGAGGTGGCGCAGGTGAGCAGAGCCTCGAGACTAAATTTCAACAAAGTGCGGACGGATCCATGATCGTCTCGTCAAAATATCTGGACTCCTGGATAAACTGAAGCAGAAGCTACGGCCAAGCCACTGGCTGCCCTGCCAACTGCATGCAGGCCCGGGGATGGGAGTTGCTCACGAGGAGCAAAGAGCTCCTGTGTGAGCGGCACAGCTCCCTGCCTGGCAGCGGTAGGCATGGGTTGAGCGCCCTGAAGGCCCCCTCCACACTGCAGACAATACCAAGAACATTTAAATGCCAGCCAACTCAATTTATCGGGGAAATATTTTGAATCGAATGCCGTTTTGGATGCTCTTCCTTTGATGGGTCTCGGCAGATAACGCCGATTATAAAATTATTAGCAAACGAATGGGCTTCCCTCACTCCAATTAAATGATAAGAGCTGAAGCAAAGGGGCAGATTTTTATCGTGATCAGATTACGGGCATATATTGTGGCAGTAATAAAGCAGGCACTTTCCTAATACGGTACCTGCAGTACAGCTCCTTAGATCGGTGTTTGGCTCGGGAAGAAATAGCAAGATCTTCGCAGAAGCGGTAGCAATGCTGGAAGTGTCTTTATCGCAGGATGTAAGAGAGTTGCTTGAAACGACTAACGCGGATCACGGTGAGGATAATGAAAGCAGCTGAGATAGAAGGAGAGGACGTGGGGGAGGGGGGGCTGAAATCCTCGAGCACTGGTCCTGAGCACCGTAGGATCTACGAAAGGGACTTAGTCTTAATTAAGGAGGAGTTCACTCCAGCCCGGATGGCAGCCTTATGGAAGAGGGTAAGTAAGTAAGGGAGCTATAGGATGGCTTGTTAAGAGGGCTGAGTGCTAGAAAACGTATGTGAGTGGCAGGGTTGCTAATGCACTTATAGACTTGACCCCTCACACCCGTTACCTTCCCTCTACCAGTGGCCAAGCCCTGGTCCGGCAGAGGAAATCAAAGCTTACTAACCATAATGAGCCTAAGGCAGCTGCCAACTGGAGCTGGGGCCAGGGCTAACTGCAGGATGCCCCATGCAAGGGGAAATGAGACCCCCCCTCCCCACTTCCTGACCCCTGACATGTTCACATCCTGACACATGAGAGCAGATGCTATTTCCCGTAGTGCACGTGGCCAAAAGCCTGGTGAGGCGGCTCTGTGCATACAGAAAGAGTCCAGCCAGTGCATTTCACTCCTTGACCTCTTCTGGTGTTGAATCCCAGGGGCTGGTAAAATGCAAAGAGGCCATGACTGTCATCTCCGACGGTGTAAATCAAAACCCATCTTGCTGGGGGTCATCTGACCCCAGCAGACTTTCCTGCCCATGGTCAGGGGGCCTTACCCCTGGAAGGTCCCTTCCAGCCTCTGACGTCTAACTAGAAACTATGAAAAGCAGCTCCAACTATGCTGATTTGCAGTAGCAGAGGACCTGACATAACAGTTACAGAAGCCTTAGACCGGTGGGCAGGAGGGTCTAGCCCGCTGGAATCTGCTTTGCAGCCTGGCAATGCGGCGACGTGGTAACGACCGACGGGAGGACGTCAGCATTCATTCATCATGAATCGCAGTAGCGGTACGGGCTCCTCGTCCCATTCACATCAAGCCCCCCGAATCTGGATCTTCTCCGGACCTTCTGCAATTCTTGTGCATGTAAAACTGGGCTGTTGGGCTCCTAGGAAAAGGTTTAAATATGAGAGCATGTAAAGGACCAGCCATTCCCCAGGGAAGAGCATTTGTCATGATAGCGGTGCAGTTTGATTTCCAGCACTGAAAGAAACCCAGGAGAAACGAGCTGGAGACACAACCCGTGTCATCACCGTAACACTCAAAGTTAGACTGCTTTTCTTCCAAGTGCAAGAATGCATGTGCACGAGAGAAGGAGAAAGATCAAGATCATATTTGAATCCTGGCTGTAGGTCAAGTGCTTTTAATTACTCATCCATAACGATCAGATCAAATTATCTCAGGTAGCTAATTCCCATGGATTTTGCTCTAGTTTACACTGATGGAAATCATTACCCCCGATGGAGTTGCTCTGGATTTGCACCCCGAGGTCAGGACGCATCCCCAGTGATTTCATTCCCCGTACGGTTTTTATTCCCCCTCCACGAGTGTCTGCAGCTACTACAAAGCCCAAGTGACATCGACTTTCTGAGACTTGAAAGGGCTTCTGGAAAGGCTAATTAATGTTATCACTGCACCAGATCAGCAAGGTAAAGAACGGTTTTCTCCTTCTGATGCATCACCAACTTGTGGGGAGTTTTACAGCAGCCCAGCCTGCCTGCTGCTGATGCTGCTTTCATTCCTTATTATTTACAGCCCAGCACAAATAAATAAAAAAATAAAGGTCTCCTTTTTTTCCCCATCCTGGGGAAGAACGCAGGCCAAGCGCTGAGTCGGCAAAAGCTGCAGCCAAGCCAGGAGCCCATTTCCTTGAAAAATCTTCGAGCCTCCCGAGTGGCAGGGGTGAACCGTTTGCATTTGCCGCATCATTCTGCTTCTCGTCCCATCCTTCCCTGCAAGCAGGAAACAGCCCTCTTGAATATAATTTCTATTGAAAGCAAATGGTGTCTATGTCTGATTAGTTCTGGCTTGAGGCTGTATCAACAAGCTCACTGTTGGTCCTGCATTTGCAGCCTGGAATATTTTAGGGCACTTGAGTCTGACAGATTCATGTCGGGCTCTTCAAGAGGGTTTATTACATTAAGCCATTTTATCATTGACTCGCCAAAGTGTTATGCTCTCAGCTAGAGAGAGGGAGCAGAAGTAACCGCTCGGGCCTCAGATGCAGACTAGAGGGCCGAATCCTGCAGCCCTAGCCCAGGGGGCCCGCTTCTGAGCGCACTCAAAGCCTGATCCTGCGGCCTCTGAAGCCAGTGACAAAGCACTGCCGGGAGACGGATCAAGTCGTCGGTGTGAATCGAGAGGAAGTCCTTTGCAATTAGTGGAACCACACGCTGCATTTGTAAAAGCAAGAACAGACTCAGGATCTTTACGATGCTCTCTCGCTGAGGACCAGCGACTCTGCTGGAAGTCAGTGGAGCTGAGCTGATTTGCATGGAGGGTTTATCCATCATTTGGGGGCTAAAAGGGAGGGAAAGAACCTGCCAGGTCACATGCAAGAGGCACAGATCCCACAGGTGGGAGGCGGGTGGGAAGTCAAATGACAAGCCTTAGGGCTTCCTGCCACTGGCGACGCAGGAGAATCAGCCCCTGCGGCCACCGGTGACGCAGGGGAATCAGCCCCCGTGGCCACCGCCCCCCCCGCCCCAGCCTTGCGCCGCCTGCAGAGCAGCCTCGTGCCCCTTCTCCAGGAGCTGCCCTGGCTCCACAGTGCTAGCATCAGCAAAACTTGTCGGCATCAGCAAATGTGACTCACAAGACAAACGGGGAGCCAAGAGGGAAAGTGCCTTTTATTTTGTTTTATTATTTTGCAAAGCTGCTTCTCTGAGCATAAGTGCACAAATACAGCCGGAGTCACTTCCTCTCTGACAGCCCCGGTGCTCCCAACAGGCTGCGTTTTGGACACATTCCCTCACCGGCAGCCTGATTCGCCATTAAACTAAGGCTCCTTTGTTCCCCGTGAACAACAGACAGGGACCTTAAAGGGAGCGGAAAATGTCCCTGGATGATTGCCCCTGCAGAGGTGACCTCCTCTGGGCTCTGCCCTGTAGCTGGTCCACAGACTCGCCATTGCACAAGACACATAGAAAACAAGTATTCTGTTTCCAGACCCAAAGCATCAATTTTGCAGTCTCTCCTGGAAGGGAAAATCCTAAAAAAAATGGTTAGAGATCACCAGAAAGGCTCACTCTGAACGGAGCCTAGGAGTTGTGTCTCTCCAGCTCTGAGGCACCCAGCTGAGCTGCGGTTCTCCGCGCTTGGGATCCCAGGTCCGCAGCAGGGACTGTGAAACCTCGGGGGTCCCTGACACTAGCAATCTGCGTGATATGGCTGCATTAGATGCACAAGCCGAGCAATCTGGCAGAAAGGAAGACCGTTCTCCATCAGAAAAGGAAGGTCCCTGCATGGCCCGCGCACCATTTCTCCCTTCCCACCCCCTTTCTTTCTTCAAGCAGAAGGATGATGGGGATGAGCAATGCCCCCCAGTTTCCTAACTTGCACTGCCACTTCCCCGAAGACACCACTGCACACACCGTGGCTCACTTACTAATTACCAAACGCTTCTGCGCTGAGCGGGGCTCTCCTCCTCCCTAGCTCAAAGGCAGCTTGCTGCAAGTGCAAAGGGAGCTGCAAACGAAACGCTGTGGAAGCCTGTGGCCCGCTTGACTTTGCTTTCACAAAAGGTTGGTCCCTTTAGTGCAGCGGATCATGGGGAGACCCCCGAGGAGTGTTTCAGAGAGACGAAACCACGGCAAAAAAAAAAGACAGCAATTGTGCTGGTAACACCAGGAGCTGCACCTTCCATCCCAAAGTGTTACAGGAGCTATTAAGGCTTCTCCTATAGTACTGGCTCTTCCTTCTGAAGACAAAGATCTGCCTCTCACCCTGCTTCTGTCTTCACCGGGACCCACCAGGTGAAGGATGGGAGGCCACAACGTGCCAATTTAATATGCTGAGCCACAACCATCCGTCCAGCTCGTGGGCCAGATCCTCGGCTCCTGTAAATCAGTTTTGCTCCGGTGACTCCCTTGGAGCGATGCCAGTTTATATTGCGCGGAGACTCCAGGCCTGCAATCATTACTTCCATCTTCAGCGTGAGCCATTGAAAAATCAATGCGAACGGTAACCCGGCTTCCAGTGGATTTTGCTTGCAATTGGGCTTGTGCCTCCCTGTTCCCTGCTTCTTCGTAACGACAGGAAGAAGAGTTCAGGATGTTTGGCTTGAGGGCTTGTTGGTTTTGTGGGGTTTTTTTTTAATTTAAAAATATCAAGAAAGCCAACGGTGAACTTCTCGGAGATGCACCCAACCCTCCCCTGCCACCTGGGGAAGCGCAGCTGCCAGCCACAGCCATTGGGGTAGGAGGCAGGGTAGAGATGCTCCTTATAGACTAATTCAGACATGTATCAGTTTCCTGAGCCTGAGTTCACTTCAGCAGGTGCTGTGAAAGGACGTGCACAGAGCAGGGGTGCTCAACCCGTCTTGCAGGCTAGATCTGGCCCCTGGCACCGTGTCATACGGCCAGTGGGGAGCCTCACAAGCTGGACGGAGCCAGTGCAGGATCAATAGAAACCAATTCCAGGCAGGTAGGGGCGGCACAGGTCCCCAGGGCCCGATCCCAATGCGTGGGGGCCAGATGGAGACAGTATGGCCCCGGGGCCCAATCCTGGCTGGGCGGAGAGGGCATGGGACTCCTCTCCAGGACTGGGCTCCAGGGGCCTCCAGCCAGATGGATGTGGCCCAGGGCCTGAGGGCCCAATCTTCGTACGTGAGAGCAGTGTGGAGCCTGATACAGCTTGTGGACCCTTGTTGCATGGAGGGGCGCGTGGTCGGGTATATGCATGCACCTAGGACAGCAACGAAGCTCAGAGGTACTCACTGATGCATAATCGCCCTGCTTTACACCAGGTCCGTGACCAGTGTCCCTCCCACTCGATGCTTGCTAAAGGTTGGAAATGAGGCAATGTAACAACCTTAGCGGCATCCTGAGCACAGGCAGGTGGCAGAGCTGGAGGGCCACGCTGGACGGCACATGGTCTTCTTTCTGGGCTATAATGCTGGCGGGCTGGGCTTGCTTCTCAGCAGTGCCATGTGCACTGCATGGAGGGGAGTAGACAAGCCCGTCGTTCCAGGCAAATAGGCCCTTTTCTAGCGGGCAGGAGCGAGGAGCAAAGAGGAGGTGCTCAGGGCCACCCAGGGACCCAGTTGCAGAGCCAGGAACTGCAGCCAGTCCTCAGAGCAGATCCATGAGACCGGCATCTGTATCTTATAGATATTTCAGATGCATTCCCTCCCCCATTTAATCACAGAAAATTAAGTTTGGAAGGGACCTCAGGATGTCACATCTAGTCCAACCCCCTGCTCAAAGCAGGACCAGCCCCAGCTACATCATCCCAACCAGCTTTGTTGAGTCGGGTCTTCAAAACCTCCAAGGATGCAGATTTCAACATCTCTCTAGGTAACCTGTGCCAGTGCTTTACTCCCCCCCAATGAGAGAGTTTTTCCTAATATCCAACCTCAACTTCCCTTGCTGCAGCTTGAGCCCATTGCTCCTTGTTGTGTCATCTGCCCACACTGAGACCAGCCCAGCTCCATCCTCTCTGCAGCCCCCCGGCAAGGAGCTGAAGGCTGCTGTTAATCCCCCCTCGGTCTTCTCTTCTGCAGACTAAATAAGCCCAGGTCCCTCAGCCTGTCCTCATCAGTCAATTTAACTTTCAAAGAAATGGTTGTGTGATAGCCTGCTCCACCACGACCTGTGCTGGGACGACGCTACTGTCCCCAGCACGCGGGCAGCTGCCTCACTCGGGCATCGTGCCGGTGCCGTGCTCCGTCATACTTCGCACTTTCCAAAAGCACCTTCTGCCGGGGGCTCCCAAAGCACTTTACGGACGTAACTAGCGGCGTTCAACCCCCCGGTGAGACGGCCAAGTACAATCACACTCGTTTCACAGATGGGCAAAGCGAGGTACGGACTGAGTTAAAGAGATCTCTCGAAGGTCGCCCGGGGAGTCAACGGCAAAGGTGGGAACAGGAGCCCGAAGCCAGCGTCCTGCTCTGATCGTGCCAGAACAGACTTTACAGGGTGGGTCGTCAGATCTGGTTGGGGGCAGTTCGGCCAGAAAAGGTCGGGAGCTAGAAAGCGGCGTGTCGGAAGTGGAGAAGCGCGGGTCGCTCGGGGATGGGCGTGAGACTGGGTTTGCAGAGCACTTAAAAGCCTTGTCATTTCCCCCAGTTCATAGGTCGTGATAAAGGACATCTAGTGAAAAAAAGTGACTTTCCCAAGACCACGAAGGCGGTCAGCGATAGAGCACTAAGCCCAGCCGCTTGATTCCCGACCCGTGGGAAGCACACAGCTTTCTCTCCCCGTTACACCTTGTCTTCAAAGCCGTGCTTTGTCTGTTCGCAACACAAGCCGCTTGCAAATTCGAAGACGAGAGAGATGATAAAAATAGATGAAAGCCTATCAGAAATCAACCAAAGTCCATTAAAGAGCACACTTGGTAACCCTTCATTTAGCTAACCTCTTCTTTAAAGGAACTGACTGAGCAGTTAAATGTATTTGCTCCGGAGACTGATAACTCCGAAAGTAGAGCTCGGTCTCTAAAGAGCTTTAAGCTTTGTTAAAAGGAAGCAAATGACTCTCTGTCCTACCACATAAGACATTAATCTTTAAATGTTATGCAGATGACTGTCGAAAGAGGCCATTTGTTATAGGAGGGGGAAAAAAAAACGAAAGGGATTTTTTGACTAGATTGCCAGGAGAACCAATTCCCAGCTGTGGGTTTGAGGCATTGTTTCAAACAGGAGCAATGTTAGTTTTGCACTGGAGCGACGCGGAAAAAATAAAACGTTTAATGCAAGATGAAGTGTATTCCAGGCCAGGGGTTTTCTGTGTTCCTCTTGCAATTATTGAAGCTGTGCGCGTGTTAATAATGGTTCTCCCCTTCACACCCTGTCAGAGCCTGCAGTGAATCATAATCCGGCCTGCGTTGGCTATAACTAACATGGGAAACTTGGGGTTTGGGCATGCAACAGCCATGTAGTCAGCTTTGATGAGGGACGGGCACATGGCACACAATGACACACCCTTCACCTGTGTAGCTTACTTGAATCTGCTAGAGAATTACAGTGGGGTACAACTATACAGGTTTAAATTATCCCACCGCAAGTGCCTGCAGTTTATCCCGGGGCAGCCGGTTGCTTAAGGCAGAGGCCATTTCCTTGCCACCCAGCCGCAAAGTGCCCTAATAGCAGCCCACAGCGTGCAGCTGCGTGTGGATAGCTGCACATCTGTCCTCTGGAGGGCCGTCAGACCTAGCAAGGGCAGAAGAAACAAGAGATACCACCAGCATGACCCTTTGATATGACAACATGATTGAGCACAAATGGCTGCATCTGCTGGCAAGGTCAAAATGTCAAGATGAAAAGGGCACTAGAAAAAAATGGCTCTTGGGCACGTACAGCCTGGGTTACATCATGAGCGGCACGCAGCCCAACTCCAAGGGCAGCTGGTATTTGCCACGTCCACCGAGCAGCTGAAACCTCCGAGGAGGGAGATGGAAGCAGGATCTTCTCTGTCGGGAAACAAGACGGCTCCGTCTCCCCTGGTATTCAGGCATTAGGATCGGCAGTCCTCAACCCATGATTCTGCACCAGATTCCTCCAGAAGCTACGTATGAGCTAAATCCAGCACATATCCCCCTTCAACCAGGGATTTTCTATCACCATCCATCCAAAGGACACCTCTTTTGATCTGAATGGCTGGCTACTGCTACTAGGGAGAGAAATTGGTGATGGAGTCGGGCCCCTTTGAGGGGATTTTTCCAATTTCCATCGACATGCAAGTCCTGCTTTGTAGGGCAGGAGAGGAATCAAGCGCCACCGTTTCTTGCTCACGGCTTCAAATGTCTTTGAGCCGGCACCCCAACCCCAGGCCCGCTCTCTCTGCTTCTCCCAGGGTCGCACACCGGTGCTGCTCAGGTTGCGCTGAAGCTTTCTTCTCTGTCCCAATGTCCCGTCTGTTCTCCACCCGAGCACTCATCCACAAACTCTCCTTCCCAGGCGAAGCCTCTCCAACCAGACCTTCCAGATTCCTCCATCGCCTCGCCCTTTCTTTTGGAAACTTAACCCTCGCTTGCAGCTAGCTGTCTGGGCTAAGGGGCACTGGCTAAAGCACAGCGGCTTCAAGCTACCATGACCTTCCTGCACGAGATCTCTGTCCGCTTCGCATGCAAGATAAATTCCCAGCACGCTATTTTGTCCGCTGACCTTCCTACTTGTCTAAAAGCATTATCAACCTGCTAGTTGTTGTTGCAGTGTCCCGGTAGTGCTGCTTCTCCTAATGCTAGGATTTTTCTCATCTTAAAGCAACTTGAACTAGCATGACTAAGTGCCACAGAGGTCACTTGGGAATAATCAGGTTGGGGTTTTTGCTTTTTTTGCCAACCTCTTCCAAACGAGCGGAGAGATGCATGCAACGCGTCTTCAGGTCTCTGCGTCACACGCAGACTTTGGGGAATCAGTGTTAATGGACACGAACATGTTTAGGCTTTTCTCTTAATCTCTTATCACAAGATTAGCTAATGTCTGCTAAGCCCGGGAGAATTCAGTAATGATAAAGGATAATCAGCGGAGATGGGAAGATAAGCTTTTCCCCGCATGGTTTTCTAGAAACCAACCCGGCGGAGTCCAAGGAGATTATTTCTTTTCTGTCTCCAAGAGTTCTGCGTTCATACCGGCCCCCGTCCCAAAGGCCATTGAATCAACGCTTCTCTTGACATCAGCAAGCTTTGCATTGCAGCCATGAAGGAGGCAGCCTGCCCCATACAGCTTTGCCTCAATACTTGCAGAATCACAGAAAATGAGGGTTGGAAGGGACCTCAGGAAGTCATCTAGTCCGACCCCCAAAGCAGCATGGGCTTTGGGGAAGACCCTACAGAGAGGTCCCTGCAGGGAAGAGTGGGTTGGGCCCGAGCCCAGAAAGGAGCACAGTCATCTACCTGTGTGGTGGGACAGGGCGGGACATATTGGCCAGATATCTCAGAGTGGGCCTTCAGCATTTCTGTTTTTTAGGAGATTTCCTGGTCCTACGTGATCCATGCACATGGGGCTGTAGCAGGCTGGCTGGCAGAGGCTTGCAGCGACCTGCACAGAGCCAGGCTGTAGGAGCCTGCAGGGTTGCAGGGACTACAGCCCAGGTGCAGGCAGTGACATCTGATGACAGGCCTGCCCGGAGGACTTGGCCAGGTGATGCAGATAATTGCCCGGCTACGGGCAGTTTAAAAGGCTCTCAGAAAGCGCAGAAAGGTACTGAAGACTATGAGAGGTGGAGAAGGCAGCGGTGCCAGGCTAGCGGTGGCAGAACTGAGCCAGGGTACTTCTCGGGGCCTGGAAAGCAACCCCTGGAAGCAGCAGCACTGTGCCGGGGATGTGCGTCGAGAAGGAAGGTTGCAGTGTGGCGCGAGCAGCACGGAGCTGGAGTCGCCTTCTTGGGCTGGAGAAGACTCAGGGCTGTGAGTGCACCTGTCTGGGCTATAATGCACCTCTCTGGGCTATAATATGGGTGGTGTTGATTTCTCACTTAAGTTTGTGATGGTTCCTGAGCGCCAAGCGTGCCCGGGGAAATCCAGACCTGTGTGAAGTTTAAGGACTGTTCAAGTTATGCGAGCCCCAGCCTGCTACAAGGCCCAATTTTAGCTTATTGGCCGTCTGAGCTACTCATCTTCGGCCTTAACTGCGGGTTTCTCATTGCGTGACCTGATGCCGCGGGGGCTTTGGAGGCAGGTGTCTGCTCCGTTCCTGGCTTTGACCCTGCTGGGGACTGGAAGCCCAGAATGACTGAGAGCTGTGCAGAGAGGATCTGCTTAGCGTGCAGGTCCATTGCACGGTCCCTTCCTTGTGCCGGCTGACAGACCAGCCGCTTGCAGAGCGTAGCTCCGACCGATTTGCAGACTGCTTGCAGGAGGATCAGCACTCCAATGCCAGGCTTCCTAATAGCAGGGAAACCAGTATTTTTAGAGTTTTTATATCTCTCTTTCTCGCTAGCAGCCCGGGGATCAGAGAGACGCGCTGTACATTTCAAGGAGATTGATTCCAGAATCACAACGGCCGCAATTATTGGCAAAAGGAGGGCAGACCTGGTGGGAAACCAATGCTTATTCCCTAAGGAGGTGGAGGAGACACTGTCCTGGGGAGCGGTGCATGTTCAGTTGCACATGTGGGCTTGGTGTCCTTAATCCCAGTGCTCATAGGTTTTTTTTCCTATCTCTTCTTCCAGCCATGGTGAATTAAGTCAGGATCCAGGCCTTGTGCAAGGGGGAGCCCATGGATCTACAGAGCTTGGTTATTTGGGTAATGCCTACTGCCATAGGGTTGGGTTTGCCATGGAGATGGGCCAAAGGATATAGCACTGGTAGAGGAGGGAGCCAGGAGTGCTTTGCAAGTAGGCGGGTGCTTTGTGGCAGGTTTTCTGAAGTCTGTTCCACACTTGAAGTCTGGGCACCAACCGGGGCCTTGTTCTTCATTGCTCTTCCACCTCAGCGGTGCTTGATATCGTTGCAAAGTGAACATAAATATTCAGTTGGATCAGGACAGCTGTTTCGCACCCATTTGGACTCCAGGATAAATAACTGCACAAACAGCAGAGCAGTGGGGATTCAGGCTGTTGGTCTTATTCCTTCCATCCTTCTTGGTGAGCAGGAGAGGAGACCTTGATCTCAGGTTGATCTGGCCAAGGGCTGACCTGCGATGAGAAAAGAGATGGCCTGAGGCACGGCGTCGAAACCAGGATCCAAACTTCCTCAATACTTAATGCCCCTTATCCGCTCGCAGAGCTGGGCCTCAACCAGAAAGTGTGGTCCGAACCCACTCTGGTCTCTGCAGAGCTTTCCATGTATGGGATGGTCTGCATCGGAGCGTCTCAAAGAGTAACAGCTGGGTGGGGAAACCGAGGCACAAAACCATTGCCTGGATTGCTCCAGCTCAAGTCTTTTGAGAGAGCCAGGACCAGACCATGTGCTAGCCAAGGGTTTAACCCACAAGACCATCCTGTTCAGATGTGCAGCTCTCCATAATGCCCTTCTCCCAAGCAAATCAAAGCGGCTGTTGTCCAACCCGCCCTGCTCCGCTGAATGCAGTTAAACTTGAATTTATACCTTTTGGTGCTCGCTTTACTTTACTGACAGTGTCTATATACATTTCATTATCCACTTGTAACTGTTTAGTCTTCCCCGATCTTTTGTTTCCTTGTGATGAGTTTACAATGAGTTTAACTCTCCTCTGACATGAGCTACGTGTCTTTTGAGCTCGAACAGATTTAAACGCCTTTCCTTCTCCAAGTAAATTGGTTCTGTAGAGTTGTCTGCTATTGTGAGCCCTTTTTGCTGCCTGAATTGCATCTTCCTAGTCAACAGATGATTCTCTTGGTGTTGCTGCTGTCATTATGTTCGAATGGAGATCCCTGCTCATTTATACTCCTGGGCTGGTTGGGTTTGGTTTTGTTTCCTTTATCCAGGACCCTTTTTGCTATGAATATTGGGGCAGATCTTCTTCTGGCTATTCTTCTTCACCAGTCCACTGGCCTCTTGAGACCATAGTTGGTCAGAGTACCTTGCAGTAGCCCCTTGGCTGCTCTAAAGGAAGCCAGGAGCGGACATGTATCGTCCATCTGTCTGTACCTTGAGTTGCTGAGCCCCCGGCCTAGATCCTCGAAGCTTTTCAGAGGGAGCCGGGTGCCTATGTAAGAGTAAGGCACCAAAATACGTTTGAGAGTCTGGATTCCAGTCTGCTGTACTTCATGTTGCATGCATGTGCATGGACGCATGTCGCTGCATGCACAGGGGCACATATTCGCTATACATTGGCATCCTTAGCTTTCGAGGTGTTTTACCCTTACGCTCGTTTAAGCATCATTGCTCAAACTTTATACCTGGGGGAACCAAAGCCTGGAAAATGGACTTGCCTAAAATACACAACAAATCGGCAAGAACAAGAGCCAGACGCCTGTGCCTTCCATGCCGTCCTCGCTGGTCTGTAGTATTTCTCACTGCTACTGTTTTTTGTGTTCCTGGCACCTTTTTAAGGATAGGTTTAGCTCCGTTGAAATCTGCAGATCTCAGAGCATTTAGCAAAGTCCATTCTCATTACTCTTCGCTTAACGAACGGGGAAGCTGCGGCACAGACGGAGACAAAACCTGTTCAACACCAGGCGGTGTCAGGAGCTGACCCCCCACCCAATGTCCTCATCCCCACTCCAGGGCCATTGGTGTCGGACCAGGCTATCCTATATCTGCGCAACGCAAAGACCCTTTCCCAGCATTAGTGAATTCAGCCTTGGCTCCACTTTGAGGTCAGGGGCTTCTGCTCCCCTGGCAGGGCTGGGGGTCAGCTCCAAAACGATGGTTGTTTAATAAATCTCTTTGACCCACACCAAAACTTGCTGGATGTCTTAAGGAAGCATTTAGGGGACAGTCTTATCATTCAACCTGTACTGCTAGATAATGAAGCGACAGTGGAGCTGGAGACAAATTTCTTGCAAAGCGAGATACTGGGTTTTTTTTTTTTTATTACTTAAAACAAGCTTAAATTAACGACTGTAGAGAATGATCCCCCAGAGTTAGATAAGGGGTTAAGGATCATTGGTCTTAATGATGACAGCCCAGTCACTAAATTTGATGAGTTATGTTTCGAGGTTAAGGTTTATAGCCCAGATATATTGTCTCCAAGTGAAGCTTGGTTGACTGGCAAAGTAAATGACTCACAAATTGACCTGAAGAATAGCATTTTTCCCCCCCATTGGGTAAATGGTGTTTGGAAACCTCCAATTATGTGATGAATTAAAGAGTCGTCCTATTTGAAAGAGAGGAAAAACACCAGATACATTGTAGGAGCAACCTTATGCATTGTCGGCTTAAATACTCCCACTGATTTTATTTTTTTTCTGTGGCTTTGGACCTCGCACCCGCTGGAAAGCACCAGTGCCACCCAGCTAGAAACGCTGGACCCGATTCTCCACTTAGGGATTTGGATCAGCCCCTCACATATCAGTGGCAGGCCTCCTAGGGATCTGGTGAACGATAAATCAAGCCCTGTATGCTAGGTTTACATGGTGATTTGGGTGGTGCTACTCACTTGATTCAGTGAACGAGACCCATGATATAGCATCCCAGTGGGACGGAGCTGACCCTGTAGATACTGGTGGAAATGTTGACTGTCTCCATTCAAGCCGACAGAGTCCCGCTGCTCCATGGCAGGAGGTGCTGAGCTGAATTCCTCATTGCCTTGAACCTTGCAGAGTCATTACATCAGGGCCAAGAAGGTGTATAAAGCTGCTGGATGAGAACGGCGGCACTGTTTCCCCCAGAGGAGCGTAAGAGTCTGATGGGGTTGCAGGGTTAGGAAGTATCGGGCTCACCTTTTGGTTTGAATTTGAGTGGAAGGGGAAACTCGGTCCCAGTTCCTCTGTGCTGATCGGTCTCTGAGTTTTTGGAGGAAACCTAGCATGCTCCAGCCACAGCAGCTGGAGCAGACGGCCCCAGGCAAGCTGTAAATGAGCTCCTCTCCTGTTCGCAGTGTTGAGTTGCTCAAATATTTAATCAGCTCCTCGGGCCTCTTGTTTTTGCAGCTGACTTCATGCTGCCACTGCGAGGAGGTCCTGACCTCACTGGTTTGAAACCCTCTTGGATGTGGCTACCAAAGACGTAGTCGCAGCAGGAGCTTGAACTTGCTCGATCTTGAGAGCTCCCAGGTCAGGGAAAGTCTCCAGTTGTGAAGACTGCATACTTCTTTGTGCGGCGTAGGCCACACACGGGCTTACTCATGCTTTTAGATGTAAACTGACTGGGGTTTAATCTAAGGTCTCCAGGAAAAGGCTGGAGAAACGCAGAATAGGCCTATTAGGCTTCCTTTATTTAAGTCAATTAATTAGCAGCTCTCTAGGTACCCAAAGAGAGTATCATCTCTTCCTACAGCATTGGACGACCCATACAAAGCACTGCTTGGTGTGCAGCCGGGAGAGAGCCCCCAGTACTGGACCATATTCCTTGTGATGGAGGACCATGGACTGTCCCCAATGTGCTTTAAACTGTTCCTGTTTGACGCCTTGCTCCTGAACTCCTCCAGGTCAAAGACATCTTTTTCCATTGACTTCACTGGCCATAAATGCCAATTGTGATTCTCAAGGTGTTCAGAAGCAAAGGCTGCTCCAGATATGTAAGCCAGACCTCTGGCTGATAATCTGCAGCTGAAACTGCAGCCCCCAAAGAGTGGTTCCCTCTCCATTGTATCAGAAGGAAGCAGGCATATTGTCCCTTCCTCCACTACTTAAGCATGCAGGAGAGGAGACTGCGGCTCCAATAATACGAGTTTTCTATCTTTTTTTTTTTTTATGCACACAAGCAATTCCATTTAAATGGAAGGTTGCTGGTGTTGTACCCTCTCCATAAATCTGATAATGCTGATTTACTAATGAATTATAGACCTATTTCTATCTTATCAACTTGGAGCAAAACTACCAGGAAAGGTTGCTTTTCAATCAGATACAAGTGAGTACATATTTGGATAAACCGTGACACCTGCCGGAAGTGGAGGGTGCTTTTCCATCCATGCAGAGCTCATCTGATGCAGCTGCTGTATGGGTTGGGGGGATTTTATTGGTTTCTTTTTCTTTTCTGTGCTCAGCGGGCCTTTGGCATCTAATAGCAGGAGCCGACTAAATCTCCATTCGGCTCTTTCTTGGCTCCGTTCTTGCTATTTCTGGGCTTCTTTTGAGAGAGGCCTCGCTCAAGTGGTGGTGACGGTGGCTGTCATTATTTATTTGTATTTTATAATAGCATCAAGGACCAGGACCCCATTGTGCTAGGAGCTGTACGAACCGAAGCAGAAGACCGACCCTGCTCCAGAGAGCTGAAGCATTTCCTGCCTTGGGGCTACATTCTGCTCTGTCCGGCGTGCTCAGCTCCCAGGGCCGTGAACTGCAATGGCATGAATCTATCCTTCGCCCTGCAGCGTGTGCCTTCACTGCTACATGCAAGCGTGTATAAACCCCCGCCAACCTAGGAACCACATACCCTGCGAGTGCAAACCTATGAACTCGGTGGAGATCTGATTTACACCGGGGAAGACGCCAGCCCCAGAACGGTAGCATTTGACACAGGCTGGCCTGACTCTTCGGTTTGAACTCGGGACACTTTAGCTCTTCCCATGGCAATGGCATACTCCAGTGCACCCTTATTGCAGAGCAGGGCTGTCACTCTGCTAGACCCATGCTGGTGTATTTAAAGGAGCGATGCTTGTGTGCAGACCTTGCCCGAGGGATGCTGTTGGCCACTTTGCCCTGCTGGAAAGGCCTACTCCAGTGCAAGATGCTGAAGAACCAGGCCAATTGCCTTGTTCAACCAGCTCCTCCCCAACTTGCACGCGCTGCTTTAGCTGATAGTCAGGGGCTTTCCCTCTGCCTTCCAGACCCAGCGCTTTCTTTATTTGCTCATCCATAAGACACTTAACACCCACCCCTTGAATTATAGTGCAGTTGTGTGCATTTCTTGGATAATGCATCTCGCTGGCATCGGGCTTGTTATAACTGTTGATTTCCTTGTTGGCTGCAACTGCGGTAATGATGTACCATTGTCATTGGGGCCTTGGGTGTCTTTTGCACAGTGAAATACTAGCCCTCAACAGTTTTCCAGGTCAGAGCCTGAGCCAGCATCCCATCTAATGCTTGCAGCAGTCATGATGGAAGAGGGAGTATTGTTGCCTCTGGGGTTTTTCTGGTTTTTTGGGGTTTTTAGGTTTTTTTTGCGGATGGGGAAACTGGGGTACAGAAAAGTTCGAGCCCACATTTTCTAAAGGGGCACCGTTTGGACGAGGTCCTTCTGTAAAGGCCTCGGGAACCCCGAACCCCCAGCAAATTCAGCCAGTCCCCCAGTGTTTTAATGGTGTGTAAAAATTCCCCATCCCTGACTTTTAGCTGAAATTTTGGCAAATTCAGCCTCCTTTCTTAGACAGCTCTTTGCTGCCTAAAAACTCCAGTTTTCACCCTGCTTATTATTTGTTTAAAAAAAAATAAAGTCTCGCTGCTTCACATGCATCGCTAGCAATTTGGAGCTTTCTTATATACCTTCAAATGCCGAAGGCCCCCTCCTGTCAGCAGGGCAGACGCTATGTGTGTTGTACCATCAGTGTAGCGCGTTCTGGGAGAAGACGCACACACTGCGCGCTCTCGCTCTCTCCCCCAGATGCAGACATTACTTTTGCCCTCTCTCCAGTTTCCCTCAATCTTAATTAAGCTGTTCTTGTTGAAAATATGGAGCTGTTTCTTCACGCAGAGAACATTAAAGGGATCGTTCATTCTGATGGAAGGCAGAATGGGAAAGCTAGAAGAGCCACACTTGAATGTCGAAGGCTGTGGCATACTCAGTAGCACCCACTACCATCAGGGGCCTCCTCATTATACATACCGTGGCCCAAAGGGAAGGACGCCAGCTTGGGAAATCGGGAGACCTGGGTTCTGTGTGCCCTCCAAGAGAAAACTTGCATTGTATTTTATCTCCCAGCCCTTTGCCTCTGTCTGTAGTACCTACCCCACATAGTCCTGGTCTCTGTGGGCGCTTGTACACGCTACTGGGTTTGTCTAGCTCAAGATGAAAGATATGGTAATGCTAATAATAATACTTGAAAGCACCAGAAAGGAAAACAGAAAACCACAGACTGCAGGAGACGGTGCCTGAAACTGTTACTCCAGGAAAAACAAGTGAGGGCCCTTATGGCCGGTGAGCAATATGTACCTGCAAGGACATGGAGCTGAGCCAGGTCTCAGCACCTCCCTATTTGCACAACTTCAGAGGAAGGTTTTGCAGCCGTGATGCTGCTGCTAAACTTCTAGCAGTACCTGAGCTAGCTTGAAAGTGGCCCGTGTCTCCGCGAGCTGCAGTCGCTGCACCGAGGACACGGCACGTGGCACTCGCCCGAGTGCCAACAGGCAGGGCACGCGGGCTGTGCGATCTCGGGCCGGGCGACGGGAGGGATGCAGTATCTGCATCAGAGTTAGGCAAGGGGGGATACTGAGGCTGCAGGGAGGCTGGTTCCAGTGGCTCGGCACGATAATTCTTCCAGGCGACAGGTTAGAAATGGTCCATGTCGCCAGGTGACATCTCCGGGGAGCATCTGCGGAGAGCGATGGGCTGCGAGCGGAGCGGGGAGAGCTCGGTGACGACAACCCCGTCGCTTCTCGCAGGAGGAGGATGGCGCCTCGCGCTGAATTTCCTCCTTATCAGCCTGCTGTCCTCCTCCAAGTCACCTTCCCCTGTCAGAGCCCGGCTCTGCCGGATTCCTCGCTGCCCGGTCTCCACGACACAAGGTGACTTCACAGGCGTAACCGCCGGGTGACGACGACTCCGGCTGGATTCTGAGTTGACCGCTTGGATCTTACTCGGGCAAAACTCGCATGGCTTGGCCTGCTGCCGCCCTGAGGAGCCCGCACACTTCTTGCACGGCCCTTCCACCCTGCTTTAGTAGTGGAGATCCCCCCGCAGTGCAGGCATCCCCTTCCTGCACGGCTCCCAGGATAAGGGCACATGGCTGGCAAGGGGAGGGAGCAGATCACGGGAAGGGGAGGGTATGGTCAAAGTCCCCCATGCCCTACTTTGGGCCCGTGGGGCTGCTCTAAAATTAAGCCGCTGAGCTGGCCAGAATATGGGGAGCAACCAGTGGGTTTAAAGCTACCTCTGCCCACCCAAATGATGGTTCGTCATTACTTCATAACACAGAAAGCTCCCTTTGTGCTGCCATAGTGGACTGCCTTTGCCATGTTTGATGCTACCGGTGAAGACATGCCTTCCCTTAAAGTTTACTCCCAGCGAAGTTGTGGGCTACAGACTCTCATCCGCCCTGCGGTTTAAGAGAAGAATTTGGAGGTTAAACTCTCCCAAGACTGGATCAAGGTCGGGGAACCTGCCTTTGATAATGGAGATTTTAATTAGCTTTGCCACCACATAGAACCTGGGCATGCTTGAAAGAAATATAGATAAATTTTACATTTAAATATTTGAATAGTGTCTGTATCTTATGGCGGTGGTGAAGAGCCCTGTTCAAGCAAGCTGGGAGAGGAGAGAAGATTTGCATAGCAGAATAATTGGTTTTGCAAATAAATCTGGTTCTTGAAATTTGTAGATTAGCAATAATATGTCTCCAGATGAGAAGGAAAGGTCATGGATGAATAAAGCAACAATTAAACTTTCAGGAGATTATTAAACTAAACACAAACCTGGCGAAATGCATAGGAGAGAATGTCAATAAAGGACACGAGTGGGCCCGTCAGACCTTGTGAGCTCTCCAGGATGCTCATGTTGGAGGAAGATCCTTTCTTCCATCAAAGCTGCTCTTCTTGAAGTAACAGGCTTTGCAGTCCCTCCCCCCCTAATCTGGACAATCCATTAAATAACCCAGTTAATTTAAACCATTTAAATCCAATAAGGCTGGCATGTAATGCTATAAAACTCTCTAAACAAAATCCTCGGAGTATTACCGTGTTAACTGCTGCACTGCAGGCTTCAGTCCCTGGGCTTGGATGAGTAGGCATCTCAGGATGAAAGATTTTCCCGTACCGCGCTGCTGGGAGCTGCTTTTCCAGGAGAAAGTTGGACATTGCCAGCTGTGCTTTGGTTCAGAGTCTGAACACCCCTCCGTTCTTCAACATTTCCCCTTGCAGGGGAGCGGGAGGGTCACTGTCATTTGAGACTCTGCAGATTTCCTCTTGAATTGATTGAAGTTTTAATGTGAAATTTAAAAATTGTCCATATATATAAGGACAATTTTTAAATTTCACATTAAAACTTCAATAAATTATGTATATAAATAAAATGAACTTTGCAATCTTTTGGCTGCTGGCCTTTGCATTACAACTTACTTGATTGGGGGGGGAGCAATTAATGGCAGCCACTCTTTTTTTTCCTAACAAAAGACAGTTGAGATGCATATTTTCTGACCTGCCTGCTATGCAGGGCTCCCAGTCAGTCGCAAACAAAAGGAATCGGAAAGCTGGCCTGGATTTAGGTACGCCTTGGGGTTTGGATCCACGTCTAAGTTGAACTACTCAGTCCCGCGTCTAGATCAGCGCTTCCCAACTTTTTCCTCAGCATGACCCTATTTAAGCAATGGACATTTTTTGTGACCCCAAAATGCTGCAGGCAAGATCAGCAAGTCATAACTAGGGCACTGCAGTGTTTACGGTCTTTATATATATATAATTTTATTTAAAGTCATTTTAACTTCTTTTTAGATTGTGCAGTCAAGTTTTTAGACTTTGTAGTCAGTGTTGTTTTTTAACACAGTCTTTGCAGCCCCATTTTTTTTAAAATGTTTTTATCATTGTGATCCCAAGGTTGGGAACCACTGGTCTAGAGGAAGAGGTTTGCTTGAGCTGAAGGAACAGGTCCCTTTGCTCAGGGGCAGTAACACTGAGCGCACTCTTTTGTGGCCCATTGCTAGTGGGGGATGACCCCCACCTGGTCGTAAATGTGGCTTGCGTGGCTGACGAGAGAAGCTAAAGGCGTGAGCAAGTTTCCACTCGAGAAAAGCCAGGTGGAGTGAAGTGTTGGATGGAGAAGAGGGGAGGGGAGGGCTTTCAGATGGATTGAATAAAACCGCCACGTGCGTGTACAAGCGCCCTTAAGTTGCACGAGAGATTTCAGACTTTCGTCTCTCTCGGCACAGGATATACTTTAGGCTGACATCCTGGTGAGTGAGCCTCTGTGTCTGAGCCACGACTTGAAGGTTTCCAGCAAAACCATGGACCATCCGTCCACTTGCTGACCTTGGCTTGGTTTCCCCAAGCTGGAGAAGCCGTCCTGTTTTGCACCAGCTGAAGATCTGGCCCTCGGGCTTCCTGCCTTTAGACGTTGGGTCTGAAAGAACCTAAATGGTGACACATCTGCTTTTTGTCTGGTTTCCACAATATCGCCTTTATAACCGGATTAACGCACGCTTAAAAGGAAATGCTTCACCCCGCCGCAAATGCAACCAAAGCAAACCCTACCGAAATGCTGCACTGCGCCACGCTCCCTAGTCTCCTCTTGAGGCTGGGACATGCGTGACGCGTGTTAGTCATGTTGCTTAATGCATGATGAGGGGATGCTCAGCTATCACAGCAATGAGGGCAGGATAATCACCCTTACTTCCAAGAAGGGCCTTTTAGCAGTGCAACTCAAAGCGTAACACTAAGGCGGGCCAGTGCCGTTATCTCCGGGGAAGCCGAAGCACAGGCAAGTGCAGAGGCTTGTGCAAGGTCACACAACCGGTCTGGGGCAGAGCTGAGCCCTGGCCCCGGGTCTCTGGCGTGAGCGCCGTGTCCACCAGGCTGCACTAGGTGAAAGCCGATGTGCACACAGCCCCAGTACAAGGCCGCAAAGTTCAAACTGAGAAAAATCCGGTTCCACTTCTGTAATTACACACTCCAGAAGCCAGTGGGGAATGGTTCGCACAATGGGCACATGGCCATGCGTAGGGTTGTTTGGGGGATTCAGTTCCTTTAAATGATTCATTTGTATGTAAAATCATATTAGCTTTTATTGGCACTCTCTGTGGACTCTCCCTGCATTGGGAGATCTCAACTTTGAAGTGTCATTAATCTTCTGAGTACTTCGCCCAGTCCTCGGCTTGGAGCTTCACTGCTGGTGACCTTCAGGGGACAGATGCTTGTTGGACTCGTTTCCCTGAGCCCCTTGCAAGGCTTGCAGCAGCCAGCTGGGGGGTTTTCCTCTCCACGTAGGCTTATTCAGAGGTGCTGACAGCTGAATGCTGAGCTGCATTTCTGGGCTTGGATGCAACAGGGGCAGGGTGGGAGCAAGTTTGTGGGGCTTTTCCTTCAGCAGGAAGGCTGTGCAGACAAGCACTAGATTCCCAAGTGGGCTGGGTTGTTTGGGGGGGGATGAACATGGCACAAATTGCTCTTTAAACAGAAATCCTTTGCTGATTGAGCTGAGAGCAGGTGATGAGTTGGGTGCCTGCCACTTTGGAAGGAGAAAGGGCTGGCAAGTCGCAGCCAGTCCCGTTACACACCCTGCACCGACACACAACGCTCCACGAGGGAATCTCGCCCTTTGTCGCCCGTCAAAAACATCCCGCCTCCCTTCTCGGTTGGCCTTTGCGGGCCTGAGTCAGATACGCTGCGTCACGTCGAACCTTTGCAGCTGCCAAAGCCCCGGCTCTGTTAGCAGAAAGAGGAGCCTGCTGTCGCTTTGAATTAAATTCAAGCCAGTGTATCTTTCCATTTTACTCAGGCAGGATTGATCATTTTTGGGAGAGGACGGAAAATAAAAATAGACGTTTTGAGCTGCCTGTCACTCGCGCCCGGGGGAACCAGCAACCACACCAGGGAAATCAATGGTGCCACCCCAGGTTTACACTAATGTAACTGAGAACAGGATCTGGCCTCCGCTATTAAGTGTGGTCATCGAGCCAGCTGGAAGATCAGGCTGTCAAGAGTGTGCATTAGGTGCCTGGGAGTTGTTTGGGGTTTTTTTGCAAATGGGAAAACCACACGCACTTCATTTCCCCTCTTTATCAGCTTGCTTGGGCCTCAGCTCCTCCTAGGAAATGGAGGGGAGAGCTTTGATCTTTCTTAAAGAGCTCATTACTCTAATTTTACCCTGCTTCTTGCATTCAAATTAATCCGCAGCCCTTCACTGTGGGCTCTGATTTGGTCACACTGGCTAGGCTCAAGCGGGGAAGGCTCGTTCACTACTTGGATGGGAGCCCGCGGAGGTGAATGAAGGCATGACGATAAGCCTTCCTCTTGGAGGCAGCCTGGTAGGGTTGAGATGCGGGAGGCGTTGCCTCCCCGATGACGTGTGCAGCTGAGGACCTGACCCCACTGGCTGCTCAAACAAGTCTCAGGTGGGCACCCAGCATCAGAAGCTGCTTTTGACAATGTTGGCCTTGGAGTTATGGCCATTGAAGAGCCTTGCATCGGCTGCCAACACAGCCACGAAGCACCCCCAGAAATACCCCTGCAAAGCGCCCCGGGGGAGAACGGCCCTGCCTGGGCTCTCCCGCCGCAGCGCGGCCGTTCTGACCGACGGCCGTGTCCGTGCGGCCAGTGGCTGCGTGGGCTCGGGAGAACAGACGGCCTCTACTTGAAAGGCAGCGGGTTGCTGTTTAGACTCTTGTAGACCAGCCCCTCTGCGCTCGCACCCACCTGCCCTTCGAACATCGTGGGCTTGAGCCGTCATTTGTTGCTTTTCATTCCCCGCCACGCTTTGCGGCAGGGTCTTGTGATGTGAAGACGAGCCCAGGAGCCCGGCTCAGTTGTAGCAAGCCAGGAGAGCTTGAAGTCAAGGATCATCATCTAATTAGCCCCTGCACCACTTACTGAGGTTATTTTTATCTCCAGCCCTTCAGAACACACATAATAATTCCACCTTAATTCTTTGGAAACTTGGTAGCCATGGAAACCCTAATATAAATGACTGTTCGTTTTGCTACTATATTTCTGCATGGTGTTGCCATCTCCCTCCCTCATCTGTTGAGTGTGCGGCACGTACGTGCAGAGTGACTCCAGGCACATCCCACTGGTCTTTTTGCGGCTGCTTCTATGCTACCAATCAGAGCAATTGAAGATATAGCTCTCTCTCTCTATATAATATACATATATATATAAAGATATATGTATAAAATATATATATATATTAAAAATATGTGTATATTTAAACCTTGTGTTTACGTCAGCAGCATGGAAGCCGTTTCCAGCCCCATCTCTTAACCCAATGTGACCTGTGGTGGGAGGGAAGCAATAACTCTCTTCGTGGTTTCCCAGCGGCACTTGAGCTGATATTCATGCAACGTCACGGGCCTTTGGGCAGGAGCCTGTAAAATGCCACTTGTAACTCTCCGAGCGGCACGAACAGAGTTTTAGGGTCTAGTGAAGGCATTTCCTAATAATCCTCTCATATTCAGAAGCAGCTGTTAGTGGCGTCCCAGTGTTTTGTTAAGAACACAAAAGAGCTCTCTCTCCTGGAGCAAGATTGAATGTGGTTTTGCAAAAAGCTGGGGTGGGGTGGGGGAAGATCTCAAGGCCTTTTAGATTTTCCCATCAAATCTAATTGCACACTCTTCTGAGAACATCGGACAAGAACGGCCTGGAGACGCGGGAGCGCAGGCCCTGCCGCCGTGCTGATGGAGTCAGTCCTCTTGGTCGTCCTCATCAGCTGCAACGAGCCGGTTCCTGGTTTCCTTCTCCCGGCTGATGGTACTTGTCTGGTCCCCATCATCACCACGGCATCTGAACACCTCGCCATTTGTAAGTGTACTTATCCTCACAACAATCCTGTGAGGGACTGAAGTGCCATCATCTCCCTTTTACACAATGGGAAGCAGAAGTGCAGAGATGCTAAGGGCGGTTCCAATAAGAGACTTTGATGCCACTTAAAAACTTAGAGGCTGCGATGCCAAACTTATAGGCAGACAGGGTTCTTATAGACACTTATATGCCAACTTATATGTTCTCCATGTGTTCTTAATGCCAGCTGATACGTTCTTTATATGTTTGTAATGCCAACTTATAGGCAACCAAGGTTCTTATAGGCACTTATATGCCAACTTGTATATTCTCCGTATGTTCTTAATGCCAACTTAGATGTTCTCGTATGCCAACATTAATATATTCATAATGCCAATTTATATGCTCTTAATCTGCTCTTAATGCCAATTTATAGACAGACAAGGTTCTTATAGGCACTTGCATGCCAACTTACACCTTCTTTGTATGTTCTTAATGCTAATTAATATGATCTTAATCTACTCTTAATGCCGATTTATAGACAGACAAGGTTCTTATAGGCACATGCCAACTTATGTTCTTCATACGTTCTTAGTGCCAACTTATATGTTCTTAATATGTTCGCAGTGCCAACTTATATGCTCTTAATGCCAACTTATAGACAGATGAGGTTCTTATAGGCACTTATATGCCAATTTATATGTTCTTCGTACATTCTTAATGCCAATTTATATGCTCTTAATATGCTCTTAATGCCAATTTGTAGACAGACAAGGTTCTTATAGGCACTTACATGCTAATTTATATATTCTTATATGCCAACTTATATTCTCTTAATATGTTCGTAATGCCAACTTATAGGCAGACAAGGTTCTTATAGGCACTTACCTGCCAATTTACATGATCTTAATATGTTCTTAATGCCAACTTATAGGCATTTAGGACTTATAGAGCCTGGTACCTGGAATGGAGCGCAGGGCTGTGAGTGAGCACCTGGGTTCCCTTATACAGGGTACTAGGAGAGTCTGGTGTCTCTCTGGAGATTGTGAACAGGGGTTAAACCCAAAAACTGCCCCTATCCAGCCACTTCCAGTCAGCCAAGACTCTCTGGTATCCAAGCAGTATGACCCAGCGTAGATCCCCCACACGCTGTTGGCCTCCACCCAATGCTGGCAGTCGTCATGGACCTACTGCTGTGTTAGTGAGGCTGTTCCCATGTGCCATGGGGCACTTGGCACATGGAAGAGCAGTAAAGGATGCCCTGTGCTCTTGCATGCTTGCTGGGTAGGATGAGTACTATGGTGCCAGGAGGAGGTTATTCAACTGTGCTGTATTTCATGGATAGATGATCTTAATGTAGCTCATGAAACTGAATAAATCTAGAAGCCAAATAACTCATGTAAGTGTGAGATGGTGAAGTTGGTTTCTGTAAAGGAACTTTTTAAGAAGGCTCTCGTCCTGTGTCATTATAAGACGTGTCTTCTTTCCCAATAAGAGACTTTGGTGCCACTTAAAAACATAGAGGCTGCAATGCCGAACTTATAGGCACCCCTGCTTTGTACAGGGGAGCAGTTCACTGGGTACATATGTGCAGAATAGACGGGTACACGTATAGCCTCTATGTTCAGACACCTGATATGTCATAGCTGCTGTGTGTTTATGTAGATAGAGAGTTGGATAGATAGATTGACACTGGTAGCTATGACAGGTTTGGGGTATGGCTAATACAGATAGTGGCTGCTGTGATCTATTAGGATTATTAATCTGGTTCCTTGCCCTTGCCAGAGTTCAGTAGTTTGCTGTAATGTGAAGGGGCTGTCAAGAAGCGAGCATACACCAGCTTGCAAGCTAATACTTACGGCAATATAAAGGCAAAGACGTGTTACTTTATGCACTAACGGCAGAGATGCAATGCAGACAAGGATGGCATAAGAAAAGAAACCAAACAGAAGTGAGTACCTCGGTGCTGATGGGAGTTTTCATGGTTCTCGCTAAAAGATTTGGCTTCCTTCCCCTGTTCATGGCGCCCTCTGAATTTCTTGCACCCTATGCCTGGCCGCGAGTCCTACAGTCCTGCTCTTATACTTATCAGGCCCTTCATTTTCAAACACGTTCAGAGCCATCACGGAAACTCCAGATTGCCGCTGCCTTCGGTGCTGGAGAATTCAGGTTCCGCTCACTTCTGCATCCAGAAGGCCTTGGCTGTCACCACCCACAAGAAAATGAGGGCGAGGAATCTGTCCCACTCCTACAATAGGATGCAGCTTGTTCACACACTTGGTATAAAAAGGCAGTTTCATTAGTCTGCGGCTCTGGCTGGAAACCGGAGCTGGCACTGGAGATTGTTTTTATGAATAACATCCTGGCAAAATAAAACTTTGTGGCAGCCTGGGTGGGAGATACTTGAATATATATGGGGGGGTTTAATCCACCCTTTTTCATTTGTGGATTGGCAAAGCGGCAGATTTCCGAAGAGTCTCGCAGTATGTTCAATGACTCCCCACCAACCTTCCTGGTGCCTGGCACGGGGCAGCGCTCAGGCATGGGCACAGCATATCCACCAACTCACCAACTGGCACCTGGGCGGGTCAGGATCCTGCCTGCAAGGGGGGTTTATGGTGCAGCAGGCAGGAGCTGACTGGGGCTTACAACAGAGGAGAGATCTGTAAGAAACGGGCACTGCTGGGTTTGCTCCAAATTACCTTCACTTAATCCATGGAGCTCAGGCTAGATGGCTTGTCCTGCAGAGCCCGTAGCTTTTGCAGAAAATAATGTGTGCTTTTTTATATCCTTGATAAGGAACGGGAATACCAAGGGTGGAGAATTGTCATGCACATTCAGACTTCGGGTGAACTAAAGTATCCTCTATTCTGCCCCTATCCCAGAGAAGACTCTGGGGTCTGGGCAGCATCCCAAATCACCTTTTGAAAGTCTTTTCCCTTGTGAGCAAGAAGGATTTCAATTTCTGGCCTGTGCTCCATGTAGAAGCATTGCACAAACTCACACTCGATTGCTTTAGCACATGCTCCTTTTGTTCCTCCAGCGCTGCATTTACAGGGCTCCACTTGTCAAGCGACGTTCCCAGGAACGTTTTCAAAAACCACCTAAGTGATTTAGGAGCGAAGTCTTATTCACCACATTGGAAACGAATGTTCAGTGAACCTTAAAAGAGCTGGCCGGGCATTTTCTATGAAACCGTTTTAATCAGATCCGCTGTTTTCATCAAAAATGAAATGGCTTGGGGGCAGGGAGTGGTGATTTGTGCAAAATTTCTGGAGGAGGAAATCTGTTGTTGTTGATGAAAAGAAATGTAAATCTCCTTAAAAAGACATTTGAAATTGAAAGAAAGTGTTTCATTTTTATTAAAATGAAATGCCCTGTTCAAAACCAAAATGTCATTTTTTCACAGCAAAAACAAAATGGAATTTATTCCATAATAATGGCATTTATTTAAATGGTATTTACATGGAAAATTTCAATTTTTTTTGTTTGTTTTTTGGTGGGGGGGGAAGGGGGATTGTTTCATTTTGGAATGGAAAAAAAAAAAAGTCAGCCTTTCCAAATTCCCCCCGAAATGGAGAATCTGCATCCTGCTGAGCTCAGCTCTGGGAGCCGTTAGGCAGTTTTGAATTTTTCACCCCTCTTCTGCGGTTTGATGGTCTTTTAAGCAGGGGCATATTATTCTCCAGCCATTGTCACTGTGCCATCTGAGGGCTGAATGGAAAAGCAGGTGTTGGGGGAGAACAGGCCCAGCTCTGGGGTCAGAGCCAGCATCCCATGACACAGATAATGCTCTGTCTCTTAAATCTGGAGCTCAGCCTGGGTTTGGTCTTTTGGTGCTTAACAGCCATGGGTAAAAGTTCAGTTCCATCATTTTCCAGATGAACAGATTTTCACTCTAGTTTTGCCAGGCTGGGCTCAGATTTCCCCTCTGAGCAGCCTCTACCGGGCCAGTTGGCCCGATTTATGGGTTCAACGTTCTTACTTTCACTCTCTCCTTTTCTAGACCCGGTGAGCCGGAGCCTGTGCTTTTGCTGGGCTTAGAGATGCTCATACGAACAGCGCGACGTAACATCGTCTTTACTTATCACAACTGTTCAGGGAGAGGAGCGGGGGCCTTGTGGGTCCTGGAGAGGGCTCAGATTTAGCCGACCTGCCTTCCATCCCGGGCTCTGCCACAGGCTTCTTGGGTGGCCTTGGGTGAGTTATATAATTTCTCCAGGCCTCCACTCCCGTGTGAGTTTTGCAAAGCCGGCATATTCTTTCCTCCATCTCATCTTTTTGTACTCTTAAATTTGTTGTGCGTCTGCATGTGTAAAGCACGCCGCATAATAGAGCCCTCACCCAGACTTTTAGGTGCTGTTGAGCTACTACCAATTATTGCTCCCGGGGTAAAAGGTGGCGTACTAAGCGGTCTGCTCCAAATAATATAGGGAATTGGGGCTTGCGACTGTCTCCAGGGATGGTGCGCTTCATCGGGCGACTCATTTGCCTTGAGTTGGAAGCGACTTCCCCGTCAACACACTGGAACACCACGAAAAGAGCAGCAGAGCGTCTTTAACCGCCTAGATGATATCACCAGGCAGGAACAGCAGCCAATTTCTGGATCCTGTGTTTGAACAGAAAACAAGGAAGATATGAGCACCGCAGCTCCAGGACCATCTTCATAAATATCACAAGGCAAGAGACTGTCCCTCTGCAAACCTAACTCTGAATAACGCCCTGAGCCGGAGCTGCGCCCACTACCGGGGCTACAGCCACACTCCATCGGCAGGTTCAAATAATAACAAATAAAACACAAAATTATAACGGTGCAATGCTCGAAAATGAGCCTGTCACTTTGTGCCTGCGCCAGGCATCAATCACAGAGACACCGACTCAGGTTCTGCTATTAGCCGCCGGAAGCAGGAAAGATTAAAGACATGCTCGCAGAAATCCCTTTCCCTTTCTACAGGTATCTCTGTCACCTTCATTTTTTAAATGTATCCTTTTTCCTCTCTCTTTCTCCCCTTCCCTTTCTACTCCGCCGTGGTTTCAAGCTCAGTTTTCTTGTTTAATGGCCCCATTTCAGGCATTCTGCCACCTGCTTTGGATGCCCAGGGAAGAAGGGTGGTTCAGTGATTAGGGTTCGGTGAAGGGTGGTTCAGAGATGTGGGTTCAAGTCCCTGCCCAGCCACAAGATTTCTTGTAAGAGCCTGGGCAAATCACTGTGGGTGCTGTTTGCCAATGGACTTAGGCATGGAAAGGCGGAGTGGTCCTGCACCTGGGTACTAGGCATGGAAGGCGGAGTGGTCCTGCACCTGGGTACTAGGCGTGGAAGGCGGAGTGGTCCTGCACCTGGGTACTAGGCGTGGAAGGCGGAGTGGTCCTGCACCTGGGTACTAGGCGTGGAAGGCGGAGTGGTCCTGCACCTGGGTACTAGGCGTGGAAGGCGGAGTGGTCCTGCACCTGGGTACTAGGCGTGGAAAGTGGAGTGGTCCTGCACCTGGGTACTAGGTGCCTGGCTCTGGAAGGCACAACCCCAACTTGGCTTTTCTTTAATGGGCATTTAGAACTAAGGTTTATAACCCTAATGTTGGTGGGGGTGATGGTTAATCTGGCCAATGGGAAATGCTGAGAAGAAGGATGGAGAGGGGGTCCGAAATCCTCCCCCTTCCACTCTCAGATTTAGTGCCTACCTGCAGCCCTGACTTGCACACCCCTGTGAGACCAGGATTTACCCCATGATACTCCCGCCCAATGTTACATCCCCAGCTTGGGGGCATTCATTCATCTTCCCTTCATACGTGGAGGGACATGGCCAGCGATGGTGCCACCACTCGCTTTTCAGACAATAATCTTATGGTTGGATCTCGCCAAGGAAGTGGGAGACCTGGGTTTTGGGCCTTTTTCCCAACCTGGGCAGTTCAACCTGCCTCCCAAGAGAGTGCCCTGTCCTCGGATGGGTGGAGGGGTCTCTCCCTGTCTTCCATTGAATTTTGACCACTGTGCAGCCCAAGGTGTCAGAGGGATGGGGCCCAAGGAGAGCAAGCAAGAGGGAGCTGGTGTCTGTAGTCTAGTGACAGGGGCAATGCACTGGGGTCCAGGAACTGCTCATACATTTTGTACTAAACAGTTCATTGGATAAAATGCATTAACAGATATGGCAGACAAGGTTCATCAGGTAAATCTGATATATCTTTTATTAGACCAACTCCAAAGAGTTGGAACAATTCTTTTTAGCAAGCTTTCGGGTTTAAAGACCCTTCGTCAGGCTGAGGAAGCATCTGCAGATGGTGTGTGCACTCTTCCTAACTCTCATTTAGTTGCCTAAATCCCTTAGGAATCAATGGCCTCTTGGGGCAGGGATTGCAGACAATGCCTGGCCCAACTGGGATCTTGTCTTTAGCATCAAGCAAATAATTAACAATTCAGCTGGGTTTTTTTCCTGGTTATTAACAAATATCCCACCCCCAAATATTCCTGAATGCTGCAGCTGTTCAGAATTGATGCAGGGGGAGAAGAATTATTAGAGGAAAGAAGGAGGATATAAAGTTACATGCAAACGGTTCTGTAGCAGGACACTAAGGTGCCTGCTACTCTCAGAGCAAAGGCACAGGTGTGGGTTGCTAGGGCAACCGTTGGGGAGTCAGCTGACAGGAAGGGGCAGGGCCTGGCACATATAAACCCCAGGAGTGAGGCCAGAAGGACAGTTCTCCGCTAGCAGCCACGGGACAAGGAGCTCTGCCGGAGCAAGCAAAGTAGAGAAGCCTGACGGCCCGAGCAGCTTCGGTTCGCAGATACGGGGTAGAGAATTCCCTGGTAGGGATTTGAATGATGGTTAGCCAGATGGCTTAGATTTTATGTTATAGCTCAGGGGCTTGAGTTTTCTGTTTGTAGTTTTATAACACCGGAGGCCCAGGGGAGGCTATTAGGGGTTGGAGGAGGCCTCATAGGGGCTCCACGGTAGCATGGGGACCCTGGCACCAGAGAGGGTGCAGCATTTTGGGTGCGCTGGCCCCAGCCCCAGAGCGAGGGGGCGGCGAGAAGCCCCGGAGCGAGGGGACAGTGAGAGGGCAGTGAGAAGTCCTGGTGGGGTCGGCAGGAAGCCTCACCAAGAGGGGGCAGCAGAGTGCCCGGAAGGCACGGGACAAGACAGGGCGGTGGAAGCCCAGGGAGAGGGCCAAATTACAGCAAGGTCCAGGTCAAAACCACGTCAGTACCATCTGTGAGGCTTGGGCTGTGGTTTAGGGGAGGAAAAGGAGCCGCAGATAGCGCCACCTGGCACCGGGGCAAATAAAATGGGCAGCCTCCCGCTAATTACATCAATTAATTAATCAATTAAGATCAAGGCATGGCAGGCGAGTAATCAGGCGGTTGGCCCATAACAGGAAGGTGGAGTCACCGATAGAAAGACTCTAGTAGAGATACTCCTGTCACAGGTTCCCATCTCCTTGACTGACAGTAATTACCCTTCACTGCATTGTGCAGCGCAGAACAGCGTACGTTGGAATCGGCGCCAGAGATGCCGCACGCCTCAACAGTTTTGCCAATTTGAATATCTTTTAAGCGCGGAGCGTTCCCTTCTTCTTCTTCTTTTCCCAGCCCCCTCCCTTTCCTGATGCCTTAAAAAGAGTTTTGTTTTAACTAAACAACGTTTTACATTGCACAAGGCTCCATCATGTAGCTCCTATTTGTTTTCCCTCTGCCGTGACAGGATCTGACATTATTTTGATTAGAAGATTTCTCCACATTTTGAAACAACGCTCACTCTTTCTGTAATTTTTTTTTTTTTAACCCTCCCTTTTTCAGTCATTTGGATTTCAGCTCTCCAGGGACAGATCCAGATCTCGGTCCTAAAAAATCTCAAGCGACTTCATTGCGCGGGCTTCTCCTTCAGCCTGGCCCATGTGTAAACCTTTGTGCAATTCCCAAAGTGAAGGTTATGGCGTATCTGTAGGGGCGTATTAATAACCAGCATAGCTTTTCTGGAATCATGAGTCTGCTGTAGCTATTCTGGATTAACCTCCCCGTGTGCATGCTCTTGTTCTTGAATAAGAGCTAGTTGGAAGTAAAGGCAGCTGGCGGAGATGCAGCTATTCTCAGCAGGAGCTCTTTTTCTAGCATAGCTAAACTCTCTCCCAGTAGACAAACTATACCAGTATGATACTCCGACTCATATTCTCCCCATGGAATGAAGCAATTACCATTAACCGTTTTCCGTGAATATCCTCATGCATTGCTAGACAAATTCACTTGGGCTGCACTTCGGCCCTTTTGGCATTCCTTCTCTACCGACGGGCTTGTGAACCAGTTTGTGGACAGCATGTAGTATTAAGATTAATATTAGACGTTTGGGGGTAATCCTCACGGGCCATTGAGACACAGCTTTGAATGAGTGGGATGGTTCCTTCATTTCCAGCATTGTTAAGACCGTCAGAATTGACTTCAGTAAAATCCATCTATCCGTATTATTATTATTATTATTATTACTGTTATGCTGTTGCTAGTGTGATGCTACTACTGCTGCTCTAAGAGCATCCAAACTATACTAAGTGCTATTCAGACTTAGCAGGGGAGACGGTCCCTGCTTGGAGGAGTGCATCGTCTTCAAAAGGATGGTATTTGCAGAAACAGTGACTATTAGAGCCAATTTCCAGCTCATACTCATTAACACTGACACCAGACTTGCACTTCTCCAGTCAGGGAGCAAGTGCAATGCGAGGTGCCCACGTGTCCGCTGGAAAACAACTTGTATTTCGGTCACCAAAAGCGTTTTTGCAAGGAGCGCTGCATGGTGAAGGCATTGCTCTGGGTCTTGGGGAATCTGGTTCAGCTACTCTGTACCTTTTATTCATAAGGTGCAAAATAAATGTAAAGCATCAGAAGAGGAAGAGTTTTCCTTGGTCGGTGGTGACTTCTGTGAACTTCCTTGCAGCAGAGCCCTGTGCATTGCTTTGCTCCTGGCTACAGATTGCTCCTGAAATGGAGATGCTGTGACTCGATACCTAAGTAAATGCCTGCCAGCTTTATCGATCTCAGCTGCACTCAAATGCCTGGTTTATACCAGTGCAAAGTGGGTGTAAAGGGCTTGCACAGTTTTATTTACACTGATGCAAATGAGCACACAAGGTGCCAGGCAGTGGGGGATCCTCCGCTGCCCTCAATACAACTACTCCCGATTTTATGCCAGGATGCAATTCCGAATCCAGCCCCCTGCTCTGTCACAGCAAGCCCTGGGATCGATGGCAAACCCAAGATTGTCTTTCCGGGCATTTTCACTCATCAGTTGTTCCAAAATCCTGGCGGGGAACCGGGGCGGACTGTCCTCGGGGTCAGCTAACCCCCGATCAATCCCAGCTGAGCAAAGAGTCTTGCAAGCACGATCTGTCAATGTGAACTCAGTAGCCAGGGCCGTGGTAATGCTAAGCAATTTAATCCTTTCTTTTTATGAGGAGGGAGGGCAGAGAGGGAATATGGGAACGGAGGTTGAAAATCAGCTGCGACGTTTTGTATTTGAAATACCAAGCCTTTCAAATCCTTCCAAAGGAACTTAGCGAAGGCCACAGGTAGAACGCGCTTTTAAATTTCCTGGCATCTCTTAATCATTAGCTGCATCCAGAGGGAATTAAATAACGTCAGTCAACATAAATTATTCTTCGCAGGAGCATCAGCAGTGTGGGCAGTTTTTATTGTAACTTAAGCAGGAAATTGAAATATCAGCATCAGAGTGTGAAATGCGCCATTGGAATGAACCGTTCTTCATAAAGCGAGAGGAGAAATGTAAAGAAGATTACACACTATTAGTCCCACTAGAATTTTGCTCCTAATCTTCCTTAAATTGAAAAATTGTTTGGAAGAGTTAGCAGCTTTCTCTCGGTGTAAAACAGAGGGGATGGTCACAGCTAGACGGGAACCAAAGGGACTTCTAATGTGCGAGGGACGGAGGGATTTGAATACAGAAGTCCATCTCTCCTTTTGGGTACTTACCCGGCCTCAGTTTTCATAATCTCTTAGCACCCCACAGTCTTTATGGGAGGGAGAGCAGTGCCGTTGTCCCCATTGTACAGATGGAACAACTGAGACGCAGAGAGGCCAAACCACTTGCCCTCCTGCCCTGTAGCTGAGCAGAGAGTTGAACATCATTGTTAAATTAATGCTGATTTACTGGGCGGTGCTTCCAGCTTCCTCCAAGGCTGTACCTGAAGACACATCATGTCGCACGGCAGGGAAGCGATAGTTTTCTCTGCAGCACGCGGAAGACCCCATGTGGAACAGGTGTTCTGGTTGAAACCAGAATTTCTCCAGCACCAGAAGTTCAAAAATTTCCCAGCTGCTTCCCCCGCCATCCCGCCACATGCCATCGCCTCCTGCTACACGATGCTGATCCCTCCACTGCGGTGCCACGGATGCTCCCTGCCCCGTGCCACTGACCCCCTGCTGCCGTGGGCCCCATCAAACCTCTTTGGAGGCTGGTGGGTCATCAGATGCTGACCTAAGCCAAACCGGCATTCAAGGTCTAGACCATCCCACGGAGATGCTTGTCTGACCTGCGTTTCACTCCCAAGATTAGAATAAATTGTTGGAGTCAATGTTTAAATGCACTGGCACCCAACCATCTGGCCCTGCAGGCCCAGTGGGTGGCACAGGTCCATTTGCAGGCCAGAGCCCATGTGAGGTGGGTCCATGAGTATGACTGCATGTGTTCGGACCCAGCCCAACCTGATCCCCTGTGCCCCGATTCTCGGCCCCATGCGCTGAAGCAATCTAGTGCACAGGGCCACATTATGTGGCCCATGGGTCCAGAAATCTGGCAGCGGGAGAATTGCAGTTAATGCTGCCACTGCTCCTCCCCCACTGCCAAATTTCTAGATTTGCAAGGAGCCCTTACAGCCCAGATGACATGGCTCGAGGGGCAGGACCTGGCCCACAGGCTAGAGGTTGAGCACCTCTGCTCCAATATAAGACAAGCAGCTAAACCAGGGGTGGGCAACATGCGGCCCGTGGGCCGGATGTGGCCCACCAGGCCTTTCTAAAAAATTTAGAGCCCCTAAAAAATTTAGAAAAGTTATATTGATCTGCCTCCGGCTACCTGTCATGCGGCCCTCCCTTGATGGCTCGCCAAAACTCGGCAAGCGGCCCTCCGCCTGAAATAATTGCCCACCCCTGATCTAAACCAAATGGTTTAACGTGAGCAAGACTGGATTCGTTTAAACTTTTTACTTAGCAAACCCCTGAAACACAGCCACCTTTGAGAAGCGTGTGCATCTCGCAGCAACTTTGTTGAAGAGTTTAGGGCAGGAAGTGATGAAACCTATGTCGAGTCCAACTGAAACTTCAGAGGAAATATAGGGAGGCAGAATGCAACTTTGATACACACTTGCATTAATTCGTGTCCATCTAAACTGTCATCGGACGGGCATATTTGATCAACCTATCAATCATTTTAGTGTTTACAGCATGCTCATCCCCCTCAGCATCCGTCTCTCTATATACCGACCTATCTGCTTATCGATAAAATCCAGTTTATTATACCACTGCCTTCCCTTTCTTTGTTATTATCCCCAGTGAAATAGGCAGACAGGAGTTCGAAGCTGTGATTTCACCATTGCTGGAAATGAAGTGACTCTTGATCCTTAATTTCACGCACACGCACGCACGCATGTGCACACCCCTGTGCTATAGGGGACAATGAAGGATGTCACTGAGCTTCAAACTCATGGGGGAAAAAACGTCTCCTGGCAGAGAGAGTTTATATATACAGTATGTCAGGAGGAAAAGGGAAAAGAAAGGAAAGGCTCTGGGGGCTAATTTTTATTGCCTGCGTTGAGAGAAGAGACAAACCTTGAACGCTCCCATCAGCTGACAATCTGTTATTGCCACACAGCCACCGTTACCTTGCCGCTCCGAAGAATACTAGTGGTTTCAAAGCAAGGGCCCGCATAATGCTGTTTACCAAGCTTGCACTTATTAAGGTCATTCATTCTCATGCCCGTAACCTGGGCTTTTATTTCTGTAGCATCCGGGAGGTGTATGGATGTTTGACAAGACAATTTGCTCTGCCTCAGGTGTTCTCGGCACCCTTGGGACCTGCCGGGTCTCCTCTCAAAGCACTGCTCGAATTGCTAATGAGGTTACCTTGGCAAGGCAGGGCTGCGCACGCAGACTGTCTGTTAGTATAAATGGCACCGTTCCCGCGTAAGGAATTCAACTCTCGGTGTTTCTGAAATGCAGAAAGGCACCGACCAAGCCGTTCCCAGATGCACGGCTTCCGCCGAGTCTGTTGGGAATTAGGCACCTAGGCGGTTTTCAAATTCCCACTAGGTGCTTCTTGACATCAGGCCCGTAAAAATCTCTCTGTCATCCCTGCTGGGTTTGCTTGTGAACGGCGATTTTTAACTTCCCCAGCTTTGAGAAACCGGGGGTCATTGCTAACGCGCGAGCAGCTCTGCCACTCTGCACATTGGAGATCCCGGGATGCCTACCAGGAAGGGCCAGGCTTGACATGTTTAATACTTCTGGGGTTAAACAGACTAAAAAAAGCCTTTAGGTTTCTTTTCATTTCAGGGAGAATCTCTGCCGTTCCTTCGTTTCAGATCAGAAAGAAACCCAAAGAGACACAATCCCATTTCTTGAAAAGTTGGACGTGATTTTTAAGGGTGAAAGTCTGATGGAGTACAATGCTCTATGTATGGTTCAGGAGCATAAAAGTAATCAGCCAATGCCCGCAGGCTCTTTCTTAAGGGGCACATTACCTGTTACAAAGATCTCCATGTCAGCTAGCCCTGGTTGGCATCTCAGCAGAGACTCCCGATACTGGAAAGTTCATCCGGCCTGTCCAGTCGAGGAGTGTCCTGTTGGGAGAGAAGCCAAGAGGCTTGCACTGCCGCAGTCCCTGTTCTGGGGAGGGAAATCCCAGGTCGCTTTTCTGTCTTGCACGGTCATTTCCAGCAATGCAAAATGTGTGCGGACTCCTACCATCCTCGGTGCCCGCGTGCATTTTGCACCAGTTGAAAACGAACGCACCAAGTATAAGGAGTAGAGACAACCAGTTTGTTTTCAGTGCTGTCAGCTCTGCCGATCCACGCTGCAGCCTCTGTATAAAAGAATAACCCGATGCAAAGACTGTTGGATCTTAAAAGTATAAAATCAGACTGTTAACTTGCGATGCTGGACTATGATTTCAAACACTATTCAGGAGCCATTGCATAAACAGTGTCTTCTAGTTCTTTTTTTTTTTTCCCCTTTACAGCTGTGTGTGCATCAGACTACAATTAAATGGCCAAGGAAACTTGAACCTTCTTGTTTTAAACCCCGCCAAATTGTGAAACTTCCCGCCCACAAAAATGCCCGGCAGTAGCAGCGTTGAATCTGATACCAACTGGCAGAGGATTGATGGCAGAAATTTGCCCTTAACATTTCTCTGAGACAGTGAGCTGGGGTCGTGGAGTCTCTCCTCTTCATCTACCCTCTGTCCCGGGCTCAGGGCTCCTGGCCTGGTGCTGAGCCCAGAAATGTGTTTGAAATCTCAAATCAGCGCCTTGAAATTTGGACGCTGGTTTATTCTTTGCCTGCGGCCAGGGCTGGAAGAGCAGCATTGAGGCCCGGGGAAAGGCTTGTGGTTGAGGTGGAGTCCGATGTGGGATTTAACACCTGGCAAGGAGATGACTTTGAACGGGATCCTCTCCTGACCTTTGCTGGTATTTTTCTAGCTGGTGATTGACAGCAGGAAAAAAAAAAGGTCTGGAAAGTCCCCGAAGCAGCACACAAAAGTGAGTTTCTTTAAACCGGAGCTGCAAGCTGTCATAGCAGCGAGACCCCATAAAGCATGTAGGAGCGGTGATCGGGTTCAATAGGATTCATTCAGCGAGAAGCGTGCCACGGAAAGTAGCACCACGTAACACGGAGTCTCTATCTCACCGAAGTCTGCCTCCACTTACCCAGTTTACTTCTGCCTGATTGCACCCCCATGGGCGGCGACGTCGCCGGTGTAATTCAGGGGCCTGTTTCCCCATGTCTGGACTTCTGATGCTTAGCGTTACTATTTATTCCTGTGGCGTCCCAGAGCAAAGCCTCCTTACACGGTCATAGGGCCAGTTTGTTGCACAAAAAACTTCCGACAAGCCCACGGCCTCCAGCTGGGCTGCCTTGATCTAACGGCCTCGGGTTATTAGAAAGGAGAGGACTGCAGAAGCTCACGCAGCCCTTCGGCCGCGTAGAAGGATGAGTAATGAAGGTACCATAATGGGTTTCTGTATATAACGAGTCACTGGATGGTCCCGTGTTGCTTGCTAATAAGATTAGTTCGAGGCTGGCTCTGAGTGCGTGGGCAGCATCGCCACCCAAACCGACGGCTGTGCTTCCACGAGCTTTTGGCGCAGGTCTCTGCCTGAGGACACGGCTATGGGCTGCGTTGACTGCACCAAAGGTTTTGCACATGGGTAGCACGTTGGAAGAGACGGTCGTGTAGAAGTCATATCTGAGAAAATGAGGGTTGGAAGGGACCTCAGGAGGTCACATCTAGTTCAACCCCCTGCTCAAAGTCCCCGGCTAGACAAAGCCTTGCCTGGGATGATGTAGTTGGGGCTGGTCCTGCTTGGACTAGATGTGACCTCCTGAGATCCCTTCCCACCCTCATTTTCTGATTTTATGTCATCCCAGCCAAGGCTTTGTCCAGCCGGGTCTTCAAAACCTCCAAGGATGGAGAGTCCACCGCCTCTCTGGGTGACCTGTTCCAGTGCATCACTACCCTCCTGGTGAGAAAGTTTTCCCTAATATCCAACTTAAACTTCCCTTGCTGCAATTTGAGCCCGTTGCTCCTTGTTCCGTCATCTGCCACCGCTGAGAAATAGCTCCTGCCGCTCGCAATCTCCGCTCCCTTCCTGCTTGACACTGCACTGCCCTACCTGTCCCTCAATGCCACCCCAGTCCCCATCACCTGACTTCACTCTCCAGTCCCTTTCGCCATCATTCATGGCCCTGTTTCCGACCACCAGCTGTGATCTTTTTTCCTCTCATTCACAGTATCTGGTGTTTCCGATCAGCCTGCCTAGACTTAGAAATAATCAGCAAATCCTTATCGCCAAAGGGAACTTGAAGGGAGTGCCTGATGGACAGCAGCCGCCTTTTGCAATGTAGCTCCCTGTGCATCTATACAAGCCCTCGCTACCACGGGGTCGTGTAGATCTGCTCCATCTCCAGCGCTGATTTTTCGCCGCATTCGTAAAGCAGATCTCTAGCTGGCTGTCTGCACCTGCCAGATAAACCACTGGCCTCAAAGCAGGTGGGCTTTAGCTCCTGTACAGCCTGCTCCAGACTGAGAGCCTGCATTAATGCACATGCTTGTGTTTAAAGGCAAGTCTTCCTCCAGGCAAATACAGGATGAGAACCAGGGAAGGCCTCCTCTATTTGTCCCTTAGCGAAGGCGAGCCACTTGAGCAGCGCACACTTGGGCTGCGCTTTTGCTCTCGTATCTCCCAGCCTTCTCCTGTAATTACTAGACCATGTAGCCTCCAGGTACACAAGGAATAACGCCAGCACGACGTGCCTTCCCACGGCCAAAAGCCAGGGACCAAGCCACCGTGAGCCACCTCGGAAGTGAAAGAACTGCTCCAGGCGCTGTGAGCGGGCCAGATGATGCCAGCTGCAAGACCGCTCTCTTTGCTAGAAAGGATGGGCCAGCAATTACACCGCTGGTCTCTAAGCTGGAAAAACCAGGACAGAGTTGTGGCTCTGCCGCTTGCTTGGCTTTGAGCAAGTCGAGGCCTTTCCGTGGGTCACTTCCCCCCCAGCAAAGCGGGGGGAAGGTGTCGCAGGAGCGTGCTGAGGCTAAGCCGATCAGAGATTGCAAAGTACTTAGCTGCTGTCGTAATGGGGGCTGCAGAAGGACTGCGAGGGTGTCCGTACTGTGCCCGGCTCCCTCATTTAACACGCAGTTTGCAGCTCCGCCAAACTCACTTCACAGCCGCGCTGTCCCAGAGCCAGGCTGCCTGGCTCCCCTGCTCCTCAGCGACTCGGGAGGGTTTGACAGTATCATGGAGAACTGGAGATCCCAGCCCCCTAACGCCAGAAATCCTGCCTGCTTATAATTAGCCCCCGTGAATTATTCATCAGGCCTGGTGCCTCTGTCAGATCTGCCAGCACTAAGCCTCCTACCAGCAAACCACAGGTTTGTCTTACGGGTGCACATGAGACCAGCTGCATTTCTTTCAAACAGAAAAAAGAGTCTGTATGTCTTTGCAAAGAGCATTTGTATAAGAAGTGTGTTTGTGTGCATGTACACACATGCACGCACGGAGGCTATGTCCAAATAGCACGAACCCAAACACATCAATGGGATTATCACCCGGATGAATAAATATATCTGTTCGCTCTCTCGTTCTATAAATACTGGGTCATAACAGTGAATGGATCTGTTCCCCGGCGCCTGTGCTAAGCTTTGTCTTCAAATCCACGTTTCTGCGTGCTCTTGGGAGGGGAAGGAGGAGACAAAGGTCGCGTCTCAGCATCTCTGAGGTCCTGCCAGTAGCATGGAGGTCTTGTGTCTCTTTAAGTCTTGATCAGTCTTCTGTTCAGAGGCTGCCTGGAGTGACATCCACTCCTCTGCACATGACAGCACCCTCTCTGCTTTCATTCTTAAATATGGTGTGCGTCCAGACTTTATTAATTTATAACAATAGCTGATGGGGTTTGGGAATGAATGGGGCAATGAAAGATTTGACATAGCAATTAGACTTGCTTTCATAGCTAGGCATGGCTTTTGCTGGAAGGGAAGGCATTGCAAACCAGGGATAATTGATTCCCTTTGGAGAAAAAAAACCAAGAAACAAAAGGCCAGGATCTGGGCCAAAACTCCTTGCACTTACACTGCTGTAAATCCAGAGCCAATGGATGTCAGCGGGGTTACTGGTCCCAGCAGCAAATGCAAGAAGGTAGTATTTCTCGGCATCTTAATGAGATATAGGTGCCTTTGGTTCCCTTGAAAATCCCAGCTTCCCTTGATCCTTGTTGAGTACATCTGGAAAGTGTGTGAAGTGTGCTGCAATTCATCTCTTTCCTCTGTGTTTTAAGCTGGGCCCAGGCAGCTTTGCAGCTCAGTCACAGTTGCCAACTTACAGATGCAACCAGCTCACGAATACCAGCACTGAGAACGATGATGATGTGGGATGAAAAATCACCTCTTGCCTTTTCTCTGCCGACCTGTCAGGGGTTTCCGCTCGCTGACTTTTGCCCTGAGACTCGGTTTGTTTTAACCCTAGGTCAGTACATCGTTGAAGCCAGGATGGAACAGCCAGGGTTGAGGAATCGGGTCAGCAACTAAGCTCAGAGATGGACGATGTTACTAGCAGGTAGGCACCACGTCCAAATTTGCAGAACCCTGGATTGGGGCTTGGAAGACATGGTTTCTCTTCCCAGCTCTGCCTCTAATCTGGGTGGTGTTGGATGAGGCACTTCGCCCTTCTGTGCCTCTGTCTTCCAGTCTATAAAATGGACACAATGATACAGCCTTCTTTGTAAAACGCTTTCAGACCCACTATTGAAAGGTGCTGTAGACCAGCTATTGCTGTCAATGGCCCAGCTCCACTGAAGGGACGAGAGTGATGTGGCCAACAGCCGTTCTGCCTGAGTAAATACTGACTACCACTGACTTTGGACCTGTGATGACCTACTCTTACAGACAGTCTAGGAGCTAACGTACTCCAGATTTACAGCACAAGAAGAGCAGAATTAGGTCTAAGCTACACAATGCAGCCAAATGCAAACTGAGATCCAGAAGAGAAGGGGAGGATCATCTGAGCCCAGTTTTCCTCCTGCCCAGGCGGGGGGTTGGACTTGAAAATCTACAAGGTCCCTTCGACCTGACTTCTATGATCATACCCCCACCTCCAAGTGTCTCTCTCTTAAGCTGAATACACCTAACCTTTTTAGTTTTCCCTCATATGGAGGCTCCTTCATGCCACTAATCAGCCTCGTCGCTCTTCTCTGTACCTTCTCTAGTTCCTCTATATCCTGTTCGAGGTGTGGGGACCAAAACGGGGCATGGTCTTCAAGGTATGGATGCAGCACGACTTTACAGAGGTGCATCACGATATTTTCTGTTGTGTTTCCAATTCCTTTCTTAATGATTCCTACCGTTTGATTTGGTTGGGTAACTGGAGCAGCAGTTTGCCAACCTCCCCCTGAAAAAATCCCCAATGGTCCCAGGGGCTTGCTTTTCCCACCCGGGCTATTGAGAGCAGCTCAGTGGTGCACAGGGGCCTGCCGCGTGTGGACTTTCCAGGTGGGCAAAATCCAGATGGGGCACGGGCACACGACGGGGTGGAGGGGTCCGCGCCACCAAGATGGGCTGCGGTGGAGCATGGGGAGAAGGCAGGAAAGAGAGTTGGGCAAGGACGTGGCGCTGTGTAGGGAGATGTCAGACATCCACCGTAGGGATTGTTTGAATCCAAGCTCTGAGGTTTCTGCAGCAAGGGAATCACAGCATCTCCAGCTCATATGGCGAGCGCTACTGTTTTGATCTTCACAGCAATCCCTCCCCACTCCCCCTTTTCTTGTACCGCTTAGTGCCATGGACTAGAAGGGAAGAGGCTTTGATCAGATAATAAGAGCTGGGATTTTAGCATTTGGAGAGTGTCCTGCCGGGGCTCTCTGGGGAGCGAGGGGAGGGGTGTCTCTAATTATTTTGCTCAGGGCAACCCCTGCATTAGCATTTCTCTCCCTTTCAGACAGAGATGGTGGGTGTTTGGTGGTGGCTTTTAGCCAGGGGCATTCCCCGACAGTGCTCTGTCGTGTGCAAAGCAGGCACACTGGGTTCCCCTTCCCACGTGGGGCGAAGTGAGCAGAGTGATGGCTCAAATTGCCTGGTACTCGGGGCCTCCTTGGAGGCAGCCGATGCAGCGTGGGGCCTGGGGAAAAACTCTGTCCGTAGGAGAGATTGCCATATATTTTCCCACTGTTGTGCAGAGGTGCCTGGATAGCAAATACCACTGAAGCCACCAGTGTCCCTGTGCCTGGATACATCGTGCATCAGCGGCCGTGCCCCAACTCCCGGGGCATGAACGTGCCCAGTCTCTTTGTTCCCTGAAGGCATTCCCCAGCCATTTCTGAGTTGGGGGAGGACAAGTGATCTCCTCACTCTTTCCTGCAGCCTTGTGCCCTCTGGGGTCAGGCCCTGGTGTGAAAGAGCAAGTGCATCACAAGGAAGATCTGCAGCAGCAGTCCGTAATCATCACCCGAGGTTTAGGTGGGCTCCAAATAACTGAGTCTCTGGAAGGAGCAAGAAAGCCTGAGCTGGCTCCAGACCACTGTGCTGCATGCAGATGGGGAGACAAGTTGCCCTGGATTGTAAGCAGCATTAGCAGGGTGCATCAGAGGATGCCATAAGTAATATAGTGCAATACACTGACAAATAGCAGCTCCGAGGAGACAGCATAAGAGCATATGTCTGTCTGAGCCCCCCCGTTCACTGACCCCTGTTAGATGTTTGACACCACCTGCTAATACGCAACTCAACATGACTGATCCGAGTGGAAGCGACAGCTTCTGGCAACCGCTCACCAGCCTGGAAATTCAGAGCGAGTCCTTGAAAATGCTGGGTTAAAAGGCTGGATTCTGGGCCTTGCTCCAATCCCTGTGCGCTGCCCTGGCTGCAGTGAGATGATGGGGAGTACTCCCGGGTCGCAAGCCCTGGAGGGCCAGCATAAGCAGCTCAGCACTGCTCCCTTTCCCAGGCGCGCGGATGGGAGGAGGTTTATTTGGGCATTCAGTGCAAATGCCCAGTCATCAACACCAGTCAAGTAAGACATTTGGGCTTGGCTGATTGGGGTTGGGCGGCATTGTAGTCCAGAGTAAATCCTTCCCTTCTGCAGGGGAACGAGTAACACAGTCCCAAATCCAAAGCTGGGGTGCCTCAGGCACGGTCCTGACATGGGTTGGGAGGCCGGGCTCTCACCTGAAAAGTCCTTTGGGAGCTTGAAGGGGCAGAGTACCGAGGAGCACACATACTGTCAATGCATGCGCATCTGTGGGGACAGATATATGCACGGGTTGGTTTTATGCAGGATGGACGTTTGACTCTGTGCGGGGCTTATATGGGACATACGTGTGCATCCGCAGGGGATGCACGTGTGGGAGCAGTGGCAGGGAGGGTCCGTGGTAGCAGCTGACCTGGGTACACGTGTGGGTCCGTGCGGGATGTGTGCAGGAGGGGCGTGCGTTTGTGCCGGTGCGGATCCATGCAGGATGTGCCTGGGGTCTGCAGCCCGGTTTCTAATGGCCGAGTTATAAAGAGCGCATAGCACCAGGGCCCGGCGTAGCCTGTCCTCTCTCAGCCAGTGCTTGAATGCCAATGCAATAACAAACAAGATGCATTATTTAGAAGCCACTGTGCTTGACCCTACGAGGAGCTTTTCAATCGCCTGAATGTCAAAGAGAAGGATGTCGCTGTTGCGGTGATTGCTGGCAGGTTAACCTCCCGCTCATTTACAACGTGACCGACGTAAGGGAAAAGAGCAGCCGAGAAGTGGGGGGCAAGGGGGCTGGGGAAGAATCGAGCGCAGATGCTCAGCATGGAGCTGCCCCTGCTGCTGACCCCCGGGGACCGGCGGAGCCAAATCAGGGGGAAATTGTTAGTTTTTCCGGCACCTGCAGCTTGCAAGAGGTGTCTCTTAAAGGGGCCTCCTCTTGGCCCACCCAGCCGACATTAGGACCCATGGAGCCAGGCTCGTTTATTCGCCGTTGCTGCTTTTTGCACTGCCGACAGCCTTGCTGGTGGAAGTCGGGTGGATGCATCTTCTGCCTTCTCCAGTAAGGTCATAGCTGTGCGCAGAGTCCCACAGGAGCTGGACACGTGCTGCCGGGTCTGGGCCCAGGGCTGCTGGCTCTGCGACACGAGGAATTTGTGTTCCCGGCACTTGGAGCCATTCCCCCGGGGCTTCGACAATGAGGTTTCCCAATGCCATGACCCCCGAGGGAGGACGCAGCCATGCTGGGATGCAGAGAGGAGTGAGGCAGGGGTGTGGGTAGGGCAGCGCAGCTTAAAATGTAACTTTTCACTGAGGACAGCTGGAGAAACCTTCCTGACAAGGCAAGATTTTCACTGTTTCATCCCCCGGCACGCGGCTCTGCTCTTTCTGCTCCACTCTGCAGGTTTCTCTGCCTGTGAGCCAAACCTCTGTGGACTAGAGGATGCTGCTGCCACCCTGGCCAGGCACTTGGAAGCGGTCAAGGACATGAGGAAAAAGCCCTGCAGCTGTGCAAAGCACCATAGAGGTCTTCCTGCCCATGCTGGGGACCCACTTAGAAGATAACTGCATATCCTCTGCCTGGGCACTAGCTTGGAGGGGTAAGCACCCACTGGCTATGCCACGAGCACCAGTGCCCAGCAACAGCTGGGTGGTCCCCACCCAAGGACCAGCTTGACCCCTCTTCCCCACCGGGTTTTCCTGGAGAAGCCAACGCAATGGCAGCTCCGGAGTCCAGGGCTGCACATTGTCTGCAGCATGAAGAGGATACCGCAGGCCTCGGTCATCTCTGAACTCTGTCTGATTCTTGGTGGGATGCCCTCGCCTTTGAATCATCTGCTGCTCAGAGTCCAGGTGGCAGCAACGTGGTACATAGCCTGCAAAGGTTACAGCCCTAGCAGAGTCTGCAGCCCCTCGAGTAACAGCGCAACCCACGGCAGAGCCCAGTAAGACCCTTTGTAAGACCAGGAAGCAGCACAAATTGGGAGAACTAGGGGAAGCCACAGGATCTGGCTGTGCCCAACAGCCTGACTAAAGCATCCCCTTTATATTCATCATAAGCATGTCTAACGTGAAGGATGCTATAATGGGGGCCTTATCACGTTATCTGCTTCCCAACAACAAATGTGGCCAAGGACAGTGGCTAGGCTTATTCTGAAGCACCATCCCACCTGCATATACCTTGCTGTGCTGCAACTATGAAAATCCTCCGATGCCCAGAGCGTAGCAGAGAACCAAGTTGGCCCAGTCCCTCATGCCTTGCTACCAGCAGAGAGCTCAGCGTCTAGACAAGTGCATTCAACCCTTTCAGAGGTCCCCAGAGGCCAGGCAGCTGTGGAAAAGCTCAAAAAAACCACTTTGGGTAATGATATGCCAACAAGCTCATCACCCATCCCACTCAAGCTGGAGCCATCTTGATCTCTTGCTTTGCTGCAAACTTTGAGCAAGGTTTGACCCAGAGCAGACGTGTGCAACCATGGACACATGGCACGTCTTCTCTGGACTGGTCATCAAGGCACGGTAGGGTACAATACAGCATGCGAGCTGGGCATTAAACAGCACCACTGCCTGATATGCTGCACCTTATTGCAAATCTCAGGCCTCCCCCTCAGCTAGCATAAGCTGGCATGGCTCCACCAAAGTCAGTGAAGCTTTCCTGATTTGTGCCAGCCAAGGGTTTGGCTCAAAGGAAGATCCTCTATTAAGATGTCCAAGATTTCAGGCCAAATTCTGCCATGGCTTCAGTCCCACCAAAGCAGAAGAGGTGTAGAGAGGACAAGATTTAAATCTTGCCGCTTGAGATCTGCTGAGGTCCCTTCTGACCCGAATATCTATGAACCAAGCCCATGCTAATAACCATCGAGAGTTGACACCATCCTGTGGTTGTGTGGTGACCAGGACTTCAGTGGGTCTTAGCCCAGTTCCCAGTGGAGAAGCATCCATCTACCAGTATAGGGACCTCTGTATGGACCTGGAGATGGTCCCAGCAGAGCAGGGCTGAGGCTCAGCGGCAAGGCAGTGAGTAGATAAGCATAGAGAAATAGAAACATGGGGGTGGAAGAAGCCTCCCAGGCAGTTGAGTCCAATTCGTTGCACCAAGGGATGCCAGTAAGGAAGTTGCTCTGTGATACAGGACAACTTGACCCAGAAGCTCCAATGGATGTGGCCTATTCTAGCCCTGTGTTAAGGCCTAAATGCTGCAGAAAGATCATTTAGCCACACACAAGCTGGATTTTTTTTTTAAAGCCACATGACTGTGCATGTTATGTCCCAGGCCCAGCAGCATCATTGCACTCCCCGTTGTGATTCCCCGTTATCTCTGTCACATTAATAGCCCTACTTAGCACTGTCCTCTTTGCTTACTGTCATCCTCCTTCTGAGCCTTCCTGAAAATGCTCCCTTTGTCATGATGCCTAAAAACCTTGACAGTGGTTAGGCTGCTAATGTGCTATGACCATTGCCTGTCACACGGACCAGTACCGTCTCATTGTTTCCCTGCATTTTATCTGTTTTCTCCCGTCTTGTCCGTGGACTTCAGGCTCCGTGGCACATGGCCTGTCTTTTCGTTCTGTGTTTGTACAGTGTCCTCATCCAGGATCAAGGCTGCTAGATGCTACCGTGATCACCATCATCATTATCATCGTCACCGCCTCATTCTTGCGGAGAAAGTAGGGCAATCAGGTCAGTACATGAACATACGGAGCCTGGGAAATAAGCAGGAGGAACTGGAGGTCTTTGCAGTGAAGAGTCACGGGACTATGATGCGAGTGGAATAACAGAGACGTGGTGGGAGCTCGCAGGACTGCGGCACTGTCACGGATGGGTGCAAGCTGCTCAGGAAGGACAGGCAGGGGAGAAGAAGAGGAAGAGGAACTGCACCATATGTAAAAGAGCCATACGATTGCTCAGAGCTGAAACTGGAGAGAGGCCTGTTGAGCGTCTCTGTCCAGTTCTCAGTCTTGCAAGGGACTTTTCTTGAAGACTTTCAAAGGCACCCCTAGGGTGATTATCACTCAGGCATTGCTGGCATGGTGCCGTGGGCCTTACCAAATGCTAGACACCAAAGGCCCCCCCTTGGGAAAAACATTTGATCTCTTTATAAATAACCCCTGGGCAAAAATAATATCTTACAAATGTTGCTCTGGAAAGCTAAGCCCAGCGCTCTTTCCTGCCTAGAGCAGGGGGTCAGACCCGATGATCTACCAGTTCCCTTCCGACTCTCGAAATCTATGAAATCTATCTATGAAGAAGAGGTCACCCAGCCGGTGGTGGCATTTCAGCTGTGGTGCCCTCCATATATTTCTTCCAGGAGTCATTAGTTTTATTTATTTAAAAATGAGAGTTGTCTTTCTTTTCCCCTGTCCATGCACAAAGAGTTGGGGCTGGAGTCAGAGCCGGCTGTTTCAGGGTGAGCCGCCAGGTATTATGGGGAGTGATGCTGAGCAAACAGGCAGTCGTTTTCATAATCAGAATATGTGATAGATGTTCATTAGTAAAAGTAAGGTCCCAACCACTTGGGCTCTTTAAAGGTGTCCAGGAGTTGTTAACCCCTTGAGTCTTGGCTGGACCTAACTCAGGTCATTACAGCTTAGCACCTCAATGACCAATGCCACCTCCGTGCATTTAACTGGATATAGGTCTAAGGGGTAGGAGACTACAGAAGTGCAGCGACATGCATATCCAAGAAGCGGCATTTGGTGCTGAGGGAGGGGGGATTACCCCTGGACTGTAAGTGAGACGGTACAGACCTGGCTGCACAGAGAGGAACCAGCCAGCCAAGGAGCCCTGCCCGTCATCTGGATATTTCTTCCCAGAATTTCACGAGAGGAGGAGGAAGAGCTTCACCATGTTGTACAGAGACCACCCAAGAGGAAAGTGCCTCTAGTACCCAGCGAGAAAGAGAGGCTAGGAAGTGCAATACGGGGCCAGGGTGGGTGATCACAAGGGCCTGTGCTGAGACATAGGTCGTAACGGCGAATGGACCAAGCTGCCCAGGGCCATGATGGAGTGTCCTTTGCTGGAGGTTGCCAAGAAGAAACTGGATGGGCAACTGTCTGGGGTGGTTTGAAAATAGCAAATACTGCATTTGTGCAGGGGTGAGGGTTACCCTGGAGGGTAATTCCCAACCCTCCGATTGTACGTGGCCCGCTGGAGCACTCTGCAACCTCGTGGCACAAATGGGCCGCAGCCAGTTGCAGCCTGCGTAGCTGAAATCAGACCAGCTTGCCCCGTGGAAAAGAGCAAATTTGACAAGAAATTCGGTTCTCCCCACCCACATCCTGGACAGCAGGTCTATTTACATGGCAGCATACTGCAGACATATGCAAGCCAGCTTTCACCCAACCACCTGAGTGTCTACCCAGCTTCTTCGGACAGCTTTTGCTACCCACGCTGATCTTTTTTTGCCGCTGTGACTAGATGGCCACTGGTACCCGAGCTAGGTAGTCACTGTGACTGCATTAGAAAGATACCCAAGCAAAGAGAAGGACAGACACCCACTGATTTGGCAGCCTGTGAGTTTGGGCACTTAGAATAACTGAACAGCACAGGCTTTGTGCTCTGGATAATAGGGGTTAAATTATTCTGGATTCGGGTGTTAAATAATTGGAGTTGTCTTGGTCACAAGCTGTTTTTTTTATTATTATTCACTCCGGGGTGATTTTTGTTAACATTAAATTAAGTACTCAGCTTAGTAAGCAGCATCAGAGACAAGTGCCTGCCAGCAAGGGGAGGAGTGTTGGTTTTCTTGGCGTTTCCTTCCTGCGAGCAGTTTGGACATGTCTCCAGGGCGCCTAGAGTCTTTGCAAAGCTGGTGTTCATATTGCATGTGCCAACCTGGGCAGGTTCTGCCCCTACCCCCTACTTCATTATTTATATTAAGGAAGGACCTAGAGGCCTCCAATGAGCTGAGGCCTTTGTGTGACCAGTGCTGTGTGTGCACGCAGTAACTCCTTTGTGCTTTACACAGATCCACGTGCCATGATCATTGCTATAGTATCTGAGTGCCCAAAAGATCCTGCAGAGCGTAGAAAGTTGGCGGCGAGAAAGGAAAATGATTTACTCAAGGTCATCTTGTCGGTCACGGGTGGAACGAGCATCCAAGTGTCCTGACCCCCAGAGCCCCCATGTACTGGAACACGCTGCTGCTTAGCCAAGGGTTCCCTATGGTAGAAAGAGCACCAGGGGCTTTTGCAACCTACACCGCCGGGATGTGTCCTTCCCCATTTGTGAAAGGGGCCTGAGGGGCCAGGAGCCTACCTGCATCCTCGGGGTCCCTAGATTCCCCTGCAGAGCTGAGCTATTACCACCTGGATAAGGACCTCAGGACATCAGCTGGGGAGACCGACGTAGCTCAATCAGCACTCGGCTTTTGTGCCCTACAAGTTGGGAAGACGAGCAAGCTGCTCATCTCCACGAAGTTTTCCAAAAATTTGTGGGCACTAGGTCTACCAAGGTTTGGCCTTGTTTCTGGGCCTGTTGAAAGCATTCTTCGCCGCTCTGAATCCAGTTGCCAGCTCAGTCATCCTCCCTGTGATTAAACTCACTGAGCACTAAGGAGTGATCTTGCAGGAGCAAAATGTGGCCTTGCCTCCAGCTGGTCTCTGGTCAGGTGTCGGAGGTGACAGGGAAGGAAAAAGAGGGCAATCAGCCCAGTCTTGAGGCCCAACCCTAGGACTGGGGAGAGTCATACATGTCCGTGCGCCCACAGACGGGTCCCAAACCCTCCAGAATATTTAGGTGCCCAACTCCCACTGACGTCACATCCTTGGGAGCCTAAATCATGTAGAAGAGTTCTTTTGAGCATTTTACCTGGAATCTATAATGGACTAGAAATGATTTCAATGGATGAAGTAGAATCCAGACTGGATGAAACACCAGCAAGAGATTAGCTATAATATGGAATAGATCTAACATTGAACAGAGAGTGAAATTATTAGTTCAAGTACACGGGATTAGCTAGAACTGCCATTCTTCGCTTTTTCTGGCTCTCCTGCTTATAGTCCTGGCCAAAGCCAGCCCACACAGAGAAACCAATAAATGGCCACGCAGTTCTTTGTTGCTCCAAAACCAGGCTGCATTTGAATTTTGCCTGGTCTTCTTCCATTGTAAACCCAGTCGCCCAGTTCAAGATGGAAAAAGGGGAGCACAAGAGAGAGGAAAATGCTAGCAGTTAGCAGTGACTGTGCCTTGAGGCTGTCCATGATTAAGAGGAAAGGAGGTGCAGTTAGCAAAGCGAATGCAGGATTGAGCATTCCCCTGAAGCACCTCCTGAAGAGGAGGAGGAGGGAGGGTGCAAAAGGCCCAGCACCAACATTTTTCCTCCATATTAAATTAGCCGCGTGTCAGCAGCTTATAGGAGCTGACCCTTCAGCAGCATTATTTCCAGAAGCAGTAGTTCCCATGGAGGAAACTAGTTAAACGTCTCATAACAATTAACTAATCTGCCTTGGTCTGTGTTGCTGGGTATTACCGGTAATTGAAAAAGTAATTAAAAATCAACAGTTTGTTTATATATATATAAAAAAGAAGGGTTTACAAAAAGGAAATGAGGTTGGGGGACTGCACGGTTGAGATGGGCCATAAAATGCTCAGCTAACTAGAGTGAATGTAGCTCTTGTAAACTCCACGTGTAAACAGTTTAATCACCTTGTTAACACACTTGCCAGCAATAACTTTCCTGACTAGTGCCTGCTTAGAAATATTCATGCGTTCGTGCATCACACTAATGAACTTATCAACGCATTCATAAGCCATTAATTAAACATTTATTAGTAATTATGCTTTGGTATCATTTCCTGTCTAAGTCCCCACGTTATAAATGGAGCGTCTTGCCCCGATTGAGTCCGCGTTGCCAGCCGTCTCTCTGCCCTGATTGAATGGTGCCATCTGCCCCTCGCCTGGATGCACGGAGCAATCACCCTCAGGTTCCTCTTGACTCCACTTCACAGGTGTAAAAGCAGAGCGTCTGAATCAGGGATCTCACGCTTCATCAGGAGCCCTCTGCTTAACAACGTGTAAAGGAAGCAGATTGTCGGAAAGGCAGAATTGTAATGGGCGCCGTTCACAATTAACAAGGCAAATGTGTGCAGTGAGGTGGCTGGCACTCCTAAAGCAAGAACTACAGCAGCTCCTTGTTGGAAACAGTGCTGCAGCTTCTAGAGGAGAATTAATGGACTTCTTTGGGCTACTGTAGGCGAGAATGTTATCAGCGTGGTTATTTATGATTTCTGTCACAGTAGCTGTATTGCCTGCTCTATCTATCTGTTATACCAACCTGTTGTATCTTGTCCTATCATTTGGATTGTGGGCTCTGCAAGGCAGGTTTGGCAGTTTTGTTTTATGGATGACATGTGCAGAAGCACCAAAGTGATCGAGGGGCCTAAGTCCCATTTTCAAAAGTGACTTAGGAACTTTGGTGTCATTGACCATCAATTAGACTTAGGCTTGCAAAGCCCAGATCCTGGTAGGTATTTAGCTGCCGAACTCCTCCTCTTTTTGATTATGCCTAAATGCTTTTGAGAATCTGGGCCCTGAGTCCCCACGTTGCTTTTGAAAATAGGACTTAGGCTTCTAAGTCACTGAGGTACTTCTGAACATCTTATCCTATGGGTGTGGATAAAAAGAGAAATGGGATAAACAGAAGAGGGAATAGCATTGGGCTGAATTGAACTGAGTTGCACCTGTTTACGCAAGCTGGGGGTTTGGCCCTCCTAGTCTTTTATCCAAGGCAGAAGTTGAGCTGGATGGTGCCTGATGGATCCTCACAAAGAAGCTCAGTAGAAAAAGGACTAAGTAAAGACCTCACTGACCTGAGTTAGGATTTGGGTGTTTAAACAGCCACGTTGTTTCTGAGGGTGAAATCACATGTTACATTTAGACCAGGGGTGGGCAAAATGCGGCCTGGGGGCCAGATGCAGCCTGCCAACCCATTCTATCTGGCCTGCAGGGCCCCTAAAAAATTTAGAAAATATTTATCTTCCCTTGGCTGCCTGTCATGTGGCCCTCGATGGCTTGCCAAAACTCAGTAAGTGGTCCTCCGCCCAAAGTAATTGCCTGCCCATGATTTAGACCATACTAAAGGCACCTAAAATGCAACATTAAAGCTTGTTAACTCATGTTAAGTGCCCTCTGAGTGGCTCAAAGTTCAACCATTGCAGGCAAAGTTTAACATTGGGCTGCGCTACCCAGCTCATGTTGGAGTAACTTCGGTTTGCTCCACAGAGATAAAATGAGCAATTTGCTCACTGGATCCCAGGATCCCCCACTTAGGGCAGGGATAGAGCCCAGGTATCCTGGCTCCTAGCCACACCCCTGGTAGCCAGCCCTCAAGTGACAAAACAGTATTAACCCTTAACATATGACTGCTCACCGCACGTCCTAACTTTGACACAGATGGATGTTGCACAGATTGAGTGTGGTCTAAGGATAACTTGTAACTTCACCCCAGTGAAGAGACTTTGGGCCCCACATGGCAGAAATCTCGGCTGGTTGGGTGAAATGTCCAGGATTTGAAGTCAACATCTTACAAGGGTTTCCCTTCATCCTGTCCGGAATTGGGTAATAGATGAAATCGCAATTCCTGCAGCCCCTCAGTCAATCAGAGGCATAAGGGGAGTGCCCACTACACTTGGGTCACAAAAATGCCTGGGATTTGCCCACGAAATCAGCCGGTAGCCACCTCAAATTCAGTAGACACATAGTAATAGGTCACTTGTGGTATGGGACCTAACCTGGGAGGCAAATTCACTTTGCCCAGCTAAGAGGCAGAGATGAAAATGTGTCACCAAGCCCTTAAATCCATGCCTGCCTTTCAGCTTAGGAGTGGTTCTGCTTCTCCTTTGGCACCGCCCCTCTTGATTTAACGCTGTGGCATCAGACTGAACCATGCTGAGCAGTCACACAGAGGTATTCGTATAAGGGGATGCAGATATTTGCTTCGTTCTCCCTACTGGTTCTCCAGTCTAGCACTCTATCCACTGGGCATCATTATCGCTCTTTATTGACTGGGCGACACAAGCTGGGAGATACAATTCCAGAGGGAGCCAAAGACTCTGCTGGTGGCCACCACCCTCGAAAAACAATGCCCTCCCTCTCCGTTACAGCCGAGTCCTGGCTCTTCTCCATCACCGGGGACCTTATCAGTAATCGTACTAAGATGGCCTTGGCTTTTGCTGCTTATTCTTGGCGATTTGGATGAATTGGCAGGGAGCTGCTTGATGCTGCACTGGGTCGTGCGCTGTTTTATAAATTTTAATCCTTGCTTTGAATTTTCCAGCAGAATGGGTCTGCTCTACCTCTGGGCTGGAGGAAACTTATTTTCGTTGCCCTGGAAACATGGAGACGACAGCTCCATCGTGTATCAGCAAGAGAGAAAGAACGGGAGAGAAACGGATGACAGAAGGAGGAAAAAATAATAATAAAAGGTCTTTCTGTCTCAAAGGAGCCATCTTCGCCTTCTGGAGCATAGAGAGGCTGTGTCATGTAGGGCCTGGTTTTGTCTCCTCTAGATCAAGCATTTTGGGTGATCAGTACTTTCTAGGAGACACCAATGTCTTTGCCAGGACCAGGCCAACCTGGGGCTGCTTTGCCCGAGTTTAACAATAAAGCCAGAGGTGATGGATTAATGGCAATAGCTTCTTCCTTGCATCCAGCTCCAGCAGCCTAAAGTCAGTTCATGCTCGTTATAAATATTTAATCTTTTACCTCGTTCAAACCCCAGTCATTTGCACACTGAGCACATCCATAGGTCAAAGATCCATTCGACAAGGAAATGGCCAATCTGGAAAGCAAATCTGACTGGCTGAAAGGCCTCATTCCCTTGTACAGCAAGAGACACGATTTGAAGATCAAGGAGCCCCCATTTTACCTTCTGTAAAAGCCAGTAGGATTATTTTTGCCATTAATAGGAACAACCTGTTGGTGGAGACTTCAGTGGGGATAGACCAGAGAAACTCTAGCTTATAATGCAGGTCTCAATCTCTAGATCTAATGGACTAATAATAATTAACACATAACTAGTCCCAATGAAGACAATGAATGAGACGAGTGTTTCAGTGCTTAGCTTTGGACAGCAGCAGGTATCAATTCTCTTGTGGATCATCCACAGAAAAGGATGTTGGCATGCTTTGCTTATATAGGCATGTGACTGTATCATCATGTAGACAAGCTTTGACCTAGCTCGGGTAACAGGATCAGCCTGTCCGGAGCAGCAGGGATCTCTACCTAGGGCTACTGCTCCTGTGTTTCTCTCTTCCTCAAGTGGGTTTTGCAACTGTTCTGCTATGCCTACAATGCTGGTATCCAAGCAGGCTGGTTTAAACCTAGCTGGCTATTCAGCCCACACTCTAGCCGCCCATGGACCTCACAACGAGCTAGGATCCCAATGGGTGCATCTACACGTGCACATTTACTGCACTGTAACTTAGGTTACTGTGCAGTAACCGAAAATTACTGCGCAGTATGGGTGCATGTCTACGTGTGCACACCCATACTGTGCAATAACTATGGCGACTTACGCCAACTTGGGTGTAAATTTGATATTTGCACCATGCAGGTATCAAATTTACACTCAACTGGTTACTGAGCAGTAACACACGTGTAGACAACTTACTGCGCAGTAATGCTGTGTATGTGGACTGACTTGGGACACACGTTAGTCCCAAGTCAGTCCACACACACAGCGTTACCAGGCTTTAATGGTACACATGTAGACGCCAGCCTAAAAAACACTTACTGCACAGTAAGTTACTGCACAGTAAATGCACATGTAGATGCACCCACTGCGTGCCTTTGGGTGAACTGCCCAGATACCTACTCTCTTTCTGGCAGGGGCCACCTGAAAAGGAGTTGCCATCCTGTGCTCTGTCATGAGCAGAGCTTTGTCCTGGAGGGGACAGGCAAGTGCACTGATTTCTGCTATTCCTACGGTGTTCACTGAAGTTGCATCCAGGAATAAGCTTGCTACCTCTTAGCCCCGCCAAGTTCTCCCTGCTGCTTGGGTGGAAACCCGGGTGAACGGGCAGGTGGCAAAGGAAACGGCATGCAACAACTATTCACCTGCTTAAAAATCAAAAGGAGTTTCAGTTCCTGGTGCCCCCAAACTCTAGTGCCCTCTGCTCTCCCTCCAGCCAACGAGTTGATATCCTGCCACTCCGCTCCTTTCTGTCCTCCAGCGCACTGGATCGCAGTAATCCACTCGCCCTTTGCTGCGAAGGGAAGTGCTTCAAGGGCAGGGACTCCATTTTTCTGCTCATCTGTAAAACATCTGGCCCACTGCTGGCACTAAGCTAGCAATGCAGCTACAGCCTTTTCTCCCCTCCCAGGGCCTTAGGGAGCCTGCATGCTGGACGCAGAACTCCCAGCAATGTTGAAGGGAGCTTATGCCCATAATCCACAGCTCAGCTCCATCCTCTTTCCCCGCTGCATCTTCACAATCCCCGCTCTGCTTCCCGCCGGCCCCACGTATCCTCCTGCGGCACCCCCATACATCCCTGCTCTGTTACAGCCCATCCTTTTCACAACCTGCATCTCAGCTCTGAAGCCCACCCAGGGAAGAAGCTGGGTTCTTCCCTTCCAGCGAGAAGATAAGTGGCCCGAGCCAAATAAAAGTTGTTGGTTTTGTCAATATTCAAGCATCTCTGTATGCTGAGACGCATCTCTTTGCCATGGAGCCTGGGAGCAGCTGCTGGCTGGATTTTAACTTGCCACTGCCATCTACGGGGCTGTTGTTGCTATTAGCAAACAGGTTCATGTGCGTATTGATCACGGCTATTATTATTATGTGCCCATTGCAAAAGGAAGGTGGCAATCCCAGATGTGCTGCCAATGCTGGGATTTCCACCCCCCAGCCCTCTAACCTGCTGCTGCCATTGTGTCCGTGTAGCTGCCGGGTAAGCGAGAGGCAGGTTTGGAAGGGGTGGTTTGGATGCATTTCAGGTCAAGTGCATTTGATCGTGGCTGTATCTCCCTTCTATTCGTATTCCCAAGGGTCATTAAGGGATTAAAGAACCATTAAATACATGACGAAAGTCTTTGATAACCCTTTACCCCACGTTTCTCCTCTCTTTCTTATATTTCTCTCCCACTATCCTCTTCCCTTGTCCTCTCTTCTCTTTTTTTGGTTCACTTTTCCATTCCTGACACTATTTCCTCCCCTGGCAGCATCAGGGGGACACCACAGCTGCAATCTGTTGCGATATGTGACGGGAGCAGCAGGGACCAGCGTAAATCAGGATTAAATTCCCACCGAAGACAAACTTTCTGAGTCAGTACGAATCTTTGCTGCTGCACTGCAGTCAATGGAGTTTGCATCAGCTGAGGCTCTGGTCCCACTGGGCTGTACTAGGGTAAATGTGGGGAGGGAATGAAAGAGATTCAGCCACTACGGCCCGTGTCCTGCTTTCTTGCTGGCAGTGTAAATCGGCATTGGTGGATGATTTCCGTGACGTTCCTGCAGGCTTACCCCAGAGTGACTGATCAGGATCTGGTTCTTATCTGTTGCCATTGAGGGCTTCAGGGTCCCAAACCATTGCTGTGGGAGCCTAGCAGGATTTTTACTACCACGGGCGCTGAGAGCAATCTGCTCCCATGTACTGTGACACAGGAGACGTGCCAGCAATTGCGATTTAACCCCTCTGTTTTCCAGACACATGCCCCGCCATTTAACACAAATAAAGAGGCACTTGTAACTTCATTCCCTTTAATCTTTCTCTCTGCCACATGCGAGATAAGATGTATTGACACCATATTGCACTAATGCGGCCCTCCGTAGATTAAAACCGCAGACAATGCTTGCCGTCTGCCTTTTCCAGATATGCTTTCTGACAGTTGTTTGTCCAGTGGGCAGACTATTGCTTGCTGAAACCAGCCCTGCCGCTGACTTGCGGTGTGACTTGCGATGTAATAGTTATCTACCTCTCACGAGCATTTGGAGGGTTAAACAAAGGGGGATTGCAGTTAAGATTAAAAGATGGGAGATCTAGGTGGTCTGAAGCTTTGTGATGGGCAGATGAAGCCAGAACAGGGGGGTGTTTTGGTTCAGCTGGGTTTCTTGCCTGTTGCATGGTTTCTTGCCATTGCAGGGGACTGAACCCAATGGCCCGTGCAGTCCTCCCAATTGGAGGACCTGCCACTCTTGCGGGTCGCCTCAAGTGGGTTACTCTGTTGGCAGGCGCTTTAGTGCAGCCGGCCTCCTTTGCCCTGGGGGAAGGGAATGAGTCGACATGACTGGCATTGCATGGCCGTCATCAGCGGGTAGATCAGCATCCCTGGACTGTGCAAGCAACACTGCGGCGCTACCGGAAAGGATGGAAAAAGATGACAGGCAATGCGGGCAGCACTGCGGGGAGCCCACATCAGCCATTCAGAGATCAAACTCTGGAAGACTGGATAAAATGGAGGGGGGAAAAAAGACTCAGCAAGTCAGTTAGACCGGGAAAAACCCTGCATGGGGTGAAGGGACTTCTTAGCAGAGCTGAGTCCAAACAAGGAGCCGAAGTCGGGAAACACATTCGAGTTGCAATCTCTCCCTGTGGCACAGCGGAGTTAACAATCCTAAACATTTCCTCTGGAGAGTGCAGGGAACAGTTTTGTGTGTCAGGGCAGGCCAGAGTGCAGGGTGGGGGGGGGGGGTCCTCCACCCTTTTGAATCTATAGTCTATGACATGGTTATTTGCAATTGCAAGGACTGAATTCATTGTCTTGGCTGGCCTCTTCTGTTCTTGTATTTCTTCCATCAAATCATTTTAGTCTCTGAAAACAATGCAGGAGCCCCTCAGCCCGGACACCAAGTCTAGCTGAAAGAAACTTTGTGCAGGTTTCTAAGAAGCGATGGCGAGGGAGGAATTATTGCTCCCCAAGGACCCACCTCCACACCCCTCATCACCAGGAAAACTTCTCAGCAAGCGGCCTCTGGGACCCCTGCTCTTCTACTTCTGCCAAGAGCCTGGTAGGATGGGTTAGCATTGTTATTTCTTTTTATTCCCCAAGTTCTGGGCAAAGGCAGCTCCTTGGATGCTCAAGGGGAGAACGGATGGAGGAAAGCAGAAGCCTGGAGGAGGGAAGCGGAGATCAAAGAGGAGACTGCTGGAGGTTGTCCAGAAGGTCGGTGGTCTTCCTCTACCATGCATCTTCACTTTGTGTAGAAGGGCGTTGAACAGAGCTGGGTCAGCAACTGTAAAGGCTCCCTGCACCTTGCATTACTGTACCACTGAGGCAAAGATAGTCCAAAATGCTACTGGATCAGAACAGACCTGTTTAACGCCCACTTTGCAGAAGGGTATATATCTGCCCAAAGCAGTAGAAACCCAGGCCGTCTCTCCTCCCTTGCAAATAGCGTTATCCTGTTCACAGCAGCCGGGCCCACACCAGTCAGTACAGGAATGTTCAACTAACGCTCATCAAGGCATCCTCTACTATCAAGACCCTTTTTGCATCAGTGCTTTGAAACGCACATTTTATTTTTCTCTTTAAACAGCCATATCGTAATTCAGGGGCAGAAAATGAAGGGATGAAAGTAGCCTGTAACTCGTGGGGAGTCTGTGTTCTGCCCAGTATCCTGCCTCCAGACGTTCAGCAGGGCGGTGGGTGAAGACAGGCTTTGATGGGTCGGTGGTACAATGCTCCTTCTCTATACTGAAGCTTCAGATCTAGCTGGGGCGGGCAACCTTCCTGTTGATGCGTTTGGCTGAAACTCAGATCTGGTTTAATTCCCCAGCTGTGGCACAGATGGCTGGGGCAAGGTAGGCAGGCGCAGCTCTTCAAACATATATTTAGGCATTTAGCTCCCAACCTTTAATAATATTGGGCTATAAGGCCAGACTGGAAGTCCATAAAGTAGATGGAAGCTTTTTCATTGCATTCAGTAGGGTTTAGATGAGCATCTCAGTGCTTCATCTGCCCACCTCTTACCCGTTGCCTGGTCTCTGTAGATTGTAGACTCTTTAGGGTCGGGGCTGGTACCCGATTTTAGTTGCTGCCATTAACACTTATTATGATACAAATAATAGTAAGTCCTTAGCAGCATAAGCATTGGATAATGTGGACTCTTGGGCTTTATGGGTTGCTGAGTCACCGAGCCTCACAAATTTGTGTTATTACACAATGCAACAAGCTGACTGCTCCTAGCCTACATGTGTATTTAACTTGGGCTTCCAATTAGAGCAGGGGTGGGCAATTATTTCAGGTGGAGGGCCGCTTACTGAGTGTTGGCAAGCCATCGAGGGCCACATGACAGGCGGCCAAGAGCAGATAAATATTAATTTTCTAAAAAATTTTAGCAGCCCCGCAGGCCAGATAGAATGGCCTGGCAGGCCGCATCCAGCCCGTGGGTTGCCTTTTGCCCACCCCTGAATTAAACTGTGCAAATAATTGATTTTTCAGTTGAGCGGGCAAACCAAAACATTAGGAAAAAGTTTCATCAAACAAAACGTTTTGTTTCACCCACAGCAAAACAGACCATTTCAGATTTGGGTGGTTTTTAATCCTTTCTTGAGTTTACTTGCTACCAAGCTAAATTTCTAAACATAATAGCATTCTGCAATGAAAAGCTGGAACTGTTTTCAGGGAGAAAAACAAAATCCCTTTTATGGTTTGTTTGGGTTTTTTGCGCCAAAATGTATTTCCCAAATTTATCTCAAACTTGTAAATCTTTTCAGAGAAGAAAACGTTCACCAAAAAAAAATAAAAAATCATTTGATATAGGCTGGGTGATGGAAAAGTAGCTTCAGACACCTGGCTGGGGCCATCTTTACCTGGCTGGGGTCATCTGACCTCGGTCGTCTTTCCTGCCGGGGCAGGGGGTCAGACATGATGATCCATTGTGGTCCCTTCTGACTCTACAATCTATGACTCGATAAAAAGAGAGAGAAGGGGACCATTTTGTACATTGAATGATTAGATAGATCAATAGATCGATCGATAGATCAATCGGTCGATAAATAGATAGATAGATAGGTAGGTAGATAGATAGATAGATAATATCAAAGAAGTCGGGTTATATTCAGCAATGCGTTTGTTCTGCTGGGAGTTTACAGCAAAGCTTTAAGCTCCCGCTTGAAGGATGATTGTTGAATCAAAGCCCCCTAGCATTTAAAAACAATAGTTCTTTATTAGAACTGAAGCAGCTGCTAGTTAATAATAATATCTTCCATTCATGCAGTGTCTTCCATCCCAAAGGACGGTGCAAAGCAGTTAGAATATTTACTCCCAACCTCCTTAGTTAACAATAGCGGGAAGGCAGCCGTAGAAATAATAGGCGTTTAAGAATAATGTTGGGTTAATCAGAGTTTCCTCGGAGGAGATGTCAGAGAGTTCAGCAGAACCACCCGAGGGAACCGGAGGTCGGCTTTCACCTGCTGCCCATCACATTCATTAGCATCGAGGTGGCCTGGTCCTTATCAGATGCCGTTCCTTTGACCCAGAGAGCAGCAGAAATGGGGCTAGACCAAGGCGGCCCAGCCTTTTCACACCACGGGCTGGATGAACAACTCCAGGTCAGTCCCTGGGTCAGCTGTGGTCCATGGGCTCAATCCCAGCATGCAGCAATGGCCTGATCCTGGCGTGTGGCAACAACCTACCCCGGGCCCAATGCATTTGCATGGTACTGGGGCCAAATCCTTCTGCAGGGGGCTGACCCAACTGGGGCCAATCCAGCTGCATGGGTCTTGGAAATTCGGCAGGAGGGGAGTGGTGGCAGTGTGAATTGCCACTGCTCTCCGGCCCCCCAATTTCCAGGCTCTTGGGTCAGATATTGTGGCTCCATGGACTGGATACGGCCCACGGAGCACCGGTTGAGCACCCCCAGCCTACACTTATGGTGGGTCTTTCTTCTGGGGGAGTCCGGTGCATAAAGACCCTGACTAGGAAGGCACCCTCTTCACCTCTCCCACTGGTGCACCGTGACTGCAGCCCAGCCACTTCCCTACCCCGCGCCTCAGTTTCCCCCGCTAGGCATATCGCTGCTTATTGACATCTGTAACCACTTTATGTTGTAGCATCATGACCAAATCCTATCTCCCTGTGGGCAGAGAAAGCCCGAGGGGCAGCATAATCCCTATATGTCCACGGCGCTGAAAAGAACGGAGGGAAGGGAGATTGACTGCCAGTATGCAGCAGGAGGTGTGCTTTGGGGGAGCTCTGTCTGTCACGGTGCAGGATTCAGGACACGGGAAGTCCCGTAGTCAGGTCCTTGCTGTAAATCGATATCTCAGCCAGATCAATACAGCACAAGTCAGACTGGCTCCGCTGGCCCTCTGGAAAGGTTAGAGCCCCGTACCCATGCCCAGAGACTGCAATGAGGGGTGTTGTATAAAACCAAGCAATAAATAGTCATGCGCAGAAAATGAGCAAACTGCAAAGACGTGTAACGACTGTGAGAGTTACTAATGGAATTAAATTTAGTATTTCAGTAGCTTTCCACAACAGCCGTAGCAGCACTCACCTCATTTCTTTTCACCGGCGCAGATGCTAGCCACTGTTTCAGTGAAGAAGTCGTTGAGTTGGACTCTGTTGATCCACAGAGCAACAAAGCCATTTAAATTAAATGACTTAGCTCTACTCACTTTATTTTATATGTGCACGGGTATGTGTGTACATGTGCACAGACGTATGTTTTGTGTATTAATTTATATATGCATGTATGTGTATAGATAGACAGACAGATGTAGGTGGGTATGTAAGTGTGAGTAAATAGCTGTAAAATGAATATATAGACACACCCAGACATGCATCCTTCTCGACATCCCATTCATCCTATGCAAAAGCAGAATTTAAAGGCTATTCATTTATATCTTTTTAAAGTTTGCTATATCTCGATAGCACTACTTAGCAGTTACACTCATCAGAGCATTTACTAATTAAGCCTTCCAATGCCTCTGTGAAGTATGTAGGTATACTATCCAGGAGGGCTTTCAAGTAGCATAACTTGCCTCAAGTCATGCAGCAAGGCAGTGACACAAGCAGAAGACCCCAGAAATTCCCACTACCTAGACATCAATGTGGAGTCTACCCTGTAGACGCGCCGCTGGGCCCCAGCCCACGGCTGCAGCTCTCGTAGAGAAGAGAGCTGAAGTAGAGCTGGGCAAATGGAGTGTTTTGGTTCAGTGGCTGAACTGAAAATTGATATAAAAAAAAATAGTTTGAGTCGAACCAAAACAGATTTTTTTTAAAACATTTTTGATTAAATGCAATACGTGAAAACTTTGCTTTCTACTCCACCTGAAACATTACATTTGACTGAGAATGCGACGGCCTGATTTGTTGTGGGTTATTGACTCTTGAACAGTTTCATTCTCTGTTTTCTTTTCCCTTTAGAAAAGCTTTGCTTTGAACATCTTGAAACGAAACATTTCACGGTTTCCAAAATGAAACATTTTATGGAGAAAAAAAATGTCAAACATGAACTTTGTTTTGACATTTTCAAAAATTTCCCCTTATAGATATATATCTATATATATCTATATAAGCACCCAGTTCCCACCAGCTATCCTGTTTCATTTCTGGTCTGTTCCCCCCCACCCCCACCCCCACCCCGTGTTCCTACTTGTCCTTCACAGTATCACCAAATATATCTGTATCTAGCTATCTATATATCTATATCTATCTATCTATAGATAGACGGATATAAATATCTATCTATATGTATCGATAGATATGTATCTGATATAGATATCTATCTGTCTCCTGATAGATAGATAGATAGATAGATATAGATATCTATCGATAGATAAAGACAGATATCTACCTATCTATAGCTCGATAGATAGATATAGGTCTATCTCTATATCTATATATAGATAGATATATAGATATACTGTATACATATATTTTCCCCCAGCTGAAACTATTGGCCAAATTCAACCCAGTTTTGGGAATAGCTCCTGTTCATGTGAAACTTTATTTTTTTTAACAATTTTACACTTTACTGAAAACCCTTTGCCCAGATCTAATCCGAACCACTCTCTCTACTGGTAGGACAGCACCAGTGTGCCCAGTTCCCACCAGCTTTACTGTTTCAGGTCAGGTTCCCCCTCCCATGTTCCCACACTAGCCCTACACAGCATCCCTGCACCCAGCTGCCACTCTGGAACCGCTCCCATGCATTCCTGCACAGGCCTCTGAAGCAGGGGCTAAAGGCCTTTGACCTCCACTCCAGTCAATGTTGGCCATTATATACAGTTTAACCTTATCAAACAGAAGCAGAGCTTACATGACAAGACTTCTCAGGAGACAGGAGGCTGCTTCCTTAACAAAAAAATATTCCCTTCCAAACAGTAATTGTTTTAAACTAGTCGGAGATGCAAGACTGAGGACCTGGCTGCCCATTGCCCTGCACCGTAGGCCCAGTTCTCTGGAGCCCAGCCCTTCATGCATGGGGTTACAAAGTGCTACCAAAACAGAAGCATTTCCACCCACTGCACACTTGGCCCTGGTGTAGATTACAACACAAGAGGTTGACCAAAGGAGAAGCCCGAGCAGTGGCAAACTCCTCCCCTACCCCTTCCACACCCACCTGATTTGGTTGGACAGGCCATCAAGATAGGGCAAGTGTTGAGCGTCATCTGTGTAATCCATTCAGCCTTCCACCTCTCTGCTGGCACTGCCAACCTGATTGCTAATTAGCACTAATAGGGCACATCAGCACATGCAATGAGAACTCCGGAATAAACTCCAGTGCAGATCGCACCGGAGTTTATTGCTCCTGGGTGCAGTGTTTGAACGTGCACCTGGGACTGCAGCACACTGAGCCAGGGCAGCGCAGCCCCGCGGGACCCCGGGGGGCCAGCCTGCCAGCCTGGGGCTGCTCCGACCTGCTCAGCGTGTTGTCAAGGGGCTGGCTGGGGCACAAGGGTGCTGCAGTGCGGGGCTAGCCACCAGGCTACCCCCACACTGAAGCACCCTCATGCCCCAGCCAGCCCCATCCGCATCTACATATGCGTTGCAGCAGAGTAAATAACTCCACCGCAGGACAGTGCTGGTATCCAGCAGTACTGTCCTACGGCAGAGTTGGGTAGCTAACTTCATCCTGATAGCACCACATGTATAGACACTGAGGTTTTACTGCAGAGCTAATTAGGCAACTCCGCAATAGATGTCTTGTGTAGCCATGCCCATAGTGATAGTGCCTAGAGGGACATGGATATTTGTCCACTGGATCCTCAGCTGAGAACCGTTGAATTTGCTCCATAGAGGTCACCGTACATCTGTGCGTGTCCAGGGTCTGCAACAGACTGCCCCCAGCGGCGATGCACGCACCTACTCTGGACTCCTTCAGAAAACATCTGGATACTTTTCTTGCTGGGATCATGTGATCCCAGCTGACTTCCTGCCTATGGTGGGAGGGACTGGACTCGTTGATCTCACGAGGTCCCTTCCAGCCCCTAATGACTGAAATCTATGAAATCTGGACATGGTGAGCATGCTAGCCTCATGCCGCATCACTCTTGCCTCTTTCTACCAAGACAGAGCAGGTCGAGGATATAGCCAGTCTTATCCCCTTTGCCCTGGTTTTGCACTGATGCAAAGGACCAGCCAAAGTTTAGGGCCATGATTCAAAGCTGGGATTGCTTCCAGGACCCTGTATCCATCAGGTAGCAGTATGCATGCATGCATAAATAGCCCAGAAATTCATCAAACAAAATAACGCCAAGGAAGCAACTCCTGCATTTCAATACAGGCACAGTTGCTCCCCGGTCGCCAAAGCCCAGCAAAGCTCTTCCCTCCATCGGCCCAGAAGCAAGGTACCTTCCAGATGGTTCCCCCATCCTAAAAAACTATACTGCACAGCCGATTAAATTCTGCTTGTTGTAATTAAGCCCGACACAATTAGCTGTCAAGCAGGGCACTCATCTGTTTTATGTTGCAATCTCTTCAACAGGCCGGGCTGCTAGACAAGATTGTCACTTTTCGAAAAGATTTTCATTACTTACCCTGGGCTCCGTGTCAGACTATGAAATATAAAAATGTGCTCTGTAGCCAACTCAGGGAAATTCTCATTTAATGTTCCACACAGTATTATGAAAGTAATGTACTCTGAAAATGAATGCATTTTGGAACATTTCGGAAGAAATGTAATTTGTCTGCTAAGTAATGAGTGCATGTTCATGAATTTACTGATTTTTTTTTTTTGCAATATGTCTTTCGTAAAGTTGGGCAGACTTTTCACGGCCTAAAGTGTGAGGCAGGGAGACACTTGCTGTTTTGTTGCCGGTTTCATTTTCCCCCTTCTTTCCTTTCTTTTTTGGTTTTTTGGTTTTTTTTCTTTTTTTGTTTTAAAACAGGTTTCCCTTTGTTTCCCCCTGTTAATTCCATATCTGCAGTTGAGGTTTCTGTACAACAATCAGACACCATCCCACAAAAATATAAGCCTGATGGAAAACCAAATATGTAGGGTGAAATGGAAAGGACGGAAAATAAGTGAGGTCAGTGAAAACAGAGGAACCTCTTGCTTTCTGCGCCGTTAAAAATTCAGAGCAAGAAACCCCTTGCCACTACTCACAGCTCAACAACCAGCAGCAGTAGGTGGAGAGGCAATTACAATTTCCCTGCTTGGCTAGGGCCGTGGATTCTGCGCCTGGCCAATGTCAGAGACTAAGAGGGGTCAGACTCGGAGAGCTGCTGTGCTTCTTGCCGTCTGAAATTCAGATTTACAGTTGGGAACAATAACAAAGAAGCCGAGGTCTAGAAAGTCTCGCCCTTCGCCTTCAAGTATGTGACGGGATCTGGGAGAGAGGCCTGTTCCCCTCTACCGCAGGTCGACGCTGGAAGAGAAGAGCCCCCTGCAACAGTCAGGTATTGGAGTTACTCCTTTGGTTCAAGGACTAGACCTTGGTCCTTTTAGCACTGCAGGTCCCAGGGTTCAAGATCTTCTCCTGGCCCCAGCAGGAGGTTGGTGCGTGTGTAGATGAAACGGGGGCCCTAAATTGAAACAGTCAGTTTTTAAAAACACCGCTTCAATTTGGGGCCCTTTAAACCCCCGTGTTGTGCACACACCCACACACACTTACCTGCCTCTCTGTCGGGGAGGGGAGGGCCCTGGGCTGCACGGGGGGGGACTGGTGCTTTCCTTCCCCACCCCCCTGCCAGCAGCAGGTACCCAGCTTGGGAGGTCCCAGGGGGCACCACAGCCGCAGAGGGAAGCACCGGGTGGAGGGAAGGAAAGGATCAGGCTCGCTGCTTTTCTTGGGCAGATCCTGCTTTCCCGGGCTGCTGCCAGGCTGCCTGCACGGGCATCCTGCAGAGCCCCTGAGCTGCACGGAGCCCGGTGCTTCGCTCCACGGCTGTAGGGGCGGCAAACTATCCTTGAAGGAGTTTTAGTTTGCTGCACCCCAAGTCATTTAAGGCACATTACACCGCTGAATTTGCTACAGCAGCTGGAATGGCTGCGCAATATGCCGCCGACACATGCAAACACCAATACAATCCTGCCCTTTGGGCAGGGGGCTGGACTCGATGATCTTCCGAGGTCCCTTCCAGCCTGAATGTCTGTGAAATCTATGAACCAATACATGCAAACACTGCCTGGAGCAGGAGGTCGGACCCGATGATCCACCAGGTCCCTTCCACCTCTAGAAATCTATGAATCTGTGAATACCATTAAAGCAGTGCAAAAGCAATTAACCTGCTTTAACATGTCGTGCACACATGCCCCTCGTTTTGTGTGCACGCGGCGACAGGAATCAGAACTGCATCCCATGTGTTAGCTGGTCTTTCAATCAGAGGAGAAATCCTGGATCATTCGTGGCACAACAGTTCTTTGATCTGACTGGGGATTTAGTTGGGGGAAGAGAGTAAAGCGAAATGCATGCAAACTGCGTTAAAGCCAAAGGGTTGGAAGGGAAGCGAAGGAAACAAGTGGAGAATCTGGATGAGAAACAGAGTCGGTCAAGTCACAGATCCTGCAAGCAGGCAGGGAAGGTCGTGCTTGATGAGAAGGGGGTGATTTGAACCAGTTAAATGGTGAACTGGAATAGGATTAGACTAGTTTAGCGTGGGCCTGGTCTTCACAACAAGCTGTCCCCAAATAGGGCTGAACTGCAAATCTATCTCCCATCCTAAACACCAAGCTGCTTAGTTCACCTCTGCCCCCAAATGCTGTCACTCGGGCTTCTCCCGAATGACAAAGTTTTGGCGCATTCACTGGGTCTGAGCCACCTGCTGTTCCCAGTGTGTCCAGGGCATTGATCAGCCTTCACAGCACCAGCCGTTGCTTGCCGTTGGCCTGAATTAGTGCAACGCAGGGGGAAAAAGTCCTCTGCCAGGCTCTTGCCTTTGCTGGCATCTCCTGTTGCTCTTGCTTCCAACAGCGATGTCATTTGTGGACCAGCTAAAGAGCAGCGTGGTCCCACGGGGTAGGGGGTCGAGACTCTCCGTGTCTTTCCGGACACTGCACACGTTCCAGGCCACGTGTGTTAGAGGCCCTGTGTGTACAGAGCATGGGGGGGGGTCATCACAGCTCTCTCGTTGGGATGCAGGGTTTTACAGGAAGGGTGAAGAGATCTCCGCTTCTGAGTGCTAGAAGCGCCTGGTTCAACTCCTGGTATCGGCTAAAACGGAGCCACTCTCAGTTGCTCCCTGCACTTTGCCCTTAAGACAAGGTCCGTCCTAGACCTGCTGCTGCTTGAGCATCTCTTGTCCCGAATCAGTCTTGCGAGACCATCACAAGGGATTTGGGAAGACCCAAAGGTTTGCTGATGCAGGGACACAACATCTATCAAAGGGAAAATCCGAGCTAACACCACGTGCTGGTTTTGTTACCCACCTTGTGCTCGCCCCCGGGACAGAGGGCTTGTTTACACAGGGATGCTCAAGAGCATTAATCTGAATTAACTTTGAAAGTGGATTACTTCAACTGCATTATAGCCTCTGCTTTGGAAGTGAAGTAAGCTAAATTGAATTAAAGCCACTTTATTTCCACCTAAAAGTGTCAGCCCTGGGCTTTAATGCAATTGAAGTAATACACTTGAATGTCACACCGTTAGTTAATTTAGATTAACTTTCCTGTCCCTGTGTAGACAAAAGCATTGAGTTTCCTAGGCATTTTCTTTGCAGGTATTAAGATCACAAGACCAGCCTGACTCCCACAGTTGGGTATCTGTAAATATTTGTGGAGCAGGACTACTGTAGGTTGGGGTAGGGTCCTGCCCCATTAGGATTGAGCCCCACTGCCATAGGATGGAGTAGGGAGGAGAGGAAAAATGCAACAGCAAAACCTCCGTGGAAGCATGTGACAGAGAGGGAATAAAAGCAGAGCAGCGAACAGGAAAACACTGGGCACATCTACACATTCATTAATGCACCATAATTACAGCACATCAAGTTTAGTACCTGGAATAACAGGCACTCATTTAATGCGCTGTAATCGGTGCTGCTGCGGATTAGCACAAGCGAAAGTTTTTTAAGTGATGCACAGGTGAACAGGTGAACGTTTCTTAAGTGCAGTAGGCTAAATCTGCTGCACATTAGTGCATTAGCACAGGCTTTTCTTGCCACACTAATGCACAATAGAATTAGTCTCCTGCGCATGAAGCGTCTTGTGTAGATGCACCCAGTGTCTCTTAACTGAGCTAGAGGGAGGAGGTGGAGCAGTGGTGATGACAAGGCCCCCAGGCCTTTGTTTTGGAGAGTAGCCATATAGAGATTTGTCTCCATTAGACACATCTGAGCTGCCCCGGGCCAGATTCACATGGTGGACGAGCAGAAGTGGAGCAGCATTACCTAAAATACGTTGCGGGAGCTGCCCATGCCACTGTCCACCACACCCTTGACCCTGGCACAGGTAGGTTGAGGACGCCCCAACCCTGGAGGTTTCTTCTTCTTGGGGTGGAGGCACCATGAAGCATTTTGGCTGGTCCTGTGGCTCACTAAGTCATTGCCAATAACTTTGGACATATCTTCTCTGCTGCCATCACACGACCAAACCCCACCTGCTCCATGTGTCGTAGGGGCTGAGAGGTTTTGCCCACGCCAGGTGCAAGGGGCTGTTTGAAGAGCCCACTGACACCTTTGGGGGCTGTGTAACCCTTTTCTTCCTTTCTTTTAAACAACTGCCTAACATTTGCTTGTCGTGTGCACCGACTGTTATCTGTCCTGCTGCCTGTCCCATGGCTGGGTTTTTTCCTCCCTTTGGTTCATATTTTAATGCCAGGGAGGGGCAAAGTGGAGACCCCTTAAAGAGAAAGGCAAGATAGAGCAAGGTCCAACCCTTTGGCTTTAGCCCAGTTTGCATGCATTTTCCCCAACTAAATCCCCAATCAGATCAAAGAACTACTGTGCCACGAATGATCGGGGATTTCTCCTCTGATTGAAAGAGGGACGCAGTTCTGATTCCTATCCTCCTGCTGGGGCCAGGAGAAGATCTTGAACCCTGGGACCTGCAGTGCTAAAAAGACCAAGGTCTAGTCCTTGAACCAAAGGAGTAACTCCAATACCTGACCGTTGCAGGGGGCTCTTCTCTTCCAGCATCGACCAGCAGTAGAGGAGAACAGGCCTCTCTCCCAGATCCCATCACATACTTGAAGGCGAGGGGAGAGACTTTCTAGACGTTAAATAGAGCACGATTCCCCTCAAAGCCCTTTCCTGGTCCATCTTGACTTTACAGAAGGGATGCCCCAGTCATGGGCTCGGCATAACCTGTTTAGCTCCTGATTCAGGACAGCATTTAAGCACCCGAGTGGGACTTACACACATGTGCCTGAAGTTAGGCATATGCTTAAGGGTGCTTCATGCACTTCTAGAGCGTGCTCAAATGCTACCATGATCGTGGAGAGAAACGTGGGACCCCGGCCCAGGGTTTCCTAACATCTCCGATGACAATTGCCAGCGAGTGCACGTCAAAGCTTTTGATATGGTCCACGAGGAACTAAATGGAGACCCTCAAAATTCATGTCGCAGACCCCCGCCCCTTCCAGCAGAGCCATCAGATGATAATGACTTTTTGGGAGCTACCCTGATCGCTGGCTGGACTGGACTGGACTGCAACAGGTGATCCGGAAAGCAATCCGAAGAGTGTCCCATTGCTCTCAGTCAAACCCCCCTGCCTTGAAAAGAGCTGGTGCTAAGTTCTGCAGAAAATGACTTTTCAATGCAAAATCCAGCCAAAAATCCCATGTTTGGGGGTTTCAACAAAAAGTTGAATTTTTCCTCGTAACGGCAGACACTTAGCACAACAAAGCTTTGTTCAGGAAAATACCCAATTCCCCCCCAGGAAGCCAGGTTTGCCAGCACATTTTCCAGCATCCCTGCTTGAAAACCTTCCTGAGATTCACAGTGTAGCTATTAATGCTGCTATAACACATCAAGCATGCAGACCCAGACCTATATAGCAGCCCTCTATGGAGCATATTCATTATTCAGGAGAGGGATTGGAGGAAGAGGAGAGAGCCAGCTGTCTTTAGGTGATGGTCGGCATGTTGGCTCCTCTCGAGCAGGTATCTATCCATCGCCCCGTCTTCGACCCCGCCGGCACGACGTGGAGCGGTCACGGCAGCTGCAGGGGTCGATTGAGCTTCTTCATCCCATTTCCTGGGAAAAACAGGCACCCTCTGAAGTGGGTTGGGTGAGACCTGACCTTTTGTGACCTCTTCTCTTTTATTGTAGTTGATTAAGAGATTGAGCTCCGTTCCCAGCCACTGAGCAGCCTGGGGGAGCTGAGGTTTGGCTGGGGCAGGTGGAATTAGCCTCATATGAACACAGGTGATCGCTGCGATGAGGAATATCATCCTTGCCGTACGTGTATTCGAAGCTCTTTGGGAAGGAGCCATGTTTTATTATGTATTTGTGCAGACCTGGCACAGATTTTTGTCTAGGGCTCCTGTGCGCTATGGCAGTGCACCTAGTAATACAACAGCCAAATAGCGCGATGGATTTATAGATGTTTAAGACTGGAGGACCTCCTGTTTGGATGGGAAACGTGTTCCTAAAGGAAAGCATTTGCAGGAGGGTGATGATGTGCGTGAGCTGCGTAGGTAATGGTGAGGGGACATAGGCGCAGTCTGGTACCTCACGCAGAGTTCATATCATTCATAGAAAGCTGCATCCCCTAGATTTTTTTTAGTCTCCCCTGTTTCTGCCAAGCCACTAAGTCCCAATAACTAACCCAATGGTGTTAGTTGTACAAAACACAGATCACTCCTCAATAACCGTGTGGGCATGGAGATTTAAGTGTGCAAACTTTGGCTGACAATTTCTAATTGTATAACCACAACAAAGGGAAGGGAAAAAGAAGAGGTTTACCATAACAGATCTATTTTATTCCTCTCTTTTGGGGGGCAAAGGGTAGGGGGGGGCGCTCTTGAATGTTTTATTTATGGGAGAGCTGCAAATTACCTTAATAAATTCCTTTACTAAGCTGTTTCAGCTACTAAAACATTGTTCTTTGTGGGTGAATAACTTTTAATTTAAGTGTTCTGGTATTCAGCAGAGTGAGGTAATGGATTAGCAATTGCCTGTATTGTAAATGTCATCTCGGTATAATTAGGGTGATTATTGTTAACCAGTGGAGTTTAGTATTTATCTGTCACTGGGTGAGAGAATATAACAAAGCGCCAATTAGTTATAAATGGTGGTGGGTGGTGGGGATAGAGCACCGCCGCCGAAAAGCTATTTTGGTTTTAAATTCGTCTCACTATTTATTCCGTTTCAAATCTTCCCCATTGATGCGATCTCTTTCTAACAAAAGGGTGCCTGAATCAGGGGGAACATCAGATGCGGCGTGCGCCGAGCTATGAATTGCATGCTGTGGAGGCAGGCGGAGGTGGGCGCCAGCATGTGATGGCGCAGTCCCGCATGCAGCGAGCGGAGCGGGGATTTCTCGGGGCGGCCGAGGGCAAAGGGAGCTCAGGAAAGAGCAAATATAAAGCCACAGCGAGAGGGTGAAAGGAGACGCCAGCCGTCTTCAGCGATCGAGCCAGGGTGGCAAGCTCTCCGCGGCGAACAAGGCCATCCACCGTCAGTACATACCTTGGCCGTGTGGTGTAGCTTACAGGCCAAGCGGATGTTGAAAGTAGTAAGACAGCGCGAGAATGTATAAAAGGTGCGACTTGGACTGGTAACGGCTGCCCTTATCATTTCTGGCTAAGCACAGTTTCTCTTCTGACCTCTGGTCCTTGGGCGGACAAGTTAGAGCCTCTTACGCTCACATGGGGCAAATTCGGAGAGGATACACAAGCGCTGCATGAGTTATTCCTCAATAAATGGGAACCGCGAATTGACCCGGGGTAGCTAAGCTGGTGGAAAGTGCATGGTAAAGGCTTAGAAGAAGGCATGATTTAGCCTCACCCCGATGTTGGCCCCGGCGCTCTGCTAAGGGGCCCCGGGTTTGAAGCCTTTGCACCCACTTACGTCGTCTTTAGAAATGTAAGTCGCTGATGAAGCTACCCGTAAGTAGCTGATAAAGGCCATGTAAGATTGTCCAAGTTGTCCAGCCCCCGGTTTCTGACAGTAGTCAGCAATGGCTGCTTAAGAGGAAGGTGCAAGACACCTTGTCATGGCCAATAATGGACAAGGCCATCCATCAAGGATGTTTCTTCCTAACCCCAGGCAGTTAGTGGTCAGCTTATGTCCTAAGCAGAAGGGTCAGTATCCTTTATAAATGCTTATCTGGCCTTATACAACCACGGAAATGCTTATCACTCACATATATTTCTAATCCTTTCTCTTAATCCCGATAAGCTCTTGGCCTTAATAGCATCGATGGGAGTTTTGCCAGAGCAAAGACTGATCAGATCCCCAGAAGCCACTGAAAGATTAAGAGCTAGGTATAGCTGAAAAAGAAAAAGAAGTTGTCACGGAAAAAGGTCCTTGTTGCTCTAGCGGCAAAGAAGTCAGAGTAACATTGCAAGTTCAAGGTGAAGCTTTTCTTGGGCTTTTATGGCTATTCATAGCTGGAAACTGGTTTTTTTCCCCTCCAATTATCTGAATGACAGATGAGTCAAATATCCAGGGAAATGTTTCCACATCCAGACATAAATGACAGAGACAGTGCTAAGCGAAGCCATCAAGGGCTGAGGAAAGACAGAGAAAAACCTCAAAGAGCCGATAGGAAAATAAAAGACTCGGTGAGGCTGCTTATCTGTGACCCGACTTCAAGATGTCACCCAGGAAGAATTAAAGAGGCTCCATCGGGAACGTGGGTCATGAATTTTGTAAACCGTACGTTTATAAAAACTTTGCAAAGGGTTAAGATATTAGTACCAGGTGTTCAAATGCAGAGCTAATAGATTGTTAAAGGGCCTGACGGATTGATTACGACTGGCATGCATAGAAATTGAGTATCTTTGTTGGCAATTCATTGCAGTCAAGGATGCTCGCCCAGGCCATCCGGCAAGTTTTTGGGAGCGCGTTGGGGACAACTCCCTGGTGCAAGCGTTGGAGTGACCAACTAGGGGCCGTGCTCTTCTTGACCTGCTGCTCACAAGCAGGTGGGGGATGTAGAAGTGAACGGCAACTTGGGCATCAGTGACCATGAGATGATTGAGTTCAGGATCCTGAGGAAAGGAAGGATGGAGAGCAGCGGAGTAAGGACCCTGGACTTCAGAAAAGCAGACTTGGACTCGCTTCGGGAACTCATGGGCAGGATCCCCTGGGAAGCCAGACTGAGGGGGAGAGAAGGCCAGGAAAGCCGGCTATGCTTCAAAGAAGACTTAATGAGAGTGCAGGAGCAAACCAACCAATATGTAGGAAGACTAGCAAATATGGCAGAAGACCAGCTTGGCTTAGCAGGGAACTCTTCAGTAAACTAAATCACAAAAAAAGGAGGCTTATAAGAAGTGGAAACTTGGACAACTGCCTAGGGAGGAATATAAGAGTACCGCATGGGCACACAGGGATGAAGTCAGGAGGGCCAAAGTGCAACTGGAGTTGCAGCTAGCAAGGGATGTGAAGGCAACAAGAAGGGTTTCTACAAGTACGGCAGCGACAAGAGGAAGATCAGGGAAAGTGCGGGTTCCTTATCGAATGGGGGAGGACGTAGAAGAGGCTGCAGTGCTCAATGCCTTTTTCATCTCAGTCTTCACGGGCAAGGTCAGCTCCCAGACTACTGCACCGGGCAGCACAGTTTGGGGAGGAGGTGAGCCCCCGACAGTGGTGAAAGGGCCGGTTAGGGACTATTTAGAAAAGCTGGACGTACACGCCTGTTTCCTCAGGAATCTAATGGCTGCACTTGCATTTTCAAGGCAACGTTGGATTTCTTCATCGATGCCAGCCTTCGGCAAGAGACGGCTTCCGAGGCACGGGAAACACTCAGCGTTCTCCAGTCTCACCGTAAACTGGACTCCTTGAGAGCTTGTTGATGGAGGACCTTGGTCTTCTGGACGTTAAGCCGCGGTCCCATTTCCTTGTATGCCTCGGTCAAGACGTCAACGATTGCTTGAAGGTCTGCTTCGGAGTCAGCACACACTATAGCATCAGCAGCGTACTGGAGCTTGATGACTGAGGCTGGGGGTGGTCCTGGTTTTGGCTCAGCGTCGGCTGAGATTAAACACTTGACCATCCGTTTGGTAGCTGAGCTCCACGCCGACTGGAAGCTTGTCGGTGGTCAGATGTAGCGTCGCGATAAGGAATATCGAGAAGAGCGTTGGAGGGACGACACAGCCTTGCTTAACTCCTGCCTTCATCTCAAAGGGATCGGCGATCGATCCGTTACTGAGACCCACTGCGAGCGCACCGTGCAGGTGCAGGCAAAGAATGGCGATGCATTGCGGTGGGCATCCTCACGTCAGCAGGGAGCGTGCCTTTACGTAATTTGGGGACTCCCTAGTGGACCTCAGTCGTCTTTGTCCCAAAAGCCACCAGAACCTGGTAAAGCAGCAGTGGATACACGACCAAGTCGTCTCTATAGAAATGGATGGAGTTAGCAAATGGGGATATTTGGTTCTCACATCGTGGTGCCAAGTGAAAACACAACAAGAACCACCTTCTAGTGATGGACTTACAGCTATCATTCAGTAGCCCTTTCTGCTCATCTCGGTAAGATGCTGACAATAATTCCTAATCGCTCATTAAGGCTTTAAAGATATTTAGAAAAGCGGGCACTCATCGTGAGCAGAGTGGAGTCACGCAGCAGAATCAGTTTGCTTTTCCGAGCCACCCTCTGCTCAGATCATAACTTTAAGCCAGGACCCCACGAGATATGTACAGTGGTTGGCAGAGTGGCGTCCTGATTCCACGATAGGCATCTCTTGGCACTGCCGTAGCGCGCTTCATCTCTTTGGGCTTTGCTTTCTTGTCTGCAGCATTCGAGATTGCAACCTTTCCTCTCTCCCTGCTTGTGTCTTGCCTGTTCCAGTTGCTCCCACGCGCCTACCCAGGGAGTCCCGTGCCCCCGCGCGCAGATGCCGCCCCAAGGAGCACAGCCAGGCACGGCTGCCTCTGCTGCCTGCCTGCAGTTGACCGATGCCTGTAGCTGATGATGCTGGGGAAGGAGGGGAGGCGTGCTCGCCCTGTGCCCAGCAAAAAATCAGGGGTGGCCCAGCCTCTCAGCTACGCTCAGCAATCGCCAGCAGCCAGGGGAGCCCGCAGGGAGGCATGCAGGAGCACCCCAAACCTGATGGCCTTAGCCAGTATAGGCGGCCTGCGTCTCCCCCTGCATCAAACATCTGTTCTGTTTGCTCCTGAACTAATCTACACCACTTACAGAAACCCACGTAAATTTGAACAATTCTGCCTCTGGCTTTTTGAACGCCTGGACTTAGCCTCTATTTGCACACCATTACATCTGCTTCTTTATGCAGATGGATCTGGACCGTACAAAGACACAAGGAAGCAAAGGAAGGCTCTTTGTGTCCTCCAGCATCCAACCACTATGTCATCCAAGGAGGATGCTAGAAGACAATCGTTCATTAAAATTCACAGCCCAGCTATCATGATCGGTGAGCAGTGCCTGGGGTGTTGCAGCATCTAATGCTAGCAGCTGGAGCCTTGCCAATAAATATAGAAGTAGACCTGTTCCTGGGGTGTGTGTGCCTCAGTTTCCTTCGCACAAGACTGCCCAGGCACCGCGTCCGCCACAAACTTAATACAGCTTGTAAATGCTCCGTAAGCCTAACTTAGATCCTAACATTATATCAGAAACGAGTCCACAAATCCAGTGTATTTTTGCAATATATCCAAAGCTTTGCTATTATTTGTTTAGGTGCATTTGGGACTTACAAATTTGCATAGATTTGCCAGTGCAAACATTTCTTTCTTTTCTTTTTCCCCCTTTCCCTGTAAATATTCTCCTTCCAGCCGTTGCAAGGAAAAATGCTCTGGACAGCACAGGAAGAAAAAATCTATAAACGTTTTATAGAAATCATCAAATAGACATTTTTTTTAAATACAGAAACAGGACTTCTCCTCTTTGGCATCTATAAAATGGTCAGTATTGTTTCTATAAAACTTTCAGAGGTGGAGGTTTTTTACATATATCCCAACGCACTTGGATATGTGCATTCTTCGTAGAAAGTCGCTATAAATGTCCCAAGCAATTCCGGAATGAAAAGGGTGATTCACAAGAGGGCACTGTCAAAGTTAGAGCCCAATTTTTTTTACTCCTTTACACGAATATAGATCTAATGTTGCCAATCCTTGCACTTTTCATCACAAATCTCTCAACACTGGGTGCATGCATCTACACGAGACGCTCATGGCGCAGTAAACTAACTCTACTGCACGTTCGTGCGACACGGATAAAAACCGTCTAATGCACTAACAGAGAGAATTAGTCTACTGCACTTTAAAAGTGTGCACCATTGGTAATGATCAGGAGCACCAATTATGGCACATTTAATTAGTACCTGTTATTATAGGTACTTTAAACTAAATGCACCATAATTACAGTGCATTAATGCACATGCAGACATACCCACGTGGTATTTTTTCTTAATGCCCCAGCTCTGGGATGCACGGGATTGTGTGAGGATGTGTGTTTGCACTTACTCATTTAAAAACTGTGTTTCTCAACCTCGTGTTTGCATCAAAAAGCTTAAAAATACGACCCAACTCGGAAAGCAGATGAAAAGAACCCTGAATTTCTTCGTTTTGACATAATCCTTGCTGACTTTTCAGCCAAGCTCATCAGCTTTTTAAGGCGTGATCTGTGGAGGCTTAGGGATCACACTGTAAATCCAGAGTGACTTCAGTGGAGTTCTTCACTGGTGTAAATCTAAGGTAGCTCCAGTTATTTCAGTCGAATTGCTCTGAATTCACAAGCGTGCCCGTGGGAGCAGAAACTTTCACGTGAGGGCTCAATCCTTCTTCCACTGAGCTACAAAACTGCCTTCCACAGAAGCAGCATCAGGCCCTAAATGAGATAGAAACCAGCCCTTAGATGAGCTTCCACCCACTGAAACAGGTACCAGCTTGTTGGAGATGCCACCTATTATTATTATCATTATGAGGCTTGCCTCATTCCTGACTGCAGTTAACCCCTGGGAGAAAGCAGAAGAAACAGTAATGAGCTGAGTGGGAGCAATGCTGTCTTAATGCATGAAAATCCCTGGTCCTAATTTGCTTCAGTTTATTATACAGCCATGTAAACAGGCTTGATAGAAATATCATGGAGCGGGGAGGGAGTGGGTTGGACTCGAGACCCATTGCACTCCTGCACTAGTATCTTTCTATCCATGGAGTCACCTTTGGATTTACAGTGTTATACGGGAAAGGAGAACTAGGCCAGAGGATCTGCAGCCTGTCAACGGGATGCCGAGTAGCTCCTCTTCCTTCGCCTTTTCCCACCGGCACCCACAAACTGCAAGGCACATCTGTATTTTAGCTGAAGAAGCTCCTCTGTGTCCCAGGTTATCTGTTTCTGCATGTTTTCCCCTGGCTGCTACTACAATATGTTTGACCACCCCATGCACCAGTGTATTTAGCTTCCCTGCATTCCTGGTTCATAGGCAGAGACCATGACTGTTGCCTCTTCAGAGACCAGGACCTGCAGCAGAAGAGAAATCCGGGCTAGGTTTCACAAAGCTGCCCAAAGGATTTGGGTGCACGATTCCTATTAGAACAACCAGGAGCTGCAAAGCCAAATCCCCCAAGGCAGCTTTGAAAAAGCTCCCCCAAGGGGCTTTGCCAGCCGTCACCTGGGAAATCTGCAGCAGGGCCGAGAATTGAATCCAGATTGCCGGAGAGAGACTGCAGCCCCTTTGCTGATGCCATGGATAGTGGCCATTGCTGGGATAGTGCGCCTGTTGAGTTAACCTGCAGGCAATGGACCCCGGACCCTATGGATCTGGTCATAGCTAATCTGATCCAGCCTCTCTGCGGTATTTCAGTGGGACCAGAATTAGCAAAGCTAGCTGCTACCCTGCACCCTCACAGTGCCTCCGAAACTCCGCTTTCCATGCCCCCTAAAAGACAGCATCTCTGCAGCCACAGCGTCCTCGCTGCACTGGTGCATTGGTCCGACACTGCGTCTTGGTTGATGGGAAAGTGCCGCATGGATTACGGAAGATCTCACCCAACTCTTCATTGTGAAAAAACGCAGTTCCCTAGAGCCCTGCATGCACTATGCCACTTGCATCTTGAGAAGCCAGAGGAGACATTATTTCTTTCCAAATGCTTTGCTACTGCCACTTTTGCTTTGATAATTTATTTTTAATAGTCCAGTTACAAATGAGACCGAAAAGGAAGCACGTTGCCCAAATGCTGAGAACATGTATTTCAGTATTGCTTTCCCCTCATGCCTCCTAGGCCTCTAATAAACCACAGAGTAACATTAAGAAAACACTAAAAACCCTTTATCTGCCGAGATTCAGGGAGCAGCGCAGTGAGCAGTCAATAATTAATTCTGCATATTTGCAATCCGTCACTGCAGGCAGGAAACCGGCCACGGAGGCTGGGAGTTCAAGCGCTCAGAATATCAGGACCAAATGCCCGGCTGTGGCTAATAAAGTAGGACACGTGCCACCTGTCGTGATTTGTGCTGGGTCATTATCCTGTTCCATGTAGGATGCAGGAAGGGCTGAAATTATGATTTTTGGCTTCTTACAGCATATGTAACTCAGCAGCCTTCCCAAGCCCCCTTCCTCTTTGTTAAGTTTCATGGCGGTCACGGGGGAAGACACCTCATTTGATGGCTGGGGTGCAGGGACTGGAAGAGGTTCAGTCACAGGTAGGCAACTGGATTGGCAGCTCTACTTCACCGCTCCTGAAAAACCTAGTGTCTCCTGCACCACTGCCTCACTCTGGTTGTACACCTAGATCTTGATCTGGTTATACACTGAGATCTTGTCTTGATCTGTCCAGAGCAGGGGGGCCGGACCCAACGTTTTCACAAGGTCCCTTCCAGCCCTAAACTTCTGTGAACCTGTGATCCTGTAATCTGCTGAGTGCCATTGGCTCCCACTCATATCAGGAGGGATCGAGATGTTCAGCACCATGTAGGAAGGGCTCGTCTTCTTTCAGGGTGAGAGCCAAACCCCAAAGCCCATCAGAGCCAATGGGAGGACTATTACTGACGGCAACGGGCTTCGAGATCAGGATTTCAAGCCCTGAAAGCAAAATGTCTCGCATGTGATTTAATTTCCTTGATACTGAACATTATTTAGTAGTATTATTTGCAAGTTTATGAAGCACCTTACAGAGCACAGTCATAATTCTTGCTGACAGTGTAGGACCAAGACGTGATTCGAGGGAGTCTGAGAACAGAGCGTGTTGTAAGATGGGAACCACCAGGTTACAGCTGTGAGGTCACCAGGTTACAGCTGTGAGGTCACCAGGTTACAGATGTGAGCTCACATGCTCATTCTGTTAGCTCATGCGTGGAAATATGCCTTATGCTTAGAAAATAAGGTGGTGATGGGAAAACATTCAAATCCAGTGGTAGAGGAGGGGGAAAGAAATTAAACGTGGGTCCAGTAAGTCTGGAGCTCGTGGCCTGAATTTCTACACCAGGAACCCAGAGGAAGGCTGGGTATGTGATTCACGAGACCGGGGGTCCATTTTCAGCTGTGCCACAAACATCCTGGGGGGCAAGTCAATGAGACGCCCCCCCACCGCAAAACCCATTTTCCTAACTCTGCATCGATGGAAAGGAGCCCTGGGCTCCTCCGCACGAGAGGATGCAGCTGCATCCGTGGATTGGCAGGAGAAGCTCCATGCAGAGGGACTCGGTTGCAGTGCTACGGCTTCTGGGATCCCGGCAAGTAGGGCGACACGGAGCCGCTCAAGAGGCGGGGCTGAGCAATGATACAAATACCGGGGAGCCGTGCAGCTCCCAGCACGCAGCAACGGAAAGTAGGTTGCTTACTGCCTCTTATGCCTGCGAAAATCTGCAATCGTAGATGGCCCAGAAGGAACCATTATGACCATCCCACGTGGCCTCTTGCATGGCACCGACTACAGTCTATTACCACCGCTACGCCCCCCTTCTGTACGGCACCGCCAAAACCCCCCTTTTGACTCATTCCATCAAATGATTGCGCTAGTGCCAGCCGGGCGTAGCTGTCAAGAGAATCCGGCCCAAGGAATCAACAAGAAAATGTCCCCCAGGCGAGGAAGAAATCGATACAAGACTCACACAGAGGTTAAAAATACATACAGGCGCTAATTAGCCGGCGCTCCGCTCCCGGTCTCCAAGAGGCACTTGATAAAGGACATGGCACCATCCAGGTAAATGGTGCAGTTAGCCTCAATTGTTTGAGTTGCCTATTTATTTCGTTCTCCCCCCCCATCTCCTTCATGTAGGTCAGATGTCTTCCCGAGGGGGTTTCTGTTAATCTCCCTCTTAGGATCTCAATTACACACTCAACACAGATTAACGACAACAAAAAAAAGATAATAGAACAGTCAAAGCAAGAGGAAACCTCAGAGGAAAACACAGTGCACTTAGACCAGAACAAATAGCAACGAATTCGCTGGGAAAGAAAAATCAATGCGGCTGATATTTATTACAGTCTTTATGGAAGGAGATGGGACTCCAAACAGAGCCTTTTTCAAGTTCTGGTCCACTTGGGTTTGGCCATAAACAAAAATAATGAGTGTTGTGCGCAGCCTTTCATTACTGTTTCATGCCCAGTACATTTTAATTAGGGTTAGGAAAAAGAGAGGAAAAAAATAAAATAAAATAAAACCCCGGCTAATTCATAATTTAGTATCTGCACTTTGCAGGCATCCGTTCCATCTTCCAAAAGCAATGGGATTGGGTAGCCGCTGTTCAAACGGCCTTTTGATGCCGCACATGAAGAGATAATGGAAAGCCAGGAGGGGGAGCGGGGCAGGAGGAGGCAACCCATGCAGTGTGCACAGAGTCGAATGCAACGTCGCATCCCGCCCAGCATTAGGGGCTGTAATTCAACACCAGTCGGAGCAGACGTCACACCGCTGGAGCGCAGAGCGCGCTGTTCTGCACATTGGGTTCGTCAAATGTTGTCTCCCGCAACAGTCTTGCAGGCAAGCTAAGGAAGTACAGGTTGGATGAATGGACTGCAAGGTGGACAGAAAACTGGGCTGGAGCATTGGGCTCAGAGAGTAGTAATCGATGGCTCAGTGTCCAGCTGGCAGCCGGGATCGAGTGGAGCGCCCCAGGGGTCGGTCCTGGGGCCGGTTTTGTTCAATGTGTTCATCGATGACGTGGAAGATGAGATGGATTGCACCCACGGCAAGTTTGCAGATGACACCAAGCTGGGGGGAGCAGTAGATACGCTGGAGGGCAGGGCTAGGAGTCAGAGCGACCGAGATGAATTGGAGGCTTGGGCCACAAGGACTCTCACGAGGTTCAACAGGGACAGGGGCAAAGTGCTGCCCTTAGGACGGAGCAATCCCCTGCACCGGCGCAGGCCGGGGGCGCCTGGCTGGGTGGCAGCTTGGCAGGCAAGGCTCTGGGGGGGCAGTGGACAACAGGGCTGTGCAAAGCTTCAGGTGGTGATTCAATTCGGAGGAGATTTGGCCCAATTTGGTGGCCAAATCTCTGAATCCGAATCGAATCAGGGAACCAATGTAAAGGTCCAAATCGATTCAAAGCTCTCCGAAGCTTCGGCAAAGATTTGGAGAGCGTTGATGATTCAGGCAGGCCCCAGTGGCCACAGCAGGGAGCTGCAGCTGCTCCGAGCTGGTAACTACTAGGGGCAGGGGAAGGGACCATGGAGGGACCCCTGCCAGCCCCCCCCAGCCCCCGCCTGCTCCCCCAGCCTCCCCATGGCTGCCCCACCTGCCCCAGCTCCTGGTACTTCAAAGAAAAGCCCCAGTACTCACCGGGTGCTGCTGGGTGGGGGGCGATCCCCACTGCCCCTCACTGCCCCATGCTCTGCACAAGCCCCCTCGACCTCCCCCCCCTGCTCCCCCAGTCCCCCCCCCCCCCCATAGCTGCCCCATTTGCTGGGGCCCTGGCTCTTTAAGGAAAAAAAAAATGAGAAAAGCCCCAGGAGTCACCGCCTCTGGCTTTGGGGGGCTCATGCAGAACCCCCCACATGGCGAGGGGCAGCGGGGATTGCCCCCTGCCTGCAGCAGCAGAGAGTCCTGGGGTTTCTTCGGGTTTGGTTTTTTCCTTAAAGGGCCGGACCTGGCCCCTACAGGGCACCCGTGTGGGGGCTGGGGGAGCGGGGGGGCAGTTGGGCTTGATGTGACCTCCTGAGATCCCTTCAATCCTCGTTGTCTGTGATTCTGTGAATGTATCTAGCTTCCAAGAGTAGCCAAACGTACCCTCCAAGGAAGACAAAGGGCCTTACCCCAAACACATATACAAGTACATGTGTGTGGACACAAGATAGTCTCATATATCCATATCTGGACCTGTATGAATTAATGTCTACAGATGCCTGTACACAGGCAGGGGGTTATCTGTGCCAGCACATAAATATACATGTATGCACAAGCACGAATGTATGCTGTACACTTGCCTGCGTGCAAACACGCAGGTATGGGAAAATCCATAGATGTGCTTACGTATGTATATACATGGTTCCAGGCACGCACAAGTACATGGACACACGGAGGCAGCATGTGTGCTCTACCATGCATTCACACACATTAGCAACATCGATCAGGTTCCTTCTGGAGCATGTGATTCAATTGCCCTTATCTTAGCATGCATAATTGGAAAAGCTATTATTGGTCATAAAAATTTTCCCGAATTCTGAATCTCTTGGTTGAGTTCACACCAGGATCCCTGATATCAGCTATCACTTCACAGCTTTGTTAAGCAGAGCATCTTTCAGGCAATCAATATATCCCACAGGGCACTAGACTCAAAGAATCGAGGTGCCTGTCCACACCTCGACACCCTCTAGCCAAAGGTGGGCCAAACCCCAGGATCTGCCAAGAGTGGCAGGCAAACAAGTTGCACAAACAGAAGACCAAGGAGGTTTAGGGCAGGCTGTAGTAATGACCACGCTGAGCATCCTGGGGCAGCCCGGGATATTCCCCTGTGTTTCTGGTTTCTGACAGTTGATATCAACAGTCCTTGCTTTTGTGGTCCTGTGCACTTCTCTGATCCAGATCACGAGCCAGTAATGCCTCAGACTTAGCCCCCTGTTCAGCAAAGCGCAGCGCGGAGCACGTGCTCAAGTTGCATCCAAAACAACAGGATTTTTAGGCATGTGCATAAATACTTTCTGAACCAGATTCATTCCTGGTGTGTTTCCAGCAGCGCATTATGCCAGCAGCAGATTTGGGGTATTTCTTTGCCTTGGGCTGCCATAGCCAGCTGTAAATTTGGTGCGACTCACCTCTCTCTCTGGTTCTTTGGGTGGGAACTGAAATGATCTAGACTAGGATATTCAGTAAAGAAAGAAGCAGTGTTTTTATCCAACTTAAACTTCCCTTGCTGCAACTTGAAACTATTGCTCCTTCTTTGGTCATCTGCCCCCACTGAGAACAGCTCACCGCTCTGCTGAGTGGACCAGCATGAGCCAACAAGCCAGTAACCCCATTTAAACCCAGCTTCTGTGTTGGTTCTGCGCCTAGTGGAGAATTTTACCCATGAGACTGAACCACAAAGTTCCTTTGCCCTCATCATAAATTAAATTAGTGCCACGCTCTTTAAACAGGGGGAAACTGAGGCACAGAATGGTAAATAGAACGGTGTGTCCTGCCCTCTCAAACCCTCCTGCCTTAGCAACGTTTCCACCTGGATGCCTCCCATCACATATTTCAGAGCTTGTTTGCATTGAGGTCTGAGTCCACTTGGGGAGTTGGAAATCTGATTTGGGGCAAGTCCTGTTCCACGCCTGGCTTGAAATCAAATTATTTTAGTTAGGGCAGGGAGGGGAAGAGAAATAGAGCGGGTAAAGTAATAGCTACTGTCTAGCATAGATAAGCCAGGCAGGACCAAATATTAATTCTGAGTCTGTTAGCATGCCAAACAAAGGGAGCCATAATTCCATCCACCTGTCCAAATCAAAGAAAATTACTGTCACTGACGGTGCATAATTCAGGAGTGATAAATCATTAAAACCGGATAGAAAAGGTAACATCCAGTTATTTGATACTGTTGGTAATGAGCCTGCTTGAAAGGGGAGTTCCTCTGAGTCACTGCCTTGAGTCTCCTCTTCAAACAGATCTGTAGAGAGGCTGTTTCAAAATTAATTTTAATTGCAAAATATGTGTTGGGGTTTCTTTTGCAGGGCCAGAAGCCAAATACAACAGGACAAGGCCCTCCTGTGCAGCTCCTTTCCTTCTTGTCGCCATAGTGGTGAGTATCGCTGGGTTGGTACATGGTGCTACTGAAGCACTGGGCACCATTTGAACTTGCGCCTGGGGACCACAACACCTTGAGCTGGGTTGGAGCAGCCCCAATTGGCAAGGGAGCAGGCGGGGGGTCAGCCTGCCAGTCCAGAGTGGCTTCACCCCAGTTCAGTGGGATGCAGAAGGTCTGGCTGGGGCACGAGGATGCTCTAGTGCGGAGCTAGCCAGCAGGCAGCCCCTGCCCTGAAGCACCTTTGTGCCCCAGCTGGCTGGGTCAATGTCTACACGTGCACTGCTTTGGAGTAAAAACCTCCACAGCAGGGTAGTACTTGTGTTGACAAGCACTATCCTGCTGCAGAGTTAATTCGTTTACTCCAGCTTAATAGGGGCCTATGTGTACATGTATGATGTTTACTGCACAACTAATTAGACTACTCCGCAGTAAACATCTCGTGTAGATGCACCCAAAGAGTGCAAACTTATATGTCATGACAAAATTATACACCATTTCCTTCTTTACGAAATCAATTCATTTCTAAGGGCCAGAGGAGATTTTTGGATCCTGCTCAGGTCTGCCATTTCCTCCTCCTAATCCAGTGATTTTGGGTTATCCTGGAGGAGGAGGAGGAGGAGGATAATCACAACGCCAGGCACAAAACAAAGAAAGAAAAATCTCCTGGGTTCGGGGAACAAAAGAAAGCCATGTCTCAAGCTGTGTCTCTGCATGAAATGGGAAAAGCTGAAGCTTTTTGCAACCACCTGGTGCTGAATTGCCACTTAAAAGAATTATCTTCAACCTTATCCCTGGAAAAAACAGCTATTCATGCAGAACAGACAGACAAACAGAGCAAAAGGCTGGAAATTATCGTGTAGACCTGCCCCCTCCCTCCCACTGCTAAAAGAGATGAAGAAGATAAGATAAAGTAAATCAGTACCAGGGTAAGCTATAGGTGTTAAGTATGGAGGCAAACTTGCGCATGGAAAGATCTAATTCCTTACCACTTTTGAAATCTAAATGCCTTCAGGATGAATATTTTTTAGATCGTTTCATCCCCTCTGATAATCAAGCATCTTTAGGTGAGGATCCACTGATAACGGTTTCTGCCCCTACCCAGAAAAACGAGGAACCCATCCTTGCTTTAAGATCTATGGGCAATGACACCTAGCGAAGAGGAGTGAATTCAGCACTGGTGTGAAAAACAATGTAATGACAGGCCTGGAAAATCACAATTCACTATTAAGCTACAAAGCAGGTGCAATGAGAGTATAGGTCTGGGAACGCTGGGACATATGAAATAGGATAACAAACCAGGGATCCATCTTTGCCAGCATCATATCTCCACCACTGGCCAGTACTAGCTGCTTCAGGGAGAGGTGCAAGAAAGAAATTCAGCAACACGCAATTATGGACTAATGAACCTAGGGGAAATGCTTCTTCATCCCAGACAGTTTTGCTGTTGGCTTATACCCTGAAACATGAGAGTTTTTACCGTCAGTATATTTTTACTGCCTATTTATTGTCGACATGCATGTTTTTACCACTCCCATCAACGGATAAGCCTTTTTTTAACTCAACCAAAGTCTTGGCATCAAGGATATATAGAAGGACCTTTCCAGAGCGAGGCAGTGGACTTCAATTTGCAGGCTATCAACCCTTGCTTTCTTTTCTTCTTTAATCATATCTAGCTGAAGATAGTGTCTCAGTAGCTAGTATATGGATAAATGCACTGCAGCTGAGCACTGATCTATCTATCTATCTATCTGTCTATCTATCTATCTATCTATCCCATTCTCTTTCTTGTGGTACTCATACACCTTCTTTGCCCTAGCGCTGACTTCATTTGAAATATAATAATAAAGGTTATCCGCCAGGCTAGTACAGTCTCTGATTCACAATCCAGAGCTGTTGCCACCGGCTTTATGTCAAGATTAAATTATAATGATTTTCACAATGATATGTTTTAATTTCAGATGTTAAGAGCTTCTCACATGTGCTCAGGAAGACACATCAGATGAAAAGAGGCTCTTCTCCATCTCGCCATCAGTTTTAAAAGTTCTTTCAAGGGCACCAGCAGGTCACCAAACCCTGTGCTCCAGCCATTAATATTCCAAAGGGACAAGATTGATATTCTCGAAAAGTCATTTTTTTAGCAAATAACCTGTAGCTGAAAGTATCCACTTTCCTGGTCAGAGAGTTTCATATTCAGGACTGAATGATTTTTTTTTTCATCTTCTTCTTCTTGGTTGAGATCCTCAACTGGCGTAAATCAGTGCAGGTCCTCTGAAGTCAATGCGTAGAGCACCGTGTGCTTAGACTAGCTGAGGATCCTGCCCAGCACACAGTAAAATGGTTGTAAAATGATTCTCAACAAATGAAGAAGAAAAAGAAACTTCTTGCACTTGCAAATACACCAAAATGGAAAAGAAGGCATTGTCGGAAGTATTTAAATTAGATTTTAGAATAACAGCAATGAATAATAGATTGATGCAAAGATTAAAGATTTCTTTTTAAACCCACTAAGATTGTAGAAGCACTCCTGGTCTATAGGTTAATAATGCATTCGGTGCTCATGGTGGCAAGGACTGATTCTGCCTTCATGTAGGGCCCATTCCTAGGCTCAGATTATGATACCTTTCCCGAAAGAAATGGGGCAGTTTGTAGAGTAAATTCTTACTGGAGATGCACGTGGCATAATCTGGTCTCTAAACACAGGGGTGACTTGACTCAGTGGAGTAGCCCCATCAAGGTCCAGCGTAAGTTAACTGGTGTGCAGGATTTTGCAGAGGTGTAAAACAGTGGTCAGTCCACAAGGATCACTGGAGCTTGGGGACCTGTTGGTTTCGGTTCTGCATCCTTTCTTCTCATCACATATTCTCTGCCTTGGAGAACAGCCTCACTAAAGTCAACGCAGTGAGATACTGCTCACCGCAGTATGGCACAGTCCAGCCAACAGGTGAGGGGTATAATAACTGCAGGCTTTGGGCCCAGTTCTTATTCATGCAATGGCCCCTTTACACAGCTCTAGCAAGAAATTGCATTTTCCCTTGCTTTAAAGGGTCCTGCCAGAGCCATATAAAGAGCCTATATTGTAAGAAAGACTTGGCTATCAATCTTCTTATACATTTTGGGCAGCAAATGACTTTTTGGGTGTGATTCTCCCTTCCCCAGCCCCGTGTGTGTGGTCACTAACCGTAGCACAAGTTGTTGTAAAAGAGCAAGTTTACACCAATGACCCTTAGGACTGCGAACCTGAGCCCCACTGGGAATTCAAGCAATGTTGCAAATTGGCCCTTGACAGCCAAAGACTCCAGACCTCTCCTTCTGATTCAGGAGGATTTAGGTGTGCTTTGCATCCATTTTCTGCTGTCGCAAATGACTGCCCCCAAGAGAATTGGACCCTACCTGGGACCTTGTTATTAGCAATTCTGCTTCCCGTGTGTCTTTGAGTCGCAGGGCCTGCCTTTGCCAACACTAATCAGCTTTTCAGCATTGCTAGCAGAGCTGTAGAGTTGTCGGGGAGTGAGCCAGAGTCTCTCCTGACACATGCACCACCACAAGAATTGTCAGCTGCAGTCTTCCCCCCAGGATATTTATTAGAGGCGGTGATGTACGAAGCAGAAACAACTCAGCTGGAGTTTCACGATCCATGTGGCATGTGCAGTGCCCGCAGTTAGGAAAACTTTGCTTGTTTGCCAGAATAAGCCTAAGCAAGATGGAGAATAATGCTTCAAAAGCATCTGTTTGCCAGACACTCTCAGGAATCTTTATAAAGCTAGGCAAGTATTTCTGTACATATTTTACAGATGGGGAAACCAAGGCACAAAAAGGTTTGGGTCGACATTGTCCAAAGGATGCTGAAGTCAGTGGGAGCATTGGGGGTTCAGCACCTCCAAACGATAGGCCCGACCAAGGCTGTTACATGTTGGGCACCCATCAGCTGAGGCTGCCTCAGATCCAGGGCTACTTGTGAATATTTTGGCCTTCTCATGGAAATTCGGTCATGCAGGGAGAAATAGAGACCAGAGGCAGTGGCCACTCTGTCCTCCTTTCTATCACGCTGCTTTTGACATATAGCTCTGATGAAGCATTAACAGCCCGGCAGAGGTACTCATGCTTGAGGCTCCTTGGAAAGAAGAGAGCTCGGCCAAGACAACCCAACTTGCATGCAACTCCGTGCTGCCCTTCAACCATTCCCTGGGCCTGCTTGTCCCACGTTTCCCAATTACCACCACTGTCCGAACAATGCTTCAAACCCTCCCAGCACCCTCGCTTCTTATCGCTCGATTTCGTTTGCATAGCTTTTTTAACAAAGATATATTTTACTAATGATCACAAGAGCAATGGGAACGCAGATAAACACATTCTTGAATACATTTGAGAACAAACCGAGATCCTCCTTCCAGAGGAAGAGGCTGACACCCCCAGGTGCATCGCCATGAGCCATCCACTGAGCAGTTGTTACTGCACAGGGTGGAAGACCTTGCCGGGCCAGGGATCTTGTTGTAGAAAGTTGCAGTCTCTGTGTCCAGACCTGATGGTCCTCTCTGGACGTTTCCTGCCACGCCTCGGATGAAGAAAGAAAAAGAACCAAAGAAAGATGTAACCTTGGGAGGAAGATCAGATGATCGCTCCTGTAACTTAGTGGGCTGTCTCGTCTTCACAGGGCTCCGCCATCCCATCCCCTGCCCTCTTACCACTCCAGATGTTTTAGTGCAGATGTTATTCTTGCGTTTTTCTCCAGCTCATTAGTCCTCCCTTGTAGGGATCATACTTCTGTGAATCTCTATTTTACAAGTCCTAGGAAATAGGACCTCTGATCCTGGGGCTTCCTATTAAGTTCCCGGCACCCATAGATCATAAATCCAAAGTCTCTCCCACCCCTTGTGGAAAGGATAACGTGGGGCTGTGCCCAGCGTCCCCAGAATTCACTCGGTCTCCGTTTTTTTCTCTTTCTAGATGCTGGGAATGGAGACCCTGCACTCACTGACCTAGATCGCCATCGCCTTCTGCACGGCACACCCACCTCGTCCCTCTTCTCAGGTAAGTCAGTCTCAGTGATATAGTTCTCTGCCATCTCCAGCCGATCCACCTAAACACCGCACCTCCATGCGATCCCACGAGCCTCTGCTCACACCGCTCCCCTCTCTGGGGAACTAACTGCTGGTCCGTTCCTGTTTCCACATCCAGGACCATCGATCCAGCATAGGCTCCAGTTCGCTGCCCCGCTGGCCCCTCCAGCCCGTCTTCCTAATTATCCTCCAAGGCCTTCTGCCCAGCCCTCCGCTTGCTTGGTCTCACTGCGCAGGTAAGTTTTGCTGCCTGTGTTGCTCTTTGGGTTTCCCGTGGCGGGGCATACTTGCTGGCCCGTCACACAGTTATTTAGTACTTGCATAACCAAGTACTAAATGACTGCACGGTAAGCAGCGTTACTGCACAGTAGCCTGGCAAGGTTGCCTAGCGATGCTTACTGTGCAGTAGCGTCATGTCATGGTTTGTGCCCGGCATTGCTGCTGCACAGTAGTAACAAGCTCCTGTGCAGTAAGCGTCTCATGTAGACACACCCACTCTGCTCTTAATAAGGCCTTGTCCTTCTCCAGTGACTTTCAGCATGCTATGAATACATTAATTAATCCTCACAAGCTTTCCCCATCCTATTTGTAGATGGGGGAAGTGGGAGCAAGTGACTTACCCTTGGGCACATGCTGAGGGTTTGAGCTCAACCCCTCGTGTATCTGACTGGATGTTTATGGCTTCCTCCTGCACATCTGCCCAGTGGTTTAATGGGAATACAAATAACAGTGGATGTCTAAAGCTGGGTCTCCTGCACCTTTTTCTGAACCAGCTTTTACTGGCCACTGTTGGTTGCAGGGCATTGGATTAGATGCACCTTGGGCTTGAACCAGCCAATATGGTGGGCTGAGACCCACTGCTCAGTGATCTGTACAGAGATGGGCAGGGAGGTGGTTTAAGCTCCAGGGGGGGTTGGATCTGAAACCACCCAGGGAACTTCAGACTCATTTCTAAGGTGTCAAAAACTCTAGTGAGGCCAGCGAGCTTGCTCCAGATTTATTTCAATGAAACTGAGAACGAATATGTATGCTTAATTTCCTCCCCGTGCATTGGAGACGGTGGGTAGATTTATCTCCTGTTTTCCAGAATGCAGTCGTTTTTCTCCGTGTGATGGAACGAGCTCTGAGCAGAGCAGATTCTGATCTCATTCGCATTGGAGTTACTCTGAATACCTGGCTGGGTAACTTAGAGCAGACTTTGAGCTACTCAGTTCAAATCTTTCTGGGGGAAGTGAAGTGCCAAGGTGAAGTCTTGATCTCCCTGCAATGAGAGGTGTGCAGTAGTTGTCACCAGAGTTCACTCCAGAAGGCCATGCGAATCTAAACTGAGTATCGAGTTTGGCCCTGAAGTGGAACAGGGATAACTTCCAGGGGTGCTCTGGACATTAGTTAGTTAGCATTTACCAAATGGCTTTGAAATGCAGAGCCTGACAATATTATGGATCTACAGGACAATCATACCTTTTCTCACCTAACAAGTGATGATGACTTATCTTACAGTAATGCCTAGAGGCCGCAGCTGGGTTTAGGCCTCGTGTGCTAGGTACTGTTCATATATAAAGCAAGACACCTTCTCTGCCCCAAAGAACTTGCAATCTCTAGAGACCAAGAGTAGATGAAGAAACACAACTACAGAGAGGCAAAATGACTTGCCCAAGGTCACACAGCAGCTCGGTAGCAGAGCCGAGAATGAACCCAGGGGTCTTGATGCCTACAAGAGGTCTTTGACCATACAGGCACACTGTTTCCTTGTACCAATGTAATGAAATATGGGAACAGGGCTCAGACAGTACCCCTGAGGGCACAGTTATCATAGGCTTTCATTCTTTTTTTTTTGCTGACATCCCTTTCCACTGCTCCAGCTCTGTGAAAAGGCCTTACAGCCATTTTAAAGCCTCCTTTGTGCCACCGTTTCTGTGTAGCGGGGCCTCCATGCAAATGAAAATCAGGCTGTACCTTCTTATACCCAAGCTCTTTTAAAAAGTCCTGTGATTGTCTCAGAGGGCCAGGTGTTTAGCTCATGGCTCACGCTTTGTTTCTAATCCAAATTCCCCATGCTCCCTTTCACCTCTTACACATCCTTCTCCCCTGACACCTTTCCTGCCACCCGTGTTCAGTTGTAATTGGAAATGTTAGGAGTGATACAGTGATTCTTTGGCAGATAAGGCTGGTTCTGTTTGGGTGGCAGAGTTGCTGCGGATAGATTGGGTTATTACTAATAACTAATAACTCGGTTATCCCCAGCAATGTGTGCAATCAAATGCATTTACTCTTTCCCATCGAAGCTGCTTATTTTTCTGCTAGTGGGAAAATAAGGCCATTTCGAGACATTTATGGCAGCTGCAAAGGCTTTTTTGAGCAGAAATATGAGCTACGTCGCTGTAGCTTCCAGCAGGGCACTGAACCCGCCTCATCCATCTTGCTTCACAACCTCTTATTCTTGTTCTGTGCGCTCCCTTACACACCACCATTTCGATCGGATAGGCACAGGAATCGCTTGCTTGCTGGATCTCTTCGAGCTGAGCCAAGCTAACTCTTAGAAAGCTGACGGCTTAGACCGCTATGTTTAACATACAGTGACAGAGACCCAGGTAGGTCCAGCAGCACCTACCTCTAGAGGGGAGTTTTTCTCATGAAAACACATGGCCTGATTCTCCGCTCCCCTGCAGCTTGGGGAACGGTTTGCACCAATGCAAAAATCTCGTTTGTCTAATAAAAGATATTTTACCCCCACATCACACTGCTTTTGAATAGGTGCAACTCGCTGCTCCATACGGGGCAGCGGAGAAGCAGGACATTGTGTTTTCCACATCTGCATGCGCGGGGGCTTTTCGTTGATTTGTCTCATTGTACCCGAGAGCATTTTTAAAATTCATTTGTGGATTTAAATGTTCCTCCGCGTTTGGATCAAAACTTTAGCACCAGACATGGGAACATAACAGTGGAAAGAGTGTCAATATTAACAATGCGGCAATGCTGATGCAGTGACTAAAACACCGTCAGAGCTGGAATCCTGCCGCTTCTACATACGGATGGAAAAGCAGATGTTTCAGTGAACCTAGCACCACATTAGCCGAGCGTTACCCAGGCATTGCTGGGCTATGCGGATGCTAGCGATTATTCTGCGGGGGAAGCAAGCAACGTACAGGGTGAAACTATGAAAAAACATGACTATTATCAGATTGCCGGTATCACCGGTGGTCAGCCTGTTACATTGACACACGTGCACATTTATCAAGGCCCGGGAGGGTTCAAAGGCAGTTTCAGACAGACCGAGCTGTACAACTCGCTCTTCCAAGACACAAAGACACACCAGGTTTCTGTTCTGCCTAATACTTTATAATGAGCAGTGAGTGAAAGGGGCCCATAGCCACATAGCAGAGACTTACATAAATACTTTCATTTTCTTTTTTTCTTAATTTGCTCCCCGTTGTTTAAAATCCATCGTGCAATGCGCATTTTGCGCGTCGTAGCGGGTAAAGAGCTATCTGATACAGATCGTACTGCAAGGGATACAGCACAAGGCTCACAAAATCCTCCGGCCTCGGTACTGGTTGACTGAATGACCAGGCAGCGCCGCTTTGGATGCATGCTGGCAGCCCATTGGGAATGGCGAGGTGGGTATTCAGCCCACTGGCAGAAATGGGCTATGGCACCCCTGAGCCAACGGGAACGCGGCCCGGCCACCCGGAGTGAAAGAGTACGTGGCATGGTTGATGTGGAGCAGGCAGCCCTGGCAGGGTGCATGGTGCAGGGCTCCAGATAGAGAGTCCCAGGGAGCTAAGGGGGCACAGCTGTGCTGGGTGAGAGCACCAGGGCGGTGTAAGTTGGCCCAGCCCCTCTGAATGAAAGAGTAAGGAAAGCCAGTGAGGTAGTGCCATGCAGGAGCCTTGACGAGGCAGCGAGGCACAGCTGGAGGTAGCTCCAGCACTATAGCATGGCACAGCCCCGGGAGCGGGGCAGCTCTTGTGCAGCAGCTCGGCACAGCCACTCCAAGGGAGGGTCCCTGAGAGGTGACTCGGGGCAGACCTGCTGCGTCCAAGTCCCAGTGCAGTGACGGGGCAATTGGTGTGCCACCCTGGAGCGGGGTAACGCGGCACCGCTGTGCTGCGCGGGAGCACGGTCAGCGGAACGAGGCAGCCCCGGTGAGGGCACTCTGCATGGAGCAGCACCGGGAGGGCAGACGGTGCGCCCTGCCTGAGACAGACCCTAGGAATGAGGTACGATGGCCCAGCCGCGGGGCTGCACAGGGAAGCAGACACATCTGAGGAGCTGGTGTATTCCCAGGGCCTCCAATGCAATGTCGCTGATTAAAAGGCAGGGCAGGAAATTAAACGAGGCAGATGAATTAAAGCCAGACTCCACAGGCTGCATCTGTTCCTCCGTTCCCTCTGGGTGCAACACTGATATAGCTTTAAAAAGGAAATGCAATGCAGAGGAAGGCTGCCAGGTTGATGGCCTTGTACGCTGCTCTCAGTGCATCTCCAGCTTGGACAGGTGCAGAGCAGCAGCTCCAGCATGCCTCGGCCTGGGCTTGCTCCGGCGGACTGTCCTGCCTGGGCCTGTCCTGTGCCGAGAAGGAGATGGGGTGGGGGAGTTGCACAAGGGCGATGCTTTAGCAGCAGGGACACGTATGCAATAGCAGTCGGCGGCAGTGCTCTGCATAACGCAATCCACGGATGTCACAGCGGCGATAGGATCTCAGCGACAAGTCCCCACGCAAGCATGCATGGCACGGCGTGCCAACTGGCAAACGCCCATGTCCCGTGACCAGAGCTGCGTGGAACGCAGGCCGGAGCAAGCGCGCCCGGCAGCCTCTGTCCACACCTGTCGTGTAGAAAGCGCAAAGAGAAACTCCGCTGAGGTGTGATTTGCATTACAGGAATTTTATAGCATCAGGACAGACCAACCAGCTGCAGGCAGAAGAGCCCAGACTGTTTTATAGCAGCTGCAGAAGGGGAGAATACACCCATTTTATGGGCCAGGTATATGCACAAAGAGGCAGTCTAGACATAATGCACCCCCTCCTCCCCATGTTGGTAAAGTCAGCCTTCTTTGCTTTATCAGTTACTCTCATTCATCAATCCCCATTACTTAAAAGCCACAGATAATAAAGAGTTTGGCTGCTTCTGCAAGCCTTTTACTGGTTGGATCCCAAGATTTAGCAATAATCCCCAACACGGTGGCTGAAAATGAAATGGGGAAGGAGAAATGCAACTACAGAATGCAAAATAGAATAAAAGAGCAGACGTATGACTCCTACCCACTCTTTGGCCCCAGTCCTCCAAGGACGAGAGGGCCAAATGGGTTCAGTTGAACCAGGTTGGAAAACCTCTTAATGGGAAATGGTAATGCAATAAAAATGAGTGGAAAAAGAAACCAAGGAAAAAAAACCCTCAAACCTGGCTGTAACTCCTTAGATGCCTGTTTTGTTCATGTTACTTGTATTCTGCTTTTGCATGAGAGAGAAGGCAGGACTATTTCTGATATTTAGCTATTTTCCCCCTTTCCATACTGCACCTTTGAATGTTTCTGGGTTGGGTTTTTTCCCCACAAGCGCTAACATCCATCCGTGTGCAAAATGGGGTCCTCCTGCTCCGAAGCAAGGCAGCAACTGTATTTAAAATAAGAGATTGTCAAGGAGATCAAAAGCGTCAATCAGCATCTATCTGGGAGGAAAAACTTCAGCATAGGCAGTTCCCACTATCAGTCTGGTTAATTCACTCCTTCCAAATATCCCCCTGAGCTGCAAAAAGGTTTTGGGAGGCTGGCAGCACTGCCAGCTCTGGACATGCTGTATCAGAGCAGATACCATAGCTGGTACAACACTGATCAGTTTGACTCCAGCAGAGAAAAAGGCTGTGACTGAAAAGGCAGGGGAAGCAAAAATGCACCTTCTAGGGCTTGTAAAGTGAATTTCAAATGTTAAAAGAAAAGCAACAGCTGAGTCGGAAGAGGGGAGGGATCTGTCCCATCTGTCATGGAAAAGCCCCTTTCCCCCCCCCCCCCCGTCTTAATTCTTACTATTTATGATTGTACTGATATTACATACTTAGCATTTCCTAAGTGCTCAGGAAGAGGATTAGCATTGCTCCAAGAAGCTCATCATCTAGGACAGAGAGAACCTAGCTCACGTGGGCAAGGAGATGGGGCAGAAGCCCCAGACCCCAAATTATTGTTCTGGCCATAGTCCTAACCCGCTGCGCCATGTCGGGCAGGTCACTTAGTCGTCTTTCTGACTTTGTTCCCCTTTTGCCCTGTATCTGACTGTCTCATCGGCTTACTCTGTAAGCTCTTCAGGACAGGGACCGGTTCATACTGTGTTCATAGAATATCTAGGAGAGCTACTCGGGAAATATTTTTTCATTTCTGCAAAAAAAAAAAAAAAAAAAAGTCTAATGGAAACAAGCAATCAGGACTCGTAGTAGAGATGATATCTTTTATTAGACCAACGAGATTTTTGCAAAAAAACCCAAACCCTTTAATTGCAAGCGTTCGGGCACAAAAGCTTGCAATTAAATACATTTTTTGCAAAACTCTTGTTGGTCTAATAAAAGATATCATCTCTGCTGTGAGTCCTGATTGCCTTTTCCTCTAGACAAATACAGCTACAACCTGGATACCTGACTAATGGAAACAAGGACATGTATTGGTTTTTTGCTTTTTTTCCCCCTAAGTTTCTCCTGAAAAGTTGGGGGCAAGGGGTTTGTTATAAAAACAGATGTGTTGGTTGGCAAAAAAGGCAGGTGAGGGAAGGGAGGTTGGTTCCCAGTTTTCAACCAAAACACTCTAAATAGTTTATTATTTTATTAAAAATGAGTATTTACTGCAGGAAATGCTGTTTTGATTAAAAAATAGCAAGCAAAAAACCCTCCTATATCAAAAGCCAGTTTTAAAGGAGGGGGGGAATGAGTTGGCATCTTTAGCTGGGTTGAGCTGGCTTTTGTAAAATTAAGGGTAATAAGTTTAGGAGAGAACAATAAGAACAATAGATAAGATATGTCCAGCTTTAATCTGTAGCTAGATGTGTCTGTTTATATGCACCAGCATCCATAGATCGCTGTAGCTCTCGTGTGCCTGAGCAGGGGAGTTGATTAAAGTGGTCTTTTCAGGACCCGATGAAACCTGTGCTTAGGGCAGCGGGTGGGAAGTTTGCCCTCTCTGAGCATACACTGTTGCCGTCCTTTGGATAAGGCACATCAGGCTCCAGGCCTGTCAGTCAAGCCCTTATTGCTCATAATCAGGGATCCTGGTTTTCTCTGATTTAAAAAGATCCCCACTTTTCAAATTAAAGAAGTAACCCCAAATCCATATTTTTCTGTGATTCAAATGAAACACCAGTAATACAGAGATATACATATCGTGGTGTTTCATTTTAACCATGGAAAAATGGGGATTTAGAGTTTGTTTTTTTAATCTGAAAAGTGGGGATTTTTTTAAATCGGAGAAAACCAGGATCCCTGCTCATTGTTCACTTTATTTATTTGAGAGAAGCTTCCCCAGTGTCCCAGCTGCCTGCGGAGGGTTTAGATTGAGAGTGTGGTCATGGGTAGAATGGTAAGAAAGATTTATTGACTTAAGAAAAACACAGCTATGCGTAGTAACAAGACAAATGATGACAGACAAAAGCAATTCGTGTCGGCAACTTATCAGCAGTCCCTCTGATGCCTGATACACAGCAAGCTTCTCTTTTCACAAAGTTCAGCGAGGTCAGGCATCCCCAAGCAACGCTGTCTGGCGTCCCCAAGCAATGCTGTCTGAGGGGTGCCGGGAAGGACCCTGGAGTGCAGTTCTTGGGCTTCTTGAGGTCCACGGGCCTGCGGATCCAGGCAACAGCTAACTAATCCTTTTCACAGAGCTGCATCTTCCTTCTGAATAGTTTTCAGATATTTCAACTAATTTATAGCTTCTGAAAGACACTGATAACGTACGACCACTTAGATTCCTTTTTCTTCACCTGTCCTTAGACTGCCCAATAGCAGCACAAGCCTTGCATTCCTTTGATAAGGTCATTTTAACTGCGCTACAGGGCCTTACTTCTTCTAGGCCTTGCTAAATTTACTAGGCCTTACTTTATACAAGGCCTCACTACATCTTAAACTATAATTAGGCTTTTAGCAACGACTTATAGCTTAATATCTAAACAAATACAGAAAAATACTTGGTCTAATCTTCATAGACCAAGCCTTCAGCAAGCACTTATATCACATAGACATACTTTTCAGCTGCCACACCCAAGTAGACAGGGAGCTTTATTGTGGCACTGCTGTGCAGAAACGTGGCCTCTTGTTTCGAAACTGGTTTGCAGCTGACACGCACCAGATGAACAAAGGGTGGCAGGAAGGAAAGATTATTGTTGTGGCTTTAGAAATGGGGGAACGGAGGCCCAGCATGTCACCTTGAGCAAGCTGCTATAGGAAGTCTATGGCAGAAACAGGAAAGCCCGCATGCAGGCGGGGGCTGGACCCCATGGTCTGTAAGGTCCCTTCCAGCCCCTAACAAAAACAATGAATGATCACGGCCCCCAATGTGCTTAACCACAAGACCACCCTGACTCCATGCTAAATGCACCCATTCTCAAGGCACTGGTTCGCAGCCCTAGGGACTTGTCCGTGTCTTCTTCACTGCAGGGTGGTAGCATTGGGCTGCCTTCCTTTGGCAGCCCAGGCTGCATGGCAGCGTGATGAGCAAATGTTATTTGTAGTTTTGTTTGAGTTAATTATTCATGGCCACTAGGCTGAGATGCTTATTGAATAGCCTTGGAGCTGGCATGCAACAGGGAACTTACCGAGAGCCTCTGGCAGGGCTGCGTTTCAGCGGCCAAGCTCTCTTCCATCTGCTTCCCTTCAGCTTTAGCCGCGTCCCCCATCTCTCATGGTCTTGGCTCCATTCATGCCGCATTATCTAAATAAGAGACAAAATGTCCTGAGTATAGTGCAGCCTGTCAGGCTCAGTCGAAAGCATGTTCAACAAGCGTCAAGGTGGTGACCCTGTCCCACTGGCCTGGGGGGAGCTCAAAGCTAGCTCTCCTCAAGCCCTACAAGTGAAGACCAGCTCCTGCTCCTTGTTGTCCCATGAGAGCCCTTATGGCTAGGGACAGAAGTTACACACAAACCAGTTGAAGGGATCAGAAACTGGTTTAAACCTGTAACAGAACAAAAGTTTGGTGCATGTAAACCAGTTTAAAAATGGCTGAAACTGGTTTAAGATAAACCTGGTTGAATGTAGCATCAGACTTCACTGATTTGGGTCAAACCAGTTTAGGAAACTTCTGTCCCAGAGCCCTAGGACCACTTTCATGGGCTTTTAACTACTTTGCTCCACCTTGGAGACCAAGCTCCTTTGGAGACCAGTCTTTTCAGCTGTTCTGCAGCTTTTGCTCAGGTAACCCACTTCCTCTCCTCTCTGGCATGCGGCTCCTGGACAAGCCGCCCTACCAGCTAACAAGTCCCACTTATGCCAGCAGGGAGGCTTGTAGTCCTGCGCACTAGGCAACAAGGATGTATATGGTAGCTGTGTTGGTCTGAGACGAAAAGGACTGCAAAACTCCAGGACTCTTGGTTCAGAGATGATACCTTTTTATTAGACCAACTAAGAAATTTATTTCTAATAAAAAGGTATCATTGCTGAACTAAGAGTCCTAGAGTTTTGCATTGCACTAAGCATCACGGAGGAGGGAGGGAACCCAGCGCCCCTCATTCCCATCAGGAGCCTTTTGCAAACCTCGGCAAGCGGGGTGCTCCCCAGAAGCTTCCCCTCCAGATGCTTCTCCAAGATGAGCATTCGCTGCTCGACTTGCAGCACGCTCATTATCCGGGCTTGGACAGAGACCAGGAGGCTCACAGCCCGTAGGCAGCGGCTCTAGAAAATGAGCCGCCCCACCCAGCTGAGCCGGTAGGAGCAGTACGGAGTGGCTCAAACCACTCTTTAAAGAGCATGCACAAAGCACATGGAGCTCTGCTCAAATATTTCGTCATGCCAATTCTCAGCACAGAGGTATGTAAGGAGTTTCATTTGGTCTGGTTGTGAGCCCGGAGTGCACTCGCACTGGCACAGGTAGTGACAACAGGTGGTGAGTGTTATTGTGGAGCGGGGCTGTTCTCGGTGGGGCGGACAACACACCTAGGAGCAATGGGCGCAAGCTGCAGCAAGGGAAGTTGAGGCTGGATATTAGGAAAAGTTTTCTCGCCAGGAGGATAGTAAAGCACTGGTACGGGTTACCCAGTGAGGTGGTACAATCTCCATCCTTGGAGGTTTTCAAGATGCGGCTTGACAAAACCCTGGCTGGGATGATCTAGTTGGCGATAGTCCTGCTTGGAGCAGGGGCTGGACTAGATGTGACCTCCTGAGGTCCCCTCAACCCTCATTTTCTGTGATTCTATGCTTATTTTATTTTGCAAAATCCAGGTGGGAGTCCAACACCTCCTTCTTCCCCGCTTGCTATTTCAGGGAGGTTTTGGTGCCTAACGGCCTCTTTAATCCCACCTCTAGCACCGCTGAGGCCCTACAGAAGCCAGGGAAGCCAAATCCTCAGCAGGTGCAAATCAATATAACTATGCTGAAGTCAGCAGAGACTCTGGCCCTGAGCATCTGGCCCTGCATGTTTCTAATTTACTTCCCGTGTTCATTCTTTGCCTTGAGATGAGACCAGTCCCTATTTAGGTGGGCTCAGGTTCACCTCCTGATGCTCACGCACTCACATAAGGAAAGAATTTGGGTCTGAGAGGTTGCTCTTGGCTGATGCAGCTCCCCTGTTTTGCTAAATGCCTTGGCCCCAACAGACGCACAGATCTCTGGGCTCAGTCTCTGGGGACAGCTCCTGTCCTGTGCTCCGTGGATGGCCAGGCTAAATAATTGCAGCAATTCTCTCCGGCCTTGAAACCTCTGAATTAATTGATTTCAAAGGAGTTACCCCAGCAGGGAGTTTGGCTCATGAGTAATGCACATGAACATTACCTTCCACCAGGGTGGGGAAGACGATCCCCCGCCCAGCTGTTGTCTGAGTAACATATTTTTATGAGAATATTTTTTTTAAGCATGTGTTATTTATCCAATAGCTATTAACAGGCCCATTAAGGCCATACCAGGCCAGCATATGTCTAAGCATGTGCTCAAGAGCTTAATTAGCTTTCCCTGAGAAAAGAGATTTGCAACGCTAGTTAGTTAGAAGATCGTGACTGCAGTGCGAGATGCTCTGGGGCCTCTTGCTGCACACAACTCCCGGGCCAGGTCTGTCGGGGACCTGGGAGAAGGACCTCACACCCAGGTTGACAGGACCAAGCAGAAGCTGAAAAAATATTTACCCCCTGTAGAAATCCAACCCCAGGCTCGGGCCGCAGGGACGATGCACCGAAGCCCGGTTTGCAGTGGTGCATGGGCCTGATACTCGCCGTGTGTGCAGGAGGGATAGCATCCCTCGACTGTTACGGCAGATCGGTTAGCTGTGCAATTGTGGATCTGCACTATCGCAAGCCCTCTCCACGCCGGCATAGTGAGAACACATCCCACTGTAGCATAGTGGGAGTATACCACCGAGCTCGCCCCAGCCGCCGAGTCCAGGATCCTGCCCTTCAAAGGCCCAAGCGTGCAAGTGGCTCATGCCCAAAACACCAGATGACTTTGCTGTGCCTAGGGCTGCTGGAGAAATGGGACCGTCTTTATCTCCACTTAGAGAAACCCCATTCAGAGCTGGGGAAGTTTGTGGGTAGACTGAGAGCACAAGATACGATGCAGTTCAGAACCAGAAGCGACTCCCATGTGGCTTGGGGCGGGGAGGTTGGTTTTGTTTTGGGGGTTGGGGGGTTTTTTTTGGAAAAGGTGGGACGGATGGATAAATAGACAGAGATCTGCCATTCAGTTCAGATATTAGCCTGGTTTAAAGCCCTCCCGAGGAAAGCAATATAGCAATTAAAAGCACTCTGACTCGGAGTACAGTTAGTGCCCGGGTGCTTCATACAACTTGCAGGAAGAGAGTTTTGCTTCCTTGCATACTGCAGGCCTTCCTCGCTATGCTGATGCAGTTTTGCTGAAGGCAGTAGGGTTGAGTGGATGTAACCGAGCAGAAAATGTGCCCCCGAGTGCAGCCAGGGCAGGGGGAGAACAGCGAAAAAAATCGTTGATCTGCTAAAGGTTTTAGCAAACTCCATGAGTTTCACGGGCTCCACGATTTGCACTGAAATCCACCCGTGTGCATGGGGACAGCACGAGAATATTATACCAGCTAAGCCTCACTTTTTGAACAGAGAGGCAGTGTAATCCGGGGCTCTGGCCTCGGAGTCTGGAAACTTGGATTTTTCTTCCTGCCTCTGCCACCGACCTACCAGGTGCCCTTGAGCATGTTACTTCTGTGCATGCATTTCTCTTCCTGCCCAAGTAACTGCAAGGGACTCTGAGCACTCTCCTTTTTCTTGACCTGGCATGTGCAGTTACGGCAGCAGCCCGGGATGGACTGGGAGGCAGGATTGAAAGATTGCTTTAATGAATGTTAGAAGCGATATCTTTTATTACACTAATGAGATCTAGCTGGTCTAATAAAAGGTATCACCTTTACCACGAGTCCAGATCCCCTCCGATGAACCTACAGCGTGTTTGATCTAAGGCAATATATGCAATACGAGATGCAGACTGCCGTCGGCTGTTCTGTCGTTCCAATATAGCCTTGGGTCAGTGGTTACTATGGGTCTGATAACTCTGACTACTATGAGGATGCTGATGATGATGCTGGGTGATCACTCACGAACGAGTATGATTGTCTTCCAAGGGTCTTAATAGCGAGTCCGCAGGTGGCTCCATAGCCCAATTCTAGACCCACGTGTCCTGTCGCAGTGAGGACAGGCGTTTCCAAGAGGGATGGGCGCTGCGTTGGATGATCTGATGTTCTTTTCCATTGGTCTTTTCCTCTTCTGTCTGTCGACGAGCTGTTTCAGAGTCTCAAGGTCCCTCCCAAAGAGTCTTCCTCCGCTTTAGTCGGTCCTGAGCAAGGGTCTCCTGAGTGTCAATGTTATACCTCTTCATGTTTGCCTTCAGGGTGTCTTTGAAGCACTTTCTTTGCTCTCTGCTACTTCAGCTGTGAGAAAAAGGATTCTCCTTGGAAGGCGGGAGTCAGGCATGCGAGCATAACAGCATGACCCCTCCAGCAAATTGGTTTTGGATGGTCGCGGCCTCAACGCTGTTGGAACTTGCTTCGGCCAAGATGCGGATGTTCGTGCGTCTATCCTCCCAGCTAACCCAAGGATCTTGCGAAGGCACTGTTGGTGGTCCTTGCCCAAGCTCTTCTGTATGGGGTCCAAGTTTCCGAGGCAGTGTTGCATTTCCACCTGGACGTCTGCCTTTGATGAAGGGGGGCGTCCACACCGCCATCTCCAACTAGCATGAGAATGGAGCGGCGCTGGCTGTGGAGGCAGCGTGCGAGGACTGTAGAAGTGGCTCGCAACGCGGCCGGTGGCGGGGGTGACCCAGCTGAAGAGTAGCCCTAACCCCTTGCTTAGAGTCCCACAAATATGTAGTTCATTAAGGAAGATCCTCTTTGATATTGATAATAGCCTCCAGCATTTTCGTGTCCAGGTCCACAGCAGCCAGGACCAGTAGGTTTGATTCTTTGATCACAGCTTTAGTTTCCCTTGAAGGGTAGTATAGAGAGACGGTGGAGCTGGGAGAAGCAGGACCGGGCCCCAATTCATCATAGGGCTCGGAGTTAGCTACTTGATCCTTGTTTCTGCTACTATATAGTCGGTCTAATAAAAGATATTGCTTCTACCCCAAGAGTTTTGTCTGCCAAAACCTAGCGCAGCAGGGTTCTTTGAGTAGATGTGATGCATTTGATTAGACCAACTGAGTATCTAATAAAAGATATCACATCTCCCCAAAGAACCTCGCCTGCTATGTCCTTAGACCAGGGGCAGGCAAAATGCAGCCCGGGGGCCGGATGCAGCTGGCCAGGCCATTGTATCTGGCCCGCAGGGCCCCTAAAAAATTTAGAAAATTAATATTTATCTGCCCTGGGCTGCCTGTCATGTGGCCCTCAATGGCTTGCCAAAACTCAATAAGCAGCCCTCCGCCCAAAATAATTGCCCACCCCTCCCTTAGCCCAACACGGCTACAACCAAAACCCCAGAAACCCTAGCATGGACGCTCTCCAGGAAAGACTGCGCAAATCTGTCAGCAGCAGATGCCGACAGCCCTGCTTCAGGCCCACTTAATTTTTTGAGTCAGTTAAAACGGCTGCAGACGATACAAGCCATCCCCACGGTGTGACTAAGAGGGAAGTTGCTAACCTTAGAGAAGAAAGAAAAGGCAGGGAGTCCCTGATCGGAGAGGAAGTAGGCACCCACGACCCTGCATCACCTGGATTCTTGCAATATCTTAGGAATAAAAGCCACCACTGCCCGACAGGAGAACGCAACCGAGGTATGGCAAAACTTTGGGGCAACGATTACACCAGAGCTTGGTGGATATTGCTCTGTAGAAGAAGCTGTGCTAGCTCAAAGGCACCGAGCTGAGGATGCAAAATTAGCCTTGCTTGCTTTGCCCACATGCAAGTGCTGTAGCAATAATGAATATATACCCATTTGGGGCAGAGGCTCTGCTTTACAAGGTGCTTGCTCAGCTCCTAGCCTAGTAGGTCCTGATTTTTTTGTTGGGCCACTGTAGTGCAGTTAATAACCGGGCTGACCCTCTATGCAGAAGGAGTTTCCTCCACGATTCATGTGGCTTGTGGCCTGTTCATGTGTTTTGCCGGGGTCAGGGGTCCTGTTGACTGAACTCCAGAAGAGTTTACTCAAACTCTTGCCCCCGCAGGTCCAAATAAAATTGTTGATATTAGCTGGCGAGCTGAGCCCTTTTCTGCCGAGCTGCAGCCTTAAGTGAATTTTTACGGCTAAGTTATAAACCCCGGGAAAAAAAAGAAAAAGAGCAGCGAAGGGAAGTGCTGACTTGGCCTTCGCTAAATGCCAATTATCTACAAAAGCATTAAAAGGGGGAGGATGAAAAATAGGGTCATTTTCATGTTTTCTCTGCTTCGAAGTAAACCATCCCGTGAGCCCCTCGTAAGGACATGCTGCACGCAGCATGACCATTAATATTTATAGGCACGACAGCGAGCCGCGAACCTTGGCAATCAGAGCAGCTCCACTTCTGGAATTAATGTAGCTCTGCTTGGCGAGCGCCTCTGTGCGAAGTGGCAGGAGGGGGATGCTGGAGCAAAAAAAAAATGGGGACTGACCTTCGGTGGGCAAGGAAAGCACTGAGCTTATGAAATATTAAACCAGCTCCTCAATCCTCAGGGATGCTGGCAAGACCTAGCATTGCACTCCCTATTACCCTGATGCTCCCAGGCTGACCACATTATCCAATACCTTGGTGCTCCCGGTGTCCCAAGCCAGCAAAAAAACCGCATCCCTGTTATCCTGAGGGTGCAGGGTCAAGGGGTGCAGCTGTAACCAAAACCCAAGCCACATTCTCCCTGTGATGCCCCCAAAGTCTCTAGCCAGGCCCAGCACGGCGGAGATCTGCCACCTTCATAGCCACAGTATGGTGCTCAGTGAACCAGATCCTCAGCAAATGTAAACCAGCCCATTTTCATAGACTTTACTGGCGTGCCACTAAGAGCATGTCTACACCGTAGGGCAACGTGGTCCTGTTCATGATCACTTTGGGCTAGATCTTCCAATTCCCTACGCCTTGGCTTCGAATCAGGGCCGCGGTCTGCTTTTCAGGACATGCTGGACCCAGCCGTCTCGGTGCCAATCTCGTATTCTCTGCTTCTCAGTGGGCACGTCTACACATGTCTCTTTTAAGCACGCTTAGCCTAAAATCACCATTTTTAAGGCATGTGTCTGCAGGCGCGCAGCCTTAAGGCGCTTTCAAGATGCCAATTTAAGGCTTTGCGAGCCAAAATTTGATGCCTGCATCAAGGGGGTATCAAATTTAGGCATGGATAGCTAGGTTGCATTCACGCACGTGTAGACATGCTCAATGGATACACACTGTGTTAATGTGCATGAGAGCATCTGCACATGCAGTAGTGCGACTTAGCTATTCGCACCAAAATTTAACGTGCCTTCATGCGCGTTTGTGCCCCCATGTGTAGACGCACCTAAATCACCTTAACGCACCTTAAACAAAGGCACATTGTTTCATAGTTGATAGGGTCGGAAGGGAGCTGAGCAGGTCATCGAGTCCGACCCCCGCTGAGACAGTAAATTTAGGTGTGCATAAACATGCCCAGACTGAGTGTTGCAGGGAACATCCAAGCAGAGCATCCCAGTGAAACCATTTAACAAGCAGCCTGATACAACTAGCCTGGTTTGTACAGAGGACTCAGCAGGATGTCGAGTGACCGAGCCCGCCTTCTGCAGGGTATTTTAGCTCCGTGCCCGAGAGGATGAACCGCGTGTGTGAAAGCCACCGATCAGCATCCCAAAAATACTGAATCGGAGTTTGCAGCTGAAATCTCACCGGTTTGGTTTTGCTTTGGCTGGAAATGGCATAAACCTTTTGAGATCAGCCGTTCTCCTGTGATTGCAACTGCATCTGAACTGGAAAACAGAGCCGTTCCAGGACCTGAAGTCATTAGAGTAGGCTAGGCTCTGTAGACCTGAACCTAACCTGCCCATACACAATCCCTGGAGCTTGGACTCGGGGATCTCATTCTTTATTTATTTTTTTTTTTGGTACCGTTTTTGTACGGCCCCGTCCTTACAAACTGTAGGGCAATGCTTTCGAGAACTGCGAATGGCGCTGGGAGCGACGGCCCGGTTCAGTGAAGGCGTATTGGGACATACTTCATACTCTCCTCTGCCCACCAAAGTCCTGAGCTGGCATGCAGAGGACAAGTCTCACTTCCAACGCAGTCCTAGTATATTAAAGAGCTGCCCGCTCAGAGCGGCTGAGAAGATGCCCTCCATCCTTCCTGCAGTGTTCAGTACCGGAAGTGTCTAAAATCATCCTGTTTGCTGGCCAGCGCTACCCCCATTTCAGGAAGTGCTGATCCCTCGCTGCCCCTCTCCACCCCGTCTCCCCTGCAAAGGGCATGCATTGCCACAAGCTTGTCAGCTTGCTAGGCGTCTCCGAAGGGGACATCGCTAGCCCAAATCCGGTCCGCAGAGGGTGTGTCTACACTACATTGCTGTAGCAATGAGCTATGGCGATGTAGCATCGGCGGGCGCTAACCATGATGCCACCGCTGCTGCGCTACCATGCAGTAGGGTGGAAAACGACCCATGTTGCCACCAGGACTGCGCAGTACCCACTGCACAGAAAGGGGCACGTGTAGACGCTCCTGGAGAGAGCGACCGAACAGAAAAGGAGGCAGCAAGCCCAACAAGGAGAATTGAGAGCAGGGAGGAAGCCCAGCACGTCTCTGCTTGGCAAAACATCTCGCACCCGGTGCGTTTGAACAGAGTCCAAGGGCGGGTCTCTCTGTCTCTCCCTTATTTCAAACTCAGCCGTGTTTCTGGGCTTGGGAGAACCAACTGAGGACAGGAATTACTTAGATCAAGGAGATTCTTTCCCCCTCTTCCTTCTCCCCCCAGTTCCTTGCTTAAAGCCTGGAGCAAAGGATTTGCAAAGCATCCTTAGGCATCAGTGCTAGCAATGGAAGCGAGCAGGAGCTGACCTTCGTAGTAACCATCTATACCTCTGCAAATCCCAGCGGGAAAATGTTTCAAAGCTCCACCAAGGTATTAGCTGGGCGTGTCTTTTCCCGCCTCCCGTCATCTCCTCAGACACTGCGAGGAGCCCTCCCACCCCCTCTGTCTACCTCTGGTTGCTGGCGAGAAGTAGGACAGAGCCGTTCTGGACGTTGGCCTCCTTGAGAGTCTCGTGCTCCTCCAGCTGCCTGGAATTGTAGTAGAAGGTCTTCTTCCAAGAGGTGATGCCCTCCCGCACCAGGTGAGCCCGCAGGTCCATCACTGTGTCCCTGGGCCTGACTGTCAGGGGCATCAGCACGTCCTCATCAGCCAGGTGCACTTGGATGTGGTACTTCTTCCAGCGGGAAAGGCTCCTCCGCAGAGTGTCCATCTTCTCCGGTGCAGCAGGACAGCAGGCGAAGCACTGAGGAGCATCCAGTTGAGCTGGTGAGGCAGGGATGTGGCTCTGAATTAGCTTCCTGCAGTGAACACCTTAAAAAACCTCTTGCCAAACCTGTTCCTTCCAGCTGCTGCACTGCGTGCTTCACATGCCAGGGAAGAGCTCACCTGGCTCCTGCCGCCTGCTAGCTGCAAAATATCAGTATGAATCATTTCCCCTCCCCACCACCCCGTAATAATTGCAATATAGCATTACAAAGCACTCCCAAAGTGCATTTAAATGACTGATATGTTGAAGTGGATGGGGGAGGATGGACTAGCAGGGGCGGGCAGTTATTTCGGGCAGAGGGCCACTTACTGAGTTTGGGCAAGCCATCAAGGGCCGCATGACAGGCAGCCGGGGGCAGATAAATATTAATTTTTTTAATGTTTTTAGGAGCCCAGCGGGCGGATAGAATGGCTTGGTGGGCCGCATCCAGCCCAGGGGCTACATTTTGCCCACCCTTGGATTAGAGAGATGGATGGATCGAGTAGGATCGCTCCCTCTAGTGCTGAAATGCAGCCATCTCTGGGGTGGGCCCTTTGCAGCCGTTCCACAGTGACCCAGCAGCACAGCGTGACAGTTTAAATCGGGAAGAGCAAAATCCTCTCTCCAATAGAAATTAGGCCGGAAGAGTATAATTGCCCACGTGGATTGCTGAGCAGGACGTGGAGGCTAATTAACAGCTCCTCGTTTGTGAAATGTGTCACGGGCCCCTGGACAGCCAGAAACACCCTCTGTCAGTCTCCACTGAACGATCAGAACTCGTGGCAGAGGCGATATCTTGTATTAGACCAACCAGATTTTTGCACAAAAAAAATTTTTTTTGTGCAAAAATCTAGTTGGTCTAACAAAAGATACCGCCTCTTCCATGAGTTATAATTCCTTTTTGCCTCTAGACCAATATGGCTACAACCTGGATACATCCACTGAATGATAGCACCTCGAAGGAGTGACGCTTAGACCCTGCAGCGGGGCGGCACAAGAGCTGGACCCCCACGTAGGCTCCTAAGCTGTGCACTTCTGCATTGGGGTATCCAGTTTTCTGGATACCCCAGATCCATCTCCTGGCTGATTCACATGCCACGGGGTGGCTCATGCCCCACCTTCCTCTTCCTTGCAGGTCTCCCATCTGATTAACAATCTGTCCGAAACCCCCTCCGCACGCGGGAAGCTCCAGCATCTCAAGGTAGCAGGCGCGCAGTGGAAGCGAGCCCCGGCTTGGCTGTCCCTGCCCCCATGGGAACGGCCTGCACCTTTTGTAAATCCAGTGCACACCTCTGAGATGGAGGAAGTGCCATCAACCCTGCGAGCCAGTTATAATTGAATAATCCTGCACGGCAGACAGTGGCAGCCGCGGAAGATAATACTTTAGAGAAAACATCATCTAGATAAGGAAGTGGCTTTTTTTTTTTTCCCCAGAAAGATCAGGTCACCTTCTTATCTTGTAGGTAATTTCCTGCAGCCATATTACATGAATTAATCCCCTGTGCCTGTGCTCTTGTACACGGAATAGTGTTTTGCACTAAAGCACCGCAAGATATTTGTCTTCCAAGTCTTCTCTTCGTTATACAGCGTCGGGCTCTCAAAGGAGCTCATCTCCCCTTTATTAGGCAACGACTAGACGAATTGCCAGATCTTCCAGCTGTGGCCTTTTGCTTCCAAAGACTGCTGAGGAGAAATGCTCTACTCCCTTCTCTTCCCGGTGGGAGCGATGGAGACTATCTCCTGCCCCCATGCCCTTCCCACCCTACCATCACCGAGGACCATAGAAACTCTTTCTGTACCCTCCCCTTGCAGGAAAGCAGAAGCTCCCGGCTGAGCTTTTTTGGCAGATCTGTCCATTATCATGCAGGGAACATACGTGTGAGTGAAGCAGGACTCTTAGCTCCTGTTTCTGATTCTGCCACCGGCTTGCTGTGCGCACTCGGGGCTAGTCACATCACCTCTGTCCCTCGGTTTCCCCGTCCGGAGATGGTAATAACCTGAGCTATTGCAGTCCCTAATCTCTGTTTGTACAGCACCTCCAAGAAAATGCTCATAGCACTTTTCGCACAACAGGAACATCTTCCTTTGAAGGATTGAGAAGCCTGGTAACAGCCCCCAAGACATGTCTGTAATGATCCTGGTGTCAGGACGGCGATTGCCCCCACTATCTGGCAGGAGCAAGAACACAGCCGGTTTTCTAATAGGAAGTTAGGGGCCTGACATTATGCCCCAACATCTAGCCACCTCCACAAAGTTTCTGATGTCCGGGGGTCATTAGGCACTGCGAGTAGCCAACAGCGCTGCAAATGCAGGCTTTCATTTGAGAGCTCAAATGGATCTTGGGGTAAAGTTCACCCTCCCGTGTGGCAGCTCTGATGCATCATCCTCTGTAATGGAGCCAAATTTGTCTCTGGTGGAAAGCCAGGCATCCGGGGTGAGCTGGGACCAGGTCCAGTTCTCGCAGCAGGCCAAGGGCAGACTCTCATTGACTTCATTTGGAGCTGGAAGAGTTCCCCAAGCGCACCAAAGTGTGAACGCTTTGGCCAGGGAGTGCCAGGGGAAGCAGGAGGCTTTTGCATTTCAGCAGAGCCCATCTGGTGTCGGTGAGTCCATCACATTCATCCTTCCAGGCTCCGTGACAACCTGACAACTGCCAAATACCTACCTCAGACACCTTTCAGACAGCTCCTGTTTATTTTTAGAGCTGCTCTTTCCATCAAGTCTCAGATGCGTATCATTAAATATAGAGGGAGAGGGAGAGAGGCAGACACATCTAGCTGCTGTGGGTTGGTTTTTTTTATTAGCCTGCGATGCATTTGCAAACTCCTTTCGGCTCTTCTAGCCACCACCCGATATGAAGGCGCCTTGGTTTTGTGCACAGCAACGAGGCCCCGTCCTGCAGGAGCCGGGGAGAGCACAGCAGAGCAGAAAAGGCGGGTTATGAAATATTGAAGCTCTGAAGCCCTCCCTGGGACATGTGAATGTCTAATGCCAGCTCCAATTAATTTTGAATTTTTCATTAAACCATTATTAAAAGCAAGAGTACAGCAGAAATAAGGGGAATTGACTTGGGCAGTATATTAAGTACCTTAAATTTGCCTGAGGATGTTTTATTATCTGTCCACAGCAATTATTGTACAAGCTCCTGATGGTTTGGGGATAAACAAAGGTATGGGATAAAGTTCTCCGTGCTGTTTCCTCCCAGTTATTTTAATCTCTCCCCCTGCAACCTTGCATCGCCGCCTGCTTGGGTGATGCGCCTGGCATGTCATATGTGTCTGGAGGACAAGGCAGAGTCAGAGATCCAAGCCTCGGCAATGATATATAACCCCAGCATTATTTACAAATCAAATCAAAACATATTGACTTCAGCCTTTTCCCATATCAAAGGCAAACAGAAGGTGTGCAAACAGGCAGAGAAACACATATTAGGAAAACAAGAAAAGCAATTTAAAAGCAGGCGGGCTATGATATAATGTATATATATTTTAATGAATTAAAACGTCAATATTTATCAAAAGCAGGCAGGCTTCTCACTCATGACAGGGACTTGCTCCTACTTTTAGCATGCAAAAAAGAGCTGCCAAAAGATGGACCCTTTGATTTGCAGCTTGAGTTGGTGTAAAGAGGATGTCCCAGTTCCCAGGCCTGGAACGAGTGGTGCAAGCTCAGCTAGGAAATGCATTTTGAGCCTGGGAAGGAAGACACCTAAGGATCAATAGGATAGGATTTCAAAAAAGAGCTATATGTCCTGAAATGTAGCATTTTCCTCCGGAGAAACAGGTTGGGCAGAACCTGGCTGGTAGAGACCAGGCAAAGATGGGCTGGAGCGCTACCCCGCTCTGCTGCTGCCGGTACCCAGATACCTCTCTTAGAGCGAAGTCAGGTACGTCTACCTGGCATTGTATTGTCACGTATGCACCGTCTCTATATATTAGAGGATCTGTGTAGCAAACAGCTTAAAAGCGCTCTCCTTTGGCTTCAGTGTTAGGGACTTGTGCATTCGGGGCTGGGGCTCTCGGGGATGCTGTCGAGTTCTGTTCTCAACACAGCAGCACGTGCACTGCAGACCTCGCAGGGTCATTATAACAGTGCCACCTATATTTTACAGTGGTGCAGTGGAAGTGAAAGACCCGAGCCCAAAGTCTCACAGAAAAATCACTGGTAGAGTGAGGCTCCAAGTCTCCTACTTGCTTCTCCAGGCAGCAGACAATGCCACTTCACCCTAGCACCAATCTGCATTTCACATCCTAGCAATGTAGTCAGTCCAATATCCTGGACAGCCATAGCAGCTAGTTGTGGTTTAGAAGACAGTAAGGGTATAATACTTCAACCAGAGCAACTTTATGGTACAACTCCAAGCTGGGGTTAATAACTGAGATCATCATCATTCTCATGATTAGCTGATACTTTCATACTGTTGAACTGAAAGGCTGTGACAAGTTCAGGCCATATGGTGTGCAACCACACGGCAAACGGCTTAGGGCCAGAGCCGCAGAAGGCAACTAAGAGCCCACCAAGGTGCTCCCATGATTTCATTTGGGGTAGGTGCCTAAGCACCTTTGAGGACTTGGGCTTCTGGTGCAAGCAAGCACTTTTCATCTGAAGTTTTCCAGGCAGGTTACTAAGGACATCACAAGAGAGGTACAATTTTTTAGCACTTCCGTAGCAGGTATCACAATCCACCTGCTGCCAGGCTCGTCTCCAGGTGCAGTTTTTTTTCTTCTAGCAAGACAGAGAAGGGGAGGGATACTGTTCTGTGGCCAAGAAGCGCCGTCTTGTTTCTTGACCAGGATCCCAGGAGGTTCGGACGGCCTCAGAGCATCCAGCGCCACCTTCCCTACAAAATCAGGGGACTTTCTAGCAGAGCTGGGACCTTGTGGGTGTATGGGAGGTTTGTCTGACTCCTGGAGCTTTAGTCATCTCAGGCCTTGCAGTCGATAAAGCTTAACCTGGAGGATTTTCTCCAGCATTTGCTGGTGCGAGTTGGCGGCTGGGACCAGACTGATAGCAGGGGATGAAGCGAGGCAGTCGACAGCCCGTATTTCGCCAGGCATAACTACAAACGGCCTTACTGAGCCCCAAATTAGCCAGCCCTGTGTAAAGCCCAGCCTCAGCATTTGACTCACCAACCTCTTCCTGGCGTGAGCGCCGCAGCCGCCAGCGTGTCGCATTGCTCCGCTTCTTCTGAAACCTGCCCTCCTGCCCAGCGCGTTGAGCACCCAAAAGCTTCTGTGCTCTGGTCTGTAGAGGCCAGGCGAAGGCCGTGCAAGCAGAGCAAAGGCACGAGGCCTCGAGGGGACCCCGGGCCCCTATTGCAGTACGGTCATTTAAGATAAAGAGGAAGGGCTGGAAACAGGACCTTTGCCGGAAGCCCCTGAAATTCTGCTGCTGACTCTAAGAAGCATTAGTGGATGGAGAATGTGGGAATAGTGCTTACCTACGGGGACTCGTTGCTTAAAACGTGTGAATCCGGAGGAAGAAATGACATACTTACTGTAACTAGTACGAGAAGAGTGGACGGCCGTGGAGAATCCTTCCTTGGCCCCAGCCGTCGCAGTGCCCACGTGGCAATGGCTTTGGAGAGTGCTTGCAACTGGGGGACTCTTTATTTTCAAATCCAAGCCATGTTGCATAGGCAGAAACCTTCCCCAGCTCCAAGGAGACAAACAGCTAGGAGCTCTGGTGCAAATCAGGATGAACTCGACTGAAATCACTGGACTTAACACCAAAGCAAATCCCAGCCTAAGGACAAAATTAGGCTCCAAAAATTGCCCGCAACTTCAACGAGCTGCCCGACGTCAGCGTTGCACTGGGAGGAGGCCCAGGGAAAACGCAGGGAGTGGGATTGAATTTCAGATGGATAGCAGGAACTGGGCAAAGCGTATGGCCATGCAGGCTTTGCTCCGAGCAGCTGTTCTGAGCAGGGGGAAGAAGCTAAGAGCCACGTCCACGTGTTAAATGAACTAGTCAAGCATGGACAATGCGAAGGGTGAAAAATGGAGCAAGAGGGGAGAGCACTTTCCTGCCACTGCCCTTTGCCATGGCGGTTTGTTATAACTGTCCGGATCGGGGCTGCACGACTCGGAGAAGGAGCCCGTGCTCTCCGTGCCGGGGGACCCCTGGCAGCTGCGCGACTCACGGAGCTGCCAGGCTCGGGGGTGGCCGAGAAACGAAATGTCTCGGGGGGAGAAAATGCAAGGAAGCAGTTCAGCGCTGGAGAGGGGTAAAAATAAAGTGACCCCCTCCATGGGAACCCGGCTACCCGTATCAGGGGATTGCTCAGCAGGACTGCACACCCCGCAGAAACGCCGGCGGCCTGGAATGCAAGTTGCACCGCTGGCTCCGGTCGTTCGCAGACACAACGGCTTTGGGGGTGCATAATCTTGAAGGTGACATGGGAGAAAAAGAACGGATCTGAGGCTCTTTCAGCCACTCCAAGGGGAGCAAAATGGACACGACTATTTCTCCGGCAGCTAGGGGAAGTGGATTTGTTAACCTGTGCTGCCACCTCATGGAAAAGAGTCCTCCCACTGGAAGTGGAAAGGGAAGAGCTAGATCCAGGGAGGGCTTGATTCGGTGTTGTAGGATGCTGCTGCAGTTAATGGAAAGGCTTCTGTAGAGAGAAGGGAAGGATTTACCAATGGGTCAAGCATGATCTTGGAAATGGGGAGATGTGGGTTCATTTCTTTGCCCCCCACCCCACACTTCCTGTGTGCCCTTGAACAAGCACTGAGGCGCTGTGCCTCAGTCTCCCACCGCCAGCCTGTACCCAATACCAGTGAGTGTGTAGGATGGTCCTGGGGAAAGAAATTAAGCGACTTGCCCAAGGTCACCCTGATGCTCTGTGGCAGAGCCAGAAGCTAAACCCTGGCTCTTGCGCCTCTTTAACCCCAAACTCATGGCTCCTCTCGGAGGTAAGACAACAGGCTTTTCATACCACCTCTTGCTAGGGAGACTGCCCAGCTGTAGGAAGGCCACAGTCAGGGGAGAGCCGCGGTGGTGCAGGGGGGCTGCCTGGGCAGGCTGTCACATTTTCTCCAAAGCTCTGACTAGCAGGCGTCCAGCAAAGCCCCCGTGGAAACCACAAATAACTCTCAGGGGAGGAGGGTGGGGGTGGAAACTCTGCCTGCCTTTGCCATCAAGGCGAATCCCTCCCATCTGTGATAGAAGGGGCCTTGCTGCTGCAAAGGATGCTGCCAGCCTACTAATGAGAAGCACCGCCATAGTCCGGGGTACAGAACCGATGATTCAGTCTCTTTTGGCAGTCCTTGCCTCGCCACGTACAGCACTGCCTGTGCTATTAGCCAGGTGCATTAGTATGTGCGTAGGACGGGATTGACTTTCCGTTGCAGCACCAGATATTGGCACTCGGAGAGATGGATTGCTCACCCGGGGTCGCATCTCAGGAGACGAGGCAAATCCCATGTCTTTGTCAGGCCCCGCCACATGCCAGCACAAAGGCCCGAGGCGTTTGGATCGTTGGACCCCATTCAGAAGAGCAGTGGTATTTCTGCTGCGATCCAGAAACTGCGACTCGAGAGTATATAGAAGGGGTTCGAGCTTCTCTCGGGACCAGGGGCCAGGAGAGGGAGGAAGTCCTGCAGAGAGAAATCTATGAACGAGTCAAGCCTGGGTTTTATGTTTAGAGAGTCGGGGCCGTGTGGTTTTGTCGTTTTTTCGCTGCACACTTGAAGGGAAACTCCACGAAGAGGTCGGCGCGGTGCCGTCTCTAACGAAGCCTCGAGCGTGGTGCGCGGCTAATGCTGCACCAGCGCGTTCGCGTGGTTCTGGAGTAGAGACTGTAGAAGCGGGGGTGAAGCTCCATCGCAGCACCAACGCAAACCCGGTGAAGAACAAGCCCCGGCATTTGTTTCGGCACCAGCAACTGGTTTCTTCGCCCAATTCAAAGCCTTTCCCACAAACTCGTCCAGCTCTGCAGCTGAAAGGGACTTGGGGCCAGCTTGTGGAGGGGGGCTGAAAGCAGAGCCCAAGTCCTCAGCTTCTCGCGCTGCTGAAGGGAAAGGACTCGAGGCTGGGTCCCAGCGGGGCAGGCAGGGAATCTCCGGGACTTCACATATGGGGACCATTGCTCCGGTTCGGGGAGCAGCTGCTGAGTCTGGGCCATTTGGACATGGCTTTGAAAATGAATGGGTGGGCAGTGCAGAAATATTTATTTCTATATATATAAATATAAATTATTTCTCTCTCTATCTATATATATAAATATATATATGTTGGAGGTAAAGTTATATATCTCTATAGATAGAGCTATCTGTATCTATCTATATCGATGGATCTATCTATATATGTAATGGGTTTTTTGTGTGCTTTGAGCTACCAAGTGAACCACAAAGGCCACTTGGCAGAGTTTTAGAGGTAAAGTTTTATATTTATATCGCTATCGATAGATAGATACCGATATCGATAGATACAAATGTAAAACTTTACCTCCAACACTCTGCCAAGCAGCCTGTGTGGTTCACTTGGCAGCTCAAAGCACACAAAAAGCCCCATTACGCAGTTTGTACCACGTAACTGCATGCCCGCGCACCCACCTCCATACCCGTACCCCCACCCACTGCCCTTCTCAGGGGGCTTACCCCTGAGTTGTCTATGCCGGACCCCTCTCTACCAGACAAGGTCTGCCGTTTCTTTCCCTTCATCGTCTTCTGTCTAATTTATAGATGAGTATTGGTGGGGTGGGAGATCATTCAGACAGGGCCAAACCGGAGCCTGCATTTGTCTACTTAGTTCATCTGCTTATCTCTTTACACTTCACCCATCTCCTCCCACCTCTTGGCACCCTTTACATTTGCTGGCTGGAGAATCGTGGCCCTACGAGGAGGCCTCTTCAGGAGATGGGCGAAGGGCCCGGGATGACGTGCAATCTGATGGGGGAGGTGAGGCTGAGACCCAAGGGGAAACTCCTTCTCCTGGTGGCAGGTTCCAGTCTAGCCAGGCAGCAGGCGAGGATGGTGAACTGGCCAGTGCTATCCTGCGACCCGGGCTCACATCCCCGTGCTGCAGCAACCTGTTTGTTGGCTGTGCCTCAACCACGTGGCTGTAAAGCACCTGCATTGCAGGACAAATGCACTGAGGACTGCAGGGTGCTCAGGATAGGGAACACGTGAAGCTGTTGGCATGGGGAAGGGTGTCAGCCCAGCCCGGGGGTGAGACTCACTCTGCACTTTCTCACTCTGGAAGGCCTAGCACCATCTGGGCCTCTTTCCCTGGCCCCGAGGCATTGCAGGGCACAGACGTGGAATAAGGATGACCGGGGGCAGGGGCGTCAACCCTGCCTTCTATAGAAAGCCAAAGCAATGTTGGTTCCAACTACAAAGCCTTAAAGGGAAAATGCTTCCCAACTCTCCCACAGCCTCAGCTGGTTACTGGTTCCCAAGCCAAATAAAGCCCAAAAGATGTAGGACAGGAGGACCGATGATCACAGTTGCTCAGGGAATGCACTGCATTACTCCTGATCTGTTCCTGGAAAGGGAAGGGGCAGAGGGGAAACGCTTCTGTATTCAGGGAGTGTCTACACATGCGTTTACACCGGCTTAAATTTACCACGCAGCAGGCAGGACTAGGTCAGTGGCTACATGTGCAGGCGTTAAAGCGCATTAACGCTGTGTGTGGACTGCCTTGGGACTAAAGTTGGACTAAAGTGAGTCCCAGGTCAGTCCACACACACGCAGTGTTACTGGGCAGTAAGGCGTTTACACGTGTGTTACTGCATAGTAACTAATCGGGTGTAAATTTGATACCTGCATAATCAAATTTATGCTCAAGTCGGCACAAGTCACCGTATATACTGCACAGTGTAGACATGCACCCATACTATACAGTCATTTTGGTTACTGCGCAGTAAATGCGCACGTGTAGACGCACCCAGGGTTACTAAAGAACAGTGAGATGCTCCTTTACAGAAAAGTCCTATTGTGAGGATCCGTTTTCCATAGGTCGCACTGAGCCGCGCTCTAGAACCGAATCCAGAACGATCTCCTAGCTCTAGAAACATATAAGACCTACAGCAAAGGTCTCAGTTTGCATTAACATCCGTGGGCCCCAGCCACTCTCCCGAGCAAAGAGCAGGAGAGGAATGTGTTGGCTTTCAGCCACTTTTGCTCTCGGAGTAGTCCAAGGTCTTGCAGGCCCAGTCCTGAGAACCAGCCAGCATTAGCAGTCACTGCAATGGAAGTGGATCAGGCATTGCAATGCAGTGCCAAGGAGGAGAATGAACCAAGACGTGGCATAACGTAGCCAGGTACGGCAGCAGTTGCAGAAGAGAGGCTTAGCAAAAACAAGGCCAGAATTACAAGCAGATCTGCACCATGTCCAGCTGCCAGAAGAGCAGCAGGGAACAAACAGTGACAGCTGCTGAAAAGATGGACTCATTTCTTCACAGATAAATACAAATGAAACCCTTTGAATGGATAGTCAGGAACTCCAGCCCAGCCCTGATGGTTTGGGAAGTGAGCCCACACAGGGTGATTCCCGGGCTATTATCAGCGGTCTGCTACGACCTTCGGATCAAACCCCCAGGGGTGTAGGGCAACGGGGGTAAGCTGAGACATGGAGTAAGGCTTAGCAAAGCTGGGCAGAGAACCCCTGGGTTCATGCTAATAGGACGAAAGACTTAGCAATACATATGCACAGGAGTCTGCTGGAAAAGAAGCTCCCTGCCCCAAAGAGCTTCCAGCCCAAGTCATCATAAGTACAGTTAACTGGCATGTCTGGGAGGGACGTTCCCATCGCTCGACACTCAGTGCTGCATGGTGAGCCAGGGCTGCGGCGCTGGGTGTTGGATATCCTAGCACACAGGCCCAGTGTCTTTAGCCAAACGCATACTGCGAGCACGCAGCAGCTGCCCTCTTAGCCAGTAGCATCACATACCTCTAGCTGGCCGCGCATACTGGCCAGAGAGGTGCTGGGTGAATGTAAACCATGACCATCAATGTTTCATTAGTTCTTGCTATTATTTCTGCAGCCCCTGCAGTGCCTTTTAATTTATGGCCTCGCCTGAGCTCTTTAAACTGATTCCAGTATGTGGTGCCATCAGCTTTTACTGCTGTTTTATCTTTGGGCCATCCAAATGGTAAGAACAGCATGTGGAAATGACCTGGGAGGGGGATTCACTTTGTTCATTTTCCCCCTGCCAGCATAGGCGCATCTCCCACATTACGCACTGCCGTGCTTTTTGCAGTCTAGATTGAAATGATCTGAACAGCGAGACCTTCACTCTGTTCCCATATGGACTGCTCTGCCGCCGGGTAAGTTTTGCTGGATGGGATTCACGCTCCAAGCCACTGCTGAAGGAAGGATGACTGGACCAGCTTTTCCAAAGAGCTCAGCCCACTCTGGTTCAAAGGGTTATCAGCAGGGATCCTGTTTTTCTCTGCTAAAAAATAATCCCCAATTTTCAGCTTAAAAAAGTAACCCCAAATCCAAATTTTTCCATGATTAAAATGAAACACCACTATATATACACATCTGTAAGTAAGCAGCGTTTCATTTTAATCATGGAAAAATGTGGGTTTGGGGTTACTTTTTTAAAACTGAAAATAGGGGATTTTTTAATTCTTTTTATTAAAGAAAACCAGGACCCCTGGTTATCATCCCAGCCAAACACCTCTAGAAACCCATACTGAGGGGCTTAAGCGGAAAGGAGGCCTTTTGGAAAAATCTGTCAGAGCTCTCCGGTTTTAGCACAGAAAGCCCCAGTTTCTGGAGGTCTGTTGAATATGCGAGTGTACTGAGTTTTGGGCCCAGCAGTCAGAGGAAGGCTTCAGCCCTGAAGCTCATAGAGGTCAGGAAACAGGAGGTCAACCAAAAAAAGACCTCCGTTCCTGCACCGTTTTCCTATGAAAAACATTTCATTAAACAATTCTGGACCGGCTCTATTGCTAAGTGATTAGCAGGGACAGGGATACAGACCCCTTGCTCAGATGAGGAAATTGGGAGCCAGAGCCTCCATTTTCTGTGGTGACCTTGACCAACACACCGGGGCTTGTGCCAGCTGAGCCCAGATCTGGAGTCTGTGTTTTATTGGTTCCTGCCCGTACAAGGAGCGTCCTGCTGGCTCTGCCTTCGTGGCCAGGACTGCCGTTCTAAGATGTGTGCGCAGCACCTGCCAGCTCAGGACATCAGTCATCACATCGGGGATAAGACTTGGCACAAGACATTGGCAATGACCCAGATCACACGGAGAACACCTATTCAACAGTGCCGCTGTGTTAAAGGAAAAGTTCCCACCGCTGACGCGGAGAGGAATGGAGAACTGGAAGCCCCTTTGACCCCCCAATCTCCTGCATTCACAAGCAACCGCTTTTCCCAAAAGATGGGCCCCTCCAGCCCTTTCTGTGTGCTAAAGCCACAAAGCCCCATTAAAAACGTCCCTCCCATGTGCGGATGGTGAAAACGAAGGGAGAAAGAGGAGTCTTTTAATCTAGTGCAGTGCACACTATCAGATCCCCTGAAAAAACCTTACCAGGCATCAACTTTACCTGGCAGCTCATGCTATCAGATCCCCTAGAAAACCTTACCAGGCACCAAGTGGTACCTCCTCCACTTGGCTGCTAACTGCCCTCACCTGGTGGCATAGTCAGGGGTACAAAGCTGTAGTATAATGAGTTATTTTAATGTTTCGCGCAAGGCCTCTCAATTGACTGGGATAAACTGAGCTCCGGTTTCCTGGTCTAGCAGGTAACATGGCGAGACTGTAAACTGCAGCAACAGAGCTGGTCTTTCCCCTGTCCTCTTAACTCGAATTCACCTTTAACAGCAACTGAGTCCGCCTGAAAAAATCATTTTGCTATCAGTCTCTTCTTTGGGCAGCAGGTGTTTCTGCCCATGGCTTGGGTTTGGGGAAAACACAAGGAAGCAGCTATTAGTTTCTCTTACAGAGTATTTTGGGAGAGGCTGTTTGTGACTGCGTACAGCCCAATCATGGTCAAGACTGACCCGAGCTTGCATTTGACCCGTCTTTGGCCACAAGCGGTTTCCATTTCACAATAAGCATCCTGGCACACTCATTCCACAAGAGCAGATCTCTGCCCCCACAGGGAATCCCTGATGGATCCATGTGTCCCCCTGCACAGATCCAACTGCAGGATCAGAGCTGTAGCTTGCGTCCACAAGTGCCACCAAAACCAGATGCACCATACTGCAGTCCTGCTTAAAGCTCCTGTGTCCAGGCTGCTTTTTTAAGAGACCAGTCTCTTCCCCAGTGACAAGGCAGAGGAAGGGAAGGTGCAAGGATTATCACACATTTTACACAGGAGACACAAGATCTAAAATGAAGCCACATGCCCAAGAACACACAGTTGTCTGTTGCAGAGCTAGAAATTGGACCCAGGTCTCCTAGGTCCCAATTCAGCATCTTAAAACATAAAAACGGCCATACGGGATTGGACCATTGGGTCCATCTGGAGTGCTGTGGTCCTGGCCTCCCAAGACAGCAACTTTTTGGCTTTTGAGACTGCCATCAGTACTCACTGGGAAAGATGGCAGGGGAAAACCTCACTCCCTTTCCATTTAAGCCACTCGCCTCATTGGTTTCGTATCTGCTTGACCTCTAGAGCCAAGTGAACCAGGTGTGATGCAGTCTAAATAGGTGGAAAATAAACTAAAATTCAGCTCCACTTCCATCCTGCCCCAGTGATTTTCCTATTTAAAACTCAGGCTGTCTATACATCCTCAGAAAATGCAGCAAAAGTACTTGCCTTTGGTAAGCTGGCCCCCTGTGAAGTTTTAAGCTGCCTGAATGGCAAGGCTGTTTCAATGCAGCCTCTTCTCTCCCTTACTTTGTTTTTAAAGCCTAAAAAAAAAAAAAAATTACTCACTTCTCGCCCACAGGCAAATATGACGACTGTCAGGAGAAAGAGCAGGTTTTTGTTCATTATGGCCACGTGGAAACAAGGGCTAATGAACATATATCCCCAGCTGTAGTGTTGCAACAAGGTTTGATTTATAGCATTAGAATAACAAGTTTTAAACCTGATACACTAGGGATTGCATGAGCTAATACAAGTCAGAAAGCACTATTCTGTCAGGCGATAATAGATTATTTTATATCAGCAATAGATAAAGAGCTGCAGAAATGCATGCTGCTGTTATAAGAAGTTAATGGAAGAATTTAGTGAGACAAGGGTTTTAATGCTCAGATTATTGGAAGTTATACATTGAATTCAAGAACTTGTAACACTGGACAGATCTTTCCAATTACGCACTTCAGCTGCAAATAGACTTGTAGTTTGAGTCATTCACAAATGGTCAATTATACAGAACACTATCTGCATGCACATAAGGCATTTGAGGTTGGCACATACTGGAATGTTTATACCCCAAATATGCAATGTAATTCTGCTCATGCAAGACCTTGCAATCTTACTGAAACATTTAACTGTCATTAATATTGATCACCTGAAATTCACCACCAAGGCTGCTCTGTTTAGAGCGTAAAGCAAGAGCACGGCATTGGGAAAGCTCAAGGTATTACCTTTAGACTGCAAACAAAGCTCAGACAACAGTACAGCAACAACATATCAGCACAACTCCCAAGTTACTGTATTTAAGTAGTAAAAATCCAAAGAAAATCTTGTTTGCACATCCTACAAAATTATCTTTTGACCTTATAGCAACGCAGGTATTTTTAGTGGTTAAAATTGATAGGCTCTCCTCCACAGGTAAGGACATTTATAGTAGATTATCTAGGCCGAAATGGCTTTACAGTCTTCAGTAGCAGGTTTAGCTCTTTGTCCTGCTAAAAATCTCTAATCAAAATAATTTATTCCCATATTGAGTGCTCAGTACTTGCAAGGCCTGCCCAAGGCCAGCCTACTCCCACTGAAGCATAGGTTGAAATTTGTAATATAGCAGAAATGTACTTCTCAGTACAATACAGTTTTCTTTGCACATACTTGCTGGCCTGCCACTATTCCATCTCAGAGTAGTGCTATGTCCACTTAGGTGAGATAAATCTGACCTTTAGTTTCACCAATAGGCCTGGTCAGCATTTGATTTAGAAACCAAATACCCAGAGGCAGCTGCCAGTGACTCAATCAATGACATTCTTTCTGCTTCAGTGTCTTCATAGCTATGGGTGTGCGCACAATTCTGGATGACTTTAATGGGGGGGTGCTTCTTTTCTGAAATGAATGGAGCACTGCCAACAATGGAGCAAACACTCTTGTTGGAAGAAGCTCCTAAAGGCAGCATCTTCTAGGTGAAATAACACTGATGTCCTGTCTGCTGGAGATCATTAAAGGGTTAGGGTGCAGCTGAAAAAGCAGTTCCTTTTCACTCTTCCTAATGCCTTGTACTTCATACTCAGATCTGTCTGATAGCTCTGTATGTACGTACACACACACACACACACACACACACACACACACACACACACACACACACACACCCCCCCCCCCCCATGCCTTGTACTTCATACTCAGATCTGTCTGATAGCTCTGTGTACACACACACACACATTTTTTAATACTTATCCTGTGGCAGAATATGGCCAAAGACCATGGAAACAAGTGTTAGCTGTAAACTGGTTTTATTATTTATGAAAAATGGAATGTTTCATTAACAGAAACTTAAGTGGTTTTGTAACAAGAACACATTTATTACAAAAAAAAAGCTGAACAAACAAATGAGTTCACATAGTATTTCAGCTACAATATGGCAGCAATTTCTTTAATTACATAAATTGACGGTGACCCTGGGTAACAGAATTCACCACTGTCGCCATCTTGCATTCAAAGAAAATTAAAATTTTCAGTAGCGGCGGGTGAAGCGTGGATCGTTGGGTCTGTTTGCTCTGTCCTGCCCTGCGAACCCTTGCATTCCACTACTCTGCATCATCTGGTTCTGGTTTCCACCCTGAATGAAGCCCCCACGCCTAGAGAACAAGGCCAAACATTCAGGAATTTTATAAGCTGAAAGTTAACGCATTGTTTTAAGTTTGCAGCATTTACCTTTTGAGTCATTTTTTAATCCTTGAAATACAGTGTGCCAGATAAAACCGCTGGAACATTCTTGTCCTAAGTGACACATCGCTAATGGTAATGAGACTAAGAGCTGGCGCTCTCCATGGCTACGCACAATTCTTTTAGCTCTTGGAACGTCCAAATGATTCAATTAAAAGAAGCGTGCACAAGTGTGGGATTTAGAAGAATAGGAAGTGACGAGCGAGGACCAAAAACCCTTGACAAAGCTTCTTACCCTGACATTCCTCCTCGATTCATCACATGGCCTGGTCCTGACTGACCAGGCATACCTCTTTCACCACCTAGTGAAAAAGCAAGAAAAGCATTTTTAATAGGAAAATTTAACCACCCCCCTTTGCTCCCAGAATTTTGCTTGCTTGCTTTGCAATGCTGTTACTGTTAAAAGCTCTGTATGAATTTTAACTACCACTAAAAGTTCAGTAGCAGCAATTCATAGGAAAAAACCACAATCACGCTGGTAAGCAGCAAGTGTACCTTGCCATCTCTCATGATCCCGTCCCATCATTCCTCCATCCACATTTCCCTGCCATGAACGATCTTGATGCCCCTCTAACTTTCGACCATGATCTCCCCAGTCACGTCCATCTCTTAAAAAAAATAAAAGAAAAGCTTCCAGGTCCCTCATCAATTTGATAGCATAGGGTGAAGTCAAATACCAGACCCCATACATAAAAGCTGATTAAAATCATGTACAAAACTACATCTCTACCTGCCCCATATTTATAAGCACCCCTCTCTCTTTGGACAAACCCTAATTGGAAACTTGCTGGACAGCCAGCCCACCACAAGGAAATTGGATTTTCTCAACGTGGGTCGACACAGACATGAACAGCTGATACCACAACGCAAATCCATTAAGCGAAGAATGTCACTTCAAAGTTACAGTGGCATAAATTTGCTCACTGAAGTCTTTGAAAGGAAACTTCTGGGATTCCAGCGGAGTCCCAGCCTATAAGGATTCTGAGCCAATTGCTCTGAATACAGTTGTCAACCCAGACCATTGTGCATGAGATAGTCTCTGAAAAGAGTCTGGAGCACGAAGGCCTGAAGTACATCTCATCTGCAGAAGAGCCAGCCCTTCCAAGAGAGTGGTTGTTACCAGCAGAGCAGTTAGTTTAGCAGCTCTGTACTCACTACATTCTCGATGCACGAGGGAGCTACCTGTGTAAGTTTCTTGCCCATCCAAGGGAGAACAGCCCTTTGATGAAAACATCTGGAAAGGATTTCTATTTGTAAAACTGCACCCACTGCTGTACGTTTGAGGTGTCAAGGAGCATTAGCATGTTCAGTGCTGGTGAGCAACGGCCCGCATTTCCATGTACTAACCGGGACTGTGGGGGGATCCCTCTCCCTTCGCTCATTCTTCTGTCAGACCCGTAGCTGCCCCAACTGTCTCGTGCATCCCTTGAATGGCGGTCTGGTCCTCCGTGCCGCTCATCTGGATAATGCTGAAAGGCAAAAAAGCATGCACAGGAATGCCATAAATCTTCCTCTCAGAGGTATACTAGTCAACAACCTTAAACCACTGGAATAGCCTATCAGAAGTCAGCACAAGCCAGGACAGCAAGACTCAATGAGGTCCGTCTTTGCATGAGCTTCTAGAGCTTTAAACACTACCTGTCTTATTCTTCACTGACTCTTACTTCGCTAAGCAGTTTATTCTGGGTGCCAGCTCCCTTTTATTGTCACACTAGGGCTAGATAACTTTACATGAACCAGCTTCATTTCTGCTCCTCTTCTTTGGACAACGCCAACAGAACACACATTTTCAAGGTACTGATCTAGTTGTCACATGCATTTACTTTTGTGCGGATTTGCCTTTCCCTGTTACGGGACTGCGTATTTTCTATAGCACACTTAGGTAGACTACAAGCTGTGAACTCCTTCCTGGTACCTCTCTCTGCTCATGAAGACAGTGCCAGAATAAATTACCACTTACACTTACAAACATCTGACACCAGTAACCAGAACACTTTTCATTTTCACCTACTAGCCCACAAAGAAGAGTGCATATGGTGACTCCAATCATTTAGAGACAGTTCTTCCCTAATCTCTGACAGCTGCCCTAGTTAGCAACTAATTTATGCTTTGCACATTCAGTGCAAGAAATGAGTTGCTTATTTAACAGCTGCTACCTTTTATGCCAGTGCTGACTGCATTTAAGCAGCAGGTAACATGAACCTGGTATATCAGTTTGGAACACGCTCTGCGCTCTTCCTCAGTGAAAGGCATAATCTATTTACATGGTTTACGAAACCATCATCTGAACTGAACGTACCTGTGAATCTCTATCTGGTATTCCCCTTGAACCTTCTCTCCTGGAACAAAAAGGAGCAATTCGATAAAATCAGTAACAATCACATAATCAGACTCTAATTTACAGGAAGGAACCCACCAGGCAATAACAATGACATTTCAATTAGAAAACTGCAACGCATTTAATTAAAAATCAAGTGTTTGAGACAGAGAAACACTAAGTGTTTTGAAGCAGAAACACGTCAGAGGACTGAAATAATGTACGCCAAAATCTGAGAAGCAAGGTACCACAAAGCATCTTCGAGTGCCTGAGAAAATGGTACTAAATCAGACTAGGAGGCAACGCTGGGACCAAGAAAGACTACCTAATAAACAGCACTGAGACCAACAGGAGCTGAAGAAAGAACTGAAGTGGAATAGCTCCCACATAAAGCCGTCAATTGCTATCCTTTCCTTTTTTGGGTCCTTATGACAAATATGTAGAAGAATTCACAGATTTTGTTGGAATCTGGCAGGCCTCATGATGAGCCTCAAACTTGCAACCTCTAGGCTGTCAACCATCTGCAGCCCAGACCCCTGGAAATTGCTGTAAAAAAGTCTAAATGTGAATGTCTGCAGAACCCAGAGAGGTGGTGGAAGCTCCACCCTTAGAGATTTTCAAAAAAAGGCTAGACAGAGCTTTGGCTGGGATGATCTAGTTGGGCCTGGCCCTGCTCTGAACAGGGGGTTGGACTAGATGAGACCTCCTGAGGCCCCTTCCACCCCAAACTTCCTATGATTCTAACAAGTGTTTTCACATGGTTTCGGGGAAAAAAAGGTGCAGGTCTACAAATATGTAACAACCAGCTTCACCTTTCATGCACTAGACTTCCATTGTCAGAGGAGAAAGCACAACTTTAAAACCAAAAGATGATTTTCACTAGTCTTGTGCTAAAGAGCTAGGAAGCAGGACTGAGAACCCTGTATAAGTGTTATCTGTACAGACACTTTCTACTTCCAAGTGCAGCACGGGAGATCCACGCAGCGTGTATGAGGGGGCTTTGTTTATCAGGCTTGTTCCAAACACCTGGCATGAAACTGCAGTGTTTTTCAGATAAATATGAACAAACACTTTTCAAGGCAGTTCTAAAAATAACAGACACCACCACATAAGCAAGCTTGCAAATGAGCACACGTTGTGATGCCCTACTTTTGTTTCTGTGCTATTTTGTAAGGAAAATAGTAAGTCAGGTTCTAAAAAAATGTCACCTTACTAACCTGTCTATAGAATGGTCTTGGTAACGGCCGCCACGTTCCCTGTGGTCGAAATCATGGAAGCGCTCTTGGCGGCTGAAGTCAGAGTGGTATCTATCATCCATCGCCATTCGTTTTGCCTCTGGCCAATACGGATCATCCCGCCTGTAACAAAACATACTGGGATGATGATTTTTCTTCTCTTGCTGTCTTCAAATCAAGTCTCAGTTGATGCATCTAGTTAGTTAATCTGAACTTGCAGTAATTATTTCTGATTTTAAATAATTGAGATTGCTGACACACCAGACTGATGTGGCATTTCAATTTCAGAAAAGAGTTAACTATCACTACTACACACCCTTCAATCTCAAAACGTGTTACAATGAAGCGGTTATTCCATCCTACTGACATTAGTGCCTGAGGAGTCAAATCCACAATTTAAGTCATTCACCCTCGAGTCTAGTATCTGTAGCAGTCAGATGAGAATAACCGATGTCATCAAACAGTGTTATGTACATTTCACTGGCCTTTTTTTCCTCCTTACAAAAAAACTGTACTCAAGTGGCTGGTGAATGACAGCCAAATTCAACCTTAGCAAAATCCAGTTCACTGGACTTGAACAACAAGGGTAAATTTATACCCAAGTGACTAGGTTTCAGGTGCATCAAAAACAGGTGAGCAAACCCCCAAAGATCTTACAATTCAAGCAACTTTTTCTATCATTTTACAAGCCTTCCACCTTTGCAGTTGTGTGTGAACTGGCATCCCAAAGGACACTGATTCAGAATGCCTGAAAACATTCGGCCATATTCAGAGCTTTGTAATCCTACAAGGTCAGTATTAACAGGAGTCCCTGAATGCTACAGCTTTTTGGTTTGTTTTTATATCCTCAGAGCCCTAAGATGGGGACATTATAGACATGTTCCTACAATTACAAGAAACAGGGGAGCTAAGTACATTTCTGGCTACTAGCAACTCTGTGAAAGACTAATCATGCCCTAGCACAAATCATTTAATAGAAGTAAATGCGACACGGAAACAACAATTTTCTGAACAGAAACACAGGTGCCCAACTTATGAATGATGTATTTTTCTTTATGCAACCTGGTCCATTTTAAAACTCAGTACTCAGCTAGCACCATAAACTGAGAGGTTTGTGAAAACCTGCCAGAGAATTGATCAAAGTGAAAAGTAATTTGATAAGGTATAAGCTTCTTTCTCCACACTGGGGTAAGAAAAAAACAAGAACAAAGCAGATTTAAAGCTTGTGAGAGCCAACTGAGAAAGAAACTCCCACTGCCACACAGGTCATGATGCAGGTAGCTGAAAGCCGATTCGAAGTATGGGGGGAAAGTTACTTCCTTCTTTCAAGAAGCAGCAAGGCAGTTCATGTCACAGCACTCAGAGAGCATGGCATGGTAATGGATGGAATCCATAACTTGCTATGGCTGTCTGACTGCATCATGTTTTCTAAGGCACTTCAGAAAGCAAGCTCAGAGCAGCGATGCCTAACACATCTGTGCATTTTGCTGATTGTGCCTATTTAGAAAGATCAAATTAATACAACAAAGTGTGAACAGCAACTTCTAAACAAACTTTGAACTGCGAACAGTTTGGCGATATTGTGAAGTTCAGCATCTGTTCTCTGCACACTTACTGGCAGCATAAAATCCATTTTCTGGTTACTTTGCTAGCCCTCACACCACAGAGGGTCTCTAAAACTGCCTTGCAAGCACTGTTACCTTCCATCAGGGTCATACGGTCGTCTCAGTGCAGACCGCCGCTCTTGTTCATAGCGCAGCTGTTCTTGCTGGCGCCGCAGCTCCTCTCTCTCCCGTTGAATGCGCTCCTGTTCTCTTCTCCTCTCTTGCTCTATATGCATCCTCTCTCTTTCCAGCCTCTCCCTCTCCATACGTTCCCTGTCAAGACGCTGCCTTTGAAATTCAAGTCGCTCACGCTCTCTCTGGAGCCTCTGTCTTTCATCCCGTTCATGAATGGCTTGAAGACGCTGTGCTCTCTCTCGCCGTTCTTGCTCTCTGTGTAATTCAAGTGGAGATTTCTTTATCATAAGAAGTGCACACCTTCAGTTTCAGGGAGAAGGGCAGGTTGTGACAAGTTTCTTAGATCACCTTGTACAATCCCGTTAGCTTGGGCATTTTCCTCCTCACTAAACTCATAGCCAGTTAGACCAGTTTAAAAAGAAATAAATAAAAAAAAATCAATAACCACGTGAGACAAGAGGCAAACAGTGTGTAGTGGTAACCATTCCTTTTCTTGAAAGCAATTTTGAAAATGCTTTTTTTGGGCCAGCAAGATTTCTATACATTCTTTACCTGGCATCAAAGGAAAAAGGAGGTGTGCAATTCTGACAAAAGGGAAATATTTCTGCCCCAAAGAGACTGTCATTAAATATAAGCAAGGTTCAGGGTCGTTTTAGCAAAATTAAATGTAAAATGTGAAAAATCTTTCAGTAGTCTGTCTTTGAGAGAATACTGAAGTGCAGAGTTTTAGAGCAAAATCCATTAAGCCTTTTGTGACTAAGGCTATTAGGAAAATAGAAACACTAACCAATGGAAAAAATACAGGACAGTAAATTTTGAACATAAATAATGCTAAACTCAAGGTAACAAAATCCAAAAATGTGCCATTTCTGTAACAGACACTGCCAGCAGAATACAATGTCATTGTAGGATAATGTTCTCCTGTTCTGTGTTATCAGATATATTTTCAAAGTAATGATCCTTTGACATGTTTTATGGCTATTTTATCTCTTGCATGACAGCAAAATGTGAAACTGCTATAAACTTGCAAAAATTGGTCAAGTATCAAGTATGCAATATAACATTCCCTATGCTTTAATAAGTTCAGCTATAAAATGAACCACAGCACAAAACTGTCATTTGTGAACAAGTTTTGCAGTCAAAACAAGGGACTAATAATAACCTTCATAAGTTATCTGCAGTGAACAGTAGTCAGTTTTAATGACCCCTTCCCTGATCTTATCCATTACTGTGTATTTCACAGGTAAATTATCTTTGGTTCCTGGGGAGAAGCTTCTCATCTCCACACCACTAAGAACAGCTGTTAAAGGTAAGAAAACTTTGTCTATGTTTTAGTATCAGGAATTACATTTGAACATCACCTACCATTAAAGAGATTGTTGTCAATCTATGGATTATTTTGCATACAGCAGTCTAGATACTGCAAGCTGAAGGCTGTCAAAAATACTGACTAATGATGAGGAAAAGTCCCCAGGTGCTACTCTGAAAGAAAATACTTCTGCTGGGAAAGAAGCGTCAATATGAAACTCACCGCCGTCGTCTTTCTGTTTCTCTGATTTCTCGTTCTCTCTGTCGCTGGCGTTCACGTTCTCGCTGTTCTTTGATTTTATCAAATGACAAGATATCTTGTTTCTCTTTGCTCTCCGATTTGCGGTCCTGGCTCTTAGTGCTCTGTTTAATCAAGGTAATATAGTAAATGAAATAAATGTTTGGATTAAATTTCCAAAGGCAACGTTAATGCCCATTTACAGCGTACTCCACATATGCAGAGCAGATAAGCACATAATTTGCTTAACTGTGTAACACAATGCGAGTCCTAATTTCCTGCCCGTTGTTTGAGGCAGCGTTTCCCAACCAGTGTGCCATGGCACAAAAGTGTGCCATCAGAAATGAACAGATATGACGCAGAATTTTGCCATGCCAGTGAGCTGCAATTGGTATGAGGATGGGGAGTGCCATAACAGGTGCCGCTGAAAAGTTTTATTAATGTAAGTGTGGCTTGGGCTGGAAAAGGTTGGGAAACGCTGGTTTAGGGTACCCTGGCTATCTGCATGCTGGTTACATCCATAAAATGCCTAAGTGCACATTTCACAATTGTGCTCCCTTTAACTGCAGAGTTAATTTTACTGTACCTAACCAGACTAGTTTGAAACTAATGGTACAGTTAACTCCACCAGGAAGAGCAAAGGAAAATGATCTTTCAAAGGGTGGCTCTCAGAAACTAGGGAAACTATGGGAATTAGCAGCCCTGAAACTGACCATTAGAGGCCTGGAAGATGAAGGCACATAGTTCGTTTTCAGGCCTGCTAATATCACAGTGCAGGGGTGCTGTACACATAAGGAGCACTGCTTATATCAAATAAGTGCATGGTCTAAGTACATAGCTTTTTTCCAGTTCCAAGGCTATACATTTCAACAGAGTACACTGCATATGCTCACAAAGAACCCATCAACCCTTCCCTACTAGGAGCTGTAATGGCCAACACTATGCAGATAAGACAGAAGGAGCCGAGGCCAAAGAATCCTTGTATTTATACTAAAAACAGTCATTTAGCTGCAATTCTGAGGAAAATGCGCAAGCATAAGATGAGACCATACCATTTTTAATAGATGCAAGAGCCCCTCCTCTGCATCCTATACCTTAAGAAACAATATTGTTTCATTGGCCTTGTTACAGTACAAATGCAATTTCCTGCCTCTAGCATCAATGATTATGGTCACAGCATAGGCAGGGCACAAATGTTTATCAAAATTTTGTTACGTTACTAGCTCATACTGGTTTAAAAAAGGAAAACCAAAGTTCTCGAAATGTAAATCAGTCGCTCTGCAAAGATCTTGCTTTAGAGACCTGGCGTCTATGAACAGTAAACTCACTCTTTCTTTTGATGTAGTAGAAGTTTTCACACTAATAACTGGTTCTCCTTTGGATTTATCCATCACCACTGTCCTTTCAGTTCCTCGACTTCCTATTTAAACCAGAGGGGGAAAAGTACAAACCAAAGATCATTTAAGTCATCTAAGAAACATTAAACTGTTCTTGAAACAACTGAAGTTGTCAGATTAGGTGGATACAATCATTTATGGAAACACAAAAAGCAAAAAATATTTTAGATGTAAAGTTTTAAATTCTTTCAGATTTTGAACGTGGCATTGGCTGCACCAGGTAAGATATATCAGCAAAAGCAGCACTTTATAAAGCTCAAAGTTTGTTACCTATAGGAAACTAACACATTCAAGACAGACTATTCAAAGTGGTGAATACTCCTGCATCTAACACAGGCACATTTTTACACATGTATGGGAAATGCATATTCAAAGGGTGCACATTTCATAAATGCACATTTCAGTACCCACTAGCACTTTAGTCTACAGATGTTGCTTTCTGCTTGTAATTGGCGGTAAAAAACTATTTAGATGCAAGAATCCTTTTTTATCCTTTCTCTAAATTTTACAGTTGTAAAACAAGTTTGAATTTCCACATCAATGTGTTGCTGCTCTGGTCCCTCTCGGTATGAGGAATGGCATATGTGTTTACAAATAGCTCCCTATTTACCCTTCTCCATTTTAAAGCTAGGGGTACTCAGCACTGGGCAGAACTCTCCAACAGAAGGGAATATAATTTTCCCCAGAGACTCCACTGGGTAGCTATGGCACAACAGAATTGTCATTTTGTTGGGATGTCTTTGTCAGCTATTAATTGCCCATGTGAACAACATCTGTAATATGGTATCCCATTTATATTAACAAAGCAGCTTAAGCCACCTGATTTGCTTATCCTTGAGCGATCCGTGACTCCTGTTTTCTGTTCATCTTTCTCTTTTCCTTCTTTTTCATCTTTGCCATCTTTTTCCATTTTCTTAGCTTCATCTTTCTTGTCTGTCTTCTCATCCTTTTTAATATTGACAGACCTACAGATAAAATGAGCTTTAAAGCAGAGTACAGAGGAACTAGTCTAGATGTATGCACTCCTTTTGGACTCCTGCACAAACCACTCTTTTAAAAATTGAAATTGCAACAAATTCTTCTAATCTGCCAAATACTAAATACAACATATATTTGCATCCTATTATTTTTAATCTAGTTGACTGAATATCAAAGCTTGAAAGATGCAAGGGAAAAGACAGGTGATTGTTTTGAACACAAGTTCTCCAGATGGTTCTGGATAAAAATTTCAATTATTTTGATGATTAACTTCATACGCAGCTCACTTCTTGGCGAATGAAAAGCAGACATCCACAAAAATGATGGGCTCAATCAGAATAAGAATTTTTGCATAAGCATTTGAATCCCAAGAATCTACCAAGCAAGATTGTCAGAGCACAATCAGGGGTTTTGAAAGGTAGTTTAATACGGAGTGACCTCTAAGCAGCAAAAAACCACTGTGGAATGGATGCCTTTCACACCCCACAAAAAATAAACATTAGAAAAATCTCTCTCCTGGCCCATTCCAAAGGCTTTTTTAAAAACAGGGACTAGTCTTTTAAAGAAGTAGTCTAAACAAAAGGATGATATGACAATTTATAGAGCTGACCCACTCCAAGCAACATAAAGAGACTTTAATCCTCATGTGTGAGGAGAGAGTACATTCAACAATAATCATGCTGTAGTCAATGCTGGTTTTGAGTGAATTTACTCAAGAGATACCAGTACAGGGCCTGAAAAGATGTGGCCAGATTCCAAGTTACAAATAACTGCACTGGGTTGTTACAAAAGAACCCGTGGCACCATTGTGATTTCTTCTTCACCATGTCTGTCTCAACTACTCAGTGATAATACAGTCCCTTCTTAAAATGCAGACAAAAGTAGAACAGAGCAAAAAGTTACATCCCATTTTTGCAGGCAGAAACTGGGTCTTACACTACACGGGTGTGCTATACCAGCAAAGCTGTACTAATATATGCTAGACCCAAGACCCCTTTTCTGATCTTTCATAGATACAATCCACAAGATCTAAGAATTTCATCATTGTCTTAATGTACCATTTTAAATAAGCACCAGGTACGTGTGGGCAATAAGACAGAGCTGAAGTCCTAGAAATCATTAGGGTGTGCTCAACTGAAGCAAGGACACAAATTTGAAATATACACAGAAGGAGAACTAGGTTACAGATTTAACTTGTTGCTATTTCCATTTCATGGACTCTCAGATGAAAAAAATTCTGAAATGGGATCCATTAAGCTAGACCTACAGAGTGCAATAAAAAAAGCTTCTCCTGCTCTATAAGCAAGCCAACTTCTTTAAGGTGTAGTATGAACCAACCAATCATGATATGGTACTTCCAAAAAGTATCTTTCAGTTTGTTATTACTCTTTGCCTAACATTTTAATGGTTTCAAATATAGGATCTCTTAAAAAAAAAGAATTTACTTTTCAGACTTGGAATCTGTAGAATGGTGTCTGTCTTTTTCCTTCTTTACTTCATTTTCTTTTTTGTCTAAAGGTTTTTTCCCAGCTGGTTCATTTTTTGCCTGGAATTTTAAATATCAGAGCATTAGTCTATGCAGTATTTTTATCCTTACATTACATTGTGAATCATGGAAAGTTCTCACTTACTTTTTCTACAGAGATCATTTTTCCATGTAGCTCTGTTCTGTGGAGGTGACTAATACATTTGGTTGCTTCCTCAGATGTGGACATTGTAACAAAACCATAACAGCGAGCACCAGGACTGCGAGCATTAGTTACTACTTTTGCACCAACCACCTTGCAAAAATTGAATTAATAAAAGTTATTTTGTAACTGCAGAACTTCATGTACTTACAACTTAAATACTGCCAAATACTTCATATACCAAAAGAATTGTTCGTCAATACCATGTAAACCAAGAGCATTTGTTCTTCTGAAACGGCACTGAAAGATCAACATTTCTAACCAGAAGCATTTGTCCAACTGAGCAAAGTTTATTTTGCAAAAGACCCCAAAGTTACACAGGGGAACAAAGATGTAAGCAGACTGGTCAGCAGCACTTTGAAAAAGCTGCCATTAAAGTACTTCCGTTAAGTACTAGAAATATTTCCATACATGGCAGTGATGGTGCCAAAATAGTTGGGAGGACTACAGTTTAAGATTGTAATGCAGATTTTAGTTCTACAGAAATCTTATCCTTGCTGCACAGTCCAGTGACCACAGAGGCCAGTCACATGCTGTACACCACTCCACTGTTTCTTACCTTGCATATTAGCCTACTAAATCTCTGGCTGGGGTAAGATATCTAGTTTCTGCAATTCAGTAATAAAATGCAGACGTATGGATTTGTTAAAGTACCTTTAAAGCAATTAATGCTAACACTGGACTACCATAGACGTGATTAACATTGTAAAAAGATGAACTTTTCTGGATAAGCAAACATACAGAGTACCTGAGTGTCATTCAGAAAATACTAACAAATTCCCAGTCAGGTAACATCCAAGACCTGACTTGCAGAAAACATCCTGGTTTGATTTTTTTTTTTCTATGAATGGTTAAGTGACTGGGGGTGCAAAAGCGAGCAACCAGTGTTTTACTTTCCCCAGTAATTTTGAGAGGTATTTGGTGAAGTGCTACATTTGTAGGAAGACACTTTCAAAAGCTGGTTAAAAGCCCAGCTCCTGTTGTTTAATCCAACCTCTGGAAGCTTGCCACTAATTACATGGCATTTTTCTGTCCGGTTGCTTTGTTTGTTAAATCATACAACTACTTCACACCAACTTTCCTCATAATTCAATATGCTGTGCCTTACTAGAAAAGAAACAGCTAGATGGTACGGCATTTAAACCCTTTTATCAAAATTAATAAGTAAACTGAATGTAGAAGCACTATACAACACATACCTTTCCATACTTGCTGAAAAGGTTCTTCAAGTCTGTAGCTCTGGTAGAAGAGGAAAGTCCACTAACCCACAAATTTCTACCAGAACTGCTACTTGCACGACCTAATTTAAAAAAATTATTAAACACTACTATATCAGAGAAGTGCTGCATTTAAAAAACAATTTCCCTAGAAATTCCACTTTTGTAAATTACAATGTAAACTATACTACTACTTCAAGTCCAACATTTAGACCTGCTCATCACTCTTAAGTACATGAGATTTAATTTCTGTATCTCAAAACAAACCACTTGTGTTGTGACATGCAGAGTGATAAAAGCATGATACGGTTATTTTCAGCTAGAGAGTTTCTGCAAAAAAACCAAACAACCCACTACTAGAAACCTGAATTAATGTCTACCACAGAAAGTAGAAATCTAATCAGAAAGTTTTAGATGACTTTTTAAAGTCTTGCTTTTACTGCAGTCCATCAACAAGACTATTTTATACAAGTTAAAGCTAATCAAAAGTAACAGTCTTGTTAGGAGAGACAATCTATAAAAAATGTTGAAAACAAGGAACAATTCTAATCACATTATAGTTAACTTAAATTACAAGAAAGCTAAGTCTTCATTGCACTGGCAATCTTCCCTGAAGATGTGAGAAATGCACACTGAATAAAGCAATTTACTAATTTCCCTCTTAGCATTACTGTGCTTTCAAAGGCACATCCTAATCCTGAAAAAAACCCAATTTACACGTCCACTTAAATGCTACTACTAGGAGCAATCCCACCAAGATGAACAGAACTAAAGCACAGTGCAGTTAGGTATACACTTAAGTGAAGGCAAGATTACAGCCAAATGAAACCCATAAAAAAAATTTTTTTAAAAAATCAGCCAAAACATAAGCCTGATTATTCCCTAGAATTCTGATGACCTCAGTCAATTTGTCAGGATTTGGCCCAATAATTTTTTTCCAAAATCAGCCTCATTTCTAAAACCTACCTTTCTCATCTTTTGAGACTGTCTTTGTCTCTGCATCCTCAATAGAGCTAAAGACAAAAAATAATGTTAGTGAACAAAGAATAATCAGAAACAAAACTAACTCTTATATGCACTAGCATTCAATACCTACCAGAAAATTAGTTGCGAAATAAAAAGACCTTTGCAAACTTGTTTTAAGAAATCTGACAAGAAATAAGGGAAGTCATTTGCTTAAAACAGATAATTAATTCTGTTTGGCACGTCATAAAAATTAGGAACAAATTAAGAAAACAACCTTTGAAGGTTGAGGAAAAGAATCAGACCAGTTACAAACTGCATAAGAGGAAACAAAAGAGATTCTTTAGGAATAAGCTACAATTTCATCAGTCTCGCTGGCCAATTGAAGGAAACAGCTTATTTGCATCACTTAATGACCAATGAAAAAAGATAGCATCTGGTCTAGAACTGAGAAAAAACAAACCTCTTTTTCTGATCACCGCCCTCATTGGTAGAGGACTCTTTAGTAGCGGATGAGTCTTCAGCATTAGCTTTGTCTTCGGGTTTCTTGGCATCTTCTTTACTATCTTTGGTTTCGGCACCCGCGCCTTTATCCGCTGTTTCCCCACTAGAGGCTTCCGGGCCTTGGGAGGCTTTGCTACTCTGATCGCTTACGGGGTCTACTCCTAAACATTCAGAGTCCTCCGGTTTCTCTTCCTCTATTGTCTGTTCACTTGTCTCCCCTTTCGCTACAACTAAACGCTTTGCCTCCTTCCTTGCCACCGCTGGGGCCGATTTGCTGTCCAAAGCTAAGGCCTCTTCCTCCGACTCAGCGGCAGCAAGAGCGTCCTCTTCCTCCGCTAGCTTTCTGCCTGGCACCACGTTACTTCCTTCCTGTGCAAATGGCTGCTCCACTTCGGAATTGTCTTCGTTAAGTGGCTCAGATTTACAAGTTTCCCCCAAAATGTCGAGTATTTTCTCATTTTCTACGGATTTAACAGGAATAGAATGGCACAAGATTTAATCACCAGGGAAATACAGCAATCACAAATGTGGAACTGGCATGGCTGCCACACTAACACCAAGAGACCTTCTAAGCTACACAGAGATTGGAAAACCCTAGTGGACACAACAGTAAGAGCCCTAGGCTATCTGCTCTCTAACAAACTCTTACGTTAAAGCCCGAAAGCTACACGGAAGAAAAACGCCCGATAAACTTAACATATAACTTTCTGGCTGATCCTTGACCGTCTTCATGATGTTGTGTTCTAGTTCTTCCTAATTTAGCTTCCAAAGTCCAAGATCCTTAACTGACTGCATCAATTCTTTGACAGTTCAATTTCCAGATTCCTGTGAAATTCTTTTAGCAGAGAGTCCAACATGAAAACTGGGGCATCTTCTGTTGGTGCACAAGTATTTTTGCAGTCCAGAAAGTGAATTATATCTGTATGATAATTCCATGAAGAAACTCAGTCTTCCTTCTTCTGAAGTCCATTCACTTTAGTTCCCTACCACAGCTTTATATACTACCTTAACTCCTCTATTCAAAATTACAGAATTATGGTACTGTGTGATATCACAAGATCTGCTTTATGTGCAGAACCTTTAAGTTTCAAGGCTCAGGTTAATTAACACAGCTGAAGAGAACATTTTCTAATCAACCACTTCAATTCAGATTGAACCTATTTTCTCAAATGATGGAGATGACACCATTACAGATCTGGTGATATGACTGGGTTTCCAATCTCTATGACCCTTGCATGATCTGGTTGTCCACCATTAGAACAATGCACACTATAGTAATTCAGTTTTTTAAAAAAAAGCAAAACAAAAAACCAAAGTAGGGATACAAAAAGGGATTAGATGGAAGAGTGAAACTGTTTCCAAACTAGGTGTGTATTTCTGGGTTTTTTTGTTAAACAGTACCTGGCTCCAAAGGCAGTTCTTCAATTTCCTACAAACAAACAAAACAAACAAAAATATATATGTATATATATCACAGCGCTGTTCAGCTGGGCCCAAACTACATCTAGAAGGAATTAAAAAAATACTCAAGTTTTGGTAATACTGTAAACTGTGAGAAGTGTAAATTTCTTAAATTATCTTTAAGTAAGTCTTAACCTATTATCTTTACATAAAGTCTTAACGTAATGTCCACTGATGAAATAAAAGAACAGGAACTCAGACTTGCTGCATAAAGCAAGAGTTTCTGTGGCAATTCAGAGAACACTACAGCACTGATACGGCCATTTCTGTTTTACACAGACTTAGATAATATCAGAATAGCACTATTATTCAGTTAGCACCTGATGTGCTGTTCATTTATACTGCTCCCAGAAAGACATGCAAATAATTAGCTTCATGAACACCATGCTCCTAAAATTTGCAATCCCATGTTCTAAATCTGCTGGGGCTAAACTCTTTGGCACACATGCCTCAAAAATCAGCCTTGTGCCATCCCCATTGGCCACTCTGATCCCTTCCCTCTGCCCAATCTGCTGCTCTGCTTTCTGTTCCCTGCCTGATCCACTGCACTGTTTTGTTTCCTGCCCTATTTGCCACTGAGCTGCTTGTCCCCTCCCCAGTCTGGTGCATGCCACACACACTGGCTGCCCATGCCAGTTGTGGCATGTGTTGCAAGGTTGCCACCCCGTTCAGGTAAGTTTTTTTCTGTGAACTTGATCAGCAGAAACAGGTCACCTACAACTCTTGTGGAAGTCAGCAAGAGCCCTGGATGCTCAAGGATGCTGGAACCCAAACCCAGTGTTTCAGCAATAATTTCAATCGTTGTATCTAATTATCTAATTATCGAATATCTAATTATTCTGAAAATCGTATTCACACATTTGATGAAAAAGGAAATAGAGTGAAGTACAACAGTTATAGTTTGAGTTGGGTACAGAATACAAATTGGATTATTTTTAGAATAAAGCATAAAAGAGCCTCTAATTCTCTGAATCTACACACAAATATATAGGGGAATCCAAGTAGTTTTAATATGCTTACTGGATGTTCTTACTTCTAAATTAAGAAATAAGAACAAAATATTTTAATAATTTTCCACAGAGACACAAAAGTATTAGCTGTTCATACATTGTCATTGCTAGTAATTTGTTAAAAAAGTAGTGCTTATTTACCTTTACAATAATCAAATCAGATGAAGTAGCATCTAAACAGTTCCCAACATCTTCACTCTCTGCCTGAAAGAATAAATAATAGGAGATATTTCATTCTCTACAGAATATCCATCACATCTTTAATGAAAATGAAACCAAATGAGAAACTGGAAGGTTGGAAAAACATTTTATTTCTAACTTGATTTTCCTGAGATATACGGAATTAAATATTTACTATCCTTTAAAACTTGAAAACCTGGCTAAGGATGATTGCAACTTAAAAAAAGAAAGAAATCAGGTAACAAACTGTCCCTAGCTTGTCCCTGCCCACTTTAAAGTCTCCTTGTTGTTTTGAAAATAAATGTCAGTATTAAACAAAAAATCCCATATGGCATATTTTTCCTTATATGCCTTTTATTCAAATACTCTAATCAAAACAAGGTTTCCTTCTAGACCGCCAGCTGGTCTAATGAAAAACTGCAATGTCCTTAATTTTACAGTAAAAATATATAACCCACTCAATATTTTAATGTTGTTATTTATTACTGCCAATTCTAAATTAAAGAAAAAGCAGTCATCTCAGGATACGTTCAATCCAGATGATGGAGACAAAGCATGTCACAGAGTAATATGACTATTACTCTCTTCCATACCACACTGTATGTTTCAAGAAAGTAACCTGAACAATTAGGGAAAAGTTTATACTCTGGCAAAACAAGATAATGCTGCCCATTACAAACTAACACATGCAAAAAGCCAGCATGAAAAATATTCCCAACGCCAGGATGACTGGGAGACCAAATGTTATCATAAAATGTAAAATACATTGTACGATAAACCATTGCAAAGCTGATTCAATTATGAAGAATACAGACTATGGCATACGTATCCCTCATACTACCATTCAAAACAAAGGAATGATGAGAAAATGGGAATGTAAAATTTAAGGCACAGTAGGGAATTCACTGATAGTGATGCTTTCTAGATTACTACTACTGTGGGCACTAACAAGGCATGCAAACAGAACCTATGCATGTTTTAAATAAAAAATGCTATTTCTGCAAATATTTTTTTAAAAATAAAATAAAAATCAATGACCATAAAAAAGATTCAGATTCCCAAATTATTTCCAGTATTGTTTAGCTACAATTTCACTATTTAATTTGAAAAAAAAAATTCTGATTCCACACATGTAAGAGATGCATACCATCGCTACTGGTATTTCTCTTGATTCTTCTTTAATTTCTGATAATTGCGGAGATGCCTCCAAGTTACCTACAGGATATTCTGTAGGCTGATCTGGAAGTTCTTTCATTTCTGCATCATCATTTTCTTTACTATCAGACAGTGAGTCAAGAATATTATCAGCACTGTAATCGTCTCCGCAATCTACAGCACTGCCATTATCTATTTCAGCTTCATCTAACACACTAATATCCATCATGTCAATATCCTGCAAGTTATCCAAACTTGCTTCAATATCCTCCTGTAAAAAGAAAAAAAGTACATATAATAGGCATTGTGACTTAAATGCAACACTATTATTTTTCACCTCAAATGCAGTAGCACATACCTGTCCATCTCCAGAATCCTCCTCCAGTCCATTATCTTCAACACCCTCTTCCTCTGGTTTGCGCCCTAGTAACATTACGATGATTAGAGTGAGAAATAACAAAAACCATATTCTTCAAACTGTGTTGTGTTAGAGCAGGGGTTAAATACAATTCTTTGCAGGAAAAGACTTACACACTTGGCCTTCTATTCAACAATGCTTAAAAACAAACCTAAAAAACGCTTAACATCACATTTCACTAAGTGACAACAATACAATGTCTAAACATTTACCAGTTGTACTAAGTGAGACTCAACCAAAAGCTTCTCTAAAGTACTTGCAGACTATTTGCTTCAATGCAGCAACATAAACTGACTAAATCATAACTCTTGTTATTCTTTTCAAAAGTTTACTAATTTAAAAGCATCAGTTTAAAAACAATTCTTACTATGGGAAGTACCAACTCATCTCTTTGACCCATAATATTAGCAGCAACTGCTATTACTAAACTCAACAGTCTCCACCACAGAAGATTAAACTTCTCACAACAACAGACCAAATCATTTCTCAGGCATTTATTTCCTCAAAGATCAAAGAACAGCACAACAAGAAGGGGGGAGAAATTTTTAGAAACAGCCTTTCCATAAGGAGAAATGTTTCAGTTTTGGTGCTGTTTCACTGAAGTGATGTTTTACATATTAATTGGGAAAGGAAAAAAATTCCTTAATTATTATCAATCTCTTTACTTTTATAGGCGTTTTGTATATTCTTAGTTATAATTATGCATTTGAATTTGCAAGGCAATTTAATCCAAAGCCAGTGACTAATGGCACTGACCTGAGCCAGGCATAGTTCTGTTACATAAGCATTATGAGGAGAGGCTACATGATCAAGAACAATGCACCTCAAAGCTTTCAACAATTTACTCATCATCAGTTATTCAAAACACTGCTCTACATAATTCAGTACTGAAGCAGGTTCTACCTTTATACTGTTAGTTTTAAAAAATGATTTAGTGACAGTGACAACCCTGATTTCAGAAACAGAAACATATCTTTAAATAAATAAATAAAAAAATTACAAGATAAGGTAATTCTTGACCATTACCTGGAGGACTTGTTTGTACTAGGAAAATTATTCCAAGCTGTAGTTAGAAATATCACCTGAAAACAACTTTCAAGTAAATATGATATCATCAGGGTTAATTTTTAACTATAAATGTAAATAAATGCACCATTAAATTAAGAGCAGTAAGTTATGGAATCAAGAGCTGCACCACTGGAAACAAACTGGATTTCCCCCTACATCTACTCTGACTATCCAATGACTTTCCCCTCTATAATGGTAAGCAGAGCTTTAAAAGAACATGAAGATTTAAGTTCCAACTGGAATCAACACCAGCATTTGTTTTTTCTTGAAGTTTATTTTTTTGGTTTAGAAACTTCGAGATTTCAGGTCTTCTACATCTCATGTAACTAACTGTGGACTCTATGCATCTACAGAAATGTAAAATAGTTTGGGAACAGTAGATAATTTCAGATAATTACAGATCAGCTTGGTTAAGTATATCAATAAAGCAGCATGTTGTGGAAGGAAGGACAGACGGAAGGGTTTTGTAGGCACAAGGTATTAGCGAATCAAGGAAAAAAATCCTCTCTCAATTTCTTTATACCTTTGCTGCTTCTCTTTGGAGTTTTCTTGATCGTTATCTCTGAAACAACTGGAATTTCTTCAGGATTTCCCCCTTCCTCCTCAATGGCCTATTGGAGGAAAAAGTGAGAGTGAGAGACCTAAAACCAGTGTTTGCTTACAAAGTATTATAAGCTGAGCACACTGGGCAGGGAAAAAAAACCACCGTGGCAAAACCCTTGCAGCCTTTGGTTTAAAGCCAGGCCAACACTGCTTGGATGTACGATGCCAAAAGCAAGTTGCACAAGTGCTCTGACATTACAGATTCATAGATTCAGATTGTAGAGTCAGAGGAGACCACAAAGGACCACTGTGTCCGAAGCCCTACCCCTAGAAGCGGGGAAATCCTCTGAGTTGCTTTGGGAATGCAATCAGCGCCTGGCTGCTCGTATAAGAACATAAGAATTGCCATGTACTGGGTCAGACCAAAGGTTCATCTTGCCCAGTCTCCGGTCATAGACTGAATGTCATAGATTATGGGGCTGGAAGGGACCTCACAAGATCATCAGGTCCAGCCACCCCGCACTAGGCCAGGAAGACAATGAGTTCAGTCTCCTGGCCTGGGACCTCCTGATCCCGTATTTCTCTACTAGTGGCAAGTGAAGGGCACGTAGGTGGGACTTTTCCAGAATAAGCAGCATTCCTGAGAAAGGTAGGGGGCCCAAAATGTATGCGAACGTAAAAATATGCTTCTTGGAAAAAAGTGGGGGTTTGCTTTTATCGTGGTGGGACATAAGGAGGGTCCAGAGGAGGGCCACTCGTATGATCAGGGGACAACAGGGCAGGCCCTATGAGGAAAGGCTATACGGGACCTGAACCTGTTCAGCCTCCTAAAGAGAAGGCCTGTTATAAACTAGTCAGGGGGGATCAGCAGGCATTGGGGGAGTCCCTGTTCCCCCGAGCACCGCCAGGAGTGACCAGGAATAACGGTCACAAGCTGGCAGAGGATAGGTTTAGGTTAGATATCAGGAGGCGCTACTTCACAGTCAGGGTGGCTAGGATCTGGACCCAACTTGCAAGAGAAGTGGTCCAGCTCCTACCCTGGAGACTTTTAAGAGGAGGTTGGATGTACACCTTGCTGGGGTCGTTTGACCGCAGGGCTGCTTTCCTCGCCCCGCTTCACACCCGTCTCCAAGTGGAGTATCAGTGGGCAGCGTCTGCTGGCTCCTTCAACTCATCAGAGGGCTAACAGGCGCTGTCCAGGGTGCTCTGCTCCATGTCCCCCTCTTGGCACTGTTGTGATAAACCTTTGACATCTGCTCCTGTTCCAGCTTTTGAACTTCTAGCAATCGCTCCTCCCACTGAGGGAGGCCAGTAAGTTTGAAACTTAAACCTAAGCCAATAAGGCAGTGTGACCCCATGTATGCCCCCCCCACCCCCCAGCAATCTGGGGTCATGACCCGGAGTTTGAGAAAGTGATCAACAGGTTTGAATCACGGGGGGGGGGGGGTGGGCTGCAGCACTGAACTAGGCCTGCGCACACTCAGAAGTCCCAGCCACGTCACGTGACCCCCCCTTCCGCTTGGCGCCATTTTCTCCTCGGGGGGCTCGGCAGGTTCGAGCCACGCATGCGCCGACCGCGCCTCAAGGGCCCCCCCTCCCTGGCCCTCGCACCCCCACCCCGCTCCCACCTTGCGGAGCCGCTCCATGAGGACGCTCTTGTTGCCGCCGCTGTCCAGGTTGCGGCGCTTGAGCTCGGCCCGCAGGTCGATCACGCGCAGCTCGCTCAGACGCCGGGTCTCAGGCTCTGAGCCGGGGGCTACCCCTCCGCCCAGGAGCGTGGGCTCAACCGGCCCGGCCGCTGACTGACACTCCGCCATTGGGCCGCCGCAGTGCTGAGGGGAAAAGAGATCAGCGCGAAGCGGTCGCACAGCACAAAATGGCGGCGCCGCTGAGACGCACTCCGGAGCTCAGTACGCAGGCGCACGACAGCGGCGGCAGGCAGTGTTGCGCCTGCGCGGACGCCCCGGCCACCCTCCGCCGCCCCGCACATGCGCAGACGCTGCCTAAAATCATCGCGCATGCGCGGGGCTGAGCCGCCGTCGGGTGGCGGTCTGCGCATGCGCAGGACCGGATCTTTACACGTTCGGAGTTAGCGCTCTCTTTGCGCATGCGTGGCACCGGGCAGCTATCTCCTGTGTGGTCACGCATACGCACTTTGCGCATGCGCGGGACTGGGCCACAGCGTATGTGGAGGCTTCGCGCATGCGCGGGGCCGGGCCACCGCCTCCTGTGTGGAGGCTGTGCGCCTGCGCAAAAGCACTTCGCGCATGCGTGCTAGCGAAGGGGAGGGGGGGAACCTGAGTCGCCTCGGCCTGCCCACCATTTTGTGGTGGGATTACAGCGCACCTCCTGCCTCTCTCTACTCCGCCATGACGGAGACGCAGCCAGCGGCCGGGCCAGCGGAGTCCACGCCTCTGAACGCAGCCCCTGCGGCAGCCCCGGGCTCGGAGTCCGAGACGCGGCGGCTGAGCGAGCTGCGCGTGATCGACCTGCGGGCCGAACTCAAGCGCCGCAACCTGGACACCGGCGGCAACAAGAGCGTCCTCATGGAGCGGCTCCGCAAGGTGGGGGGGAGGGGAAAAGGAGGGGACATCCGGGTCCTTTGTCCGGGGTGGTGCTCCTGCGCGCATGCGCGACCTGCCCTTCCCCCCCTCCCCTGCGGCCTTCACTTGGGCCCGGGTCGTGGCAGGCTGTACGCGGCCCTCGGCACCCCGGTCTGCTGCGCCTCGAGGTATCTACAGCCCCCCCCCGGGGTGCTGATGGTTTTGGGGGCTTCCACAGCCCTGCTCGGTCCCGTCCGGCTCAAACAAAAGGTCTGGCCACCACCGCGGGTGGTGGTCGTGTAGGCATATCAGGACCTCTGCAGGGAGGTGAGTGGCCCCTGGACAAACCCTTGTGCCTGGAGGTCCTGGCTCCTGGCTAAATCAGCATAGCTGTGTAGCGTTTGGGGGGGGGGGGGGGTTCCGGTTGCTGTCGGCTGTCTTTATCTCTTCTCGTCTTGTGCGTTTTCGTCCTCCAGTCATCTATGGTTAGTTTTTGTAGGTTTGGCGAGCGGATGATGACATGTGGATGGCGTCCAGCTGCCTTTGTTTAGTTTTTGTAGGTTTGATGCTATGGCACCCATTGTCTTGGTCTTGTTTTTGTAGGCTGGATGCCACAGCTTCAAACTGCCTTTCTCTCATTTTTGTAGGCTGGATGCTGTGGCACCCATCAGCTTTTCTCTCGTTTTTGTAGGCTGGATGCTGCGGCATCTAGCATCTTTGTTCTTCTCTGGTGCCCAGAGGAGCACTTCCATAGGATTGTAGCAAATGAGGGCTGGAAGGGACCTCAGGAGGTCATCTAGTCTGGCCTCCCATTCAAAGCAGGACTATCCCCAAGATGTATCCTTGTAGTGAAGAGTTTGTCTACCCAGGTCTTAAAAACATCCAAGGATGGAGAGTCCACACCTCGGATTAGCCTGTTCCAGTACTTTACTACCTTCCAGTGAGAGTTCTTTCTTTATATCCAACCTCAACTTCCCTTGCTGCAACTTGAGCCCATTGCTCCTTGTTCTATCATTCACCCCCACTGGGAACAGTCCAGCTCCGTCCTCTCTCGATCCACCCTGCAGCGAGTTAAAGGCTTCTATCAAATCCTCTCTGTCTCCTCTTTTCCAGACTAAATAAGCCTAGATCCCTCAGCCGCTCCTCCTAAGCCATGTGGCCCAGCCCCCAAAACCAGTTTTGTTGCTCCCTGCTGGACTCTCCAATTTGTCCACATCCTTTCTGTAGTGCAGGTCCTGAAGCTGGACACAGGACTCCAGATGTGGTCTCACCAATGCCAAATAATGCTTTCATTGTTGCCCGGGTTGCTTCTGTTTTTTCAGATACTGTAAACGTTGTGCTCTGATTCCCTATCTCAGTGTTGGGGCTTTGTACAGCTGAAATGCGTGATTGCTTTTTATGCGCCGTTTGTGTGTTATGGGCTCAGCTTTTCTGTATGTGAAGAAATAATAGGAGATGAAAGCAGGGTAAGCCCACAAAAAGATAAAGTACCAAGTCAATGTCTTCAACAAAGTGGTGTCATTGCAGTGACTCTCTCTTTCTGTCTCCCATAGGCCATTGAAGAGGAAGGAGGAGAGCCTGATGAAATTCCAGTGGCTTCAGAAATGATGAACAAGAGAACTCCAAAGAGAACTAACAAAGGTACAGAACAGTTCTGGAAAGGTATACATTGTGTCTATAATGTAGTCTTATTTCCTTGGGGGCTAGTTTTCTGAACTTTGGCTGTCCCATTGTTAATGCTACTGGTAAAATTATGCCAGCAACAGCTAAATGTATGAGACTTATCACTGTTTCCCTGACCAGCGGAGACCGATTATTAATAAGTTTAAACACAACTCTTATTGGTACGCCAATAAAATTATGGATAAGGCTTTAAATTTCAAGTGTATTTTTAGGACTAATGACTCCGACAGGATTGTGCCAGGAACAGAGCAAACAGCTGCAGTGTAAAACCATTACAAGCTTTGCCAGTAATCTTAATCTTCAGTTGCCGTGCTGCTGTTTGTTTTCTTTTCATAACTGTGTGTAGTTTCAGTGGCTCTCTAGAAAGATGAAATCTGTGTCGTCACAGAATTGAAATTTTGCATGTAATAAATTGTACAGCCCTGGGGATAATTGTTTGCTCGTATTTGCTTAGTGACTGTTTCAGAGTGGTCCTGAAATGCAAGCTTTTTCATTTGAATCAACATTTTGCAAAGAAATCCTTCCTCTTCTGAAAGACAAGGTAGCCTACTACTACTAATAGAATGTAATTGTGTGAAAAAGCCTCAAATATTGACTTAGGTATTCAGATACACATATTACTGGAATTTCATTTAGCTCATGTTTAAAAACCAACCACATTTCAAAATGTTGCTTTTGAGAGTGTCGTTTGAAGCCACTTCCTTTCCACCCGATCAATGGTGGTTAAGTCTGAAAACCACAAAGTGAAAATCTTACTCGGTAGCAATTTCTTTGCATATTTCCCTGATGTGAGACTTGGCTAAACATGTTCTGGATCTTTAAACTGATAGCCTTTATGATTTGGTCTTTGTGGACCTGCCTGCAATATTTGGACCTAAATTGTAAGTTGTTAATAAATCAATCTTTTCCAGAACAAGTAGGACTTAAATAGTGACATTAGTCTTCTGTAATGATTATTTTTAAAGGTTTTATTTTAAAACATTTTTTATCTTTAATTCCTTTTAACTACTGAGGTCTTGGGGAGGAGAGAATGGTATAAGAAAACATAACTGTTCACTTAGATGTGATAAGAGATGTCATTTAATCACATCTAGTGTTGCAGTACTGTCTCACCTAGGGACAAAATTTGCTTGCTGCATCCGATCTTGGTTAATTTTTTTTATTTTTTAATGATGAATTTGGAACTTGAAGTTTAGCAAAAAGTGTATATATTCTGAGATGTTTATCACCTGAAGAATATTGTTTTCCAGGCCGAAAGCCAGAAGAAGAAGGTGTTGAAGACAATGGACTTGAGGAAAACTCAAGAGATGGACAGGTAAGTGAAATCATGCTTGAGGTTAAAAAGAGGGTGCTGCTTCAAGTCACAGTGAATATAGATCTATTCTCTTTCTTCTTTCAGGAGGATATTGAAGCGAGCTTGGATAACTTGCAGGATATTGACATGATGGATATTAGTGTGTTAGATGAAGCTGAAATAGATAATGGCAGTGCTGTGGATTGTGGAGAGGATTATAGTGCTGATAATATTCTTGACTCACTCTCCGATAGTAAAGACAATACTGATGCAGAAATGAAAGAACTTCCAGATCAGCTCACTGATCAGCTAGAAAATGAGGTGGGTAACTGGAAGTATTTCTACAGTCTTAAGAAATTAAGGAAGATGCCACTTGAAATGGGTCATTTAAACGTTAGAATCCAAATTTATTACTGCTTTGCTTTCCGCATAAGGACATAAGTTGGAAGTCTATTTCTTTACCATTACACGTGCCCTATCTGTGTCAATAACATCCTAGCTAAACATATTTAGGTCTGTTTGCATGCAGCATAACTCAAGCTTTATTCAGATTTTGCCTGTCCTGTTTTGCCAGTCTTTCAACTTAAATCTTTGCTCAGAGATCAGTATGAGAAACTTGGATGTTCTTTATCAGTATATCGCCAGTGAGTTGAAAGAGTCTTTAAATGTCTTGTTTGCTTCAGGTTTCCAAAGTATTACCCATTCCTTATTATGGGGTTGCCATTTCTGTTGTTTTTCTTTTACTGTTACTATCTGAGCATTAATGACATTGCATCACTGATCTCTTAACGTGGAAGGCAAAACTTTTTATTTTATTCAAATTAACACAGCTAGGAGTCCCAGTGGTGGATGACTTTTCTGATATAAGGGCCTAGTGTGTTACTTCTGAGACCTGCTTTACCTCTAAGTGACCACATTTGGTAGTCTTTTATATATTTTAGACTTCTGACTTCACTTTTTATTACCTTACTTCTAAGGTTCTAAAGTGACAAAGTTACTAAATGTTGTTTGTAAATCTCCTTAAAAGATCAGGAAATATTTCCAGTGGACAAGACTAATCTGAAATTAAAGAGTATTATAAACTTATGTTTTATTGGTGGTAAATGGTTCCTTAATTAACCATTAAAATACTCAGCCATATCTCAGTATTCCTACATAGTATTTTGAGGTTGGATCAAGAGCTTCTTTGAATACTGATAAATCTTTTTTTATCTGCCTTGGGAAATGAGAAACAATACTTCTGTATCTGATTTAGGTTTGTCCAGTAAAGCTATATTCAGTATTTATAAGGAATGACATAATTTTCATTTAATTTTTCAGGAAAAGGTTGAGGATATTGGAACTGGTTTAGATGCTGTTTCATCTGACTTGAGTGAAACGAAGGTAAATTTAAAATTCAGCTCTATTGTAAATTATTTGCAGTGCTATATTAAAAATAGTCATTACGCTAATGTCTCAATAAGAGAACTGAAGCTAGCTTTTTATATTGATTAGAATTCAGTTATGATTTCTATTAAGCATTGTAAGACCTAAATTATATTACTTGTACAATGCACAGACTTATCTATTTTACTCTAAAGGTGCACATCTGCTCTGCCTTCTGACTCAATACAGACTAATCCCCAAACTAGCTCTTTTAGTTTTACAGTAAACAGTGGGTTCTCAGCTCACCTGGTACCTTTTTTGCCATTTGAACTGAATCTTTCACAACTGAATATTTCTTTGCTATTTTTGGCTTCCCAATTTATCCTTTGCTGCTTGATTTTTAAATGGCATTGTGTCAGAAAACTGCTGGTTTGCGTGATGAGCGCCACTAGAACTTAAATAGCCTGGCTGTTTCTTTAAAAATACCTTTAATCAGTTGTTATTCATATATGTTCCATCATTTCCTCCTTTGGTGTTGTGAATTATACTGATTAGTATAAATGCGCAGTCTGGTTTTTCTGTAGATATTCATATAATTGATATGGGAGACATATCAGTACCTTGTAGCATTTTGAGTCATCTTCAGGCAGACTTGGCTGAACTAAGAGAGCCTTTTTTTGCTTTCATTTAAAAATGGTTCTGGATAAATCAATCTTAAAGAAGCTTTGAGATTATATTAATTGAGACATCTTTTAAAATTCATGCATTGTTTTTCAAATGTAATTTAAAAACTTTTAAAAGCACTTTTTTTTCCTTACAGAAAATGGAGGAACCATGCTTGGAGCCAGGTACTGTTAAAGAAAAATATAATCCTGCCTTTTCAACTAATCCTATTGAGGCCGCTAGATATTTTATAAAATACATTAGTTTGCATTACATTTCTTATGGTGGACAGCCCAGATCATGCAAGGGTCATAGAGATTGGAAACCCAATCATATCCCCAGTTCTATGAAGTAATGTCTGTCGTTCAAGAAATATTTCACTGACATGTAATAGTTATTTTAAAAACTTCTTTACGATGCTAAATAGATACAGAAAAGTTGTTTGTAGTTTTTAAACTGAGATTGCCACAAGTAAAACAGATCTTGTGATATCCCACAGTGCCATAATTCTATAACTGTGTAGAACAGAGAAGGCATTAGAAAGTTATTACAGGGGACTAAAATGTAAAAAAAAAATTAAATTAGTAACTGGATACAGAAGAAAGAAGACAGAGTTTCTTCCTGGAAATTTCATACAAATACTATTCACTTTCTGGACTGCAAAAATACTTGTGCACCAACAGAAGATGCCCCAGTTTTCATGTTGGACTCTGCTAAAAGAATTTCAGTGAAATTAGAAAATTGAACTTTCAGTGCATTGATTCATTCATTCAGTTACACGTCTTGGACTTGGAAGCTAAATAGAGAAGAACCAAACCTGAACAATTTCATGAAGAATTTCAAGGAACAGCCAGAAGGTTTTTATTAAATCTGTGGGGGCGTTTTTCTTCCGTGTAGCTTTCGGGCTTTAACGTAAGAGTTTGTTAGAGAGCAGATAGCCTAGGGCTCTTACTGTTGTGTCCACTAGGGTTTTCCAATCTCTGTGTAGCTTAGAAGGTCTCTTGGTGTTAGTGTGGCAGCCATGCCAGTTCCACATTTGTGATTGCTGTATTTCCCTGGTGATTAAATCTTGTGCCATTCTATTCCTGTTAAATCCGTAGAAAATGAGAAAATACTCGACATTTTGGGGGAAACTTGTAAATCTGAGCCACTTAACGAAGACAATTCCGAAGTGGAGCAGCCATTTGCACAGGAAGGAAGTAACGTGGTGCCAGGCAGAAAGCTAGCGGAGGAAGAGGACGCTCTTGCTGCCGCTGAGTCGGAGGAAGAGGCCTTAGCTTTGGACAGCAAATCGGCCCCAGCGGTGGCAAGGAAGGAGGCAAAGCGTTTAGTTGTAGCGAAAGGGGAGACAAGTGAACAGACAATAGAGGAAGAGAAACCGGAGGACTCTGAATGTTTAGGAGTAGACCCCGTAAGCGATCAGAGTAGCAAAGCCTCCCAAGGCCCGGAAGCCTCTAGTGGGGAAACAGCGGATAAAGGCGCGGGTGCCGAAACCAAAGATAGTAAAGAAGATGCCAAGAAACCCGAAGACAAAGCTAATGCTGAAGACTCATCCGCTACTAAAGAGTCCTCTACCAATGAGGGCGGTGATCAGAAAAAGAGGTTTGTTTTTTCTCAGTTCTAGACCAGATGCTATCTTTTTTCATTGGTCATTAAGTGATGCAAATAAGCTGTTTCCTTCAATTGGCCAGCGAGACTGATGAAATTGTAGCTTATTCCTAAAGAATCTCTTTTGTTTCCTCTTATGCAGTTTGTAACTGGTCTGATTCTTTTCCTCAACCTTCAAAGGTTGTTATCTTAAATTATTCCTGTTTTTAATCTTGCATAATAGTCCATTTAAAAATCTGACTTCCCTTATTTCTTGTCAGATTTCTTAAAACAAGTTTGCAAAGTGTGTTTTGTGTTTCACAACATGGTTTCTGGTAGGTATTCAATTATAGCACCTATTATTATTTAGGGTTTTTAACCTTTTTTTTCTTTCCTGATTGAATAACACTGATTTTTGTCTTTAGCTCAGTTGAGGAGGACAGAGATACAAAGGCAGTGTCAAAAGATGAAAAAGGTAGGCTTCATTTAAAAAAAAAAAAACACAAACCAAAAAAAAAAAGACAAAACAAAAAAAACCCTTAATGTTTATTTGCTAAATCTCAGAACTTCGTTGCCATTTTTAGAATGCAGTATTTTAAATGTGTGTCTTCAAAAAAGTTGGCTAAAAAACCTTGTTTTAAATGCCAACAAAGATGCTTTATAATTCAGACCTTTTCAGGGGAATTTCTGTTACCATCTTATAACCCATTTTCTAAGATTTATTTTTTCCTTGTTTAAGGATCTCTGTTGTGCATGTCTCCAAAGAGAGTTGCCACTTTTTAGCATGTATGCTTGCCATTGCAGCTGATTAACACTTTTTGCTGAGGAAAGTGTTCCAGACTAAGCACATGCATGAATATTGTGTGTTCTATATCATTTCCTATTTTGCTAAAAACACTAATGTTTTAATAATTGCACATCTCACTCTAAATGTTTTAACTGCACACCTGCGACAGTCTTTAAGCTGTTGTCTCGGATCTCAGTCTTTGACCATGTCCAACTTATACTGCATGTACTCACTGGAATATTTTGACAAGCAGTGTCAGCTGGGGCCTTGCCTTCCTCTCTCCTTCCCCCTCTTGTTGCTCAGCTGCAGCTCCAATACTCTGCCCTGTCTCTCTCACAAAAATGGAAGTTGGCAACATCTGGCTGCTAACCTGTAGCACTCCAAATGTGTTAATATTGGGAGCAAATGGGCATTTCTGTTTTGGCAGCCTCTTTTACGCCATTTTTTTTCTGACTCTGTGTTGGTCTTCTCTCATCTAACTATTGAGCCTAAACCCAGTGGTCTATGCCAAATTACGACTGCTGCCTAATAGACACTGTTGGAGTATCATGTTTGTAAGAGAGCTGCATTCTGGACATCACTCTGCACATGTTTGGTTAACATTATCCCAACTGGAGAGTTTGCAGAGCTTTTTTTGTCACTATTGAAATCTGCATCTGAAAAATCTGTTACAGTGCAGATTCTGGCAGATGCATTTTTGTAATCTAAACAGTGAGGGCCTCCTCTCCTCTCAGATGAAGTCAAGTTTTGGAAATAGTGCCTGTGTGATGGCAAGCTCCCATGGAACTATGAAGAACAGTGGTTTGGTGATTTACTGTAGAAGACGGTACTCAGCCAACTGCAGGTAGCTGCTGAAGAATTTCCACTTTCAAACTTTTATTCCATATGTGCAGGTTCTCTGTGATAAACCTGTCTAATTTCCAGTATTAAATGCCTTCTCTTCTGGCCCCGGGTACATACCAGCGCATTGTTCCTGCAGAAGAACTTGCCCATCACGAGTCATGATGTTCAAATTAAGTTGCAGATACTGCTTGTCTAAATGGTTAACAGAAAGCAGGCCTGTGCTTGTCCAGTGAGAGCAAAACTTTGGGTCTGGATCTCTCTTGGGGTATGACACTAGTTGCAGGAACACGTTTTTAAATCTACTAGTGAGACAAAAGTTGACATTTAAAGTTGAAATCAAAAATGTTTTGGTCAGTTCACCCGAACAAGGTGTTGAGGTTGGTTATTCTAAGCTCAGGCTGGGGAATTCTTGAAGACATACCTTGGCAACATAGAAGAAGGAAGATAAGGCAGATTTCATTACCTGTAGCACTGAAGCCAACTCATCAATGTACCAGAAAATGATCTTTGCACCTAAATGGAATATGCACATTAGTCCAAAAATTCTTGAGGCTGCTGGAGTGACTGACACAGAATTGGCTGCTTGATTTTTAAGGTCTGTTTTTATATGTTGCTGACATAATTTATTACCAAACTCAGGATCAAGAATATTCATTCAGATGGTTGACAGAAACATATTCAATGCAGACCTCCTGTTTGAAGTGAGATCCCATTGAAAAGGAATGCTTTTGTAAGAAGAGACCTTTTTTTTTTTTTTTTTTCCTCCCCCCCCCCCCAAGACATATAAGAGAAGGGGAGACCTTTTAAGTAAAGATGCCTTATTTGATGTAGAAACTGGAAGGAACATTCAGTTCCAAGGTATTTCTGTCTCCAAGCTGAGTAGCAGTTGGATCTATTTGCCACAGTATGGTTGCTAATGTGAGTGAGTCCAAGTGGTGTCATCCAGTGCAACCTGTTGGCAACTATCACACAAGTCCCTTCCCTCTAGCACTGGTGCCTGCTCAGCTAGATCATGAATAACCTTTTTAGCATGCTTCAGAAATGCTCGTGTGTCAGAGAATCTGCTTGGCAGCATTTTGGGGCTTAGCTTAGACCCTGAGCAATAGACCTGTGTGAGTAAGCAGCTATTCGATCCGGGTTTGGATCCAGCCACTTCGGATGCCAGGGATCCAATCCGGAGCTCTGGACCGGGTTCCCGCTTTGATCCGGCCAAAGCGGCTCCAGGTGACATGGGTGCTTGTGCAACTGTCTGTCTTGGGGCAGCGGCGGGGGGGTGGGGACAGCTACTGCAGGGCTGGCTGCTAAGCTACAGTGTTACCAGTTACCAATTAATCATGATTTACTCAGGGACTAGCTCAATAGAGAGTACCTAGCTACTACATAACGAGTTAGGGAGCAACAATTAACACCTACAAAACCACAGACTGAGGAGAGGAAATAATACAGACAATCAGTTGCCCTAAGACAGAGACAGTCAGTTGCACAAGCACCCATGTCATGAGTTTTGTCTGTCAGCAGCTAGGGGTGGAGGGTCCCAGAGCCCCCCTGCACCTAGCTCCTCGACAGCTGGCAGGCTTTGTGGCCACAGCAGGGGCAACTACCCCTGCAGCTTTCGCATGGCTGCGCCTTAACACACAGTGTCACCCATGTCACAAGTGCTGCTTGTCTGCAGTTTGAGATGCAATTCCCCCCCCCCAAACCCCTGTACCGATCACCTTGAAACTTGACAGACTTTGTGGCCTCATCAAGGGCCACCACCCCTGCAGTTTTCATCCCCTTGTGGTGTAACACATACACATGACATGAGTTTTGCTTTCAAGAATTTGGGGTACAGTTCCCCCCAGACCCCTACACTGATCTTGAGACTTGGCAAGCTTTATGCCCTCAGCAGAGGCTACCACAAACCCAAACCAAAGTTATAGATATTTCATTGATTCCCCATTATACCCTATGGCTGGATCTCCAGGGCAGCGCCAAAGCTTTTCCGAAGTGGTTCAGGAGCTTTGCACCGCTTTGGAAAGACTAACAGAGCCAACGCTTCGATCTGGACATGCTGCTTCAGACGCCAAAGCTTCTCTGGATCTGAGGCAGAGTCCGAAGCCTCACACAGCCCTGCTGTGCAAGCATTATGACCTACCTTTGGTAGCTCAAAGAAACTTTTTTCATTTTTAACAATTAACTTGGGTACTTTAAAAAATTTTATCAAAGGCCAGTTTTGCAAATCATATTTCATTAGCTGTAACTAGGACTTGTCAGTCCTTCTGGTCATCTGGAGGTTCTACTGTCTGATCACCATTAGTGGACTGGAAGCTGTATGTACATAGACTTCAGAGAGAATTGTTAACATGCCTCATGGTGACCATTGTCTGGGTGGATCCCCAGATCTGCTTTTCATCCCCATTCTTCTGAATCCCATGGCTGCTTGGGACTGAAGTAACGAAGGAGCTGAGGGAACAGTTGGGGGTTATAAAAATGTGCAGGAGCAGGTGTAATCCAACCGACCTGACAGTCAAAAAGATTATGTATGCAGGCAATAAGTGGTGGACCTCCGTACAAAACTCCTCTACCTACTGCTGGTATGTAAGATCGGTAACTGTTCTGTGTTAATGGGCATCAGTTCTTTATGTTGAATAACGTGCTATATTTTCACTATGCATGTCAAAGCCTCTAGTTTTGTCTTAACTTAAAAAATGTGGAACTTACACTTCCTAAGCACTTTCAGGAATGTGAATCAGTGGAGGTAAATATTTCACTTTGTTTCATTTCATCTGTGACTACAGAATGTGGTGCTTATGGAGCTGTTTATTTCAAAAATGTTTTATTGTCTTTTTAAACCAGGTCGCACTACTAGCAGTTCTGGTAGAAACTTTTGGGTGAGTGGACTTGCTTCCACCACCAGAGCTACAGATTTGAAGAATCTTTTTAGCAAACATGGAAAGGTAAGGTTTGTAATCCATTTATTCTTGCTATTTAGAATGTTTTTTGTTAACTTCTGGTAACCGCAGCTGAAAATGCGGATTACCAAAAAAAAATATTTTTGGAGCATATATAACAATAAATCAGCCATACAACAGTAAATTCATATTTAAGCTTTTTTATTTCATTCCTCACCCTTAGAAGAAATGTCTTTCCAATACATTGCTTGAATCATGTAAGTTTGTAACTTTTTGTTATACATTTACTTTATCTGTGTTGTTTTGTTGTCACAGACTGCTCATAAATATGCAGGGATGCATATGGGAGTAGATTGCACTTTAAATTACAAACTTTATTTCTGATAGATTATTTAAGAAGAGTAGATCTCTAAATGGAGATTAAGCCAAACATTGGTTTATCTAAAGTTAACACTGCTGCCAACATTGACACGTGAAAAAGCTTGTTATTGGTTATTGCAAACTTACCTTGAAAGGTAATGAAAACCTTAACTGTGGTCATGATAAATTAAACCAATTAAACTCAGCACAGCTCTAGACTTATGTTTTGAATCGCATGGGTTTATTCTGTGTTATGCAAAACAAACCATGTTAACTGTTGCTAAACAGAAATCAGTCATTTTGCTCACCTGATCAATCCAGAATTTCATTTGGTGATGCAGGAGGGGCTAATCCTAAAAAAGCACATATCAAAAATACATGTGACAACCTCATTAATATTTGCCTCTTATTGAATAATCTGTCAATGTTTCTTGTCATTCAAACAAAGGGACCCTGTTCCCCTTTGGAATAGTGGCTGCTTGCAGATGTAAAAAACAAAACAAAACAACACTTTACTTTTAAAGTCGGCACGCTCCAGCACCTGCCCAGAAGAGGCAGCACGTTAGTTGGACCCAGCTCACCCAGTGTCTGCTTTAAGTAGGGCGTTTTTGGCGTTTTTATCTAATAGCTGATTGAATCAGCTATTAGATAAAAACTCCAAAAAGCTGAGCTGAAATGCCTGATCTATACAGATGCTATGGAGCCGGGTTGAAGTAACACACTGCTGCTTCCAGTAAAGCGCCATGTTTTTTCCCTTTGACGTCTGCAAGCAGCCAGTGATTCTAGGCAGAGTTAAATTTACACAGAGGTAAAAGGTACACCTGCAGTAAATGTGTTATTTAGAAATAGGTTGCGTTTCCAGCTGTCCCTCCATCTGGAGCCCGTGTGAATTGGAATTATTCCCTTTATTATAAATTCTGCTTTACAAATTTTTTTTCTGCGTAAATAGCTTTTATGGAAATACTTCTGTGTCATCTTGGGGGTTTTTTTCCCTTGCTATTTCCTTTCCTGCTTTTGGTGAACACTTTGTCTCTCGAATTAAATTGTTTTTGAAAATGTAAATGTTATGGCTGGCGTTGTAGGAGTACTCTTATCGATGATTAGTAAAGCTGTGTTTGATACTGAAGGGTAGAGCTCATCTAAGCAGGCTGTTGCAGAACTGACATGGGTGGGAACTGAGTTAACTTGCCTTAGGCACTTGTTCCTCTTGTCACTCTTCAGCAAGATGCTACTTTGAGAGACAGACGTTCTAGTTGTCTCCTGAACAGAATTTGCTCTGTGTCTCCTTTTCACCATTTGAGCCTGCAAGTGGTTTGGCCACTTGAAAACTGATGTTTCATTGATCAGAGGCAGCATTAAAGTAGAATGAGAGTGATATTAACATTTCGTGTCTTTAAATAGTCTTCACGTGTCGTTGTTTCCTTATCTCAGAATTGTATATATGTTTTTCCTCCTTAAGGTGGTTGGTGCAAAGGTGGTGACCAATGCTCGAAGTCCTGGTGCTCGCTGCTATGGTTTTGTTACAATGTCTACAGCTGAGGAGGCAACAAAATGTATTACTCACCTCCACAAAACAGAGTTACATGGGAAAATAATCTCTGTAGAAAAAGTAAGTGGAAATTCTCCAAAAATAAATAAATAAAAGCACATCTGCCATTGGAACATACATTACTGAATTTCTGTTTTACCTGGGTTTTTTAATACAATTTCAGGCAAAAAATGAACCTGCTGGGAAAAAGCCAGCCGAAAAAAAAGAGAACGAAGTGAAGAAGGAAACAGGAGTTAGCGAAAGGTATTATTCTATAGATTCCCTATTTTGGAAATGAAACATGTTCGAGTTTTGGGGTGTTTGCTGCTTTGTTTAGAAAAATAACCACATGAAGAAATTCTTAAGTTGCATACCATTAAAAGAGGAGTTCTGTGATGCAATCACCTTATTTTGTAGTAGCTTTTCTGTTTGTTGTGTTGGCCTTTTGATTTTCAGTTTAAGTCTAAGGAGGCCATTGGAAACATTAGCTGTTACCACTAGAACATGTTAGCAGAAAAGACCTTTAATCTTTTAGAGGGGCTTCAACAAAATTTGGTCCTTCTCTTGTCATCAGTTACTACCCTATAACGTTTATATAGAACACATATCTATATAATAACATATACCCTATAACATCTAATTGCTGCTTGGTTGCAGATCTCTTCAGCTTGAGAGGCAGATTTTTATGTAACTATCCAATATGGGAACATGGATGTGAGCCACAAATAGGCTTATCTAAAAATCTGTTGAGGTTTTATATTTTGGTGTTTAAACATTAAACAGATTTCCAGTACTAGTGTATGCAATCACATATCAAACTTGCATCATCCGAGGGATGAAGAGGGCACTGCAGTGTCTGAAAACAACATTGACAGCAAGAAAGGAAAGAAACCGAAAAACAAATCCCTGATTTAGCTTCCCTAGATGGTCTTGACCGTAGATCACCTGTTTAGACTTTGATGTGTCCTGTTTGTCACTATGATAAGAGCTGAGAGATCCAGCTGGTTATTTCCCTTGAATGTCAACATCCCCATACATGCACTGTTAGCTTGAGTCTCTATCAGATACACTTAAGTTCAGTTTTGCAGCTCGTTTTGGGGTTTTCTTTTCTTGCCGTTTTAATCATAGTTACATGGTCCTTCTGACCCTTACTGCAAAATCTTCTGCTGTTAGCATTTCCGTTGCATCTGTTAAGTTAGGCAGGCATGTTCTGTATTTGCTTAGAGGCCTTTCATTTGCTTATACCCTTCTGTTGTAAAGCCTGCAACACTTAAATGTCTGAGACCTACTCTGAAGGCCTTTCCAGGGTTCTGATCCAGGCATCAAATCTGGTCGCTTGCTAGAGCTTTGTAGTATCTTTCTCTCATGCAGCTGGGTTCTGTGTTACTAATACGATTACGAGCAGTTGAAGCTCAGATGTTCAGGACTTTGTTCCCAGAATTTGTTCTTCTTCAGTGCCATGCTGCTTCTCATTTCCAGAATGCTGAGTACCAGCCAGAAGGCTTCATCTGAGTCCCCTACTTTACATATTTTCTTGAAGTAGACTCCTATCAAATGCATGACTAATTGTACGGCTTTGCTTCATCGGGTTCTCACCTTCAGAAACTAATTCTGGGAGAGGTTTTCTTAACCCCTACATACAAGGGTAATTGCCTTGTATTTAGTGGACATAACCCACAGTATGCCTGAGATCTTTCTTTTGTGTGTATTGCAGTTATCATGCAAGGCCAAAGCTTTATGGAAGCTGTACGCTGTGTTCTGATCTCTTTGTGCTTCATGCCAAAGGAATGAGCATTTTCAATATGGCAACTTTTGGCCCAAGTTTCTGAGCCAGTGTTTTATGTGCAGAAGGAAATCCATATTGGTCTATTTCTGGCCCAGACTTCCTGCACAGCGCTGCCATTTTTTGTCAGTGTGTTGCTGGCTTTTTTCCCCTCCAACTTTAAAATCTCTCTGTAGGTCTGGTGGTGTTAAAAAAGATGAGAAGTCTGACCAAAAAGATGATGCTAAGAAAACAGAAGAGAAAGATAGAAAAGATGAACAAGAAAGAAAAGATAAAGATGATCTGAAAATGGGGTCGTCAGACCAACCTAAGGCTGCCAAAACTGGTAATTTAACTATTGTTTTGCTATAGATTAACCAGCGTGATTCATGTGGATGCTTAGAGTTGTGCCTTCCCAAACAAACAGTTGTTTGCAAAGTGTTTTGGATTCTCAGGTGAAGGGCAGAGCCATATACTTCATCTGTTTTTCCCTGACTTTCAGCTTTTACACAATTTTGGGCATTATTATGGGTGATATAGGGAGGAGATTTGAAGGTATTCTGTTCAGAATCTGTGTTAGAGCAATTTGGGCATTGGGTGCATATATGTGAAGTGGTCATCGTAGCGGGTACCTTTTTTCCTTATTAACGTTAGCATCCGTTGGGTCCCCTTAGGGGATAGAACTCGGAAACAAGCATTGCTTGGCCTTGTAGATTTAGGAGAAGAAAAAAGCAAATATAATTAGAAAGAGGCTTTCCAGCTAAAATTGTCAGACTGGACTTTTACTTCACTCTAAAGCCATAGTAAATGCTGGGCAATGGAAGAAAATGAGGCTTCGTTTTTGGTTTTTTGTTTTAATTTAACTTTGTCTTCCTGTTTTGTATCTAATACACAAGGCTGAATGGTTTACTAGGTCAGACTAACATTAAGTAAATCCATCATGACTTGTTAGTAGAAAAGGGTGAACACTGACAGTTGCAATATGTATGGATTCTGTTTTCATTATAAGATTGAATGTTGCTGGTTATGTTGACAGGTGTATTTCATTTTCATCTTATTCATGTTAGACATTGGAAGTTATAAACGACTGTAGAATTAATCGAGTAATATCCAAGCCACTGCTACTGGTACTACTCAGTTTGTGGAGTAAAGATTTACTTCGATACAAGAGGCACAGAGATTTGAATTACTCTGACACAGCATCATTTAAGAGGTTTAAACATTAATTTTCATTTTTGGCAGGTCAGTTTGTGTCACTGAAGGCAATGCCTATTCTGCAAGCTACATGCTGTGATACTATTTTTCTGTTTTTTGTAGGAAGTAAAGGAACTGAGAGGACTGTGGTAATGGATAAATCCAAAGGAGAACCTGTTATAAGTGTGAAAACTTCAACTTCATCGAAAGAGAGAGTAAGTTTAGTGTCCCTATACAGGGACCGCGTATGGTCCTTTATGGTATCCTTGTGTGATCACTGAAGATGTGTACTTGAAAACCTTCACATAAGATATTCTCAGGATGAGGAATGGGAAGAAACTGAAAATATGTTCTGATTTTTGGAACTTATTTCTCTACTAGATTTGCCCAGTTACAGCTTCTGCACCCTGTGTTCAGTAGTCCTTTTAGTAAAATAGCTTCCAGATGGCTAATGCCATAGGCCAGGCTGTAGTCAGGCTGAACAAATGTTGGCATTTAAGTCTTCTGTTTGTTATTTGTGATCATCTCTGCACTGATAAAAGGAACAGTGATTTTAAATCCATGCCTGGACTAAGCTTCAATAGATAACAGCTGTGACAAGAGGGGACAATGTTATAAGTATTTTGTTGTAGTCGTGCTCTTATACACTGCAATCTGCTAAGCTCTTATCCATTTTTATCTTAAATACAGAGCATTAAGAGTCAGGACCGCAAATCAGAAAGCAGAGAAAGGCAAAGTATTGTGCCATTCGACAAAATTAAAGCACAGCGGAAAATGAGAGAAGCAGAACAACGCCGGTAAGCGGCAAATTGTTTTGAAATTGTTCCTTTTCTGATTTTGGTGACTAGTCTTTACCTAAAGCCATGGAGCAGGGATGACTCAATTCATAGTTGGTATTTTAAGTAAACCTTTTTTTTTTTCTCTACTGAGAATAGCCTACATTGATACCTGCTCTCAGGTCACACAGCACGATGCCATAAGCCCTAGAATTGTCTAGAAAGCACTGGTGGAGATCATGTAAGGAAAGTACAACTCAGATTTGTCTTCCTCTTTTACTTCCTATTTTGCATGTAGGTTTGGGGAGGGGGCATTATATATTTATTAAATACACCCTCCTCCTTTAGCCCAAGGCACGCACAGTCACATGGGGAAGAAGAAAATCCCCTAAAACAGTCTTTAGTGCTGTCAACAGTCAACTTAGTGCTTTCAAGAATGTCAGGGTGGTCTCTACTTCAATATAGAATAAATCTCTGTAGTGCTTTACTGATTATTCCGCGAAAATCCATTCTTTGTGTCTGAGGATAGAGACCTAGTACAGATAGTAACATATTTCTCTGCTTCCCTTATCTTTTACTGTTGTGTATAAGGAAGGATGCAGGTGATATTCCACATTTAAATTTTGTGCTAAGCTTCTAGTTTGAATTTAATCTTAAATCATTCTTCTGCCTTTGCAGACCTCAACTTATTTAAGGAAAGTTAGCTTTGGGCAAGGGAGAAACATTTTCATAAGTCAGCAAGCCTGTTTATGAATACATCTTAAAGAGTTAGTATCTGTCCACAGATCTAAAGCCCCTGTATATGGTTGTGACCCTCTAACATTGAGAATTTGAATGGAGACTGATGTTGCAGATCTGAGCCTCTGCAGCTTTCTCACTAACCAGTCCCAGTTTTCTACTTTTGAGAGTCTCTCTACGGTATTAGGAGCAGAAGAAATGAACTTGGAGCATTTGGGGTGAGGATCATATGGCCACACACTTAACTTTTTAGATCAACAAGGCTGTGTGCGCCTTCAAGGATGCATGTTGGGGGAGGCAATGTAACTGAGTTGAGTTGAAGGAGCAGATTCCCCCTTGATGCTGAATACTCTTGTGTCTGATCAGAAGAAACAGTCGACACAAATTGGTTGTTATTATGGCTCTAAGTTTTTTGCTTTGCAGTTCATTTTCAGTGCTGAAGGGTTACATCTCTAAGCCTTTCATCTTTCTGTATGAACAGCACCCGTGAGCGGCGGGAGAGACAGCAACACCTGCAAGCCCTCCGGGAACGGGAGGAGAGAGAGAGGCTTGAGATTGCTCGCGAGAGACTAGAAATTGAAAGGCAGCGTCTTGAAAGAGAACGGATGGAAAGAGAGCGGCTGGAGAGAGAGCGAATGCACATTGAACATGAGAGAAGAAGAGAACAAGATCGCATCCAGCGAGAGCGAGAGGAGCTGCGGCGTCAGCATGAGCAGCTACGCTATGAGCAGGAGCGTCGATCTGCAATGAGGCGACCGTACGACATTGATGGAAGGTGAAAGCAGCAAATGCAGAGGAGAAATCATTAGCTCCCTGGTGTAGGTGGGAAAGCTTAAAACCCTTGAGAGACCCCCCCAAACCATGAAGAGAGCTGGGTAGGGAAATGGTCATCCAAGAGGGATATCAAGTCTGAATTCTAGGCAGTAATGTGTGACTGTTTGTCACTGTTAAAGCCTTGCAAAAAGACATGAAACTGTTTCTTTAGTCATGCCGCTGTATGCTGAGAGCTTAGAATAAGCACCTCTAATGATGGATGTGGTCACAAAAGAAACTTTATTTCAGGTTGTAACTCCCTCCAAGTGCTGTTGGAAGTCCCATGTTTGTGGCTTCTAGGATTAAAGCAATCTGTTTTGGGGCCTCTAACAGGGAAAAATAGACTGGGAGGATTTTCTATGGTCATTTTGTCCACTTAAAGATGCCAATACAGGGTGAATAAAATATTTATTTTCTAGTTTCAGTACACACAGATTTTTTTGGTGTAGAGATGGTGTTGATAATGGTTTAACATATAGCAGTCCTGTTTTCCTGAAACCCACGTGTATTAATTATAAGTGTCTTTAAACGCTGCAGAATAGAAATGGAACATTTTACTTTGTAGTGAGATTGAAGAGAATAGAAGTGGGATGAACTGGTTTTTTTTGTTTTTTTTTTAAATAGTGACATTTATACTAATTTATTTGCATTTACACTGCCTTTGCTCTGCTGTATTCTTTTCTCTTTACATGTCACTGTCCTTCTGATGAAAGAAAATCATTCGAGCTGTTAACAGTTCTGCTTGTTATTGGGGTTGTGGGGGGAGCAACCAGTTGAGCTCAAATAGGGAAGAACAGAAAAGAAAAGTCAGTCTTGACTAAAATATTGTTTGGGACATTCACTTTCTTACAAGGCGGGATGATCCTTACTGGCCAGAGGCAAAGAGAATGGCAATGAATGATAGATACCACTCTGACTTCAGCCGCCAAGATCGTTTCCATGACTTTGACCACAGGGATCGTGGCCGTTACCAAGATCATTCTATAGACAGGTTAGTGCCTTGTCTCCCCGCACTGCCTGAGGCTAGAGGGCAACGTTGTACTTCAAAGGGCATGTTTCTGTGTTGGGTTTTTTTGTTTGATAAATACTAGACATTGCTGTTAAGAGTCCTTGGAACATGTTTCCTTGTCTTGACGGATCTTTTTCATTGGTATGCACTGATTCCTGGTGTTGCAGTTTCCTGATTCACAATGTGTTTAAAAGCTTATGTTCACGTATAACTGAGATAAAGGTGAAATAGCATATTCTGTTTGTCATGCTGTTTGTCATGTTTGGACTTGCTTGGTTTTCTAACTGGTGGGAGTGATTTGTGGGTTTTGCATGTTCACGTGAGCTTTGCTTTTCACTGAGCAGCTGTGGAAGCCAGAGGGGAACAGCTTTGTTGCGCAGTGTCTGGGGAAATCCTGCCCTCGACTGTTAGCATAAACTACTGTATTATTAATTTTACCATAAGGTTCTGACGTAGATTGTTCCCTTTACAGGAGAGAAGGATCCAGAACAATGATGGGAGATAGAGATGGACAGGTAAGTTGTGTTTGGATAGAATCTTTAAAAACAGAATGGCTTAATTTTTACAAACTGACTTCCTGTGATGAATGTCAGATTTAAGTTGTTCACTGAAGTAAGTGATGTAGAAAAATTAGACCCCCTTGTAAAGTTTTATTTTTTTTTAAAAAATGTATTTATTGTAAATCTGTCACGGGTGATTACTTTGGCCCTATAAATACAGCTAGCAGATGCGTCAAAGTTATAAACCGTTGCAAAAGGGAGGGTGTGTGGATACCATATGTGAGTGTGTCAAAGTTTTATAAACCATTGTAAAAGGGAGGGTGGGTGGATATTGTACAGGTATGATGCAGGGGTACAAGTGAGCAAGCAAGTCATTGGAAGAATTCCACAAAGCAATGATCAAGATACTGTGAGCCAATATGGAGTTAATGAAAGTTGTTTGGAGGAAAATGTACTGCTCCAGAAGAATAACCAAAGCAGTAAGATTCCTAGATGGGTCTTATAGTGGCCAGCTCTCCTCAAATGCCCCCTACTGATGGATGAGTTATTAAATGGGGAAGTTTTGATTAGCACTAACCAAGTCAACAATCAGTTTCAACATGCCCTTTGCCTTTCAGCATTATCCGGATGAGCGGCACGCAGGACCAGACCGCCATTCGCGGGACTCACGGGACAGTTGGGGCAGCTACGGGTCTGACAGAAGAATGAGTGAAGGGAGAGGGATGCCCCCGCAGTCCCGGTTAGTATGTGGAAATGAGGGCCATCACTCACCAGCACTTCATGAACTTGCTAAAGAGTGACAGTGGGATGCAGGTTCACAAGTGTAAATTGCTTGTCCAGATAATTTCATGAAGGGTCTGTTCTTTCCCAGGCAGGCAATGAATTTACATATGTAGCTCCTTTGTGTATCATGAAGCTCTGTAATAAGGAGCTGCTGTGCAAAATGCTTTGCTTGTAATTTCAACTCTTGTAAGGCTTTCTCTTATAGAGGGTTTTTTGTTTTTTTTTTTTTAAATTCTTTCGCTGATACTGCTGAAATTCATAGACTTCCAATATTGGAAGCAACCTCATAAGAACATTACAGGGCCAATCCAATGAACCATCCAACCCAGTATCCTCTGTCAGTGGCAGGAGTGGATGCTTTAGAGAGAGAGCATTGAACCAGGTATATCTAGAGTGATCCATCCGCTGTTCATTACCCTCCCCACATCCACCATCATTAGTTTAGAGATGCCAGAGGATGCATCTCTGATCTGTATTCAGTTTAATAGCTATTAAGAGATCTGTCCTCTGTCAATCTGTTTAGTCCCTTTTTGAACCTAGCTGTACTATCTGCCTCTACAACCTCCTTTGGGAATGAGTTCCACAAGTTTTAACTATGTGCTGCATACAGAAGCGTACTTCCTCTTGTTAGTTTTAAACCTGTCTCCTACTAATTTCACTGTTTCAGCCCCCAGGATCTAATGTTCTGGGACTTGGTGAATAACAGTCCCCTGTTCACTTTTGTCAGCACCGTTCAGGATGTTATAGACTTGTGTCATACCCCCTCCACCTTCTCCTTTCCAAACTGACATGTCCTTTTGGTCTCCTAGTATGGCAACTGCTGCATACCCCTGATCATTTGGTTTCCCTTTTCAGTACCTTTTCAAATTCTACTACATCCTTTTTGAGATGCAGAGACCAGAACTGCACACAGTACTCCAGGGTCATCAAATCCAACCCCTCTTACAGACGCAAGATTTTGTATTCTTAAACCATCCCAATTAAAAGCCTATTCATCCTCCTCTTGAAAACTTCTCGTTAAGGAGATTCCCTAAGTGCCCTAGGCAGCTCGTTCCGTTGTCCTGCTGTTCTCACTATGAAGGAAGCTTTTTCTGAGATTTGATCTAAATCAGCTTTGCTGCAGTTTAAACCCATTGCCACGTGCCTGGCCCTCTGTGGCAAGAGAGAGCAGTCTTTTCTGCCTTCTGCGAGGTAGCTTTTCAGCTATTCAGAAAGCGTTCACTCATGCCCCTTAATCTTCTTTTTCCAAAGCAAATGTATGGGTTTTTCAGCCTTTCCTCCTGCAGCTTGTTCTCCAACCTCTTTATCGTCTTTGTCACTTGTCTCTGAATCTCCCCCTTGCTCCCTCCCTCTGCCGGTTTCTCTACAGTGTCTTTGAAGAGGGACTAGCTTGTAGCTGAAGGGCTGGATTTGCAACTGTATTAAATGAAAGTGACACCAGAATCTTGGCAGAAAACCCAGCATGGGACCACTTTGAAATCCCAGCCCCCTCTGCTGAGCCTGTGAAGTGGCAGGCACACCTTGTCAGTCCTTGGGAAGAGTGCTTTGTTTTTCTGAAGGGACGACAAGGTAGTAAAAATGCATCCAGATCTGAGAAGTCTTAATTTATTTTAAACAACCTAGGCTGCAGGAAACGAAAACATTCTTGGATTGATCAGGATGGTAAGCCCCAAGTACTTGGAGGAGAAATCGTGGGGCATCGGATTTACCTTGTAGGATAAATTGGGTTAAGGAAATCCTGTTTCCTTATTTGTTAGAGTAGATTAAACTGAAGACTATTGTAAACAGGATTGGAACATACCTTGGTAAATTACTTTAGCATAGTGGAGCCCAGATACTTTTCTGGTTAAGTTCCTTAGCCCCTTGTGAAGAAGAGGGTTTGTAAACCAACCAGGTTTCTTTAGCTTAGAAGGGAAGCAACAAACAGCTGCAGGGCTCATCCTTCATTCAGTAACCTTCTGTGTATTGAGCATCCTGATATGAATGACTGGGGCTCTGCCATGTATTTATGAAGGGGGGGCTGTTTGGCTTCTCCCTGCACTGTCAAAATGATGAGGAATATTCACAAAAAATGTTTTTCTTTCTAGAGACGGACGTGACTGGGGAGATCACGGTCGAAAGTTTGAGGGACATCAAGATCGTTCGTGGCAGGGCAGTGTAGATGGAGGAATGATGGGACGGGATCATGAGAGATGGCAAGGTACACCAGCTGCGCAATCGCTTATTGTGCTTGCTCGCCCTTCGGTAGTTGATGTATGAGGTATTCTTAACATCCCAAATAAGGTAAAATAGAATATGGGGATAATAGACAGCGTTTGAGCTTCCTTTTTTTTATTTCCAGGTGGTGGCGGTAGAGGCAGACCTGGCCATGTGATGCATCGAGGAGGCATGTCAGGGTAAGAAGCTATGCCGAGCACTTGGTTTGTTCACATTCTTCCCTTTTTTTAAATTGTTTTTTTGTGCCAGAACTATTCAGTGTAGTATCTTGAAAGAGCAAAATAATTGAGTTGCGCAAAGTGAAATCCTTCCGTTGCCAGGCTTGTCGTTTACATTAAAGACAGTAATAAACTATCCCCATGATTTTTTTGTATTGCGCATTTTACTGAAGAGTGAAAATCATGCAGAGACGAAACAGCACAAGTTTACCTCAGTTTGACAAAAAAACCCAAAAAAACAAAAACCCAGAGTTGCGATGAAAAACTAAGATGTCTGGATCTGTTTCTAGGCGTGGCAGTTTCATTTAAAGTGGCAACCAAGGCCAGATGACACACGGAGAAGGAATGCAAGAGGAAGGATTTGCCAGCGTGGAGAGAGCAAACAGACCCGACAGTTCCCATTTCAGCCGTCACTACTGAATGTGTTTTCATTTTTTTTTAATGTGAGATGGCAACAGAGGTGAATTCTGTTACCCATGGTTACCGTTACCTGTAACTTGTGGGTTACCATAAGTGTAATTTTTTTAAGCTGCTGCCATATTATATAGCTCAATACAATGTGAACTCATTTGTTTTTGTAATGTGTTGTTCATACCCCATTTAAAGTATGTTTGTTAATGAGGCATTCCATTTTCCATAAATAAAATCAGTTTACAGTTAATTGGTTTACGAGGTCTTTGTGGAATTCTATTTTGACAGTATACTTGCAAATCAAGGTAACTTAAGGATTGCTATTTGTTGAAATAGGCATTACCTCCATCTCGGGCTGTCAAAATGTTTTACAGCACCTCCTGCTGGAAGAAACAAACGAAGAGCAGCTGTTTGCTGCTCTAGCATTGTTTTCACAGGTCATTAAGCTGCAGGCCAAGCATGATCGCTGATCAGGGAACTGGTTGCCTTCAAAAAATTCTCCAGTTTCTTTTGTATTGAACTCTTAATTCATCTCGGATCAGTCCATTTCTACGTTACCATGGGGCTACCCACGGCTGTGGCCCTTCTTTCTCATTCATGTCAGTGTGAGTTCCAAGACGCAGGGCAAAAAAGTGTCAACTGTTACAGCTCTGGGAGATGAATCATTTGAAACCTGCCAACGCTCATTAATGAATCAGTTATTCCCGTCTTCCCCGAAGGGTCACTCACTCACTCCTTTTGTCTTCAGAGAATGTCCCTCAGTTGCCTGAAGAAATCCCCATTGATCCCATTAACCTTTTCTTGTTACCAAATGCAAGCTCTGCAGCCGTTTTCGCTGACAGCAGTACTTCCTTCTTCAGCAGAGGGTCTTTAAGCACATATGATGAAAAGGCTAAGTGCTAGACCCTGTTGATTCAGTGGGGGATTCTCCCCTAGCCTGTTTTAGACTTGAAGCTGCATTTTTGCATGATTCCACTAGATGGCCACATTGGGCTGTCTATGTCCTTCCTTTTCCCTCCCACCTATTTCAAGTAGCAGCTGCTCACATATCGCTTGGTAGCTCATCGGTGACATTTTGAAGGTGGATCTAACAACCTGCAAGCTTTGACTGAAGCTGGTGCATGTAAATGACTTAACTAGTTCATGCTTTCTGCCCTGCCCAATTAGTTGGCACCAAAGACCTTATCTATAAAGTCTAAGAGTTGTCCCTGCAATATAAGTAAAGGCAATACTTTACTTCAGTCTTCTGCTGCTTCATCCTGATCCAATCAAAATAGAACCTAGATGTGCCCATTGATGGTATGGACAGGAGGAAGGGTGATCTCTGGGCATGATGTGTTGCACTTGTTTGGTTAATTGTCATCTAGACTGCATATGGAATAGGGCAGGTATGATCTCACTGAATCACCTTCCTTAGGTGGAAGTGGATTCTAGCCCCAACATTCAATGTTTGAATTAAGCTGAAAAAGGAGCTGGGAGCTGCTGTCCAGCCAAATGATCTACCAATTCCATTTTTTTTCCAAGTGGTCAAAATGCAGTGAAACATCCAATTGTTGTGACCTACAGCAATGTTTCCAAAGACAAATCCCATTTTCCTGTTCTTTGTCTCTAGTTTGCTTTTCGGGGCAAGAAATGGCTGTTTGTACAGCACCCACCAAAATAAAGGTCCTTTCTCAACCAAACCACCACCATGCTGTAGTCCACTTGCCAGGTACTTCATAAAAGTTTAGCCTTGTCTCTGTCTTAAAAGTTTTGCTTATGTTTGCAACAGTGACCCAGGATATTTGCTGACTTCCTTTTCCAGGTGTTGTTCCCCCCCCCCCCCACACACACACACATACACACACACACCTGTGCACTGTACCTGTGAAAATTTAGGTTCCCTGGGTGGATCTCAGGCCAGGCACCTGAATTCAGCCAGTTTGCTTTTGAAAGGCTGGGTCATATCTATTTCAGGTGTGTTCCCAAGTCAAATCTTCAGGTAAAAAACACACATGAGCTCACTGCAGCTAGTATAGTCTGTAGGAGAAAACATGATGGTAGGTGCAGTTCCTAGCACCTCTGATCTCTTAACATAAACCCAGCTGAAGCACAGAAGACCCGGTGAAAAAGTGAAGTGGTGCTGATTCCCTTCAGAGGAGACAGAACTGTGCTCTTGATGAACAGAGCAAAGCTGGGCACTTCTGAAAATGGCCAGGATGAGGCAAATTCTGCTGTTGTCAAAATCCATTGGGGTCCTTATTGCTGTGAGGAGAGAGTGAAGCTGACGCACGAGTGCTTTGGAAAAATCTCACCTGTCCAAGGCAAGCTGAGCTGGGCTTGGAAGCAAGTCTGTGCAGGCAGGGTCATGCAGGATGTGAGTCTCCATTCAAAGGATGCCCTGGAGTGAAGAATCCCGTCAGTTGCTGCACCCTGGCTGGGACACATCTCCTACTGCACCATGCTCATGTTTTGGGGCTTTTGCTTGGCTGTACACAGTGTTGTCGTCGTCATTGTCCCCGTCGTCACCAGCCTAGGTAGGAATATCGCTTGCTCCTTGTCTGATGCCAGCTAACTGCAATGCAGTTGATGAAAGCAGGGAGGTGAGACTGCTGTTTCTTTTCAGCAGAAAGCTTGCTAGTATCCGCGCTGCTTGCATAGGAAGCGGGCCAGGCCGCAACCGGGCAGCTTCCCTGAGTCAGGTTGCCACCCTGGGCAAAGAGGGAAAGTGGCTTGCAGAAGTCACTGGCTTGGGTGCAGTCTGGGGCAGATGTCAATCCAGGGTAGTCCCCTTAGAGTCAGTGCTATGGGACCATTGCAAACCTTGTGTTGGGAGAACTGGGCTCCTTTGTTTCTGTTGGTCACTAGGCAGAACTTGGAGCCCAACCCTGGGGATTTTGGTGTCTTCCCCAATCTGGCCTTCCTTGAGTGTTTGTTAAGGGGGAATGACCGGAGTCTAGTCTTTGGCCAGGTCCAGAGTTTGCATAAACCGGGGACTGTGCTGCTTTTGGGCAGCTGTCCAGGCCCCTGCTCCTTGGGATTGGATCCTTGTTCAGCTCAGATTCCCCAAAGGTATTGAGCTGCCCAACTGTGATGGACATCCACAAAATTAGAAACTAGGTGCTTGAAGACCAGTGAGGATCAGGATTATAATCTCCCTGCCTCAGTTTGCCTAACTACAAACTGGAGAGAATACTGCTGCCCTACTGCACAGATGCATTTGGGCAACAAATGCATTTAACTCTCCATTCTGCCCAGACCTGTGAAGGGGGCAGAAGGGCAGGCCTGTCTTCATGGGGCATCTGACAAAGTCCGTTATACCAAGAGCCGCATGCCCTTTCCCCCTCCTTCCATAGTGTGCTTAATGGATAATTTAGAGTGAGATTGCAGGTCCCTGGAGGCACTGGGATGGCTGGGTCAGGGGGCATGTTGAGATCTTTGAACAGTATTTGTAGGCAGTCTGAATTATAAGGGCAGGGTCACAGTCAGGAACCAAGTGCTGAAGCAGTAACTTTGGGCAAGGCCACGGCAGCCTTTGCGCGGGCAAATGGTTTTGCTTGTCTGAGGATGCTAGCTGGGGTCCTTCATGAAGAGCAAGTAAGTCTGGGTTGATCCAGGAAAAGCCAGGTTTTTTCTGGGAGCAGGAAGCTTTTTAAACCATACCCTCCAACCCGACCTGGCTCAGGGAGAGAGACGAATCGCCTTTCAGTCTCACAATCGCTGCCAAAAAGAAGGAAAGCCATCGATGCCAGCCCTGCATTATAAACACTAGACCAGTCCTTCCACCTCAAATAACAACGAGCAAGGGCAGAACAAAGGCCATGGACAGATGTAACCCTTATGCCGGTGTTAAATTATACTAGTGGTGTAAGAGGAGCTATACCTCTGTAAATTTAAAAAAGCTTTCATTTTTCAAGTTAACGGTGGTTTTCATTTATGCTCCTATCCATGTAAATCAGAACAGCTGATACCAGCTGCAAAGCAGTGAACCCCCCTTCTGTTAAAATGCTTTAAAGTTATATCTATCTACAGCCTGAAAAATGCCCCAACCTTCATGAATCTGTATCTGTTTTCCTTCCCTTTTCAGTGAACAGACCCGAGCATTTAAGGCCCTTTGTAAAATACCATGAGAGAGTGTTTTATGACACAGAAGCTTTAGAACAGCTGCATCAGAGGTCAAAAAGAGCCGCAGAAGAGCATGAAACATTGATCCAGCTGGAATTCCAAGCCTATCAGAGGTGCGTGGCTCCATATATTTGTGTCCAGGGTCTGTACTGAGGCCAAATCCTATCTGATCTAAATCATTACACACTGCAGTGCTACAACAAGCTGAAATCCAGCAGGTACGTACAGCTAGCACAGTATCCTATTATGCTTCGTTTCAGATTGTGTTCAGGTGATCCATCATCGTTTATATTGCAGCACCTGGAAGCTCCTGTCAGGGACAGGACCCTCCCGGTGCTAGGTGCTGTACAAAGCCCACAGGAAACGAAGATAGTGCCTGCCCCATATTGCATAGGCCGTATGAGGCAACAGCCACCGTATAACAGGTAGCTAACAATGGTCAGAAGCCAGGAAACCCTAAGCCAATACTGGCCACACGATAGGCAGGTTACAGCCCCCTCTGCTCTCTGACTGGTTGCTAAATGTTTTATACGCATCTATAATGAAGGCAAAGCTTACACCACTACTTCTAGTACTGTGGATGAGATTTGACTTCCATTGTGTAGTGCCAGCAGCTGGTAGAGGGGACAAGCGCAGAACATTTTCCGAGGTTACAAAGTCCACCCATTCATCCATGTTCAGGTAGTTGGGCTGTTAACTGATGTCAAGACGTTGTCACTAGTGAACCGCTGGAAGTTCAGCACGTGCTACATTGAAATTAGTAAGTGCCCCCCCTTCTTTCATACCTTCTAGGGTCAAAAGGGACCTGAGTAGATCATCTAGTCCGACCCCCTGCCATGGCAGGAAAGAGTACTGGGGTCAAACGACCCCAGCAAGGTGTACATCTAGCCTCCTCTTAAAGACCCCCAGGGTAGGAGCCAGCATCACTTCCCTTGGAAGTAGGTTCCAGATCCTAGCCACCCTGACCGTGAAGTAGCATCTCCTGATATCCAGCCTAAATCTACCCTCTGCCAGCTTGTGACTGTTATTCCTGGTCACTCCTGGCGGTGCTCAGGGTTACAGGGACTTCCCCAGTGCCTGCTGATCCCCCCTGACTACTTTGTTTGCTGATTTCAAAACTTGTCCTGGAAGTGGCGCGTTACTGTTTGCCCAGCTCTGTTACTGCAGCGAAAGGAACACTTCATTAACTCCAGGGGCCAAGCTCTGGTTCCAGGCGTGAGATATGTGAATGTGTTGAATCTGCAATATATTCTGTGCCTGCCAGTTTGCCAGCACTTTTTCCCCACACTTGTGGTTGGAATTATTTATTTATGGGCCCTGGGACAAACAGCACTGGAGCTGAGTCCCAGCCAAGCATCTTGGACATACCTGTGACTCCATATGCCAGGAGCTGCAGGGCTGGTTTGGCCTTTTGCAGGACTCTGAACTGCATCTGTCGCAGCACAGAGTTGCCTGGGGAGTTCAGTGGCCAAGGCGAGCAGAGTGGGGGTGGAATTGTGTGAGCAAAGGGGAAAAGTGACTTCTTCCAGTCGAGGCTACGCGTGAAAAGGGGAAGTGTCCAGATACCGCGGTGATGGGCTGAACAGGACAGAGCTGTTCTAAAAGTTGCCATCACCAATAGCTGCAGGTGAAAGCTCTCGCACTCTTCTCCACAGCATGGAAAGCAGCAGGAGATGAAAGGTGTTTAGACCAACTCCAGGTGGACAAAGTTATTTGGGTAAATGTAATATCTTTTATTAGACTAACTGATTAGTTGGAAAAATTGTTCTTTGCCAGCTTTTGGGCACAAACACGCTTCTTCAGTCATAGGGAAAATCTGCTGGCATTAATCTTCTCTCTAGGGTCAAATAGAAACTTAAGCCAAAATGCAGGTCTGTGAAAATGCAAATGTGGCAGGGGTGTTGGTTATAGCTCCGTTGGTCTGAGGACATAGGCAGATAAGGTTCGTTGGGTAAATATGATATGTTTTATTAGACCAACTAAATAATTGGAAGAAAATGCTCTTTGCACAGCAGGGAAGATCGGAGGGGAAAGGACTTAATGGGTGTGAGAGAGGTAGGTGTGTGGTGGGCAAAATTCCCCTATTTTTTCCGCCCCGCCACAACCTACCTGTTTCACACCCATTAATGCCTACCCCCTCTGATCTTCCCTGCCACACATTTGCATTTTCACAGACTTGCATTTGACATATTGGCATAATCTTCTATTTGACCCTAGACAGAAGACTAACACCATCAGATTCTCCCTATGCCTGAAAACTGTGCCTGAAAGCTTGCAGAGAACAAACTTTCCAACTTTTCAGCTGGTCTAATAAAAGATTTCACATCTACCCAAAGAGCTTTGTCTGCCCATGTCCTTTGACCAACACGGCTACAATCAACACCCCAAAACATAGACCAACTCCAGGCATTTCACTTCCTTTCCAGGACCTTCAAGCTGAGGCTGAGCAGGGACACGAGTGCTTTCACCAAGGACTTTGAGATTCAGGTCAAGGACAGCTCGAAGCCAGGAGATGTCTCTTTTATTTACTCAGGAGACTTGCACGGTAAAAGTTAAACCTGCTGCCCTGAGCATGGACACTTCCCAGTGAGAATAGCGGGACCATTAACAGTTCACCAAGCCCCCCAGACAGCCTGACCCTTTTCCCTGATAGGGAGGGACACGAGTGTTCAGTCTCAATGCCCTGATAGCATTTGGTTCTTCCTAGTTATCAGGGTTCTGGTTTCTTTGATGTGGACTCCCATGGATTGAGACCCTGCAAAACTCACTACATGGAGCCCACAGAGCATCAGACAGGCATTGGCAATGAGATGGACCCCTTATCTGGTTTATGTATTGCGCTGCCAATATGGCTAGAAGCTGACTTGCATATGTGTTCAGGGACGTGAGCTCCATCCATGGTCTCCTGGAGCTTGGGGGCAGTTGCTGGGGACCCTGCAAGGAGATTGTCCCTTCAGAGAGCAGGGAGCCCTGTGATTTGCCATGCGGTGATCCTGGGGGATTCAGAAAAACTGGCAGCCAGAAGCCAGAAGGGCTTCACTTTGAAGCAGAGCCTTGGAAGTGGGGGAGGAAGGTGGGTATCTTCAGAGCCTGTTGAGCATCTACTGTCACACAACACATTTGACTTGCGGAAGTGCGGTGAAGCAGCATGGATGAGTGGGGACACTGCAGGTACGTGGCTACTTTGGGCGGCGTGTGCATAAAATGGGTGAAACATGGCCACATCCCCTGCAGCAGCTACTAAGATAACATTACCAGGGCTACAGGTATCAGGAGCAGGGCCACCTCAGATGCTGAAAATTGATCAATATCCAGTGGTTGTTAACCCCAGACCTCTTCTGTAACTGGTAATGAAGATGAAAGCCTCCTTCTCATTTGCCTGTACCCCTGTGCTGGCAAAACAGATGAGCCTGGATCCTTCTGCCATGGGTCTATCCACAATGGCCTTTTTGAAGGGTTCATCCGAACCAAGAATGGCACTTATTACGTGGAGTCTGCTGGAGCATGCACCAGCACCAGCACCTCTCCAGGTCACTCTCTGATCCATCATGAACGTGACATAGGTGAGTACCAGACTCTAGCACAGGTCTTTGGAGTGACTGAGGTTTATAAAAAATATATATATTTTGCAGCTCAGAAGCAGCTATTGCCTCTGCTGTTTGACCTGGCATTTCAAATGCACCTTACATCTGCTGAGCCCACCAAAGGCTTTTATAAACACTGAATGCAGCAATCAGGGCTCAGATCTCTTTCTGACTATTTGTGTTTTGTACTGAGGCAAAGAAGTGAAATGATTCATCTAAAGCCATGTAGTGAGTCAGTGGCAGAGCACGGAATAGACACCAGGACTCTTGGCTTCTGGTCTCCTCAGCTGGAACTGAACCCAAGAACCCTGATGCCTGATTATCTGCTCAAATCATGCTAGGGTTATTGTTGGGAGGGAGTTAGAAATTGCTGAAACATAGAAATCATATAAAAAATGGATGGCAGATCATCTAAGCTAGTGCTCTATTAAGGCAGGATCATCCCTGCATCTCTGTCTGTGACATCTGAATTTTCACTCTAGATTATTCCTTGTTGGACGATCCAGACTCTGCTGCCTTGACTGAGAGAGCACATCAGATCCTGCAACATTTCCAGCAGGAGCTAAAGTTAAAGGTGAAAAGAAATGGTAGAGAATAGTTTTAACTTGAAATGAAACAAGTTGAAGCAACGAAAGTACCATGAGGAAAGGACTGCATGGGGCATTGATTGGTTCTGAATTCACTGAATAACATGCTGGTGGGCATGGGAACTCAAAGGGCTTTGATTCTCCGTCACGGAGCTCTTGTGCTTCGCCACCTGCTATAGAGAGCGGGAGATGGAAAAAGAGGCTAGATTCTATTTACTGTTCCAAGAATAAATCCAATTTCCCTAAATGTGGGTAGTTTAAGAGTGTTGGTGTAGCCGTGGGGGTTTAGAAATTATGTGAGAGGCCTAAATTTGGGAGAAGAATTGGGTTTAAGGGGAAAAATTTGAAAAAAAAAAAAAAAAAAAAAATTTTGGGACATATCTCCTATTTTCATGAAGTTTATAGTTCTGGCAAGATGTTGACACATAGGTAACATTTCCAAGCTTAGCAATTCTCTGCATCTGGCCCCAAATATCGGTGACTTCAATGGGACCTGTGTAAGCATGTCCGTAAGAAGTTGAGCATGTGCATAAGGCCTTGAAGTTCCTCTCTGAAGCTGCTGCTGCTGCTGCTCCATTTTGCCCTGGAAATTAATTATAACCCAGAATATCCCTACACACTCCTAAACTTTTTTGTCAAAAAAAGGGGGAAACCCTGGAGAGAGAGAAGAGGAGTTTGGATTATTCTAGGACATCCTGCCTGCTGCATCTGCAAGTTGATTACTTGTTCTACCAAAGATTTGGCACCACAGAGGCAGTGGTTTCTCAGGTATGAGTATTAATTATTGTTACTGTTGTTGTTCCTTTTGCTATTCGAAAACAATGATTGGTGAATGTAATGTTCCTTAAAATACTGGTTTGATTGGAAAAACTCATCACTGTTGTAATGATGTCATGACATTTGAATGGCATCATGGATCCCATTCACTCCCCCATCTCTCACACAGGATGGTAACACTGTAGAAAGGTAGAAGGAGTGAATTGCTTGGAGAATCATCAGCTTGTGTCAGGGATTTATGGGGAAGGCACTGGATTTGGATGCAGGTGTAGTTCTTGGCTCTCTCGGGAATGCCCTGAATGTCCTTGGAGGCACCATTTCATCTTTCTGGACCTCAGTACACAATCTGCAAAATGGGGAATAGTAATAATACCTCTGTGTATTTAGGTTGCTAACTCTGTACATAACGCAGAAATCCACGGGCCTTATTAAAGGGTTACTTGCTTATATATAAAACTAAAGGTTCATTACCATTGTTGGTACGGTAAGAGTAGCAAGGAGGCTGTCTGCCTTGGGGCTTCTTGTAGTATTTACCTTTCAGTTGTGACATAACCTCACACAGGTTAAATCTTCTTTGAACCAGCTTAAGAATAACAATACCTCTTGCTGACTTTTCCTCTCTGCCTCCTGCCAATTTGAGATAGTAAGAGTAACAGTCCTCCCTGGCCCTTATACAGCACTTTCCACCAGTAGATCTTAAAGTACTTTTACAAAGGAGGGCAATATCATTAACCTGATTCAACAAAGGGGGAAAATTGCAGCACAGACAGGTGACAAGAGCTGTCTGAGGTCAGCAGGAAGGCAAGTAGGAGAGCAGAGAACAAAGTCGAGGTTGCCTGCATTCCCCGCCCCGTGCTGCATTCATGACAAGTGGTTTTGTCCAATTAACGTTTGTGTCTCCCCCGCAGGTTGCCAGCTACATAAAAGCAGTGAATGCCATTTACGAAGGAACAGATTTTGACGGTATCAGGCACATTGACTTCAAAGTGAAAACATTAAGCGTAAGTCAGTTGGGCACTTGGGTTTTGATCTCCATGGGCTTTGGATGAGGTTCTTCAGGACCCAAACGCATGCCAAGGCAGATGGAAGTCTGGTTTCATTTTTCTAAGGGGTAGTTGCCTTAAGGGGACAGTTTGGCTAAGGGAGTTTGCAGGCTTAGATTGCTCATTCATTTGTAACTTAAAATGCTAGTGATGAATGATATTGGGTGGTTCACGAGAAACATGACTGTTAAAAATAAAATCTCTGTTGCTACATGTCACAGCAAGTGACTGGCCGGTTTGTGTTGTTTCTGCGCTGTAGATAATCCAGGAGGATGATCCTTCTGGCTCCAGGGACTCACCGTACATCGGTCCAGAAATGCTTCTCATGCTGCACTCCAAGTCCAACTGGAATACCTATTGCCTCTCCTACCTTCTGACGGACAGGGACTACAGTGGAGTTCTTGGGATTGCTTTTAATGGACAAGCTGGTAAGAAACAGCCTTTAGATAGATTTTGTGCCACGTGCACTAAAAACAAAGGGTGGTCACACTCTGGTTGTAACTATAACCAGGATTAGTCACCATCTGGTACTGTTATTCAAAGTCTTGCCAGTTCCTTTTCTTAACGTGAGTTGTCGTTTAGGAGTAGCATTCCTGTCTTTGCACAGGGTTTGGACCACATGACTTGTGGTCCTTTCCAGCCCTATGAGTTTATAAGAAATGTTGTGTTTGATGCTTAGTCTAAATTTGTTTGGAAAAACTCTTCACTCTCCACTTGCTCTGGATCCTAGTCTTTACTCCTCTGATTTCTGGCTTACGTCTCCAGAGTTTCTGCTTTTTTCTTTCTGGACTAGGTGACCTGGGCGGCATCTGCTCCAAGCACAAGAAGTTCCAGGACCAGGAGACCTCTCTGAACACAGGGCTGGTCACGCTGCAGAATTATGGCCAATACTTGCCGCCTCGGATAATCCACATCGTCCTGGCCCACGAGCTGGGTCACAGCCTGGGAGCCCATGTGAGCACGCAGAAGGCATTGTGGGGATAAGTGGGAGTGATGCTTAAAAGCAGAGGATCTGTGCAGATGATGGCAGGGAACCCTCCCTCTTTCAAGCAGCCAAAGCAGATGCTCAGCAGAGAGAACTGCACCAGTGCTGCATTTTTCAGGCCTGGCTCTCAAAGCAGATCACCAGTGGGGCAGGATGAGATTAAGCCATGGGGAGCCAAAGGAGCTAAATGAAGCAGCTGAGAATGCAGGGTCACAAGTGATCTGGCATAGAGCACAGGTCTCCTGGGCGCAAGGCTAACACCTGGGTTAGCTGTTGGACCATGCTCATTTTCTTCAGGGCTTTCCAAAGTCCATCTTTTCAGACACTTTAACGGGCTTTTTATGACTTACTGTTTAATTTAGTTGTGGGAGGAAAAGAAAGCCTTCAATTCCAAATCCCCCGTACCTTGTAACTGGCACTCTTATCTAGGGTTTTTCAAGCTTTTGTGTTCAAGAAATGACTGATTTTTGAAGTGTTTTATATGTCCATAGAACAGGGGCCTGTCTGGAATTCCATCTATTAAATGCATAGAACCAGACTGGTTTGTAAAGCTAATACATTGCTATTGAATTAACTTATTGGCTTCTGTGACAACATCCAAAATAATCTTTGACAAAACATTTCCAGCAGCTCGACTAGGCATTATGTGATATTGAAACACACAGAAGTTTGTGAAGCACGTTGGGATGAAACAGGCTGCACTCATGAATGATGTTGCATTGTGTATTTACAACCTAGCAGGAAATGTCATCTTTTAACAATATACATGAATCTACAAAGTCCTAAAAATGGCTTTTATGATCAGAGAATAGAAGAGCCCCTTCAGGTTGGTTTGGCTCCTGTTCCACGTTCAGAGCATGCGATCTTCTGTTTCAGCACGATGAGAGTCAAGAATGTGTGCCTTTCAACATTGACACCACATACGGGAAGTACCTGATGTTTGGTCATGCCACAGATGGATGGCAACACAACAATGACAAGTTCTCCACGTGCAGCATCGAGTACATCAGGAAGCTCCTGAGAGCCAAAAAGGACACGTGCTTTGTTGGTAAGAGGCAGTAATGTGTTTGAATTCTTTAAATTCTGCTGTCATTTGTCTGAGCTAATTGCAGTTAGCTCAGTGATTCTTTGCTGTTAGACCTCTTAGCCTTGGTTTGTTGTGGGTGATCTCTTTTATTGAACCGACTCTATAGCTGGGAAGGATAGAGACAAACTTTCAGGTAGCAAGTCCCCTTCCTTGGGTCTCTGTAGGTGTCATTTCAGACGTAAATTATAGCAAAGGGATTTCTTTTTGTTTCCCCAAAACACTGTGGGCAGCTCTCAGCTTTAGCAAGACATCAGCAAAAAGTTGAAATTATTTAGCCGGGAGAGCAACTTAGATAACATAGTGATGGGTGCCATAAATGTAGCTGTGGACAGGTGGATGGATGGACAAGGGACTTGACTATTTAAATGCTGATGGGTCCAAGTGCAGATTTTCATGGTTCAGCCCAAAATGAACATTGGCAGCTGGTGAATTAAGGAGTAACACAAGACAAAGCACCATTAGATATTTCTAGGGAGCACTAGGATCAATTTGCTGTTCCCAGATTAGAGGTTCAGAAAGGGTTCCGTTTTATGACTGGTGACACCCCATGCTAAAGCAAAGGCCAAGCAAAATTCAGTCCTCAGGGAACAAGCGGATCTCTCCACCCCCTCCCCTTAATGCACTGTGTTGTGTAAATGGCTTGACGTACACGACAGCTCGTGATCACCAAGCATTAGGTGTTTGTCCAGCCAGTCTTGCTAGTCCCGTGTCATCAGCCCCACAGTCAGCTCCTGGTCTCATCGTTGGATCTATTTTTCTTTCCCTTCCATTCAGAAACTGAACGTCCCATCTGCGGCAACCGGATAGTGGACCCAGGAGAGGAGTGTGACGTGGGGAACGACATCTCCAACCATTGTTGTTATGCGGCTAGTGAGCCAAACGGCATCGGCTGTAGGTTGAAGCCAGGGGTGCAGTGCAGGTAGGTGTCCCTAATGCCTTATTAGCTGTTCCTTCTCTTCCCATCAGACTTTGTGGGTGACGCTCATCCTATTTGCTGCAAATGTCTCTCCTAGGATCCTGCCGGAGACACCCAAGGGCACTTAAAAGCTCTTTTGAGGGTGGCTGAGGCAGGGAGCTGTTTGTTACTTGTGACAAGTATCCCAGGGGCTTGTCCACAACAAACATAGTGGCACTTGAGCAGGAAGCAAGGATACAGCCGTGGGACCTGAGCCTTATGCTCTAGGCCCTGTAGATATGCTCAGTCCCCATTTGCAGCGACAGCTGCTTATCAGCAACGTTTCCTGTACCCTGCATATCTGCAAGGTGCCACTCTACATTCACACAGTGCTCCGTGTAACAGCAACAGCTCCTTAGGGACAACAAAGCCAGGGCACTATATCTATTGCTAGGTATTTTGATCTAACTGGATGCATAAGTGACTGAGCCACCCCTACTAGGAGGCACGGCTTCTTTCAAAGACCTTCAATACCAGCAAGGTCTCCAGCCCCGCAGCATTTGTTTTAAACTGATGCCCCTATGTGTCCCCAGTCATGGTTATTACTCCATATTAATAACCCACATGCATGATGCTCATACCCAGGAGGTAAGTCATTGCCTCGGTTTGCTGTTACTACCGAGTTGGCAGCTTGCTGGCATGCTGTGGGTTGGCTACTTCCCCATGCTTATCTGAACCATTGCTCTATCTCCCAGCTCGAGCCGGGGCCTGTGCTGCAGCCAGGACTGTGTCTTTAAATCCCAAGGGGAGCTCTGCCAAGAGGAGACGGAGTGCGCCTTCGCGAGCGTCTGTTCTGGGCTAGCGGCTCAGTGCCCCACACCCGTCCCCAAGGACAACGGCACGTTCTGCAGCAGGGGCACACGGATCTGCCTCGCTGGGGTTAGTCCTGACTGTTAACCTTGTCTGACTGGGGGTTGTGACAGCCAGTGACTTTAAGGGCTAAACCAGGCTGAATAGGATGGGCCATAGCACTGCTTACTGCATGGGTGAGGGCCTCAAAGGCTCCCCTAGAGCAGGTTCAAGCTAAGTAGCCCCATGGTAGGTGCAGTTAACCTGAGGAACTCACTGCCACAGGGTGTTTGTGAGGCAACTTGCTCAGCAGAACTCACATGGGGATAGGGCATTTATACCACAGGAAAGGATTGAAACCTTCTAGTTTTGAGGCATTAATGCAGCCCCTCACTACCAACCTCTCCCTGCAAGCACGTTACTCCAACACAGTCCAGTCCAGGGGTCCTGGCTTGACCTCTGGGAGATGTGAGTACTAGACTAGGGACCTGCTGCAGACTGGCAAGGCCTGTGGCCTCCCCTCTAGCCATGGGGCATGATGCAGCATGCGCTGCAGGTGACACAAGGAATTCAGTCCGCCTGGTACCTTCCATTGGGAACGGGGCTTGGGAAGACACTTTGTCTTGTTAGATGGAGCCAGCACTTGGGAGAGTTTTGGTCCCTCGGTGAATCCGCCTGCTCCCTGCCTGGGACAGATCACTGCCCTGGAGCAGGCATATCCCATAAATCCCACTCCTATTTCTCACTTAATTCCCTAGCTCTGCCTCGCCTCGCTCTGTGTTAAGTACGGACTGGAGCAATGTGACTGCGTCAGCAGCTCTATGAGGGAGAAATGCCATCTCTGCTGCCAGCAACCAGGTATGCTGACTTGGGATCAGGGGAAGCAGCACCCCCTGGGTCAGAAAGAAGCATGAGGGCTGGGAGTGTTGCTACTGGCCCTACATCAAGGACACGGAAGAGGCTGTTGGTTTTAGGCAGCAGTGCCTCCTATGCAGGGACTACACAATACCCTGACACAGTTACTTCTATGGCACAGACAGGGTGGTAGCATGGCCCCATTGCACATGGGGTTAAAACCCAACCCTGCAGCTCCATTTTATAATAGGACTAAGGCTTCCCAGGGTGCTAAGGGATGCAGTTATGTACCTTGGGAGCAGCTGAGCATTAAGTGACATGAAAATCAGAGCCAGGGCAGCCCACTGCTGAGGTGCATTACCCACTACGTGTCCAGGCCTTGATCATTCCTTTTAAACCATCTGTTGTAGGCCAGGCCAGGACATGTGCCAGCACAGCCTCGTTCCTGCTGGAGCATTACTTCAACGGCTCACGGATCCCACTCACCCCTGGCTCCCCATGCTGGGACAAGACAGGCTACTGCGACAAGTTCCACACCTGCCGGCTCGTGGATGAGGACGGCCCCATCGCCAGGGTGAAAAACTCCATCTTGGACTTCGTTGAGTTGGAGGATGTAGCGGCCTGGATGAAGGCAAGCTCCTGTGTGGGGCCCCGCATCCCTGACTAGGGCTGTAGGTAGACAAGCATGTGGGGGAAGTGGATAGTTGAATCAAGGCCTAGTGCAGAGGGGCTGGACCCAATGATCCCATACCCATGGATAGTTGAATCAAGGCCTAGTGCAGAGGGGCTGGACCCAATGATCTTCCGAGATCCCTTCCAGTCTTACAATGTATGAGTCTATGAATAAGGCAGCTCTGGGATTCCTACCTTGTGTTCCAAACCCTGCTGCTGACTGGGTGCTTGACCTTGGCTAAGTTACTGGCATCTCCATTCCCTGCACCATGCAGGTGGTGACAGCCGCATCCCTTGCAGAACAGCTGGCAGTAAGGCAGTTTGGATAGCTTAGTAGCAGGTCCAGGTCCGATTCCCAAGGTAGGGTGGAAGGTACCCAGCTCCTCAGGCCGCTGAGGATTGAGCAGTGGCCTGGCTTTGTCCCTCAGAAGCGCTGGTGGGCTGTGCTTGCGATGATCCTGACTTTGGCAGCAATGATGGCTGGCACTGTCTTCCTCTTTGGAAGGACTCTCGATAGCGAAACAGGTAAGTGGAGGTTTCAGATAACTCCCACCCTGCCCCATCCAGTTCCTGCTGCCCTAGGGAGTTTCAGCTCCTGCTCTGGAGAACGCTGAGGGACGTGGGCCAGCACCTTCCCCAGTTCTGTCCAATGGACAAAGTGAAAACTTGCTCTGGGGGTGCCATGGGAATTGCCACTCAAAAGCATCCATCTATCTCTTGGGGAAAGGAGAGCAGAGCCCAAGTCACACCCATAGGAAATCTGGGGACAAAGCATCATAGGTGTCCCAGTTGCCCGTTTCCTCCGTTAATCCCCAACCTCTGTCTCTTACTCCACATCACCAGCAACCTCAGGCTTGTATTAGGCCCCTTGCTGCAGCAAAAGCAGAATCCCCCACAGGTCCTTATTAATTTGCCCCAGGGGCCTGCTTCCCGAACTCAAGTCTGGTGACTTGTCTAGCCTTGACCATCTGAGCAAGACCCAGCAGTCACCAGGTTCGAGTACCAGGCCCGCACCAAGCCCCTAGGGCCAGAGAAGCCACCAGACATGATGCCCTGCAAAAGCCAACTAGGAGCCTTGTGCAGTTTTACCCAAGTTAAATACCCTGCTCCAAACACTCTCAGCCCCCAGCTACTGAGCCCATTTTCACAATGGATTGCTCTCGGTCCCTGACCCTGGGGCAGGGACACCAGAGATACTGCTCAGCATGCGACAGCTAGGAGCTCATCCCAACTGCTACAGAAGAATCACTGCTGATAGTGGTTTGGTTTGGTTTCTTTTTTACTTAGAAGAGAAAAGCACAAAGAGCACAGTCAGGGAGGCCTCAGCCAGCCAGAAGCCTCAGCACAGACGGATGTTAATATACCATGAACACGAGGAGTTCTACATGGAAACCACGCACCGGGAGTATGAAACTATCATATAGCAAAGCATCCAGATCCAGCAGTGCTCACAAACCCCCTCACGAGTGGATTTTCCAAGAGGTCTCAGCTCATGACAGGCACATAAAAGAAGGGACTGGACTTGTCCCCAGCAATTTCTGCTGAAAAACCAGCTCTTGGGATCTACGATTCCTGGGTTCTGCCCTCCGCACAGCAGAGCACAATAGGAGCCTCAAATGCTTCCGTGTAAGGTTAGTCCTTCCACTGCCAGATTTACTGAGTGACTTTTGCTTCAGCTCTTTGCAGCTCGGCCTTCTGCCCAGGCGCAGACAGAATTGATGTTCACCCTGCAGCTTGTATAGAGATATCGGTGCTGGCATTAAACTACTGAGTTTGGGTACTTTTGTCAGCATAGCTAGCCAGCTACTGGTACCCAACCAAGCTAGTTAGTTTTAAAACTAGCTCAAGTAGGTCTTTGCAAGCCACAGTGCCTGAACTGTAGATTTACCTTCCATCTCAGAAGCTGGTCTCCATCAGCAAAGTGATTAACCTTTCTTGCTTCGAATCATTTCCTATATCACCCTTCAAATGTTTCAAAAAAGAATTCAAGACACCTTTCACAAGAGGCATCATTTCTTTCCTTGGCGAAAGGCTGGTCTGATGGCACTGCCTATATGCTACATGGAAACAAGGCTGTATTAGTCAAGGTCTCACTGAAGTTACTGAGACCAAAATCTAGGTAGATTTGAATAAGGCTACGCAATCGGTAGATTCAAAGGGGACACAAGATTGGCATTAATCAGTGTTGGGGGTTATAAAGGATGGGATGATAAGTCAGAGATACCAGTCAGTCCAGTGGATTTATCTTAAGATAGAAGAAGGCTCCTTGTCCCCTTGCATTTGCTGAACCGCTGATTATTTGTACTGGGGTTTGTCCTTGGACCAGATCTTTTAGTATGTCCGTTGGGCTGGTTAGGTGTTGTAGGGTTTTGGTTTACACATATACAATTCTGAAAGACCTGGCTTCCTAGCGATCAATGGAGATAGACTGGTGCATTTTAACCACTGTTATAAAGTTTACTAGGTAAAACTCACCCCAAATCAGGGCCTGTCCCCACTGCAGCTCCTAGCCCCCATGGCAGAGCCTACGTGCCGACACTAACCCGAATGCAAAGAGAAGTTCCAAAGTCTTTTATTGTAGCCCTTGCGTGGCTGAGCTGCCCCTTAAAGGTGCATGCTCCTTAGATGTGCACCATCTCGGAGACGCAGCGAGCCCTGGAGAGCGTTCATTTAGCAAGGTCCTTCACGTACTTCCAGCCTTTCTGGGTATATTCACGAGCCCTGGTGGGAGCTACAGACAGAGCCGACATGGCAGTGTGAACTCCTGCAAGAAAAGACATGGAGGGGAGTCCTGAGAAGAGCATTAACAAAGCATATGTCGTACCACCAATAATGTGGTATCATGGGTCACACTCCCTTCCCCGTTTAAACGCGATACCAGAGATCTTGGCTTATATCAAGGGAACCTTCAGTCAAGTCTAGGCCCAAGTAATTCCTGATTCTGGTGCAGTTGTTATGGTCTCATCAGTAGTCAGTGGGTCCTCCCCACCACCATTACCTACATCACTAGCCAGTGGAGTAGTATAACCTTTGTTCTTGGAAGCTTGGAAGAGTGTAGGTTTGGCAAATGTTTGGGGCAATTCAGCCCCTGTACTGAGCAGGGGGCTGAATCAGATGTCCTCTTGTGGTCCCTTTCAACCCTATCTTTCTAGGATATTAAATGAGGTCTGAAGGAAGGGAGACTTCATGGTTACAGCACAGGCCTGGGTCCTGGGTACTCTGTATTTTATTCCTGGTTCAGACACAGGACTTGCTGT